>NC_088325.1:9636868-10887202 GCF_910592395.1 Lineus longissimus
CCTCACCTGGAACGACACAGAAAAGAAGAACATGTTATACTTTTTTTCCACAAGGAGGGATTGCCAAATCTATAAATAAATCAATAAATAAAGCCACTTAACCATGACACTAAAGCGGAGAATTGTGTCGAGGAGATTTCACTTTTCTTGAAAATAATATCTTCTTTCTCTTTCTCTTTGCAAAAACCTCAATCCACAAGATTATGATTGTGACATAGCTAAGGGGGGGCCCTGTATCTGTCCCACCATCCTTCTATAAAAAGGCCCCTAACACAATTTCGGACCCTCCAGAATTCGAATAAAATAGGGCATTTCGTAAAAGGCTCTGATCATTCCCCCTCCCCGCAAAGTTGATTGTGACGCTTTCCATTGAACATTTTGTGAAGGCAAAGTGATGCAACCACTAAATTTTCGCATCTCTTTATTTTGGAGATTTGTAATAATTTCTTCTTTTCGCATTTTTCCTTTTTCGAGAATTGGGTTATTTGCGAAACTTGTGAAAATAGAAAGCCCGCAAACGTACATATGAACATCTAAATGGTCAAAAGGAAGGTGGTTTAACCCCCCCCCTTCCCTGGCTTACACACCAACAAGCCCAGTAAGCCCGAAGTCCCTTGACACCTCAAAATTACCCTACCTTCCTCCACCTCCTTCTCCATGTCCCCCTTCTCCTCCTCATCAACAGTAATATCCTCATCATTTTCATTATCATCATCCAGATAGTTTGAAGATGTCATTTTGATTATAACTTTGAAATCGCAAACTCGCTAAATCCCAAATTGTCGTACGTGTAAATTTGAATTAGGAATTCATCAAAAACTCTCTTGGCTCGCGCACTTTCACTTAGAAATCATAACAGCAAGTTTTTTTTTCGTGAACTCACTAAACGTGTTAATCTGACTCGGGAATTCATCAAAGTTGAAGAAATAATAAGCTTCTTGGCTCACTTTCACTTAGAAAACAACTTGTAACACCAATTTTTTCAGAACGAAAACCAAATTTTTCACCTCACAACCCAAGCGACTTAACTATGTTTAGCACTCTCTGTAGCTGCTATTTTAGCAGCCTCTAGCTGTGCCTTGGTTCATTTGACGGCTTATAAAGTTATGAAAAATTGTATTATCCCAACAGTTGGATCTTCTGAAAATAGCATCAAACATTTGATTCTGACGAATGAATCCGATTGCCACTGCTGCTTTAGAAGACTTAAAAAGAACGAACTTGCCTCTGCCAACTTAGAGGTTGTCGCAAAGTGTCACTCAAACGAGGGATTTAAATCACTACTACCAAGGATCGTAATCGCTGTATTGAAAAAGATATCTCGTCTGGTTGTCGATTATGAAATCATCGTCTGCATGCGATGAAATCACGAGGTTGCAGCGTCTGCGGAAATTTTTTGGTTGAAATTGGCAGAGCTGGATATTTTGAAATTAATGACCAATAACCACAATTACGCACTGCAGGTATTACAAAATGCCAATGTTTCTTGCTGTGATCAAGTAACGATAAATCCACTGAAGGCCTTGCACTAATTTCTGTGTCAGTGCTCAGAGCAAAGAAAGCTGAAAAACTTTCTATGTAAAAATGTTGTCCTTAGAACTGCACTTAATTCCTATGAAATGCTTATTTTCGGTCCAATTTCAAAGATTCGAAGTTCCACAGAGAGCTAACGCATTCTCCTGCCAAATTAACACTTTTCTGGAGGAGAAAACATTGACATCTGCCAAAATCGAAAATGTCATATCCCTGAATCCAGCTAAGTACGAAGTAATGACATTTTTTTATTGGCTTCTCTTCAAATCTTAAGCATTGAATGCATACTGGTCATATGCCAGGCACACTTTACTAGAATGCATAGTCATATCTGGTTGATTTAAGTGGTCAGGTCTGGTTCTTAAACTTCAGTGTGTCATGTGATATAACCTATACTATCTATTGGCAAATTATCTAATTTGATTTCAGAAGTATTTGGCTCACCTCCAAAAAACAACCACCCCCAGTCAAGCTAATTTTGTTTCATGATTAGTGAAACCAATTAACTGAATTAATTTTTCTGATTGTAGGAAAAGATACCTTGTCATCAGGTGGAGCTTATTCCCCCTTTAGCCTCTTCAGATTTGTGTTACAAATACATTACAAGAACCACAGTTAAAAAGTACACTTTAAATCTGCATTATTGGTGATATCACTGAGATCAGTTAGTTGATTGGGGCACCAATTTTCACGCACTATCCAACATGGAAAGCAATGTACAATTCTGATAACACTTGATCTCAAAATAGCACAGAAAACTACCACCAGGTGGCACTTTAAACTATTTGTATCTGCGTCATGAGTGATACCAATGAGATCAGTTAGGAGATGGACGTTACCAATTTTCACGGACAAACCATTGTGGAGAGCGATGCACCATTTTTATAACACTTTGATTCATAATAGTATGCAATACTACCACCAGGTGGCACTTTAACCCACCAATATCTGCATCATCAATCAGGAGGTCAGTTTTAGTCCACGTCCCAACAAGGCTTTTAAAACACATGGTTTCCAAATAGTATAAAATGCTACCACCAGGTGGCACTTTTGGTGAGTCAACCAATACCTCCAGCTCGTTATCAATTCCTTAAAACCACAACTTATATAACTTCACCAGAATCTTCTTCCAAATGCATTTAGTATAGAATGCTACCACCAGGTGGCACTTTAACCTACTAGTATCTGTATCATCAATCAGGAGGTTGGCGACATTAGTTATAGTCGACGTCCCAATGAGGGGAGCAATGCACAACTTTTAAAACACTTGGTTTCCAAATACAGTGGAACTTCCCTTAGGGACACCTCTCTATTGAGGACAACCTCTCTATTAAGGACACTAGTTTTGTCCCCACCTTGGTTGTTTCCATTCAATTTGACCTCTCTAATCAGGACACCACTCTATCAAGGACAGCATTTGTCAGTCCCGAGGGTGTCCTTAATAGAGAGGTTCTACTGTAGTATAAAATGCTACCACCAGGTGGCACTTTACCTACCGGTATCTGTATCGTCTGTGTTATCACTGAGATCAGTCGGTAACTCTGCGTCGCCGATTTTCGCCGATGAATCCAACGCATCGTTTTTATCACTTGAGATGAGATCATCGAGGCTGGAGGGCGGTTGCGTCTCACGGTCGGGGGATAGGTTGGTTCCGTGTGCCACATTGATCTCGCCGCCCGTTGAAGCGCCATCTAGCTGTTCCTAAAAGAACAATTAAGCGATTCGGTTAAAACTTTGCAACAGCATATTTTGACAATGTACAAAGCAGTTGTTCAAATACCAATTATGCTAAAACGTCTGGGTTGAGAATGAACCGCACTTTACAGTGTAAATGCACTATGCAGCAATAAAACCTAGTTTTGAATTCAGCGGTTATGGTTAAGGTTAGACCCGCCCCACCCACATAGGTTTTGGATCTGAAGTTTCGTAAACAAAAAGTGTGGCCTTATGTGAGGAAGCATGTTTTTCTAATTATGTTTTAATACTGGGTGCAACATTTGGTTCGGCAAAGCGTTGAAAATGTCTGTTCATCATTAAATCATGAGTATATATTTTAACCCAAAATTTATACAGAGAAAACACTGCAAAAAAGCTGATTTCAAATAACACAGATTTTGAAGAGAAAAAGAAAACATTATTACAAGGGATAGAATTACAAAATGTGAGATTTGATTAATTTTGGAAAAATAAACCTGTTAATATACATGTAAAGTAACGTACTGGTAAACTGAACACTGTATCCAATAATTAGTATATACATATAGCGTAGTACGTTGCCACAACCAGTTAAAGTTAAGTTTATACCGTTTTTAGAAAACCGGTAGTGTAGTGAAAAGTAGTCATCAACTTTTCCGGCAAACAAACTCTGTAAACAAACTCTTAAAAGACAGTATTCGGAATCAGCAACAACATTTCCGAGGTTCTCCCACCTCTCCGAGTCGAGCTTCACCATTCGAAAAAGAAGTCATGTGAACGGGATATATCAGCGCATACATCCCAACTTTTTTTCATTTAGGTGTCCTGACATAGCCTGGCCACAGCGAGGAAGCTCTAGGTTGGATGTACGATACCAAACAAGGACCCAGTATATCTGGAAGCCTAGCCTCGGATTTACTCAGAGAGGTGGGTGCTCTTGACTCGGAGAAGTTTGGGCTGATTCTACAAGGTGAATTTCGCTGATAAAACCCCTACTTTCCACCCAAAGATTACAAGGTGAATCCCCCTCCCACCCCTCCCATATAACCTCGAAATCACCCAATCATTATGCAAACCCATAACGGACCAAACCATTTTGAAATTGTAGGTGAAACAGGTAACTAACCCATTTTCCGTGGTGCATCTTTGTCATCAGTGGACCCCAGACAAGATCCAAGTGAGACTCCGAATGGCTTTTTTTAATCCCAGATTCCGGTTTCGGACTCCCCGGCGCCTCGACACTCGCCCGGCGTACGCCGGGTTCCATGGATATATAACTGGGTGAGCGTTCTTTGTCAGAACCACTAGTAGCGTCATCTATAGTCAAATCAGGAATAATCAACGGTTTCGGCAGGGGCACAAATTTGGACGTTTTTTTATGCGTGAAGGCAGATTTTTTAACGAGTTTACAACTATCCTGAGAATTTGATGAATACATTTCGGTTTCTATCACTTTATTTCCATTCGAGTCTGACTCACAACCAGAAGGTGGTGTTCGTTGTTTGTATGCATAACGCTTTTTGGACGGTCCTTCTGCTTTATCCGACTCAACAGAACATTCGCGCGAATCCCTCGAGTCTCGGTCGCTGCCTGGGTCCGGCGACGATTTCCGGAATCGTCGACTTGGCGACAAGTCTCTGAATTTCTTGAATTTCATTTTCTTTTCACTGGACGATTTCCCCGGTCCACCATTTGGCTGGGAAGCTAGTAATGCTTTACTGGGCATGGCCATAGATCTTCACATCAAAGCCCTTTTGAAAAATTGATGTGAAGTTAATTTGAAATCGATTGGACACTTATCTCTGTCAACAATTGCACATGCTTGACACGCTGAAGCACCCCGCAAACCAGAGATTTTTATTACTGCGACCTGTGATAGATATCACGATGAAGGGTGATAAAAAGATCTCTTGTTTGCATAAAAACAAGAAATCAATGGACTTAATATTCCTCACATGTTGCTGTGTTGGATGATTCTTGTTGCAAGCACCAGCAACAAACCCTGCACACAAGACATTTTCCACATGTGATAGTCAAGGTCGCAGCAATGAAAATCTCATGTTTGTAGGGCACTTTTATAGCCACATCTGCCTCTTAATGATAATTTCCTGTTTATTTCAAACCAACTTCATCATCAACACACATCCAGATGTGAACTATTGCTATCTAAATCAAACAGAGATATTTCAAACACAATCTAAGGAGATACATCGATCTGACTCAAGAGAGCAGACACAAAATTGCCAGATGAGCAAACGACTCAATAGAATAGACTTTTTGCATTACAATACCTAAAGTCAAATCCTAAAGCAAGGACACTCAACAACATGGATATGAAACAATCACAAATTGACTGTCTTTTCCAGAGGAACTTCAAAGACCATCTTGTGATTGTTAATCCTGATGGGTCACGATGTGAAATACAGGATGTCGACGATGTCAAAGAATGAATACCAAACAGAAAATGACTTGGGATTGCTATGGCACAGAGTGCCACTGCTAGTCCGTTCACCACTCCTCAGTGTTTTGATTCGGTCAACACACCATCAAACTCAGATTCAGATTCCACCCTGAAATGTTCCAGATGCCACTTGATAAATTTACACCACCAGTCACCTAGACCTGATAAGACACTCTAAATTCACAACATCAAAGTTACGAGAATAAATCAAGAGAAGGATCTAGTCCGGTGATGAACCTGAAGTCTTGTCCAGACAGTCTAACCGACAAATATGATTGAGCCAACAGGGTGAGTTGGCCTAGGCCACAGAGACCTGAGGACACCAGCACTAACAAACAACTTGACCATTGTCCCAACAAATTATATATGCTTTAAATAGCAATTATTCTGCGCCTAAGTATATACGACAGGCTACGTCAAAGCATGAAGCTAACAGCTAGCTTCATGTTTCAAGAATGGTACATATATGTTCACAGCATTAACAAATTTGCCTCACTCTTACTTTGCCAAAATGACTAAAACAGTTTTTCAAAGAAATATTGTATGAGTACCGCAGGTTGCAGTCAACTTTGGTGAAACGGTCTCAGATTGTTTTGAAAGCTTTAGCATGGTTGGCTGAATTGCTAGGCCTTGAACATAAGTCGAACAAAGCTTTGCATTCAAAATGTCAGAAGACAGCTAGCTTAACTAATAGTCCGACTTGGTGTTATTGTTTCAAAACCATTTTTCCATGGTATGTGCAGGTGTGGGTGTACTTCAGGGTTGGCAGTGCAAAAGCAGTTCGATCACAAAAAGCAGCGTATATATGTACACAAGAAGAGCATTGTTGATGGTTATATTCAAAGCATATTTAAATAATTGGAAAATCTTTAAATCAATTTCTACCAAATGATCCTGACTTTAAATTAAGACCAAACGATGCACAAAACAACGACTGTAAAAAAAATTTCGCCGGCAATTTATGTTTGTGAACAACTTATATTTGCAGAAATAAAAGTTGGAGGAAAAAACTTTTGATTGAAAAAACTGGCAAGAAATGATACAATCCACCAAAATAAAACAAATTATCTTATTTTTCCACAGAAATTGAAAGTCTGACTTCATTATGTCCCCTTTTGCACACTTTAAATTCAAATATTGGGATCTTCTCAGGGGATTCGTCAATGTGAAAGCACTTTTCTGTTACCCAGCCGAACCGCCCTCAACTGACACCACTTTCTACACGACACTAGTTTTGGACCCAAATTGGATGTTTCCATTCAATTTAACCCCTTCTTAACAGGACACCGAATGACAATACTTGTCAGTCCCAAGGTCTCCTTGGTAGAGAGTTTCTACTGAAGACTGAAATTGTCACCAGGATGACCGTAAATCAGTCTCGAAGGTGAGTTGAAGTCAGAGTGGTAAAATTCATCTTCACCTCTCTAATGACAGCTATACTAAAACATAATCAACAAGTCAGTAACTGTAAGGCTGCTTATCAATGGGCTGTTCCCTTGTGAATGTGTGGTCTTGTTTCCATTGTCTTCATAGCATGTTCCCTTGGTGGTACAACCAATGGGTATGTCAAATAAGCCAACCAACGGTTCATTCTGCATTTTGTACATCACAAGGTCACAAGTTATTAACATGACAACAAGAAAACAGTCGGGGCCAAATTTCCATATCTGGTCAAAGATTGTGCTCGCTGAAGCACATTGCGTCAAGAGTGACAGATCTTGTGTTTTAGCGAGCACATTGCGTCAAGGGTGACAAATCTTGTGTTTTAGCGAGCACACTGCGTCTTGTGTTTTAGCGAGCACATTGCGTCAAGAGTGACAGATCTTGTGTTGTAAAACACGATTTGATTGAGTCCTAGTTTACAAAAGTACAATAACAGGCTTCGAGAAAGGTCGATTTCAGAGTCATCAGCAGCTAAAGGGTTATATAAGCTATGTCAAGAAAATTAGGGGAAGAAAATCCTTGCCACTTCTCTGAGAAGCTAACAAGACACAAGCCTAAGCTTCTTATCTACCACTCTCACCGACAAGACCTTCATCTAAGCTTGGAGATTTTCAAGAGGATATGTTCACCTTGTGGTGATGCTGGGCTCCGATATCAACTTTCAATCAAAGCTGGGTTTGATTCTTTTGTAAACTAGAACTCCATTGAATCTAGTGTTGTTTAACGTGCCTAAGGGAGTGTCGGACTCCCAGAGCCGATACCATCTTGACCCGCAATGTTTTGAGATCGCTAAATCACTCGCTCAAACCCTTGACATTTTCCGCCTCAGAAGCTGTTTTTTTTAGGCCCAGGCAAGTTGCCTCGATTTTAGACCAATCAGAACATCTCTTACGGAACTTTCTCAGCAACTGTAGTAGTATCTGTTTCTGAGCGACAATACGCTTGAAATATCCACAACAATACGATTTGAAATAGTGATAATTCATATTTTGCCATGGCACAGGGGAAACAGGTAGATGAAAAGCACTTTAGAATTTGTGAAGTTAAAATTAGTTTTTGTCTTGGCTATCCCGGGAGAACGAATTTCTGCCTACAACCCTGTGCTCATTCAGACAGATTCTAAAAATACACTAACAATTGCAGTAGTTGGAATCCGTGATGGATTTGTGGTGCTTGATAGTGGTGACACAAATGCATGAGAGTCAGGATGAGCCAATACTTTCCACTCAACAATTTATGGTGTGGATTCCCCAGACGACATCATTCGATGATGTCAGTCAGATGGGCACCAAATGCATATTTTTGTGACAAGAACGCCGGTTGAGGGGGGTTCCGGGGGCAAAGATCAATGACAAGTTACCACAGGAGAATCCCGATGACTTGAAGGCAAGTGACTTAGTAAGGAGATGATGTCGATGAGATCATGACTCTTTTAAGAAATTTCGTCCAGAGTAGTATCAAAAAAATTCGATCTCAAAACTCAAATTGACTGCAAATGATCTGAGAAAAGCTGTATTTCACATTGCGATTCCCAGATATTTGTGTCACCTTCCCGCATGAGGAGGTCAGATCAATCTCTGGATACTTCTGCTTATATAACCGACACCAAGTGAGTAAGTGATCAGTAAGTGAAGGTCTGGTACTTAAATTGTCACAAACACTCGTCAGGGGGCAACCTATTCATCCAACTAAGTTTCGACTTGTTTTTTCAGTGGAAATCCGTCTTTTCTTGCGCCAAAATTTCAGAATTTCAAACCCAGCTTTGATTGAATGGTTGATATTGGAGCCCAGCATCACAACAAGGTGAACAAATTTCATCATATTCACTCAGGTATTTGATAAACTGCAATGTAGACCCCTCACCGGTGGCAAGCCCTGTCAAGATGGATCACTCTTACTCACCGAGCAGAGCCACGTTCAAACAATCCAATTTCTCTCTTTGTAGATTAACGTCAAGTCAATCAGACTTTTATAGCTCAGTCAGAGGGAAGTTATTCGCAGAAGTGCATTTTATGGGAAATTTCATTAGGGTGCCTACTCTCTTGACTTGAAAGTGCAGTGTTGATCTACTTCATTCCCGGGGGATGAGTCTCATGAATTGATATTGAACCGGAGGTACTGGTAGTCTCACCAAAACCGTGAGGGTGGAGCTAAAATGTAGACCAAAACTGAAGCGTTCTTTTTTAGCTGAGGTTTTGGCTAACCTTTTTAGCTCCACCCTCACGGTTTTAGCGAGCCAATCAATACAGACAGTGAGGTGTCAATTTCTATTCTTAAACATCTCAAATCGAATACCGAATCATGTGGTTTTAAATGTTTTTTGACTGCTTCCATATTTTGCACCAACTCAAGTGGTTATGGTGCCACCATAACCACTGAATTCATAACGAGGCACCGTAGGCACATAGTGCATTTACACTGTAAACTGCGGTTCATTATAAATGTAGATGTTTTAGAATTCCACGCAATTGGGCATGGCAGCCAATTCCATCAAGTCATATTTCACAGTAACATAATGCATTTAAAAGGGGTTTTGAGTCATCTGGGTACAATCTAGGATGGTTTAAAAGACTCAGGGAGGTAAAACAAGGAGTTCTGAAGGAAAAAATTGCAATTTTTTTTCTTCAATTTTTGTAACATGGTGGCCCAATCGATGGGGATCAATTTCAAACCGGTTGGCCTGATGAGTTGAAAACAATCAGGGAAGACATTTGGCCGGGGCCAAGAAATTTCTCATCGCTCTGTGATTTCAACAAATTGAACAAACCAAAAGAACCATAGTCAAAGATAAGGCCTTTAAGAAGAAAACATACACAAAGCCACAATCATTCAACTTGAGAAGGTGATTAGCTACGTGCATCTCAACATCCTTTCTAATCACAAAGATACATCTCAAAAACCTTTTGGGAGATTAAGAACCATCTGATGATAGCAAAATCTGAGTAGCTTAGTTTCCTCAATTATTACTGCGCACTAAATTTTTTCTCACAACTCTGCACTTTCAACAATTCAAACATATACAAAAGAACCATCTAATTTTAGTCGATTAGGCCCTTAACATTAAAAGCTTATGAGGAAGACTTGTCTCAAGGAGATATTGAAAGTAATGTATAGTAGTTTAGTTTCCTTGATTTGATCTCAAATCAGCTCCGTAAATTGACATGGCTAATTCAAAGTACCTTCAATGATGGCAACTTGCATTTCACTATAACGTTATCGAGAGAAGCCTAAAGAAACAGTTATTAGAACATTACAAAGACTTGTGCCGGGGGACCTGTCTTAGATCAACGATTCAAAGCGTTTCCTGTTATGGTTGGAACCATCAAAGAATGATTTATAATAAGGTGTCATCGCTAAAAGACTACTATAAAGTATGTTGAAGTGAGCGCTAAACTTTCAGGTGCCTGACTTGACAACCCTTTAACAAACTGAGAACTGGCCCCCAACTCATTATTTTGAAATATGGCAGACAATTTTGCCAGGCTATTCGATATGAATGCACCAGATGGCAAAGACACACAGAACACAACACATGATAAATGGACAGTAATTGCGTTTAAACAAGATTAGATGGAATATCCTATATAAACTTCTTCTTCTTCTTCAGTGTTTGCTCTGCACTTGGAGGAGATTTTCTCCAGGGAGTATTCCTCCTCCAACGCGGGATGAGCGTTTATGCGTGACACTGCGGTTATGTGCCAATTGGGTTTATTGGCCTAGTGAATCCGACTTTGGCGAGAGGTTGAGACCACGCAAGCCACTCATGTTTCTCACTTGGTGGGGTCTTCAACCTGCCCTGGCATAGACACCAGGAACCTCGGTTTTAAGTCTCATTCAAAGGACTGTGAAGAACGAGGAATTTTAGTTCCTTGAAAGCCACACCGGTTCACACTCTTATCAGGACAACTCTCTATCAAAGACAGCACTTGTCAGTCCCACAACTGACCTGAATAGAGAGGTTCTACTGCACGCTCCAAAACTTCTGACCTGAACCTGCTGAAAAGTCAATAACTTCTTGTCTCAACTAACACCAAGTCAATGACTGTCAACCACATATCAGACTGACCAATATCCTGAGGGAAGAACCTTAATAATTCATGTCACTGTCAGCTATTCTATGAGCAGGAACAACTACTATGCAGTAAAATGCCAAATTTTAGTGGGCTTTTATCTCTTGGAATTCATGAACAACCATGATTCACAATTGTTTTTGACGAGCCTGTAGTGGATTAAAAGACTTATTTCAGAGTTCACACGATAATGTGCTTCAATTTGTTCCCACTTTCAGAAATGATGTATTTCTCATCATCCATTGCAAATACAAAGAAATAGTTTCACACACCAAGATATCCTAACCTTCCTTCACCTTTTCCAGTGTGCCCCAAAAAACCACCGAAACTGACAAGGATGTACATGTATGTAATATGATATATCAAAGGCAGCCAGGGCATAGGCCTACTGAGGCATACATACCAGTGTACATGTACAGAGAACATCTTAACTCTTTGAAGATGGAAATGTCGACAAATACCGCCTACTCAGTATAATCTATGTACAAGTTACCGAGAAGCAAGGAAGAATTTTTTGACAAAGGAAAATGTGAACAACCAAGTGCTGGCAAAAACAACTTTCCCGAGGCAAGTGCCACGGTACTAGAGTATAACCAGTTTGTTGTTAACATGAAACTGGTGTTATGATTTTGGATCAAGTTAAAGGGGAAGGCCTTTCATAATTACTGGTGGTGCCTGGATAGAAATCCAATTATACACAACGCCTCAGCACGTACAGTTATAATGCATACTTAAGTTGCAGAAAATTTGGTATTCATAGTATTTGTATACTTGCGTATTTGCGGCAAAGTTGAGAAAAAAATTATAATTACTAAGTACTAACACAATTGGAAATTCTATTTTTTAGGAAGGCCTAACAACAGTTTTGATGCCTTTTGGATCCACACTCTTAAAATTGTTTAGAAAAAATAAGCAGACGGTAACTTTTCATTATTTTGGTAGTTTCTTTTGCACCAACTGTGAAATTATACGTTTTGAAATACAATAGTAATTCTTAACCACTTTAATGGCTATTATTAACTACAGTTAGAACCTCTCTATTAAGGGCACCCTCAGAACTGGCAAGTGCGGTCCTTAATAGAGAGGTGTTCTGATAAGGGAGGTCAAATTGAATGGAAACAACCAATTTGAGACCAAAACTAGTATCCTTATTAGAGAGGGTGTCCTTAATAGAGAGGTGTCTGCTAAGGGAGGTTCTAATTCACTTTTTTAAAGGTATAATAAACTAACTTCACAGTTGGTGCAATAGCAACTACCAATTAGTTGTTTTTACTAATAATTTTAAGAGTGCATATTGCACACAGGGAAAAAACAACTTATTAATGATGTGAGACTTAGAAAAATCTATCCTGTCACATGCAGATGACATCCTGATGTATCTTCAACTGCATCAAAGACCTGACGACACAGGTCCTCCAACAAAATCAAAGATTTTTTCCCTCGCTAGGGAGCCTCTTGTAGTCAAGGAGTCAATTACCAGAAAATAGTCAATTGTAAATTAGCACAATTTGGATTGGAGCACAGAACTTCCTGATTGAAGGAGACGGAAAAGTTCGATTGGTCGTTTTTTTAGTCGAGAGAAGGAGGAACAATTTTCCATTTATTTTTTTCCCCAGTGATGTCACTGTGGGCGTTATACAAGTCAGCAGATGGTGGTAAATCCATCATAAAATTCGTTGGGTTTTTCAGAATTGAGTCAACCAACATCAAGCAGTTACACAATTTAAATATTTTCACTGAATCAGAACAAAACAAACCCTGTACATGTCATACATCATGGAATTCAAGAAATCAGCCCCCTTAATAAACCATTGCAGACTTTCTCCACCCAGCCACATGTTTTGGCTGGGTCTCTAAGCTGACCACGTCATCCTACCAACGAAGTCGCAGTGCCGACAGGGCTAATGCGTCACATACAATGCAATACACTCCATCACTCCATCAAATTTTGCGATAGACACGCAATTGATGACTCTAAACCTCATTCTCATGGTCAAACCTGCAGCAGCTGGGTCGCTTTGTTCCTTAGACTCGTTCCACATACATCATGAAATGCATAATTGTTATCCATTGAAATAATCTAGCAATATTTCTAAAACAACTTGCTTGTAACGTACTATCATTTTCCGGCTGCAGAATTTTGGCGTTGTTTGTATTAATCATATTTGACCCGTCACAGCAAAACCAGGCGCATGTCGCTCTGAGCTTGGCAGGTTGAGACGGACTGTCTGCCTTTTGTGAAATATGAGCACATCAATTTCTTCCATTATCACCTGGTGTCATTTAGGCTCATCTTCTGCGCGACATGCGCCTGGTTTTGCTGTGATGGGTCACATATCACCCTTTTGGTTTGTCAAAAGCAGCTCAAATTTTGGCCAGAGTCGCAATTTTGCCCAAAACCTCAGTGATTGTGAGTCGGGCTTGCATCTGTACACTCACCTAACAGTGGATGGCCAGAGGATCATCACCTAACACACCACTCAGAGTCTCCCAGATATTCCCCATTTACCCAGACTGTGACAAGAGAGGGGCATTTCTAGCAGAACATGTCCAACCAAACGGTTTCTCAATAAACCATAGTAAAACCTCTTCAAACAGCAGTCTGTTCTCTAATCAGAAGGAGTATTTTAACGCCATACTTTACTTGACAGAGTCGATCTTCAGTTAATATGGAGCTCAGATAAGAACACAGAATGAGCTTTCGAAATTTATTCACTTGTCTCAAAGGGAGACTACACAGTCCCAAATCAAAATTGTCATCCCTTAATTCGCTTCATTTGTGCATCATTGACATGCTACGTAGCGCGTAAGTTACGCATACATGTACGTCCACGTAACTTACACGAAACATAGAGAGATAAGTGCGTCACTGGTGCATCATTGACGTGCAACTCGCGCATACGTTGCGCTTCAAAGAGGATGTCAATTGTGATTTGGACTGTAGGCAGGAGCTAGGTTGGATAGATTAAGTTTCACAAAATCTGCAATAGGTGTCCCAACTATTCAAAATAAATCAGGACTATGTACGGTTGTACCAGGACACTTAATAGGTCAAACAAGATCTGCTTCCCGAACTGAGCTTATTGGCCACCTGGAGACCACTAATTTGACTCCTCATGTCTGCCCTATGAAACAGCCACTTTCCAATCTCATGCCAGCTCACAGATCGAGGTCTCTTCCAAACATATTGTGACCAAGATAGAGAGCTTTGACAGCTGTTGTGAAGACAAAAATTAAGCCTACCTGCAGCTCACGAAACCTGTAGACTTCTTTGACAGTCATTCCTCAGTGTAACACGGAATTGAAATAATGAAATATTCGTTATGTCCAAGCACTTAAGTAGCAATATTAAAAACAACTGTAAAATATTTCACAATGTACAAATCCTTTGGAATAGTCATGTGGGGACTTTTATGTGGAAGTCATTCACCAGAATTTATTCAGGTTACAATAGTGGGCTAGCTTGAGAAAATATAGGTCATGGCATGATCGAGTTCAAAATAAGGAAACAAGGCATTGAAGGAGAGCTTTATTGAACCAGTTAATGACTAACTAGGCCGGGTAAAATCACACCATCATGAGTAGGCCTATCGATGTGAGGTGATTTTAAAAGGGTTCAGTTGACCGAAGTTATCCAACAGTTTTGCAGTAAAATGAAGTACGGTGCTCATCAACACATAACAACCTGAACCCTTAGTACAACCATAGGAAGATGGGGGGGGGGCTTTTTTCGAGAAATGAGCACTGTTTTCACCTTTAATCATTGGGGGAAGTGAAAACTGGCCCAAGACTTGCATAACTGAACTTACCAAAGGCCAGGGGGCCCAGTTGCTCAAACAGGGTTAGCAACAGTGGATATTAAGTCCTAACTGCAGATCATGCTTAGCTGAGCAAACCCTGATGTTTGTCTCTGATGCTGATTGAGCTACTGGGCCCAGGACGGTTCTGGCACACAAGTAATTTTGCTGCCGGGTACCCGCTTGATCAATCGGTAACAACACATTGGCCAGGGCATCTCCGACCTTAGTCTTGTCTTCATTAGCAAGCAGATGCTCGAAAAAAGTAATTGATAAACTCCAAGATATCAATATCCTGTCAGACCAGTAGAGGAGGACAGATAAATCAACCAATCTAATCAATTAACTCAGAAATCATGCAATAACGGCAGAATAGGTGCATGATTTTCCCAGGGGTAGCACACATATAGTGGCTGTGGTCTTGGCCATCCAATGTTCTATACGTGACAATGACATATTGCTTGAGATCTTGAACAAGTCACTTTACATACTGCCCTGTCTTTTGACTTTTATCAAGGAAATCATAAATGTTTGGAGGTTTTCTGGTTTAAAATTGAAAATTAGGTCATACTGAACAACTTTCATGCACACTGAACTTGAGAATCTTCAAAATCAAATATTTCAAGTGCTAGAACAAAGAAACTTCATTTAGGAAGGGTTCAAATAAACTAGATTTAATACGAAGTGTTGATAATATTCACAAATTTTAATTCAGTATGGAAAACACAATTTCTTTTTTGCCCAGATATCTTGAGGTGAACGAAACATCTGTGACCCGGCATGGCAAAATGAGTCGCATGTCGCTCTGAGCTTGACAGGTTGAGACGGACTGGTTGTTCATTTCGCTATTGTCTGCCTTTTGTTGAATCTGAGAACATCAATTTCTTCTATTATGTCCTGGTGTGATTTTAGGCTCATCTTTTGTGCGACATGCAACTCATTTTACCATGCCGGGGTCACATTTAGCAAAATCTGTCTCAACTAATATTCAGACATCACACTGAATATCTTATCCGCCCGATCGAATAAGCTGGTCAATACGTTTCATACACACCCTCCCCCCCAACAAAATCAATACTGACAAGTTAAGTTTGGAGCTGATTCTAATCAATGAAGAAATCAATACAAGTCAGTCACTGATTGAACATGCATTCTCATTTGCCAAGATTGGATCAGCAAGGAGAAGACGTCATGTATATGTGAAATGTACGTCTTTGAAAAACGTGTCGCACTGGTGCAATATTGTGGTAACGTCCATCACGATGTTTGGCCATAGCGTGGAATGACCTTCCTTTTACAAACCTCATGTATAAACCCCTTAACTGCCACCGTTGCCGAATTGCGACAGTGCCTATGTGTTATTAATTGAGTTTCATTGAAAAGATCGTCTGCTACGCAGTTTTACCGCCTACTGATAGATGGCGTCCAAGTGATCGTTTCTACGGTGGTTTCGAGGAATGTAACTCTTCTCTGTTTCAAGCTAGGTTATCGGAAAATTTTCAAATAAAAAAAAAATCGTCAGTTAAAGGGTTAAGGCCATTATAGCAAGGTGTCTGTAGCCAAGTCACCTTCTGCTGTACTGTCTAGTTCCCATCACTGAATTGCCAAAAATTAAAAATTCGACCATTTAAAAATTCAGAATCACGGTATTCCGATTTCCATCCCAACTGGACAATATGTGGACCCCCTTGCAGCAATCATCTTTGTGTGCATTGACAGGGCACTACGTAGAGGCTAGATTCCACACACGTAACGTCAATGTGTACATCCGCTTCTATGACCACAAAGGAAAGAAAGCAATGTAAGAGAGGGGTGGCATACAGTTTGACCTCGGGTGAACTCAGGCGGTGGGCAGATGTTTCATGCAGCAGGACACGCACGTGTGTGTTAAAAATAACCAATAATGCATTTTTCTACTATCTGGGAGTTGAAACGAAATTGGAAGACGTCCAACACTTTCAGAAGTTTTAATGATGAAACAAGAGAAGAACAAACATATTGACGTAAAAAGTCGCCCACTCCTTTAAGTTTGAAGTTGGACCTAATGAATCAACAAATTAATGTAAATACGCCAGCCTCCAGGATGGACAGATCAATATTCAGCAACACTTCCTCCTATGTTGGTTCCTCAATGATGTGCGCGCTTAATAAACCCCATGGCAAAATCCCTGTTGACGAGTTACATGTAACTTTGGAGTCAGATCCAATTAATCAACAAATCATTGTAAGAAAGGCAGCCTCAAGGATCTTCAACCCAGAGGAGATTTAATCTCTGTTTTTACCATGATTGGTTCCGTGAGGGAGGGGGTTGGTATAATCTGCTGCCTGTCATCAGGGATTTGCTAATTCTCATTGCTTTCAACCTGTTGCGCTTCCCAACAATTACAAGTATTGATCAAAGCCAAATCCATTGCCTCCGTTGCCTCAGTCCATACCACTGAAGAAATACACTTTTTTTGTTGTTCTGTATATCACATGACTTCCTTGTCGATGCACCCCACCCAAATTTGAGCTGATTCTGCCGTATGCAATGTACACTCTCTGTATACGGTATATAAAGCAGCATATGGTGAACCCGTTTTTCGATCACACAGACCTCACTTTCCATTGCCACTGCGCTGCAAATATGAACTAAATTTCAAAATAACTTCACAGGGTTGGCCCCTTTAATCTTCTCTGGACACTGTGCAAGTTTCAACACAAAGCATATTGTGGTTTTTGAATGAGACACAAAAAGGTTCACTTGCCAAGATATCAGACGATGGTCAGTGCATTGTGTGTACAACAATGCCGTGTATGAGTGAGTAATAGCCATCAACTTCGTTTGAAATAGATTGCATACAAATGCATGCTGCACCTTTTGTCAAGGTATTGGAGGCGCGTTGTCTGTAAGCTTAGCAATGCGAATACATTAGGGCTTTTTACACGGTGAGGATTCAAGCCGGATCGAGACTAGATCAGGTACTAGCCGGTTTAATTTTCCTCGTGTGAAAACGATACAACTGTCCTGAACCCTCCTGGTGCGAGGCGGGATCCGATCGTCAGTCTCGGGTGGGTGTAGGCCGGTGTTGGAGGGTTTATTCATCGTGTGAAAAAGAACCGCCTTGGAGTCGGTTTGCATACGGCATTCACACGTGACATTATTTGCTTATGTTGTTGTTATTTCTGCTATTTACGTACCTCCACCACCAGGAGATTGATAAGCGCCGCCAATCGACGATTCAAGTAACGAACTGGCCTGGAACCGGATCGAAGCCAGTTCGGCAAACATTCTGCGGTTCAGGAGAGTTGTCTCGATCTAGCACCGTGTAAAGCCCCCTATTGAGGGTCAACATAAGCAATATCCATCTCAACTGATACTGCGGCACCACTTAACACCTCGCCTTGTACACCCTAAACTCCCCCACAGACTCTGATTGCTTATTCAACCAAATTACCTGCGCTTCACACCTGATGATGGCCTGCTTCAATTGCCGCTTATATTAGCTAACACAAAGACTCATTAGGAAGCATGATGCAGTGTTATCTGTTAAATCTTATCATGATAATATAAGCGACCAATGATTTTACCATCGGCAACAATTCCATGGTCAATATTGGGAATCATCAAGTGTTTATGCAACTGCACCTAAGTTTTCAATACAAACATCAATATGGATCATTACCATAGAAACAGCAAAATAAGATATCTGGATGAAGTGAAATTGGAGTATTTGCAAATATGGGTGACAACACAAAAATATAAAAGCAAGCTGTATATATTTTTGGAGTAGCCACGTTGAGTTATAATGGAGTTTACCTCATGCATCCTCAGTGACGCCATATGGGATTTAGGGCATACTGCCTCCTAATTCAACCCAAGCATTGCCATATGGGATCTAGGGCAGAGCCTCCTTATTAAACCCAAGCATTGCCTTATGGGATCTAGGGTAGAGCCTCCTTATTAAACCCAAGCATTGCCTTATGGGATCTAGGGCAGAGTCTCCTTATTTACCCCAAGCATTGCCATATGAGATCGAGGGCAGAGCATCCTTATTAAACCCCAGCATTGCCATAAGGGATCTGGGTAGAGCAGCTTATTCAACCCCGCATTGGAATCTGGGCAGAGATTTTCTCATTCTCACTCAACCCCACCATTGCCATGATATGGGACAAGACAAGGTGGCTCCTCATTCAACCCTTGCCATATGGGATCCAAAGCCTCCTCATTCAACCCCAGCATTGCCATATGGGATCCAAAGCCTCCTCATTCAACCCTGGCATTGCCATATGGGATCCAAAGCCTCCTCATTCAACCCTAGCATTGCCATATGGGATACAAGGCAAAACCTCCTCATTCAAACCAGCATTGCCATATGGGTTCCAAGGCAAAGCCTCCTCATTCAACCAGCATTGCCATATGGGATCTAAGGCAGAGCCTCTTTATTCAACCCTATATGTGGCATTGCCATATGGGATCTATGGCAGAGTACTTCCTACAGCCCAGCAACGCCATACAGAATCTTAGGCTGAGCCTCCTCATTCAACCAAAACCCAATACCATATGAGTATAGGGAAGACTCTCCTCATTCAAATGACCCCATATGGGATCAAGGGCAGAACGGTCAACTAAAACTCACACATTGCTGATAAGAAGAAAAATTTATGAATAGTTGGACTGAGACAGCCTCACGCAACACCAAAATCTCATGAAAAACTACTCAAATATCAAGATTTCTGTGTCGAGATATGGATGATCAACATTTTATGTTGCTTTTGTCAATGTGACACAAATTCTCAACTCACTTTATTAGCTCTAAGTAGCCACAGCTTCCTCCTCTCCTTTATCAGGTACTGTATCAACGTCACCGTGTCAGCATTTCAACCCTCTTAACTACAGATGTATTACCCCGATAGAGATTCATATCATTTTTCCTGGCACCTTGAGCGTACTTTTAATGGAAATTCTGTGTGCTGTCAGTTTGAAATACAAGCAATCGTGAAACAAGACACACTGGAGAATGAATTCCCCATATTGCGGAGAATCTTATCAGGCTTTCCAACTTACAGAGCAGACTGCCCTGGATAATGCTCCTTGAGACCTGGGAGAATGGCTGCCTCACAAGAAAAACATCCAAAATGTGCGGTCGTTGGTAAAAAATTCTAAAATAAACTGTGTCCATCTGGTAAGATGAACAATATGACAACATACGCACTAACTTACGAGGTAAATTAACCAGCGGTTTACTCTGTGGTGCACACACAAAATCAATCCATGCATATTTTCCAATTTGTTCATTTTCCATAAGAAAAACCAGCAGTGCACTTTTCTCTATATTTGATGCAAATCATGCCTGTAGCACCTTATTACCACCATTATTTCGTTTAAAATCCCCCAAAACACAGCTTTTCTAACTTTATTGAAGAAATTTTCCTTTCCCAGGACAGGCAAGCTCGGCAAACTGGAGGACCGATAAGATTCTCGGCAATCTGGAGAAAACTGATTCTCCAGGTTGATATTGGTAGACTGGGTTAGTTACTGTAAACCAAGAACTGTTTCTTTCATTTTTGCATTTTTCAAATTTTACAGTAAATACGTGGCTGTGAAAACAAAGTCTAATAGAAATTATTGTTACCGGGTTGTGAAAACGCAAAGTTAAAAGTATGATAAAGTTGCAATTTCTCAAAACAGTGATATCAAATGATCGCGACTATTTCAGGGTATACAGTACCAGATTGAATTCATTCCATTCGACATTGGCTCATTAGCAGTGAGTGCTATCCGTCCAATAATTATCTTATTATTCATGATTCATTGTGGTACATTCCCGATAAGCCAGTTAATAATGAACTGCCCGATTTGGTTGTTACAAATCATTGCAGTTGTAGCGAGGTGGAATATCGCGCCATTTATTTCCTATAAAAAAGTGTTTCTGTGCGCATGAGAAATTCTTGCTACTAAAGCCTGATGTGCGTTCTTGGCCAGCGACATACAGTCTCGGGCTTGTATCGTGGAATTTTCAGCAGATTACACATTCATTTCATTTAACTGTGCATTTCTCTCAAGGGTTGCACTTTTTTTGTAACTCAGTGTAGATGGATAACTAAATCTCTCTCCAGCTATCAAATCACACATACCTCATCACCGCCACCCAATTTCATCTGAGGAGACAATCATGTAAGATTGGCCATAACCACATTTCAGAAACCTTGTCCTATCTGGTAATGAAAGCAGAGAGAGAGAGAGTAATCTCGCAAAGAATCGAACCGAGGAATTACGAAAATTACTCGAAGCAGACACTGACATTTACCAAGTGACATTTTTGCTCATTTTCACCGTTAAGTTCATTCTCCTGATAAGAAACTATTCTCCCTCAGGAATGGCTTGTCCTATATGGTAATCATAGCCCAAAAACTAAGGAAGAGAGAGGGGAATCTGGCAAGGAATTGGGCCGAGAAATTACGAAAATTACTAAAAGGAGACACATTTTCACCGTTAAGTTCATTCTCCTTATAAGAAATTGTTCTCCCTCAGGAATCGCTTGTCCTATATGATAATCATAGCCCAAAAACTAAGGAAGAGAGAGGGGAATCTGGCAAGGAATTGGGCCGAGAAATTACGAAAATTACTCAAAGGAGACACATTTTCACCGTTAAGTTCATTCTCCTTATAAGAAATTGTTCTGCCTCAGGAATGGCTTGTCCTATATGGTAATCACAGCCCAAAAACTAAGGAAGAGAGAGGGGAATCTGGCAAGGAATTGGGCCGAGAAATTACGAAAATTACTCAAAGGAGACACATTTTCACCGTTAAGTTCATTCTCCTTATAAAAAATTGTTCTCCCTCAGGAATGGCTTGTCCTATATGGTAATCATAGCCCAAAAACTAAGGAAGAGAGAGGGGAATCTGGCAAGGATTTGTTCCGAAAAATTACGAAAATTACTCAAAGGAGACACATTTTTACTCATTTTCACCATTAAGTTCATTCTCCTGATAAGAAATTGTTCTCCCTCAGGAATGGCTTGTCCTATATGGTAATCATAGCCCAAAAACTAAGGAAGAGAGAGGGGAATCTGGCAAGGAATTGGGCCGAGAAATTACGAAAATTACTCAAAGGAGACACATTTTCACCGTTAAGTTCATTCTCCTTATAAGAAATTGTTCTCCCTCAGGAATCGCTTGTCCTATATGGTAATCATAGCCCAAAAACTAAGGAAGAGAGAGGGGAATCTGGCAAGGAATTGAGTCGAGAAATTACGAAAATTACTCAAAGGAGACACATTTTTACTCATTTTCACCGTTAAGTTCATCCTCCTTAAAAAAATTGTTCTCCTCAGGAATCTCTTGTCAAGTGACTCAAGTTACTGGCATCAGTTTTATCTCAATAACACCAAATCCTTGCTCAAAGGACAAAAAGACGAAAGACCAAAATGCTGCAAAGTTTCCATCCCCATCTTCATCATTCCTCGGGAGACATTCGTATAAGACTGGCAATAATCTTGGCAGTAATCAAGAATCGAAGAATAAATTCTGAAATCTCGGCTCAGATGTCACGAAGACTGGACAACAAAGGAGGACGGATAGTAATCTCATAAAGAATCGAGAAGAGAAATTATGAACATTCCTTCAAGATAATGGTGACATTTACGAGTTCTCCCACAAGCATGGCACAATTTGCAGAAGGTATAATACACGACTGTCACTGTTATAGTACAGCGAAACCTCCCTCAATGGACATCTCTCTAAAAAGGACAACCTCTATATCAAGGACATCCTCTCTAGCAAGGACACTGCATTTGGTTCCAAATTGGTCATTTCCATTTAAATTCACCTCTATAATCAGGACACCTCTCAATTAAGGACAGCATTTGTCAGTTGTAAGGGTGTACTCAATAGAGAGGTTCTATTGCAGTCTTGTGGAGGATTGATATGATGACACATCTGAAAGCGGTGCTTGAAATTATTCGGAGGAGACAGGTGGCAGGCTTGGGTACAAAATTATGATATCCTGCATGACCATCTGGCAGAAATATCTGATGAGTTGATTTGGGTGAACTGAAAGCCAGATCTTCGTCTGATGACAGAACAAAGCTTCACAAATTCATTTCAAAATGAGTCAACACAATATTAACAATATCACACCACAAACTAATGCGAATATCATGTCGTCATCATCATCAATATGCTATTAGTCAATTTTATCTACATTTTGAATACCCACATAATTTGCATAGCAATAATAAATAGGAAGTTTGTCTGCATACATGAACATGTACTGTTGAGCACCCACATCATTCGAAAACACTTAACAGCACCCTACGCCAGATGTAGTGAAGAAATTTGCATAGGTGTGTCATTCACACAATTCCCTACTGGAGGTATCGGTTCTTTCACCAAACACACCAAGAGTGGAGCTAAAATATAGGCCAAATGTAGGCCAGAGGCCAATATTTAAACCCCCTGAAACATGATATATTTTGGGAATAATCCACTTAGAATCTGCTTTAGACACAATTTACACCAAGCAAGACCTCTGTAGTCGAAACGAGGCTAAATCCATTCTAGAAATGAAACATTGTAATCAAGGAAATATATGTACATGTAATGTGTCTCGCTGGCAATCAGATTAAAAGATGGCCGCAAAATGGAGTAGATTAATACCATAAACTTGGCATGCATAGAATTTGTACATCAGTCTGAAATTAGCATTTAGTACATATTTTCCTGATAGGAAACAAAATTCGAAATATTCAAATTTTTGATTTATATAAACAGGCAAAATGTTAAGAAAGTTGAACATAATCTGCAAGAATCATATTTCAAACTAAAATGAAAGGCAGATTAACGCAAACCATCACACCACAGTACATCATTCTCCCCCATTCCACCGAATGTCAATATAGTGAATAAATTCTCATCAAAATTGTATTTCTGCTAAAGAAGTTCAACGACTTTCTTAGCACATGATGTGATTAACTGAAACCTTCAAGTCCATTAAGCCAAAGCCACAGGCAATTTTACATTATGGTTTCAACATAAGATATTACTGTCTAAATCATCATCTCTATGTCTATTACCATATGAGCAGGCACCACCATTCAGTCAATTTCCCTTGCCCAGCAGGAAGGAATAACTCAATTTCTGATTTGACAGCTTTTCTGTTAACGCCACACTCTTGCTGGAAAATGTTTCACCGTAAAGGCAAGATTACAACATTGAGAAACTGCAGTGGTGCTGTGGTTTGGGTCGCTAACCAGAGGTCCCTGGTTCGATCCCCAGTGTTGGTGTGAGACGCTAGACAGGTCCCTTTGCCTTACATGCCTAAAATACTCCAGCCAGGTCTTTGAAGGCAGGGTACCAGTCGGAAATGCTCAGTTTGTAGCGCTAATTGAGCAGCTCATCCGAGTTCTACTGAAAGGTTTCAGACTTGGGAATAAACGTTAAGCGCTTTGAAAATGTTTTACCTCATGAAGCGCTATATAAACACTTCATTTAATTACATCAAATACTCAATGCTGCACGAAAGCATCACCAAGTTTGGAATACATAACGCACTAGTCTCAGTGTTAAGGGGAATGAACGCATCTAACTCTCAGCGTCGAGGGTATGATGGAACCACTTATCCAGTGGCCAATTTCTCACTCAGAAAACTTGCCATCTTACAGAACTCGAAAACTGCAAATGAGAAACTGTGGCGGAAAGCCTCAGCTGAAAGGAGATTGAACCGAGAATGAGGAGAACTGCTGGTGGTGGTAAGACTTGCTAACCGTATTGTTAGCATAACTTGAGACGAAGACTTAAGTGAGAAACATGACGAGAATGAGGTGGACTCCTCAAAGGACCCCAATTGGAGCCCAACCATAGTGGCACGCAACAAAGAGCACATGTAGAAGAAGACAGGGCGCCATAACATATTGTGTCGATGCTATTTAGCCGGTTTCGGTGTGTCTGTTTCACATAGGCCTACTACATGTTAAATAGACCTTCTGTACAGGCACCCCTCAACCGACTAAAAAGTGTCTACAAAGTGTATCATTTTGCTGCACATCAATAGCATTCTTCAAACAAAATGAAATCCACGCATCTGCAGTTACAGGTTACAGGCACTGAAAAACATTGGGTTGTTTTCGTATTAGCCATTCATGAGTTCATAATGCACGTCACTATTCAACTCGAATATCACATCAAGATGACTTTTGTAAAATAGATACCAGTCAGTGAACGGAGTGCATGAAAAGTCGAAATGAAAAGTGACTGGCACCGAGTAACATGATGAGAATATTGTATTTGTTGCGTTTAGGTCGACATTTACGGCAGAAGCTGCAGTGATTAGAAGAAGTAATCAGAAAGTGAAAATGGGGGAAACCGAGTGCATTTTGCGAAATGCTGCAGTATATTTTCGTGAGGATTGGGTCACCTGACAAAGAATTACAGATCTGGGATTTGGCCATCTACATGTAGCCCCAACTGGTATAAAAGTGTCATATACTCGCAACAAAGAAGCTGTTCCCACTCTGGGTTTTTTTCCGATTTTTTCTCAAGTGAAATCTCATGTTGAACATGTCTAACATATGGTAATACTAGACCCAGGATTTTCCCGAGGGTGTATTGAATATACGAAAGGCTTTCAAAAGATCAGGATTTTCAGTACGCATGAACACTACATCGGTCGATTACTTCTATTTGCAATGGTTGCGGAATGTCATTCACGAGAAGCAGACTGGCTAAAGGGTAAGGCAAGACCCCTCGGCGGCCTTAAAAATCTCCCAGGGATGCAACTGTAGTAATGTCAAGAGCCCTACTGACGCCGAGAAGACGAACAGCAGAAGCCCTGGTCCACTGAAAGGGAGGTTGGCAATATGGTGATGGAGTCAACAGCAAGCAGAGAGGACACAAACTAAGGGATGTCGGAGTGGCACAGTGGTAACATCAGCACTTGTCACCTCTGAGGTCCCGGGTTCGATTCCCGGTCAATCCCGGGTTCGATTCCCGGTCGATCCCGGTATACTCATGTGACAGAGAGGGTGACTCTCTTCGACAGCGTAGGTATCCTCTGGGATCTCCAGTTTCCCCCTACGTTACAATCGCAAAATATTGTTTATAGAGCTATTAATGTCCTTGTTGATGCTGAGCTCTGAGCCCCTCGACTCAACATTTTATTTCAATCGAAGGATCATCAACCAATGCCCGATTGGAATATTTCACCGAGTGGTTGGAGGGAGGGAGAGGCCTGGAGCTCTTGCCAGAGCCAGCACTCCCCTGACATCACATTAGGGGCCATCCATTTATTATGTAGGCACTAAAGGGGTGAGGGGGTCTAGGAATTTCGGGGAAAAGGTGTTCACCTGTACATCTGCCATGTACATTTTGTCCAAAATGTGCATCCATTTAGTATCTAGGCACTAAATGGGGGAGGGGGTCTAGGAATTTTGGGGAAATTGCGTTCACCTGTACATTTTGTCCAAAATGTGCATACAGGGGGAAGGGGGGGTCTCAAAATCCCCATTTTGATGCGTACATACTTTATGGATGGCCCCTTAGTAACTGTAATCGTTCTTTCTCAGTCTACATGTACACATCATACTGATGTGACACCTGTGTCAAACACGTCTCCTACTAAAACAATACAGAAACTCTTGGCCAAAGTTTTTTTAAAGGGTATATTATCTTTATTGATCTGCGTGTTATCCATTAGCCTGCATACTCGAGATTCACTGACCTAAGACCAGTTCTGAATTTCCAATTCTAACAAGATATCATGCACATGGTTGTTCTATGACATTTCATATGTTTAATTTGGACAGACATTGTGTTCACAATACCAAGTTTCCCCGCTCATGCCGATAGTCATGACGTTATGTTCTGGCTTGGCCTGTTTTGACCTTTTTATGATTAACAAACCAGTCTTATATCAGTGGAACTACAGTACATACATGTTGTGATATAATCGTCAGCCATTCCTCGCTAACAACGTGAGCCTAAATGACACCAGGATATAATGGAAGAAATTGATCTACTCCGATTTCTCAAAGGTAGACAACAGGGAAATGGACAACCAGTCTCTCTCATCCAGCCAAGCTTAGAGCAACTTACGCCTTTGCTGTTAAGGGTCAATTATTTTCTTGTTTCTGTTCGGGGGCTGCTGCAAGAACTCATGAAAATGGTTGCAAGTGCTCTCAAGACTTACTGGGGTGTAGGCTTTGTGCTACACATCTTAAGGGGGCTACTGCAAGAGCTCACGATAACAGTTGCAAGTGCTCTCAAGACTTACTAGGGTGTAGGCTTTGTGGTACACATCTTAAGGGGCCTGTTGCAAGAGCTCACGATAACAGTTGCAAGTGCTCTCAAGACTTACTAGGGTGTAGGCTTTGTGGTACACATCTTAAGGGGGCTACTGCAAGAGCTCACGATAACAGTTGCAAGTGCTCTCAAGACATACTAGGGTGTAGGCTTTGTGCTACATATCTTAAGGGGGCTACTGCAAGAGCTCACGATAACAGTTGCAAGTGCTCTCAAGACATACTAGGGTGTAGGCTTTGTGCTATGTATTTTAAGGGGGCTACTGCAAGAGCTCACGAAAACAACTGCAAGTGCTGTCGAGACTTACCAGGCTGTAGGAATTGCGCTACTTATCTTAAGGGGGCTACTGCAAGAGCTCACGAAAACAGCTGCAAGTGCTGTCGAGACGAGACTTACTAGGGTGTAGGCTTTGCGCTACATATCTTAAGGGGGCTACTGCAAGAGCTCACGAAAACAGTTGCAGGTGCTGTTGAGACTTACTAGGGTGTAGCCTTTGCGCTACATATCTTAAATGACGATTACACAAAATATAGCCACAGCCCAAGCCAACTTGTGATTGCTCAGCAGCACAGCCAGTCACCCCTGCCCCTCCGGCAGCAAGCCATGGAACAACAACTGTGCAATCATTAAATTCTCTTCTACAAACGACAAAAGATCGGATAACTGAAGGGCACTTAAAAGACCGCAATAGCCTATAAACCACTGAAAACAATCATAACAACAACAGATATATCGGATACCTGAAGGACTCTTAAGAGACCGCAATAGTCTATAAACCACTGAAAACAATCATTTATCCTGTTAGGTAGATCTTTTCCGGCAAGGTTTTTTTTACCCGAAACTTATCCTGAAGGAACTGTCACATTCAACACGTCCGCCACTGAAACAATCAGGCAGTGCTCCAGCCAGAATGTGCCCAAGGGGATATCGGATATTGGCTCAGTTTAATCCATGTTTGTCTCCACGAGGATAATATTGAAATAGGAAACAAGTGTATGCTGCGAGTATTGATCCTGTGAACTGATTATATCAGTGCTTCACATACAATATTGAAAATTCAGCACTTGACATAATTTGCAAATTTCCATATTTTTTACTCGAAATGCAAATTTCTACCTTTTTTCAAAATTCCATATAATATATGCACATTTTTTAAAGCTTTCACCTAAACAGCAGATACATCAGAAGCTTCTACTGATTTGTCATCACTCAAACTATGACAAATACATACATTTTACAAATCTAATCGATTTTACAAAATCATAGTTGGGAATTCTAAAACATCTACATTTATAATGAACCGCAGTTTACAGTGTAAATGCACTATGCGCCTACGGTGCCTCGTTGTGAATTCAGCGGTTATGGTGGCACCATAACCGCTTGGGTTGGTACAAAATATGGAAGCAGTCAAAAGCATTTGAAACCACATTATTCATTATCTAATTTGAGATGTTCTAGAATAGAAATTGATACCTCACTGTCGACATTGATTGTCTCACCAAAACTGCATCGTCAATTCCTTAAGCCAGCAGTGTTTTCCATGAGGCTGTATATGAGATTCTAAAATACCTTGGTACCGTAAAGTCAACTTTTAAATGGAAAATGCATAAGCCTCGTTCTGAGAGTGGAGTGTTTTGGACACGCAACCAAGATGCTCTACCAAAGTTCCCTCGGGTTGCACTAAAATGTGGAACCATGCACACAGCTCACTTCAGAAGTTTGAGGCTCTCAAAACACTGCTTCAAACACAAATCAGCCAAGGAAGCATCAACCACCCTAAGTTTTTTAATGAGCACTACACATATTTGCTGAGAAAAACGCTCCAAATAGCCCATTTGCGCGGATTTTAGCGTCACTTGAGCGAGCCGATCCGGACTTCCTATACGCGCTGCCGTAACATAATGTAAACAACGGCGCTACCGGCGCTCCGGGCAGGCGCTGGATGGAATTTGCCAAATTCGCACATATTCAAGTTATTTCGTGGCCTATCTTTTTAAGTTTGAGGTATTTTAGAATAGAAATTGAACCCTCGGCTTCGGACCTTGGTTGAGTTACCAAGACACTCTCGGGTGGAGCTAAAATTTCGTCCAAACCCGAGCCGACAGGCGAGGGTTTGGACTGTATTTTAGCTCCACCCTCGAGTGTCTTGGTAACTCAACCAAGGTCCTCCGCCTCGGGTTCAATTCCTTAATTCATCCTCAGGGACTGAAGTAGATCAGCACTGCACTTTCAAGTCAAGAGAGTAGGCACCCTAATGATATTGCCCATAAAATGCCCTTCTGCGAGTAACTTCCCTATGATATAAGGAATTGATACCTCACTGTCGGTATTGATTGTCTTACAAAAACTGCTTGGGTGGAGCTAAATCGTGGCTTCACCCTCCCCGTTTTGGTGACACCACCATCACCTCCAGTTCGGTATCAATTCCTTAATCCTACAACCTCAAGACCTCCATACAGCTACAAATGTTCAGTTCAATTTCAACCATTGGCTTTGCTCATTGCAATGGGAACAACTTAAGGGTTCACCAAAGGTACTGCCATTTTTCGCTAGAACTTAAAATTCTAAAGCAATTAGAACTCGTTCAAAACATAGTGAATGCTCATTTCAAGGGCTGGAGTCTGTTCTTTGTTTCACAGAGAACAGCCTCCAGGGTTTTAAATGAGCATTCAATTCATTTGGAAAGAGTTCTAATTGCTTTAGGATTTGGAGTTCTAGCCAAAATGGCGCAACCTATGGTCCACCCTTAACCTATCTATACTATCGCCGAGTTGCAAGAGAATGGCCAGGAAATGTGTGTAATCACGATCAAAAGTGGCTTGACTATCTCGGATGACAATCTACTCCCAGACGTTCAAAATGAGTAACGGTAATGATCATTGCTACATGTAGATATTGCCAAGAGCATTTCATTACTTTGATAGCATTGTGGAAGAGGGTCAGTTTTGCTATCGGGAAGTTGTAGATAAGATGCTCGGCCAGTGCCACTTCAAAATGGTACTTAACTGGCCTGTTATGGCCAAGGGGTCAACAACTTGTAACATGTGTAAGCCATTATCTGGAAAAGGCATTACTCCTCATTTCAAAAGGCACTGTTGTGGCAAAAGTTGCATTTGAGCGAAATTTCACAAAACATGTTTTGAGGTGAAAGATGACTTCCTTTGCGAGCCAAAAACTTATAAATTTGGTCACCCACATGGTTCAAATACTGCAAAATATCATTTTTATTCCAGCATATATGAACCTTCGACAGGACCAAAGCACTTTAAACCAGCAAAGATTTCAAGACGTCACAAGTGTCATTCACTGCGTTGGGTTTCAACACAATCATGACGATATCACTTAACTGACGAGTGAAGCACTAATCCTTGGCTATAATTGCAATTTTGAAGCATTTGAAAAGTGGATGTTAGTGTACAATTTTAAAGTACAGGTATTCCCTTGAAAAGGACAATGGTATTTATTGCCTCGACACTAGTTTTGTGATATTGGGTTTAAAGTAAAGGAAGAAACAGTATTTTGGCCACAGTAGTTCATACTTTGGGGAGTAAGGAGTAATCACGATGTGTGCGATGAAAAGATCTCTCCTCTGCCGGTTAAACTGGGAAACCACTGGGTTTGATTTTTATCCCAGGTTTCTGCGATCACTGATTCCAGTCACTGGCACCAGGAATGACAAATGGAAACATGTAATTTTTGTCGCGCGTCATTATGATCACAGGCAGAAGCGACTATGTTGCTCGTGAGTGGGACACTTTAGGCAGCACTGATAACATAGCTAGCATATTCACTGATGTGCACGCAATGTCTTACCCTTCAGGGGTGAGCAGACCTGCCAACCCCAAAATCTCCAAAGAGTATTTGGAGTATTTTTTTCAAATTCTGGACTATCTCGCGATTTCTACCAACTTCTGGAGTGTACTCCACAAAGCATTTTCCCTTACAAAACCCTGTAATCAAGCGGTATCATTTTCATTAGCGATCCAAAAGTGCACTTGTTGGCAGGTCTGGGTGAGTGACCTCTACTCCCCATTCATTAGATCCATGACCACATGTCTAATCTTGTGATTATAACCGGCGACAAATTGATGACACATCCTCCGCCAAGAGATGCTGGACGTTTCTTCTGTCGCCATGGTTTTGACCAATCATTTCCGTAATGTCTTACTTCCCCTCGCCATGGTGTTCAAGAGCGATATTGCTTGCATTTGTGGTCATGGCATTAGCAGGTCCATTTTAGAATGGTGAGCGATTTGATAGGCTTTGAGAAGGAAGCGCACCGAAAGTGTGGCATACAGACCTGTGTGATTGTTGTCCAAATTTTTGTTTTGCCTGTTCAAGTTTCATGATTAACACTTCAAGTCACAATGTATTTACAGTGATTGAGTTCCTCCACAAGTCTTATAGAATGAGGGGTAGAGTTTTGTCCAATTAGGTTACAAGCTGGAGGACCAACATCTAAGCACCTTTTGACATAAATACCACACAGCTAATTGACACCACTTAAAGCTGACATGTATCTACCTTGATCGAATTGCTCCACAAGTCTCATAGAATGAGGCGTAGAGCTTTGTCCAATTAGGTTACAAGCTGGAGGACCAACATCTAAGCACCTTTTGACATTTACAAAATGCCACACAGTTAATTGACACCACTTTAAGCTGACGGGTCAAATATACATTCCCAAGTAAGGGCAATGCCGAGGAGGTCTCGGGAATGTTTGATTAGTACATGTAGATAGTTTTTTGGTTTATCAGTTTTAAAGATACAAATAGTTTGGTCAATTTATTTTTGCACTTCCACTTTTAAAATGAAAACATTAGCAATACAGTGCAGAGGCCAGCAACTGAATGAGTTAAGACTTCTATGTTGGAATATTTCATATGCTGATCTCTGGACGCTCTCACTCAATGTGCACCCTATGGTGGCTGCAGAGAATGCCTCGCTTTTGATTCGTGCACTGGGGTAATGGGCATATTTAGTAGAAGATCCAAATGCACATCACGAACATTCCCGAATGCTCGGCTTCAGCCTTACTGGGGAATGTCTACTTGACATTGTCAGCTTTCCCTAAAGTCCATCTCATCTCGATTGGCTTTTATGGAAATATGACCTGGGCATGTCTTGAAGCCATTCACACACAATTTAGCTGAGCGTATTTGCGGAGCCATCCAGATCACCTAAATTTCCTCTATCTGGATAATCATAACCTTTACAACAATACCTGCCAAGAGATGACTGATCAGGTTGTCAACCAACTGGACATGTGATGACTGGTCATATTTGCATCCAAGCTGGAGTGGGTCAGCATTGGATATGGATACGACCCTAGCAAGAGTGAAGACTTCTCTCTGAAGACCAGTTACACCTTACGCAAGATGACTGACTGATCCCGAGTTGACTTTGGACCACCAGACCAACCAAGGACAAAGTCAGCATTGAAATTGACCCAAGCAGGAGTCAAGAATACCATTGACCAGTTGCACCTTACACAAGAGGACTGACTAATGAGATGAGAACTGCTTTAGTTGATCTTTAACCAGCAGATCCACCAAGGAATAAGTCAGCATTGAAATTGACCCTAACAAGAGTCAAGACTCCTGCAAACCAGTTGCATTGTATGCATTAATGGTCATAATGTTGTACTGTAAAGTAGTTGAAACTGGCTCTGGGGGTATCATAACCCCAACCCCCAAAAATCATATTTGGGATAAACTATGATAGGTTTACCCCATTGAGTTATCTTGTAAAGGGACAATATAGGCATTGACAAACTATGTCATTAAACATGCCATAGCCGGCAAGCTAAAGTTAGCTTTTAAAATGCCCCTTCCAGATCTAGGCCAAAGTCACCCCATCTTACGGTACTGAGTTTGTAAAAGCTGGCCTGGTAATGTGCATGTGCATTCGAAGGTAAATTTTGTTGCGGAATGCGCAATTTATTGGAAGAGGAACACTAAAACTGACAATTAGGTAAAGCACAGGTGATGCCAGGCAGTTAGATGCAGCTGGTGGTAATAACAAAAGGATAAATCTATGTTTACTGTATTCAAAGTATCTTGGTTATGTTGATACAGCAGCAAGGAGAGCACTGGCATACTGGTTAGAGTGTCAGGCTGAGAATCAGCAGGGCGACAGCTTTATGGATTTGGCCCACAACCTATTACGGCCAAATCCACCAAATTCCCTTACTCTATAAATTATCAATAATGCACCAGCATGACAAAAGGATGAACTAGGCCAAGCTCTGTATTGTTTATGTGATAAATGTGGCACCAACCTAATAAACTACAGCCCAAGGGGCTACTGAGTACATGTGCACTGGAAATGTTGTAGGAACAGACCTACTTACTGCATGTTTCACTGTTGAGTGATAAGTTCACATCATCAGCATGGCCTATTTGGGACTCCAAAGGCAGTAACTAGGTAGGCAAGATAAAGTTACAAGAAGTTGCCAATAGGTGTCTCTCATATCTCACAGTACGTCGAAACGATTCACGCTTGTACGAGGAATATATTCAGTGCTGAATCTAACATGACCCAGTGTCCTTACTGTGTATATTAGTTACCTGAAGATGGCCAATTTGACCCACCTGTTCCTCCCGATAGTCCCCCTTTAAGGTCTTTGCCGCTTCTCAATAACTAAAACTTATTCTGGTGGTGCGCACGCAAGAATATGGCGTTGGAATAACAAAAGAAAAGTGTCTGTACGTGTTTGCAAATAATCGCACTCATAAAACCTGCTGATGAGCAAAAAGTAGTATGAATATGCTGGTAGCTATAATGATAACCTCCATAAAATCTTTGTTAGATTTCCTTCCTCCTATCCCCCGAACTTCCACTGACCCTTTCCCTAAGGAAGCGCCAACAACTAAAGCGATCCCAAATTGAGTTTATTGACTTCGCACATCATTCATATCAATCTCAGTCCATTATGAATACGATTAAATATTTCCGCTTTTTCTCTCCCAGTGTCTGTCCAATCTCCCCTTGAAACAGTTAACGGAAATGGCTCGAGAATGAGGATATCAATAACAACTTAGTATCATGATCAAGAGTAAGTAATCCCTGATCGACTCTACACAAAACTGATATGATATCCGCCTTAATCATGGCAGGTCGCCCTGAGATCATGAATTGACGACAAGAGCCTCCTTGCTCTGTTAACCCCTGGACCCTCCACCCAAGATATGACAAACTTAATTCCCCCTGACTGCCTCCATACAGACTGATGTAACACCGGTACGCCCCTATAATCATGGCAGGTCACGCTGAAATCCTGAATCAAAGACGAGAGCATGTAGGCTCTCTCAACCCATTGAACCCTCCACCCAAGATATGACAAAGATATCGAACTTAATAATGAATGTATCCCTGATTGTCTCAAGACATGACCTTCGTGGCATTATGTTGCGTACAACATCAGATTTCAACACGGCGTGACACATCAATGTCAGATGATGTCAAAACATCGAGAATGCGCCATCCTCCGGTTGGAAAAACGTATTTTTAAAGCCATTTTATGTAACATTTGGCTGCAAAAATCGGCATGACGGAACTGGCTGAATGTTTTAAGGAGTGGAGAATTCGGACAAGTCTATCAATGCACAAGATCAAGTGAAGTTCAGACTAAACCAAAGCAAATATATGTAGGTCTTTGCAAACTTTCAATACATTCCTTAATACCATTATCCAATATTTTGAGGAAAATGGCGGTAATAATTCAGAATATGGAACTTCGTGATACTGCTCTGCAAGTTTCGTTAAATCTGACAGATCAAACATGTAAAACTGAAGCCTACCCGGAAATGCCCTGGCAGGGCCCCTGCCTAGCTGGACAACATTCTTACATATTGCAACGTAAAACTCCTCTGTGTTTACGGAAATGATATAATCTCCCCTCGATCTTGGCAGGTCAGGTCGAGATATCTGGCATCGGAAATTAGAACAGACATGCTCCATTAACTCTCCTGAGAAGTGCCAAAGATATCGATTTTAATAGTTATCTAAGCTGCCTACACTTTCCGAGCTGTGCCAAAGACATTGAATTTAATAGCGATGTATCCCTGATTGCCTCCTTAGGAAACTGATATCATATATCCCTCAATCATGGCAGGTCCCCTGAGATCTTGAATAGAAAGGCGCACTTGCTCTGTTAACCCTTTGAACTTGAATCCTGAGATGCGCCAAAGACATATCCATATTCATATCAAAATATCAAAGACTGCCTCCATAGGAAACTGATATAATATCCCCCCCCCCCCACCCCCAGATCATGGCAGGTCTCGCTGAGATTTTGATCTTGAATTGAGGACACAAGCTCACTAGCTCTGTTAATCCTTGGAACTTGAATCCTGGGATGTGCTAATAATATCCATATTCATAACAAAAAATATCCCTCTCTGCCTTCATAGGAAACTGATACACAGTGGAACCTCCCTTAGCGACACCTCTCTATTAAGGACAACCTCTCTATTAAGGACACTAGTTTTGTTCCCAAAGTAGTAGTTTCCATTCAATTTGCCCTCTCTAATCAGGACACCACTACATTAAGGACAACCTCTCTATTAAGGACACTAGTTTTGTTCCCAAAGTAGTAGTTTCCATTCAATTTGACCTCTCTATTCAGGACACCTCTCTATTAGGGACAGCACTTGTCAGTCCCTAGGGTGTCCTTAATAGAGATGTTCTACTGCAGTACACCCCATCATCACAGGTCACACTGAGAAATCTCGCATCAGGGATGAAAACTCACCTGCCCATTACCCTTGAACCCTTGACCTGAGATGTGACGAAGATATCAATCATTTGCAGTGAAGACATCCCTGATTGCAGCCATACAAACCTGAACACTCTCCTCAATTATGGTAGGTCACGCCCGGATCTTGACTGAGATCTTGAGCTCCTGTGCACCTGTTAACCCCTTAAGCCCTACGCCCGGAATGTGTCAAAGACCCTAATAGCAATGCAGCCTTCATTCTTGCATCTGACACTAAAATACAATACTCCCCGCAATAATAAGAGGTAACATCGAGAAATCTAACATTGGAGACAAAAACTTAAGTGCTTGGTTAAAATTGTTAACCCTTTGAACAGCAAGGCTGGAGATGCAGTACTATAAACCGATGTGGTACTGTAAGCAGTAAATATTCAAGCACCTACAAGTTGGGGAATTTGCTAATTTTCAATTGGCAGCAGACTAGATATTGCATTCACTCCCGAAATTTAATTGTTGATGCATAGCAGAAATTTTTGTGCTTTTGTGTTTTACAGGAAACTGCTCACGAAATTTCAAGGGTGACAGTAGGCCTGTCTAAAAAAAGGTTCCATACCCAACTAATCTCAACAGGTGACATAGTATCGGGCAGTGTAGATTCCTTACAGCTGCTCTGGTTTCCTCGTACATAATACAAAACATTCATAAGGTGAGCTTATACATTTTTTGATTATACTGTTACTGATGCTTATAATATCATGATACAGTAGAACCTCCCTAAGCGGACACCTCTCTATTATGGACACCCACTCCATAAAGGACACCCACTCTATAAAGGATACCCACTCTATAAAGGACAGAAGTTTTGGTCCCAAATTGGGTCTTTCATTTAATTTGACCTCTCAAATCAGGACACCTCTCTATTAAGGACAGAACTTGTCAGTCACGAGGGTGCCTTTAATAGAGAGGCGTTGTAATTGGCTTCAAGATGATATTTGAAACTTGGAATCTACAACAACCGATTTATATAACAGTCAATTACCGACTAGCTCAAGATCTGAGGGGCATTGCCGACCGAGACGACAATAGACCATTATCAACCTCATTAGGTCCGTATGATAAACATACTGCACACAATTCAAGAGGGGACCTGTCAGCATGATCCATTCAGAGAAAGACTTGTCACAATATGCAATTAGCATGACAATAAGCATGATAAGTGCATGATACAAGTACAACATGCAATTGATGTTGAAACCTGTTGACATCGGTTATGTTACAATCAGAATGAAAAATATCGAGCCAGGGAACATACGTTATGTAGTTGATTCAATGAAAAAGTATATGCTGCATGTAGATGATTCAATAGAGAAGTATATGCTACATGTAGCTGATTCAATTGAAAAGCATATGCTACATGTAGATGATTCAATGGAAAAGTATATGCTACATGCAGATGAATCAATAGAGAAGTATATGCTACATGTAAATGATTCGATTGAGGAGTATATGCTACATGTAGATGATTCAATTGAGAAGTATATGCTGTGTAGATGATTCTATGGGGAAGGATTAAGCAGGGATTTTGAGGCTTTCAGACCCCCAAAGTGTAAAGCCACAAAGAACAAACAAGTGTATGATAGCAGCTATATAAGTACGGCACATAAATCCTGTTTTGAAAGCAACAACCATAATGAATGATGTCAGATTAGAAAAACTTTTAAGTTACAGCACAAATATATAACCAAAACAGCATATCTATGATCTCAATTCAAAACTGGCCCTAAATTCTACACTCTTTTGATAGAACAGTGTGGATTAGAATAACAAACAACTAAATAATCAATTTGGACTGCTCCATTCCTCACGATAATCCAGGGACACAATCACCAGGAATGTACCAATATCTATCACAGAAACCAACTGAAATGCACTAAAATACACCTGTTTCGGAACACAAAACCTATAAATGCATGAATTTGAATGTACATGTAATCCGCTCCATCCAGTATTAGAATCATCCAAAACATCCATGCAATGCGAATGCCCCAATCCAAATATTCAAATGAACCATATTCGAACCACAAACAGATCCTATGAACCAGCTTTGGTCAGTATGAGCGAAAAGGCCCGCTATAAATCCAAACATAGGGGCCTATATCCAAGAAGACTTCGAAATCTAAATACACAACGATGACACCTATTAAAAGCACTTCTGAAAATAATCTGCTCCAATTGTTCCTAAGAATCACAATATGAAAAGAAATCGCAAAAAGACTGAATCCATGGACTCGCCTCGGTCAGGGCTACTGAGTAGCAGTATACATGTGGGCCATGACACTTTGAATGACTAGGCCCATGTCTTAGAAGACACCGAAACGAAACATCCACACAGCACGACAGCTAATCTACTACTGAATGTGTGAGTGTACTCCCAGCCAGCGATGGCATGAACGAGAGCATCCGTATGCCCTGTTGCCCAGCGTGATATACCTCCAAGCATGAAATTTCTGTTGGCGTATTGTTCTCAAAGATAAGTGTTCCGATACTGTCGATGATATGGAGCACGGTGTTATGCACGCTGGGGCAGCCTTCCGAGGGTGGAATTCACACAACCCAATCGGTACAACTATTGTTTACTTCTGCAATGTCAGTCTACAGTGCACCTGCACTGAGAGTATATGCACAAAGCCAAATTATAGATTTGGATTATAGTGTCAGCTGTTTAAATTAGTACTTTATGATATATCGAATTTAAAACACCAAGTGTCAGCTTTTTCAATGCATTTATGCATAAGTCGTCATCATATTTGCACTACGGAATAGTTTAATTTAAAACGATATGGCCCAGATGTTTCATGGGCCGAACTCGGGTCAAAAAGGTGATGGTCAGACACATTGAGATATTACCCGATCATTTTTCATACTGTGTGGACATTTGAAAAGAAGCTGTGCATTTACAGTCCAAGTCAACGTGGACATCCTTCCTGCTTCGCGTCAGTTACATACAACATACCCGCCAAGTTGCACACCAATGACGCACTAGTCAAATGCTTATCTCTCTGTGTTTTGTGTGTATGTCGCACGACCTATGTGAGACCTACGCACCAGGTAGCGTGCGTATGAAGGGATGTCAATTGTGATTAGGACTTTATTTTCTTTTAAAATCTATCCAGATGCTGCCCTTTGTTCATGATTACCGAATGGCAAATGCAATATTTTCTCTTTTTTTATTATCGCACGATTTCACATATTCCAACATACATGTTGGGCTGTGAAGGGCTCAAAAAAATCAGCAAATTAGAAGAATTGGCCTGGCTTTTCAAAAACAGAATTTGCCCACAATAAAAAATTTGCATTTAAAAGCGGATCTTGAGGTGTCTTTTGGAGTTTAAAAAAAATTTATTAAAATATTTACTCAAGGAATTTGCCAAATCAAAACACGGAAAAAAGGATTATCAAAAACGAGATTTGCTGGGGCCCTTACTGTGAAATGACCCGAGGACATGGCATTTATTGTCTGGTGTTTCAACGGGGCTCATGGGAATACTCATTAGCCATGGTGATGAAGAGAGCCTTGCAAACAACCTGTCAGCCATGGTCCTATCCATACATCAGTTATGCAAACAAGGTGCCATTATATCATGCATGCAACTTTGCGGAAGTTGAGTGTATGTACATGTATATGAACATTTTCATGTTCAGACGGAAAATCTAAAGAGATAATAGACATATATCAGATCTTGCTGCTTGCAATAATCACCAACTTTTGTTGAAGCTACATGCGATGACTGTGTAGAAGAGAGATCTTTGTCACGATATTCATCACACGTCACAGTGACAAAATATTCCATTGTTTTCGGGGTGCATCAAGGTAATGTTTCTCCCCACACACACACACATAAATATGGATTCCTAAAAAATTAAGGTATACAATTCAAACAAGGTAATTAAAGGAAACCTGTGGCGAAACGCTTATAAAAATTGGGAATTTTGAACGGCCCGGTTAAAACCTAAGGCGGGAATAAAGTTCCATTGATAAATCTTAGCAGTTTTGAGTTCCCCAGGTAGTTGATTATGTGAGCTGGGCATCTGGGTAACATCGCATAACATTACTGACTCCAGTCAATGAACTGCATAAAAGATAATCACCAATTTAGTTATTTTTACTTGTTCAGCTAGTCTAAATAAATATTTTGTGCCACGACTGGATCTCTTTAAGTGCATCGATAAACTTTCCTTAAATTCCCATAAATTTTCTGAAATTTCCACCCCTGCGACAAAAACATCATTCAAAAATTCTATTCTGGGACATTTGAAACTTCCACACAACAATTCACATGGTTTCGTGTGAATTTCCACATGGTTAGTGTGAATTTCCACATACATGGTTTCGTGTGAATTTCTACATGGTTTCGTGTGAATTCACACTAACATGTCTAAATAAAATTCCTGGGGTGCAACTTGGCCTACTACAAGACAAGATTACACGGGGTAGAAAATTCCAGGGCTCACATTATAGATTTACCATAAAATTCCTATCATTTCCGATATATTTCCGCTCAGATGTCAAGACAACTCTTCTCAAATGTTTGTTGCCTAGTAACAAACACGTCAATTTACATAGTTATCATAAACTGATATGATGATGAATTAGTAATAGCATAATTTTTGTAAGATAACAATCAGACAGTGCCCAGAAATGATGCCAATGATTGCGGACAAGAAATATCTGACAATAAAACCTAGAATTTAACCCCTCCCTCACAGTAGTTACTTAAGTTTATAGGGGGGAGGGTGGAGGGGGGGTTAAAAGTAAAGTTTTGAGGTTTACTACAAAAACTATCTCCTGCAAAAAGAAATCAGATCGATGGTTGCTGTGCCTATTACAAAGTACATGTATATTACACAGCACTGTGACATGCTCAGCCCACGCAATCACACCCTGGAAATCTGCCCATTTTAAGGGCTCAAGAACTGAGGCCCTGAATAAAGGACCTTGGCATGTCCGACTCAAATCAAAACAAACAACCCAAGAGAGGTCCAAGGACATTTGTATTTAAAGGCCAATCCTTTCTTAAGGAGTTTTAATCTTCAGATAGCAAACACTTTGGCTAGTATTTGGAACCTGGAGGAATTACGTTTTATGTATCAGTATTGACCATCGAAATAGCTTAATTTTCTTCAAGGATACCAGCATATTCTATCATTGACAGACCTGCCAACCCTCAAAATGCCTAGATAGTATTTCAACAGGATTTGGGGGTAATTTTAGCCATATTTTCCTAATGTTCCAATATTCTACTGACTGAGACCTGCAATGCAGATCTGCTCCAAGGAGGGTCCACAGCAATCGCCAGATTGATCCATAGATGAAGCTGGAGTGGGCTGATACACCGGTCAAATGCCACCGGGCATACTTCCAAGGACAGCACTCTAATGGACAGCCGACAGAAGAAACCGAGGCTGTCCAAAGGAGACATGGTGCTGTGCGGTAGAGGAGGAGATGAAGTGGCTTGGTCTGGCCTGGGAAACATCTACAGACAGGCTGCCAACCAAAACTGCTGATTGAGCCTTATATGCCCTCTAGGGATGAACAGGATGATAAGTAAGTCAGTGACCTCTTCCTAAGTTTACTCAAGATGCATTTGCGTTTCAAAATCCAGCATTGTTCATTTCTGACAGAAACAGATAGTGAGCGATTTGAACATACGGGAAAATTTGAATGCATTTTCTTTGGGAAGAACATGCATTGAAATATTCAATTCCCTTTGAATTATTGCCAGGAACTGAATAAAATAACCAATAACTGAATGATAGCCATTCATAAATCTCACTGGATGCTTTCGGACACAGAACCAGACAGGAATGACGTAAATCATGAAAGTGCTTTTCTGGAAAGGCAAACAGTGACAAAAACAATAAGCCACAGAAGGGGTTCTGATGAATTGCATCAAGATTATGCCCACTGTTACATCCCATCTCACTGGATGCTTTTGGAAAATTTTTGGGTGAACCAGACAGGAATGACGTAAATCATGAAAGTGCATTTCTGGAAAGGTAGACTGCCACAAAAACAATAATCCACAGAAGACGTTCTAATTAATTGCATCAGTATCATACCCACTGTTACATCCCAATACCCCACCAGGTTTATTCCCTGCTTCCATGGTGCTCCTCATGGAACGATGCTATGATATTACCAAAATACATGTTTTCTGAGAAGGAAAATTAATATCATCATTGCAACTCTTAGGAGTCAATCTACATGTTGTTTTCTAGAACAGTGGGAGGCTTACACGGAGCAAGAATTAATAAAGACTAGTCTTTATCAATAGCAACCTGGACAGACCAGACCATATCATATTGCTCACCACATCATCAATGACGCTGTCCAAGAAATTCTGTCCCAGAAATACGTACCAGGTTTTTACGACACACAAAAGACAAAAGTGGACTAAAAGTAGACCATTTTGTTCATGATTCTATCAGAAGATGGCAGACGCACGACGGCACGGTGACATCAAATTAAAACCAGACTAAAATGGGACCATATTCGGATCGTGTTCACGCTTACAAAACCGAATCGGAGCAATCTAGATATCAAAACTCGAGACAGGGTCCACCTTTTGATCTAAGCGATCCACACCAGATCAAACCAAACTCTACTCATGACCAATCCAGGCGGTGCCAGATCAGTTTGGCCAACGCAAGGCTCCACTGGGAGAAATACAAAACAATCAATAAAGGGAAAAAATTTGGTAAGTGACAGATTTTTTACTTTACAAATTGTTTGGCAGAACTATGCATAATTTTGCTTGTCCCGCACATAAGTGATTTAATTCCTGGCTATCCCAATCACATGCAACAAAAATTGCTCATCTGCTGTGGTAGTGGCAGGCCCTCTGACAAAAATCAGAGATTGATATCAAAATTGAAGTCTCCAACCATTTTCTGTAAAGTCACTTCAGACAAATTGATATATCACCTCAGACAAATGTGACCCGTCACAGCAAAACCAGGCGCTTGTCGCTCAGAAGATGAGCCTTATAAATGACATCAGGAGATAATGGAAGAAATTGATGTCCTCATATTTCACAAAAGGCAGACAATAGAGAAATGAACAGACAGTCTGTCTCAACCTGCCTAGCTCAGAGCGACATGTGCCTGGTTTGGCTGTGACGGGTCACAAATAACATTGACGATGATCTGCAGGCAAATCGTACTCCTTCGATGACATCTGCTACAATGACTGTATTAAATTTTCAGACATGTACCTCTTTAACTATGAATAACAGTTTCTGTTGCAAAAATGGCATTCCATAAACCTGTTGGCAGCTGGCCAACTACTGGAAAACTGGTATTGGCAAAATACATTCATAACAGAAATCATTCAGGCGAAGAATTATGCAATTGACGATTGAAATGATGCAAGACTATTACAAAAGCTAAAACATTGATTGAGAATCATTGCAAGATGAGAGATATAATGACAAATTGCAAAAGAGTTGGTCGTGGATGATGATTAATCTTGTTCAACATACATGACACGAAGTCTTGAAGAATTCAAAATTGAAAACTTTCAAATTTCCAAAAAATCATGAAAATTATGAGCACGAAATAAGAGGTGCAAATGTTAGCCGTTGACAGCTCAGGATGCTGCAACACTACGTGGAAGGCAAATTACGCCACGGTTAAACACACAGCACATTTTGGATTATAATCCTGTTGTCAATCACTGCATTGCAATAAGAGTAACAAACTGGTGATCTCCATGAAATTTTTAAACGATGTCGGAGGTCACTTACCGAGTTCAAAGTATTTTATTTGAGCCTTAATTTGTCATTACCGAAAATAAAATGTTTGCAGATTTTCACTTTGTGAAATTTGCAATGAGCTTAAAGGCCTACACCGTTCGTTAAAAATTTTGAATTTGTGATTGAATTTGAAAATGTCGAATTGCGAAAATACATACTAAATATAATTTTCGACATTGCTGTTGTGTAGACTGATATACAAATACTATGAATACCAAGTTTAAACAAATTTGTATTCACAATAACTGCACTACGGCATTGTGTATTATAGTGGATTTGTATTTAACTGGAGCACAAGTAATTATGAACGGTGTACCCCTTAACATTTAGGAATAGTAAATATTACCCAATTTTGAGTGATTTTCGAATTATACACAGTGTATGTCAGTGATTATCAGGCCTCTGAAATCCGAAGTGCGCTGTATAAAAGAAGCATTATCATAATTAAGACACTGATACTTGACTGAAAAGGAATCAGAATCGAAATACACAAAACTTGTGACAACTGAAAGAGGAGTGTTGTGTAGATTATGACAAGTTGGAGAGACCAGACAAGAGATTATCACGGGGTGGAAATAAGTGTGCGAAAAATATTCGAGATATTCTCCATATCAGTAGTCTTGTGTGACAGAAACTTGACTGGGGTGACATGTTAGGCCGGTGCATACGGGCGACTATTAAAAACAGTCCCTGACAACTATTCAAGCAACTAAAATGATATGGCTGATTGCTTCGGATGAAACTATACTTTTGAAAGAAATTGTTCTGCTCACATTTTCTTTTTTTAGCCAATTTTGAAGGGACTTCCCTCAAACTAGTCTTCAGCTCCTGTCGCCCATCCCGAAACTATTTTAAACATCACTTTGTCCACGCACGCTTCTAAAAAATGATGTCATGCACCAGATATAAAGGTGCTGCACAGAATTGCACGACACCACAATCCAGTAGGGAGTCCTGGTAGTGTAGTTGCCAAATTTTTTGACTTGGGGTCATGAGGTCTCTGGTTCAAACCCCACTCTTGGCGTGAGACTGTGCATTCCTAAAGAACTGCCTCTTCAAACCTCTGCAATTGTTTGAGAAGTCATCAGGAAATGGCCTAGGTTTTAATCACCCGTACGTGTGCACCAGCCAATCTGCTACTGCAAGGTTACAAATGTCTACCTCATGTGTTGGATAGAAAGGCAGAGGATGGCTTTGTTATAAGTGAACTCCTTCTCGTGCTTTCAGATTTAAAGACCTAGCGTATTCAGACAGAACCGAATTTGACCCATTCAGCCATGATCCGCGTGCACATCTGTGCTGTTCTGTCCGAGCAGAGCGCCCCTTACATTACATCATCCAGCAGCATCATCACCCCTTTAAGAATCTAAAGCAGCACTGCAATCGGCAGAAGTTGGAAGAAAATTGCCAGACCTAGTTTTTAACAATACAGTAACACCTCTCTTAGCAGACAGCTCTCTATTAAGGACACTAGTTTTGGTCCCAAATTGCTATCAAGGACACCCTCGTGACTGACTAGTGCTGTCCTTAATACTATAGAGAGGTGTCCTGATTAGAGAGGTCAAACTGAATGGAAACAACCAATTTGGGACCAAAACTAGTGTCCTTAATAGAGAGGTTGTATTTGATAGAGAGGTGTCCGCTAAGGGAGGTTCCACTGTACCACCAAAAATATATAAGAAGTGCTTATATATTTTAGATAGCACCATTGCCTGAAGACAAGCCAGAGCTTCTAGGGACACCCGATTTGTGCAAAAGATGCCAACCAGGTTTTACCTGTGAGGGTGAAAGTGGGCTACGGGCAGCTCACTGTGGCCAGGGAGGGCTGCTTCTGATAACCAAGGCCAACAAGGCCCTACTCCATCCATACTAGTATTAAAGAGGCTTGAGGTGTTCTCACTATCATAATTGACCAACACTAGGCCTTTAAATCTGTCAAGCCAAATAGAAATTTTAGCTTGGTGTATACACGACCAGTTGTCCAGGCTACCTAGGCGGTGTATACACGACCAGTTGTCCAGGCTACCTAGGCGGTGTATACACGACCAGTTGTCCAGGCTACCTAGGCGGTGTATACAAGACCAGTTGTCCAGGCTTCCTAGGCTAAATGTTCTAACATAGTAACAACCACTAAAACGTCTAATTCTCCTAAGACAAGTGCTGCCAACTATGTTAGCTGAAAGGACCTATCAGCAAAATCTCCAATACGATAAAAACTTTAGAGTCAATTTATCACGGGCACTGATTCAATCGTAATGAGTGCAGACACTAATAAACACTGATGACTGATGAGGCCAAAAAAATGTGGAAATGTCTTGTTGCTCAAAGAAGCCATAATTTTGAGAACGCCTGTGCTAGAAACGTTAAAATAAGGCCATGCTTGACAAATTATGTGTTTTGAGTCCATTTTAGCCACCTTAGACTTCAATGCATTCGAGTGAAAAACACAAGTCTTCTATTACAGAATGTAAGGTTTTTTTATGTTAAAAATATCCAGAATAGCCAGTACGGATGCTAATGCATTTTTTTCATCAAATAAGTTACTGTGAAATAATTGGTGTGGGTAGGGGCACCTAAAACAAAAAATCAAGCACGCATGGCCTATGCGTTGCTGCGAGAAATCTCACTGCCGACTGAAGCCATGTATCCTGGATTGAACTAAAGGCACAAGGAAGCACTATATTGGGATTAAGGCATATCACACGAAAACTCAACGCACTAGAAGAGAAAGGGGCAATCTGGCGGCAGGGATTTAGATCGACGTGATAGGTTAATAGAGGCCCTCACACCAGACGGAGGAAGCCACTGAAGGCCACAACAAACAAGCAGCAAACACAAGACCGCATGGTCGCACACCACATGATCTTTTGTTCCTTGTGCCTATATTTAGGTTTGTTTGGGCCCGCAATGACTTCCTCCGCCTGGTGTATAAGGGTCTATAGATAGCATCCCCACGCAAAAGATATGGTGTATTCAACAGCTTTATAACTGGTGTTGAGTAGCATTACCGAGAAGGGTGTGATTTTTTCTTCACATGACCAAAGCACAACCGGAGGGATAATCATATCAGTTTTGACAACCTCTGGCCCAAAATCCAGAACCAAGAGCAGATTTGACTCATGGCATTGTGTTCACCAGCATGACCAGTTTAAACATAAAAGAAGCAGTTTTGGTTCTGGAACAGCTCTTTCTCACAGGAGTGATTTTCAAAGTTTTTGAGGCTTGCTGCTTAGACTACCAGACAGTCGTTGATAGGAAGCCTAACCCTTCCATTTTGATGTTAATTTGGTGAGCTGGGGTCACATTCAGAGAGTGTATGACCTTGAAGTGGATTGTGACCTTGAGAACAATGTGACCTTGACCCTGCCGCCATTACCAACCAAGGATATACAGAAGGAATCAGTCGGTGAAATTAACCTTCAGTTCCACTTGTGAACAAGAATCGTCGGGCAAGGGTGAGTTCCTGCCCTCTTCGTAAGATGGCGGTTTCGTCTGCAATTAAACACGTAGACTTCCATGTAAGAGGAGTGCGCAGTTCTATTGCCCTTAGAAAAAAATGGCTCTGTTTTTGAATACATGAACCAATTTATGAAAAAGTAGGCACATTTTTGAACAAAATGTTCCAACGACAACCACACTACCAAAAACCTCGAAATATTTGTGGCCATTTCATTTCAAAGTTTTGTGACATTTTATTTCTTGTTTTTTTTAAACAATTTATTTCATGGTTTTATGAACTTGCAACTCCAGCATGCTTTCGATTACCCTTTCACTGCAGTGACCATTTTTCAGCCAGCGCCACCATATGCAGACGGCCAATACCAATAATACTTTAGAGCTAACTTTTAACTAAATGGTCGAAACTATTCGAAAGTGTCGCCATCTATACTATAATCTATTATGATGAATTAATTATTTCCAAGTACGTTTGGCGTATTTGGAGAGTTTGCAACCAAGTGCTGGTGAATAAATATTTAAGAAGGGCAAGACGTGGGACCATGTACATGACGTGGATAGCACGTCAACCACAGCGAAAGGTTTAAGCGTTTTGACAACCATGCAGAAGTAATTTCAATTAAATAATCCTTTTAGCCGCGATTTTGATATTTTGGCAATTGTCCGTAATTGCAAAAATATGAAAGACACACAAATATTTCTGGCTTTAGTATGAATATCTTACTGATATTACGCTACAGTTGGCGGCTTTTAGCTGCCGGGTTCAAAACTGACGGAGGACAAGAAGCGATTCTTTGAGAAACTGATAAAGACACCGCATGTTGGCAAACATTTGGTTGCTGTCACCAGAGACAGATGGCATCAGCGTCCTTAAACTGCTATAGTTTGGTTCAAAATGTTCAGGATTATCGCACAAAGCTATCTTTTTAAAAGTACATGTATCTCTTCAAATTTGATAAAACCTACCTGAAATTGATCTTTACATTATGTCCCAGTGTTTTAACCCATTCAAAAAGTTCATTGCAACCACAAGCTCTCCAGAAAATGATGACTTTGTGCAGGGTATGCTCCATATGCCAAATGCATGTGTCAAACACGGTGGGTCATCAAAGACTTTTCTTGCAACAGACATCTAGCGCTAGCACTACATCATTATCACGACATTTCTCAAATGACGCAAAACCCCTCTGCAAAAAGTTGGTCGTAAAAATCCCAATGCTGTCACCCCAGACCTTTTTCCTGAATGGTTGTGGCCGGAATGAACTTCGGAATTGATTAAAATGCTGGAACATGATGTTATGATTAATTTTAGGAAGGTTTCATGAAAATCAAAGAGCAATGAGGAACCTGCAGAACTAAAAATCCAGATGGCAGCACCAGTACTAAAAGGCACACTTCCAGTGCATTTTCCATTAAAATTCAGTTTTGTTGATTTTCTGCCTAAAACTCATCAAAATAGAATTAAGGGCCAATAAAACAACACCTTTGGTGCTATTTCTCCAAGTAGAGTAATTAAGGAATGAAATATTCAATAATCATTGACCCGGGAAATGGCTTTCTCATGACAACCATGGTCCACTTGCCTGCAGGGCCCCCTATTGGCAGGTTTTGTTGTGCAGGTTCCTCATTGGGAAAATGAGGTTGACATGCAACCTTCCTCAACATCTTGAACCAAATTATGCCATACCGTTTCATGAAAAAAATTCAAAACACATCCAGAACAGGAATTATTTTTACGTGAATTGAAATGAGCGATCCTACAGAACCTTCCTCACAAAAAGTTAAAAGTCCATTCACCAATTGTTTTAATTTTTTGAAGCAGAAAATGTTGACTACACTCACCATACTAGAGTCCGTTGGTGACGCCTGATTGTCTGATGCCTTATCACCTTCACTAGAGGGCGCAATGTAGTCATCATCGCTCGACGTAAGACCTAATTCTTCACCATAACTGTAGTGGACCCATTGCCAGAGTTCTTGGGGGGACATAGGCTGTAAACGAGAGTCGTTGAGAAAATATATGCGTGATGGGGGGGGGGGCATTGCGGGTACCAGTATCACTGAATAAATGAAATGGCCAGGGCCATTGTGCTCACCTCATGTGGAGGAAAGATGGATAAAGAGCATGGTATTGTGTCATGTAGTGTTAGGTTTGATGTAGGTCCAAGCAATTACAATTTCCCCAAAATGGCCAATTTACAGCACATTCGACCTCTGTGACCTTGAAAAGGAGGTCAAATCAAAGAAGACCCGGGTGACACATTGAATGGTTGTTAGAATTAGATGTACCTATGATATAAAATTGGTGCCTATCGCGCAAGTCATTACTAGGAATAATGGCATTTTGAAGAATTTAGGATTTGGCCCCCTCCCTGGAGGCCAAACGGCAAATCAGATTGCACCAAACTTCGGTACCTAAGATCACCTGACCAAGGGGTACATGTGTACTTAATTTGTGATCAATAGTCATTGCAGTTAAGAAACGTGCCATAGTTACGGCCTGACGGCGAATTTACGCCATTTGACCTCTGTGACCTTGACAAGAAGGTCAAATTAAAAACCTGTGTGACATATACTGTATGGTGGTTAGATGTACCCATGATATCAAATTGGTGGCAATCGGGCAAGAAGTTAAGGAATAATCACATTTTTAAGGTTTTTGGATTTTGCCCCCTGGTGGTCAAGTGGTGAATCATATTGGACCAAACTTCGGTCCCTGAGATTACCTGACTAAGGGGTAAATGTGTGCCAAATTTGGTATCAATAGTCATTGCAGTTTAGAAACGTGCCATCGTTACATCCTAACGGCCAATTTACACCATTTGACCTCTGTGACCTTGAAAAGGAGGTCAAATCAAAAACCCGGAGGATATATGATGCACCTTTGCTAGAAGTACCTACCATATTTTTTTCAAAATTTCCCGACTACTATTAAGGGAGATATTGCATATTTTCACTTTTAACGTTTGGCCCCCTGGTGGCCAAACCATGAAACGAATCGGACCGAAACTTGGTCTCCAAGGTGTCATTACATAAGGGTACATGTGTACCAAGTTTCAACTCAATAGCTCTAACAGTTACGAAACGTGCCCTGCTAACGGACGACGGACGACGACGGACGACGACGACGACGACGACGACGACGACGCAACGACGACGACGACGACGGACGACGGACGCCACGGTATGGGATAAGCTCACCTCTGCTAAGAGGTGAGCTAAAAATGATACTAGTAGTTCTTGCTACCCTGGTTACCATAGAAACCACTGTTTTCTCTCTTGACACCCTCGGGACTGACAAGTGCTGTCCTCAATAAAGAAGTGTCCTGATTAGAGTGGTCAAATTGAATGGAAACAACCAATTTGGGACCAAAACTTGCGTCCTTAATAGAGAGGTTGTCCTTAATAGAGAGGGGTCCGCTAAGGGAGGTTCCACTTTATTAGGGCAAAGGTAGAGGAGAAAGCAGCCATGTCATCCATCGTTTTAGGACGTGTGTCCCGAGATAATGATGAGCCAGCACCAGTGAAATTCCACAGAAATCAATCAGGGGTTTCAAGGAGCAACCAGAAGGTGCTCACTTGAACTCGACCAGTAGGGGAACTAAGCAGTGACTTGGCCAGGAGTCGAACCCACGACCTCCTGATCATGAGGCCGACTCTCTTCCACTGCGCTACCACTGCCCTATTTACCAGTCTCTTACCTGAGCAAGTAAAGCATTCTGCCACACCCTAAATAACATTAAGTACGTCTTGTCCCGAGCGCCAAATGACGTAAGGAATAATTTATCGGTCTTTGTACAAATCTGAATGGCATTGGGTATCACTCTGGCCGTCTTCTCTTTCGTCATGGCTGTGATGTCTTTACATCGAATCGTGATCTGGAGAAGAAATCATCAAATTCAGTTTAAAAATTCAGTATGCGAGAAAGTTAAACAAATTAATCATGTTCGTACAGGACATTTTATGAAGCACTGCGTTACGTCACAGCCGCAAACAGTGTAGTAGGGTCCGAATTTTGTAAGAGATATGGCCATAGTTTCAGCTTATGGATAGAGATCTGATCATGTCAAGACAAATTGTAAACATGCTGCACACACCCTCATAGATACATTCAACTTGATGCTCGATGAGAATTGCTCTGCCAACCTGGCCTCCTGCTGATATTTCTCTTAACCCCTTGAATCCTGGTGACCGACCAGTCGGTCATTATGAAATAACATTTTTTTTCCCAACAACCGACAGGTCGGTCTCAGTGATATTTTTATTCCCTTGAACTGGGATGCTAGTTTATAGCTTGTTTTAGCGCGTTTGATGTACAGTAGGGTCAGTTAGAGCATGCCTGGGTAGATGGCACCTCGGTACCGGACTTTGGCGGTTGTATGCGGGCGCTATACATCGTGAAAGTCAGACCCAATTTCGCAACCACGTGACCACCCTGGGATCCCGGGGATTTCAAGTTTTGGGATTCAAGAGGTTAATGATGCTTAACTGATGATGCAGTCCATGTGCAGCTGCTCTTGTACCAAAATGGTATTGATTTCATTCTAAAATATCCTCAACTTCATGAGGTGGACGAGAAACTCTGCGAATCCTATTCAATCCGGCATCAGTCGTGTCACGTTTAATTTTGGGCGTCATGCCACCCTCTGGCGGACAAATCCTGGCAGCAAATAATTTTTGCAAGACGTCAGAATTACCTCATTTTTCAAACAAAAATATCCATCTACAGGGTGGCCCAGAAAGGTTTTCCCTTGCACAATAGAATTCTATTGTGTACCGTTTGTGTGTGGGAAAATAATTCTGGGCCACCCTGTATAGCAACTCTTTGCCAACGCTGAATTATTCTAAAACTATCAACTAGTTTTACGATCCTACTCACATGAGTTTCCCAACGGAATATATTAGCGTAGAAACATATCCAGTTCTGGGTAACGTACAGGCGGCCGTGGACTAGGATGTCCTTCTGAAGGGCACAGGAATAATCTGAAGAAAAAAACAATAACAATATGCAGGAATGTTATCTTAATGCTTATAAACCTGGGGTGTTTTGAACGGCCCGGTTTAAACCTAAGGCGGGAATAAGCTTCCATTGATGAATGTTAGCAGTTTTGAGTTCCCCTCAGGTAGTTGATGTGAGCTGGGCATCTGGGTAACATTACATAATGTTGCATAACATAACTGACTCAAGCAAATGAACTGCATAAGAGGTTATCACCAATTTAGTTATATTTACTAGGTTCAGCTAGTCTAAATAAAGATTTTGTGCCACGACTGGATCTCTTTAATCCAGAAACAGAAGTCTAGTTTAGTGGCCGCTGTTTTTCCACATGCAGCGCTCTGTGGTCTCCCAGGAATTTCTTTGTTAACGTATAAGATACTCAAAACTCGGCTGTATAAGACCAGATCATATAATTCTTGCCCGCCCATTATATGTTAATCATACATGTAGGATTACCCAAAATCACGATTCCAATCAATGAGGTCAGACGAGAATTTTCATAGGCCTAACACCCCTAACCTGGATGAATATCCTTATGAATAAACATCATAAATGTGGTAATGGGCGGTATTATCAACCTGGTCTTATAGAGCCGAGTTTAGAGTATAATCCCATTGTATTGTGTGGGTTGTCAGAGTGTGGCAGTGGAAACGTCAGCCCCTGTCACCTCCAATGTCCAAGGTTCAATTCCCAGTCGGTCTCGGTACACTCATGTGATATAGACGGCAACAGCAATGTTTCCTCCAGGATCTCCGGTTTCCTCCTACTTTGATTACACATTGCCAAATATTGTTCAAAGAGCTACTAATGTCCTACATGTACCTGAAGCTTGGCTCTCAACTCGTGATTGTTTTATTGTGTCCAGACAAAAGGCATCTGTGGCTATCTAATTACACAAAGAAGCTCTCAAAAAACCAACCTGATCCAAATCATCATGTTGAATCCGCAAATCAAAGTCGAAAATCCTGACTAGAAAAGTCATGCACTTACCAACTACCAACCGCTCTTCATTAGGAATGTCTTTGAATAACTTCTTGAAGTCTTCACATTTTGATTTGTAATTTGGGCTAAGCACCTGAAAGAGTGAAGCGAACGATCAGAACAAACAAACATTCAACAGACTACTGTATGATTCACAATTAACATTCCTAAATTCCCGCATGTTATGCACAAAGTGTGCACTACCACCACAGAACCTGTGCATAACTTCCTGGTTGCTTCGACCACAATCATTCAAACTGATATGAGCTGCAAACAACTATCACACAGATGAATCGCTGTTTCTTTTGCCTTGATTATGCCTAATACAGGGTGGTCCAGAAAAAACGCAATCGGATACTTCCACTACCAGGGGATTCCAGGGGATCAAAACCATTGGTATCAATGGATGGGGAATCTTTCTGGAAGAAGATTGACACCAAGATCGGCCGATTCTGTTCAGTAGTTTTTGTTGTAGAGATTTTTTTGGTTCGAGTCGATAATAGCAGGGTGGTGTGAACTCGGATCTCGGCATGCACTCACGTGGCAGGAAAGGTCTTTCGCGCCAGGACTTGTGCACAATAAAAATAACAAATAACGCGTTTTACTACTATCTAAGAGCGGAAACAAAATAGGAAAAGCGTCAGACATGTTCAGAAAAATAGTTTCATGATGAACTAGAAGAACAAACATACTGCGGTAAAAAGCCGCCCATCCCTTTAAATATTTTTGCGTACGGTATTAACCAGGCCAGCTATACTTACACTATACCAGTAAGATGACTTCCGCTTCTTGCTGTCATATGATTTCCGACTTCCATCACTCGTGACTGAACTGATTGACTTGTTGAAATCACCATTATAGTCCGTGTCGGAGTACATATCAATGTCGGAGGGTTTACGGCCAAGGATCTGGGCCGCAATGTCAAGGTCATTGTCGAAGTGATTTGATTGGTCATCGAGTCCACCAATAGAACTGGAAATGAAAGGAGAGGGTTAAAATGGCATTCGTTGCAAGGAATGGCACAGCGCAAATTTTTGTAAGTATTGGAACTTAGTGACCAGATCAGCAAGTCATGAAAATTTACGGCCTATTCATTTGTCCGATTTGCAAAAATTTCTCCAAAAATAAAAGAAATTCATAATTTTATTTCGGCAAATGATACAATTTCTTTCACTTTTTGCAATGAAAAATTTCTTGGCAATTTTAATTTTTTGCCAATCACGAAATCCGCAAAAAAACCGACAAAGATTTGACAGTCCAAGTAATTTAGATGCTCTACTGGTATTGTTTTGACAACATTTTTTTGGGCAGAAATCACATGAAAAATGTGCCAAAAACTTTGTTTAGAATATGTCTCAATTTTTGCAGGAGAAGAACATTTCTATCGGATAATTTTAAAGATGTCTTCACTCCATCTCTGTTGTCAGTATTAGACATGTTGGAACTGTAAGCCTTTCCTACCACAGTAAAATAGGCAATTACGCTCACAAACTAAAACTTTTTCTCGGTGTGAAAAAGTTATATCCAGCAGTGAAAGAATCAGACACAAAACATCAGGGGAGTCAAAACAGCAAAATATCAAGGTAAACAATTGTGACCCGTCACAGCAAAACCAGGCGCATGTCGCTCTGAGCTTGGCAGGTTGAGACGAACTGTTTGTTCATTTTCACTATTGTCTGCCTTTTGCGAAATATGAGCACATCAATTACTACCATTATCTCCTGGTGTCATTTAGGCTCATCTTCTGTGCGACAAGCGCCTGGCTTTGCTGTGACGGGTCACAATTTATAACAATTTTTAAGCTACAAAATTGAGCAAGTGCAACATCGATATTGTGATGATAAGGAGACATGAAACCGGCAGAAAACGACACGACACTACGAGAAACTATATTAGAAATCTAGCAGAAGACAGCAATTTTTGAAAAACGTAGAAATAAACTAATTTTGGTGTTTAGAAAAGTGCAAATATTAGGTTTTTAAGACATCACCTTTTAAAAATGCGGTATGTGGGATATTCCCACTGTCACTTTTTTCCTTATTAACGAGAAGTTTTATCAAGAGTATCCCAAAATATTCTGCATTTTCACCAAATTTGAAAACGACTTAAATTCTTAGAGGAAAAAACTGTGTATATCTTCAACTCATAAAGGCAAACTGACAGAATTATTCAAAGAAGATCTTGGGACACGCTTACGCATTGAATTAGGAGCGGGACAAAGTTAGCATCGCGTTTTTATAATTCAATTCCTTATCCCGCCACCAGAGGGCATGGCATGCCAGACATTTTACCTCTTTTCCTCATACACATCGGGAGCCTCGATCGACAGCGTCTCATTGTTGGCGTTGTACCGGAACGTGGGCCGAACCGGTACCGGTAGGCTACCGCGCCGTGAACTCATAGTCACTGCAAACACATTCTTAGCACCAGGGCTCATCACAGTAAAGTTTGATTGCAGATTACGTCTGGCTTTCACACCAGGGGGCTCTGATTTACTCAAGTCGTCTGCATCTAAATCTTCTTGGTCTTTCGAGTTTTGCTCATTCACACCAATAGGGGGCGTCGAGGCTCGGTCGTGGGTAGCACCGTTTTCCAATCGATATTTATCTAAAATGTAATCTGTGGGGTCGCTGGAGGATGGCTCGGGGATTGTCTGGAGAATACTTGATCCGTGTCCATTTAACTTTATTTCCGGTCCTGATAGGCTCTGTGATTGTACATCGCGTTTTTTCATCTTCGGGCTATCCGTTGGCGGCATTGGGAGGGAATTTTGAATTTTCGGGGGCTCACTCAAACTCTTTTCACGCACTGACATCGTGGGTAAATCATCAGTTGGGCTGCAATGGCGAGGTGACCAAACGAAGTGTAAAGGGAAAATAATACAAGAAATTATGACAAAATATCACAAAACATAATGCACTACCGCAAACAAACAATATTTATCACCGGGACCAGCGATCATGATCACCTGCAACAAAAAAAAACTTAGTTTGCAGTGATCATCACCGGTACTTGCGACAAGAATAAGCAACTGCTGCCACCTGCAATCAGTATCGAACCCAGCAGGCATTTTTTCTCACTGACAATTGTTGCAGGTCACAGCAACAAAAATCACTTGTTTGCGGGAACTTGACTGTTCAAAAATTAAGAGAAACCGCGACGAAAAGAAACTGACTCACAAAGCAAAAAGTGTCCCCAGCCAGTCTGGGTAGTTATGATTTCGTATCAGCTTTAGATAAATGTACCGTACCAGGTCACCTTATTCGAGACAACATCTGCTCCATTAGGTTGTGCTCTTAGCCTACAATGTACTAGAATTTTTAATAAAGTGGGACTATACACATGAGATTTTCACACCAATTAAAACGTGTCAGACCTCATAATGTGTTTATGGACAAGCATGGCGGTGTTTATAGACACACACAAATATCTCTAGAACAAATTTATGACTCTGTCAGAGTTGTTGGAAAAGACGTCAAGTCAAAGTTTTCGGGAAATGACGTGATTTTCAACAGAAGCTGACCCAATAACACGCCAAAGTCTGGCCACTCTGTGTCCACCTGGAAAGAGGCATATTGACCTCAGAAGAAATAAAGTCATCCACCTCGCTAGAAGGTTAGGCATGTCTTATCATGGACACAGAGATGAAACAGATTATTAATTCTATGAGGCGAACTCATGCCCTCCTGATAATGAACCCAGCATTCTTACAACTATGCCACTGATCTCTCTAACCACAATCTTAATCCTTTCACCATGTCCCCATGGCATGCTGATGACGCCTAGTGCACGTCACACCCTACTATAACCTTACTTCATCAACCCTTGGCCGTGTCCTATCTTAACCCTTTAGCACTTCAACGTTTTAATTGTTTTGCCATATGTTCCTCCAGAAAAATGCTCAAAAATGAGCAAATTCAAGATGAAAAGTGTATATTGCTCGTCAGAAATGGATAACTCCATGACTGAGCAGAGGTTTGGCTCCGAACATCAGCTGAAGTGGACCGATGTTTTGATTCAGCACTTTCACGGCAGATGTCACTCCTAAATCGCAGGCGTCCACAGGCGTTTGAAGGTAAAAGCTGCGGGCATCCACAAGCGTTTGGAGGGCTAAAGGGTTGACATGACAAATGCACACTGGAGGCATTAGTTTTATCCAAATAATATGGACAGCGACACTTTTGAATATTATTTGCCCGCTCAGATATGATAAGTCAGAAATGTACAGAACTGCGTTCAGCATCAGACGCCCCACTGGTGTAGTGGCTCAGACTCTTGACCAGCAATCAAAACATCCCTGGTGTGAATCCCACTGTCGGCATGAGACTGCAGTTAGGTCTCTTTGTGTAACTCTCTTCACCCAGGTGTATTAATGGGTACCGATCAAAAATGCTCAGATTGTAGCGCTGATTAAGCTGCTCATCTGAACTCTACTGAAAGATTTCTGGACAGACTGGGTTAAAATGTAAGTTTGAAAATAAGTGGTTAAATCAGACTACAAACCCAAATTTTAACTTTAATTTTATTCCTATCCACTGCATTGCACGGGCTGGCGCTGGCCAAAAAATGATTTCCACAGCACAAGCGTGAAGGACGTGTGTTCCCGATCACAACTTACCCATACCGCTCTTTAGAGGGGCATCACCAAGAAGCGATAATCTTCCAAACAGCCTAGCAAAGGCTATGGGATGATCAAATTAATCCTATGTTTTATTCTAAAGAGCCCCTGGAATATTCCATGAGCCAGTCCAGTCATGTATAATCTACAAGTCATAAAAAATCTTACACAACAATCGAATCCTCTTCAATATCAAAGACATCCATCGAACACGTTGAATCGCTCTTATCCTTCAACTATCGCCATATCAAAATACACACATCAAATAAGAATTGGGCATAAAAGATTTCCTGGCAGTCTGACCTCGATACCAGGTAATGATTCAATGTTTCCTTCATATTTTTAGCCAAAACATCAGGTGAAAGAACCATGGGTGATTTGCAATTACACAAAGAAGACAAGGTTGGACCAATATTTAATTCAACTGACACAAAATGAATTACTTTTTCCCCAACTTAAGGCCAATGGTTCCATGCACACAGTGTCGCCAAAGACATTTAGGATTCTTTTAAGAAGTTGTGACTCAGACCTCACAACAAATAGCTCATATGTGATTTATTGCTGATAGCATAAATTGCATGGTCTGGTGAATATGATCATGATTGAAAAACATGATAGCATGATTTCATTTTCTTCCATCTATTCAAGTCATGGTGAACTGAAAATGAAAAGCCAAGAGGCCATTCTGCTCACCCAGGGCTCGAGCTAACCCCCAAAAGTGTCTTTTGAAGCATGAAACTTTGCCGAGGACCCTCACTTTTGAATCTGTCAACTTCCGTCGTGGGCACTTGGAGGATAAGACGAAAAATCTGACTTTTCCGTCAAGGGCACTCAAAGAGTGAACTGGTCTTGACAACAAACAACATTTTCACCCCGTGGAATCAGCTGCACCCTCTCCGAGTCATGGCCAACAACTTCTCCAGGAAAATCCACCCACCAATTGAAGGCCACTTCTTTACAAGGCCCTTGTATGGACCGTACAGCTAACTGATAGCTTTCTCATTGTGACGAGGCTATGCCAGGACCACCACGGAGCTAGGTTAAGGTTTTCAAACAGATGTTGCATTTCTGGTTCCAACGTTTCAGCTGTTACAGTTGCGCATAAGGGAGAAATCAAAGAATACATTTTAACTGTAAAAATGCAACATCGGTTTGAAAACCTCATCACGACTCCTTGGGTGTCCTGGCATAGCCTCGCCACAGTGAAGAAGCTGAAAGTCGGGCTGGATTTACTCGGTGAGGTGGTTGGCCATTACTCGGAGAGGCGGGAGATGCTCGGAGAGATTGCAGCTGATTCCACAGGGTGATCTTGGAGGTCCCTTAGCCCCAGAATTTTGTTTGGTAGGCCTGTCTACAGTCAATATTTATGTGTTTCATTGGTTGTCTGATGGCGACGGTGTTGTCGTATTTGCAACTGGCAATCAAATACTGTCTATAGAAACACCGTAAAGAGATCCCACTGGATTTCAGGACATGTTTGAAATGTGAGTTAATGTCAAAGAAAGACATCAACAAGGAAGATTTCTCACTCTCTTTTGCAAGCTATTTGCAAGCTATATTACATGACTGGGTGGTTGATAATAGATTTGCTGAGCTGTGTCACTCGTAATATTCAAAGCATAAATAATATGCAGTTTTCATTCATAGAAATTGAGTCAGACCAAAGTGGGAAAATATCGTATTGATAAATGTTATGAACCCCCACAGACCACAACGGCTTGTCGCCAAAAGGAGACTAAGCCTAGGACATAATCCCAGTTTACAATAACAAGTGAAGCATAGGCCTAACAGACAATGACCATACATTTTAGCCTTGTTGTGCGCAGTGGTTATTGTACAATGATCCAGGCTCATGAAATCAGGGATGTCTGTTTCAACTTTTTCATGCTTCCTACTAGGACAACAACACTTTCCTGTAGACCTAGATCAGGGGCATTACTTCATGAGGAACCCCCAGTTGTGTCCTAAAATCCATAACCTAGTGTCCATCAATCATGCCACAAAACCAGTTAATGGAGTACCCGGTGTATCTATTTTTTGACATGGACCTTGGGCTCATGTCCCACTAAACTCACCTGCTGAACTCCTTTGTTGACTTTGGGCAAACAAAAATATGTGCTGAGCAGTACATTTTACACCCCTCACTAGAATCGGCTGTTGACAACGTCACCTATGTCCAGTGGTCTCTTTTTTTCTATGCAGACTAAAGGTGTGAGCATAGATAATTCTCACAGCTTGCCATAGTTACATAGCTATAAGGGCGCAGCACATGACCCCTCATGCTCCATGCCTTTTTGGAGAACGGCAAATGCATTTTCCAATACAGAAAAAGTGCCTCCACAGCAAATTTCTTTGACCGAGTGCTGTAAGCATATTTTGATAGAACTTTGATTTCATTTCAATTCTGTCCGGGTTGGCAGCAAAGTCTGTCTGGGTGCTCTAACAGTAAAACCATTACCAACTCTATGAATCTGTCCAGGTGTCAACTTTTTTGTCCGAGTGCTGAAACGGACAAAATGATTTTGTCCAGGTGCCGCGCCTAGACAAACAGCACAGTGGAGAACCCAGCAAAAGGCTCATTCCTTCATTCGACAGCCATCTTTTACAGGTGCTTGGAGTGGGCTTGTGGTATTCGACTCGATGACTCGACGACGCGATGGCTCGATGACGCGATCGTTGCTATGGATTTTGCTAAAATACGGAATCCCATGATCCTGGTCTCCGGGCTACCGCTGCAACAGCAGAGGTTTTAGCTCGGCCTTCCCATACCCAGCTACGGTATGTAGAAGGATGTGCCCCCCCCCCCCCCCCCAGCCATGGCCACTGAAGATTGGTCCCCGCGATTGATTTTGATATTTAAAGGACTCGCGGAAGTTTCATAGCATGCAAAATGACCGGAGATTTAATTGACAAACAAGCTTCTAGTGGCCAATGTCAGATGTCATGTGGTAGTCTGTCAACAATCGGAATTTCGCATATGTGCAGTTTTTTAGACTCAGTCACTCAGTCCCTCTTCCGCCCCTTGACATCTGCCCCCCCCCCCCCCAATACATCAGCCCCTACATGCTTTCCGAAATTGGTGGCTTGCATTGGAACTAACTTTTTCCCCCTTGTCCGTCATTAAAGGCATTCAAGTGTGTTGGTCAACCATGACTATCTCCTTTGTCCCTCCACCACAGGCCTAGTTTCCCCTTATGACATCACTATTTCGGACACTCAGCGCCCCATTTCTGGAAAGGTGTATAGGACATTTAATATTGCCGTGCTGAACGGATATCCAGAGCCAACCTTGTCTCCAGGAACTCGCGTGTCATTTTAACATTGGAATTTCTGCTCGTAAAGAACCTGGGTAGGAGGTTGATCTGAACCAGCTATATTTAGGTGTATTTAGCTGTATTGACGGTAAGCTTGCATAGCAACATGGCGAATGGTTTTATCAAAAATGCGAACTTGTAGGAAACGAAAAATGGTCGGATTAGATACGGTGAAAACAGCTGGAAAGGGGTTGGTAATGATCGGTTCTTTTTTATTTTCCTCCACTTATGATTCTATGTATAAATTACAGTCCAGGCAGTGATATTCTTTAAAAAGATTCCAACTTGATCGCGTCATCGAGTCATCGCGTCGTCGAGTCATCGAGTCGAATACCACAAGCCCTTGGAGTGTGTTCTGTACATTGTAGGTACATTGCTAGTACACATTACGGACACTGGGGAAATGCCTCTCTCTCTCTCTAGTTGAGAACTTCAGGGACTACTCAAAAGCAAAGTGTGGAGTTAATACTGTCAATGCTTTTAGCTCTCTCAAGTCAGTTGCCAATAATTGCAGACATTTTGTAATCCTAAGACCTAATAATGAGATGTACTGGCGCAGCCTGCATTAGCGTAGGTTAATACACAGACCTGTGAACCCTACATTTATTCAAGGGGTATTTTCCCCACAGTTCAGGCACATTCTAGGGGGAAAAAGCATATTTTCTGAGATGGTGCACAATGCTGCTGAAAACAGCTCAGTCAACATGATAAAATGAGTAAAATAGAAGTTGGCACAAAAACCGAAATGCTGATTTACGTACTCAACTTGGGTAAAAACTGGAACAGACGTGTAGTTCATTGATGACACACCAACGGCAGGTCGATTTAGTTACCCTCTTAACCCGAACAAGTGGTTAGATTAGAGCCTATAGGGAAAACACAGGATCATGAATTAAACAGGGTGTAACGAAAAAAGCAACACCTTTTGACCAAAGTCGTATTTTCATGTACTAATTATTAGCGTATTTGACCTGGATATTCGATGACGTATTGATACGCCAAAATCATACTAGTTGGCAGGCCTGAATACCCGACAGGCTGTTGAAGGCCTACCCCGTAATGCTTATTTTCTATGGGCTTGCGTAAATGAAACACTGACTGTTGTGCAGTAATTATGCAAGCAAATTTGCTGAAACTTGGCATTTGTAATATCAGTCTACACAAAGGCATTGTTGCAACTTATGCAATTCAGGGATTGGAAATTTCTAAATCGAGTGATATTTTCCAATTTTTTAACAAAAAGAGACAACACCATGCAGATAAACTTCACAAAACCAATATGTGACCCGTCACAGCAAAAGCAGGCGCATGTCGCTCTGAGCTTGGCAGGTTGAGACGAACTGTTTGTTCATTTTCACTATTGTCTGTCTTTTGTGAAATATGAGCACATCAATTTCTTCCATTATCTCCTGGTGTCATTTAGGCTCATCTTCTGTGCGACATGCACCTGGTTTTGCTGTGACGGGTCACATTTATTGATGAGCTATGATGGTGTTGGGAGCCTCTTTACCTTTTATTTTCTCTACTCTGTCATTTGTGCGAAACTATATACAGTCATTTTGTAACTTTCACCTCAAACATGTCCACTTTCTGTTGCACTGACCTCTAAGGGTTCAGCATTTTGGTGAAACATAGCAACTGGCTATTTATGGACCAACCAAAATGATTAGCCTTAATCGTCAATCATTCTATCAATATTTTCTCAATGAACTATTGATAGGATTGTGTTGTGTTTATTGCGATGCCATCATGTCCTTGAGGTTATGTCCTACTGAACCTCTCATTGTCCTATGAACCCACTTGTTTACAAACTTTATAAAGCACAAATATTCAAATCATTTTTAATGATTACTTTATCATGGAGGGCACAATAATCATTAACTGTCAGAGTGACGTAGTGGAATCATCAGCACCTGTCATTTCTGTGGTCCCAGGTTCGATTCCCAGTTGGTCCAGGTACACTCATGTGATAGAGGGCAACTCCCTTTGACACTGTAGGTTTCCTCCGGGGTCTCCGGTTTCCTCCTACTAAACATCACCAATTGCCACACATTGTTTATAGGGCTACTAACAGCTCAGCTCTGTACTCAATGTCAAGAATAATCATCGGAACTGGAACAGACACTTTTTGCTTTGTGAAATTTTTACCAGTTTAAAAAATACTATGGAGCGGCCATAATGTGACGATTTTTTAGATGAGTTCAGGAAGTGCAAAGTGAGATATGCTAATATAGAAACAGCTGAGAAATCACAACAAGATTTAACGAAATCCATCTAACAGAAAGATGCCACACATGCAACTACAAAACACAAGGATATCACATCAAACAAACACAATCAGTATAAGGTCGATAGCTTACTGATACCAACCATGGTTTTTTTGGGCTTTGACACAACTTTTCCATCACAATTATTTCATTCAGTCCAACAGTCATGAAAACAGTTCCACGTTGACACAACCGATTTTCTATACTTTCATTTTTGGAACCCCAAACCATGGCTTTGTAACGTCTTATAGAATGTCAATGAAGAACTTAGCTGTTTTCTGACAGTTTAAAAAGTAATGCAGCCACAAGCAGCGTTGGAAATGTCCAAATGATAAAACACCCCTTGTGACAGAATGACTTTTTAAAATATATAATCAACCAAGGTGATCTTAGATTCAATTTTCTGATATGTTTAAAGCCCTAAATACTTAATTTTTCAGAGCCCCCCCCCCCCCAACATTTCTTAGTGGAATCAGAGTGCCAGGCTCTCTTATCCAACAATTATCGTTCCCGAAAACCCACATTTCTAGTCGTCCTTTCTCTATTTTCCTATTTCATACCTTTCTTCCAGTATCGTTGACGACACCTGTTGGTCATTTTGCAAACTATCCGTTGGCGACAACGAGGATGCTAACGGATTACCCGTACTGCTAGGTGACGTTCCCGCTATGGACTCCTGGCTGGAGTGTGTTGACGCACATTCTGGTGTCTTTTTCCTGCAAAGATGAACAACGCAAACAATGTAAACAACACAGAAGTTTCTGTGCGATTATAAATGATAACTTCGATTCGGCATCTTCTTTTTAGTGTAGTGCGCACGATTGCGACCCGTCACAGCAAAAGCAGGCGCATGTCGCTCTGAGCTTGGCAGGTAGAGACGGACTGTTTGTTCATTTCTCTGTTGTCTGCCTTTTGTGAAATATGAGCACATTAATTTCTTCCATTATCTCCTGGTGTCATTTAGGCTCATCTTCTGTGCGACATGCACCTGGTTTTGCTGTGATGGGTCACAATTACACAAAAATACCCAAGCAGACCTGAAAACTAATTGGGAACAAATGGATGAACCTGCCCAGACAACCGCTGCCAGCTATCACTGATCCTATCTTCTTTCGAAAGGGCCCCACACACTAGCAACGTTTGTTGCTGCGACCTGCAACTAGGATCAATTGCAACAAAAATACCCTCTTTGCGGTGGTCACCGCATGCCCCTGTAACAAGAATCAGTCATCACTGCGACCTGCAACCAATCAAACCCAGGCAGTGATTACCGGTTTTACCAGCAGACAAGTGATCTTTCCATCGCTTGTCCCAGCAATAATTGTTGCATGTCGCAGCAACAGAAATCACTCGTTTGCGGGGTGCAAAAGTGCAGCGCTCCATTGGACCGTCGATCTTGCCAAAAAGATTTGAAGCAGATTTGGATTACTTTGGGAATCACCAATAAACCTACCAGTACAAATTTATAGTTCGATATGGATCTTTCGTTTGGCAGGAGATGCTTTGATCTGTTGAAACTTGCCAATACAGTAGAACCTCTCTATTAAGGACACCCTCGGGACTGACAAGTGCTGTCCTTAATAGAGAGGTGTCCTGATTAGAGAGGTCAAATTGAATGGAAACACCCACTTTGAGACCAAAACTAGTATCCTCAATAGAGAGGGTGTCCTTACTAGAGAGGTGTCTGCTTAGGGAGGTTCTACTGTACCAAGAAAAAAAATCAAACACTATACTACAGTAGAACCTCCCTTAGCCGACACCTCTGTATTAAGGACACCCTCTGTATTAAGGACACTAGTTTTGGTCCCAAATAGGGTCCTTCCATTCAATTTGACCTCTCTAATCAGGACACCCCTCTATTAAGGACAGCACTTGTCAGTCCCGAGGGTGTCCTTAATAGAGAGGTTCTAATGCAATTCTTCTTGTTTGAAAACTATTTTCCATATGAAACAAGCACCAGTATATTTACAAACGATCACCCCATAATCATTACAACATTATAAAGTTCCATTGGCCTTCATACATGTACTATCATAGGCCTAGAAAGTCAGACTTTTGAATGGAAAGAAATAATTTCTGCCCTCAAAATCATTCTATCCTACCTTATGCTATTCCTGATCTTAAATCCTATAGAAGTTAACAACATTTTCTTCGCAAAAACAAAAAAATCACACAAAATTATCCCTTCCCGGCCATTGCATGTGCCAATGTTTACATTTTGTTCTCAATACATGGATCACACCACTTTTACTTTCCCGGGATCATTCCGGGTCAAGGTCACTAGTTACACCAAAGCCAACTTTTGTAATATAGTGGGCTAATTCGTGATATTTGGAATCTGATTGAGACCATTGTTTGTTCAGAACATGAGCAATACAACTGACTGTTACAGTGCAATATTGCAGTCATATTTTGTCTAATTATTCACAAACTAAAGGAAAGTGGGTTTTTAAAGAGATCCAGTCGTGGCACAAAATCTTTATTTAGACAGCTGAGCATAGTGAAAATGACTAAATTTGTGATTACCTCTTATGCAGTTCATTGGCTGGAGTCAGTAATGTTATGCAACGTTACGCAATGTTACCCAGATGCCCAGCTCACATTATCAACGACCTGCGGGGAACTCAAAACTGCTGAGATTTGTCAATGGAAGCTTATTCCTGCATTAGGTTTTAACCGGGGCGTTCAAAACTCCTCATTTTATAAGCGTTTCGTGATAGATTTCCTTTAAATTAGTGTCCATAACGGGGGCCATAAAGGGTCAGTTTTTTTGTAACTTTGTTTTTCACACCCTGATAACGTGCATAGTATACTAAGGGGTTTTCTTTTCCAATCTCAAGATGTTTTCCTGTCCACAAGCGCAGAAAACTCACATCTTTTGTTTCTTTTTGGAATTCTTGCTTCAATCTACCGTCAATGAAACTTAACCCTCATTAGATTTATCCCACCTGCTGCACTCATAATGGGATGTTCACAATATAGAATTTCAACAATCATCGAACACATGTTGCCTCATTAGTGAAAAACTTAAAATGGAAATTATCATCATCAAGTGAAGTCTTTTGTAGTAGAAACATGTTACTCGAATCGGGGTCAATTAGAGGGCAAACCTTTACTGCTTTGTTTCTGTTGATGTTTTGTAAATGCTATGCCACATCTCTGAGGACTGATGCCACTGATGGATGATGCCAACAGCTTCTGACAGGATGTGTGCCTGACTCTGACATGTCTGAGAGAAATAAATAGCGGTTCTGTTAGAAACTATAGGCATAGCATGTTGATAGGTCACAAACTCAGAATCAAATAGTGTGGGCACATGCAGTAAGACTGATGCCACTGATGGATGTTGCCCACAGCTTCTGACATGATGTGTGCCTGAATCTGACATGTCACTAGTGTGGGCACATGCAGTTTCCGACAGAAAAAATCCTGTTTCTGGAGTAATTTTGTGGATAACTTGTGTTTGGTTCTGTTAGGAACTATAGACATAGAGTGTTGATAGGTTACAAACTCAGCACAAAACATTTGACTTTTAAGTCTCAATACAATTACATCATATTCACATACATCATAATCACAAATAATTATGAGGCACACATGACTGACATAATGTATAATAGAGTTATTTTGAAGAGAGAAGACTTTCCCTAATCAGTAGTCTGTGTCATATCAATACCCGATACTTGAAATGATAATGGATTTTGGTCTGTGTAATCATGTTATCAAACTGCGGTAACAACATTTCATATTTGAACAGTGACGTCTGTTTCGTTGGGGATCGTCAATGACACAGAATTCCATAGCAAACATTATCTGCCAATAAAATATGAGCGAGTTTCAAAATGTGAATTCCGTCCGACATTTTTAGTTTTCACTTCAATGAATAACACTAAAAGATCCGTTCTAATGAAATCTTTGAAAATATTTAAAAATTGTGGATACAACATTTGATACAAGAGAGAGCAGACATCAATGTTTCAACCAAATACAGCCGGACAACAGAAAGTATAATTTTTGTTTCAGATCAAACAATAGATTTGGTCGAATTATCAACTTCCAAACTTCCGATCACAGATCTCGCCAGAGCCATTCACCACCTCCCTCTGATAGATAAATTTTATTCTTAGAATGTATTTTTAAGCTTTTTTTCATTACTACATTTGTGTAGTAAACTATCTTAATTTTCTTCTATATTAGCAGTTAAGACCCTGGTGATGACCACTTTTGAAAAAAGTCCATCTTACCCAGAGAGAACATAGATATCTCCACTGCATCAATTCAGAAAGTGAGCTGGATTTCCCAGTTTTGCATTCAAATTGGATGTGTTTTGAATACTGAGGGGCGAGACTGACCCCTCAGCTTTTCCAAGTGTTTTTTGAGAAGCATGTTACATCAACGAACAGTATTTTAAGACCAGCCAAGAATGCTGACCTCATCTCAGAGGGTCAGACTTTCAGAAAACTCTCGTCAACTGGCCAACAATCATAAAACACTCAGTCAATAAGCAACTGAATGATTAATCAAGAATAGGTCGGTCCAAACCAAAAAACTCCATTCTATATCAATATGATCAATACAATCAATAGACTATAGTGTGCATACTGGTGAAGGGAGTAACAGGTAAGATTGATCATGGTCCTGATGTAAAGCCAACACTAAAGGAGTCTGTAGACAGGAGCCAGTTAGGTCAAGTAATGATACATGAAGCCTCCCATTATTGCAATATCCCGGTCTGTTGACGAGGTTTATTGTCGAGGTTGATCATTCTACAGGACGGTGATGTTTCGCCGAAACAATTCCTGTGCACCTGAACCTGATCAAAACAGCGTGGCAATCAAACAGATAATTAAAATGGCCATGTTCTATTTATAAGAAAGCGCCAAGTGTGTAAACCTTTTGAAGCAGTCGTAGTGCATTTTCATTGTTACCGTACTTACCTAGGAAACGGGAAAGACACGCTCAAATATTCCGGCACCACGTCCAATATGGACGGTCGTCTGGCCAGGGTGACCGTCAGTGATCGCCGCCTTGTTGTATAATCCATTGACTTGTCATACGGAATGATAGCACAGGAGTTGGGACTACCACAGTTGTAGTACAAACCAAGATGATATCCTGTATCACTGTCTTTGTGGAGGTCACACTGCCCAATTAGTGAGACCATTAAATTTGGTTGAGTTTTACAAGAGTTTGTGAATACAGTTCAGTCAATTCCTAGTTCTTGAGAACAAGTACTATCCTAGCTTTTGAAGACTGTATAGTATTATAGTGAAATCCCTGTTTCTGAATACTGTTTAGTAAAATCCCAGCATCTGAATACCGTTTAGTGAAATCCCAGCTTCTGAGTACTGTTTAGTAAAATCCCAGATACTGTTTAGTAAAATCCCAGTTTTTGAATACTGTTTAGTAAAATTCTACTTGATATCAGAGTAAGTCTTGATAATAGCCAAGTCTGACCAGAACTTGAACCACAACGTATGAGTACCCGGTATAACTGTAAAATAAGAAATTATTGAATAGGACTGATGGTTCAAGGGTTTTTATCTATTTGGCTCACGATGGAAAAAGTTCTTTAAATCATGTGGGCAACTATATTTAGAGCAGTTTGTTTTGCAATCATCGCAAGTTCAAACCAACTGGGAGAACAAACACATTCAAAATATGAACATGCCTATTCCATTCTGAATCAGAGGTGAAAGTCAAGATTGTAAACAGACAGGCCTATGGATACAAAGTGAAAAGTAAGAGTCAGTTGGGCTATAGCCCGAGTCGCAAACGGCTCATCCGGCCGGAGCTTATCCCGGTTTCCGTAGCATTAAGCGACTGGGAGTATTACTCCCCCTGGATAGGATGCTGGTCTATCGCAGGTTAACTTCCCAAGCAAGCCTGGTACCCATTTACTCCTGGGCGGAGAGAAGCAAATAGGGTTAAGTGCCTTGCCCAAGGACACAAAGATGAAACAGTGTTGATCCTTCCGAGTAGAACCTACGATCGACCTCCTGGTTATAAGCCTGGTGTTCTAACCACTCTGCCACTGATCCCCCTTATTAGATACAAAGCCTGAGACCAAAGGTTCAGAATGATCCCCGCAACCTGTTTTCTACCCGGTAGGGGTATAACTGTACCACTTTTACCTTATATTCACAACTGATCAGAAGTCACTGAAAAAAACCTGACTGAAATCCATTAAAAGATCACGCCACCAGATTATAATTACTACCAAACACGAATCCAGGAAGTACTGAAATGCCAATTTTGCAAACCTGGAGGATCAAAAACCACAGATCAGTTTCAGGTGAGGGTGTGGGTGTGAAAAACAACACTCAGAAAGCTGTGGAAAACACTGTTCTTGAGGCGGGGGGGGGGGGGAACTTGACACACATAATAAGATTATATACGTTTGGCAACTTTTCACGTTTTCCTGCCAGCTTTTTCTCAATAAGCTGTTCCCCAGCTACAAAAGAAAAATAAAAGAATATGATATCGCAATCTCTTAGGGTCACAGCAGGGAACCTTTTTCGATATCTTATTTTTATAACAATGTGGGATGAGACAGTTTAGAACATTGAGTTGAAAGTTGAGCGTCAACAAGGACATTCTTAGCTCTATAAGCAATATCAGGTCTGTAATGTAGAGCAGCATTGGGCGATGTGAAAGTAGGAGGAAACTGGAGACCCTGGAGGAAACCTGTACATTGTCAGACTTGGAAAGAGTTACCCTCTCCATGATATAAAGCCATGCTCCGACCGGAAATCAAACATATCACCACAGAGGTAACAGGCACCAATGTGACTGCTGCAACCGTGTTAGAGGTCTGTATTGTTGAACAAAGCCATCAACTGAGAGATACAGCCTATCCTACAATCCACCAAGACACCAACTGAGAGACAACCTCACAACCAACTAAGGCACACACTGAGCAGCAGTGCGTGGCACATGATAGGAAGGCACTACTGAGAGTTGGCCACATCTTCAACTGAGGGAAAAACTGAAAGCTAGTTGCACATCCAACCAAGGCACAAAGTGAGAGCTGGTCGCATAAATAACACAGGAACAACTGTAAGCTGGTCATATATATCCAACTGAGGCACTAATTGGGAGGTGGTCGCATATTCAACAGAGGCACAAACTGAGAGCTTCTTGCACATCCAACCAAGGTGAGAGCTGGTTGTATAAGGTATATCCACCTAAGGCACAAACTAGGAAATGGTTGTATATCCAACTTAGGCACAAACTGAGAGATGGTCGCATATCAAACTGAGGCACAAACTGAGAGATGGTAGCATATCCAACTGAGGCACAAACTGAGAGATGGTCGCATATCCAACTGAGGCACAAACTGAGTAATGGTCGCATATCCAACTGAACTGAGAGCTGGTTGCATCCAAACAGAGTCACAACCAGAGAGACTGTAATAAATCCGAAGGCATGAACTGAGAGGTACATGTAGTTACACTATGAATTTACAGGCACAGAGAGTTTGTCACCCAAGAATCACAATCCTAATGTTTCAGATCGAAACATTACAGGACTTCTCATGTCTTGCCTGTAAAAGAGGTTAAAATGTGTCCCATAATATGTCAATAACGGCGTCACTAACTCAATGACTGATTAATAATTGACATCTGACGGGATCAATACAAGCAAAGTCTATGAAGCAAAGTTCAGGCAGCAAACGTATAGATTGACGCAGAGGTGAACCTGTTCTATAACCTATTACAATTACAGTAGAATCTCTCTATTAAGGACACCCTCGGGACTGACAAGTGCTGTCCTTAATAGAGAGGTGTCCAGATCAGAGAGGTCAAATTGAATGGAAACACCCACTTTGAGACCAAAACTAGTGTCCTTAATAGAGAGGGTGTCCTTAACAGAGAGGTGTCTGCTTAGGGAGGTTCTACTGTAATTATGCAATTACCACCAGAGAACAGATTTAAAATAATTCGTAATCAGTAATTGATATTGACAGCAGTAGATTAGCCATTATTACATGATTAACTGGCCAGAGAAAAATATCTAGAGAGAATTTTTTTAGAATGCATGAGTTATATTTAAAATTTTAATAAACCTAAACATTCTACTAAGTGTTCGAGTACATTTTTGGATATATACCAGTATATACCCTCTCTACAGAAAATATGTAACTATTGACACACACATCAGTATTGTCTTCTTTACGCAAAACAAGTGAATTATCAGAGAGACGATTCTTAGTCAGGAAAGCATCCAAGATGAAACTTAATGCAAGTATCAATTCGTTTCTTGTACCCCCCCCCCCCCCCTCCTCAAGGGTAGTTGAGCTATCACCACTAATCTTTGCCGATGCTTGAGTAGTGTTTATATTTCCTTCAGTGAAAATTTGGCGAAGCTGGAAAGAATAAGGATGCTAATGTGTCGATGTCTTGTCGAACATACAGCCTTACCCAGTAAAATTAGTCCGGTTACTTTATATGATGGTGACAACTGATATATTGTTGATGGTGATGTTTTGACGAAAGAAAAAGTAGCCTTGGTGAAAAAAGGGTGATGCTTGAGCCTTAAGATGTCGTTATAGGGTGATAAGGTGTAGTACCCTTGAGGGGGGGGGGGTACAAGACACGAATTGATACTTGCATAAGTGACTCCATTTTGCCAATTTAAGAAACACCAAAACTCATCTAAAATCCACAAAATGGCAAAAGTATCACTGGGAAGAAATGTTAACTATTAGACTTCAGCTGGTGGTAAAAGTATTACTCGGAGGACATTGTCACCTTTGGTCTGCCTGGCCTCTGAACAATTTCTTGTCCGATTTTTGGTTTTTGAAAGAGTTCTGGTGTTACTTATATTGGGAAGTTTCACCTTAAAAACTTACCTTCTTCTTGAAGATTTTCTCCTGAACATTTCACTACAATTGTCATCAATCTTGTATCGTTTCGATAGAATAAGCCTAACATTTATAACCGAATATGTATTCTTTTGTACTTCAAGATAGGCCTAGACATTGAATGATTCTTTCAAAATGCAAAGCTTTTTTTAACACCAGACCAATGGAAAATGTGCCACTAATCCACCTCACGGGCAAGCATATTTGAACACACTTTATCACACTCAAATTCTCCTCAAATCCTATTGGCATGTGTAGCGAGCGTGGCTCAAAATCTAAGCACAGGGTTTAGTCTGACCCAGTGCCAAGACTAAGAGGCCTAGGGCATAAATGCTAGACATGACTTATGATATGCTTGTGACTTACAATTGACATGTACCTCAAAATCTTTCTCTTAGGGATAGATCTTCAATAAGAGTGAGGATTTTTTATATTCTGGAAGGACTTCAGGTCATGTAGGTCACGTGTTGGTAAGTTGAATTCACCCTCTCCCTCCCTAAATATTTAGAGCAGGCATACGTGGCACTGCCTTCAATTCCATCACAGAAGATTTCCTTAACTCTTTAACTGCCACTGTCGCCGAATTGCGTCGAGCACCTATGCGTTCCTATTGAGTTTCATTGAAAAGATCCGTCTGCTACGCAATTTTCCCGCCTACTGATAGACGGTGAGGAATCTAACTCTTCTCTGTTTCAAGCTAGTCTTTTAATTTTTAAAAGAACAGGTAATCCGAAAATTTTAAAATCAAAAAAAGATATTCGGCAGTTAAATATAGTAATATAATATTCGGCCAGTGATATTAGTCTTGGAGAAAAAAGTATTTGAGCAGTCCGTTGTTTCCATTCGTGGCTCAAAATTCACCCCAGCGGACACTCCCATTGTTCACAGAGAAAAAATCTCGTTTGAGTGGAAAAACCAACAAGGCGTGTTCAAAATTTTGAAATAATTTGCACGTTTCTCCACTAAATGAGATCAAATAAGGGAAATGTTGGCTCGGGCAATTAGGAGAATAAATAGCTCTATTAACACCTTCAGCGCCGGTGTTCAACCCCCAACACCCCCTTTTCAGACCCCAGAAAAAAAAAGTATAACAGATGGCTGCATAAGGTCTTTTGCAGGAACTTCTCCAAGACAAGGTCTTCTTGAATCAATAGAGTTATGTTAGCTACACTCCTTTACTATATTTTATTTTTTGGTTGAAAAATGACCAAAAATGACCAAAATTACACTCTTTTCCAACACCCCCCCCCCCCCGACCCCCTAAAAATTCCCGGTGTCGACGGAACAGCTTTATTTTGTTATTCAGTGGTTTGGTCTTTTCAGTTCCTACCTTGCCCTAAAGATGGTGATGGGTAGTTCTTTCATGAAGTCAATGAGACTCCGATAACCAGCTCAAAGAGGGGGGATTTGGGCCACGTAGATCTACGTGGTTCGGCGCAGAAGGTGTTAAGCAAACTCCACTTTCAGTACTAAAGCCAACAGTTTTCAAATGGACAGATTTCCAGTTTCTCGATACAGATCTGACAAGCTCAGATTACAGCAAGGGTAAAGAACATATTTCTCCTATCCTCTTTATCTGTTCTATCTTGACTTGAAATCAGCATTCGATGAAGATTTGAAGGACATTTGTGACCCGTCAAAGCAAAACCAGGCGCATGTCGCTCAGAAGATGAGCCTAAATGACACCAGGAGATAACGGAAGAAATTGATGTGCTCAGACTTCACAAAAGGCAGACAACAGAGAAATGAACTAACAGTCCGTCTCAACCTGCCAAGCTCAGAGTGACATGCGCCTGGTTTTGCTGTCCCAGGTCACATTTTCACAATAAAGTTTGCTGCCATCTATCCACAGTAAGCTAAACTTGACCTGAGACAAACAGTGTTCATTTTGCACAGTGCCAATTTAGTGATTGTACAAGATGGAAAAGGGGTTACTGGATCCACTCAACAATAAGATCCCAAGCCCGACAATACCCGATTTCTACTCCCGCCTCGATGGGTTGAGCTCAAACAACTGGACAGGATAGTAGGCCTTTCGCAGCCATAAAAGGGGTGGGATATCTTGTGTTTGTTTCTTCCAATTGGTCTTTAATTGTGATATGAAAAGTTCCGCAGTAGAGTCATGACTATTCATGACGATCACGTTGTTAACCCTTGAATAGATATCCCTCCCCTTGTAGTATGGCTGCGAAAGGCCTACTATTATGTTCGGCTCTACCCATCTACCGGTACAAATCGGGTATTGTCGGGCTTGGGATCTTATTGGCGAGTGGATCCCGTGTATTGAATCCTTATCCATCCTCGTTCATTTAACAAAACCAACACCATTCCAAACAAGCAATAACCCCCCTCTTCTCTCGGCCACCCCACCTTTTCAAGACTTCTGAAACTGCTCCTCGTGAGAGATAGAATTCCAATAAAACCGTAATTGAATTTTTGAGTGGCAGGACAAGTAACAGATAAACTCGTCAATATTTATCATTGAACAAAAACAGTTGGGTGGGCCTAAGCCTTGGCTCATTAAAGTTACACGTTACAGGTAAAAATAAAATATCCCCTCATGAATTTATAATAAGTGTGCATAACGCAAAATAAATTATTCCTGCTCTAGTATGAAGTGCATGGAGTGGCTGGAGTCTTTGAAAGCAGTACGAGTATATCATGTCATGGTTAATGGACTCCTAGATGATGACAAAGGGATTTCGCACACCAACGATTCCGCCTAATTTTTACATTTTCTCGGGGCAGTGAAAATGAACTATCTCATTTCCAATTCATAAGTCTGGGGCAGATTTCAAAACATAGTCTAATTGCTCCTAACTACTCAAAATAGACGAAAAAATGAATAACTACTCAAAAAAATTGTACAATGGTCATACATTTTAAAATATGGAGTTGTCATTGATCAGGGGGTGTTATGTCTTAAAATGTTTCAATTGTGTCTAATTACTCCTAACTGCGATAGATGATATAATGGGAAGCTACTCAGAATAGTAGTTGATACAACGCTTTTCCTAAAATATAGCACTGTCATTGTCCAGACAGCGTACGTCTCGTCTCCAGCAGATCACTTCGAATACGCAGCCCTACAAACATGACAAAATCTAAATCAGGAATACACCTATTCATCTCATGTCATTGTCATACTCGGAGATAATGTAGCAAGCCTAACAGCTGTCCAATCAATAGACAGAAACTGCTCTTGATTAACATCTGTTGATCTTAATCGGGATTTTGAATTGAACGTTTTACGAGTGAAGCAGTTATGGTAACACCGGGTAAAGCTTGCAACCAATTTATTTTTATGATGAGGAAGGCAAAATTAATCTCGCACAAAGTTTACTCCAATGCATGGCACATCAAGAGCAGCCACAGAGCATAGCACATCACTTGACCTTCAAAGACATGGCATCCATGATCAGGAGCAGCCACAGAGCATAGCACATCACTTGACCTTCAAAGACATGGCATCCATGATCAGAAGCAGCCACAGAACATAGCACATCACTTGACCTTCAAAGACATGGCATCCTTGATCAGAAGCAGCCACAGAGCATAGCACATCACTTGACCTTCAAAGACATGGCATCCTTGATCAGAAGCAGCCACAGAACATAGCACATCACTTGACCTTCAAAGACATGGCATCCTTGATCAGGAGCAGTTACAGAGCAAAGCACATCACTTGACCTCAAAAACATGGCATCCTTGATCAGAAGCAGCCACAGAGCATAGCACATCACTTGACCTTCAAAGACATGGCATCCATGATCAGGAGCAGCCACAGAGCACAGCACATCACTTGACCTTCAAAGACAGGGCATCCATGATCAGGAGCAGCCACAGAGCATAGCACATCACTTGGCCTTCAAAGACATGGCATCCTTGATCAGGAGCAGCCACAGAGCATAGCACATTACTTGACCTTCAAAGACATGGCATCCTTGATCAGGAGCAGCCACAGAGCACAGCACATCACTTGACCTTCAAAGACATGGCATCCTTGATCAGGAGCAGCCACAGAGCATAGCACATCACTTGGCCTTCAAAGACATGGCATCCATGATCAGGAGCAGTTACAGAGTAAAGCACATCACTTGACCTCAAAGACATGGCATCCTTGATCAGGAGCAGCCACAGAGCATAGCACATAACTTGACCTTCAAAGACATGGCATCCATGATCAGGAGCAGCCACAGAGCATAGCACATCACTTGACCTTCAAAGACATGGCATCCATGATCAGGAGCAGCCACAGAGCATAGCACATCACCTGACCTTCAAAGACATGGCATCCATGATCAGGAGCAGCCACAGAGCATAGCACATCACTTCACCTTCAAAGACATTGCATCCATGATCATGAGCAGACACAGATCATAGCACATCACTTGACCTTCAAAGACATTGCATCCTTGATCAGGAGCAGTTCCAGAGTATAGCATATCACTTGACCTTCAAAGACATGTCATCCATGATCAAGAGCAGCCACAGATCATAGCACATCACTTGACCTTCAAAGACATGGCATCCATGATCAGGAGCAGCAACAGAGCATAGCACATCACTTGGCCTTCAAAGACATGGCATCCATGATCAGGAGCAGCCACAGAGCATAGCACATCACTTGACCTTCAAAGACATGGCATCCTTGATCAAGAGCAGCCACAGAGTATAGCACATCACCTGACCTTCAAAGACATGGCATCCATGATCAGGAGCAGCCACAGAGCACAGCACATCACTTGACCTTCAAAGACATGGCATCCATGATCAAGAGCAGACACAGAGCATAGGACATCACTTGACATTCAAAGACATGGCATCCATGATCAGGAGCAGCCACAGAGCACAGCACATCACTTGACCTTCAAAGACATGGCATCCATGATCAAGAGCAGACACAGAGCATAGGACATCACTTGACCTTCAAAGACATGGCATCCTTGATCAGGAGCAGTTACAGAGCACAGCACATCACTTGACCTTCAAAGACATGGCATCCATGATCAGAAGCAGCCACAGAGCATAGCACATCACTTGACCTTCAAAGACATGGCACCCTTGATCAGGAGCAGCCACAGAGCACAGCACATCACTTGACCTTCAAAGACATGGCATCCATGATCAGAAGCAGCCACAGAGCAGAGCACATCACTTGACCTTCAAAGACATGGCATCCTTGATCAGGAGCAGCCACAGAGCACAGCACATCACTTGACCTTCAAAGACATGGCATCCATGATCAGAAGCAGCCACAGAGCATAGCACATCACTTGACCTTCAAAGACATGGCACCCTTGATCAGGAGCAGCCACAGAGCACAGCACATCACTTGACCTTCAAAGACATGGCATCCATGATCAGAAGCAGCCACAGAGCAGAGCACATCACTTGACCTTCAAAGACATGGCATCCTTGATCAGGAGCAGCCACAGAGCACAGCACATCACTTGACCTTCAAAGACATGGCATCCATGATCAAGAGCAGACACAGAGCATAGGACATCACTTGACCTTCAAAGACATGGCATCCATGATCAGGAGCAGTTACAGAGTATAGCACATCACTTGAACTTCAAAGACATGGCATGATGCCCATAACCTCCACATTCTAATTCTTATAACCAGTAACAACATGTCACACAGTAAAATAATCTCATTACCCAGAAGTCTTTTATACCTAGTCTAATTAAAGACAATATGATACAGGGTCTAATGAGAGAGTGACTGTGATAAATGGCATTACCATGGTAACGTACTAGCATCTGCTGTGTTTTACATTATTTGCAAAACCATCGATTAGCACTTTTGCGACTGATCAAAAAATGTCAGCTTTTGGCAATTTTTGAAATAGGTGTGTTAATCTAAGGGCTTATTGAATGTCAATTTATTGAAATGAGTGATGAAGAATCCAATTGATCTGGGGAAGGATGAGGTTGGAGTGTAAGTCCAACATATAATGGATGCTTATTTCTCCAATATGGATTTATAAATGATGGACATAGAAATTTCACATTGTTGTTGAATTTGAAATTGAATCGATGGCACACAAGCAACTAAAGGCAGTAAAGCCAACCATCTAACATGATTTGTAAGAAAGTCATTGATATTGTTTGGATCTGATACAATACTCTTAGGTTTCATCACAGATTATTTTATCATTCGATGGTGTGATTTTATCACATGATGTTAATTAAGTATTAAATGTCACGAACAGCTTGATTGATTTAAGTCCATGTTCCCTAGAGCTAGCATGGCTGGGCCGAATTTTGAAACAACTGCAGTTTTCGTATTGTGCTTTGCTCTTATTATACTGGTCACATGCAAAACAGGGCCCGGTTGTTCAAAAGCACAAAAGTCACGTTATCCCTAACAGTCACGTGGAGTATCCTTGAGGACGTTATCTCTTTCAGTTAAATCCATTAAAATTTTCACGTCAAGACTTAACGTCTCCGTTAAAGCTAATATTTGAACAACTCAGCCCTGGATTCTAAAAGTTATCAGTTATATGTCCTTTGTACTTATGCATATTTTATATCTTATATTATGAGTAAAGACATGCCGCCCCCCCCAGCCCAAAGCACCATGCAGACGAGCGAGAAAACTTTAATTGTTGCCACCTGCGATTATAATCGCCACTGTGTGCGACGATCATGCAGTCATGGATTCCTGTTGCACACACCTGCAATGACCATCACAGACAAGCAATTTTTGTTGCAGCATTCATAATTGTAGGTCGGTGAGATCACCGACACCGATTCTTGTCGCACGCACCCGTGATGACCACTGCAAACATCCAAGTTTTGTTGCATCCAATAATAATTGCAGGTCATTGTTTGTCTGCGGGGGGGGGGGGCTAAAATATATAACACAGTATTGTATTGTTGGACCAGAGGGCAGATATATGTCATCACGATCATGTCACACAAATATTTTTACATCAATCTTACATCATCTTCATATCGAATGTTATGCAAAACAAAACAAGGCCTGATATATTTTGAACCCTGGAACTTTATGCAAGTTAGTTCATTTCGACAACATATTCACTTGTCAGCACACAATAATCATGTAGTCGGCCAAGCGTAGGCATTGGTTAACTAGAATCACCAGAGTTGGATGAAAGGCCTACTCGTCATAATATCAATATTGGCAGCTGGGCCAGGGATTATTCATGAACTTTTTGTATCAAACACTCTTTATACTATATACAGATATGTCAAATGTATTGTTTAGTTTATTTATAAAATAAATACCGGTACTGATTCTGGAATAGGAATTCCAATAATTAAAAAAATATTTTTATAAATTTTATAAGTTATTTTGCTTCGAATTTTTAGTGAAGGTCAGTTGCTAATACGAGCAAAAGGATTTTAAGAATGGGTAAATGATCCCCTCGAGATGCTTACGACATAACATCAGCTACAACCCCCCCCCCCCCAGCTTTTCACACAATGGACCGTAAAAATGAAAATTTAGTGATTTTGATTGAAAACACTGTTTTCAGAATGTTTTCAAACATTGTCACTTATGTCAGAGTGGCCTGCACAAGATGAACAAAATAATACAGAGGGGGGACTTATGTTTTAAAGTCGAAAGTGGCATTTTAAGATACTAAGAAGCAGATTTTATTCACGTGCAAAAAAAGCTTTACGAAGGGTCATTTTCTAAAAGAAAAATCGTGGCGGAAACCCTGTACTGTTTTATATCCATAACCTTGTCCAGGAACAGTGCTCAAAAAAATAATGCATGTTTCACATCAATAGCATTGTTCCGGAACAGTGCTCAAGAACGCATACCATAACATTGTCCAGGAACAGCGCTCAAAAAAATAATGCATGTTTTACATCAATAGCACTGTTCCGGAACAGTGCTCAAGAACATAACGCATACCATAACATTGTCCAGGAACAGCGCTCAAAAAAATAATGCATGTTTTACATCAATAGCACTGTTCCGGAACAGTGCTCAAGAACATAACGCATACCATAACATTGTCCAGGAACAGCGCTCAAAAAAATAATGCATGTTTTACATCAATAGCATTGTTCCGGAACAGTGCTCAAGAACATAACGCATACCATAACATTGTCCAGGAACAGCGCTCCAAAAAATAATGCATGTTTTACATCAATAGCACTGTTCCGGAACAGTGCTCAAGAACATAACGCATACCATAACATTGTCCAGGAACAGCGCTCCAAAAAATAATGCATGTTTTACATCAATAGCACTGTTCCGGAACAGTGCTCAAGAACATAACGCATGTTTTATCCATAACATTGTTCCGGAACAATGCTCAAAAATATAATGCAATGTATCTGTCACATTGTTCCGGAACAATGCTTTTGGTTTTCATTGCCTCCGCATGAAGGACAAATTGACGCGAAACAATGTTTTTCGTCATTTTGTCTGTCATGTACGTATGGCATGATGCCTGAATTTTTCATACCTAATGATGAACTACGATAGTTAAAAAAAACTTATCCCCGGACTTCAGGGGAACTTGAACTGTGAGACTTGGGAGGGGGAGATGTCTCCCTTTTCCAGAGGAATATCAAAAACAGCATTACCAAAACTATGACAACGTCAAATGGGGTTTACAGTATAAGTTTTTTTAAAGTCTAGAGTGAGATTCACAATGCACTTTTATCTTCACAGATGTGGCGTTTCTCACAAAGGTAACATGATCAGCAAATTTTTTCTTTTCCGGAATACAATATGCAGAAAAATGTATCTATAAATGGACAGGCAATCGATATAACAGTGACACACCTCAGATAGAAGGATTGATAATTTTCTAATAAAGTACTGCGTGTCTGCATGGTCTGCAGATGGTACTGACACTACAGAAATGGCTTGGAGTCAAGTCGGCTTGTACACCAGATGTGAAAGTGAAATACAGTGGAACCTCTCTAATACAGACACCCTCGAGACTGACAAGTGTCCTCAGAAGTGTCCTGATTAGAGAGGTCAAATTGAAGGAAAACCTCCAATTTGGACCAAAAGAAGTGTCCTCAATAGCTCGAGAGGTTGTCCATGTCCTCAATTATAGAGAGGTGTCCGCTAAGGGAGGTTTCACTGTAGCTAAATACTGATGGTTGTCAGTTCTTCATCTTGTAACTCAGTGATCGCCAAGATTTTGGATAGTGGGCCATGGCCGGCTGACAAATGGGCCACAACCAGCGGACAAACTTATCTCCCGCAAGCGGAAAAAATTGTGATAATATAAGATAAGAAGATAAGATAAGATTTTTATTGCAATTTTTGGCCATACATTGGCTAAAGGGCAATTTGTGATATGCACAATACTGGTTGGTTAACACCCACTGATGATACGGAAAAACATGTGCCTTGCTTGAGTTTTATGACATTTGTCACATTACTGTGTTAAGAAACATGCCATTGTTACACTCAAACGGCCAATTTTACGCCAACTGACCTCTGTTACCTTGAAAAGTAGTTCAAATCAAAAACCCGTATGATATGTGATGTATCCTTGCTAGGAGAACCTACCGTAAATATTTTATCGAAAACAAGTCACTTATAAGAGAGATATCACACTTTTTAGGTTTCCACTTTTGGACCCCTGGCGGCCAAGTCAAGAATCAGATTGGACCGCAATTCAGTGCCACCTGACCTTGGGGGTCCGTTGTACAAAGTATCAAGTTCAGAGCTCTAGCGGTTAATAAACATAACACTCTTTTGAAACAGGATACAGACGACGACGGACACAGCAGTATTGTATACATGATGGCGCCTATCAGTATCACTACGAGTTCTCTAAGTCTAACATTACAAACCAAATTCGAACTGACAGAACTTGATGAAAACAAACCGGGGACACAGGGCCAGGGGTCTGAGACCAATGCCGTATCCACTCGGCCACAGCGCCCTTTGTCAGTGGCAGACACAGACTTAAATTAACGCGATCTTATGTGTGGACCTTTTGTTTAATGTTTCTTGGCCTGAAATATTCTTCAAAAGCATTTTCACATTCGCACAATACTAAAAAAGCCATTGATTGTTTAAATTAAAGACGCGTGCACTGTCAGAGATATCAGTTACAAGTTATAGTTTCTGTTCTCATAGCACACTTGACTTAGGCCTATGTATGGGTAAAAGGTACGGGAGAAAAGCCGTAGGAATAAAAGTTGCCACGTGTGGCTAGAGAAACGGGAATTTGTGTGCGCAAGCGCAAAAGAACTCCTATACCTTTAGTATTCTGAGTCTGACCTAGGGATACGGGGCCCGTACTCCTCGCGAGCGCCAAAAATAAAATGACCGAGCACAAGCAATTAATGACTGACACCGACAGCATGTCTGAACTCAAAACAAACTTACGCAAAAGAAAATGCAGTTGGTGAATTTGGTCCAGTAGTTCCATTGAAACTTGATCCAGATGACGGCGGTGCCGGAGACAGCGTGAGGGTGACAGATGACACGGCGCTGTTAGTTACAGGTGACAGCGGTAAAGACAGTGTCATCGGCACTGGACTTGGAGAAATCGGGGATTGATTTGCGCTTAATAATATTCCACCGCCGGTTTTTTCCTCATCATTCCAAACCGTTTTCTCCATCCCTTGTTCGTTTTCGACAGCTGAGGCAATGTCCAGAAGTGTACGCCTCTGGATTTTGCTCATTACCGCGTCTTTCAGGATTATAAGGCAGGCATAACAATTGATAACTTGATTGTTTTTGTTCGATAATGACAACTTTGAAAAATCATTCCGCCATGTTGTTTTCCAGGAAGTGATGACAGACGGCGCTGCAGTTTGACAGCTCCGTCAGTTGATTTAAAGGGGAACTCGACCCGGGGAGTTTCACCCTGGAGACTCGGCACCACATTTGCCGAGGGCATTTGGGTCAGCCCGATTTAAGGTAGAATTTCCTGGAAATAGCATCCCTATTTGTGAGGCAACGGAGATCAGGGATTTGTAATACATCTCCCTGCAGACATAAATTGCCAAAACTCTGCATCAAAATTAACCACTATACTCCGGACGCAGTGGCCCGGCGGCCTCACCCTCGCCCTCCATAAAGGAGATCATATTAAGATGAGGCAATGGACTGCGCCGGGAGTCTAATTGAAGTAAAATTACATGTACATGTATAAGAATTCAGTCGGAGGGTAAAAAGTTGTTCACCATCGTTGGATAAGGAAATTGGGCAGAAATGAACGATTATTTGTCAGAGGAATCTTAGAGTAACCAGACTAAGTCTGGTTACTCTAAGGAGGAATTTACTGGAATTAATATGAAGAAGATGGAGGCAAATTCCAGAAGCAAATGAAAAGAAATCGACAGCCAAAGTCAGAAAGTAAATCACTGTGTTTCAGAAAAGAGTCTGGGAAAGATTCAGTACAGTGTAACTGTGGGCCCTATAAAGATCTCAGATAAAGACTGTTCTTTGTCACAGGAGTAGTAGGATAAGAAAAGCATTTAGAATTAAGAAAAACTTCCTTAGAATTGGCAATTGGCCAGTCTGAAGTCATGTTAATTAAGTGGTCTGAACAAAATTAAGGTAAAAGAAATTAATTTCGTAGAACCGGCGGTTAGGTAACGAAAAAACAATTTCATTTAATGCATCTATGGAAAATAATCATGAGAAAACACACCAAATCAGTTAATCTTTTTCCAAATTTGTGTTAGCAAAGCGCCAACGAAAAGGGTTAATTTTAGCGACCGTACAGCGCTGCCATCTATTATTTCAACCTGTTTTCAGGTTAATTTTATGTCTACAATTATGTACCTGAACATACAAGTATAGTCTTGCTGCCTCCAAGGTTGACAGGTGCTTGCCTGGGACATGGTTTGGAGTGTTTTTGCGTATTTCTCAAGCTTCGTTCTTCATGTTTTGCATGTTTTATAGAGAAAGTTCGCTGAAAACCCCAGATATCACCAGTTTATCCGTCTTGATCTATACAAGGAAATGCCTGAGATAAAGTTTAAACATATTGTCTCGTTCAGCAGTGAAGACAAGGTAGAAATCGGGGGCAGTTTGACCTAAAATGAATGAGTAAACACCAAAAAATCACTGTCTGTGACTGTTACTCAAAGCAAAGCCGAAGCCAGGTGCTTTTATTGTAGTATCGTGATTACCCATCCTACAGAAAAACATGTGACCAGTCACTGGAAGCTGACGCCCCCAAATTGAGTTTATGACGAGCGAATTGCCGACAAATACCAGTCTGTAATGTCTAATGAGTGGAGGAGACTGGTGAAATAGTCTAGGTTAATTAGCGTTAGAACAGATAAGGTCAACAAAGGTCAAAGCCTCCATATCATATAATAAACACAAGGTACGCAACCTCGCATGTATTTATACATGTGTCCATATGACGAACCTGACCTCGTCAAAGACAAACGTTTTTCAAAATGCAAATGATTTTTCACCCCAACTTTTCCGAATTATGCAAATTCGCAACAAACATAACTACAAACTTTACACTTGAGAACCGCAATCCTCAAAACATTTGATGAGAAATGGAAGTTTGTTTTGAGAATTTGTGATTTCCTTCAAATTTTACTATCGCGCATATCAAATCGAGGCTTCACTGGTTTCCGATCCTGCTGTTTCCCTCTCGCCTTGCCAAACAGTCAATCAGCGTTCGCCTCGGGATAAATTCTGGTTTACCCTGACTGATACCATTACCATGGCCTGCGTATCCCAAGCGATTATTTGGAATACTTCCCTTATTCAGTTGTGTAGCCTGCATTAAGTAAGGGCCAGAGGGGCCAACTTGTATGTTCTTAAGAAGTATTGGCAGTAACGTACAGACAGGTTCATGATTGCAGCCAGGAAGGGGAGAAAGAATTTTCTCTTGACACGGAATAAATTTTGAGCCTGAAATGATTGGTTAAGTTTTGCTATGCAAGAAGTTCTAAAACATCTAATGTTTTCACAAGAAATGCTTGTTTTTAAAAATTCAAATCCAATTTTTTTTTAGAATTTTCCTGCTGAAAATCTCCTCAAGTCAGATGGATTCAAGAAGTGGAAGTCGGGGACCGCTGGAGAAAAACAAGTGTCTGCAGTAATTCAGGTGACAAGATTTGTACAGCTTTGAATTATTTCCTTGCTGGTTATGCCCAGACAATTGACATTACTTGCATCTACTCCATCCACCCTTTTTCAAGAAAGATTGTAAATTGTCAAGAAATCAGTCTAATTTATCGTCATTTTCAGCTGGAGAAGGCAGTCAAGATCAATTCGATCGATATCGGGAATGAAGGATCTGCCTTTGTTGAAGTCTTGGTTGGGAGGTCGTCCGACCTCCAAGATAAGAATTATCAGGTACGGTAAACATGGTGAAATTTTGCAGAATCAATTCCCCACATTGCCGAGCATCTTATCAGGCCTTCCAGTTTGTCGAGCTTGCCTGTCCTGGGAAAGGAAATTTTATTTAATAAAGTTAGAAAAATGGTGTTTTGGGGTCTTTCAACAAAATATTGTTGTGTTCATCTGGTGATAAGGTGCTACAAGCATGATTTGCATCAAATTAAGAGAAAAATGGAAACCACCATTTTGGACCGAAACTCGTGTCCTTGATAAAGAGGTTGTCCATAATAGAGAGGTGTCCGCTTAGGGAGATGCCACTGTACATGTAATTGCTTCAATGTTCCTCTAGGTTCTGTTGGTGGCGTCATCCTTCATGACTCCAGGGGACAGTCGTAACGGCACCAATGGAAGTCGAGTACGCATGTTCGGCCCCGATGCCCTCAGCAAGACTGTGGCACAGGAGAAGTGGGACGTTGTGAAAGTTGTGTGTACACAACCTTTCAACAGAGTGAGTTGAGTGTTCACCATACGATCCTGACAATATCAGGCCATTTCATGCGATACATACTTACCCCCTCAATGAAACATGCGTTTCAAGGAGAAATCGTGTTGTAGGCCCTGTTTGCAAGAGGATGTCACCATAATGGAGAAGAACGGATTAAAGCGAATTTTGTACGAGTGGTACGATACCCTTACCACGCTTCCGTCGGTATCAATCAGATGATGCATCATCACGTCATATGCGAGTTTCTGAATAGAACCCTATTCCAGGCCCTATTGTCCACATGTTCATCAGGTGGAGTCTAGCCAACTGATCTGCACTAGACTTTTAAAACACTGTCGGTAGAGTGATGGCCTTATACACCAGAGGTCCCAGATTCTATCTCCGGCAGGCCCTTGGTGTTTTTCCACTGTTACAAGAGAGAAAAAGAAAATTTACTTGTGTATGTTGACAACTTTATCATCGTTCTTCAGAGTTCACAGTATGGTCTTGGCTTCATCAAACTCCACGCACCACCCCAGCCAGGCGAGGCCTCATCACCAGCGGCCTCTGCCGAGAGCACGGAGGTAAAAAAGTTTGGTTTGTTCAAAATGAAAACTGATGATTCAAGCAAGAATGATCCTATTCCGATAGGAGGTCTATTTGCACAGAGAAACAAGCCTGATCCTGCCCCGCTTACTGGTGAGTAGATTTTGTCCCTCGTTGCATTTTTAAAAGTGGTCTCGACCAAAATTTGCCAACACCAAACATTTAAAATGCAAATCTTGCAGAAATGTAAAATATTTCACATAAATTATCAGTAAAATCTAAAGTAAGGGAGATGGTGTCCTTAATAGAGAGGTTCTGTCTACTATCTACTATCCTTATTTTGAAGAAAAACGAATATTTTTCATTTTAGGCGCAGCTGCAATGCGTGCAGCCTCGAAACTTGCCGAGGAATCCATGATGACTACACCAGCCAAAACTCCAGCACCAAAACCAGAACGGACGCCATCGCAACACAACTCAGATAAAATGGCGGCGAAAACGACGGTAAAGTCCAAAAGATTGCTTCATCCAGAATAATATTTTATCCTCTTTTATAGCCATTTAGGATTTTGAGTTCTTTTTTCTTCTATAGAGCAGTTGATTATTTTGATGGCGGTGGTCAGAAATAAGGTTCCCACAGAATGAAAATGTCGTAAAAGTCATAATATTTTTGAAAATCTTTGCATGTAAAGTCATGAGTTTTTTTGGGCTATTTTAGAATGATTCTCGTCCCAACATTTTAATTTGTCACTAAAATTGAAAACCATTGTCACCCAGACTTCAATCCGTTGCCTTAAAGTTCCTTGTTAAAGAAAGTCATAAAAATATCTGTCTTTGATCATAAGAGTCATAAAAATGTCTAGTTATTCTGAATGGGACCACGAGGAAGTCCTCGCCACATTCAAAAGATGCTCTTTTCTTATATCATTTAAATGGCATCTCTCATAGCCTAATCTCAGTTTGTGTTAGATGGATTTTTCCGTCTAAAAGACGTCATCATGTTGGGGCTTTTTCTCACACAGCCTGCACCGAAAAGAAAACATGAGGAAGAAGATGAGAAACCTGCCATGAGAAGACAAGCAACATCAGAGAAGAAGTCTAAAGACACAAGTGCTGCATCTTCAAGCTCCAGCCATCAGGATGGGCCTCCACCAACGAAAAAAGCCAAAGGTGAGAGCCCCTTCTTCTTCTTCTTCTCCTCCTCCACCTCCTCCTCCTCCTCCTCCTCCTTCTCCTCCTCCTCCTCCTCCTCCTCCTCCTCCTCCTCCTCCTCCTCCTCCTCCTCCTCCTCCTCCTCCTCCTCCTCCTCCTCCCCTTCCCCTTCCCCTTCCCCTTCCCCTTCCCCTTCCCCTTCCCCTTCCCCTTCCCCTTCCTCTTCCTCTTCCCCTTCCTCCTCCTCCCCCTCCTCCTCCCCTCCCACTCCCCCAACTTGTCTGGGAGACTGCACAGTGGGACCCTTAAAAAGGAAATTGACCTTGAAAAAAGATGCCAAATAAATTTAGTCTATTGTATTTCAGCCGCCCCCAGCAAACCATTGAAACCATTCAACAAGCTTATGGAGAATGTCACGTTTGTGCTGAGTGGATTTCAGAACCCGTACCGGGGAGAGCTGAGAGACTTCGCCATGGAGATGGGTGCCAAGTACAAGGGTGATTGGGGCAGAGGCTGCACGCACCTGATGTAAGTTAATGTCATCTGGGTTTCCGGGAAGCATCGGGTACCTCAGGGCTATGCTGGCGGGAGACTCAGCTCCTGGAAGGTCCAACCATACGAGGCAGATCTTAGGCCAGGGTGAAGGCCAAACTTGGATCCAAGCATTGATGATGACGCTTCAAGGGGCCAGTAGTCCATATCTACCGGCCGGCTATGGGCCAACTACTCATTCCCTTGCTGTACAGAGTTAGAGAAATGAGAACCAGAACTCGCACTTATATGGCCTGAACCATCAAAATACCCTAAGGGTTGACCATAGGTACCACCATTTTGGCTAGACCTCCAAATCCTAAAGCAATTAGAACTCCTTCAAAACATCATGAATGCTCATTTCAAGGGCGGGAGTCTGTTCTTTGTTTCACAGAGAACAGCCTCCAGGGTTTTAAATGAGCATTCAATTCATTTGGAAAGAGTTCTAATTGCTTTAGGATTTGGAGGTCCAGCCAAAATGGCGGTACCTATGGTCAACCCTTAAAGAAGAAGGGGAGCTTTGCCTGCATGATTTAAGAGCAGTAATTCACAGGGGCCCATTAGGCTACTGCAAAATACTTTCTGCTTTTATAGATGACTTTCAGGGGTCTAAAATGTCTTGTTGAGAGTTTTGGGGTTAAACACTGGCTCTGAAGGATTTTAACCCTTTAGAGCTAGTGTTTTACCCCCAAAAACCAACCTGAAATCCTTGCGGCCAGTGCCATTCTGTACTGTACTTTCAACTGGCCTAAAGTAACCAAGTGTGTGCTCTCCTTGGTTTCTACAGAGGGGTGTACCAGGCTGGAGAAACGAGATATCACATATTATATACAGTGATAAAAGTACAGTAGAACCTCTCTATAAAGGACACCCTCAGGACTGACAAATGCTGTCTTTAATAGAGAGGTGTCCTGATCAGAGAGGTCAAATTGAACGGAAACAACCGATTGGGACAAAAAGTAGTGTCCTTAATAGAGAGGTGTCCACTAAGAGAGGTTTCACTGTACTGCATAAAACTTATATGTATTCGTTTAATCTCTTCATTTTCTTCCCTTTGCAGTTGTGCGTTTGCCAACACCCCAAAGTTCAACAGCGTGAAGGGCAAAGGCAAGATTGTGAGCAGACATTGGATAACGGACTCGCATGAAAAGAAGAAGCTAATGCCTTGGAGAAAGTAAGTTGAGTCACTTAAACGCTTTTATTAAAATTTTACCTCGGGGCGTAAATTATAGGGCATAACATAAGAAACACAAGTGAAAACCGCATAAAAATCAAACTTATAGCAGTATGTATTTCAAATATTCCAGGTGGTGCAGGAAGAACCAATTGATGATGTACATTGTACTGTACTGAAATAAAGTTTTGATAGTTTCTTGCTAGTTCTATTTACTCTTTTAAATGATACCCTAAACATGCATTTATTTTCACGGGTGAGTCAGTAACAATGACTCACCCGGTTTCTGTTCTTCGTTATTGTGGGAAAGTGAAATCATAATAAAAAATACTGATGAAGATTACTCATTGATTCAAATGTCACAGAGTGTGGAATTATGGCACTGGTCCCCCCACATGACCCCCCCCCCCCCAACCTATCAATGCACAGGTGGCATCGTCTGACCACATCTCTTGTTGATTTGTCACAGTGTAGAATCAAACTGCTGGCAATCATTTTTTGAGACACCCTGTAGTACGCTTGGTTCCGGTTTTACTCGTAGGTACAAAATTGGTGACTATGACTCGCCGAGTTCAAGTTCAACCGAGGATGACGAGGCTGATGAGGATATGGATTGGGCAACTGCCGGGAAAGCCGTCACGAACAAGAAACCTGAGCAAAAAGGTTGGTTTTGACTTCATGAAGTTCATTCAGGTCTCTGTGGAGTAATGGACGATTTATTTATAAAGACTGACTCCAACTGTATGACACTGTTCCCAATAAGAGAGCACGTCAAAAATATTGTAGCTTAACCCTTTTGCTGCGGGTGATGTGTATATGCACCTCACGTACATGGTCCTATGCAGTGCAGGTGACGTGTATACAATGTACACGTCATGCACGTCTAAAATATTCATTCACCAGCACTTGGTCACAACCTCTCTAAATACGCCAAACACGCTCGGGAATAATTATTTCATCCTAACAGTATAGATGGCGACACTTTCGAATAGTTTCGACTGTTTAGTTAAAAGTTACCCCCACTGTTTATTATTGACATCAACTGTCGGCACAAGGTAGTGCTGGCCGAAAGATGGCTGCCGCAGCCCAATAAACATTTCATTATTGAAGAACTTGGCTGAATGAATCAAGCTGCACACTAAGAATGAGAAAGTGCTGATCAATAACTTTCAAACTGGTCGGTTTATTATATGAAGAGCTTCTGGCAAAGAAATTTTGAGCAATTTCTGTACACAACCAATGGCAACTTATTCTTCAAATGTCTTCTCCTTCGAAAAACCAGCGTCTCCGTCCCAAAATAAACTAAAACCAACTGCGAAGTCAAAGATCAAATATCAAGACAGCTCGACAGACATGGATTCGGATGCGGACACAGATGACGAGATACAGCGCCATCTGGCTGCAGATAAGTAAGTCAATTTTCAGCCCTGTAACGATTTCAAAATGGGATGTGTTGTCATTTCAGAAAAATGACGTACTTTTCATTTGTAGGCCTATCAGACAATATCATTAAATGAAAATGGGTGGCCGACAGGATGGAATTTGTCACATTTTCTATTCATATTAAAAGGGGACTGTAGGCTGGATTTAGGGAGTCAGATTGGTGGCTTTGGAAAATAAATCTCCACTGTTAACCCTTTCACTGCGGTTGACCCTTTCACTGCGGTTGACGTGCATAGCATGTCATGTACATGGTCCCATGTCGTGCAGGTGGCCTCCTAAAATGTTATTTCACCAGCACCTGTTGCAACCTCTCTAAATACACCAAACACACACGGGAATAATTAGTTTCATCCTAATGGTATGTATAGATCTTGATGGCCTAGTGGTTAAAGCGTGCGCCCCGTGAACGGAAGGTCGAAGGTTCAAGGCCCGCTGGTAACCTCTTTCCGATGCGGCCGGTTGGTCAGCCGCCAGCTAGATAGAGGGTACAAACTGCCTTCTCGCCAGGCACCTAGCATTAGAGATAGAAGTTAGGAAGTAAAAAGTGTCTCATTTGCCAAAAACTGGCTGGCCCTTTCATTAGGGGTGACACTATAATAAAGAAAACTTAGTATAGATGGCGTCACTTTCGAATAGTTTCGACCGTTTAGTTAAAAGTTAGCTCTACTTTTTACTATTGTTATCAACTTTCAGCACAGGGTGGCGCTGGCTGAAAAATGTGTTGCGTTTTGCTACAAAACTCGTCTCTTTTTCAACAGGGCAAAAAAACAACAGAAAAAGTCGCCGGCCAAACCTGCAGCTAGAGCAGACGACGACAACATCTACGGAGCGTCAACAGATGAAGATGAAGCGCCGGCCGTAAAAGCAAAATCCCCCGCCATGGCATCTCCATCCAAATCTCAAGACCTTCCTGATTTACCAAACTTTTTCACCAAAAAAAACTTCATGCTTTACGGAGACTTCTCAAACTCGGAACGGAAAGCGTTAAGTCGTTTCATTGTGGCTTACGATGGGTAGGTAAAAACCCCCCTAGGAAATTAGAAAAGGCGGCTAATCTGTTTGAGGTGTTTTCAGTGTACTGATTGGGTCATCCCACTGCATATATTTATGCATGTCTGCATAGGGGACAGTTGAATGGCTCAGGTGAAATTAGATTTGCACCAACTGGTCAGGGCTGGAGATAAAACTGGCTGGAGATAAAACATTTATGGCAAATTCATTTCATGTCTTAGGCCTAGTGAATTGACAATGTAACCCAGGACGCACACCTAGGACACGAATAGTGGTCATTTCCATTTCATTCATATCCAGCACTGATCAGTTTGCCCAAGTCCGATTTCACCTGAGCCCTTTAACTGTCACTTGTGCAGACATGCATGAAACCTTGAAGAAGTGCAACTGGTGCCAAGAGAAGAAGGAAAAGTTGCTGCCAAATTACATGTGAACAAATATTGTGCTCCACCAAAACACAAAGTGGCTTTAAAGGAGGACTATACAGGAGGAGAGGGGCTAATTTGGCCATCTTCAGGTGACTAATATACAAAGTAAGGGCCCTGGGTCATGTCAGATTCAGCACTAAATATCTTCCTCGTACAAGCGTGAATCATGTCGACATACTGTGAGATGTGAGAGGCCCCTGGCGGTTTTGTGTAACTTTATCTTGCCTGCCTAGCTGCTGCCTATATTATCCCTTTAAAAAGTGTATAGTTTTTATTGACTCACTCTTTAGTTGGTCAGCTGACACGTTCAAAACAGTCGAGCACTGTACTGATTAAACTGCTATATGTGTATGTTCTTTCTTTCAGGGATATTGAGCAATATATGACAGAGAAAGTCAACTATGTTATCACAAAGTCATCATGGGATGATGAATTTGATAAAGTAAGTATTAAATGAGAAGAACGCTATAACCAGATATTTTTGCACATTTGCCAAACTTTTTGAGAAAAATAAAATGTTCAGTTCTCAGTTTTGCCACTAGGGGGTGTCAACATTTTCGAATTCCGCAGGATAACTTTAGGACAGCTTTTCACATTGATTTCCTCTCTTGGTGGTTTATTGCTATTGGGTAGGGGAAGGTTCCTTTCGATATTCGGCGAGATGTGATTCTTGGTTTTGCCACTAGGGGGCCCTCAACATTTTCGATTTCTACACGATAACTTGAGAATGGCTTTTGCGAGTGATTTTTTTTTGTGGGAATATTGGGGTGTAGTCAGGGGAGGTGCCTTACGATAGCGGGTGTGAAGTGATTCTCAGTTTTGCCACTAGGGGGCCATCAACATTTCCGCAGGATAACTTGAGAACAGCTTTACACATTGATTTCATCTCTTGGTGGTTCAGGGTAAGGTTTCTTTTTGATATTTGGCACGTCTTTACACATGCTGAGGTAATGTGCAGGAGTAAGGATGATTCTGATGATGAACTAGCACCAACAGGCAACTGGATATTCGGCAGATCAGACACAAATCTACTGTAAAGTGGCCATTACAGTTTTTTGTGCCAACTTCTATTTTATTCATTTACCAAGTTTACTGCTGTTTTCAGCACGTTCAATCGTTACTTGCTTGTGCACCATCTATGAAAATATGCTTTTGTCCCCTAAAATATGCCTGAACTGTGGGGAAAATACTACTTGGAAAAATTAAGGGTTGGTATAGGTGTGATTCTCTACCGTAGATCCATGGATGGACACTTCAGCCTGTGTAGAAGGTGCAGAATTTATATTAGTTAATCATGTCCTCATTTCAGCACTTCAGCCTGTGTAGAAGGTGCAGAATTTATATTAGTTAATCATGTCCTCATTTCAGCACTTCAGCCTGTGTAGAAGGTGCAGAATTTATATCAGTTAATCATGTCCTCATTTCAGCATTTCAGCCTGTGTAGAAGGTGCAGAATTTATATTAGTTAATCATGTCCTCATATCAGCACTTCATAACATGTCAATTTGCTAATATTTCAGGCCCTGAGTGACCAGCCTAGCCTGCAGTTCGTGAAACCACAGTGGGTCTTCGATTGTGACGAAAAGCAAAAACTGATGCCACATCAGAAATATCTCGTTGTACCAAGTTAGGAGCAGACATCTCGAGGCGTTAGGGAGTTACGAGGTCAAGCCAGTGTTCTCCCTTTCCATGGACTTGCTACTGAGGATCCTCTTTATTGATTTTAGTGATAGAGAGCATTGGTGTAGCTGGTGGGGGAGGGGACTGGGGGCAAATACACCCAGAGTTTTTTTAGAAACATGATTTTGGCCGAAAAATTTCAAAAAATGTCATTTTGCCCCCAAAGACCAAAGTGCTTATAGGGGGTGTCACTTTGACATGCTGAAATAGACAATGTTCAGTTGGATCTGCTATGCTCCTAGAGAAAGTGAAATCTAGAGTCTGCATGGTTTAGGGTAAGACAGTTTGAGACTCTGAATTACAAGTTTACAGTAGTTGTAAGATGCTTAGGTATTTCATTAGGCTACACCAATCATTTTATCTGTATAGCGGGCTCTTGTACGGTGGTTTTGCCTGTTTAGGAAGAAAAATATACTGACCTGCGGCATTGTGTAAAACTGCATTTCTATTTTCCTGGACCACCAGTAATTACCAACGGCGTATCTCTTCAATACTGCCCGATATCAATATTGATTTGCTGATTGAAATGACAATATTATTGTTACAACCTTATGAGGTTGTTTATTTTGAAAGGGTAAATTTATACCAAGAAATTGCACAAATATGATTTAATTGCTGACCATGTCTTACCATATAAATGTTGTATTTTTGTAACTGATGTAATATTTTTAGTGGGAATATGTAGAATAAAATATAGTCAACATTTATAGATGTCTGGGTTCAGTCTTTTATCAACGTGAGTGTTTGAATAAATGTCTCTGGCTGCATACGTTATCACAATATCACAAACAGTAGCTTGACACAGTCTCTCTAGTTGCTCTACAGGGTGGCCCAGAATTATCTTCCCTCACACAATGGATACACAATAGCATCCAATTGTGTGAGGGAAAATAATTCTGGGCCATCCTGTAGTGGGATACTGCGATGTGAAATAAAGTAGAACCTCCCTTAGCGGACACCTCTCTATTAGAGACAACCTCTCAACCAAGGACACTAGTTTTGGTCCCAAATTGGTTGTTTTCATTCAATTTCCCGTCTCTAATCAGGACGCCTCTCTATTAAGGACAGTACGTCTCAGTCCTGTGGGTGTCCGTATACGAGAGGTTCTACTGTAACATGATGGAAACTAGAGGGTGTCCTGCTTTATGGTCTTACAGTATCAAGTTAGTAGTTGAAGAATGAGAAGACACCGTTTAAACTCTCCTGGTTAGGATAGAGATTTTCGGCTCATTGAGGCAGGATAAGACCATGCAGGGAAAAGGTGTCATCTTTGGCCAGAGCTTCTTGACGAACGCCACGAAATGGCAAAACTGTCCATACTCTGCCCGACAAGATAGGAGTTTTGACTCATTGAGACAGGATACCATGCAGGGAAAAGGTGTGGTCTTTGGTCAGAGTTTCTTGACAAACGCCACGAAATTGCAACACTCCATACTCTGCCCGACAAGTGGGGTTTCAACTCAATGAGACAGGGTGAGACTCAAACGTAGATCGCAACACACTCCGTTTATATATAATCTCAACCTATTTAGAGAGTGGTTTTTGACACATTGATGCAGAGTGAGACCATTACTGGGAGAAGGCACCCTCATTTCATACTTTCCTTTGTTGCGATAGGGATTTTCGACTCATTACAGCAGGTATACACAATGCCAGGAGGAACTAGGCTACACATATTTCGTCTTTGGTCAGAGCTCCTTCCCAAACACTCAGAGATCACTATTCCCTCTGATTCTACTCTCTACCTACTGAAATAGCGATTTTCAACTCGAGACAGGACAAGGCCATGCAGGGAGGTATGCTACTCATATTTCATCTTTGGCCAGTGCTTCTTCCCAAACACTCAGAGATCACTATGCCCTCTGATTCTACTCTCTACCTGTTAAAATAGCGATTTTCAATTAGAGACAGGACAAGGCCATGCACGGAGGTATGTTACCCATATTTCGTCTTTGGCTGGAGCTTCTTCCCAAACACTCAGAGATCACTATTCCCTCTGATTCTAACCTCTACCTACTGAAATAGCGATTTTCAACTCGAGACAGGACAAGGCCATGCACGGAGGTATGCTACTCATATTTCGTCTTTGCCCAGAGCTTCTTGACCAAGACTCGGAGAGCGCAACCCCCTCTGTTTATACTCTCCACCGGTTAAGATTGAGTGAGGATGAGACCAAGTTGTGAGGAGCAACTGCACGTGAAACATGATAGACACCCCGCGACTGATCTCACTTGACAAGTTCGTTGACGAGACAGGTCACAGAGGTACTGTCGCGAAAAGAAACACTGAAAAACTTTCATAGCGGGTTCGAACTTGAGGTCTTTGCGGTCTTACTCTTCCCCTCCCAGCCATGGATCATTGTGTAGCTTTGTTCACTCACACAAAGGCTTTAAAGGGACAATTTCGGCAGCAGCTAGGCAGGCAAGATAAAGTTACACAAAGCCACCAATAGGGGTCTCTCACATCTCACAGTACGTCGCAATGATTCACGCTTGTACGAGGAATATATTTAGTGCTGAATCTGACATGAACAAGGGCCCTTACTGTGTATACTAGTCACTTGAATATGGCCAAATTAGCCCTCTCCTCCTGCCTATAGTCCCCCTTTAAGGCATTGTGGGGAAGAGGGAAAGGATCAAGGGCCAAAGGTACCAAGTTTGAACCCACTTGGAAATTTTTTAATTTTTTCTACACACCGAAGTCCGCCTCGTCAATGAACTTGTCATTGGCGAAGAAAGGTGAGACGAGATGTTTGTGTTTTCTAACTTGGCCACGAATTCATTTCATTGGCGCCCCATGTGGGCGCAAACTGAGTGACGTCATACACAGGAGTGGTCGGGTGACTGGGGCATGTCCGTTAATGCTGGCACCGCCATGGCCAAACACGGAATCAGGACTGTGACCAATGGTGTGTTCACACTGGATGCGAATTGAATTGATAGAAGTTTGGCGCGGAGAATTAACGGAAGAGGAAGTGCGCCGGGCGCATGCACAGTGCGATCGAAATTATTAATTCGTATCAAGCGCGTCACACTTGAAATCTCAATACGGTTTCGTTAATTCGGATTAGCTGATTCGCATTCAATTCGGTTTAAGAACCGTGTTGGTTAAAGCGGATTGAGATCGGTATGAACCGAATTGAGTGTGACGCCCCAATACGTATCAACGTTTTAATTCGAATTCAATTCGTGTTAAAACCCCAGTGTGACCACGGCATAAGTTCACCACAGCTGGGGGTTTTATGCAATTGAAAAGAAAAGGCATTTCTGATCTATAGTATAATATCATGTTGATAATTTATTGTCTTCAATAAATGTTACCCTTACTTTTTACAGTGCCAATAAGGGCACGATCATAGATATTATAATTCAATCTCTAAAATACTTCCATTTGCATACATGTAGCTTTAAGCTAAATTTGGTTGAAATTAATGATCAATGAATACCAGGCCTATTTTGATGTTTGGCAGTCAATATACAATGTCCACGTACAATATATACCCTAATTCCACCAATATAAGACCAGTTCTGAATATTCAAATAAAGCTAGATAACCAGCACATGCTTGTCTGACGCCACCAACACTTTCAATTTTGATAGACAATTCTTCACCGACACCAAATTTTATGTCCGATTGTCATGACATCATGTCCAAGCTTAGCTTTGGTTTCTACTTCATAGTAATAAATCAACTGACCTTAGATTGGGGAAACTAGAGTATTTCATTAAATCATCATATCGACAGTTGTGCGTGCGTATCTCTAGGGTTTGTAATAATTTGCACAGATGGCCTGCTGTATACTTTCACACCAAAAGACAATCATGACACGCATGAAAACTATAATTATCATACATGTATATGTAAAATAAACGTTTTCTAGTTCCAATCGTTCTTTTCAGATTTCGTTTGTTTTGTATTGTTGCTGAAGCCAGAGGAGTATTTTAAATGGTACTGGCCGATGCACTGGCCCTCATCATGTTCTCATGTTGCAAGTGAAACTGCTGCACACTTATCGTCAAGCAACGAAGTGGTGCCGCTGGCAAAGGCCCGCCTTAATTGAAGCCGAGGACTCGGAGATACCCCCTACTGCACATGAGCCAAGAGTCCTTTTCAGTGCATGGACCACAGACAGTGCATCCAGTCGAGCAGTACCGGTGTGTCTAGGCGGTGGATCGAACCCACGCAACACAACCGATTGGCTCTTGGCAGTCAGGTGCATTAATCACTCAACTACGAGGCCCGTCAAAGAGCCCCGTAAAATATATTTCAACAAAAAAATTCAACAGGTTGCTGCTGGAATTTTTTTCGCATTTCACACCAATGCCATTTACACAGGTAAATGTGTCCATGCATGGTTCTATGCCGGCGATTAATCATCAATGTTCAATCCACGGGCCCAATCATAGATGAGAATCATAGATGAGAATCATAGATGAGAATCATAGATGAGAATCCCCATCATAGATCCATGGATGGGGTCTTTCTACCCTAGGGCCATCATTGATCCATGGATGGAATTCGTTTAAATTTTCTCCATGGGCCATCAAAGAATTTATATCCGAATTGGTAAATATTCTTATTTTCAAAAACTCTAACGGACAGTTTCTCAAATGGGTTTTTACTTTGCTGAATACGTTCATTTTTATGTGACATAAGGTAGAATGGGGTAATTGTAGCCCTGGTTTAATTGCAGCCCCTGCCTATGATATTGATTGATATCCCTGTGCATCAAACAATGCAGGGGCTACAATTACCCCAATTCTACCTTACCGTCAGTGGGCTTATGATGGAACAAGCCATGGGTCATCATTGGATCTATCATGGGCCATCATTGAAGCTATAATGGGATCTGTGTGAATCATGTTTAGCAATAATCATCACAGATCTATCAATGGGCTCATCAATGATTCATGCACTGAATTTGCACATTTTCCGCTCTGTACGGTTCATTTCTCAACCAATCAGGGATGAAATGTTCAGTGGCTTTTTTGGTGTCCATCTATTCATGTGCCAGGTACGAATGAGAAATACCCAGAAACAGTATGTGACTCTGCCAGGTGCCCCCCCCCCCCAATTGACCACAGGGCTGCACTGAAGATTTTTGCCTCTGCACTGACAGTGCAGAACCCAAAAAATCCTGATTGGCTGTGAAGTTCGAATCAATAAAATAAAAACCCAACTTCAGGGAAACACAACAACAGCTTGCACGCCAGATCCCAAAATGATGCGGCCAAAACATTTACGAATGGACTATAGTAAGCCTCAAATTGGTTAACAGATGATAAGAGACTAAAAATCATCATCATTCACATTGTGGCCACCTAATGGAAGTTTTAAATAAAGCCTGCCCAGAGCGTAGAGACTGTGCATGTCTGAATGCATTGAAAGAAGGCAACAACGTAAAACCTCGAGGTTTTTGCAATTGTAGAAATCGGCAACAATCATGCCCATGAAACTAACTCCTCCCCCAAGAATACCACAGTTAGATTAAATAACATGTAATCAAGAAAACACAGACATTGAACTTGGGCTATCAGCATGATTTATATCAACAATTCATAAATTACATCATATCATTCATAATTTATTTCGTTTCCATAGGAAACAAATAATAACAGAGACAGACCAGCTAATTCGGTGTAAAATTCCCTAATTTTCTTGACTAAAGTACCTTATAATTTCACTTCATTTGATTTCTGAAATGTAAGGCTTTCTAATTTACTTTTTACATGAAAGCAACTTAAAAGTGTTCTTTTTTAGGGTTCTACACTCTTTCAAACCGGTCCAAATCCAATTTTACTAACATCGTGGAGCTACTTTATACGCAAAACAAAACGACACTAAGGGTGAAAGAACATTCATATCGCATTCATGTGACATTATTTATACAAAAGTTTTGATCATGATCTAGTGCTTGTAATACACCGGTTTAAAACAATCGCAACGAATCTGAATTTGAAATACAGAAAACCAAAATATACACCATATCAGGAACAGATGATGTCGGCAAAAAGTGCAAGCTTCCGAATAATTGCTAAACTTTTTTATTGTTGTGATTCTTAGAAGTTTTTTGTGCAAAAAAATCTACAATTTTCATTTCGGCGAATTACGAAATTTATCAATTCCATTTTTCATATGAAGAAATTCATGTGATTTAAAAAAATATATGGAGATCTAATATTTGCAAAATCGATCCACAAACATAAAATGCATGCGAAAATTTGGTGGTTCACAGTATACTCGTAAGAGAAAGACATCAACTGCAGAAAAGGACTTCATACAAGTGAGGCAAATTCTTCAACAGAAACCCTGACGAAATCTTCCAAACCTCTGACAGCATTTCCTATAAAAGGTGAAATACATGTATGGAGCCTCACTAAACAAACAGTAACACAAAATATAAAAAACCCTCCTCTTTCTGCGTTTGGAATTTTTCAGAAGCACGCTAGACACTTGGTCCATTTTCGGTAACGAAGACGGCCGTCCAAGAGAGTTTCGCCACAGAGCTCCAGAGCTTTGTGGTCAGGGTGGTATCATAAGGCATGTAGTACTTTCTATTCTTCTTTAGGGAGCAAGTCTGAAGCAGATGAGCCGGCGTTCAGCTCAATAAGGAATCCCACTTCGTAGAATACTAAGAGTGGATAAGATCAGGAATGAAAAAGTAATAAATGGCTCAAAACAGAATCAATATGCACCTTAGTGATACCAGGCTTACATTACAGACTCAAAGATCTTTGGTCAATAGCAACACAAATTGCAACATTTTGTTCAGTGCATTCTTGTTGCAAACATTAGTGTATATCACACATGCAATACACATGCAATACACATGCAATACACATGCAATACACATGCAATACACATGCAATACACATGCAATACACATGCAATACACATGCAATACACATGCAATACACATGCAATACACATGCAATACACATGCAATACACATGCAATACACATGCAATACACATGCAATACACATGCAATGGACGCTAATACAAACAGAGATCATGTGTAGACGCTATTAATTCTTTCAGTGCCATGAATTTTGGCATTTTCTGGCATATTGACCACACAAAATTGAGACACACTCATTAAAATTATTCAAAACCTTTGCCTTTACCCCTTGTTTCAATAAAATAACAGTACTACGAAGGGGCCTATTTGGAGTACTTTCTAAAAATTTGTAAAGGAGTGGTAATTTTGGCAGATTTTCACCATTTTTCACCCAAAATGAGATGTGGCAGACCCCACTCTCAGTCGAAGAAATTATTCAATTTGGACGCCCCAGGCCAAAGAATCTGTATAAAACACATTAGAGTAGCTAAGGACATCTGGTGTCACCTGGAGGAACTAAAATACCGTCAAAAAGGCACTGAGAGTTAAGCCAGTTGAAGGGTGCCTGTACAAATGGCCTATATTATGTGCAATAGGCCTTTGTCAAACGCACCGAAACCGGCTGAATGGCATCTACACAGTATTTTGTACTGAATAACAGAAAGGTTTTATGGCATAACATTTTCAAATGCCGATCGATGGACAATTTCACAGCAGTATATCTTCGTGAGTCAACGCAATATTTTTCAAGAAAAATTGAAATGTTCTATTTTGAAATAGTGCTGTGCGTGTATAGGCACTGCAGTAGGCCTACAGATGTCTAATAGTGTACTCAAATCTACTGTCAACTGCGGCTAATAATTCAGCCTACCGGTATTACCCACAAAAATTGGCATCGATCAGGAAAAAGTCACTTAAGTTGTGTGAATGTTGTGTTTGTAAGGTGTAATTATGTAAATGCTGTGTAAGGTATATGCAGTCATTTTAACCACCTCTGCGTATGTTTTTAATACTACAGGGTGGCCCAGAATTATTTTCCCTTGCACAATAGAATTCTATTGTGTACCCATTGCGTAAGGGAAAATAAATCAGGCCACCCAGTAGACTGAGATCAACTGGGTTGAGCTGGATGCATTGCCTCTGTGGAAACATGGCGACGATGTGATGGAATTCTAACTGAAAAGCGCGAATATTTTGCGACAGAAGATTTTCGTGAGCATTCCGTAAAATTTGAGAAAATATTCAACACACGAAAGTTTTCTGATCTACAGTATGTCTGCGTGGAGAATGTGTCCGGACAGTGATCCATCGGTGCCAAGCAAGAGTTATGAAACATGATTCGCTATTACTGAGTCAAGTCATAAACTTAGCACATGTATCGGTAAAAATAGATATTCAAGAAAATTGGCCCGAGTATTTCAATACATATGTAGAAAATGACACTTAATTAGCACACAGGGTTCGTCTAGAAACTAAGAATTTCAGAAAAATTAGCTATGACTTAACCTACTTCTGCCAGAAACGGAACCTATGTGACCTACTACAGCAAAATGAGTCGCATGTCGCTTCGAGCTTGACAGGTTGAAATGTACAGAGAAAGTACTTAACAAGAACCTGGCGTGACATACAGTAGAACCTCCCTTATAAGACACCTCTCTATTAAGGACAACCTCTGTATTAAGGACACTAGTTTTGTTCCCATTCAATTTGACCTCTCTAATCAGGACACCTCTCTAATCAGGACACCTCTCTATTAAAGACAGTACTAGTCAGTCCCAAGGGTGTTCTTAATAGAGAGGTTCTACTGTAGTTTGTAAAGTCGTCTCTTCTGCACATGCCCAAAAAATCGTGGAACGGGAAGCGTGGCACGCATAACTGAAAACGCCGATCATAAGAGAATGACATTAGTATATCACAACAGGTTGCGGTGCATGGTGACGAGCCAGAGTATTAATCACCTGGCTGCCTAAATCTCAAGCTTAAGTAGTCCCGAATAAAAGTCTTAGCAAATGTCAGTACCGATTTAGACACTGTCTCAAATCCGCGGAAAAATATCACCCTACAATTACACAAAGAGACAATGTCACCACGATTGCATTGATTTGATCACTCCACTCCACTCTGAGAAACAGATCCAGCCTTCCTGGTACCCTATCTCCAGTAAAACTTCTCGAACTGGTATGACACTATCACGACCGGACCAACACCTCAACCTCGGACCCTCAGAGAAAAACCGTCCACGAGAGATAGCTGCTGAAGGTTATTTACACTCTTGAGCTTCTTCAAGACCAGAGCCTTCCGAATCAATAGAGAAAATAATCACTTTACAATGCATATCAACGGAGAAATTGCTTTATTTCCTAGCTCTCTCTAGTGAGGGTGATCAGCTCGTTATTTAGTTGAGATCAAGAGAGCAGGCATAAGGCCACACTTTTTTAATAAGTTGGATTACGGAACTTCAGATCAAAAACCTAAATAAAAAAATATTTAAAAAAAAAGTTTTTATTCAAACTCAAAACTTATGTGGGGCGAGAATATGACCCCAGGGGGATTTGTAATCCAACAATTAAAAAAATGCGGCCTCAAACCAGCTGGGAGAGGGGATGTGGTCCAAGTATACGGATATGGCCCGGCAGTCAAAGTGTTATACATGTTCTGTCTCGGCATATCCACTGTCCGTGTGATGCCCACTGTCGATGGATTCGTCCGACTCCATTTCGGTGGGGACAACCGCACTCTGTGGAAGAAACTTTGTATCACTATGGCGAGAGAAGACCTCCTCTGGGAGGGGCTCGCCGTTGGTCTCCGGCAGGGCGACAAGGACGCCAATCGTACTGCCGATGGAAAGTATAGCGTAGATGATATAAGGAACTGTCCAGTGGAAGATCTCACCCTGAAAATGGACAAGAAAAGGGAAAAGTTTCACATTGTTCTTGGGGAGACATTAGCGAGTTTCCGCATCGCTTACGATTACGATTACGATTACGATTTGTGTTTGACGTCATCGATTTTTGGTGCTACATCATCCCCGGCGAAATTGTCGATGGTACTTTCGTCTCGTTCTTACGAGGATTCGTCGAAAAACGATTACATGGATAAGCGAAAAGCCTATTTTCCACGCTACATATCAAATTCAAGGTGAAATATTCATTGAAGAATACTTTAGAACATATCTGTCAAACATAGGAACTGCATTTAATGTGATCAACAGCGATTTTGATCATGTTTTAGCGCCGAGAAAAGTGCACCCAGAGCATGAGAGCAGAGTATAGGGCCTATAGTACAGTACACCAAGTCGTTGGTGTGAATGCGGAAACAAAATTTCTGGTTCATGCCCGTTTTGAGAGTATTACGATCACGACTTTGAAATCGTAATCGTAATCGTAAGCGATGCGGAAACTCCCTATTCTCTGGTAGAGGTCCATCGTAGGTCGCGGACAGGCCGACCAGGACACCAATGGTATTGTCAATGTACACTTTCCAGAAAAAACTCAATAGTTGTCTCCAGAATAGCATTCCGCGACGTTACTATTTATAGCTCACAAGGTCATTTGAATAAGATATTGATGACGTTTTAGTCACGTGAGAGTCGGACATCGACACTTATTTCTACGCATTTGAGCTTATTTCAAAGTCAATTATCTTTGACCCTGCATTGTTTTTAGCATGAATGATACTATAGAGTCAGAGAGAGAAATATTAAGAACAATTATGTAGTATTTCCAACACTTGGACATGTGCCAGATTGAATCTAACTGCCCTAGTTAGAAAGCCTAAATCCATTACGAAACCGCATGTTTGTCCGACATCGCCTGTAATTCAGCGATGGGGAAATAGAGGGCAGCAGCTGCAGTGACGTCATCTTCGCGGAATGCTATTGAGAATTGCATTCAGTAGATTTTCAACATTGATGAGTGTTGACTGATATGCTGTACAATAACTGCATATGAAAAGGAAATCTTGAAGCTGTCGCAAGTTAAGAGTCTTCACGTTGATGGATCATCCACCAGACCCATAGACAAACAGACTGATGCTTAACAGCACAACTATTCCCCATGGAGTTGCTGGTGGCCGACCAAAAAAAATAGACGGATACAAATTGCAGATTATAGATTATTCATGATATTATGTGACAGACTAATACATACCAAGTAGGCAAACTGTGGGGCAATGATTCCACCAACTCGGGCCGCAACACTAAAAGCACCAATTGCAATATTTCTGGAGAAAAAAAGATGAAAATACAGCCAAGTTGGATATGCTTATTACAAGCTCAGAGGTCTATCCCGCAGCAATGCTCTCTTTTGATTCTTCCCCCTCCACTTCGATGTAGTGATCATATTGACTAATATGACGAGGACTTTCGGCCACATAGGTGAGCGTCATCACAAGCTACTCATGCTTCTCACTTGGTGGGGTATTTGGCTTGTCCACCCAGCGACTAACAAGGAACAACAGTTTTACATCTCATTCCAAAGATTGTTAAGAGACAGGAATGTTTTGCTCCTTGAAGACCCACACAGGTTCACCTAGAAATATGATGCCGGATTCTCCCGAGAACTTTACATGTGCCCTTGGGCGTAGTAACCAGCAATGTTTACTCCGAGGCTACGAGACTCTTCTTGATCAACTCAATAGTCGTAGTTCCACCTATCATAAAACCCTGTGTTTTTTCAAGACCAGTGTCTTCGCCGTGTGTCAAAAAACCCGGGGCGCACTTACACCTATCAGTGGTGTTAGATAATGTTTAATAGCCCCGGCGACAGGTGCGCTGTAGGTAGGGAGCTCTCCTGTGTTTCTTTCCCGTTGGAGGAGAATTTCGCATGCGCAATACCGAGGCAACTACACTGCGCCATCTGTCGCCGGAACTTAGAACTTGCAATTGCCGTGTCTATTCAGATTCCACCTATCAAAAACCCGTGTTGAACACGGGTCTAAATTAGCCCTTGATTAGCCCCATCAAGCTCGATGGGGCGAATAGACACGGAGATTTGACACACGGGTCTATTTAGACACGGCAATTCATAGGTGTAAGCGCAAAAGACACGGGGATTTGATAGGTGGAAGTACGACTAATATAATTTAATATTTTGTTGGAAAAATACTTGGGAAGGTGTATGCAGAGCTGGAACTTGCCGAGTAGGTGACGTCTGGCTGTACCGCAAACTTTTTTGGTTGGTTTTAGGCCCTATAAATGCATTATTGTAACAGGAGGCCTTAATGGATGAACATTGCTTGAGGATGCTGCTTTGGGGCAGTTCCCCTGTTCTGATTTTCGGAGACTTTCGATAAAATTTTCTTGAGAGTCATCTTGTCCAGCAAAATTTTTTTGGTCATTTTCTGTGGGGGCTGGGACATTATTTTCATACACTGACTGCACTACTCTGCAATCCTGACCAAAACGAGCTTACCTTATCAAAGTGGCAAAAAGTTCTCCTGAATAAGTCGTAGCGAGTGCCCATGATGCATTGGCCCCACTAAGACAGATCAACGCTAGCACAGTTATGAGTACCGGGTATTTTTCCGAACCCCCGGTACCGGCCAGGATGAGGATGACGATTAGACCCAGACATGGGCATGCCACATAGCCGAGATAGGCCTTCTTTCGACCCATCCTGAAAGGAGATACAAATGAAAATTGGAATCATTTCTAGATTGCTTATAGGTACTTTATCTTGCAAATACAGAAATGAAGAAAGGGTAGAAAGAAAATTTGCGAAACGAGTCATTTCTTTGGACAAGATTTCAAGTTGAATGTGTTGGCCTGTCGACCTATGCATATAGAAGTGCGAGTCCACTCCGGGCTACTGTCCACCCACCCAGGGTCTCCATCCTGCCCCAGCATAGACTCTGGACACAGTGGACCACAGCTTACTATACCATCTGAAGGATGTAAAGAGCGTGTGTTTTTGGGCCAAATGACCCGAGAAATGCCGCTTGATCAGCACTAACTTGCACAAAATTGCATCTAAATTGCTTATTTTTGGTCTGATTTTGAAAATTCAAAGATCCGCAGAGCGTTTAGACAGAGATCTTTCCCTTCAAGCAATCAAATTTGGCATTTACAGTAGAACCTCCCTTAGCGGACACCTTTCTATTCAGGACAACCTCTCTATTAAGGACTCTAGTTCTGGTCCCAAATTGGTTGTTTCCATTCAATAATACCTCTCTAATCAGGACACCTCTCTATAAGGGACAGGACCTGTGAGTCCCAAGGGGGGTCCTTAATAGAGAGGTTCTACTGTACTAAGAGGAAGGAGTCTGTAGGCCGCCTGAGATAAGAACTGTGATATCCCTGATGTCTGCTTGGAGAATGCCTACCAGTTGGCAACAGGAATGACGGTCCATGAGATTGGCATCGATGTAATGGCCCCAACTATCGTATTGATGTACATGTTACCAAACAGGTTGACCAACTGTGCACCGATGCCGTAGTATAGCGTGGACGAACTCAGCCTGAAAGCAGATGAGGCATATGATGTAGATTTCATCAAAAACCCATTAAATTTACTTCATATTTGAAGTAGCGATAATGGTTTTTTTGATTTGATTTGATATCAAAGTTGTGTAAATAGTATTACGGTTAAAGGAGAATTAGAGAGAGATACTACCGGGCCGGCATTATTGCATGGTTAAGAATTCAGGTGCATGGCAATGCAGTGGTCAATGTGAAACCTGTACCCTTCCCCCTGACGGGTCACCACTAATTAAAATTAAAACACCACGAATCATGATTTCGTATTGATGTAATTCAAAATATACTGTTATAAATTCTGAACTGGACGTCTCATTTTTCATACTACGTCACATGTTATGGCGAATAAATTAAATGATATTTTCAACCGCCCTCCACCTGTACGTACATGATCAGTTTATATGATTGACTGTCGAATTTGAATCTGATTACTCCTATACAGGAGTGTAGCTAGCCTTTTGGTCTTGGGGGCAAAGGCTTTGGAGGGAATGGCACTTTTTCAAATTCGTTGACCAAAGTCATGGTAAAAACAAGATTTTTTACACTTCTTGGGAGGGGTAAACATTTTGCCCCTCCCCCTTCCCTTTGGCCCCGCCCATGTATGAACTACACTTTACTGGATGCTAGACGCCGCTGTTAAAGTAGACCACAAGAACTCTGAATACAATAAATTACTACCAACCCGCTAGTATCTCTTAATCCACCACATTCAAATTCCTGAATAAAAAAGATCAATGAGAATGAGATTAAGACAATATTCGTCCTGTTGAAAAACATTTTTTCTTTAGTTAAATGCCGAAATATTTTTTGGGAAAATTTGAAAAGTGAATATGAGTTTGAAAATTTCCGACTGTAAATACGAACTGAATATCAATTTCAACAATGCTGGGCAGAAATGACTTCTGGGCATGGACCGAAATGGTAGCGGCGTGAAACGACCGTATACCTGTGTAATAACTGACCAACGGCAATGTTTATTTCTTTTTACCTGAGCCACAAGAAAGTACAATGAAGATGAACGGCATTCGCCTTTAAGAAGGGAATTAATGCAAACCAAAAACTGCAAAGCGCGCGGTCTCCACCTGCAGGTTTCTTATGACAGTTACAGTACTATTCAGTCCTCAGGAAGCACTTACGCTTCTCAAAGTAAGGTTCTTTGAACTGGATCGTATTCCCAGGTGGTTACAATCTAGCATGCTAATTTTCGTCATCAGGAGCCGTACTTCATGACTCATAAACATCACCTGAACTGAGCTGGTTTTTCCGAAAGATTTAAAGAGAACAAGTCGTCAATAGTTGATTTTCTCATTTAAAAGCGAAGGATTTATAGGTGTTCAAATACTTTTTACTTAGATGGTTCATCTTCGAGTTGAAGGGGTACACCGTTCGTAATTATTTGTGGTCCAGTTAAATAGAAATCCACTAATACACAATGCCGTAGTGCAGTTATTATGCATACAAATTTGCTGAAACTTGGTATTCATAGTATTTGTTTATCAGTCTACACAACGGCAATGTTGAAAATTATATATTGAGTGGACATTTTTAGATTCAATTACAAATTCAAAATTTTAATGAATGGCGTAGGACTTTAAAAGAAAAGGATTTATAGGTGTTCAAATACGTTTTACCTCAATGGTTCATCTTCGTTAAGAATACATGATTATATAAAGACGTACATGTACAGTGAAACCTCACTAAGCGGACACCTCTCTATTATGGACAACCTTTGTATTAGAGACACCACCTTTAGTCCCGAACTGGTAATTTCCATTGAATTTACCTCTATGATCAGGACACCTCTCAATTAAGGACAGCATTTGTCAGTCACAAGGGTGTCCGTACTAGAGAGGTTCCAGTGTACTAGTAAACTACAGTAGAACCTCTCCATTAAGGACACCCTCGGGACTGACAAATGCTGTCCTTAATATAGAGGTGTCCTGATTCGAGAGGTCAAATTGAATAAAAAAAACAATTTGGGACCAAAAGTAGTGTCCTTAATAGAGAGGTTGTCCTTAATAGAGAGGTTGTCCTTTATAGAGAGGTTGTCCTTAATAGAGAGGTGTCCGCTAAGGGAGGTTCCACTGTAATGAATTGGTCAACGTCCATTTTCTCCACGCTATTATAGTTGACATAATGATAAATGACTGCCTATTTCATTTCCGTGTATATACGCATCGATTGGTTTTTTTATTGGCAAGCACGAGGCATTTTAAATAAGCTTGGATTTAAATAAATAAATGGTTCTTATGGACAATTGACAATCGCTACTGGCGGCACTAATGCAGCCAGATGTCAGAATGTTCCGTGCAACCTGAACAGACTTGTTCAGACCAGTTTAGACGGCAAAATATATTTTCAAGAATCCCGAAAACAAGGAATCCTAAGGAATGCCAATGTTCTGTCTGCAATTTATTCTCATTACAACTCGAGTAATCAGGGGGTTATGACTTTTGAACACCCACTTGCCTGGTTTTCCCGATAGTGACGCTGCTGTCTAAGCGTGAAAAATAGGACAAGTCCAACTGTAGTATGCACCGGGCATTATCCATGAGTTGTTATCGGGGAAAACCCGGACAAGTGGGTGTTTAAAAGTCAATACCATAATCAGGCGACTGAAAATTTATTTTTTTTCCATGCCGATTCAACTCAAGAAGAACCAGAAGCCTACACACAGCTCGGGGCCACACACAATAGTGCCATTGTTGAATTCAGCTGACCAGTTTGATCCAATCTGCCTGTGTCCTACAATACATAATGCGCATAGATTGTTGAGGTATTGTTTACCTTAGCACAGACAGACTGCAAAACATTGGTCTGTCACCTGTAATATACCATCGTTCACAGTGGCCCGTGATCAAACCTTACAGAAGCTTTGAGTGTCCCGGTGCTTCTTCAATCATTCAGAGAATAAATTCAATACCATGTTCGGTAAAAAATGACGAAATAGTAAAAAGTATGCAAATGGAACAATTTGAGGGCGTGTACAATTGGTGTTTAACAAGCAGGAGCAGTGTAGACTTAATCACAATGTCATTTTTTTATGGCATCAAATCTTTGGGTGTTCTAGAGGATTCCTTGTTTTTCTCGATTCTTTCAAATTGATGTGTCCCTGTTCCGACCTGTTTACTTGGCGAGCTAAAATTATTCTCTTCCAGGTTTTAGAATGCTGTATCACATCTCCTTTTGTATAATAATAATAATAAAACGATATTTGTATGGCGCCGCTCATGTATATATCGCGGCGCCTCACAGAGTTAAAAATAAATAGGCCTAGATACATTACTTAAAGCACTGTAGTTGATACGTGCAGATGGCATCATCGGTGCCATATTGGCCATCGTACACATGACCACGGACATCGAAACAATGACTCTGCAACACCACTGACGTCATGTAATCTTTCCGTGTGGAATTTCCAAGACTCTTAATACACCATATCAGTTTGACGAGATGCCTGCCGCCACATGGCGCAGACAGTGTAAGGCGAAAAAAATCTCGCCAGCCGCGTGGAAAGGTTTATTCAATACGTATTTTGGTATATACTAGCACCCACCACAGAGCGCATTGCAGGCCATAAAAGTGGCACCGTCCTTGACCATACCACATGTTTGCCGTCAAATGACCCAGGAACGTGATGCTGCACAATGGAAAAAAACTGACAGTTTCAATGTGAAAATGTTGGCCTTGTAGAATTGTTCACAATCATACTCGCAATAATATGCCTCGAAACAGCTTATTTGTACAATTTTGAAAATTCATAGTTCAACCGAGTGTTGACACACAGATCTTCCCATTTCTACAATCAATTTTGATACATTTTATGAGGAGAAATACCCCAAAATTGAAAATGTCACATTCCTGATGATGTCATCTTCAAGTTCACTACAGGGCGTTACAGAAGAGATCACACAATTTTGGAAACCTGGAAAAATGCTGAATACATTGTTATAAAAAATTCACATTTAAAGCAGGTGAAATCGACATTCATACTTAGCTGTCTCTTAATCAAAACAAATACTGAATCATAAGCCAACATCCGTGTTATAAACTTACCTAGTTGAAAATCCCAAACATGGGGGTTTCTGGTACCTTGAAACCCATTCCCTCAAAAGGCGGAGCCACTGGGGTCATGGCTCAGAACAAGCTATTCACAGCATGCTAGGAGTTGATTCGATGCTGGTAATATTGTCCTTTTCAACCTCATTGCGTATGGAGCATGGAGCATGGGTATATTACAGGGCTTTTTCCATCCACAGTCAGTTTTAGATTTTGACCTTGACCCATTGAGTCTGTATATTTGGACCTTGACCTATCCACTGTCAATACATTTGACCTTGACCCAGCCATGGTCTACATTTTGACACTGACCCATCCACAATGTGAATATTTGACCTTGACCCATCCACAATGTGAACATTTGATCTTGACCTATCCACGGTCGGTAAATTTTGACCTCGACTCGTCACAGTTTGTATATTTTGGCCTTCACCCATTCACAATGTGATTCACATTTGACCTTGACCAGGCACAGTCTTTATGGGAGACCTTGACCCTCCCCCAGGTGCTTTGGCAGGTTGGTTCCTCATCCTGGGACTGCGGCAATTCGGGGCTAGGTATTGCATAACAAATTTGTAAATGCTGACAGGTTGATATCAATCTACAACGATGGTTAGAGAGCGTGGTGGTGCGATGCTGTGAGTGCCAGACTCCTTTCCAAGAAGTCATGGGTTTGAATCCCATTCAAGGCACTTACTTCTTCCCAGTTGAGGTTTTAAAGTTAAGAGTGTTTAGAAGGTGGCTCCTTAGCACAACCCCCCCCCCCCCCACCCCACTGGAATATTGTGGAATGACAGAACAGGGCTTTACAAGTATGCCAAAGCTATAAGCTATATTTCAGCGTTCGTCATCTTAGCCTAAGGTCCAATACACACATGTTCACAACAGAGAGTCCCAAATAACCCCTTAGAGTCCAAGAGCTTGTCCAAGGGACTTGGCGATCTCAGAGATGAAGCTTATGGGCGTTGCAACAAAATGAGTTCTTGGCGTTCTGCTTTAGCGAGTGGCAACTGATTTGCCAGGGTGTTAAAAGAGGCAAATACTGATCACCTATAACCATGTCCTTGGAGCATTTCAAAATGGTTAGCAATACCTATCCACAATGCTTTAACACGTAGATCCATTGTGTCAACTCTGTCAGGACCGAAGATAGATTTTCTAGTTTGCTTTGAAATGTTAAGAAAATTTCTGGTTTTGTTTTAAAACCACTATATTCCAATCAATTTGTATATAACTGGTACTTCTACAAACACTGTGAGCAGTTTATTTTGATTTTCTGTCATTCTGTACATTTTAAATGGTTTCAATCAGAAATTGCAATGCTTGCAGTCCCTTTAAAATGCAATTGATCATCTTAAAGGTTTTCAAAAATGCTCTTCTAATTTTACCAACTTCAAAATATTTTCAAATAATGCTTTCTCCTTTTTGCAAAACTTCGGTCCTGATGAGTGTTAAAACAAAAGAAACTGCAGGATTTGTAGGTCCTTGTCACCTCCCTTTGGTCGCCGAATGGCCAACCTAGAATACATTTCGAGGTGAATACTTCAAAAACTCATGAAGATCATGTGTGGGTCTTAAGCAACAACTCTGATTTTCCAACCGTCAGTTCAGGTAAGTATACCTCAGTGCCTGCTATCAATAATTTACAATTGGCCTCAATGAGTGACTGTAGACACTTAAGATGACATAATTCGGAAAGTTTTGAACAGGGTCGAAACCCTGACACCATTTTTTGGGCAGATATTTCAGCACAACATTCCCAATAAACATGGGTTGAGGTTCACCGGCCAGGCAGAAGATTCTTAGAAAGAAAGTTCACTGCTAACAGAAATGCTCAACGATTTCCCCAAATCTGGTCGGCCGAACTTTTACCGAAACCTTCAAATTGTGAACTGACCCGATTCTTCAAACTTCGCCTTGAGATATTCACAGCGAAACATCGACTATGACCACTGGCTTACCACACAAACATCATGATTACGGTACGAATCGCGTTATCTCGGGTCCGGAAGAGGTCAAGGTAGTTGTAGCTATGCTTGCTTGCTTCCTCCTCCGAGGTCAGTTGGGCGATTTCACGCAGTAGCGCAAGTTTCGGGACGGGCTTTTTGTTGACCTTGGCCATTTCTACGATGATTTCCTCCGCTTCGTCGAATCTGCCTTTCTGGATCAACCATCTTACGCTCTCTGGAACCCAACTGAAAATAGATCCGCTTTGGTCAAGATTATGTAGAAGACATAAACAACAATCAACTATAAAAAAAACCCAAATTTTCACGGCCATATTATTTTCATGAATTTTGAGCAGAACTGAGATTTGCCAAAAATAAAAGTCACAAATACCCATTTTTTGATTGGAAAAACCAAATAATCAGCCAGATCTGCCAAACTTGGTCGCTCTCACTTGATGTACACCCTACGGTGTCTGCAGAGAATGTCTCGCTTTCGATTTGTGCGCTGGAGATAGCGGGTATATTGAGTAGAATATCCAAATGCACATCACAAACAATACCGAGAGCTTGGCTTTGGCTCGACTCGGGAATGTAATTTGACCCGTCAGTTTTGGCTTGAGCCAAACGAAACTGAAACTAATATCTGTGGAGGCCAATTGTTGACACTGCTGCATTGCCCCAAGGAGCCTGGTGCTAAGGGACATGGCACGTTGATTACAACAGCAACAACAAATCATATCTATGGTCTTGTCATATCAGGTTTGTTTATGAATTTAAGATTAACATGGTACATGCAGTCGAAGTTCAAACATTTCACTGTGAACCGTTTCTTGAAGTGACGATTTTGAATGCTGACAAATACCGAATTCTGGTATTACTGCTCCGATAGGTACAGTTTACCCCTCTATTAATGCAAGTATCAATTCGTTTCTTGTACCCCCCCTCCTCAAGGGTAGTTGAGCTATCACCACTAATCTTTGCCGATGCTTGAGTAGTGTTTATATTTCCTTCAGTGAAAATTTGGCGAAGCTGGAAAGAATAAGGATGCTAATGTGTCGATGTCTTGTCGAACATACAGCCTTACCCAGTAAAATTAGTCCGGTTACTTTATATGATGGTGACAACTGATATATTGTTGATGGTGATGTCTTGACGAAAGAAAAAGTAGCATTGGTGAAAAAAGGGTGATGCTTGAGCCTTAAGATGTCGTTATAGGAAGATAAGGTGTCGTATCCTTGAGGAGGTGGGGTACAAGACACGAATTGATACTTGCATAAGGACACCCTCGGGACTGACAAGTGCTGTCATTAATAGAGAGGTGTCCTAATTAGAGAGGTCGAATTGAATAGAAACAACCGATTTGGGACCAAAACTAGTGTTCTTGATAGAGAGGTTGTCCTCAATGGAGAGGTGTCCGCTAATGGAGTTTCCACTGTAATTTGACTTTTCTTTCAAAATCTACTTGTCCCAAACAACCAATGACCTGAACAAAAATATCAATTGGTGGCATCAAACCATGTGGTTATGACCCACAAGTGGATATGTCCTTCAATCTATCTGTCACTATCTTTGTTCACAGGTAAGCTATGGGAATGCGATTCCGATATTCTGATTGCATTCCCATTCTTTATCTTCTTAGAAACGAAATAATAAGTAATAACAGACTAATGGTCTTTATGACCCATTCCAACAAGATAAATGTATGGACGTCATTTTTCATTTGAAAATTTGTGGCTTAAATACGAGGTGGTAAACATGATGGCCAAAGCAACCTCCTTTTCTGGGGGAGAATTTTAAAGCTTTAGATAAGTGTGTCTACCCCTAAAGTTCCTGAACGGGTGGGAGGTCAGGGGAATCCGAGGAAGAAGCTCTCCCTGGTAGCCACCTTTTGAGCAGATCTCTCAAAAGAGGGTATAGGCTTCCAAATTTTGCTGCCATTTTTCCCTATTTAATTTACTATGGGTCTACTACACATAATATCGGCCTTTCGCACAGGCCCCCTCAACGGGTTAACAGCATTGATATGTAGAATGTAAGCTTCGTGCTTACTGGTAAATCGATCAAAAGAAACTCCTGTCCAATTGAATGAAAATACCACAATACAGGTCTCCACTAATTTGACAGGTCATCGTGCACTATGTAGTTGACCTGTTTGACATCGACACAGAATAGACACCAATTTGCTTTATCCTTTTTCTGCTCACAAGGTCATCGTGTACAACTAAGGTGACAGGTGACAACTACCAGTATGTCAAAAATCTTCAATTTGGCCCCAAATTCAGGTTACCTCGGTCCAATGGGCCAATAGGACTGTCCACCCCCAGGGGGTCAATGGCCAATTTACGCTATTTGACCTCGGTGACCTTGAAAAATAGGTTAAATCAAAACACATGTCATGTATCGTCACTACATTAACCTACGATAGAAAATTTGTTGATAATCGAGCTTAGTTCGTTGCATCAAACTTTGCAGAAGTGTAGTCCTATATCTTGTCATTATCAGAAGAGAATTTTAGAAAGTTCCATAATAATAATCGAGCCCTTAGCCCTTAGAGAAATATAGCACTTTTTGTGTTTTGTGTTTTTGCCACCTGGTTGCAACATCAGGAATCGAACTGGACTGAATTTTGGTCTCCCAGGTTTCATTACATAGGGGAACATAATATGGGCTCAGTACCCAATTAAATCTGCTATTGGGCCCGTTTACATACATTTTTTTGTGATTTAAACAAAAATCAATGCTGCAATTTTCATCAAACTTTGCAGAGGTGTAGTCCTATATCTTGTCAATGTCATAAGCGAATTTTAGAAATTTCCAATGATTCTAAATTGTTTTATTAGCGTTTTCGTGAGACATGCCAGAATATGACAGGATGCGGGTCGTGTTCACTGCCTGTGAGAGAATATCTTTCCCATCCAGTAAAATCTAGAAAAGGAGTTCCTACCTCAAAAGCGACCTGAATCGTGTTAGTTGATATCACTCAAAATCAAAAAAGCCTAAAATGATGTTTGCAAACCAAATAACTAGCATTCCAGGCAGTACTTATGCATGACAGGGCTTTTTAAAATTTAATCACATTTTTCCCACGGTACCACTAAACAGTTAATAGTGATCTCAGCCCATATGTACAAAGTTTTAAGTCATATACAGTTGAACCTCCCTTAGCGGACACCTCTCTATTAAGGACAACCTCTCTATTAAGGACAACCTCTCTATTAAGGACAACCTCTCTATTAAGGACAACCTCTCTATTAAGGACACTAGTTTTGGCCCCAAATTGGCAGTTTCTATTCAATTTGACCTCTCTACTCAGGACACCTCTCTATTAAGGACAGCACTTGCCAGTCCCGAAGGTGTCCTTAATAGAGAGGTTCTACTGTAATAGAATTTACCAATGATCAAGGAAGGCCTATGTCGAGTCATTCGGAGTGCAACATGCACCTGCTACCCTCTCACAAGATTCACAGGACAATTGATGGCATTTTAAAGATAAAACATCCTGTCGAAGCTTCACCCTTTCAGGACGAGTCTCGCAAATTTTGCAAGCATTGAATACCTCCTTTCTTGACGAGTCTCACAGACATGCAAGATTGACGATCTTTTCACTACATCGGTTTTCTAGTCATTTCTAATGCCGCTCTGCATTTTTCAATTGCTCAGAGGGGATTCCCGACATCCTGGGGAATACCTTTTCTATTCATGCCAACTTCATAGCGATTCTTACAAAGCCGATATTTTCCTTTCAAAAACTTTCGATTTTGGACAAAACAACTTGAAAATATCCAGTCCAGAGCGGAGGTTTAGGGAAAAAAAATTCAGTCCTGAAAGGGTTAAAGAACATATTGATTATTAACAGCCACCTTGGGAGCAAAAAAAATCCTAGGCAAGGTGGAGTACACTGATTTCTTATATCCCTTGTATAGGGTTGTCATGGCGACACAACAACTGGACAAGGTGAGGTCGTCGTGGCAACATAACAACAGGCGGGTCGAAACCAGAGTTAATCACCCGTTGTGAGCACTATGAGAGCCTTAGCCTGATCAATTGGAAAAAATAATGCATGGAATCCGATTTTAACCTTTTACAATTAATGATCATCAGTTGATGGAGAGTTGTCGCAAAGTGCTTATAAAATGGAGAGTCTCGAATGGTCCGGTAACACCCTTGCAGTGTTCCCTCAAAACGATTTCTTTCGCCAGGTGCTACAAGCCTGTTAAGTTTGACTTGCCAGAACACTACACACCCTGAAGAATTCAGTTCCCCAGATTGCCGAGAATCTAGCACACCTTCCAACTTGCCGAGACGGACAATCCTGGGAAAGGAGATGGTTTTATAATACATGTTATGTTTAAAAAACTGTGTTGTTGGAGTCTTCCGACGAAATATATTTCATCAAACTCGTCACAGGGTTCGTTGGGCATTCATGGAGAAAATTATACCGCTGGCTTGTTCTGCAGAGAGCAAACAAATCACAAATTGCAAATGTACCAATGAGCTCCTCCCCTCTTTGGCTTTTTTCTTGTCATGCCAAGACTAGTTCCAGGGCAGGCTGCTCGGTATATTGGAAGGCCTGCCCTGGATAAACAAGATTAAGATCAGATTCTCAGCAGTGTGGGGACTTGATTCTTCAGAATGCTACCATCCTCAAATAATATAACAATGCAGCACCATTCAAGGAACCATCAGAAGATGTTTGTCAACATGTTGTGGCCGTCCAAAATCAACAAAAGCTATGCATCTATCATTCAGCGCAGTGACCCAAATACATGAATGCATACTCCCTTATTCCAGATGCATGATCATTCAAGGTTGTGATCGAAACACGCCCATTAAAAACATATGATATAGTCACGGATACATTATATTCAATGTCAAAAATTCAAGTTCAAATTAAATTTTGTATTTCATAAATTTTGAACTATGAGTTTTGGAAGCCTGTTACGACTATCAGAAATGGAAAAGTTGGCCACTGTGATCGGCCAATTTGGATGAATGATGTCAAATAGTTGAGAACTTTAAAAAAATTTCCAAATTCTCTGTCAAATCCAACCTTGTCTCAGCCACTATCAGCTGTCATCAACAACGCCCCATTAAAAGACTTATATCAACATGCCGAGGAAAATACACCATGTAAGGGTATCTGCCAGGATTTTTTTCATGGGGGGAAGAAAAGAAGAAAAATTCGAGGTGATAGAGAAGTTGGTCTCAATGCGTAGCGTAGTTCTGCGTGACGATGAACTAGTCTGTCACACTGTAGTATCAAAGGGTTAATACAGTTCTTGATTGACAGGTCATTCGCAAAACTCGTATGATCGCAAATCCGAAACCACTGACGTAGCATGACGCAGCAAAAATTTGGCCGATCAATTTTTTCACGTTTGATGCTTACCTTCTCAACAAGCTTTCAGGCACCCTTAACAAACTGAAACACCTACAAAGGGGCATGACAGTCCCAGGCAGGAAGTTCAAAGTGCCATTCAATATTTGGTCACTTGACAATGAAAGTTGAACTAAAAACAGACGAATCATCAGTAATGGGGTCATGCTGTTCGTAATAATTGGCTGTCCAGGAAAATAGAAATGCAGTTAAACACAATGCCGTTGTGCAGTTATCATGAATATGAGTTGCTGAAACTTGATATTTATAGTGTTTCTATATCAGTCTACACGATGGCATGGCTGAAATTGATATTTAATACGCATTAATGCCATGGAAATTTACAAATTCCAGTATCGATTTCAATTTTTTTATGAACAGCCTCGGCCTGAACAATAGGGCCATTTACACGGTGCGGGTTCGATCCGGTTCGAGACCAGTTCAGTATAAAAAGCACCGTGTTAATACGATTAAATCAGCCTGAACCGACCTTAACTGACTTAACCGAACCGGCCTGAGATTCGTCGCAAAGCCGAGTCTCGGGCCGGTTCAGGAGGGTTCAGGTCGGTTCAGGCGGGTTCAAGTTGTCATGTAAATGCGAACTGGCTTTAAACTCACCCGAGGCCAGTTTGCACTCGGCACAAAACTGACGTCATTAGCGGGAATAGCTGTCGTATTCCTGTCATGACTTTTAGCGCCGTGTTTTGATTCGATCCATTCTTCGTGATTCATCTGTTCATTTGCTTTAATTTCACTTGTTTTTTCGGCTTTTTCTTGGATATTTCATATTTCGATCATTCATATCTCGATCATGGCCACAGCAGCGCAAGCTCAAGGTTTTAGAGGGAACTGCTCAACGGATGAAGAAACGAACATTTTATTGGAGATCTGGGGGAGAACCATATACAAAGGGCCCTAGACGGTACCAAGCATAATAATAAAGTGTATAAAGATTGTTTTTTTTAATTTTGTTTGATGGTTGTTATAAAACTTTTCTTCCTCCAAACGACAGGAGATTCAGAAACGCCGTGATCGGCCACAGCGCGAACGAACTGGCCTTGAACCGGATCGAAGTCAGTTCAACTAACCGGCACCGTGTGAATACGATTTCATCCAGGTGAACTGGCTTTGTGGGAACCGACCCGAGGTGGGTTTAGGCCGGTTCGGACGAACCCGCACCGTGTAAAAAGCCCTATCAAATGAAAACTTAAAAAAACTTCAAACCAGTGTGACATTTGTAATTCAATAGAACAACGGAAATAGGTCACTGCATAAATATCAAAACAATACTTGTATTCAAACGAGTGTGATTATTCTAAGTTTTATTCACAGTTTCATGGAATTGAATTAGAATGAAAAGGCAAAATATGCAACTGGTCGGATCGATAAATATTTAAGTGATCCTTGTATGAATGTAGATGTTATGGCTGCTGACAGGTGGAAAGCATCTTGACTCACAATGTATTGACATTGCCCTGCTTACAGACGGCACGCGTCAATAACTTGACGGAAGTACAGGAAGCATTTATATGCGATTTTTAACCAAATGAAGTTGATCGGCTGCATGTATTACTCACTTATAAACGGCGGCGCCCATCTCTGAAGGAAAAATGCTGCTTTTCCACCTCGAGACGGCCATTTATTCACAAATAGCTCATCTTAGGACACAATGTACCCAACGGGAGACAAGATTTACGCACACACCGGTAACTTAAACCATTCAGGCGCTAATCGCTGGCTGATATCGAGTACATCACCAGTCTGCACCATCTTGGTTTTCTGAGAATTGGTTTAGCATTGTGGACGCCTGTACATCATGTACATGGTTACATAGTTCCGTTTTCAAGAAGTATTACACTCATGAAAAAAAGTGTTACTCACAAACCAGCACCCCATTTACACCAAACCCACAACATACCAGCACCCACACAATCCGATTTTTATACCTCGAACAGCCCGCGCCTCGGGTATATGCTAGTAACCACAATGGTGACAAGTGAGCACTGGCACTGACTATCACTGTCGCCCTGCAGCGGACTGATATCTCGGCAAGAGTAGCGTTCTTGTGTCTCATTCAAAAACTACAATATACAGCGGAACCTCTCTATTAAGGACACCCTCGGGACTGACAAGTGCTGTCCTTAATAGAGAGGTGTCCTGATTAGGGCGGTCAGATTGAATGTTACACCCAATTTGGTACCAAAACTAGTGTCCTTAATAGAGAGGTTGTCCTTAATAGGGAGGTTGTCCTTAATAGAGAGGTGTCCTGATTAGGGAGGTCAAATTGAATGTTAAACCCAATTTGGGACCAAAACTAGTGTCCTTAATAGAGAGGTTGTCCTTAATAGAGAGGTTGTCCTTAATTTAGAGGTGTCCTGATTAGAGAGGTCAAATTGAATATAAACTACCAATTTGGGACCAAAACTAGTGTCCTTAATACAGAGGTTATCATTAATAGAGAGGTGTCCGCTGAGACAGGTTCTACTGTACTTTGCGTTGAAACTTACGCAGTGCCTAGAGAATATTGAAAGCGCAAACCATGTCAAGTTGATTTCAAATTCAGTTCATATCAGCTGCACAGTGGCCATGGAAAGTGAGGTCTGTGTGATCAAAAAATGGGTCCACCATATGCTGTTTTATATATCGTATGCAAGTGTATACTGCATACGGCAGAATCAGATCGGGTGAGGTGCACCCTAAACAGAGACTGACCTTGAAATCACTCTATTACTGAACGGAGCATGAAATTACCCTGCCAAACCAACTGACAGTTAAAGCAAGTGTGATTAAAATGTCCACCTTACATTTGGAATGTATGTTAAGAATGTATGGAAATCAGCCCAGAGGGCGCAGTCCTTCTGTAATGCCCACCAAACAGTAATAATCTGTGGCGCCATTCCAAACACAATTGTCATGTTGTCATGACTCATCACCAGTCGTGGTGACAGAGATCCTCTGTTTGAGCACCGCACCAGTTTTGTGATAATTAATTGCTGTCATTCATACATGCATGGACACTTTTGCCGGTGTACCTCTCGACCAACAGAAAATTGAGTGGAGAACACTGTAATTGAGGTGAGGGATAACAGAGAGCTGGTGGAGGGGGGCGAAAACATTTACTTACAAAATAGCCAATGGGATGAGGATGAGAGTCGAGCTTCCAGATGCGAATGCCTGGTGTCTCCAGTCCGGCAGAATCCACGCCCACAAAGTCAGCAGACACAGGCCAAAGCCGAAGAAACCCAGCGCGCCCACGAACGTTCGCCATTTTGGACCGATGAATTCGACGGGAATCGTAAAACAAAGCATGAGGGAGCCACCTGAAAATATATGAATGTGCAAATATATTACGTTGCTGTTTAATCTTTACATTTGTATAAGGGCTCTGTGACGGATTACAGTTGAACCTCTCTATTAAGGACACCTCTCTATCAAGGACACCTTTTGATTATGGACAACCTCTATTAAGGACAACCTCTTTATTATGGACAACCTCTCTATTAAGGACAACCTCTATATCAAGGACATTGCATTTGGTACCAAAGTGGTCATTTCCATTGAAATTGACCTCTACAATTCGGACACCTCTCAAGTAAAGACAGCATTTGTCAGTCCCATTTCCTTCATTGTCTCCAGGTGTCATTTGGGCTAATTTTCTGTGCGACATAAGTTGCGTTTCCTCCTAGTATGTCCATATGTTTTTTGCGCTTCCACCTTTGAATTGCGGTGCTTAAACAGACCCGTGTGTGAAAACCCCACATCGAGCTCGATGGGGCTAATTTAAAAATGGGTTTGACACGGGGTTTTCCAAAAGGTGGAAGCGCAACAAACACGGCAATCTGTAGTTCCTTAGCACGGCGACAGATGGCGCATTCGATTTCTGTAATTGCTATCCCTACAGCACATGCGTAAAAAGTGTCACCAAAAACTTTCTAACCTCCAACATTTACAAAACACAGGAGAGGTACTAACTGCAGCCACACCTGTCGCCGGATCGACTAGCAATATCTTATGCTGATTTAATAGGTGGAAGCGCTCGCCGGGGTTTTTATTACACACGGCAAAGACACAGGTGTCGAAAACCTGGGGATTTTGGATCGGTAGAACTAAGACTATAGTGTTTCATTTTGCTTGTCACATATCAACCCAACTGGCGCATAACCGTAGTGGCACGCATAAACGCTCATCCCGCCTTGGAGGAGAAATACCCCCTGGAGAAAATCACCTCCAAGTGCAGAGCGAACACTGAGGAAGAAGAATATTAAACGTTAAAGTACATGTATGTTAATGCTAAAAGGTATGCCAGCTAGCCCACTAAACATTTGGTTTACCGAAGAAAAAAGTTGTTTATGAAAATATAATGTGCAGTCATCGTATACGAAATGCACAGTAACGTTTCTGATCTAGACATGACAGAAACCGTGGCACAAGTCTTGGGGCACTGAATTAAAGAGGTACACTGTTCATGTTTAATGCTAGCTCAGCAAAACACAGATAATACAAACACAATGCCACCGTGCATGCAAATTTGCTAAAACTTGGATTCATAGACCTATTTGAATATCTGTCTTGGACTCTGACTCTCTAATCGCAGCTACATTCATTCTGTAGTCTTGTAACATGTATATTCAACAATAAATTCACCAATTTCTTTTTTCAAACTGATTTTTTGGGGGGGGGGGTACTTATCTTCACCCTAGGATTTATTTTGGATACGTCATTTTACCCATGGCGGAAACTCTGTCAGTAGAAGATCCAAATTTACACCACAAATATTCTTAAGAGCCCGGCTTTGACTTTACTCAGGAATGTTCATTTGACACGTTAGCTTTAAAAGCTTGTTGTTGCCAATGTTCTTGTTTGCTCGAAATAAATTAACATTTTCCATTGTTAGCAGTGAAATTTGAGACTTGTTTGTTAAGCTTTATATTTTCTGCCGAGTCATGCACCCTTATTCTTAATAAGCAGTTTGATTGATATTTTAGAGCTGGATACAATGGTGGTGTGTTGTGGATTTAGTATTTAGGGCCATACCAATTATTTCATCTGTATAGCGGGCCCTCCAACATTGATTTTGCCATTTTTGGAATAAAACTAAAACTGAGTTTTAAGATATTTTTATTTTCAAACTACCTGCCTAGATGCCACAGGACAAAAAACAGATGTCCAGTATGAGAGAGTTCTTGGGAGATCTTGAACGAAACCAACATTTCTACCTGGTGTGCAGGTCACCAGAAGTAGGTCTATAGGATTGAGAAAAAAAATCAAAATGGCGTCAAAAAGCTGATATTCTCAAAATGAAAAATTTGCTTTTTGGCCACTTCATGAAATCATCGACATATTAAAGATGAAGAAGTCTCAATGAACAATCGGATGATAACAGTGCATTCCGTTATCTTTTTCCAAGGTTTTGAAAATACTTTAGTTGCTGAATAAATTCATATAGAATGTAATTGTCGCAGATAGGCAGTATTGATAGCTCATACACCAACAGGTGTGGAAGCCTCCGAACCAGTTCACCAGCTCAGGTCAGGCTCAGGTCATGTCAGGCCAGGTGCTACCAGACCCCATGCAGGTTTGCCTACATGCCACTAATATCCTGTACCAATAGGGCCGTACAGACGACTGAAAATAGACCCGATGAGATACGATCGAATCTGAATATGATATAAATTTCCCTGGCGTAAACGCAAATCAATCGGGACTCCAAGTAGTCCACCTCTTTTGCTGGTTCCATCGGGGCTAGTCCGGATGGATACGGATGCATCCGGATCAAAATCGGTCGTCTAAACGCGATCGGGCCTAATGCGATCTCATGTGGACTAAATCTTTACCTGCACGCATGCGTAGTGGTGCTAAATCGGTGTCGTCACCGCGACATCCGTCCTCATTGCTGTTGAGCGTCTAAATGGGTACATTTGAATGAGACCACATCCTGTCTAGAATGGGGTTCGATCCGATTGGATCCGAATGCGGTCTGTTTGGAAAGCGTCTAAACGGCCCTAATGTCACAGTCCTGTTGGGTCCCATGGGTGTCCTTGATAGAGAAGTTCTACTGTTCACTCACAAAATGTGATCGAGTTTATGCAATGATACAAAGGCTTGCTGTGGGAGGATGGATCGTTCAAGTGAAAACTGGCTAAATACCCTGCCATTGAGGTCACCCAAGCGATCAACTATATTAACAAATATAAACATGTAAGTGAACCAGGTATTTTTTGACAACAGTGATGTGATTACACTTGATTGATGTGAAGAGTGATGATCGATTAACCCTTACAGGGCCAACTGTGCCGATCGTCAAATCTTGGCCAAGATGCCAACCTCGACGATCATCGCATATGTACTGAAAATGAAATTCGACATTGCAATTCTGAGGACAGACAGACAGTAATGTTAGAAGAGCTAGGCTGGCCTACCTTGCAAGAAAGGAGAAGACAAGCAAGATTGACGCTCACGTATCAAGCAGTGGATGGCCTCGTTGCCATCAACACCAGCTACCTCCATCCTCTTCAAAATGCAAACAGGGCTCGAGTGAAATGGCCTGATATTGTCAGGATGGCTTCCCCAGGAGCGCCCCCTGGTACCACAAGACAACATCACCAGCTCCAGCACACCATCCCACACTGCAATACCGAACACTACAAACAGAGCTAACTACCGAAAACTACGAGGGAGTGGAACAGCCTGGCCCGACAAATCGCAGCAGCACCATCCTTAGAAACGTTTAAGGCTGCGCTCGGGAGGATGGCCGCCTTGAGACCAACAAACATTTTTTTTTAAATCCTGCACGGACTACATTTAGGGTAGAATGGGGTAATTGTAGCCCTTGGATTGTTTGATCCATGGGGATATCAATCAATATCATAGGCAGGGGCTACAATTTAACCAGGGTTACAATTACCCCACTCTACCTTACCTTTGGATTTTTTTTATCGACCAAGTTTTTAGCGTGCACAGCAATCGGAGTCTTCGTCACTCCTCCTAGGCACTGATGTTGTTTACGCAACACTCAGGGTAACACGGATCGGATTGGATTGAACATACAAACTTTCAGCGAAATTGCAAGGATGACGGCTGCAGTATGGTATGTAGTGTATACCTTAAAACTGCATTTCTATTTTCCTGAACCACCATTACAAATGGCGTAACCCTTTAACATGTTTAAGGATTTTTTGGGCACAGCGAAATCTACCTTGAGAGGGGTACTTTGCTCTGGTGATGGCAAGAATGCCAAAAGCCGAGGGGGCTAGTAGGGCGACAATAACACAACACTCGACGTAAGAATGCTGTAGAGTTGGTGAGAATGGCAAAAGTCTGAGGGGGCTAGTAGGGCGACAATAACACAACACTCGACGTAAGAATGCTGTAGAGTTGGTGAGAATGGCAAAAGTCTGAGGGGGCTAGTAGGGCGACAATAACACAACACTCTTAAGTAAGAATGCTGTAGAGTTGGTGAGAATGCCAAAAGTCTGAGGGGGCTAGTAGAGGATGACAATAACACAACACTCTACGTAAGAATGCTGTAGAGTTGGTGAGAATGGCAAAAGTCTGAGGGGGCTAGTAGAGGATGACAATAACACAACACTCTACGTGAGAATGCTGTAGAGTTGGTGAGAATGGCAAAGTCTGAGGGGGCTAGTAGAGGATGACAATAACACAACACTCTACGTAAGAATACTGTAGAGTTGGTGAGAATGGCAAAGTCTGAGGGGGCTAGTAGAGGATGACAATAACACAACACTCTAAGTATGAATGCTGTAGAGTTGGTGAGAATGTCAAAAGTCTGAGGGGGCTAGTAGAGGATGACAATAACACAACACTCTACGTATGAATGCTGTAGAGTTGGTGAGAATGCCAAAAGTCTGAGGGGGCTAGTAGAGGATGACAATAACACAACACTCTACGTATGAATGCTGTAGAGTTGGTGAGAATGCCAAAAGTCTGAGGGGGCTAGTAGAGGGTGACAATAACACAACACTCTACGTATGAATGCTGTAGAGTTGGTGAGAATGGCAAAGTCTGAGGGGGCTAGTAGAGGATGACAATAACACAACACTCTACGTATGAATGCTGTAGAGTTGGTGAGAATGGCAAAGTCTGAGGGGGCTAGTAGAGGATGACAATAACACAACACTCTACGTATGAATGCTGTAGAGTTGGTGAGAATGGCAAAAGTCTGAGGGGGCTAGTAGAGGATGACAATAACACAACACTCTACGTATGAATGCTGTAGAGTTGGTGAGAATGGCAAAGTCTGAGGGGGCTAGTAGAGGATGACAATAACACAACACTCTACGTGAGAATGCTGTAGAGTTGGTGAGAATGGCAAAAGTCTGAGGAGGCTAGTAGAGGGTGACAATAGCCTTAAGGAGGAATGCTGGATAGTTGCTGAAATGGGCTACGATGAGAGAATAATTTGTGTAGGTGGTAGTTCGGATATTGCCAGTATTTTACATACTGATAAATAAATACTGAGCGCAGAAATTGATTTGGCAGTTGGGACTGGGTCGCCCCCATTTTGGTCCATGCACGCTGTAATTCTTGCCAGAATGTTTTGCGTGCATACATTATGCATCAAGGGTTATTAACTGGCCTACCTAATTGGGAATTGATTGATATTATTGGGTGCATTTCTATTGATTCAACAAAAGTGTTGCATAATTGATCGTAATGTCAGATTGTGTCGAGATGGAGCGGTATAGGAAAGACACTATTCCTTAGTGAAAATTTTCTGTCTGCTCACATGGGTTGGGGTTGAGAGTTCCTTTCATATGGAATGGACACTTTCAAATTAAATTACAAAATTTCAAATTCTAACAAACGGCATAGGCCTTTAACCCTTTCGCTTCGCCGCTCAAAATTATTTCAATGTTGATTCTTTGCTGCCCCAAAATATTGTAAAAGCCAATTTTAACATAGGTAACTTTGAGGCCAATATACAGCCTGAAGGAGAAGAGATAGAGCTTTGGACTATTGGAAAAGGTTGTTGGGGACAGCATGGACTTTCAAATTATGCATTTGTTAATTACCTGAAATTATGTTAATTAACTAATTGACGGTAATTAATATTAATTAACGAGGAAAAAAACAAGATTTTTCATCTTGACCCAGGCTATCACTATCACCCCCCCCTGGGACCCTGAATCACGCACACTTTCATCCCCATGCACGCTGTGTACATCGGCATTATGTTCAGAATCATAATCACTAATCAGACTCGTCTTTAATGCCTCGAATTCACTATTTCATCAATTATTGATTCTGCAGTTCGTCGAACACGTGACTGAGCCATTTAAATTTGTTTACAAAACTTTGGACTCAAAATATCGCCTAAACTTTGAATAAAAACACCGAAGTTTTCACTCAGAAATCGGAAGTTCTAGAGGTAAGCAACATGGCAGGACACCTAGCGACAAGTTTCTGTACTAATTTTCTATTGAAAACATCGTCTGATTCAGGTCTCTCCCAAGTCGCAGTTCTCCGTACATCCGCACAGATCGGAAATTTTTTTTTGGTCGCAAAAAGCGTACATCCGCAGCGAAAGGGTTAAAGACTTAAAGCGTTTTTATGTCCCTTCAAAAAAAACAGGATTGAAACGCTGTTTGATCAACAACCTTGATATGATAGATTTTGAATTCGTGCACTAATAATCATGAAGAATGGCTCTGATATAGATCTATATGAGAGACATTCTTCATGATTATGAGTGCACGAAACCAAATGGCTTTCTGAAACCTTTTTGATTTTTTCTCTCCATCCTATTGACCTACTGTTTGTGACCTGCACACCCGATAGAAATGTTGGTTATGTTCAAGATCCCCCAAGAACTCTCTCATACTGGACATCTGTTTTGACTTGAAGGTAGGGCAAAATGGTCACAACCACCAGACCCATGACAACGTCGTCTGAATGGACACAAAAAATCCATTCGCAATAACAACATGCATCTACTACTTGATGAACATTTATTATCGATGGACATCGTCTTATGAGGGTAATACAGTAGAACCTCTCTATTAAGGACACCATCGGGACTGACGAGTACTGTCCTTAATAGAAAGGTGTCCTGATTAGAGAGGTCAAATTGAATGGAAAGTACCAATTTGGGACCAATACTAGTGTCCTTAATAGAGAGGTTGTCCTTAATAGAGAGGTGTCCACTAAGGGAGGTTCCACTGTATCTTCAAACTCTACTTGTGGTATAAGGTCCCACAGCAATTTGAAACCAGTCTGACAACCAGTCTGCAAGTAACTGCCTCAGTTTTAATAAATATTTATTTGCTGTCGGATACGAAAACTACAAAGACCAAAATGAGTACATATCATTTATACCGGCGTCGTAACCCTATTGGATTTTTCCCAGAGGTATGGAGTCCACTATAGGCTACTGTCCACCATCTTTTACTTGCCCTGACATAGACACTCGGGTACAAGGGACCACGGCTTTTAGTCTCATCCGACAGACCCTCGAGTATTTCGTACGTTGTAGCCTACGTGATGTGAAGAGCCAGGAATTCTAGTTCCTTGAAAAGCCATGCTGGTTCAACTAGAAATACAATCCTGGGTTCTCCCCGGTTCTCCCCGGGATCGAACCCGGGCCATATTGCGTGGTAGCCAGCAGTCCCCTACATGTATGACAAGAAACGAACACACAAATATTACTTACAGATTCACTACCGAGGGGTTGTCCCATAAAATTCCTCTCTGGAGTTATTTTTAGACAGCATGATTGTGATTTTAGCATGTTTAGATTGAAAACTAAATGAACAGGTTGCAAATTGGGCTTAGGGTTAGCATTCTGACTTAACGTGAAGTCCTTAGGGGGCCTGCCAGTGTTCAATTCCCACAAGCACATGCGTATAAGAATTAAGCTAAGAATTGATAATAATGAACATGTGTATGCAAATATTAGAACTAGTAGCGTGAAAAGATAACAAAATTATGTGATATTATGAACCATTGAACAGTTTATTTACCAAGGTAAAATCTGTGCAGATTTAAGTGAGAGACAAATATGGCGAACAAGAGAAGTAAAAACAGTAGGAGTTTATACTGATTTAAAAACCTTTAAAAAACCCTAACCTGTCAGGGGTTATATGACGTAGGGAGTCATGTGTGTACCAAATTTCAAGTTCATAGCTTTAGCGGAGAAAAAACATGCCATAGTTACACTCAAACGACCAATTTACGCCATTTGACCTATGTGACCTTGAAAATAAGGTCAAATCAAAAACCCATATGATATTTGATGAATCCTTGCTAGAAGAACCCATAGCTGCCAACCCCTGATTTAGCCCTTCAGGACTTTTTTCTGTAGATTTCAACTTTTTCAGGACTTTTGGGGGGTCCTTCAGGACTCTCAAGTTGTGAGTCAGATAACTGTAAAATCACTCTTGAGAAACACTGAAGTTTGTATTGCACACAGTACATCGTGCATACTGTGTACCTTTCATGGAGGCCATGAACTCCGGCCATTTCTCGTGATATTCCGCTATAAAGCTCTGAACACGACGCGGCTGTTTCCCACCACATCCTGCACCAGCTGTAGCGGCCTGTTTTGACATCTCAATGACAATCCCTCAATTAAAAACTCACATTTATCGGCGAAAATCTACTAGAAAATCGCGAAGAGTAGTTAGACATCCGCCATTGTTGAAGGCACGGCACAACACAGAGAAAATGAAACTTGAGACGCAATAGAAAAGTGCAGTGCTCATAAATGAATATGCGAGATAGTTGCGCGAGACTGACATTGGCAAACAGAAATCAACGAAACGATCGAAAATCGAAATGACGAAATGCAAAAAGTTCGAAACCAGACTTTTAAAGGGGTTATCCGTATTTTCCGGACTCGGGTTTTTTTAAACGCATTTCCGGACTAAATACGGAAAATACGGAGGGGTTGGCAGCTATGAGAACCTACCATTATCGAATACGAGTCACTTATAAGAGAGATATCGCACTTTTTAGGTTTCCACATTTGGCCCCCTGGTGGCCAAGTCAAGAATCAGATCGCACCGAAATTCAGTGTCAGATGTCACCTGACCTTGGGGGTCCTTTGTACAAAGTATCAATTTCATAGCTCTAGCGGTTAAGAAACGTACCACTGTTTTTGAAACAGGATACAGACGACGACGGACACAGCAGTATTGCATAGACTCCCCTACGGCGAGCCAAAAATGCCAGTACGGAAATCGACATGCAAGCTGCTCAGCATGACGTCGTGGCTCACGAAAAATTAAGAAGAAGATGAAGAAGGGAAGACCACTTACCGACAAAAAATCCCGTCAAAAATCTGAGGGCAGCGTACACCTGCCAAGGATTGGCAAATCCAATGGAGATCTGGCATAACATCTGCATGGCACAAACAGTGATGATGATCTTTTTCCGGCCAAACATGTCGGCGATCTGTCCGCAGGAGAACGCTCCGACAAGGACGCCCGCCATGAGGAGAGATGAAGTCAACGGCGCCACATATGATTTATCACATACTAAATCCCACTGAAATAAGAAAGGATAGAGTCATTTTGAAGAATACTCCCTCAAGACATCATTTGTTTTTTGAAAAGCCTCAAAATCATCTGACCAGTTATCTGGTTCTGCATTGCGCACGAACTACGTTTGGGAACTACGTTTGCAAACTACTTTTGCGAACTACGTTTGCAAATTTCGAAGTCAGGCAGGCGTTGGCAGTGAGAGCTTCAATCAACCCCCCCTCTTCAGGGGGTAAAAATTAGAGCACTTGCAGGTGTATTGTCATTTTTCAACTGCAACATCATCAAATTATGAGTGAGACAGTTCTTGTTTCAAAATTGGCATTTAAAATGTACCACGGTTCTCGTGGGTGCCAATGTCGTGGGTGCCAATGTGAGTCGTTCTGTTGAAAAATACCTAGGTGAGCAAATATTTACTCACCTAACTTTTATTTTCATAGCCTAGGCGCGCAATTATCGCAACACTGTAGGCCTAGTACTAAGAATCAGGGCCTTGCCAATGGAACTTTTCAAATCCCCAATTCATGAAAGTCGCTGTTTGCGACTTGTGCCCGGCAGCCATGATTGATAATAATGAGAATCACGGATTCCCATGCTAGGAGCGATTCCATTGGTTGGCCTTCGGAGTGACCCCCGACATTGACCAATGGCGTGCACTGTTACAGTCTGTGATGTAGTTACAATTATATGACTATCGGCGGCGCTGCAGTCGGGATATCCAGGTGCGCGAATTTTAAAACTTTTTGAAGAGCAAGGCGCGCAGTTCCATGCGCGGCCAAAATGACAATTTGGCCATGCGCGCCTTTCAACAGAAGGTCTGTTTAAAGGATGAAAATGCTCACCTCAGTCACTATAGTCTTCAGCCTTCCATCATAATGAAACGCTTCACACTTGGCCCCCTCATACTTGCATAGCCCTTTAAAAGGGTCCGTTGCATTGCTTAAACTCGAATTGGTTGCGTTCAGCAGCGATGACACATTTCCGAAACCTTCATACGCAAGACATGTCCAGTCCGGTACGACGTTCCCAAAAACGTAAAACAACATACACTGGCTGTTCGAGACGTCCATAAACGTCAAAATGAGGTAGATCCGTATTTGGTACAATCCAAAATGGCCGACAGTGTCGAGAAGGTCCTCGAACATTGGCGGTTTAGCACTTTCCATGTTTATTTTTCTCCTTTCTCCCTCCTCAGCCAACTCAAAGATGAACTTTTCTGAAATACCAGTACCTGAAAAACATTATCAAAACAATCATAAAATGTGTACCAGTGGATGATCCCGAGGTAAAGATAACCAGGTTCATCCCCCCCCCCCCCCGCTATGATAGGACAACTATTTGAAACAAAACATTATCAAAACGCATATTAGTGGCTGATCCTGGGGTAAAGGTAACCAGGATCGCCCAACCCCCTTATTTGATAGGACAACAGATTCTCCATGGTACAGCAAAACCTCTATTTCAAGGACACCCTTGGACTGCCAGTGGCTGTCCTTTATAGAGATTTGTCCGGATGACAGAGGTCAAATTGAGTGAAAACGGCCAATTTGGGACCAAACTCAGTGTCCTTAATAGCGATTGGTGTCCTGCTTATTGAGGTGTCCATGCAGAGAGGTATTTCCTAAAAGCACACTTTCTGACCAAACAGAGAGCTGGGGTTTTTTTCCGATTTTGCAGATCCGCCGATCTCGAAATTAATGAAAATGAAATAATTGTTTTAAATTTTTCATCTGCCCGCCGATGTACAAAGCCAACTTCGTCCTGACATTTGTGACCCACCACAACAAAGTGAGTCACGTTTCACACAGAAGATGAGCCTAACATGACACGAGGACATAACAGAAGAAATAGATGTTCTCAGATTTCACAAAAGGCAGACAACAGTTGCTTTTACACGAGGAGGGATCTAACCCTCCTCACCTCGAGCCACTTGAAGCCAGATCACCTGTAACTGGCTTTGTGCTGTCTACACGGAGACGGATTGAATCGACCTACCTCGGCAGTTTAGGCCATTTAAATCACTTCCCCCTCGTTAGGTGGTGCAGGTGACTCATCTTTTCATTCATCTAATACCTAATTATAGTACAATGAGTATTGTGTGCAAAGTGTCTCGAGGCCAGATCCGTTCTACACGGAGAATTAAGCGTCTTGAACTGGCTTTATCTGGCCTCAAGTGACTCGAGACTGCAGTGCTAACGCGCCTCGGGTCAGGTCACTTAGAGACGGTTCTGATTTCGTTCTACACGGTAAAAATTATCCTGACCCGCCTCGAGCTGGCTCGAAGCCGGTTCCAACTGTCCTCGTGTAAAAAGGCCTAACAGTGAAATGAACAACCAGTCCATCTCTACCTGTCAAGCTCAGAGCTACATGCGACTCATTTTGTCCTGGTGGATCAGATTTGTTGGCTTTTCTCTTCAGTTCATAAATGTATTTCTGATTAAAATGATACTGCTTATTATAGTTCTACCATGCAATGCCATTGAAATTAACAATTATCTCCAATCTGAAATGACACAGTTTGTTTGCATTCAATGATAAATCTAATGAACATATGGCACTTACTGCGTAAATTGATGACATTTTTTTTGGGGCCGTGATTGGGAATGTAAACACATTGAATCACTTAAACCGAAAGTACGACCTGTGATGAAGACAGATGAAAAATGACCAATCTATTGAAGTTGTTAAAACAAGTGTGATATATCCATTAAAGGCCCGGTCCTTTCACAAGACTTTTGCAGTACAGTAGAACCTCCCTTAGTGGACACCTCTCCATTAGGGACACCCTCTCTATTAAGGACAACCTCTTTATTAAGGACACTAGTTTTGGACCCAAATTGGTTGTTTCTATTCAATTTGTCCGCTCTAATCAGGACACCTCTCTATTAAGGACAGCACTAGTCAGTCCCAAGGGTGTCCTCAATAGAGAGGTTCTAATGTATAATGGCTTGCCCATTTTTGAAATTAATCACCAATCTGTTGAAGTTGTTAAAACAAGTGTGATTAATTATAGGCCTAGTCGTGTAGTTCTTTTACACGACTTTGGCACAATAATGCTTTGCCTATTATTGAAATTAGAAGATCGCCAAGATAAGAACTATGAGAACTGCAAAAAGACTGTTTCAATACACATTAACCCTCCAGCCCTCAAATGCCCGTGGACGCCCACAGCTTTTTCCTTCAAACGCCTGTGGATGCCAGCGATTTAGGGGCGACATCTGCCGTGAAAGTGCTGAACTTCTGCTCAGTCATGGAGTCATCCGTTACGGACGGGTAATACTACAGATTTTATGTTGAAATTGCTCTTTTTAGGAATTTTTCTGGAGGAACAGATGGAAAAACGCTGGAGTGCTAAAGGGTTAATGCACCACCCTATGTCTCAATACGAACTGGTTCAAGCACGTTTAAATTCGCTTCAAGAACTACATTTGCTGAACAAGTGGTTTGAAAAAACTATCGATCGACCTGACTGATTGTGGCACCCAAGTATGTATCAACATTTTATGTCCATTTATTTTGGTTTATCGAAAGTATGGCCAAAGCCTAAAGCCTGCAGCACACTAGCCGCCAACTTTGGCGACAAGGAGCGTTCAGCTGACGCCTCGCGATGCCGAAGTTGGTGGCCAGTGGATCCCGGTCAGAGCACACCTGCCCAGAATCAGCGTCCAGTAGCGTCTTTTCCGCCACTTTAGGCTGCCATTTTGAAATGATGTGACATCAAGACGCATACTGATTGGCCATAGCCTCGCCGCTGACGCCAATTCAGGTGGCAATCCGTACCACACCTGGCTTCTTCTGGCGTTCAAACACGGCGACACGCGTCAAAAATCAAACATGTTAGATATTTGGCGTTTAGTTGCGGCAAGTGGCGGCAAGTTGCGTTCGCCGACGCCGTTCGTAGCAGACTAGGGATTTATCAGGCGTTCAGGACTCTTGTGGCAAAAAACGCCTGTGAACGCCGAAATTGGCGGCTAGTGTGCTACAGGCTTAAGAAAGCATGTGGATCACATGTATTGTATTGTGAAGAGTTATTCCTGGTTACTCTAAGGTTATTCCTATTCGGGAATTAGCACCAAGGGTCCAGGCCGCCAAGGGGCCAGTCAGTCTGTCAATTCCAAGCCATTCAACAAGTACAGTAGAACCTCTCTATTAAGGTCACCCTTGGGACTGATAAGTTCTGTCCTTAATAGAGAGGTTGTCCTAAACAGAGAGGTGTCCGCTAAGGGAGGTTCCACTGTATAACACCTGAACACTGCTTACCTGTAGGCCTAGTTTCATCTTAGTTGGACAAGAACTGATGTATTTCATGCATGAGAAAACACATTTAGAGGAGAATAACTTAGAATGATCGACTCACAATCAAAATAGTGCTTAGACTATTAGTCTAAGAGCAGTTAACAAAACAACATATTAAAACAAAATTGGAATTCGCTCAGACCCATCCTCATTTTGGTCTCATTCCAATCCACCTATTTACACCACACACAACAATCTCGCCTAATGTGATCAAAAGGGGTTGCATGTCAAAGGCCTACAAATTTCCAATTCCGTAAAAACCTACTGAATGTAAACATGTTGTTGTAAGGTCAGTTACACAAATACTACACATATCAAGTCTCAGCAAAGTTGTCAAATTTCAAATTTGGCCGATTTATTGCTTTGATAAATCGACTGAGACGCGGGAAATGGATTTGCATCATATTGCTCGAACGACTTTTTAAAAAAAAGTTCGAACATCGTTTAAGATAACGCTAATAAATAACCTTGTAACACCTTGTAATGTAATCCGAGTATGACATATGTACATGTAATCGGCGTATTACATTCATGTAATCGGGGTATTACATGTTCATGTAATCGGAGTATCACATGTTCATGTAGTCAGAGTATCACACGTTCATGTAATCAGAGTATTACATGTTCATGTAATCAGAGTATCACACGTTCATGTCATCGGAGTATTACATGTTAATGTAATCAGAGTATTACATGTCATGAATCGGAGTATTACATGTTCATGTCATCAGAGTATCACACGTTCATGTCAACGGAGTATTACATGTTCATGTAGTCAGAGTATTACATGTTCATGTAATCGGAGTATTACATGTCATGTAATCGGAGTATCACTCGCTCATGTAATCAGAGTATCACATGTTCATGTAATCAGAGTATTACATGTTCATGTACCCTTTACCTTTATTATACTCCATCTTGGTGAAAAACTACAAACCAATAGTCCACAGACAGCTTCACCGTCAGAGGGAACACAGTCCACTGCATATATTCCTGACCGACATGAAAAAATTACTAGCACTCTGACGAATCCCAAATCTTCTGAATGGACAGTACAGTTGTAATATTCACCCTATTTGGCAAGGAACCATTGTGTCAAATGTCCCTAGATAAACTTATACTAGATTCACCGCTCTAATTCCGGTTCTGAATTCTAAGGTCAAGCCATACAAGATATTATAGAAATTTCTATTTTTATACAATTCAATACACAATTAAGATACAGTAGAACCTCCATTAGCGGATACCTCTCTACTAAGGACACCCTCTCTATTAAGGATACTAGTTTTGGTCCCAAATTTGGTGTTTCCATTCAATATGACCTCTCTAATCAGGACAACTCTCTATTAAGGACAGCACTTGTCAGTCCCGAGGGTGTCCTTAAAGGTGACCTGAAATGCTTTTATTAAAATTCTAACTTGGGGTATAAAACTATAGGGCATAACATAAGAAACACAAGTGTGAAAACCGCATAAAAATCAAACTACTCATCTTAAAGTTATAGCAGTTTGTAATTCAAACATTCCAGGTGGTGCAGGAAGAACAAATTAATGATGTACATTGTGCTGTACTGAAATAAAGTTTTGATAGTTTCATGCTTATATTTTAATTACCTTGTCACAGGTATGAGCTTTTAGGGAACAGGTAAATGTGCAATTTTAAAATATAGGCATGAAACTCTAAAAAACTTTATTTCAGTACAGCACAATCTACATCATCAGTTTGTCCTTCCTGCACCACCTGGAATGTTTGAATTTTCTACCTGCCATAACCTGAAGATGGGTAGTTTGCTTTTTATGCGGTTTTCACCACTGTGCTTGTTATCTTATGCCCTATCATTTTTTCCCTAAGGTAAAGAGTGTTGCAGGTGACCTTTAATAGAGAGTTGCTACTGTACTGTAATAGGCGAGTGACACCAAAGTTGTCCAATGGACACGGGACAATGGACTTTGTGTTATTTTGAAGTAATTAATGAAAGGGTCCTAGATCGGTGAAACTAGAGTAATAGATGAATGAACCTGATTGAATTAAGCAAAGAATGCTTCAAACAATACACTATAGAGTAAATTCGGAACAAGTTTACAATCCTCGATCATGACCCAAAAATAGTCATCAATTGACAAAATAAGTGCCATTGACATTGTTAAATGGATTTAAAGTTGAATACAACCCAACTACGTTCTATTATTTATTATCTATCATTTACGATCGATCGTGATCGTAAATTTGGAGGTTAAATTGACGTTTTGTTATGACAAAATGTGGCACTTTTAATGATATTTTTAGAGTTTGACCTCTGTAAACTTTTAAAAAGTTAAAAATTTCATGGTTCTGGCTATCGGGGGTTCATGACATATTGACAAAATAAGGTTTTCAATGATATGGCCGCCTGGAGCCTAGAAAGTAGGTCAAAATGGTGATGATTTTTTGTGTGTCAAGTCATGTTGTCATAAGACATCCACACACCAAGTTTCAACTTCCTAGACTCAACAGTGAGGGAACGTGCCACCGTTGTAGACGGACAGACTGACAGACGACGGACAAGAAGTGATGACATAAGCTCCCCAGGTGAGCTAAATATGGTTTTTGATATTCCGAATAACTACAAAGGATTTTTTAATAATTTTTTGGGCCAAAAAGCCTCTATGGTGTGCAAACTTTTTGGGTTTTTCAAACGCTCAACACCGTATTTCTAAGAGAGATTCAGCTGTGACCCAATTAAGTCTCACTGGTAAATTGAAGTGGCTTACCCGGGAATGGGTGGCTTCAGATGGTTTATCACAGATATTAAGCCTGGAAAAAAGAATATGATAAAAATTATAACAATACTGCAGGGGTTTCATAAAACTTTTTTCGTCATATCAGTATCTCTAGTTCGGTATCAATTCCTTTACCCATTTATGCACTTTCTACCAATACCTCTAAAATATCAATTTTAGTCAGAGAAAATCTCAAAAGCGATTTTATATCTAAAAGCAGAGCAGCTTTTACACTTAGTAACCTGCCCGGGAAACTTCCACCATAGGATGATTGACAATAAGTAAAGTTTTCGTTGACTTACTTGGGCATGGGGTGGTCTCAGAACGCTAGCTGGAGAGACACAGAGTCAGAGATGTACCTTCCTGAAGTAGTTGAATCTGTAACAACAACAAGAATTAGTTTAAAAATGGATATTATCTGAGGCTCACCAAATCCGAGGTCATACGCTATGCCCCCCCCCCATACTCCCTAATCAGGCCTTTCCGAAGACACTCCACTCCGATGCACTTTTCTCAAGTAGTGTAATCTGTAACAACAACAAGAATTAGTTTATCAGAGGTCACACCCTATGCCCCCCCCCATACTCCCTAATCAGGCTTTTCCAAAGACACACCGATGCACCTTTCTGAAGTAGTGTAATCTGTAGTAAGGATAAGGAAAGGTTTTAGAATGGAGATCATCGGAGTCTCACCCCATCAGAGAAAAAGCTCACGTGCACTCTCACCCCCAGTTTTAATCATAAAACTTAAAAATAATTTACATGCACACTGGTGATTGGGCCTACAATGTTCATTAATTTTGAATTTGTATTTGTATTTTAAAATGTCCAAACGCGAAAATGCATACCAAATATAAATTTCAACATTGCCGTTGTGTGGACTGACATACAAATACCATGAATATCACGTTTAACATAACTGCATTACGGCAGTGTGTATTAGCGGATTCCTATTTTAAAAATTTGCCAACATATTCTAGAATCACCGATCTAACATCAGTTCATTATCTCTCAGGGGCATGACAGCCCCAAGCACAATGCGTATTGAACAGGCCAAGGCCCCTTCATAACTGATTGGCTCAGGGCCTATGCCTGTTATTAGCCGCACGTACACAACCTGAAAATAGACCACCAATCTTGGTTCGCGAACCAATGCCGCACCATCGAAAATCCACCAAGCGCTTACACCAGCGCTGCAGCTATATAAAATCCGGCAACAGATGGCGTGCAAACAATAAGCAGAAAGCGCCATTTTGAAAGCGCCACCTGTCGCCGAACCATCTAACTAGCTAATTGCCGATCCATTAGCACGTACACCACGACAAAGCCGAGCTTTTAACAAGCCGGACGAATTTGGACCATCAAGCTTGATGGGACAAATTCGCCCGGCAATTTGTATTGGCAATGGATTGCCGAACCAATTTGTCGCAGCAATGTGGTGGTGTAAGTGCAATTGGTCCACCAATATTTCGTGGTGTACGCGCAGCTATTCTGAACCCCTGCTGTGAAATCGAAACTAACAACACTTAGGGTAGATAGATGTAGAGTACATTTACATAGTCAGTATACATCCTAAAATGAGATGCATAAATGTCTTTGATACTTAACACCATGCTTTATTATTTTTTGTTGGAGCACAAGAGGACAAACACCTTGACTTTTAAATTTATGGCTTTTAGGGGCAGAATTCAGCAGTTTGAAATGCAGAAGATGCTCTGCAGGGAGGGGGGAGGGTCAGCAATCAATAAAAACATATTCTGTGGACATGTGGCGCCCTCTCATATCGTTAAACTGTGTGAAAACCATGGCACCTGAATCCTGGTTATATGCGAAATTGGCTTCGGTGGGAGCCAGAATATGGGAATCAGTAACAAATACATGCCAGCAAGCAAAATGGATTGTAAAAAGCTAGCGTCACTGGTGGAGAGTATAGCAGGCAGATAAGGTCATTAATAACCCTATTATACGTTCAAGACAAAACAATTTCAAAGGGGCACGAAAGGCAAGAGCACAGGGTTAAACAAATTTCAATGCGGACATTTACGTTTAACGTAAAATCACAATTTCAAATCTTCGATTAAAAATCATTTTTGTTGATTCTTGTGTGTAACTGACACTAGAATAACTTCAGAAATGTTCGAACATGATATCATAATATTGTCCTTGTGAGTCTTGGGAGTAAATGATAAAATAGGTATATTTTTGGGGAATTATACACTGATGAGTTATGAAATATGTGTACGTCAGACTGAGGGTCAAAGGTTTATACCCATGTGACTTGATATAAGGATTATGACGTTGATGATAGGGAAAGTCTCTCGGTCACGAGATATGTAAGATTGATTAAGGCCTACACCTTGCGTAATTACTGGTGGGCCATGAAAATAAAAATGCTTTTCTACACAGTCATGGTCAACAGTGTTGTAGTGCAAAAACTTGGTTATGAAGTTTGTATATCTTTTAGTGTGTCCACACAACGGCATTCAAAATCACACAATTTGAAATTTTCAAATTCAAATACAAAATTTCAAATATTTAACATTGGCGTAGAAAATATTGGCAGTATAGCTAGGCAGGCAAGATAAAGTTACATGAAGTCGCCAATAGGGGTCTCTCACATCCCACAGCACGTCGAAATGATTCACGCTTGTACGAGGAATATATTTAGTGCTGAATCTGTCACGACCCAGGGCCCTTACTGTGTATATTAGTCACGTGAAGATGGCCAAATTAGCCCCTCTCCTCCTGAGTCCTGTATAGTCCTCCTTAAAAGGTTATTTTGGGGCTGCTATATTGTATAAATATTGAGGGGACTGATGTGAGAGACAGAGTGAGTGAACATGTTGGAATCAGACTGCCCGAGGAAGGAATAAAAAGCAAATATAAAGAATAGAAACCATTCTGAACTATCAGAGTTACTCGGTCTGCTAACTCTTGGTGTAACAGAGTCCGGGTTGGCAGAGTGGATCCAAGCCCAGACCAGAGCCCCAACAAAACAAATGCACACACTCAGAACACAACAGAGGACCTGACCAGAGCCCAAACAAAACACATGCACACACTCAGAACACAACAGAGGACCTAAACCAACTTCAGACAATGCCAAAAGCCACTGTGAGCCTTTATCATTCCAGGTGAAACTCATGATTGGTCAAAGCCCAAACAAACTGGTGAGACAAAATCGTCCGTTGTTTGTCTCACCAAACACCACAAGGGGCAGAGCTAAATCGAGGCCAAAACGGAGATCGCAGCTGAGGTTTTGGGCGAAATGATACACTGTTTAGATGCTATTTAGCCAGTTTCGTTTCGCCTGTTTCACTTACACCTAAATACAGGTGACGTCCTCACCAGCCATGTTGGAGGGACAGACAAAAGAAAGGAAAGTGAAACTGACCGTGACAACGTTTGATTGAGTTCAGTCAGGCACGACAATCATTGTTCGGTTGACCATGAAAACACTCTTTTTACATGTAGGCCTTTTGTACGAGCATAATTCAACTGGCCAAATAGCGTCTTAGTCTACACATACAAGGTTTTATAAATGTGGGAATTAATTCTGCTCATTCAGCCGGTACTGACAGCACTTCGGTTAACCCTTTTCCACTCCAGCAGTTTAGTATATTTTCCATCTGTTCCTCCAGAAAAATGCCTTTTAAAAATTCATATACATGCCTTAAATTCATATAAATTCATATACATTCATAAAAGTAAGCAATTCTTTAACATGAAATCTGTAGTATTACTCGTCAGGAACGGATAACTCCATGACTGAGCAGAAGTTCTGCTCCGAAAATCAGCTCAAGTAGAACGATGTTTTGATTCATCACTTTCACAGCAGATGTAACTCTGATTGTGGGCATCCACGGGCGTTTGAAATGAGGGAAAAAGCTGCGGGCGTCCACAGGCATTTGGAGTGCTGAAGGGTTTAATAAACATGATTTTTGATTATATAAACTGCAAGTAGGCCTTTAGTGTGAACATGATCGTAGTGTATTTCATTTATTCTCTTGTTGGTGCGGAATACTACAGTCCAAGTCACAAATGACATCTGTCCTGCTTCGCGTCTGTGACGTGCAACTTTGTGCACCAATGACACAGCAGTGACACGCTCATCTTGCTGTGTGTCGCGTAATTTATGCGCGACTTACGCACGACCTACGTGCTGGGTAGCGCATTAAATGACATGCACTATTGACACGCCAATGACACGAGTTACAGGATGTCAATTGTGATTATGACTGTATATCTTAAGGGTGTGAACGGCTGTATTCTCCCTTGGAGTGTGTCCACTCTGACGTCAACAATCAATAGAAGATAGAAATTTAAAAGTGTCATGAAAGGGTTAATCAGACGTGAAACAATACGACACTCAGTCTGAGGCAGCGGGGCAGCGGTAGCGCAGTGGAAGAGAGTCGGCCTCATGATCAGGAGGTCGTGGGTTCGACTCCCGGTCGGATCACTGCTTGGTTCCCCTACTGGTCGAGTTCAAGTGAGCACCTTCTGGCTGCTCCTTGAAACCCCTGATTGATTTCTGTGGAGACCGGGGTAATAATATGATATCCCAAAGCGCTTTGAGCGAGAACTATAGTGTCACGGAATTGCGCTATATAAAAGACTCATTATTATCATTATTATTATTATTAAGAACTTCAGTCCCGGATAGGATGACGGTACGGTTTGCGCATAACTGACCAATCAGCTAACACCATTAACAGAGCCAGCAAATAGCTGATTGGTCAGTTATGTGCTAACTGTACCATCATTCATATGCGAGACTAAAGGTAATACCATCATCCTATTACGTGGACAGTTGATAGCGGGCAACGTTTCCCAGATTGGGCCTCCCATCTCTTTTTCAATGGACCAGTGCTCATTGGTGTCCTGGAATATTTGTACATAAACACCATGCCAAGAAAGCAGATAAGCTATAGAATGATCACGAACATACTGATTGTTCAGAGTAATTCCTAAAATTCTCAGCACCATCCATAGCTAAATAAACAAAATATGGTTTTATGTTTCGCAAATCAATATGCGAAGCATGTTCCCATCATGCAATAATCTGTCAAGTCACGTCCAATGACGTGACCCAAATGTTCAATGCAGCCCTGAAAGTTTCGGGTATTGGAAAACTATGGATTATAAAAAACTGGAGTGGGAATGTCTAGACGGACAGTCATCACTCTACACCGCCTGGAATGAATGAACTGGCGCCCTGTCCCAGCTCATTTCCCAATACCCCATCGGTTCTCAAAGTCAGCAAGTCTCCATAACTATTGATGCCTGAATTTTCATCATTGAGTTATATGATGCTCATCAGCCGAAAGGTCCCTTTTTCACAAACTACTTTAGTTTCAGCTGTCTTATGCGCGTAGTCCACTTGGCCAACCTTACTCTCCTGTCACCTTCAGCGCGTGTGGGCTGAGGGGCAATGCCCGCTTTGCGATGCTATTTTCGTGGGTTCCTTTAATAGGGTGTTACCCCAATGTTCGCGGGTCCCAATCAGAATGGCAGGGTGCTGCACGGGTGAACTAGCCACACGTTGGATGTGCTTCATTTGAAGACATACTAGTAACCGAGTGACCGAGTGACTAGCTAGGCCCTACATATACATGAGGAACACCGGCCTTATAATTGCGGGAACAAGAACAAGTCAAGTGCCTTGTCAAAGGACCTACACCTCACACTCTGTGACCCTTCTGCATGCCAAGTACCTTACCCAAGGACCCACACCACTACCTTTGTGACCCTTCTACCAAGTGAAGTGTCTTGTCCAATGACCCACGCCTCACATTTAGTGACCCTTCTGTGCACATGCCAAGTGTCTTGCCTAAGGACCCACACCTCCGGTCATGCTAATTCCCGACCTACCCCGACTTTTTCCGACATTTCCCGACTTGCGGAAAATGCTGCCAAAATATAGTGTATTAATCATCAGAATATTTATATTTGTACTGTTTACATACAGAAACAGCACGTCTGTTAATTTCAGGACTTTTGAACGATGCTAAGTTGAGCAAATCAACTCCAATAATTAATTTATGCTGGGTTCAGACAAGGCCGTATGCATGTACAGTTTACAAGAAGCGACAACCACAACTAACCAAGATTACCGACCTGCAGAAAAATTGCGGTCGGTTGGGTAGATGTAACTTGCTTTGCTCAACTTAGCATCGTTCAAAAGTCTTGAAATTAACAGACGTGCTGTATATGTATGTAAACAGTACAAATATAAATATTGGGAAATGTCGGGAAAAGTCGGGGTAGGTCGGGAATTAGCATGACCCCACACCTCTACCTTCGTCACGCGTCTGCCAATGGACTAAATGAAGGATTGGTTAACCTTGAATAAACTTTTTAGGACTTAATTTCATATTTTTGGAATCAGACAATTCCATATGAATTCCATTGAATTCAGACAAGGCCATATGCATGTACAGTTTACAAGAAGCGACAACCACAACTAACCAAGATTACCGACCTGCAAAAAAATTGCGGTCGGTTGGGTAGATGTAACTTGCTTTGCTCAACTTAGCATCGTTCAAAAGTCTTGAAATTAACAGACGTGCTGTATATGTATGTAAACAGTACAAATATAAATATTCTGATGATTAATACACTATATTTTGGCAGCATTTTCCGCAAGTCGGGAAATGTCGGGAAAAGTCGGGGTAGGTCGGGAATTAGCATGACCGTTGTTGGATCACCATCTGTCCATTACAGGTGAAAAGAATTCGCTACAACATTTATGGTCACTGAAGACTTTATCAGGGGCTCTTTCGTTGGCATCTTATCATCTTAGAAATTCTGTGATTTGACCTGCTATCAACGGGCCATGTCTATAATTGATGCTTAGCAACAGTCAGTAGCAACGACGTGCACTTGGTATTACATCATGATATGCACAAGAAACACACGATGTATGTAGCCAAGTTAGTAAGCAGTTGCAATAGGCCCCTAATACCTTCCGAGAATTTGAATTTATGCGGACATAACACGAATGGACTGTAGCAGGCTACTCACCTTTTGATGTTTTGATAGTGCCTGTATTGATGATCCATGCGGCCCAAGTCGAACCGCAACCTGGAGTGCGACAGTCCACCAAAAATGTCGGTTATTCAATCGCGGAATTGTGTGGAATTTTATGTAACTGCAAACACAACTAGTGCAGTGTCATGCTTACTGTATAAAATGGGTTTTCCAGCGACCTGCTGCCATCTGGTGTTAGGAAGTGGAACTATAAATGTTGTCTCCCATTTATATTTCAACCCCGTATGCAAGTAACTTCGCGGATTTGGCCCTGAAACTTTACCCGGTACCAACATCTGAAGCACCTCGATGAATGCTGTTACTCAGAGTCATAAGTATATACAGTCCATGATTATCTTTGAATTGCCCGACTTACGCCTATAGAATACATGTACATGAATAATGTAAAAACCGGCCAGGAGCCGTTTCGACTGTCGAGAGTTGATGATGCCGGGTTGTCAGTATAAGACCGTACAACATGACTTATACTGCTCAGGCGGCTGTATTGGATCCCAATGGGGGGGGGGGGGGGGGGGGTAGACCATTTCAGGTGTCTGCAGTGTTGTATTGGGTAAAAAAAAACTGATCTCAGGATGATCATGAAACGTGGAGGAGGATGTTTGGGTTCTTGTCCTAACTCAAGCCGACAGAAGACTTGAGTCAGACATATTTAAAATGAATTGTTTTTGTAATAATTGTTTAATTGGATCAAGTAAAATAGTCATTGGCATAATCAAGAAAGTGCTTATCGAAACCAAATGATCATAACCCTTGCTACCCCAGTAAACAATCCTTTTAACATAGTTTCCCCAAACAAACAATTACTACAGCGTTTTATAACCAGAAACGACCAGCTTAGGCCTACCGGTGTGCAAGGGATAGTAGTCCTAGGGCTGATAGTCCGTGTAACAATAGCCCGCATTGCTAAATGTTTTGGTTAGAGTTAGCGGTACAATAGATCATGCTGCTTAATTGGTCAAATACAATGCTACCGGATTATGACTCCAGGGGGACTATATCCGCTGTCACACCGGTCTTTAAAAATGACTGAAATACCCTGACTGAAAAGATTTACACAAGATACAGCCAGACCATGGAGTACCAAGGTAGGAAGTTTTATAGAACTTCCTTGGGTGTACCAAATAACCACGCCTTTTCCTTTCAACATTATTTCTTTCCATTTGGGCGGCAATTATTGCTGTACAATTCTCGTTACTCCAATTCCGTTCAACATTAGGCCTACTCGTGATTGATGTGAAATGACAATTCTGCGTCAACAGTAATCATATTGTACCACCGCAATTATATAATTGACAATTCATTGATAAAGCGTATCCTCAGATGATGGCAATGTACCGAAGCATACTAAGCCCTCTCCCCGAATAATCGGAATAGTCGTAAAATAGAATTCCTTTTACCATTCAACGGGAAAGATGATAATAAAAAAAAAAATTAACGTATTGTGAGATGAGAGAGACCCCTATTGGCGGCTTTGTGTAACTTTATCTTGCTTGCCTAGCTGCTGCCTATATTCTCCCTTTAAAAGAAATAGTGTTTTACACGATTTGGGCATCGTGACCCCTGAGGTGTTTGCATCTTATCAAAATGTTAAACTTCATGAGGCTTAGAAAGGAATATGAGTAGTTATGAACCCTTTGGTACACCATAGTATGCCTACACTCCGGACGCAGTGGACTGGCTTCGTCCTGTCGCTATTGCTAAGCTGTTGCTTGCATCCTCGTTTGCTCTTTTCGACAGGTCCTTCTGTCCATTTGAGGTAGGAGATCCTAGCTGTCGACGAAGACTTGGAGTTTCTTCATTGCCGTTCTGGCTGTTCGCATTGCCTCTGAGCCATACGGCATGACGGATTCCACATTCGATTTGAAAATCCTCAGCTTTGTCTTTGCCGCAAGGTTTTGTTGTTTGTGTTTCTGCAGTAAGGGTCTCAGGTAGAGACAAACGTCACAATCTGAGAGTCTCAAGTAGAGACAGATGTCACAACCCTGGTCTCAGGTATAGAGACAAACGTCACAACCCGAGTCTCAGGTAGACAGATGTCACACCCAGAGTCTCAAGTAGAGACATATGTCACAACCAGAGTCTCAAGTAGAGACAAATGTCCCAACCAGAGTCTCAGGTAGATAGATGTCACAACCAGAGTCGCAAGTAGAGAAAAATGTCACAACCAGAGTCTCAGGTAGAGAAAAATGTCACAACCAGAGTCTCAAGTAGAGAAAAATGTCCCAACCCTGGTCTGAGGTATAGGGACAAACGTCACCACCCGAGTCTCAGGTAGACAAATGTCCCAACCAGAGTCTCAAGTAGAGACAAATGTCACAACCTGAGTCTCAAGTAGAGAAAAATGTCACAAACAGAGTCAGCTCAATTAAAGAAAAATATCATAACCAGAATCGTAAAGGACAATTGGCATTATTAAGGGGCAATATTACCCAGCTGTCGGCTGCCCAGTCACCTATTATTCTACGTGAGTAGTTTCCATCAACAAATTGAACAGAAAAAGGAATTATCGCGCTTTTCCGATGTTGACTCCGGTTTGACCCGAGTTAGCTCTCCTTGCATAAACTCTTTCCACCTGGAACAATGCTCTAGTAAGGCGTTTCCTGGAGTTAGTATCTACCCTGTGACGACTTGGTGCTGATATAGATTTTTCCGACGCACGCTGCTGGCGCTTGATTCCCCCGCAACTGCGACGATCAATGGAAATGACGCTTCGTCTTCAAGGGGGACTATATACGCAGGAGGGGAGGGCTAATTTGGCCATTTTCAAGTGACTACTATACACAGTAAGGGTCCTTGGTCATGACAGACTCGGCAATAAATATATCCCTAGCTCGTACAAGCGCGAATCATTTCGACCTACTGAGAAAAAGAACAAACATACTGCAATAATATTGAAAAGGCCAGGGGCCATTGTGCTCACTGTGTAGATAGCTATTCATGCTTGTTAAGATACGTGCTATAGTATATAGTCAAATAAAATTTTCATGCCATTTAATCTCTGCGACCTTGAAAAGTCAGAGGTTATCTGACGGAGGGAGTCATGTGTACCAAGTTTCAAGTTCATAACTTCAGTAGTTAAGAAACGTGCCACAATTACACACAAACGGCCAATTTACGCCATTTGACCTCTGCAACCTTAAAAAAAGTACGTCAAATCAAAAACCCTTATGATATGTGATGTATCCTTGCAAGGAGTATCTACCATAATATGTTTAGCGAAAACGAGTTGCTTATAAGCGAAATATCGCACTTTTTAACTTTTGGCCCTCTGGTGGCCTTGTCAAAAATCAGATCAGATCAAAAGTCAGTGTCAGAGGTCACCTGACCTGGGGTTGTCTGTGTACAAAGTTTCAAGTTCATAGCCCAAGCGGTTAAGAAACGTTCTATTGCTTTTGAAACAGGATACAGACGACGGATGACGACGACGATGACGGACGCCGGACACTGCGGTGTTGTATGTAGACCAATACTTCGTCCCCAAAAGGGACGAAATGCGAGGTGCCTATTGCGAAAATGATTGGATGACGAAAACATTGGCCTGATTGTTTGGCTAGCCTTGAGACATCAAACTATTTTCCTGTTTTTCATCATGGCTTTAAGCTTAAATGCGTTTGGGCTGGAATTCCTGGCTTTTTTCGAGATAGCGCATACTGTAGGCTCGATGTACAGCGTAGCGGATCGAGGCTATGGGCTGTATTGTATAGAGGTTCTTCACTGACGTCACATGATGACGTTGCCAATTGTTTTGCACTGCCATATATTTGCCGTCACACGTGGTCACGACGGCAGGTGGCCGTCAAAACGTCACGTCGTGACGACACGTGGAGAACCTCTATTATACGGTGAGCCAAAAAGCCGACCAATACTTGAAACAAAGAAAATTGTCACAACCAGACTCTCAAGTAAAGAAAAATATAAATACGGTGGTGTAGTGTACAATAATGTGGTACACAATATCTACTTATAAAGTACATTTACATGTATTTGCATTGACATTCGTCTTTCCAAAGACTCATGTTTAGACTTCCGGCTCCACTTGCTCGATAGCTATCTTTTTTATCATTCTAACACATGAAAAATATTGTAATTAATCATCTCGTTCCCCTGAGTTCACCGTAGTAAGTTTATTAGCATGAATCCAAGCGTTCCTTTCTCAATGAAAGCACCAAATTCAATAGGCCATTAAAAGTAGGCTCCGATCTTGGGAGTGGGACGGGCCAGGCCGGTTTTACAATCCGCAGACGAAGTGCCTGGAGAGAGTCTGACGTCATTCAGGCTGGTGTGACGTCACGCAACAGCATTGGTCATAAATCTCTGGTTACGGATGGGGTTTAGAGCCCGTGGTGTGGGGAGTATCTTCTGGTCGTGAGGATGACATAGTCTGGGACAATGCATGCAGAATAATTCGCTTCAAAATGCGGCTGGATATGTTTTGAGCTTGAACAGTTTATCTGACGCGCTTGATTGGTTTTTTTCTTCCCCAAATGCCGATTGTGCTTCAGTGTCATTTTCATTCGATAAAGAGCGTTACTCTCTCAGTAGCATCAGCGATGGGAGGAACGCCTTGTCTTGCACTGCGACGTCAACTGGTTTATACCACAGGTTGTTGTAGGGTGGAGAGAGAAACATACTCCGCCTGGGTAGAAGCGTTCCTTTCTTTCTCCGCAGGGCATAATCCGTCTTGTTTCTCTTCATCCTACAACATATTTATACAGGGTAATCTTACCAGCAACTGGTTTTAATAGTGCCTAGATTTCACCTTTAGCTAGCAACCGTATCTAATATGTGTGGATCTTTGTGGCAACTTTACTTTCAGAGTAAATTGGTCCCGGGATATTGGTCTCCGGATTACGGATGTATTGAGTGGATGACATCCGTGCCGGATCAAATCGATTGGTTTGTTTATACCAGAGTCTTTCAAATAGATAAAACGGAGCATTTGTAATCGCTATGTTCAGCTGATCGAAGAATCTCTCAAGTTTCAGTTGTGCGGAATTGTCTTGGGTCGACGTGTGACCCGACAGAGCTCTGTCCAAGCGCGCGCCTTTCGGAACTGGCGGTGGGTTTGATATTGAAACCATACGTTCCCTAGTTGCCTGACTCTTTTTTGAAAAAGAGTAAATTGCGTCGGAATCTAACTTTGAACTTTCACCTGGTTTACAGAGAGTAACAAACACGATACATCTTAGTGGTATCCTCCTCTTCAGATTGCTTCGACCAGTGTGTAAGCCCCCCCCCCCCCCCCCCCGTATTGAGATACCTATTGGTAACGATCAATTTCTGGTTCTGTCGAGCATTCATTATGATGGGTATTCATTTTCTTGAGATTTTCTCACCATCGTCATCGGGCGGAAGTATCGCACTATCCCAATCAATCAAGAGGGCGATTCCTGAAAGAAATTATATAAGTTAGTAGTGTGCCGTCCCAATGACGTCATTGGCGGGCTATGCAACCCCGATGACGTCATTAACTGACTGGTCGATAGGGTTTCCTCGGATCACCAGATGCATTCGATTTGGGAAGGCTGAAATATCCGCGCCTGCAGGAACCGGGATCGATTGTGTAATATTCGCGAGTAATCCCGCCTATAATGTCAAACGTCTATATCTACGAAAGGTGTACATTTTACGTCAAAAATTACGGTAATTCTTTGGGCGAGAAAGGGTGACTTTTACCACGGATTTACCGAGTCTAGGTGGAAATTTTAATTCTTCTTAATCAATTTGGCTGACATAGTTTGTCTCTCCGCCTGGCATGAAATGCCTTTTTACGTTTTAATGGGTAAAGTCGGGAAGGTTAGCCATCAAACCTTTTACATCAGCCAAAGATCGTTCTGCGGAAATGTTCGCTTCCCAGTTCGCTTCTCCAGACCTTTTCTTGTGCGCAGGGCCGGAGAAGCGAAGGTCAGGGTTCAAAATTCCGCCGTCGGGTGGTACGATGTAGAGGGTCCCATACTGTGCGTACAAACTCGCACAGCTAGTGACGAAATTTAGAATATAAATTTCGTTGTAAGGAATGAAATCAGTGCCTCTAGTGTCAAGATTGACTGTTTGTACACCAAATTTCGGCCCAATCCGACTTTCAATATGGTCCGCGTATAATCGCAATTTGTATGTGGCTATAGACTGGATGTATATAACAAAGTCTAAATCATACATCGCGAAGGTTTTGCCGGAGTCATTTCACCCGGGCTTCCAGCAGTGGCACTAAACTGGACGTCATTAGTCGTTTCCCGCCCCACTCACCACTTTCCTCTAGAAGCCCGGCCCTCATCATGTTTTTTTCGGGGCCGGAAGGCGGATTAGGGGGGCTTCTAATTGGTCAAAACAGACAGGAAGTCTTTAAACTGATGAACCACCATCCTGAGATCAGGCTTTTTTACTCCTATGTCGAAGTATGATGAACCACACGAATTCGGAACAGTCTTTGGCAGAAATTTCTGTTTCAATTTGCAGCCTATCAGGGATTTTTCACCCTTATCGTTGAGCCAGGATGGGGATTCATCCCCGTTTTGCGGGTTTTTTTTAACTCTTTCGTCTTATCGAGAAGCGGAGTTGGTTGAAAACCACTTATGCAAGGATGCCGCTTATACTGCTCTACGCCTATACTCAGCTTGAAGGAGTGAAAACTCCCTCCATTACGACTTCTTTATGCGACAAAACGTGACAAAAAATATCCCCAAATGGTTAAATTCCGATTCGATATCAAAAAGGCTCCCGAAAGTCGCTACCTTATCAGGTCAACCCTGAAATGACGTCAATTGACGAATTCCCTGGTCTCTTTTCCAACATGAGGGATGTGCAGCCTCGTTCCTGTTGAGGGTATCCCCAAGCAGCTGTCAATTACCTTGGTTACTGAGCGGGGCCACCCGCCGTATTGACGTCATTCGCGGGACACTAATAATTCATCACAATATGGTGAATCCAGGATAAAGTGTCATCACTATAACGAACTGAATACCGCAATGCAATACTCGGAAAAGAACAGCTGTATTATATAGGCCTATATTTTAATCCGTTTCGAGGTTCAAAGCGGTTATTTTCACATTGTTCTTTTATTACATGTATTGTATGACTATGAATGGTCGATATATTATAAAAGCGAATCTCGTACGAGCGATGTGTAATGCCTTTCCCACGCATCAGTCGGCATCCTGAGATCCAGGTTTTTGATACCCCTACCTCGTAAGAGGCGGAGTATATATCGAAAACCATTGGTGCCAGGATGCTCAGTCGGTACATCCTGAACTTCAGTGCGACACTCGGCACTAACCTGTGCGAGGGGCGGAGCATAAAGGACTGACTCTGGTATTCGAGGATGCGATGCATCATCAAGTCAGACGTGAGGGTTTCTGAATGGAATCATATAGTCCACATTTTCATCTACTTAGCGGTATTGCCCCCATAGCCTCCGCCCATGACGCGCGTAGTCTGCAAGCTGAGCGATGCCATTCCACGCCGGTTCATCCAGAAATGTAATCCTGGGTTCTCCCCGTATGGCAAGCCAAAGCGGAATTTATTCAAGACTTTAGAATTACCATTCAAGAAGTTAAATATAAGTTCAAGAAGGAAATATATGTTCAAGACTAAAATATGTTCAACCTTGAATCAAATGTTTTCAACCTTGAATAAAATATGTTCAACCTTGAATAAAATATGTTCAACCTTGAATAAAATATGTCCAACCTTGAACAAAATATATTCAACCTTGAACAAAATATATTCAAGACTCACGTGACCATATTCAAGACGCACGTGACCACAAAATTGATGGCGTAGTTGCTCATGTTTTGATGCTTTACGGACTTTCCCGAACCCGCGTCCGGACTTTCCCGAACCCATGGTACTTGTGTTGCGTTTCGGAGCTCGAATTGTTCGCACGAGGTTTTGACACATGGTTGTACACGTACCTAGCCGCCTACACCTGACATGTACTGTAATCCTACACATCATGACATGGATGCCGAGTGAATGTCAGAGTCGATACATGTTTCACAGACATATCAGGCAAATTATAGGTTCAAAATGCGCAATGCCTCTCACCTTTCATTCTTAAGGCCGACACCACTGTATCGGATTCTCGTCAGTCTTTTGACATGTTTGAGTGTTTAGGCTATACAGGCAATCAATCATGTCGTGAAACAGAACGCATCAGAAGTACCACAGATTCTACGCTCTACGTCATCAATTTTGTGGTCACGTGCGTCTTGAATATGGTCACGTGAGTCTTGAATATATTTTGTTCAAGGTTGAATATATTTTGTTCAAGGTTGGACATATTTTATTCAAGGTTGAACATATTTTATTCAAGGTTGAACATATTTTATTCAAGGTTGAAAACATTTGATTCAAGGTTGAACATATTTTAGTCTTGAACATATATTTCCTTCTTGAACTTATATTTAACTTCTTGAATGGTAATTCTAAAGTCTTGAATAAATTCCGCTTTGGCTTGCCATATCCCCGGGATCAATCCCGGGCCCTTATGCGTGGTAGCCAGCACCACTAGGCTATGAAGCTCCTCATTTTTTTCAAATATCTGATAATTAAGCACCATTCAAAGCTCCTGAAAATACGGGCATCCGGTTCAGGTTTAATGATGACCTATTCCCGGGAAGAAGACAATCTGGCAGTAATGGTGGCAAAATTCGATTCATCACGACACCGCGGCATGCTTATGGAAGGATTGGTGGAGATCACACCTCTGACATCGGAAAGAGGGATTCTCATACGGCGGAGCGAATGTCCGTCAGCAGAGGCCTATAGGGGAACCATGTCATTCATTGCCGGTGTAGAAGAATGCCCGGGAAACAAAGGATTCTATTATGCGCTTCAATCTCTGAGCTATTGACGGTCAGGGTCTCTGTAGAACCATATGTGACCCGCCATGGCAAGATGAGTCGCATGTCGCTCCGAGCTTGACAGGTTGAGACAGGTTGAGACGGACTGGTTGTTCATTTCACTATTGTCTGCCTTTTGTGAAATCTGAGTGTATCAGTTTCTTCTATTATGTCCTGGTGTCATTTTAGGCTCATCTTCTGTTCGACATGCGACTCATTTTGCCGTGGTGGGTCACATATTGCAGAATACAATAGGGCCGGACACCTTTTCCAGGGGGCATTTGTTATTGTTACACCGGTATTAAAGTCGGCATGTAGCCAGATATATATCACAGATAGAACTTCGATTAGTATTTTAGTGACGCACGTCGTTGGTGATATACCGAATCGGAAAAGCTCGTTGCCACGGTCTGAGCGCGTGCTAATGCTTGCAAATTGGAACGAACGTCTGCTTTCTGCTGTGTAGCATTCATTTTCTTAGCCCATTTCAACGCCAGCACAGTACACGCGGGGAACTTCACTGATCGATTTGAGAGATATAGCCAGCTCACCTGCCTAAAATCAAAATAATCGATCCAATGACGTGGGAAGAATTCCGTAGTGAAATTATCAGTAAATTTAAATAGGTTTTGTTTACATCTGCAGGCCACGCCCCCTTTCATCGTGGAATCACCGGTTCCTAGTGACGTCATTCTGACGTCAGAGAAAAGGTGCTTCGGCGATCCGGCCATGCTGGGAGATGAGTGGCGATTTTCGTGCAATGCCACGGGTTTTCGGGGCTTGCTGGGCCCAGGAATGCTATCGGCTATAGATGGATAGCCAGTACGATGGCTAATATACACAAAGGACCTGTAAGGGTTGGATTCTACGATATAGAGCGGACTATAGGCAAGGGGAACTTTGCGGTTGTCAAACTTGGAAAACACAGGATTACAAAATCTGAGGTGGGTAATCGGTGAAACACCGCTAATATCTCTAAAGTCTTACCATCAATTCGAAATTTTATACCCCAGTCATTTAGATGACTGTTTTCGCTATACGCATGTGAAAGTACATGCTCACAGTCCCAGTAATTTTCTCAGAATCGAAGGGTTTCCCAGCGATTGTGTATGTGGATTTTCCTTAGTGGGTCAGACCTACGTCATCAACGCATAGATGAATACAATGTATACACAAAGCACATGTACCTTTTGTGTACATTTGCACTAATAATGTACTACTGTACTATTTGTTGAAAGCTGGTCAGTTTGTCAATGAATGTCATGAATGCATGCCTTTCCAGCTAGTTGAGTTACACTGCCCACTGGAATAACTGTCCCATGAAGAAAATGTCCATGCAATTTCATGAATTTGAAATACAAGTTTTCTGTTGCTTCATGGCTTGAGTGATGGCGAGGAGGGGGGGGGGGGGGGGTATTGGTAGTGGACAACTTTAGCCCATTGAAATTGGCTCAATGTGTGTTTTTGCCACTGTAAATCGAGCGTATGTGCAGCCCCGAATTAGGGCTGGAATATCACCCCTACGCAACTTGGCCTACTGCGAAAGTCCCACGTCGATTGAGCACCGGCTCTGGTATGTGATTTGCTAGTCCAAATCACAATGACATACGGTAAATCATATCATTGGCATGCTACTCGGCGCATAGGTCGCACGTCAATTGCGCGTAGGTCGAGTGAATATATGCGCAACAAAGAGAGATAAGCGCATCATCTTTACTGTTGCGTTATTTGAACAAGGGGATTTTGAGGTTTCTTGAGGCATTTAATCATGAAATACAAAATCACAAAGCGGAAAAAGGATTTTTTTAAAAACAGATTTTAAGGGGCCTGACATTGAACCAGCTCCTGGAAGGCCTGACAGAGTCAAGAACTTGTGCTGCTTGAGGGTCACCGGAATTATGGAAGGCAAAATTCCCTATACATGTGCATTGTTGTCCCTGAACCAATGTGCACCAGTTGATTAATGTACAGGTACCCACCATCTCCTGTAAGGAAAATGAAAATTAGTTGGTATTAGATGTCAACCTATTCTTGGTAAGTTATTGTGGGGAAACCTTAGAATGTTCTAGTATGTTACCAGAAATATCCATTCTTAGTTATATGAAGAAACATTGAGATAGGTGTGCCTCGATGACTGCATTTTTATGATTTCCTTCAAATTTTGTGTCGACTAAATCTTGTGTTCGCTGCTGAAATTCAATGGTTATTGCGTTTAGAGTTAAAATGTTAGCGAGTTAAGTTTGCAGTATCTTCCAAAATCGTGAAAATCAAATGGTTGGGAACAATTTTTTGCTTGCCTTGGCAAAGATACCATGTACAAGGAGCTTACGTTTTATGTCTCATTCAATTGACAAAGCAATTTAGGGTTGGGTGTCTTCTCAAGGAGACAAAGACCCACAAACCAACGGCCTCCTGATAATGAACCTGGCACGCTAACCGCTATTGCATTCGTCTCTCTGCAGAAGCTGCAGTGAAACATGCCACACTGTCTGATCTAGGACCGTGTTGCAATAGGTCAAGGTCAAAGAAGTTATAGTAGGTCAAGGTCACAAAACTGCCAGTTCGTCTAGGTCGCATAACTGCTAATAGGTCAAGTTCACAAAACTATGACAGTGTTGCAGTAGGTCAAGGTCACAAAACTGCCTGTTCGTCCAGGTCACAAAACTGCCTATTCATCTAGGTCACAAAACTCCTAATAGGTCAAGGTCACAAAACTGTGATAGTGTTGCAGTAGGTCAAGGTCACAAAACTGCCTGTTCGTCCTGGTCGCATAACTGCTAATAGGTCAAGATCACAAAACTACTATGGTATCCTAAGGGAGTTTCAATGTATTCATGCGAGATGTCCCCCCCCCCCAGCGCGTCAAGCTTTAGCAACTATTTTTCACGGGAAAACGGTCACTGTAAGAATTATCCAAGAAGAAATGTAGAATTTTTGCGTTTTTCCATGATTGTCCGGTTCAATTGGCAATATTTCCACTCGTGGTGGTCAACAGAGATACATATAGGAGCCAATGCGATGCTTATGATTTATTTAAATTAATAAAACACCGAAATCCTGTAGAAAGAGGGGAATCAGGCGTTTTCAGTGATATATGACACGAATTGGTTATCCTTGTGCAAACGCCTCGCAAACGCATTTAAAAATAGATGTTACATCCTGTTTGAAGGGACATGTGGTCATTGCACCCATATGGGAATAACTCCCTAACGATACCTTTGACAATGTTGCAATAGGTCATGGTAAAAGAACTGCCAGAGCTGCAGTGCAATCTGCTGCACCTAGCGCCAAAAGGTGTTGTTATGAAGAGTCTGGCCATCTTGACCACCAAAGTTTTTGCGTCTTATGAAGATATCCCTTGGCTTTGTTTAGAGGAAGTATCGATCATAAGGTTCTGGATGGGGTCTGGCTAGAACCAACAGTTTTTAAGGATCCAAAATGAAAGAGTGAAATTTACACTTAACCTCTTGAATCCCAAAACCTAAAAATCCCAGGATCCCAGGGTGGTCACGTGGTTGCGAAATTGGGTCTGACCTTCACGATGTATAGCGCCCGCATACAACCGCCAAAGTCCGGTACCGAGGCGCCATCTACCCAGGCATGCTCTAACTGACCCTACTGTACATCAAACGCGCGAAAACAAGCAATAAACTAGCGTCCCAGCTCAAGGGAATAAAAATATCACTGAGACCGACCTGTCGGTCGTTGGGAAAAAACGTTATTTCAAAATGACCGACTGGTCGGTCACCGGGATTCAAGAGGTTAATAAAGAGCTAATTCAGTGTTCGCTCGATGAGACAACAAGAAAGCGAAACAATTGGTTTAGATAATCTTCCCCTTTGGTGATTATGATTGAAATTATTGCAATGATTCACCTAGAGAATACTTGCAGGTGTGCTGAAACTAATGAATGTACTGTAAAAAATGATAGCAGAATTTAAACGATATTTTTAACATAAGTCACTCTTTGGTGCTTTCCGCTCTTACAGTTTTAGAGAGACGATTTTGCTTTTCTCACATTCTTCCTGTTCACTATTTCAGGTGGCAATAAAAATAATTGACAAGACACAACTGGATAGCTCAAATTTACAGAAAATCTATCGAGAAGTCCACATTTTGAAAATGCTGAACCATCCAAATATCATTAAGCTTTATCAGGTAAGTACTTTTAAAACTCTGGTTAAAGAGATCCAGTCGTGGCACAAGGCTTTATTTAGACTAGCTGAACGTGGTAAAAATAACTAAATTGGTGATTACCTACTTCATATGCAGCTCATTGGCTACATAATCAAGTACATGAGGGGACCTCGAAACTGCTAATATTTCTTATTGGAAGCTTATTCCCGCCTTAAATTTTAACCGGGCTGTTCAAAACTCCCCACTTCATTTAAATCTTCACAGAATATTAGGCCCTGAAGCTAATTAGGGAGAAGTTACACACGTCTAACCCTTAAACGCCCTTTATAAATTTGGCCCACAGTGTTTGAATTTTTAGTCGGATGCGGTAGGCACGACACTCACTGCGTCTCCTCGACGTGGGCACACCTATCGTGGGATTTACTGTGTTCCAGTGGTATGTCTTTGGGAACTCAACCACACACCTGCACACACATTCTCAACGTGTATAACATAAGCCAGCGTTTGAACATCAGGAAACCGATCTCGAAGTAGGCGACAGAGCAGCCCTGGATATGACGAGAGGTCTCCAGTGCATCACATGGAAAAGTGGTTGTGTCGTATGACAGAGTGCAGGAGAATTGGCATGGTTTTGATTTTGCCCATGGTAAAGGCTTTAGATTAAATATGACCCACCACAGCAAAATGAGGCGCATGTCGCTTCGAGCTTGACAAGTTGAGACGGACTGGTTGTTCATTTCACGATTATCTGCCTTTTGTGAAATCTGAGTGTATCAATTTCTTCTATTATGTCCTGGTGTCATTTTAGGTTCATCTTCTGTGGGACATGCGACCCATTTTGCCATGGTGGGTCACAAATAGTCAGTGATTGGGTGGTATTGCCATGTTTGGCTTAGGAATCTTGCCTTCCCTGCAACTCAGCTTGAAATCTGAAAACGGTTGATAAAAACGTGCACAGTTGTAGTGCCGACATGAAAACGGCAGGGCAATAAGTGAAAATTCAAAAAAGGCACTTAAAAACACTACCTTGGACCCAAATACTTCGTGATGCCCTGCAAGGCTTTAAATCATAGACAGTGATTGGGTGTTTGGCCGAGGGGTATTGCTGTGTTTGGCTCAGGAATATCACCTTCCCTGCACCTCAGCTGTAGAAATCTGAAAATGGTTGGCAAAAAAGTGCATAATCAGAAAAAGGCAGGGTGCAGCACCCTGCTATATGGAATGCATTTGCCACTGATGAAAAAAGTCTGGGATTAAGTTGTCCTTTTGAGAAAGACTTCAAATTGTCACAAATGTTGTTTTTATCCTGCTGTTGTGTTTCTTTTTTAGGTGATGGAGACAAAGAACATGCTGTACCTAGTCTCAGAGTATGCACCTAACGGGGAAATATTTGGTAAGTCACGCTTTTATCATGTTCTTTTGAAAATCTTCTAAAATCTCAGTGGTCAGATTTGTTTTGCAAGTGTTTTTGATGACTCAGGGCAAAAAGAATTTTCTTAATTTTGTTTACGCTCGAGTTCTTCGGCGTAATAAAGATGACGTTTAAGAATATGACAGTTTTTGTCAAAAAAGTGTTTGCCAGACAGTGTGTCAAACCCGTTACCCTCAACAAAGCCCATCTTTTAACCAAACATTTCTCCTCTTGAAAGAAGTAACCCTTTTTACACTGCACCTTGTGCATAATCCCCCAATCGGTTTGCGCATCCTCATGGAAGCGACACTTCCCGATCAGGTCAAAGTGACAAATTTTTATCATCAACCTCAAAGGGTTAAATATATCAAAAGTTAAGCCCCTTTCGTAGACTGCCATTACTCCTCTTTGATGGAAGGTAGACCATTTAGTTAGAGTGATCCCCAATCAGTTGGCGCGTCGCACGTCCTCGGGACGTGGTTGATCAGTTCGTCGTTGCTTCATCCTCTAAATGTAAGCTGTAAGTCAGAGTGATGCTGATAAGGTGTGCCATGCAATCTATGACCATTCTAAAATGTGCTGTCACCCCCTTTTGCTGCAGTCATTGTAAAAACCTGTACCCTCGTTCATGAAATTGACAATCAGTCGACGCTTGGCATTCTTTTTCTGGGGCCAGGATTCAACAGCACTGATTTACCCAGGACGTGAAATGGAATTGCACATTCTATGCCAATTTCCCGCCGATTATAAGTAACATAAAAAGTGATGGAGAAGTCGTCAGGTATTTTCGACAACATTTTTCTGGTTGACGGAAAGTTGCCTGGTAGAAAAAAACCTATGGAATTTGACACTTATTCAATGCGTAAGTTGGTGCGTGTATGTGGGGGGGGGGGGGGGGGATAGGGTCTACATTGACAGTTGCATTACTGGGACTACCTTGCCAACATTTAGTTCTTTTTGTATGTAATGTTGTCTTCTGATTCGTCTTGAGACAAGGCTTGACTTTAGTAGTAGCACTGCTAGCAGACATTGCTGAGGACCCACAATTGTGAAATTGTAGACTTAACAAATTGTTACGGGATTTCTGTGTTTTTGTCACAACTTAGGGTCATGAAAAGGCAGGGTCATGATTGGGGTTAGCTATGGCATCAAAATCAAAGGTCATGGTTCGAGTTGCTTCTTATCAAGGAAGTTGGTCCTGCTTGAGACAAAATCAAATATGAGAGTTCATCAAGAAATTGCAAAAATATAACAATATCCACAAAAATTGCCATCAGTAAACTTCTGTATCAGGTCACTAATTACTTGCCTTTAGAGCCACTTTGAAAATATTGTGACCTTCTCATGAGATATCTAGCGTCACATAGTGGTGTGTGATTTCAATAATCTCTTTATTGTTTATATGAATAAACCCGTCTAATTTTCTGCCTCTTTATCATTTTAAATCAATAATAATTATACAAAGGCACAAAAAAACACCAAATTTTACAATGTTGAAAAAAATTTAGCAGTCAACAAAATTACTTTTTCTCATTGAAGTTTTTCCATTGCATTGTTTAAGAAGAAATTTTGTCTACAACATAAAAAAATCACGTATTTAGCATAAGTTGCTAAAACGTTTTAGTTGAAAACAGCATTTCCTGCAATTCTTCCATTACTCTACACGTTTCTCGTGGCAGGAGTCTGCTGAATCAGCAGTTGGAGGGTGCACACCTATCACAACAGCCTCCTCAATACTGACTTTCTCTCTGTCTGAGAGATAAGTCTGCATGGATTCCACTGGCATTTTGCGGAAAGGTTAGTGGTGATGTCATCATGACGTCATCGGGAGATCGCTGCCAGTTCATTACCATGGCATGGGAAGACATTCCAGATATTACGCGCCCCCAATTTGAAGCATTTGGCTTGGGGCAATATGATTTTTTGCAAATTCCACCGGATGTATTGTGATAGTAGCAATATTGGTTGAATTTCCTGAATATATTGTCGATGTTCTTTATTTTTAACTCTGTGAGTGGTGCATGCACTTCTAAGATATGGTGGAGGGCTAGCCCCAGGCAGACCCTTCTGATGTGTTCTATTCACAAATATCTATGGATCTTATTAAGCAGTGGTAGCCGTACTTTTTAACAGGGTCTTTCACACTTTTGAACATTTCTGCTAGGATTGATTGGGACATGTCAGGGACAGATCCAACGGGGAGGGAACAATTCCTGCGGGGGATTTCCGAATTATCTTTTAAATTGACCCCTGAATTGCATCAATCTGAAGCAATCTGAATTAGATCATGTCATTCGAAAGGTGGGAGTATTGAGCCCTCTTCTCCACAGAGTATTTCATCTGCCCCATTCTGGACCTTGTGGTCTAAACCCCCTTTAAATGTGGCCAGGGTATATCTGGAATAACCTTGGTGGTTAAGATAATCTACCCCTGCCCATCCTAGTAACCATCAGAGCTCAGCAGCAGCAACTATCAAAAATAAAAGTTGACAACCTCTGCGGATCCGTCAAGAAATGATTGATAGCATGTAATTGTCTTTTATTAATATAATTCGTAGTATTATACAAGTGTAATTGATCAATTGCAGAACCATTCTACTTATAGAACAGCCTCCCACTGGTATTGATATTTGCTCGAGGCAATACTGTTTCACAACTCCAACAAGAAATGTAGTAAAAATAAACATTTGGTTGATGTAATAACAATTTGAAAAGTTTGTGTTTTTCTGGAGAAGATTTTGAATAATTTATTGAAATGAATAATAGTGAAATCAAAAGCAGAGTTCATTCAGGACATTATCGGTTCGAACGTTCTACCAATATTGGGTAATGATTCGGCCTATATATAAATACATTTGTGGCATTTTTTTTAGCTTTGCTGAAAGTGTGCTAAAGTGAACCTTCTTTTTCAACTGCATTTGCTCTTCTAAGTGTTTTGTTAGTGCCACTACAGTTTGGTGCCAATGGAAAGTCTTAAATGAAAATGCAACAGCCTCTTGTGAAAAAAGGCAGGGCAAAATAGGAAAATTCACCAAAAACTAGGGCCGAGCACTGCTAAACCTCTTTAGCTGCAATGCTAATTTTGTACCAACCAACGTGGTTATGGTTGCGACATTGAAACTGCTGAAACGAGGCCCAATGCATTTACCTTTAAAGCAATGATTCTTTGCAATCAACTTGAATTCTCCACCATCAATGAACTGCTATCCTCCGGCAAATATTTTTCATCGCGGCCTCAGCATCTGGAGCTAAGCTGTCAACTCCATAAATCTTCACCGCTATGTCTTTCATCCTTCTGCTAAATAACTTCATTACTAGGGCTGCGTCTGTGACATGAGCCACCCCTAGGAAGTCTAGCAAGGCCACGGAAACATCTTCATTTGTTTCTTCTCAGTTGAGGGGAACTGTCCCTCTTGGACCTGGTTTGCCTGCTGAATGTTTCAACCGACCAGGTCTATATCGAATCTTGAAACGTTGGGTCACAATTTGAATCGAAAACTGCATTAGTCTATACCATTGCATTTCCCTTGCATTATCCTCCAAAGCAGGCCTTAGTATCGTATCTAAAATACTCTCGCAGTCTAATTTTAGAAGTGATTGAGCCTCATAGCTTAGTGGTTAACACTGCTGGCTACCCCGCAGTAGGGCCCGGGTTTGATCCCTTGGAGAACACAGGATTCTATTGCTGGATGAACCGGCGTGGCTTTCAAGGCTAAACTATTCCTGGCTCTTCACAGTCCTTCAAATCAGTAACCTCAGTTACATTGAATGTGACTTAAAACCGAGGTTCCTTGTATCTGGTGTCTATGCCAGGGCAGCTCGTTTAAGACCCGACCAAGTGAGAAACATGAGTAGCTTTCATGGACTCTACCTCTGGCCATAGTCTGAGTATAGGCCTGGCAAAGTTGGAGTCACTCGGCCAATAAACCCAATCGGCACCTAACCGTAGTGGCATGCAAAAACGCTCATTCCGCTTTGGAGGAGGAATACTCCCTGGAGAAACACTGAAGAAGAAAAAGAAGGTGAGGCTGGTCGAAGAGGATGACTTGCATGCAGCTGAAATTTGATATACCGCTGCATCACCTTGGATTCCTGGTTTAGGTGATGGTAATTAATGATCAGAACACGAACACGAATTTCACGTGTCCTAATACGTCATCCGTGCATCTAGGGTCGCGCATCCTCAATCACAATTTTCTGGGCGTGAATACTACACTGGTAACACATTTTATGCTGCGTGATTAAAAACGCTGAGAACTACCAATGGAAAGCGAGTGATTAAGTCACGTTGCCTTGGTGACCTGGTATGATATGACGTCAGTAACCCGTGTCGGGAATCATGGTTTAACGATTGAAATCTTGCTCTAATTGGACGGCGCCGAGATTCTTAGGTTTGATTGTCATTCATGCGCTGCTAACGGGTGTCATTAACCCTTCAATGAAATCTGTAAAAAAGGACGTTTATCCAATAAATAATTAATTGTGACGCGTGAAGAAGTCCTCTGAGACTTAGTACATCTCGCTGTTACGTCTGCTCGCGGGGTGCGAAAACAGATGAAAAACTGTTAGCAATGACACTCTGGCCCCCTGCGCAGACGGAAGCACCAGCAATGTCAATGTTTTTTGCTATGTGATGCTATAGTGTTTCGTCTTGTTGAAAATAGAAGGGTGCAGCACCCTGCCCCTCTCTGAAAGAGACAGATACATCTCCATTTTTGAGAACAAATCGCTTCCCTCTTGTTGAGGGACGGGTATGGGGCAGACGCCAAATCTGCTGGATTGTTGGATGTTACTATGTGTTGTCAGCGGGCTGGTACATGTAATGCAATCTACAGTCCAGATCACAATTGACATCCCATAAATAGCGTCATTGATGCACTACCCAGCACGTAGGTCGCGCTTAATATCATAGAGATAAGCGCGTCACTGGTGTGTCATTGGCGCGCAAAACACGCCCATACGTTGCGCGTCACTGACGCGAAGCAGGATGGATGTCAATTGTGAATGGGACTGTATGATGCTCAATCACGTCAAGGCTGAATGGGTGAGGAAAGGAGTCAGATAAAGATTCAGCCATCAAGAAAATCAGCTGGCTCTTTTGGCTGACACATGTGTACCACCAGAAAATGGTGATCAATGGCTCTCCAATGGATGATGACAGTGTCAAAAAGTATCATTCTTTCCACTGGTTATTAGCATGCGCAAATGCTTAAGTCTGCTGCCCAAATTTTTAAAAGATTTTCAACCTCCCCATCAGGACATTCCTCCCCTTCTATCACCACTGTAATATCCCCAATGCGAAGTTACCTCCCGATACGGCAACATATAGTTCTTGACTGGTGGCCATAAAGGCTTTAGAAATAAGGTTGAAGTGATGGCAAAATCCTTCCACGACAGTGACGTCAGCACTGGTGCCACTGGAGTCATCGTTAAGTAATCTGAATCTATTGATTATCTGGCTGCGATTTAAAAGATGAATCCATACCAGAAGCCTTGAAGAGGTTATTAGTGACAGAGTTTTTTTCTATGGGGGGCTTAGGTGGATGCCATGGGGTGTTTGCCATAGAAACCATGCTGAAAGTGTTATTATGATTTCCGACCCCAAGAGGGGTGAAGGTAGGGGGCAGGGGGCAAATGCCCTCTCCCCAGAAGTCACCGAAAAATGGGATTTGGGCTGAAAAATTTCAAAAAGTGTCATTATTGGAAGATCTCTGTCTCAACTCTGTGGATTGTCATATGCAGATGAGGGACTTACATTGGAACCTCCCTAAGCGGACACCTCTCTATTAAGGACACGTTCTTCTCTATTAAGGACACGTTCTCTATTAAGGACACTACTTTTGGTCCCAAAGTGGTGGTTTCCATTCAATTTGACCTCTCTAGTCAGGACACCTCTCTATTAAGGACAGCACTTGTCAGTCTTGTGGGTGTCCTTAATAGAGAGGCTCTACTGTATTTCTCTGAAATGACAAATATTTCTGACGTCAGAAGCAGTAGAGCTTGTCCCGTTCAAAAATTTTACCTGTAAAGCAATGTTCTTTATGTGTTTCTATCTTCTCTTTTCAGACCACATAGCACAGTATGGGCGCATGCCGGAGAGGGACGCCCGTAAAAAATTCTGGCAGATTTTATCTGCCGTTGAGTACTGCCATGAACGACATATAGTGCATCGAGATTTAAAAGTGAGTATAGTGGAACCTCCCTTAGCGGACACCACTCTATTAAGGACAACCTCTATATTAAGGACAACCTCTATATTAAGGACAACCTCACTATTAAGGACAACTTCACTATTAAGGACACTTAATCTGGTCCCAAATTGGTTGTTTCCATTGAAATAGACCTCTCTAATCAGGACTGCATTGGTCAGTCCCGAGGGTGTCCTTAATAGAGAGGTTCTACCGTGTAAATACAGAATATCGCTAATTGATCAAATTTGGTCCAGTCTTAATTCACATTATATAGAGTGTATATGCCTCTGTAGTTAATGGAAGAATATGTCCCCCTGAAAAGCTGTCCGGCCTATTGTATTTTGACGGATTATAGTATATGGTTTAACAGAGGCCATGACCGTCAATAGCTGAGAGATTAAAGCGCATAATAGAATCCTTTATTCCCCGGACATTCGATCCGGGGACATTTCAAAACGTCTTCCTCTTTTCCGCCTCAATGCCAAAATCCTAATTCTTCAATAAATTTTTAAATATCGGGAAAATATCAAACGAGCCCGCAGAATTCTTCGTGAAAGAGTGACGCCATCATACCAAATGCACAATTGGGATTTCTGCGTCATAACTTGATTGATGTCAGTCAAGAAATCGGTATGGGGCCGGTATTTTTGTTGGTATTTGATTAAGATTCATTCAGGCCTGAAGTGAATTGTCAAGAACGGGTTGTCCTTATTAGATCAATCTGAGAATAGATCTGATATCTATAGGCCCGATAAATTCCTTGGCGTTGTTAAGTTCGGTTGGCCTACTGTACGGTAAACCGTTAAATCTTCACGAAGCTAAAAGTTGGTGAATTAGCTCATTTTCAGTTGGCGTAAATTAGACTCAAAACCATGTCTGCTGCTGATATCTAATGGTTAATGCATAAGAGTTAAATTTTCGCACCTTTATAAAGGTGCATTTGTGAAAATATGATACTTTTGTGAAAAGTGTCTCTCTTTCTTTCTCAAAACAGTTAAATGTTATTGATTAAAGGGACAATATAGGCAGCAACTCGGCAGGCAAGATAAAGTTACACAAAGTCGCCAATAGGTGTCTCTCACATCTCACAGTACGTCGAAATGATTCATGCTTGTACGAGGGATATATTTAGTGCTGAATCTGAAATGACCAAGGGCCCTCATTGGGTATATTAGTCACCTGAAGATGGCCAAATTAACCCCTCTGCTCCTGTTGCTCCTGCCTATAGTCCCCCTTTAATAATAGGCGCACAAATGACTTTGCTGCATGCTTGCCTGCCCTTTTTGGCCAAACAGGTCGCTGTCCTTTTCTGTTAGGAGAAATACCCTTCTATTTTCAATCCCGGGAGAAGCGCTAGTGTTGCAATATTTGACTGCGGTTGTTGCAATAAAAATTGCTTACTGCTGAACTATCGGCACAGCCCTGTTATATCAAAAGAAAAGTAAGGCAGTGTAGCCTACTTGTTCAAAATGTTTGATGTCTGCACCAATAAAATTGGTCCGTCAGGCCCTTACCGAATAATTAGGTCAACATTGATATTTGCTCATTATTTTCAAGGTGGGGACAAGCCCCTCTTGACTCCTCTGAGCTTGTCAAACAACCTGTTGGCGCAGAATCGGCCATGTTTCAATGAATCCCACGTCATCACACAATAACGTAATGACATTCGGAAACACTTGTACAATGAGTGCATATTCATCACGGTGTGAAGTATCATTGACCTGTTTCAGTGTCTATCGGTGCTGATATCAGGACTGTGGTATGCCAAATTTTGAGTTGGTTATTTCTTGGTAATACCTATGACCTTTTTCAATACCCTCAGGATACAATGAAACATGATTCGTTTCGTTAATCAAATTAATCACACTGATGTATGATTAAGTCGTTGTAACTAAGCTGCAATGACAGTGTCGTTAGATGTAAGGAAAGGTTGTACAACTATAGCTCTGATACAGTTATAGCCTCTGCCTGCATCAATGTGTACTGCCAGCTGTTTTTCCACTGGAGAGACTATAACTGTACCAATTTACCCTACGTAAGATTATGTTGCTGTAACTAAGGAGCAATGACAGTGTAGTTCTTAGATGTAAGGAAAGGTTGTACAACTATAGCTCCGATACAATTATAGCCTCTGCATGCATCAATGTATACTGCAAGCTGTTTTTCCACTGGAGAGACTATAACTGTACCAATTTACCCTACGTAAGATTATTTCGTTGTAAATAATTGAAATTAGAAATTGTGTTGAAATTCGCTGAAATTGCTTGTCAGGATTTGGGATTAGGCCTTCTTTATTATGGGATGTTGGGACAGGTACCCCCTTCTTATTGCTTGCAGATCAGTTGGTTAACAGGTCTTTTTGAAAATCAAACATGTCGATTTCAACAAAATCCTAATAATCTTTTAGTGCACACCATGCAGCACTAGCAGATAGTACAGTTCACCTGGTTAGAAATTTTGAAAGATCATCATGCTTCTCCCTTCACTTTCTAACGACACCTGAACTTTAAACAGCTGAACACATTAACTCAGCGCTGTGTGTAAGTGCCATTTTGCAACAACTGTTTGTGTTATACAGGGTGAAACGGAAAAAAATGAATGCCATATGTTCAATACCGATTTTCTAACAATTTTCTCCTTGGATCAAAGGCCTTTCTCAGCATCCAATTCCTTTTCAATATGTTGCTGACACAGTCTGTCGTCTATCATTTTCGCAATTTTGGAGGCAGTTGTAAACTCAAATCATGTGAAAATGTCAACATTGTGTGGTTAAGCATTAACCAATAGATTTTGGCAGAAAATACACACAGCAGAACCTCTCTATTAAGGACTCCCTTGGGAGTGACAAGTGCTGTCCCTAATAGTAGATAGAAAGGTGACCTGATTACAGAGGTGAAATTGTATAGTAATAATCTATTCGGGACGAGAATCACTGTCCCTAATAGAGAGGGTGTCCTTACAGAGGTGTCCACTATTAAGGAGGTTCGGTTGTAATTTTGCCCACCGCCAATAGAAAATGATCTAATTAGGCAAATTCTGGCGCTGTGATGATGTTGCCGTTTACAATTATGATCCCCCGGCGATTCTCAACCAGGCCCTGCACCTTCACAGCGAAATGTTGAGTGAACTAGCGATCACCTGGGCAAATACCACGCTATCGTACCTTCTACCTCGCCATCGTCAAACAAGCCTTGAACTTCATCAGAGCAAGGTACTGCTCGATCTTCTTGAGGTGAACTCTGGCATTTGAAGGCATAGGCTGCTCGTTAAAATTTGAAATTTGTAATTTGTAATTGAATATGAAAATTTCCAATTGCATATACAGTAGAACCTCTCTTAGCGGACACCTCTCTATTAAGGACAACCTCTCTATAAAGGACACTAGTTTTGGTCCCAAATTGGGTGTTTACCTTCAATTTGACCTCCCTTATCAAGACACCTCTCTATTGGGGACAGCACTTGTCAGTCACGAGGGTGTCCTTAATAGAGAGGTTCTACTGTATATATGAAAACATGCTTATCTACCTCAGAATCTAAATCCAACCATTCGAGATTTACGTGTACATTGATGCTGCCTGTGCTCCTGTACACAGCTCCAATCGTGGTCCAATGAAGAAGTCATTAACAAAAATTCTAACCCCTCTATCTCCTATACACCCACCACTGGAAAAACCTAAGAATTGGGTAGGCGTACTCTATCCCGTAACACATCAAAATCATTTGTAGCCTGCATGTTAAATGAAAGTTGATCAGCTCCCGGACTATAAGACAAGGCTTCAGGGAATGGGGTTTTCTCCCTCTCGACCAGCTTTGTTTTGCCACAATGAAAAAAAACCCACCTACACATTTTAATCTTTCAGGCCGAAAATCTTCTACTTGATGCCAATCAACACATCAAAATAGCGGGTAAGTACAGTACATCTCGTAATCATAAAACCTACTCTCCCCTAAATATGCACTTACAAAAATGTAGATCAAGTGCTGATAAAAAAAGTTTGTTTTTACACAATCGAAGTTATTCGTCATTTTGACGTTTCAAATGGTTACACCGTTCTTCCTCACAAGTTAGATGTCTGACTGCTACATGTCATTGTGGACAGACTCTGATCCCATACGTGACTTAGTCTGTAGCCCCCTTCGTCTCAATTCATGTTGGTGGTTTTACGAATCCAAATCGCCTCCTTAACCCATCTCGTAAATCGTGTTAGCTCTCTCTCCACCACTTTGCTGGCCATGTAGAATTAGCGGAATGAGCGTATTCTGCGCTTCAATCACCTTGAAAAGCCAGTATTTGTCGCGATGATCGTCGCCATGCCGGAACTCTGAAGACGAAAGGCGGTACGGTAATACAGCGCTGCGCACGGCTACCGACTGAACTAAACTGTCCCTACAGACCAGTTTTCATGCCCTCATTGCGAGTCATGGCTTAACGACTGAACTAAACTGTCCCTACAGACCAATTTTCATGCCCTCATTGCGAGTTATGTCTTAACACCTGAACTAAACTGTCCCTACAGACCAGTTTTCATGCCCTCATTGCGAGTCATGGCTTAACGACTGAACTAAACTGTCCCTACAGACCAATTTTCATGCCCTCATTGCGAGTCATGGCTTAACGACTGAACTAAACTGTCCCTACAGACCAGTTTTCATGCCCTCATTGCAAGCCATGGCTTAACGACTGAACTAAACTGCCCCTACGGACCAGTTTTCATGTCCTCATTGCGAGTCATGGCTTAACGACTGAACTAAACTGTCCCTACAGACCAGTTTTCATGCCCTCATTGTGAGTCATGGCTTAACTACTGAACTAAACTGCACACAGCCACCGACTGAACTAAACTGTCCCTACAGACCAGTTTTCATGCCCTCATTGCAAGTCATGGCTTAACGACTGAACTAAACTGTCCCTACAGACCAGTTTTCATGCCCTCATTGCGAGTCATGGCTTAACGACTGAACTAAACTGTCCCTACAGACCAGTTTTCATGCCCTCATTGCAAGTCATGGCTTAACAACTGAACTAAACTGTCCTTACAGACCAGTTTTCATGCCCTCATTGTGAGTCATGGCTTAACGACTGAACTAAACTGTCCCTACAGACTAGTTTTCATGCCCTCATTGCAAGTCCTGGCTTTACACCTGAACTAAACTGTCCCTACAGACCAGTTTTCATGCCCTCATTGTGAGTCATGGCTTAACAACTGAACTAAACTGTCCCTACAGACCAGTTTTCATGCCCTCATTGCGAGTCATGGCTTAACAACTGAACTAAACTGTTCCTACAGACTAGTTTTCATGCCCTCATTGCAAGTCGTGGCTTTACACCTGAACTAAACTGTCCCTATAGACCAATTTTCATGCCCTCATTGCGAGTCATGGCTTAACGACTATAAAAAGGGATTTTCAAATAATCTTTGTGGCGTATCGAACAAATTAAAACTCAATGAATTCATTAAGTTCCATTTTGTATGAAATTTTATCATATTTTTTACAGAATCCGCTCATTTCGCTAATTCTACATGGCCCACTTTGCTTTGTTCCCAATCGATGTTATGATTGTCTTTGGCTACATGATCTGTGATGGCCGATTTGTTGAGCTCTCTCAAAGAAGATTTTCTATTGGCCCGAGTATATTTACGATCTTTTACAGTCTCTACATCTTTCTGGTGTTCTTTCACATCTAGCGGTCAGACTAACCTCTGAGGAAGAATGGTGTGACCATTTGAAACGTCAAGTTGACGAATAACTTTGATCGTGTAAAACTGAACTTTTTTTATCGGGACAATTCATGATCAGATGAACGTTTTCGCAAAATCAGATCAAGTGCTGTTGGAAAGAAAACGGGTTTCACAGAACTGAATCTCTCCCAGTGCACTTAGGTTTAGCATTGTTCGAGTGTTGTTGCTATCCAAAACATTTTCATAGTCATAAAACCTACTCTCACCCAACTTAAGTCAAATGTTGGTTGAAACAAAAAATTGTTTTGTAAAACCTGCACTCCCTAAGTTCACTTAGGTTGAGCGTTTTGGAAACTGTTACATAAAACCCACATTCCCCATGAGCTCATTGCTCTACCCTTTTTGCCATGTAAAAAGGAAGGCTTGGCTTAGTGACTCCCCCACAATTCATGACAATGACATCAAGCCTTGGGCTACGTGAACCAAACCTCTCATAGACGTATATATAACAATAAAGTCGACAGCAGTATCGAAGAATTTGGCTACCAACATTTCACAATGCCGCATCGTGAGCCCACAGCAAAGCAACTAATAGAAAATGACACAACTTGCAAAAAGTTGAATTGTGTTGGTGTTCCATTGACTTGCAACTTTCAACTTTCTATGAGCTCCTCCAGGCTATTTGATACCGAAGTAGAGATATTGGTCGGCCCACCCAAAACGCGAGGGTGGAGCTAAAATGTAGACCAAAATCTACGACGCAGAGCCGAGATTTTGACCAACATTTCATCTCCACCCGAGCGGTTTTGGTGAGACAATCAATACCGACAGTGAGGTATCAAACAGCCTGGAGGAGCTCACAGAAAGTTGAAAGTTTTGATGACAGTCAGAGAGCTGCCTTTTGACCCATCTATGTTTCGTATTGTTGACACCCTACCTAAACAGAAGCAAACTCTGTGTTTTGTGATGTCTGCAAAAAAATGTTTAGAGAGGTTATAGCTAGTGCAGACCTGGCTTTAAGCAAACTTCGTACTAGCAATACAAGGCCCTTACCACTCTCAGTTGGTATCAAAGCAAGTGATGCATTATCACGTCATATGCAAGTTTCTGAATGGAACCCTCTTCGATGCCCTATTGTCCGCATGTTCATCAGGCCGTATAGATCTTGCTAACTGATATGCGCTGGACTTCTAAACAGGAAATTGGAAGGTTCATTTTTACCGCCCGAGAAAATGTACTCATGACCCACCATAGCGAAATGAGTCGCATGTCGGTTCGAGCTTGACAGGTTGAGACGGACTGGTTGTTCATTTCACTATTTTCTACCTTTTGTGAAATCTGATTGTATCAATTTCTTCTATTATGTCCTGGGACCCATTTTGCCATGGTGGGTCACATATGTGACCCGTCACAGCAAAACCAGGCGCTTGTCGCACAGAAGATGAGCCTAAATGACACCAGAAGATAATGGAAGAAATTGATGTGCTCATATTTCACAAAAGGCAGACAATAGAGAAATGAACAAACAGTCCGTCTCAACCTGCCAAGCTCAGAGCGACATGCGCCTGGTTTTGCTGTGATGGGTCACATATGGTTGAGCGAAATCCCCTTTAATATTTTGTCTTGTTCTTTCTTCAGATTTCGGGTTTGGTAACTTTTTTACTCCCGGCCAGCATTTAGCCACTTGGTGTGGCAGCCCGCCCTATGCTGCACCTGAAGTCTTTGAGGGGAAAAAATACTTAGGACCTCAGGTTGACATTTGGGTAAGTAAAACGAAAGACAGGGAATTAGCTGTTACGAGGAAGGAGACCTGGCCAGAGGGAGCACGAATCCATGACCAGTTATGTGGAGATCTCCAGCAGCTACGCAGGACCACCGACTTTATGATAAAATCCGGACTGACTGTCTAAAACGTGGTGAACGAAAGAAGAAGAAGAAGCTGTTACGATGACATGGAAATGATAATAGAGACTTTCGGCATGTTTTAAATTCATGCCCGTATTGTGTATCCATATTGTTGCTACATGTGATGTTTTCACATCTTGCAAATTCCCAGTGGAACCACCCTTAGCGGACACCCCTCTATTAAGGACAACCTCTCCATTAAGGACACTTGTTTTGGTCCAAAATTGGTGGTTTCCCTTCAAATTGACCTCTCTAATCAGGACACCTCTCTATTAAGTACAGCAGTTGTCAGTCCCGAGGGTGTCCGTTACAGAGAGGTTCCACTGTACAAATGATGCTTGATTGAAACGATACTTTGAAGAATTATTTTCATTTCACCTATCAACATTGTGCAGGATGTGAAAACGTCATACATGAACGTAAAATCAATAGGGATATGTAGCACAGGTGTGAATTTTGAACGTGCCGAAAGTCCCTATTAATGGGGAAAAAAATGTTGGCACATGTATTGTCCTGGGTGTCAGAAATTTGTGCTAAAAAATAATGTGTTAAGCACCAAGCATTAACTAGGACATTATCAGCTCCATAAACAATATTACCAGGCGATGTGTTATGGAGATAATGTAGGAGGAAACCAGAGGTCCAGGAGAAAATCCATGCTCTCAGAATCAGGGTACGCATCCTCATTGACATGAAGACACGATTTGACCAAATCACAGAAATATCAGGCTGTGAAAATTTAGGGCTTTACAGTGACTGGGCGGGTTTTAAAACTGTTCTGATTTCTCTTTTTCAGAGTCTTGGTGTTGTACTATATGTTCTTGTATGTGGTGCTCTTCCCTTTGATGGACACAACCTCCAAACACTCAGGGACCGTGTATTATCGGGAAGGTTCAGAATTCCCTACTTCATGTCAACAGGTAAGAAAAAACGCTTATTTTTAAAACTAATGAAAACCGACATCTTGGCCCACTAGTTCATAGTAGAGCTTTTGACAACATTGGGTATACAGTAGAACCTCCCTTAGCGGACACCTCTCTATTAAGGACACCCTCTCTATAAAGGACACTAGTTTTGGTCCCAAATTCTTAGTAGAGCATTTGACATCATTGGGTATACAGTAGAACCTCCCATAGCGGACACCTCTCTATTAAGAACACCCTCTCTATAAAGGACACTAGTTTTGGTCCCAAATTGGGTGTTTCCATTCAATTTGACCTCTCTAATCAGGTCACCTCTCTATTAAAGATAGCACTTGTCAGTCCCGATGGTGTCCTTAGTAGAGAGGTTCTACTGTATTTGGAGTGAATAACAGCGATCCCTTTAGTTGGAAATACAGTAGTTGGAAGGTCTCAATGCTGAGTTGTCTGAAAGCTGAGCAATGTCAACATATAGAGGGTCAAGATGGAATTACAGTGGACCAATTGTCGTGGATGTTCTTGTAAGGGGGGACGGGGAAAGGGGAACCTTCCCAATGCTCGATTAAAGAAAGCCCTGTCCCAGTTTCCCAATGACAATTTTAACCTGATCTCGCTACCTAGCCACCTACCTCTCATCAGTAAAATCCTGGGTGTCAGTCGGCCTGTCTTGGCATTCAGAAAATAACTGTTTCCCCTTTCATTATTTCTGTTATTTTAAGTTGGTTTTTGGAAATAATTCCAGGCCAAGTCATCGTAAACTCACCACGCAGTGTGAATCCTGTTAAAGGTGTAATCCGCTGTTTCAACAATCAAAATTTATAATTGAATTTGAAACGTTTCAGTTGTGTAAATATGTTCTGAATCGGAATTTCAACATTGCCGACAGATATAAAAATTCTATAAATACCAAGTTTCAGCAAATGTGACCCGCTCTACCAAAACTAGGCGCTTGTCGCATCTGAACTTGACAGGTTGATACGGACTTGTTGTTCATTTCCCTATTGTAGACCTTTTGTGAAATGTGACCAAATCAGTTTGTAATAGATTTCACAAAAGGTCTACAATAGGGAAATGAACAACAAGTCCGTATCAACCTGTCGAGTTCAGATGCGACAAGCGCCTAGTTTTGGTAGAGCGAGTCACAAATTTGCAAGTATAATATTAACTGCATGTCATTTTGTAATTCTATTTTCTTGAGCCACGAGTAAATACAATAAATGCATACGGCATACCCCTTTAAGATGCAGTCAACAAGGGACTTGTTGACTCCTGAACTTTCTACCTACTCGCATGACAACCAGAGCTCTAATTGTACTGCCAAAAGTGCCATAATCTAATTGGCTTAGTGTTGGCTGTTCCAATCAGTGACCGCCCCCACCTGATGGAATTAAAGCCGACTGGCATTAAGGTCAAACAGCCATGACCTGATGACTTGAGCTCACAATGGAAACTGATCACCGATCTATTAATCAGGTCGTTAACCCTTAGGATGTGTAGTAGGAAAAATGAGGTGGTACGCAATTGCTTGAAGGGGTGAAAAAAGAAATGGGAAGGATTGCTGTCGAGTTGCTGATTATAAATCTTCATTATTATAGAGTTCCTGTGTAAGTGGAATTGATAATGAGACAATTAGTGAAGGAGTTTTGGGCGTCTTTGTAAGAAGATACAGTCGTAATCACAATTGACATCCTTTAATTCGTGTCATTGGTGCGCCATTGTCACACATCTCCTTCGTAGTTTGTATGTACGCAACTGACTTGAATCAGGAAGGATGTCCATTGTGACCGGGACTGTACTGTAAAGCCGAAAGTAATTGCGGCCATTTGTTTTGTGGTTTCGTGGAATTGCAACTTTGGCATTAAAAATAAAACACCTGCATCAATTTGAAAACATTTTTCACATTATGTCAAGTTCTTCCTTAACTTATTCTATTTTTGCCAAAACACTGCCTCTGGACTGACTAATGCTGTCCTTAATAGAGAGGTGTCCTGATTAGAGAGGTCAAATTGAGTGGAAACAACCAATTTAGAACAAACCTAGTGCCCTTAATCGAGAGGTTGTCCCTATTTGAGAGGTGTCCACTAAGGGAGGTTCCATTGTTGTTTCGAATTCTGAGTGACCAGTTTTTTTCCACCCATTGAATTCTGTTGATAAGAAAAATATGTACCAACTGACTACCTGTTGACGCCTTCCATCATTCAAGAGTTAACCTTAGCACTAGCTGTACGTACTAAATTATAGCGACTAAATCACGATGGCCTGATTATCAATCTAGTTCTTGTCGTGACAGAAGTCAGTCGCGTTCATTCGAGCAGAATTGATCAAGTCTCATTGATACCCGCATCGTGTTGGCTCAGTGTATGACGTCAACCAACCGATAGCAGGGGCAGGCATCAATACCGTTCGATATCACCTCATGTAACTAAAGATTAACCCCTTATACAATTTCCTTTTGTAATTTTAGTACAGGGTGTAGGTTTCTTTCTTATATTTATATATTTGGCGGGGGGGAGTTGCCATGATTACATGTACAGTAGAACATCTCTATTACGGACACCCTCAGGACTGACAAGTGCTGTCCTTGATAGAGAGGTGTCCTGATTAGAGAGGTGTTCTGATAAGAGAGGATCCTGATTAGAGAGGTGTCCTGATTAGAGAGTTGTCCTGATTAGAGAGGTTAAATTGAAGGGCAACAACCATTTTGGGACCAAAACTAGTGTCCTTGATAGAGAGGTTGTCTTTAATAGAGAGGTGTCCCCTAAGAGAGGTTTTACTGTATGTCTTGTTAGCTGTTTTATTCTAAAGAAAAGGTTGTGGTGTAGTTAAGGGATCGAAGAAGCCTAAGAATATGATTTTTTTCCATCAATGGGGCAGGGTGATCTGTTTTACCATGCAACCTTCACCCCTATTTGAGATACACATAATCTTCGCCAGTCTCGAAGACTTCTGGAAAGCAGTTGATATTTTCATGTTGACTACAGGTATCACCGCAAACCTACCTGCAGCAGAGTTAATTACGAATACTGGAGTGAAAATTGACTTTAAGCCAGGATGGGGAATTGGGGTGATTAAAACTGATACCAAGTTAATTGAAGTTCGCTTTATGTGTGTTGAGTTTGGTATGGAAATGTACTGTTGGTGTATCTAACCTCATCCCTAACTTTGCGTCATTGGTGCCTAGGTCGCACAAGGTCGTGCGTAAGTCGCACATAGGTCGCGCGTAATTTATGCGAAACAGAGAGATAAGCGCATCACTGGTGCGTCATTGACCCGCAACTTGACGTCACTGACATTAAGCAGGAATGATGTCAATTGTGACTGGGAGTGTAGAAAATCCCTCGGAATAAGTTAATCACACGTCCCCATCACATATTTCAGCAGCGGCCTATCAGAAATCTTTCAACGAGCTATTTGACAGAAATTGACCAAACCGTGTCATTATTTATTTGCTTGCTTATTTCATGGCATTTCGTGATTGCAAAGAAATCACTTTCACCAATGAGAAAAAACTCCATCCTCGCTAAACGAGATAACCATTAATGCCACACGTAAATACATCATTTGAATAGTCATAAAATGACGTCAGCAGGAAACACGGGACACATTTTAAATAGTATTTTAATTGCTGTGATATCCTACAGAAATGAACCCAACGGATTTAAAGGACCAGTGGTATTATCAAGAGCAATATTACCAAGTTCTAGGCAGTCTAATCACCTTCCTATTTGCCGTTGTGATTCCCGTTATCGGATTGCACAAAATTTGACTGAATTGTCACGCTATTCGAATATTAATCCCAAGTGAGCCCTCTGTGCAGTGATCATCTCTGTGTGAGATTCTCTCTGCTTTCTGCCATAGGGCTGAGGAATGGCACCATGTTGTCTTCATGGTGCTGCATGATTACCCCGATACTGGGACAATAGTGGAAATGATGTTTTTGTGGTCCTACTGGGGTGATGTAATATCTAATCTGTTGTACACTCACACGGCAGGAAAACTTGCCTATGCCAAGGCCGTGTCCATGTTGACAATAACAAATAAGTTTTACTCCCATTGGGTATCTAAGATTTGAAACAAAATTGGAAAAACGCTCATCACTTGCAGAAAAATAGCTTCCTACTGAAACCAAGGAGAACAAACATATTGAAGGAATATTTCAATAACTCCTTTAAGTCTTGCATTTTAGATCATCAACAGCATGCGAGTCATTTTGAATGTTCCTCAAGAATTCCTCAGAAACCTTTTTCGACAACCTTATTAAAAAATCCTCAACTCAAAGGTCCCCTCACATATTTGATTTGTCAACCAAGCCGCATAACATTCTTTCAAAATATGTTGACAGAAATCGGCGAAACCTTCTTCAAAATCCGTCGTAATTTAATTGCTTACTTAAATATTTCATACATGTAGCAATTTGTGACGGCAAAGAAATCACTTCCGCCAACAGGAAAAAGCGTCTTTCCCACTTAACGAGATTACCATATTGTCAAACAAAAACATCGCTGAATAGTCGTTATGACGTCAGGGGGGAATATATTTTAAAACTGACATTTTCATCTGGCTGGCAGCTTGACATTTTTACAATCGAAATCTAGCTTGACGTGCGAGAATCCCAAAACACACGATTCATGGGTATTTCCGTCTGAGATAATTGATTGGATATCTGTTCCGACACGCTAAAGTGCGACCTTTGCATTCATTCTTTTTCATGTCGGTTCCGCGCCATGCTAAGTTGTGCTAAGGTTTCTCCACTGGACTTCAGGGCTTTCCAACTACAGTAGAACCTCTCTATTAAGGACACCCTCGGGACTGACAAGTGTTGTCCTTGATAGGGAGGTGTCCTGATTAGAGAGGTCAAATTGAATGGAAACAACCAATTTGGGACCAAAACTAGTGTCCTTAATAGAGAGGTTGTCCTTAATAGAGAGGTTGTCCTTAATAGAGAGGTTGTCCTTAATAGAGAGGTTGTCCTTAATAGAGAGGTTGTCCTTAATAGAGAGGTTGTCCTTAATAGAGAGGTGTCCACTTAGAAATGTTCTACTGCACTATAAGCAGGTAGTTGGGGTGACATGCTGAACCAGGGGCCACCAGAACACCGACAGGCTCCCATAGGGGCCGACAGGTCAGCAGCCTGTTGCAGAAAAAAAAATCACATTTTAACCAACAAACACATGGCAAATGAGTATAAAAAAGTCTGTTTCAGCCTCAAATTCTTTCTTATTATGGCTAAATGATACATACAATCAATCACAAAAAGTGAGTTTGGGGTTGTCGCACATTTTTCACGGCATTATCTCTACATGAGAGACCTTCAGTGACCACCCGCTCCGAGGAGAAGTTGGAAAGCCTTAGGACTTATTGGTATGGCGGGCCACCCCACATCCTGTGCCCCAACCCTGAGCTGCCTGACCATGAAGCCGGCGCGTGGGAATGGGCAATTGGGAGAGGGGTTGCACCCGACTGGAAACAAAGATAATTTTAATATTGTTGTTAGTGACCTATAGCGGAACCTGCGCTCCACTTTCTTTGGCTCCTTGGTGCCTCTTAAAGATAGAAAACATGAAATGTTGCTCCACAAACTCAGAATTCCTGGTGTTCCCGTTGGGGATTGGGTGGGGAGTCATTTTCTGAATAATCAACACCCCTCTTTTATTGTAACACAATTATATTGGCAGCTGCCAGTGTTGCCGAGGTGCTGACTTGTGTCGTCCACCTAAAAAAATTATGTTACAAAGTTCGGCTCAATTGAAGATTGCACCCAGTATCTGATTGTTGTTTTTTTTTGTTGACAGCTAAAAAATAATAATCCTCTTGTCATCTTTGGCAAAATCTGTTGGCGAGAATTTATGGGAATTTCTGGTAAATCACATTGAGAGATATTTATTTGCCGAGACCACGCTTACTTGAATGTATCGTTGCCATTCGAAATGTACAGTCATTTCTAGCTAACTTGGTTGGAATGGACAAGCACTTCATTCACTTTTCTGAGTCTTTATTCCCCCGGAGCTTAGCCTTTTGTATGATTACGATACTTTGACATTTCTTCTTGAGCTGTGCCGTCAATCGCCTGTCCTTCCCACTTCCGTTGACATTTTGTTGGCAGTCGTATTGATCCGTCTGCCTCCGGAGGTTAGGAGCACCTCATTTTAGCATTGGAATTTTGAAGGTTTATTTTGAAAATAAAGAAAGGTGTTTCTATTTCTTTAAGGCTGTTGAATGAGTCACACTTCCTCCCACTGTTTTTATCAGTAGTTTGAATGGTGAACTGTGCCCTTTGGAACTTGGACCAATTTTCAGGACCGGTGCTTTAATTAGTTATCAGTTAATTGAATGACACGTTGACCTTTGGCGAGTGTCTTAACCTTCTCCAATGAGGCTAGTTAAGAAAATTGGAGATTTTCTCCAATATTATTAACTGATTGATGTTTCGCCCACGTATCTGCGCAAGATCTCAGATAACCGTCTAAAGTCTCCTCCTTTCTTTTGTGGAGAGGTTTAGATTATAATAATAAATAATAATAATAGTCTCTTTTATAGCGCTATTCCATGGACAGAGTCCTTGCTCACAGCGCTCCCTCTCCAAAAGCTCGCACAAACAGCCAGGTCTTTATCGCTCCCTTGAATTTTTCAGTGTCCACAGTGTCCCGAATGTGGCATGGAAGAGTATTCCATAGACGCGGTCCATAACACTTGAAACTACGATCCCCAAAAGAAGTCTTGGTTCTAGGAACCACCAGCTCCGAGAAAGCACCTGATCGGGTTGTGCGGGGAGCAGGTTTCCCAGAAACAAGGTCTCTCAGATACTGGGTAGCTGCAGACTTCTGACCCTAGTGTTTCGTTAGAAATCCGGGAGGGCTGGTACACCCTGCCTCAAAAGAAAATGTTTAGGGCACTGGTGAAAAAGGCAGGGCAATAAGAGAAAATTAAGAAAAGGGATGTGCTTTGCCCTGCTTAAACTCTAGCTGAAACACTAGAGGCTAGATTCACATGTCAGTGTCAGAGATATAGAGCCCGAGAAAGAGGGCCACCTTAGAGATATAGAGTAAGAGAAAGAGGAGGGCCTCGGAGATATAGAGTTAGAGAAAGAGGCCGCAACTCAGAGATATAGAGCTAGAGAAAGAGGGCCACAGCAGAGATATAGAGTAAGAGAAAGTGGTCGCCTCTGGGATATAGAGTTAGAGAAAGAGGGGCCCTCGGAGATATAGAGTCCCAGTGTTTTTTTTGCAGTTTTCCAGATTTAGTGGTCGATTACAAAGAGATTTGGTAAAAGAGGGGCGTTTGCCACCACTGGATCCACCCGGGATGAGGGGGCCCTCATTCTATTCCTCCCACCCCACGATTACACCCTGTATCTAAAAACATTAAACTTTCTTGCAGAGTGTGAACACCTTGTCCGCAAAATGCTCGTCCTCGACGCTGCCAAACGCTACACGTTGCCACAAATCAAACAACATAAATGGATGCTATTGGACGGCTTGCCGAAGCAGACGCCCCCTGTCAGTCCGCTGCTCGGCTACAATATCGCAATCGGCGAATATAACGAACAAATACTTCGCCTCATGCAGAGTCTGGGTATTGACCAACAGAAGACAGTGGAGGTGAGATATCAGGAGATTTTCGTAAAGTTTTGCATTCTGGTGTCATTGATAGGGAGCCTCATAGCCTAGTGGTTAACACTGCTGGCTACCACTCAATACGGCCAAAGTTTGATCCCGGGGAGATCCCAGGATTGTATTTCTGGATGAACCGGTGTGGCTTTCAAGGAATTAAAATTCCTGGCTCTTCACAACTCGTACAATGTATGAAGTATTCGAGGGTCTGTCGGATGAGACTAAAAGCCATGGTCCCTTGTACCTGAGTGTCTATGCCAGGGCAAGTAAAAGATGGTGGACAGTAACTTATAGTGGACTCCATACCTCCCGCAAAAATCCAATAGGGTTACGACGCTTGTAATGATACATGATATGATAAGGAAAGGGCCTTCCAGACTTGGCTCATCACAGGACATCTGTCACAATTTACTGTCTAAAGGCCTGATTCCACGAAGAGTTTTCCTTCTGTGGTCATCGACGAAGGAAATCTATCCTCTGCCCTAGCACTCATTTGGCAATTACGTTTTAGTCGTAGGTGCACTTGGCTTATTTTCTCGATACGTCCACTTCATACCAATGGCGCTATCAGATAATTGGAAATCCTGAATACCCGCTCAGGGCCAACTGTAGAGGAGACCTGGGAAGGGTGGGGAAGTGAATGGGAAGACCAAGGTCAAAATGTGAAGTCAGTTGATAACCTGGACAAATTTGATGTCCGACTACCCAAAATGTATTTACTTTACACGTCAAGCCACAATTCTTACATTATTTTTCATTCCTTCCAGGCGCTACGACAGGATGCCTATAACCACTTCACTGCCATTTACTACCTCCTACTAGAGAGGTTGAAGTCCCATCGAAGTAGCTTCCCGGTCGATCAGCAGCAAGTTGATTCACGGCGGCGCCGACCCAGCTCTATCGCCGAACAGGCTTTGAAAAACCATGCCGCCGGCAACCAAGGGCGGCCTGCACTTGCTCACGTTAAAGAAGGACCATTTAGTCAAACAACAGACTGCATAACTCCGCCCATCCCGAATTATAATAATCCACAAGATCTTTGTGATATTGACATTGTTCCAATGCACGACGTTGTGAGCTTTCTACCGGAAACGGCGCCGTACACCGGGCGGGAGCGCCCGCCGATGGCGCCTGGTCACATGATCACGACATCTATCGATGAAGGTGTCGAATGTGATCTTTCACAGGAGGACTTTAACAGTAACGTGGATCTGAACTTTACGGGTTTGCCGCGGCGGCATACGTTTTCAGAAACTTCCACGTTACCGAATGTGAATCCGTATTATACTCTTAACGAACTTCCACACGCCATGACGATGAGTACCATCAGCTCAAGTGAGAGTGGCTACTCATTAGTTTCATATTCTCCGTTTCAAAGTATTGACTCGAATTTCGACTCTGATTTATTATCGAGTACGTCTTCTTGTTGTCCTCAAACGGGCCTGACTGTGTGTCAGCAGCAGGTCCAGGACTTTGTGTCGAATCATAATCAGGATTGCGCACTCCAGCAGACGCTATCGACGATGATGACGCCGCAGGGCAGCGGGTTAAATGACGATGGTTCAAACCAACACCGCCAAGCGCACTCCCCGGTGAATTTCCGCGAGGGTAGGCGGGCCTCGGACGGTAGCGTCACGCAGGAGTTAATTGCGTTTCGGCAGAAGTTACAAGAGAACATGAAAGTTCCGGGCATGATTGAGTTGCGCACAAACATTCCTGTTGCTGTGAATCATGTCAGCGAGATGCTGATCGATAATAGTTTAAATGAGCCCTTGTCATTGGCAGCGGATGCCAGCATGTCCTGTCAGTTCCCTAGTCAAGACCAGCACGCCCTTCAACAGGCCACGGGCCGAACGAAACGTTTGAGTTTTCCGTTAGACAATGTTCCACCGCATTTATATCAGTCGATAGGTGAGCCACAATCACAATCAGAATGGACAAATGATAATCAAAATCCTATTTTCGGGTTGAACTCGTGTGAATATGAAAATAAGCCATTGCAACAAAAATTGCTTCAGCATCGTCTGCAGCAAAAACGACAGTATTTGCAAAAACAGATTCAGCTCCAGCAGCAGTTTCAGCGGATGCATCTGGAATCGTCCCAGCGGGAATTGATCAAGCAGCAGTCGTTGCAGCAGTTGATTGGTTCATCGCAGACGCAGCCGATGGTTACGCAGGCTTCTTTACAACAACAACCGATTGTGTCGCAAACGTCAGGTGCCTCGCAACAACAGGTTGTTTCACTGCAGCAAATGGGAACACAGCAACAAGTGTTGCCTGGGCAACAACAGATGGTCACACAACAACAAATGATAGCCGGGCAACAACAGATGGGAACACAACAACAAATGTTACCCGGGCAACAACAGATGGGAACACAACAACAAATGTTACCCGGGCAACAACAGATGGGAACACAACAACAAATGTTACCCGGGCAACAACAGATGGGAACACAACAACAAATGTTACCCGGGCAACAACAGATGGGAACACAACAACAAATGTTACCCGGGCAACAGCAGATGGGAACACAACAACAAATGTTACCCGGGCAACAACAGATGGGAACACAACAACAAATGCTAGCTGGGCAACAACATATGGGAACACAACAACAAATGCTAGCTGGCCAACAACAGATGGGAACACAACAACAAATGTTACCGGGGCAACAACATATGGGAACACAACAACAAATGCTAGCTGGCCAACAACAGATGGGAACACAACAACAAATGTTACCCGGGCAACAACAGATGGGAACACAACAACAGATGGGCCAACAATTTCATCAACAAATGTGTCCTCAGCAAAATCTACCGCAACATATTTTATCGCAACAGCAACAAACTTTAGGTCAGTTGCCAGGTCAACCAATTCTTTTAAATTCTGCTGGCTCCCCTGCCCGTCTTCAAGTAGTTGGTCAGCAATTGCAGAAGCAACAGTCTCTAGTCAATGTGCTTCCGCCGTCGGGACAATTTATTCAACCTCGGGTGCCGGTTCCTGCACAAGGATCAATGCTGCAACAGGGTATGCGCCCGATGGTGCCCCCTGGGCAAGCAGGGCAAGGGTCGCCCCCACTTGGGCGCCAGTCACCGAAACTAGCCATACAGGGTCAAGGTCGCATATCTCCCCAGCTATCGCCGCAGCAAAAACGTGTGCCATTTCCGCAACGACGACAGATTGTTCGCCAATCGTCGTACAAGCTTGCGCAGCAGCAGACGGTCATGCCCCCTATACCCGGCGAAGATCGTATGATATCTTGGCCGCATCGGTCTTCACCGGACTTAATACAGCATTTACCGACCACGAATGAAAATGACGATGATTGCGAGGAGAATATGGACACAGCGTGATGACTTTTGCACATTTTAGCAGAATTCATTGCGGATTTTATTCAACTGATCTGTTGTGGGATTTGGCGATTTTACATATTTCATCCACGTGTTCCTGGTGTGACCTCCTGAACTGCTCTTTGGGAGACATTGACGTAGGATATTGGAGGATTCAAATGGGCATCGTTCACAATCTTAGGGCACAATCTTCCCGAACTGGAAATGTATTTAAGTTCTAGTCCTTTTTTTTCCTCTAGCCTTCGAATAAGAATATTGATAATAATGTGAATTTCTCCCCAAAAGTGATATTGGAATTTTGTCGGACCGAGACAATCGCAACAACTTCTTAATAATTTATGACTTTCCATTGTGTTATTTATTTATTTATTTCGCAGGAAGATGTTGACTTATCAAATTGCGATTGTCTGGGTTTTTCACAAACTCAACAGTTTAAATTTTAAAAAAAATATATTGACGTTCTGTTCCCTGAATATTTTTGTGGCCTAAAGGTGGCCATAATGGTCGATTCAGATCAAATTTAAATACTCGAGTTACACACACCTAACGTCCAGCCAGGGAAATTTCAGGCCTTCTATTCAAGCCACTATTGCCATTGACACTACTGGTCAATTAAAAAAGAAACTAACCCCCGTCATGGGCCTACCAAAATGAACACATACACTGGCTTATTGCAGTGGACGTTAGGCGTGCGAAACTTGAGTATATTAAAGAAACTGTGAGACTGGAGTTTTGTCATTCATTGCATGAGGCCTGAGATTTTGTGCTACTAGTATTTGAGTTTTTGGTTTCTACCAAATTTCCGAAAAAAACCCTGTGAAAATACAATGCTCTGAATATGTGTTTACCTTTTTCACATATTACATGTATGTGTTTGAAGCATCTTAGGAAGACTGAATGATCTTGTACTGTTTGTTATGACATGTATTTTCTGTTATAAGCTGTACAATTCATTATAACCTGTACATTCTGTTATAACCTGTATGATTGATTATGACAGGCACTGTTATAACATGTACAGTCTGTCATTACCAAGGCAGTCTGTTATAACTTGTACAGTCTATCATAACATGTAGGCTTACTGTCTATTATAACCTGTACAGTCTATCATAACATGTAGGCTTACTGTCTGTTATAACCTGTGCAGTCTATCATAACATGTAGGTTTACTGTCTGTTATAACCTGTGCTGTTGTTATAACATGTGCAGTTGTTATAACATGTGCAGTCTATCATAACTTATAGGCTTACTGTCTGTTATAACCTGTGCAGTCTGTTATAACCTGTACAGTCTATCATAACATGTAGGCTAATGTCTGTTATAATCTGTAGGCTAACAGTACATGTATGTTATAACCAATAAGTCTGTTTAGCCTGTTGGCTAACAGTATGTTGTAACCTGTACGGTCAGTTATGACATGTAGGCTTACATCATGTTATAACAAGTTGGCCTAGAGCGTGTTATAACCTGCAAAGTCTGGTATAACAAGTAGGCTTGCAGTCTGTTATAATCTGTTCAGTCTTTTGTAACCAGTGCAGTCTTTTATAACCTGTAGACTTACAATATGTTATAACATGTACAGTCCATTCTAACATGTAGGCTTACAGTCTTTCTGTTGTGTAATCACTGTACAGTCTGTGATAACATGTACAATCTATTATAACCTGTATACTCAACACCTTTACATTACTCTCTGTACTATTTGTAATGTCTGACAGCCTTTCCGACAATCTTTTATCTAACTGATGGTTTAGTTTAGAAACTGTTAACTGTCTGTTGTGTCCCTAGTGGGGAGGGGGGGGGGGGGTATTTTTGTATTGTAATAGTACAACTAGACTCAAATCGAAGAAAAATGTATGTAAATTAAAAAAACAATCGACAACAAAGTATGTACATTTTTGAAGTCGCTAATTTAATTGTATAATTTTCCACCAGGTGCGCTGTTTGCATAAATTATCCTGGTGCTAGTAGTAGTAGGGTGCTTCCCTTTAGGAGGGCTTGGTGTAATTACTGTTAAGAAGGTGCGTATCTGTGTTTTTGTGATACAGTGTCGGTCCCGAGAGATTTTCTTTTTGCCAGGTCATCCATTTTATGCATTTTTTACGTCAAGAAGGGACAGCAAGTGAAAATCAGGAGTGTTCCAGTTTGCTATTGGAAGGGAGGGTATGTTTTGGACTATCTCTCATGGCGTGAACTACCTGGAGCCCCCCCCCCCCCAAAAGAAATTGCCACCCAGGGATTTGCGATAGGTTGATAACAAAATGGATGGCTCATATCTAGTCTTCTTTTTCCCGGTTGATCTGCAGTATAATGCCAGTTACAGATTTTGAAAACATTTTTACAGTGGCTGACAAATTGATAGCTTTTAGCAATTCATATGCTGACTTTTCTGCAGTCGCAATGAAACAGGCCAATGTAATTCTTCAAAAGCCTACGCTGTTGTTAAAATTTTGTATTTTGAATTTTAAAATGTCCAATTGCAAAAATACATGCCGTTGTGTAGACTGATATACAAATACTATAAATACCAAGTTTAAACAAATTTGAATTTACGATAACTGCACTACGGCATTGTGTATTAGTGGATTTCTATTTAACTGGACCACAAGTATTTGCGAACAGCGTACCCCTTAAGGGAAAATCGCTGGCTCACCACAGTTGATGGTTGTACTTAGAATTAAAGTTTTTTCAATGAATGCAAGAATACTGAATTCAGACACAATGGTGGTTTAATACTTGAAAACTTTTTAAAAGTTTGGTAATCTGCCGTCACCTGGATATAACAATGACGACGCGACTGGAGGCTGTGCGATACATTTCTGTTTCCATGCTTGACTTATCGTGCATTGGTAAAGAGGAATATTTCTGGTCCTGTAGAAAATGCTTGTGAAAATATCAAAGTGTACACTATTGTGAATTCTTCCAGACTAAATTCTAAGTCTCTCTCCTTCACCTCGCTAAGTCCCTGCCACTTCACCTTGTAAAGTCTGCTCACCAAAAATCAGTTGGAACTGTTTGAATGTTATCTAACATTGACGGTACTGTCTGAAAAAGTATGCTCTACGATGATATTTACCGAATGATAAAAACTGTCTAGGTGTGAGAAATGGCAGACACTCCCAAATGATAGTAAATATTTCCGAACAAAACGTGTCACTTTGACGTTATTTTATTGTCATTAGAATGTGACCTTTCATTAAAAAGGTCATGATCAGACATGTAGTAACAGCCATTGATTCACCATCAAAATCATGTATTGATTATTATTGATTAATGATTCTTTAGTGATTGATTGTACACGGAATATAGGTCAAAGTTTAAGATGACGAAGCATTTTATGATGACGACATTTTTAACAAATTGAAAATTTTGATTAGATTCTTTTTCGCTATTGCCTCACCAGTTGGCACTCAGAGCAGTGCCAAGACTGCCTCATTTTGGCTTAGAACTCTAGCCTATTTCACACATGCTTCGCCCTTAGTCACCTCTTTGTCCTTCACGGGTTGACCTCAGGTGAACGCTGAAATGACGACAGCCACTTGATACCCCAGAGTGCCTCTGTGTAGACCTATGGTAGTAACAGTTGTCATGAAGCACTTTTGTACAGACCCTGATCAGTGGAAAGCACTATATAAGGACTGACATCGTGGGGCAGCGGTAGCCCAGTGGAAGAGAGTCGGCCTCATATTCAAGAGGTCGTGGGTTCGACTCCCGGCTGAGTCGCTGCTAAGTTCCCCGACTGGTCGAGTTCAAGTGAGCACCTTCTGGTTGCTCCTTGAAACCCCTGATTGATTTCTGTGGAGACTGGGGTAATAAAATGATATCCCAAAAGTGCTTTGAACAGGGAAACGTGGTAAAGCACTATATGAGAACTCAATATTATCATTATTAATATTATATGATTAGGCCCTTTCAGTCACATCAGTACCTTTGAATAAGGCTAGTCTGAGCATGATAAAAAGAACACTTCTGGCTATCTAAAGTAATATCAACGGGCAAAGACTCACTCCTTATGGGGAATTAGCCCCCCAACAAAAAATGAAATGTCAGTCATAAAATTTGAAATTGATAAAATTTGAAATTGGAAAAAAATTTACACAAAAATGTCCATGTCTTCAAATACGTCGTCTTTACCTCTCAACCCCCCCCCCCCATCATTTCGTAATCAGTATCATCAGAAAAGAAACCATCTGTTTATTATTGATAGTCTATGGATTCTGATAGGCTATATTGATTAACTGTAATAACCTAGCAAAGAGCTATCGGTATGTTACAGAAATGTTTCGCTTCAAACGGTTCGGGCAAGGCTGAATGGTTCCAAAATAATTCCACTGACGTCAAGTACAACTGATATCGTGTTTTGAGTGCGAATTTGAGGGTTGTTTTGTTATTCAAAACACTCCTCGCATCTTGCACTCTATCATTGTCCCCAAAGTACATACTCTAGTTACTCCAATCTAAGACCAGTTCGAAATATATTCAATTCTAAGGTAGATATCATTCACATGGACGTTCGCTGCCCTACATCATCTTGGATTTAGACAGACAATGGGTTAACAGCACCAAGTTCTTCGATCGTCATGACGTCATTTACGGACTTGGCCTTGTTTCAATTTTGTAGTGGGTAATCAACCGGGCTTATATCAGTGAGACTAGAGTATGCTTGCATTGTGTCCAAAGGGTGTTAGCAAATTTTGAAAAGATCATACCGTGTATTCTATTCTGCTTGTAAATATTTAATGATTACATCTGAGAATAACAAAAAAAAGATGAATCTTTTATTGTTCTGCCTAAAAATGTTATCAAATACATTAGAAAATGTTTCTTTCGACATGGCTGGATATTGTAAATTTCAATATGCTGGTAGATTACAAATATTCTAAAATTACTAGTATTCAGAAAATATTTTTTTCTTGTGTTATGTCAGAAACAAGATTAGTTTTTGGCCTGATTTTTCGTACCGGTATTGATTTTTTGTCAAGCTAATTGTGCCTCTCAATCAAATGACGGGATGAAAAAATGATGACGTCAATGATGTGCTGCCAGCTGCTAAAATGGTCACGCACAGGTTGCTTAGGAATATTATTACCGTAGTACATGATTTATCAAGTTGTGCAAGACTCATTAGATGGGCGTGCAAGACGCGTTAATCAATTGGCAAATCTCGTAACAATGTTTCACGCACGTCATAATGGTACTTCATCATATACTCCAGTAATACGGTAGAACCTCTCTATTAAGGACACCCTCAGGACTGACAAGTGCTGTCCTTAATAGAGAGGTGTCCTGATAAGAGAGGTCAAATTGAATGAAAACTGCCAATTTTAGTTTTCAAAACTAGTGTCCTTAATAGAGAGGTTGTCCTTATTAGAGAGGTGTTTGCTAAGGGAGGTTCCACTGTATGTATGACGCTGAGCTGGTCGTTCAAAACCGAGAATAAAGTAACTTATAAAAATGTTTATGATATCCACAGGAATTGCGCTCTCTGATTTGTTGAATTGATAAGACGGATCAATTGACAGGTTTACACCATATCATTGACTATGACTTGCAGAATTTGACCTATAATTCTAATTTCAGTTGTCCTGTTCCAGTAATGTGTAAATTATCAGACAAAATGTCAATGCTAGTCCCACTTGTAATTCAATACGAATATATTTTCCGTGTAATTTGAAAATGTTTGTCCAATAATGTCCATAGTCTATAATCTCTTAGTCTAGGTGCCAATTGAATGCAATCAACAGCCTCGCTCTGTGGTTTGTCAATTATCTTTGTGCTTATAATATAACTTATTCTTGTCTGCATGTTGATGTCTGGTTCATGTTGACACATGGTCCATGTCTGGTAGTCCATATTGACGTCTAGTCCATGTTGACATCTGGTCCATGTCAGGTTGTCCATGTTGATGTCTGGTCCATGTTGACATCTGATCCATGTCAGGTTGTCCATGTTGACATCTGGTCCATGTTGACATCTGGTCCATGTCAGGTTGTCCATGTTGATGTCTGGTCCATGTTGACATCTGATCCATGTCAGGTTGTCCATGTTGACATCTGGTCCATGTTGACATCTGGTCCATGTTGACATCTGGTCCATGTCAGGTTGTCCATGTTGATATCTGGTCCATGTTGACATCTGGTCCATGTTGACATCTGGTCCATGTCAGATTGTCCATGTTGATGTCTGGTCCATGTTGACATCTGGTCCATGTTGACATCTGGTCCATGTTGACATCTGGTCCATGTCAGGTTGTCCATGTTGACATCTGGTCCATGTTGTCATCTGACCCATGTCAGGTTGTCCATGTTGACATCTGGTCCATGTTGACATCTGGTCCATGTCAGGTTGTCCATGTTGATGTCTGGTCCATGTTGACATCTGGTCCATGTTGACACATGGTCCATGTTGACACATGGTCCATGTCAGGTTGTCCATGTTGACATCTGGTCCATGTTGACATCTGGTCCATGTTGACATCTGGTCCATGTCAGGTTGTCATGTTGACACATGGTCCATGTTGACACATGGTCCATGTTGACAGCTTCTAAAACGTTCAAGTGGTTTTGATTTAGAGGTAAACTAGAGGGTTGGGGATGAAGCCAAAACTGCCTAAATCTATACTAGACATGTTTGGTGTAACAGATAAAGACAGTCTGGTAAATCAATTTTCATATTTAAAAAAAGTTTTTTTTTTCAAAATATAGTAACACTTCCTCCAAATTAAAAAATACCTGTTTTTGACTCATAAAGTGAAAAAATTGTGAAATTTAAAACACCTGATAGACATCAACTTGTGATGTCTGATAGACATCAACTTGTGATGTCTATTAGATGTCCATTAGTTGTTTGATAGACTTCACCAGAAGTTTTCTTGTGTAGAGGGCAGCGCCTTTAAATGTGTAACTGAATGTGAACACCAATGTTGGTAGAATGTTGGTATAAGCTCAACAACTACTGTGTGAACATGTTTAAGCCATTTGATGTGCATCTGTTACAGATAGGCCTATTGCAGATGAAATAGGCCTACTGTACCGGCATCCCGTCTTAAACACATCGAGACAGTATTTTACCGGCCCAGGTTTAATTCATGTTTGTCGATCAATATAAGTTCAGAAATGAGAAAGATTATTTTACATAATGGGATGCTCAAAATGAGCAAAGATGGCCGTAGAGAAAAAATATACATGTATACTAATGTGTTTACATTAATTATGTGATGTCCGGTGTCCCTTTGAAGGGGACTATAGGCAGGAGCTAGGGTCTAATTGGAGGTCTTTTTGTGACCAGTGTAGGACTTGGTCATGTTTGATTTGCAATTAATATATTGGTGGTACAAAAACATTTTCAATTTAGGGTGACCCCTATTGGCAACTTTGTGTCACTTTACCTGGCTCCTGCCTGTATGCTCCCTTTAATACGCTCCAGCCAATGAGTTTGATGTCCCTTTAAATAATAGATTATTCCACTTTAAAAGTGGCCTTGGATGAGATTATGTATAGATACTTGTAGTTGTAAACAAATGCCAGTGTGCCTGCTGACGGTTAGGACTCGTGTCAACTTGCTTTAGATTTACAATAGACGATACACGCTGATACACGGGCGTTTTTGTGTAGCTGAGGTGACACGGACTAGGAGTACTTGCTGTAAATTTCATGTTGGTTCCTGATGCCACTGCTTGATGGGCGTCGTTGTAATTGACGACCATTTTGACCATAGCAACCCATTTTTACCATAGCAACCAACATAGCAACCCATATGCGGGCATAGCAACCAAAATAGCAATGCATGGGTGAGCATAGTAACCAACATAGCAACGCATGTGCCAGCATAGCAACCAACATAGCAACCCATATGCGGGCATAGGAACCAAAATAGCAATGAATGGGTGAACATAGCAACCAAAAAATGGCATTTTCTGGCTGAGATTTGCATAGCGACCAACATAGCAAGTACTGTGTGTACATAGTAACCGGCATAGCAACGCATATGCGTGCATAGCAACGCATATGTGTGCATAGCAACATCAGTACAGCTGTAGGGGCTACCATGATCTGTTGGCTTTAACATGCGAAACTGCTCTCATTTGTATTAAAGTCATGATGGTTGTCAACACCAACATCGCCAGTCAATCAACCAACCGATCTTTCAATCAATTAATTAATTTAATCATACTGTTCAATACCGATGGGGTCATTATAGTCATCATTAGATTTATCCAGCTGTGGTGTCACGGACCAACGTGTGTCAATTTATCATGATAAAGTTTGCATAATTTACAACGTGTAAAAAGACAAAATTGTATGTTTGTTTTTTTTGGCCAGGATGATGATTCTGCTGGGCCAAAAGTTAAAACTTTTTTCAATCGATTTTTTAGGTTAGTGTGACGTAATGTGGTATAGAGTCTTCTGTTCAGGTCTGGTTGGGTTGACCGAAAAAACTTTCGTAGAACTTGGAACAGTTGAATGACATCCTATCACCACGAGGAATAATTTTCGATTTTTTAAGCGGAGCTAATTGGACTGTTAGCATTATTTACACATCATGACGTTATTTCTAATGAAAATCTAATGATAATAGGACCCTTATTGGACTCTGATTGGACACAATTGCTTAAATCTGCAGCCAATATGTCAGCTCGCTCATACCATTCTTTACCCTGTGACAAGTTGACGTATTTACTTGATTAATGAATGTACTGCACATTAGATGTGCGTTTTTTGAGCAGGGAAATTATAGTCCCAGCTTTTGATCTCAGAATATCACTCCATCCCTCATATCAATAATCTAGTCAGAATATGTGTGAAAATTTGGAATAGGCCGTTAAGAAATTAATTTTTTCGATTAACGTTACTCTGATTTGAAAAATTTTGTGGAGAGGGGATTTAATATATTATATTGTAATATTTTTTCGATCCATGTTCCGGGGTGTGGCTGGCTGAAACTTTTGAAAATTTTCAGCCAAAACACAATTTTTTGTGACTTGTGGCCGGAGCAAGGCAGATGCCCCGTCCCCCGTGCCCCCCCCCTCCCACTAGCTACACCCATGATGGAGAACCAGGCACATAAACATGACCCGATCAAAAGATCCATTATCCTCTGTGAAGAACACTTTGTTTGTTTTGGTATTCCTCAAGACATTCATTTTCAGGAACAAACATTCCAAGAACTACCAAAAAATCTAAAAACCTTTTTTGGAAAAAACATTAAATTTAAGAATGTTGAGATAGAGACAAGAATCAGGACGGAGGGTGGCGTAAATCTAAAAACTAATTTCAGATGGCCATGTAAAAGAAATTCCAAATTTCAAGTCCAGGGCCCGGTTGTTCAAAAGCACAAAAGTCACGTTATCCCTAACAGTTAACACTTAAGGACGTTATCTCTTTCATTAAAATTTTCATGTTAAGACGTTAATGCAAGTATCAATTCATTTCTTGTACCTCCCCTCCTCAAGGGTAGTTAAGCTATCACCACTAATCTTTGCCGATGCTTGAGTAGTATTTATTTTTCCTTTAGTGAAAATTTGGCGAAGCTGGAAAGAATAAGGATGCTAATGTGTCGATGTCTTGTCGAACATACAGCCTTACCCAGTAAAATTAGTTCGGTTACTTTATATGACGGTGATAACTGATATATTGTTGATGGTGATGTTTTGACGAAAGAAAAAGTAGCATTGGTGAAAAAAGGGTGATGCTTGAGCATTAAGATGTCGTTATAGGGTGATAAGGTGTCGTACCCTTGAGGAGGGGGGGGGGGGGTACAAGACACGAATTGATACTTGCATAAAGCTAACAATACATTTGAACAACTCAGCCCTGTTCTCATCACATATCCAGTATACAAACGATTAATTCAAATGGCTTTGCCTGCTGTATGAAGACTATTATTTCTGTGCCAAATCTTCTTTTTTTAGAAATGGAATAAATGCACCCAGATTAATGTTGAAAATTATCTGTAATTTAGTCAGTTATCTGTTACATTACTATAGTGAGAAAAATAGATATTAATTTTACGTAATACAGATCGGAATTCTAAGGGCACACTGTACTTGAGTGTATCTCCCTTTGATAGTGCAAGCGATTAAATTCAATAAAATGTGTATTTTTAAAGGTGAACTGATACTTTTAACAGTTTTTAAGTTGATCCATTATTATCATTATTATGATTATAATAAACATTGCAACAAAAACTTTACAGCGGAAAACACAGTATTTGTCAGCGTAGGGCGACATTGGCCAATAACGTCTTAAAGGAAACCTATAGTGAAACGCTTATAAAAATGGGGAGTTTTGAACGGCCCGGTTAAAACCTAAGGTGAGAATAAGCTTCCATTGATTAATCTTAGCAGTTTCGAGTTCCCCTCAAGTAGTTCATTATGTAGTCAATGAGCTGCATAAGAAGTAATCTCCAATTTTGTTATTTTTACCATGTTCAGCTAGTCTAAATAAAGACTTGTGCCACGACTGGATCTCTTTAATGTGTGGAAATACTTACAAAAATTTGTGAGAGCCACTGGGTGAGGCAGCGTTATTGTGAGTTGTGGTTATTTCTCAAATATAAAAATTGACAGTTCACCTTTAAGGAAAAATAAAGGTAGGGGATGTAAATGGCCCCAATTTTGTGTCGAAAATTGACGAAAAGTCAGGTGAGCTGTATAGGAGGTGTTTTTTAACATATCCCTGGTGTGATGTAAGTTGATATGCAGGTTATGGGCCACAATAGAATCTGTGGAATCCTTTACGCTTGGTGAAATCTAGGGGGGGGGGGGGAGAACTGGAGGTGGTGCCACTTTTGAAAAATGTTGATAAAAGATTCTTGCAAATCTGTTGTGGCCAGTAACCTGTATATTGATTTTAATCACCACCGTGATATTATTTGGACTGGGTGTCCTTCCAGGGGCTTACAGTAGGGTAGAATGGGGTATTTGTAGCCCCTGTATTGTTTGATGCATATGGGGATATCAATCAATATCATAGGCAGGGGCTACAATTACCCCATTCTACCTTTACTTGCTTTTTTTCAAGAAAATTCATCTGAAATCGCCTTTTTTGTCTCTTTTGAATGTATTCTTGTCCTGCAGTTGGTTCCTTTCAAGGCAACTGGTGATTTTTTTGGAAAATGTCCATGTTTGTGTTAATGATAGCAAGAATTGATAATATGTTCTTGATGATAGGTAGGGTGTGTTCCACCTCTCGTCGGATGGGAACCGGTGTACCAGCTCATATTAGAGTGGGTGCACAACCTCCCCACTACGATTTGAACTCGCAGCTGTTTGGAACTCAGAGAGGTTCAGAACACAGAGCTGTTGGGAACTGGTAGTGATTGAAAGGAAAGCATTGCATCGAACCAACAAGCACCGAGACCAAAATTATGCCATGCCCAACACAGGAGCACGTGGTCGTCATCTGCTTGAAGCCTGTCAAGTCGTTTGGCGATTGAGTTGCCCAACATCTCTGCTATTTGTCCATTTTGAGTTCTTGAATATGAAAGTTGTAGTTCCTATGGTTTGGACCGAGACTTTCGCTTAATTTCATCTCAGTTGTAAGAACAGCTGGACAGAAATTTCATCGCAGTTGTTAGACCAAGATCCAGCTGTGCAGAAATTTCATTACAGTTGTTAGACCAAGATCCACATGTGCAGAAATTTCATTACAGTTGTTGGACCAAGATCCAGCTGTGCAGAAATTTCATTACAGTTGTTAGACCAAGATCCACATGTGCAGAAATTTCATTACAGTTGTTAGACCAAGATCCAGCTGTGCAGAAATTTCATTACAGTTGTTAGACCAAGTTCCACATGTGCAGAAATGTCATAGCAGTTGTAAGACCAAGTTCCAGCTGTGTAACAATTTCATTACAGTTGTTAGACCAAGTTCCACATGTGCAGAAATTTCATCGCAGTTGTAAGACCAAGTTCCAGCTGTGTAACAATTTCGTCACAGTTGTTAGACCAAGTTCCAGCTGTGCAGGGAAAACAATGTATCATATTTTCATATTTTGCATGCAGAGTTCAAAATTTGAACCTGGACAGCTATAGAAATCCTGTGAAAAGCTGGTTACGTTTCCCAATCCAAAGCTCAGAACCATACATTACTGTTTTCAAATGGACCAGAGGTGGAATATACATTAGGCAGTGTAGTCGCATTGCTATTGTCTCAGTCACAAGGGTTATATAAGATATACCTTGTTAAAAATGTATTGTTGAGGTATAGAAAAATGTCAGAAAATTTTGCATAAAAATATTAAAATATGAGAAATTTATCTTGTCGTTTGACTCTCTTGATTTCAGTCTGATTTCGGTCCGATTTTAGTCTGATTTCAGTCTGATGAACTCTGTCTGAGGAGACAGTGTGATGTGGTGTTTTCATGGCAGGAAGAATCTCTGATCACTGAATAATGAAGTGATCTAACCGCCCTGGAAAACCGCACCACATTTCTCTAGGGCATTCCTCGGTTCGAGATAGGAATTCCTGGAAATGTCTTCCCTGTCTCTGAGGTCATATCACAAACCCACAGAAAGTGTTAACATTTGTATCAAAATAACAATTAGATGGCTCGGAAAGGCTTCTGTTTGGTGATCCACTTAAAACTGCTGTAAATGAAAGTGTTTTGAGAACCGAGTGTTTCAGTTGCAAGAAGTTGTGGGAACAAAAGTGGTGTTGCATGAGTTCTTCCCTTTGGGGCCATCACTATGATAAACATGCACACGCAGACATGACTGAAGTTGTCTCCCGCGCTAGTGCCTGGTCAAACGGCTTCTGGCAGTAGGGGACAGGGATTTGGAGATGTGGTGCCTCATGCCAACTCTCATCTATCCGTTGAATAGAGCGATGTTGTGGTTCAAGAAGGTGTCTCCCAGTGCTCAGAAGTAGGGACAGGCGTTTGGAGACTTGGTGCCTCACAAACCAACTCCCACTGGTCCTTTGAATAGGAGCCATATTGTTGCACAAGAACAAGTTGTCTCGGGTGCCTGGTAAAAAGAGCTAGGCTAGGCTAGGAAGAGGCTACTGGCAGTAGTGGACATGCATTTGAAGACTTGGTGTCTCATAAGCGCTAAGCCAATTCCCATTTGTCCTTTTGATAGGAACGACAATGGTGTACAAGAAGTTGTCTCTCGGTGCCTGGTAGCACTCTCCAGACTTGGGGGACCAACATCACCCATCCCCCTGAAGGAAGTATGAATAGAGGGATGAATGGACTGCCTTGGGATTTTACCTCTCAGTTGGGGACAGGTGTTTGGGGACTTGGGGGGTCCTTCTCCCATCAGTCCTTTGAGAGGAGTCACACTCTGGATCCTGATGCCTGGAAAGAGGGCTAGGCAAGGCAAGGGCTACTAGCAGCAATGGACAGGTGTTCGGAGACTTGGTCAGTTGGTGCCTCAAACGCAAACAGTCATTTGTGTTTTGAATATGCTGTACAAGAAGAAGTCGTCTCCCAGGGCCTGGTATTTAATGGGGCTAGGCCAGGTCAGGCAGGGGCTGCTTGCAGTAGTGGACAGGTATTTGGAAACTTCGTACCACATACATGTAAGCCAACTCCCGATTGATCCAGTGAATAGGAAAAACATTGTGGTAAAAGTGCTCCCAGTGCCTGGTAGACCCAGTGCTCCCAGTGCCTGGTAGACCCAGTGCTCCCAGTGCCTTGGGACCTCATAAGCGAACTCCTCATTGGTACTTCTAATAGGAGGGACATTAGCCGCACGTACACCACCTGAAAATGGACCACCAATCTTGGTTTGGGAACCAATGCCGCACCATCGAAAATCCACCAAGCGCTTACACCAGCGCTGCAGCTAGTTATAAAATCCGGCTACAGATGGCGTGCAAACAATAAGCAGAACACGGAAAGCCTTGGCAGAAAGCGCCATTTCGAAAGCGCCGCCTGGAGCCGAACCATCTAACTAGCTAATTGCCGATCCATTTGCGCGTACACCACGACAAAGCCGAGCTTTTAACAAGCCGGGCGAATTTGGACCATCAAGCTTGGTGGGACAAATTCGCTCGGCAATTTGTATCGGCAATGGATTGCCGAACCAATTTGTCGCGGCAATGTGGTGGTGTACGTGCAATTGGTCCACCAATATTTCGTGGTGTAAGCGCAGCTATTATGGTACAAGAAGTTGTCTCTTGGAGTATCATAGTAGTGAATATATGTGTGTGTGTGCCAATTAACATATCAAATGACAAATAACTGATATCTACCGGGTACTTTACTAACTTTTTATTAAGCTGTACAAATTTCTTACAATATCAATATTTACAATTTTTACAGCAAACTTAAACATCATGCCATTCCACATTACATCTGGGTCCCTTTGTCCCCATACCTCTTTCTACTCTTCCACATAACATGCACATTTTTGTTATCTCCCTCCCCGCAGACATTTTAAGTACTTAAATTTGATTACAGTGAAAATCGTGGTTAGTTCAATATTATGTGTGCCGCCACATCATTTTGAACGACCCGGTTAAAACCTAAGGCGGGAATAAAGCTTCCATTGATAAATAGTAGCAGTTTCGAGTTCCCCTCAGGTAAATGATTATGTAGCCAATGAGCAACATGAGAAGTAATCACCAATTTAGTTATTTTAACCATGTTCAGCTAGTCTAAATAAAGACTTGAGCCACAACTGGATCTCTTTATCTGGATGACCAAGCGTAGGTTAATAGGGCACCTGGGTTATTCTAGAATATCGTTACATTTTCCACGAGGTGGCAGCTTTTGAATAAGAATGCAACAGTTAGCAGCAAAAAGCCACACTTGTTCGATTTGAGGCACATTTCTGCAGTCAAATTGATCCAAGGGATGCAAATGAGCTAAAGCAAAAAGTCTGAAATTTTTTTGGGGTGAAAATCTTCCTCTTTGATCAGCACTGGCTGGCACCATTTATTTTTGGTCCGATTTTGAAAATTCAAAGATCCTTGGAAACCTGAGAGAGAGATCTCTCCATACCGGCTGACAAGTTTAGCATTTAGCAAGAGGAAACAGTCTGAAATTAGCCAATAATCGGAAATTTGACATCCCTGTAATCAATGGAAGAAACCCGGAGAAGAAACAGAAATCCTCCATGAAATCATAAATGTCATCCCTGAAAAAAGTCTCACACACATCTCGACCAAATACAAAATCCTCACGATACACCTTTAGGAATAATAAATGACATATAGTCTGCCGTCGCACCCCAGCTCGCTCGGTTTAATTGGAATATCACGACCCACGCCGTTATTAACGCAATCCATACTGACGTCCCAATTATCGATTGAATCACATCTGAAAGAAAGCAGAAAGACTTTTTTTTAAAAATATTCCTGTGAATTCAAAAGTTTCTACAAATCATCTGTAGAAAAAGATGTGTCAGGAAAAAATCTACAATCTTAAGGGCCTATGTCATTCGTTGTCATTGTATTTTCTTGTGGCACAGATATATAGAAATAAACACTACTGTAGTGTTGTTACTAAGCATGCAAATTCACTGAAACTTGGCATTTATAGTATATGTATATCAGTTTACACAATGAAATTGTTGAAATGGGTCTGTGAGGGTTTAACTGATGTACTTTTATCAGGGGAGGGGACAGGTGGCCAGGGTTCTCCACTATGCTTTTTGTCCAGGCGCAGCACCCGGGCAGAATCATCTTCCCCACTTCAGCACCCGGACAAAAAAGTTAGCACCCGGACAGATTCATAGAGTTGGTAATGGTTTTACTGTTATAGCACCCAGACAGATTTTGCTGCCAACCTGGACAGAACTGAAGTGAATTCTCAATTGTGTCAAAATATGGCGACAGCACCCGGCCCAAAAAAATTGTTGGGGAGAACACTGGTGGCATGACGTGCTATGCACGTCAACGACAGTGAAAGCGTTATTAAAAGGATATCCTTCATCAACACGGGAAGCGTCCTTTGTAAAGGTCACCAGATGAACTTACATGATTTTATCTGCTTCTGCTGTTCGAATGCTGGTCGCCTAAACGCTTCCTTGAAGAACCATACAAAATTGATGAACCACAGAAAAGGTAATAAGGCGAAGCCACCTGAAAACAACAACTGATGCCGTTACTATTTATTTAGTGGCTCGCACTGACTGGAAGAAGACCCAGGGAAAGCAGCACTTCAAGGACAGACACGTTACTGCTACTTGGGACAAAAGATGCTACAACCTTGTACCATCCTTTTTCCTAACTACACATGCATGAGACTACTGTACATGAAGACCTGCCATTTATAACAGTGTCCAAATAGTATTTCAACTGGACTCAGGAGTACGGTAGAACCTCTTTATTAAGGACACCCTCAGGACTGACATGTACTGTCCTTAATAGAGAGGTGTCCTGATTAGAGAGGTCAAGCTGAATAGAAACTACCAATTTGGAACCAGACCTAGTGTCTTTTATAGAGTGGTCAACCTTAATAGAGAGGTGTCTGCTAAGAGAGGTGCTACTGTAGTATTTTCAGTCAAATTTTCTCAATTCTGGAGTATTGTAGTGATTTCTATCAACATCCAACATGTCCAAAGTGTACTCCGAATGCACCATCCTTTGCAGAATCCAGCAGTCAAGGAGAACAAATTTCATTTAAGATGATCAAAAAGAGTAATTTAGAATGAGTGCGATTTCGGAGTATCATAATACTTCAAAAGTGTGCTCGTCTGGTCTGAAATTGGCAACATTATTGTTAGGGGTAGAATGTTCCACAAATCACATTCCTCCAATCGTCTACAATTGCCTCTGATTGACAGTGTAACATTCATAATGTAGCCAGATGGTCAGCTATTACCAGAATTGGGTTAAAATACAATTAAAAATGTGTTCGAGCTGTAACTGACTTTCTGTAACTGACTTTTTGGTTAGATTTGTTAACAGTTACTTCATGTTTTATTTCTCTTAGTGTAGTCTTACCAAGATAGTATTTCCTGCACAAGTCCAATTTGTCGTCATCTTTCATTTTACGGAGATCCATTTTGTACTGAAAAGAAAAAAATACATGAAAATTTCAATTAATTGTACCTTCATCTTTCTACATTCTATCTTTATCTTTCTGAGGTACTCCATTGGATTGAGACTCATTCGAAAAAAGTTGTGGTGTTAGTCTGGTGGATGATCGAAATCAAAAGTGCTGAATTCTATTTCTAATCTACATCTACGCCTACGGTAAGCAGGCCTTTTATCATTGTAGACTCGCTCCCCATTAACAAAAAATGTCGTGAACGCAAGGTCATTTTTCGCTGTTTGGTGCACGGCAGTCATGGAAATAACCCAGGTCATAAATAATAAATGCCCAGTAATCAATCAAACAAAGGCATTGAGCTTGCCTTGCCTTTGGCAAGGCCAAGGCAAGGGGAGGCCTAACCAAGTTTGGGTTCCCCAAGTCGAATGTTTTTTTAGAAATGGAACTAGAGTTGTGGAACAACTTGGCATCTTCATGGGAGATACTTCTGGTTGCCAAAATATTTCATAAATTAGATAAAAATCGACAAATTCTCACTTTCTGTTCTTTTTCTGCACAGGGAAATGAGTTACTTGTGAGATACGTCACCAGTTTTTGTGCAAAAAGCTCTCAAAACTCAATCAACAAATCTTTAGAAACAACTGTATTCAACAAATATTTTCCAATAATCCAACACTGTAGCGTGTTAAATTTCTACATATAGAGAAATAACGAAAAAATGATATTTATCTTTTGTACTGAATACGTTTGTGCTATTTTTCTTTCATGAGCTCAAAGGCTATATCACAGCGGCAGCAAAATGGCCGAATATCTAGCTTCGATTTTCGGAACCGAAAAAGACAAGTGCGTTTACCCCCCTAAATCGTGTTTAGTCCCCTTAAAAATCCGTTCAAAGTTTACTTCATATATTCCTCTTAAAATTTATGTCTAGTTTGGTTTGTAGATTTTGGTAGTTGTTGAAGAAAATGAGGCCGAAAATCGGGTTCAAATTCTGTAGTGCTTTGCCATATAACAATACATGTGCGTGTACGTGCATGCATGTATGTAAATGTATGCATGTATTGTACTTTGTAGTACAAAGACTTGTTAGCCAGTTAAAGAGTAAATGATATCGAATGTAGGCCTATGTACATGTAGATTGTATAAGCCTTTCTACCTTTAGACGAACCTGTGACTGGAAATCATCGTCCCAGGTCTGATTTACCTAAAAGAAGTCTAGGCCCTAGTTATTTTACGAAATACAGCACTTTTAGAAGTTGGCCCGGAAGTTGCGACGGTATGTTTAGACAATGGGAGACTGCTAAAATGTGGATTCTGCCAACTGGCAAAGCGAGGATGCAACCATTCCCGATTCCACAATTCTGCAGTCTCCCATTGTCTACTCTAAATTTAGTCTAAACCATACCTTGGCCACTTCCGGGCCAACTTCTTATACATGCGTCGTATAAAAACAATGGTTCATCACACTTCTGGACGAGTCTTTATTCGGAAACTTTTCTTTATTCGGACACTGAGAGTCCGAAATAGGACTAAAGGGTGTCCGAATTTGAAATCGGGTAGTGAAAACATTGAATGGGTGTTCAGAAATGCGTGAAAATGTTGGTTTTTCAGGTAAAACTTCTTTTGATTATTGTAGGTAAAAATCATGTCCACAACTTGGCTAAGGCTTGCATGTGAATTGAAAACTCTTTTAACGGATCCTTTTCTTTCAGAGTCAACTGTTCCTTCTACTTCAAGATCGGTGCTTGTCGTCACGGAGAGAGATGTTCGCGATTACATAACAAACCCACATTCAGTCAGGTAAGCTCAAACAAAAATATCCAAACGAAAAGGGCACACTTAAAAAATTGTTTGTTTGATGTTAGCCTACCTACCCATAAAAACTTCTCCACCTTAAAAATTAAGAGTTGGGAGGGGGAGGATTGGGAAAATTTGTTGAAAATACGTTATTTCTTCCAATTTTCTGCATTTCTTTTAGGATTTCAGGGAAATATTTGTTTTATTGTTGATGATAAACAAAATGCTAGCCTGCCTACCCACACGAAAGTTTCTGGAGACGAATGTTACAGTCACACATGTATATTTAAACTTACGAATTTCAAGGGTGTTCAAATTTTTCCCCATTTGGCGTTCAGCGACCTTATTTTGATTTTTGAAGTATTGTGCCTACCACCTTCAGTTGACAAGACATCTTTAATATTTCGAGCTCTGGTAACAAGGAGTCTGTAACTTCTTTTCATTTTGGCGGGTTACTGAAGGCTCTGGTGTAGAGATGTGTCACATTTCTCACAATGGTCATAAAAATCCATTGGATATTGTTAATGTTATAGGGGTGTGGGACACACAAAGTGCTACGCAGTTGTTTGCTACTGCCAGGGAAAAAAATACAACTTCATCAATGATATCTTCATATCTCATTTTCAGAAGGTCATAAGATGGTTCCAGTCCTGCAGATCAAACAACAGAGAGGTGGTAATACTGAAAAGCAATTCCCTCTCTCACAACAGGGTTCCTGTACAACCAGGAAAAAAGCAATAATATCTTTACATTACATGTACATCTCACTTTCAGACAATTCTCATTCCCAATCTGTACATCAACCCGCAGAACAGTGCATTGACTGCAGATGGATCGCACAGTAAGTTTTAAATGCATTACAAGTCTTTAATACTTTCAGACAATTCTGATTCCCCAACTGTATATGAATCCGCAGAATAGTGCGTTGACCGCGGATGGATCACATAGTAAGTTTGAAATATATTACATTACAATTCGCACTGTTTTCTTTGTCAATCGGCATGAGGTTGCTTCTCTAGAAGAGTTTGTAATCAGTCAGGAAGGAGGTGGTATTCCATACCTCCCTCCTTGGCCTGGATTTCCATACTTTTGGTTGGATAGCCAGGCCACTTCATCATAGCACGTGTTAAAAATTATACATTCACTCTCATCAGGCACAGACACACTCATCTCCCAGAGTAACACTACATCATGTATTCGTAATTGAAGCCAGTAAGTCAACTAGAAAAGTGACTGAGTCATAATTAGGCTCTAACTTCAAGCAACAGTCTCTTAAATGTTTCAACACAGAATGACCAAAGAAGAAATGAGATCCAGAAAAAAAAATGGTGGAGACATTCTTATGTCCATGTAGTTTTAGTACTTTTTCAGCAGTCTTGATAGCATTTGTATTTGCATGTCAATTCTACCATTGCCTCGTGGACCCTGATGAGCTAACAAATATATCTGAGCCGAAAAGCAGGATGTGTTTTTAGTCTCCGCAAATCCGTCCTTGATCAGTTGATGTATGTAACCATAAGGGAGAAGTGTCTCGAATTAATGGCCGGCACAGATTAAGTCCACTGAGTTTCAGTATGGAGTGTTGTCGAGATGCATCAAAAAAAGTACACAGATGTTCTGTACAACATTTACATGTAGATTATCTGATATATACAGTAGAACCACTCTATTAAGGACACCCTCAGGACTGACAAGTGCTGTCCTTGATCGAGAGGTGTTATGATTAGAGAGGTCAAATTGAATGGAAACAACCAATTTGAGACCAAAACTAGTGTCCTTAATAGAGAGGTTGTCCTTAGTAGAGAGGTGTCCGCTAAGGGAGGTTCTACTTTAACGGCATCCTCTCTAGACAGTTGGCGAGGATTCTCTGTAACTATCATACTAGAAGGCTAATTACAGGCCTAGGATCATTTATATGTTTTCTTGATTGTTAAATTTTTCCAGTCCAGTTGAGCGATGTGGAGATGCAGCAGTACTATGACGAGTTCTTCGAGGAAGTGTTCGTGGAACTCGAGGATAAGTATGGAGAGATCGAAGAGATGAACGTCTGCGACAACCTCGGTGACCACTTGGTGGGCAATGTCTATGTAAAGGTACGTGTTGTTCGATGATAGAGACGCTAAATGAATATGAGTGTGGTTACCAGGACATGTTGCCCTTAATATTGAGTCCTAACGTGGTGCATAGACGATGGATTCAAGAGGACTCTCTGGAGAGTCTGGTGGCATTGGCTTGGGTGCCATCTGGGGGATGTGCATGAACTCAAGGGCAAATATTGTATGTATTGTTCCAGTACTGGTCAGGGACTTTTTTACTCCCCTTATTATAACCAGATGAATCTCCTGGTCAGTTAGAACAGGGGGCGGAGGGGGGGCAGGCATAGGTTGGCGTAGGCTGGCTGGAAATGGGTGTGTCTCAAGGACACAGAGACATAACTGTGGTGACCCTTGGCCTTTCAAGTGTAAACTTGCAGCCTGTAACCAATGGGAAATATAGCTACATGTACAGTGAGCTGAGGTGGGTAACTGTCCGAAACAAGTTTGCTTTGACAAATTGGTTGCCTTGTCCTTTGAATTAGGTGTAAAACCAAGATTCCTTGTACAGAGACTGAAATAACTTGTATCTTATCGTATTCAAACTAAGACGAAGTAAAATGCTTTCTCTTTATTTTCCAGTTCCGCTATGAGGAAGATGCCGAGAAGTCTGTTCAAGGTTTGAACAACCGATGGTTCAACGGCCGGCCAATCCATGCGGAGCTGTCCCCTGTGACAGACTTCCGTGAGGCGTGTTGCCGTCAGTATGAGATGGGGTGCGTACAATTCAGTATACGTATATCGCTCCATCAATGACACCCGTAAGGCTGACATATGCTGTCCTTACTCTAGAGGTATCCTGATTAAAGGGGTGTAACTTAATGGAAATGTCCAGTTCCAGATCAAATTCGGTGTCCTTTAAAATGGGTGTTCTGTGTCTGCTGAGGGAGGTTGCATTGTTCAATACCTGATGTTGATTCATTGCCTGAACAAACCAAGGACAGTTTGCATGTGATACCAACTGCTCATGAAATGGACTATAGACTATAGTTGACCTCTGTCCTAAGGATTGATGGAAGATCACTTTTAAAGCGAATTTCACACTAACCAGCGTTATAGCCTGCTTAATATTTTCACCACCGACGAAAATGCACCTTCTCATATCCTGTTCTAAATGCCGGCGAAGATCGCCTCATGAAATTCACCCAACATGTGGACAGTAGGATTCCATTCAGAGTCTCCCATATGGGAATTCCATAACAATGACTCGATGCATAGATATTGCTGGGATACCGACTGCGGCGCAGGAAATGCAGGGGCATTATTCTGCTTGTGAGAAATACGCTTTGATTTGTTTGAAAATTCCTCAATTTCGTCTGCTTGTTTTCAGAGAGTGTACACGAGGTGGATTCTGCAACTTCATGCACTTGAAGCCCATTTCCCGCGAGTTGCGACGGGAATTATACGGCCGTCAACGCGGGGGTGGTGGAGGTGGGGGTGGGGGTGGAGGACGCAAGCGGGGACGGTGAGTTCAAAACGATGTACAGGAGAACCTCTCTATCAAAGACACCCTTGGGACTGTTAAATGCTGTCCATATCAGAGAGGTGTCCTGATTACAGAGGTCAATTTTGATGAAAATGAAAGGTTTGGGATCAAACCAGTTTCCATATTAAAGAGGGTGTCCTTAGAAGTGAGGTGTCCGCTTAGAGAGGTTCCACTGTAACTTAATAATAATGTATGATGGTTTCCAGCCATCTGAGGCTGCATTTGGTTTACGTCTTCACATGTAACGTGTCACTGTTCACTTATCATTGGTGACATAAAGAACAAACTAGTCGTTTCTAAAGAGCGAGTTACATACGATTCACGATGTCACTTTCACCCTCATGTCGTGTTTTCCAGCCTCATGACAAATGAATCATGACAAGTGACAATGTGAACTCTATGAAACTCTGTCTGAGGGTGAACTTTAGGATACAGAATTGATATTCACAAGAAAAGACGCTCTGTTATAAATGTACTAGGTGACACAAAAAAAAATCGTACACTTTTGATCTTGAATAAGTGCTAAAATATGGCTTTTTGACCAAATTTCTGTCACTTGAAGCTGAGAATGAGATCAATACTTCTGGTTTCCAGTTTGTTTTATTCTATTGTCTGAATTCGTTATTGCACAATAACCGTTTAAATTTTTTGGCTCTTCTGCGCTGAAGCAGGTTAAACCCCTGGCCAGGTTTAACCCCAGAACCAAGGGGTTCTGCACCCAAGCAGGTTTAACCCCTGTTATCATTTATCTTATCTTGTTTTCAGGTCCCGATCCCGCTCACCACCAACGCGGAGGAGTCACAGCCGCAGCAGGTCGCGCAGTCGTGAACGACGCAGGCGCTCGAGGTCACGCAGCCGTGAACGCAGGAGGGAACGCGAGGACAGGCACGGCCGATTCTAATACTGGAATTCGGAGAGACTGTGTGTTGTTCCGTCAGGGATGAGAAAGACTTCTTTTTTATAATGCCAAGCATTCTTGATCGATTCCTAACAATCGGCAATTCCAAATTTAGACACGGAACTTCTGTGGTGTAAACTGTGAAACTAAAACGTGGCAAATTGGTGCATTACCAATTCACAGTTGTAGAGAAAATACCATTTTCCTGTCTATTTTAATGGTTAATGCATTACATTTAAAATCTGGCTTTTGAGTTTGCATTTTACATTTGCGAAAATTGAACGCTCGTGAATTTCACACCTTACAAAACAGGACATGTGTGAAATGGGCAAATTTAGGCTTTGTCCATTAAAATCGGACATTACTAGAATTGACTCAGAACATTTCTACTTCACGAAAGAACGCTCATCCTGCCTCGGAGGAGGAATACTCCCTTGAGAAAATCACCTCCAAGTTCAGAGGAAACGCTAAAGAAGAAGAATTTCTGTTTCTTTCATTGGGACTTTTGAACTGAGATCTTTGGTAATTTTAGTATTTCAATCCTCAGATGCTAAAAACGAACGAAATTTTATACCGGTATCTATTTTTATTGCCTCTCCTTGCAAACAAACCGTACCAACATACAGTAGAACCTCTCTATTAAGAACACCCTCGGGACTGGCAAGTGCTGTCCTTAATAGAGAGGTGTCCTGATTAGAGAGGTCAAATTGAATGAAAACAGCCAATTTGGGACCAGAACTAGTGTCCTTAATATAGAGGTTGTCCTTAATAGAGAGGTGTCCGCTAAGGGAGGTTCCACTGTATATTGAAATCAGACAAAATTTAAATTCAGGCATGATCTGCACACATATGGATATTTTACACAATTTCCAAAATCACCTCGCAACATTGGTGAAAGTCATTTATTCTCGAGAACTGTAATATGTGTTGTTGTGCAACGAGTGGTGGAAATCCAGGACAGGTTGCCGACCGTCCCCTCTGAAATGAATCATGCTATTTAATCTCTCTATGATATTAAAGTACGATTTCGATTGCACATCAAAATCAAAAGATTTCATGGACTTCCAATTGGGTGCCTCAAAGTAAGGCTGATGTCCTCTGTCTTTGGCCAGTGGTCCTATTTTGTCTGGCTTTTCACTGGGACCTCTCTGGCATGTTAGGAACTTCCGGTACGGCTTCCAGAGGCGCTAAAGCACGTAAGCTGGCACACCGTGACAGGGTATTGGAGCAGCGCCATGCACCGAAACATGCATCATTGATCAGAAAGTCATGTTTTTGAAATTATTTTCATCGTTTTTTCTCTCGAAAAGAATCTTTTTTAAGCGAAATTGCCACTGGGTTTCCTTTATTCACCTTTTGAGTCCCAACCAACTGGAGTGAAGCCTCAACTGTGACTGTCCTACTAGTAAGAGAACGTCTTGAAAATATTACTGTTTATGTTGCTTTTGTCTGTTTTGTCAACGTGATTGGTCACGTCACGTCTTGTGGTGTTGCAAATCCCAAATTCATCTGTTCTTGAAATTCTTACGTCTTGTTCGTCTATGAAGAATGAGAAAAGAAATTTCTTTCATTTTACAAATATTTTTATTTCACAACGCATTTCATTTTGTCATTCGAAAATAATTATGTATGGAAGAAACTTTCGTTCTTGTTGTCAATATAGTCTATTGTTGATGTGCCTGTTTGCTGTGTATTGCATAACGACTCCCTGTTCTTGAACAAGAGCTGCAGTGATCTAGTGGCTTGGACTCACAGCTAGTGGGCCCTGGTTTGAACCCAGGTATCAGACTCTGAGCAGGTCTCATACTTGCCTTTAATACTCTGCCCAAGTGTATAAACAGGTACCAGTAAAAATGCAGTAAGAAATACTCTGGTTGTAATGATAATAATAATAACAAGCCCATTGGCTTCGAGGGTCGCAGCTAGTGAGGGTGATGACGGCTGAGGAGAGATATGAAATGGCCAGGGCCATTGTGCTCACCTCATATGGAGGAAAGATGGATAAAGAGCATGGTATTGTGTCATGTAGTGTTAGGTTTGATGTAGGTCCAAGCAATTACAATTTCCCCAAAATGGCCAATTTACAGTACATTCGACCTCTGTGACCTTGAAAAGTAGGTCAAATCAAAGAAGACCCGGGTGACACATTGAATGGTTGTTAGAATTAGATGTACCTATGATATAAAATTGGTGCCAATCGGGCAAGTCATTACTAGGAATAATGGCATTTTGAAGAATTTAGGATTTGGCCCCCTCCCTGGAGGCCAAACGGCAAATCAGATCGCACCAAACTTCGGTACTTTAGAAACGTGCCATTGTTACATCCTAACGGCCAATTTACACCATTTGACCTCTGTGACCTTGAAAAGGAGGTCAAATCAAAAACCCGGAGGATATATGATGCACCTTTGCTAGAAGTTCCTACCATATTTTTTTCAAAATTTCCCGACTACTATTAAGGGAGATATTGCATATTTTCACTTTTAACGTTTGGCCCCCTGGTGGCCAAACCATGAAACGAATCGGACCGAAACTTGGTCTCCAAGGTGTCATTACATAAGGGTACATGTGTACCAAGTTTCAACTCAATAGCTCTAACAGTTACGAAACGTGCCCTGCTAACGGACGACGGACGACGACGACGACGACGGATGACGGACGCCACGGTATGGGATAAGCTCACCTCTGCTAAGAGGTGAGCTAAAAAGGGGTAAAACACGACCTAAAACTCGCCAAGGCAAAAAATCCCATCACAAAGTTAAAATGGGGGAAGGGGAATCCCCAACAATGCAATGCACAGCGTGTTAGTACTTATCACTGTACGGAAAAAAACTCATGATCTAGATTCCTGCCCTAGTTTACTGTAGACTACTCGGGCTCATACACAGTCACGATGTGCACTGTAATAAAAAGGAAATGTCAAAAGCCTCTTAAAATTTCCAATAGAAATACTTCATTATCTCTCAAACTGAGTTATTTGAGATTTTAGAATCAATGTCAGACCAGTCTGTTTATAATTTATTAGCTCATTTAGACATGTAGGCCTCCTCACAAAAGTGCAAAACTAAATGACTAGGCCATGCGTCAATCATAAAGGGATGTCAACAAAATTGAAGTGAACGCATTTACTCATCTTTATACATGTCGCCCATTGTCCCCTCGGCCAGACATTTACCGAAAAGGAACCTAGGTTTTCAAGTATAACCAGGAAGTTCATGTGGGGCACAGTGAAGAGTTTTTATGGTCATCGCTTGGTGAGTATTCTATATGATTGAAACGCATAACGTTGTTATTAAGACTGAGTTGCGTGGGGGGATCAGTTGTGTTTTTTCATGAGGACACCGTCACGACCAGAAGTCCTGGAAAAAATCCCTTTGATAACAATGTGTCTTATCTTATAGCCTAAAGTTAAATGCAAGACCATAAAGCTAGCATCGGATGACACATGAATGCCATGTTGTAGGAACGTCATTTATTTTATTGCTTAATAATTTTATTGGGAATTAACGTGAAGGGAATTTTGCATAATTTGGTGGGTGCGTGTCGGAGAAAGACGACCTGGAGTCTTGAAACTGGTATTGGTTGGGAGATGGGGAGCAAGTGGAATTAATATGGTCTCAATAGCCATGCATCTCACTTTATCTGCAAAAGGAAATACAGTGGAACCTCTCTATAATGGACACCTCTAGTAAGGACACCCTCTATATCAAAGATACTGCATTTCCTCCCAAATTGGTAATTCCAATTGAAATAACTGGAATGAGAGTACCCATGGTTGGGACATTGTCACCCAAAAGAGGAGTTCGCTTATGGCACATCTTTGATCTCAAGTTTAAGTCCAAGAATGTTCTTGGTATAAAATAATTTTGGTACCGGTACTCAAAAAGTGACAGTTTGTAATAAAGATAAGATAATACATAGGCCTGATCAATGACCTACAAACACCGAGTGACACTGCTCGGCCTATGGTCTTGACGGGTATTTTTTGTCCACAAGGAAGTACCTAACGGTATCTTGATACTAGGCTAAATGTGCCGGATAACTTGACCTGAATATTTTTTGATTGCGCCATGGGATTTACCAGGATGACATGTATATAAGAGACGTATTTCTGATTGAGTAGAATTATTTGGCTGTCATCTCGGAGGGTTTCGCTGTCAGTTGAGTTGGATATGTAATGAGAAGGACGACCGCAAGACCATTTGAGATATAAGAATTCGGAAGAGCGAAAACAAGGTAGGCAAAACATTTGCCGAAGACGATTTATCTCGTCTTTGGAAAAAAACCGCTACCTGCCGAAGACGAGATGTCTCGTTCTTTGGTGTTTAAGATATCTCCACTGGCCATCATTCTTGTAAACGAAACAGAAAGACTGTTAATCGATTGATTGAGAAAACTGTTATAAAATACAAAATAAACGCTGTTTATCTCCGCTTTTTTTGGAGAAAATCGTGAAACCTCCCCCCCCCCCCAAAAAATGTACATTTTCAAGATTTTGTCAAAGAAAAGTGAATGTCGTGGCATAATTCTGAATTGTGTTCACTCGCACCAGCCATACAGGAAACGCCTGGAAAGTGTCGATGCATGGAGAGCTAACGCTGGTCAAATCGGAGTCAACATCGGAAAAGCGCGATAATTCAGTCAGATTTTGAATCTTTCATTTTTTTGTGCAATTTGTTGATGGAAACTACTTATGTAGAATAGGAGGTGACTGGGCAGCCGACAGCTGGGTAATATTGCCCATAATAATGCCAATGGTCCTTTAAATCATTGATTTAATGTTGTCTGTGATGAAGATTTTTTAATCTTTTGATAGAGAATTCCTTTTCTTTTGTGACATTCACCTTTTTGGCTCACCGTAATGGGAGTCTATACGATAGCGCTGTGTCCGTCGTCGTCGTCCGTCGTATCCTGTGGCACGTTTCTTAACCGCTTGTGCTACGAACCTGAAACTTCTTACACATCATGGCCAAGGTCATATGTACCCTGACACTGAATTTCGGTCCGATCTGATTCTTGACTTGGCCACCAGGGGGCTAAAACCAAAAACTTAAAAAGTGTGATATCTCACTTATTACTGATTTGTTTTTGACAAAAATTTTATGGTGGGTACCCCTAGCAAGGATACATCACATATCATACGGGTTTTTTATTTGACCTACTTTTCACCGATAGTGGCACGTTTTGTCTTTATTCGTCCTATAGTCTTTAAATTTGGTATATAGACACCTGTTACGTAGCTCTACATGTCGATGTGGCCTACTTTTCAAGGTCACAGAGGTCAAATGGTGTGAATTGGCCGTTGGTGTGTATGGCACGTTTCTTAACCACTAAAGCTATGAACTTTAAACTTGGTACACATGACCCTCTAGGTCAGATGACCTGTGACACTGATTTTCGGTCCGGTCTGATTCTTAACTTGGCCACCAGGGGGCCAAAACCAAAAATTTAAATAGTGCCATATCTCACTTACTACTGATTAGTTTTTGGTAAAAATTTTTATGGTAGATACTCCGTCACCTTTTTATGGTATGCACACAGTTGATCTGAGTCGGGGCAATTTTCGGAAACTGGAAAAGTTGCAGCGTTCCCGGATCAAACGATGCTTTGGTTTATCGAAATTTTGTCATCACAGCCCTCTATTAGAGGCATTAGATATTGACAACCCGCGGAAAGTAATCGAACAGAAGCAAATTGGACTTTTAAGAAGGATTCTCTCCATCGATTGTAAAGCACGAGACGTCGTCATTGGCACGAGAAAAATTAAGGGTACCCTGTGTAACCGAGTATAGTTCGTCGGGCCTCTCTGCCGCCAATGTCCTGTCTGTAAATCCAACATGTAGGCCTAGACGTATCACCAGGAAGGAGAATGGAATTGTCGATTCGGTAAAAACCTTATGTGCCAATCTAAACCGGAAAAACCATAAACTATTGAAGCTTTTACTTTCACCCTTTTGATCGCTTTTTTGATTCGTTCTCTGTGTATGATTTTTATTGCATATTTGTGTTGTCTGCTCCTTATTTGGAGGTTTTTTACAATAAATTATTATTATCATAATTAGCAAGGATACATCATATATGATACGGGTTTCTGATTTGACGTACTTGTCAAGGTCACAGAGGTCAAATGGCGTAAATTGGCCATTTGAGCATAACTGTGGAACGTTTGTTAACCCCTAAGGCTATGAACTTGAGACTTTGTGTAAAGGACCCCCTAGGTCAGCTGACCCCTGACCCTGAATTTCAGTCCGGTCTGATTCTTGACTTGGCCACCAGGGGGCCAAAAGTGAAAACCTAGAAAGTGTGATATCTCGCTTATTAGTGATTCGTTTTCAATAACATTTTTGTGGTAGGTTCTCCTAGCAAGGATACATCACATATCGTATGCGTTTTTGATCTGACCTGCTTTTCAAGGTCACAGAGGTCAAATGGCGTAATTTGGCCGTTTGATTGTAAATATGACACGTTTCTTAACCACTAAAGCTATGAACTTGAAAGTTGGTACTCATGACTTCCTACGTCATGTAACCTCGGACACCGAATTTCGATCTGATCTGGTACTCAACTTGGCCACCAGGAGGCCAAAACTAAAATAGGTAAAAAGTGCAATATCTCGTTTATTAGTGACTTGTTTTTGATGATATTCTTATGGTACTTACTTCAAGCAACGATACATCACATGTCATACCGACTTTGGTTTGACCTATATACTATACATGTACAATGTTTCTTAACCTGGATGAATTCCAAAGCACCAAATATCTATAGGGTGAACACAATGGGCCCTGGCCGTTTCATTCTTAAAGAAAAACATGCCTGGCCTAGAAACTTTTTTCCGGGACTGTAGCATTGAATAGAATGACACTTATGTTCAGGAACAAACATTGGTCAGACCATGCGAGTTCACATTCTCGCTTCGGAATGACGTCAGCAGGTTTAGCAGAGATTGGCCATTACCATGATCGAGAATCATATTATTTTGATGGGTATTCTTGATTTTTTTATTTTTGAGACAGGAAAAAAAATTAAAAAAAACAAGTTGTTCTACGCCTAGGCTATTTTAAAAAAGTGTAAGTAAAAACCCGCATTGAATACGGAATAAATTGCTGGTACGAATTTGTGCTTTCTCCTCCTGTTCTATATTGACTTTAGGAGAAATTTGGGTGAATTTTTTCAAGGACAATCGTTGATAAAGCCTCATTTACATACTTTGTATATGTACATGTACTTCGTCGCTCGAAGCTCTTTGTTAGGCTTGCGAAACCTGCCTATTATATGGACTACAATGGCTTGCTGATTGGACGATGTAGTTTTTTAAAGGGATAACTTGGGGATGAGACATGTTCGTTTTTTATACAGAACGAGCTTCAAGCAGGACCGTGGCTTCTCAGTCCAAACCGAATAATTCAAAAATCATTAAACCGTAACAAACAATGCACTAAAACAGTGTGTAACCGTATAAGCCTGCTTGATCTCGCAACACTGTCGAAAAAATATTAACAGCGATCAGCATCAACGTGATACCACAGGTGGCGGCGCATAGTGACAAGCGGCGATATTATCCTCCTAGCCTGGTAAATCCCACGCCCAAGCTGTGCCTTTAAAAAAACGGCTCAATGTCCTGGCGCTCGGCATCCTCTTGCAAACAGGGCCTACAACACGACTTCTCCTTACGCATGTTTCCGAGGAGTAAGTATGTATCGAGTGAAATGGCCTGATATTGTCAGGATGGGCGCTCGGCTGTCATTTGATAAAGTGAATTTGGAGTTAGATCCTAATTGTTATATAATTATGTATATTGTTCGCCATATCTCTAAGTCTAACAAATACTGAGGCTTAGCTAAACTTTGTAGTTGAACAAACTGCCCTAGGGCCTGGCATCTTTTTCAAGCCAAATGATACAAGCCCGTCAATTCGTAAATGTTATGCGACGATGCTCGGTCCGCATGGTTTAGGGCTCTGGAGGGCGAACTACTGGTCGGATTTCTTTGAAGTTTGGTTTTTATTGATCGTTGCCTCAAGGCCCAACAGGATCGGTTCTAGGACTTTGGCATTCTAAGTGCAGAAGTAAAGATATTTCTTCAGTGAAGTCCAATATTGTCATTTTAAGGGTCCTCTCGATAAGCCATCTTTTGTTTCTGGATATTTCTTATTCATTCTTGGCACATGAGTAGATGGACACAAAAAATAATAACTTGAACATTTCATCCAGATTGGTCGAGAATAAACCGTACAGAGCGGAAAATGACCGAATTCAATGCCCAATGTCAATGAACACAAATACATGCAAAAAAATTATTTCGTTACCATGATTACCAAAATGAAAAAAATCCTGCATTTTGGCCTGGAGGCAAGGATCAATAAAAACCTAACTTCAAAGAAATCCGCTCAGTAGTTTTCTTTCCAGAGCCCCAAACGATGCTGACATAACGTTTACGAATTGACCCTTTTAAGGCCTAATCAATCTTATTTTCAGAATCAAAGGAGTGAGACGGACGTGACTGACGAGACCAGCTCCGGTAGAGGCCAACGCTTCAAGCATGGCAACCTCTATCCAAAAGTGCAACAAATGTGATCGGGCTCGCACCGGCACATACCTTATACAAAAATGTGGTCACACCATCTGCAAAGAGTGCCTTCCGAATGCTGAATTAGGTTCTTTTCTTAAATGTCAAAGAAAGGTATTCTCTGTGTCTAACCCGGACCATAGCATTTATCGGTATGCGCAGTACTTTCCTTCTACCCACGAAGATGGCTCCCCAAGACATGCAGATCGGTCATCGGAGCCCCCGGAACTCGTGAACCCGACCCCCGGAGATTGCCCCGTTTGCCAACAGAGGATCTTGTGCGAGAATATGACACTCAACGTCAACCTTGTAACATTTCATGAGTTCGACTGGATAAAGCAAGTGCATGAAAGATTAGGCCCGAAGACCTGTGCCGAATGTCCAGAAGGTCAGGTACAAGAGGGGAAGTATCACTGCCTAAAATGTGATCGCATCCTCTGCGAAAAGTGCCAGCGTGTCCACCACCCGGATGGAGGCCATCACCCGCTTCCCTTAGATGACATCGCGAACCGAAATTTGCCGTTTAACATTAACTTAAACAGAGGCTTCGACCCGCTGTATTGTGGGTTGCATCCTAATCAGAAGCTCTCGCACTTCTGCAAGGGCTGCTCAAAACCAGTGTGTCGCCTGTGTTTACAATTTCATGAACAGGAAGGTCACGAGCTCATCATGCTCGATGAAGGGCTGGTAGAGATGCAAAAATACGTCAAGGATAATCTAGAAAAAGTCCATCAATACAAGAACATGATTAGCGTCGAGAAAGATAAATTTCAACGCTGTGAAATCGCCAAGTACATCGCGGAATTAAAGCACCTCCCAGAGATGATAGCAGCCTGTCTGAAGCCTGATATTGACGCAGCCATTGACGAACTATCCCGATTCAAGATGATAGCCGTGAACCATGAATCCAAGTACAACGCAGATATCGCAAAAGACGAGATCGGAAACTTGTTGGCGCTGGAAAAGACCCACGAAATCATGCACAGGGGGAAAGAAAAGAATGTTTGCAGTCATGAGGAACGGCTCATCCGACTTTATAGCTTCTTGAAATCCAATGAAATGTCTGTGGAAGGGGCTCAAAGGAGCTTGTGTCGTCTTCAGAGGGACTCAGCAACCCAGCTACCAAATCCTGTAGTCATTTACAACGACTCGGTGAAACAGTTGCTGAGGAAGACACGCGAAGAGCATCTTCAGTGAGTAAAACCTATTTCAAAGTCTTCTACATGGTTTCTGTTTTTATATAGTGCACAAAGCAGCGTCCCAAATCTTGCCCCCCCCCCGCCCCGAAAAACTTCCATTATTGGTGCTCGTCGGTGTTACTGACCTGCAAGGAGTAACGAATCCCCCAAGGATTATTTATAAAGCCCCCATATTCTGAAATTGGCAGCACAGCCTGTTGCACTGTATATAAACTAGAAGTGGTATTGGTTGCATATTCTTCGACTTATATTCTTAGTAATACCCGACTGTCGTTTTTATAACAAAAAGTCTCTCCAGCTATATTGAAAATCCATCTACTGGTTGTATTTTGACCTATAATGATTCCTTTTGCCCGTCGAATTAAATTCTATTGGCCTACATGTATGTGTTATCCCTTTATCTCTAACGAATCTGCTGGATCTGTGTCTTTCAGTGTGGTTCGAAAGGAAAGGGTCAAAGGAGTGTTCCATCACTGCACCAGAAATCACCCTGCCGATGGCACGCCGCCCAGGTTGGTGTCAGGCACAATCTTGGCAGCAGAAGGAGATCGTAATGTCCAAATTGTTGTCGCTGACGCGAATAAAAAAGTGATGGTAAGTTTTCACGACTCCATCATTTTCTCCTCCTTCCTCTCCTCTTCCTTCTTCTTCAACTTTTTTTTCATCTCTGCGTTAGCATTTTTGACGGACACTTCAGTTATGGGCTGTCTTCGATTACTAGCGCAAGTAAGCGCCAGTGCGTTCTTTTTGGTACTGGCGCCTCATCTCGCGCCAGGCCGAAGTGAGCGACCCTGCGAGGAAATTGATATTTGGATGTGAAAAAATTGTTCAATGAGGTTAGTGAGTCGTTTTTGTAGTTCACGCACATCCGTTAGTGTGTCTGGTCATTCTTTTTGACGCTACTTTACCCTAAAGTTACTCGGGCCTGGCGCGAGAGAGTTTGGGCTCGATTCATACTGGGCATGCGCCTCGAGGCGCGAGATCCGATGCTTACCGAAGCGCCGCGCTAGAAATCGAACGCGCTATTAAATAGGTACATTTATATATATATGCTTCGCCGCCCTGAATCTTGGACTTCTTAACTCGTGTAAAGAAGACCGTGTCGTTAACTACCCCCATCTTCATGGTAAAATCTTTCGATATTTCCAATTTTTAAGAGGTTTACATTATTTCATACAGGTCTTTGAGTTCAGCCCCACCAAAGGCATCATCCTTAAATGGGAGAAAAGTCAGGAGATAAGTGCAACCCTGCGGAGCATGAAAGAACTGAAAGAAGCCCGGATCCACCAAGATGGCAAGTTTGTAATTGTTGTTGACGTCGAGGGAGCCGTCTGTGAGATAGGAGGGCACCGGAAGTCTATCATATTGAGAAAGGCAGACGTGACGGCCCAGGGTGACCATTGCCTACCCGCGAATCATGGGTATGACCTCCCGAAGTTTCTCGAACGAAAGGGAGTCATTCCTTACCAGGTGATCGGATTTGTTGAACGGGACACTTTCCTCGTGTCGGGGATGCATACTGCGACCAACAAGCCGCTGATCTTTGTCTCCAGGGGAGGTGACGTCGACTTGAATATTATCCGGCCCGAAAATGACCGCCCATCTCGTGTCTGGATGGACTACGAGGGTTTTATCTATTGCGCAAACACCGACGCAAACTCTATCACGCGGTATTCGCCCGATGGAAGATTTGACCGAGAGATCCTTTGCGCCTTCGATCATTTGTCCCGACCCGTTGACGTAGCCGTAGATAGGCAGTTTATGTACGTCACAGAAGAGGAAGGGAATGTCAAGATATTTGGAAGAGTGCCCGGCCATGTTGCAGCCATATCCGAAAATACTGACAATTAGTAGTTGGAGAGTGCAAGGGCTTAAGGATTGGCCATAGGTACCACCATTTTGGCTAGAACTTGAAATCCTATTAGCACTCTTTTCAGAAGAAAGTACAACGTAAATGCCAATTTCATGGTTGAGAGTCTGTTCTTTGTGTTTCAGAGAACAGCCTTCTCTAGGTTTTAGATAGGCATTCACTTCATTTTGAAGGACATCTAATTATTTCAAGTTCGAGCGGCTAAAATGGCGTTACCTATGATTCCCCTGGTATAAGAATTACCAGATTATGCCACGTAGTTTCCTCTTCATTCTTTGTTCATGAACTTGAAAGTGTCAGCTAAGTACTGGGATTCTTGTTACTAAAAATTTGCATTGAAACGCGCGTTTTAGAGAACACGTCTAATGAAGCTTTGATACCGTATAGGCCAACGCATAATATAATTAATTCGAGCATGGTTGTATCAGCTGAGATCAAGGTCGTAGGGCCCATAGTTTTTCTAGCCTTTGGCGTCAAAGATCGTCATGACGGCGCACTGCCGGGGCAGAGCGCTTTTTAGTCGACAATTCTCAAACATGTAGATTATAGCGAACCGCAGTTTACAGTGTAAATGCATTATGCGCCTACGAAGCCTCGTTTTGAATTCAGAAGTTCTGGTTGGACAACCAAAATTCCGCTTAGGTTGGTGCAAAATGTGGAAGCAGCCAAAAAGCAATTGAAAACACTTTGTTCGTTCTTTGATTTGAGAAGTTTTAGAATCCGCTCGGGTAGAGCACAAATATTGGCCAAAACCTATCAATTCCTTAAGTCGAATAACAGACACTTACTAATTGGTTGGTCGGTCCCAATTTTCGTTTATTTTTGCTTGTATGGGACAAGCTTCAGAGCCCTTCACTCTGCACTCGAGTGCGAGGTAAGGGCTGTGAGGGGCATACAACTGACCCAGGTAGACGAGGATGTTTGGGAATGGCTATAGGAAAGCTTATTCTTTTTCAATTTCTCAGCCCAATAACTATTTCAACATGGCCGCCAGCAGCCATCTTGGATTAGTAGGTGCTCTAGCTCGAGCCTGAGATACAGGTTTTTCATACTCTTACCTCGTATATCGAGAGGGGAGTATATTGAAAATCATTTGTGGGTATGTCAGGATGCTAGCAAACAGCTATGGCCTACAACACGCATGCCGATCCACCGTCGTTGTGCGTGAAAGGAGGTGACTTTAGGACTGATATCATACCGCTGATAAATCGGCATGACAACACGACTCCTCCTCACGCATGTTTCCGACATGAGGGAGTAAGTACATATATATGTAGCGAGTGAAATGACCTGATATTGTCAGGATGAAATGACTGTATTATTAGATATATATTTTTGTATAATACTAGCATGTTATCTAGTTTCATACTCATTTATCATAGGTATATAGAGAAGTATGAAGAACTCAAAATAACTCAGAATGTACGTCCTTTAAATGGTACAGTGCTCTGCATGCATTAGCACAGTAATCTGTTCACAATTACATTTATAGTGTACTACATGTATTTTGCTTTTACAAATAGATGTATGTTCATCCTGAACCTCATGGTTTACTCTAAACATAGCCGTGGTATGATATCAATTTTAAATCTTGATAAGATGCAAAAACCTTGGTGGTCAAGATGATGTATTAGATGTAATTATTTGTAAGACACGCGATACAGGCCTAGTGTCGAAAGCTTGTTCCAATAATATTTTTTTGTTGATCTTTATACAAAAAATATTTTATTGCATATTCTGATAGAAAAATGTTACAATAAGCATCCAATTCTAAACCTAAAAGAACATAAAGTTCTTCCTACGAAATGAAATGAAAATGAAATGAATGAAATTTATTCAGACCTAATTATCGGTACACGTGCATGAAGTTAAACATGTAATACACAAGTTAGTGTTACTGTATGATAACAAGAATACAAAAAAACATGAATTACACAAGATGGGAAATATCAATTATGTTGTCATTGGATGTGAAAATAAGCCATAAGAGGTTATGATATAAGGATTTAGTGTACATTTTTCTGAATGGTTTGACAAAAGATTGCCAGGTTTTTCAGTCTCGTGAAGTTATTTTTATTCATGATTAATTCACGAAACAACAATTATAAGGTGCTGCCATCTGCTAACAGATAGTTGAACTAGAACTCCATACGAAAGTGCTGCCATCTATCAAGTATAGCGCGAGATGAATACAGTGTATCTGCCTGTGTAAAAATACTTACGGGAAATAAACTGCAAATCTAAGTTTACTTCAACTCCAAAAACACCCACATTTGGAACTCGATGTTGACGTAATACTAATATAAGTACAAGGCCTAAGTGTTTTTCGCAAAAGGTGCTGGCATGGCATTGTTATTGAACCAATTCGTGATCAAGGGGAGCAAATTTTGTGGAAAAGTAAAAATTAACATGAAAATAGACGAAGTCAAAGTGGTGTCTGCTTCTGTTCTGTTTAATGGAAGGTTGTCCTGGTCAGGCCGCTGGTCGACTTCTAGAAGGACAATGATGACCATGGTTAGTCGGCCTTGGGAGGTCGCTTCTGCTCGGTTTACCCCATGCATGGCAGGCATGTGCTGGTGCCCAGCCTTAACGGATCGGGTCATACATCAACAAGTTCGGTTGCAAAGCAGGAAGAGCAAGTCCTCGCAGGAACTGGTTGAGGCCAAGGAACCAACATTTGGACAGTTGTCAACTGTGCAGAAGGGTAAGAGTTGAAGACGCGCCTCAGACTCAAGTCCTGGCCAGTGAGCCTATAGGCCCTATGCCAGGTACGCCTGTACCAACTAAGGATGGGAAAATGCACCATCTTGCCAAAAGATCACACACACAGTCAAAGACGCCAGACTCTAGGGGCATTTTCTTGCATCTTTGACTTGTGTAAAGCTGTTGATTGTTTTCCTTTACGTGTTGTCGGGGGAGGGGGAGGGTGTTAGTTGAGTGGGGGCTATTGAGCTCTTATTTCCATGTGCCTGTGCCTGTGCTGAGACCCGCTGAGGGTCCCACAGACCTTGTCTTCCTCTAATTGGGGCCCACAAAACTTGTCTTCATGTGCCTGGGGCCCACTTAACCTCTCAACTGGTGTCCAGGTTCTCTAGAACTTGTTTGCTTGTGTTTGTAGCCCACAGCACAAACAAGAATGTTCACCTTTTTATTTCAGTTCAACAAACCACCAAAGATGTAACATATACTGCTGTGATCGTTGTTGGTGTTGGAATAACTGGTAAGAACTTATTCATTTGCAACTTGGCAGCTACAATTAAGCTCAGTTCTCATTTGAAGGAGGTAGCTGCTCAGGGTTAAGTGTCTTGCTCGAGGAACAAAGACAAAACAAAGGTGATCCTTCCGAGAAAGGAATCCACAGCCCTTTCCTTAGGGCGCTCGTTTACTACTGTGCCATTAATCCCCTGAAATTTTTTTTTTCAAAGCCAATACACCGGTTCAATGATTGTACAGTATTGTGTTTCTTGTTTCAGCCATTATGTTTTACGTGATAGGAAGAGAGCTGTTCTCGACTCAAAGCCCTAGTGGAGTCTTTGGCGAGGCACTTAAACTATGCAAGAAGAACGACCAGGTTAGTAAGCATACCTTTTCTTTCGCGTTCTCATGTGAGATCATATGCATTGCACCTTACAGTCCAAATCACAGTTGTCCTCCCTAAATTGGCGTCAATGACACGCTTAGCGTGTAGATCGAGCATAAGTCGTGCGTAATTTACGCAAAACAGAGAGATAAGCGCGTCCTTGGCACGTAACTCGCACGTGCGTTGCGTGTCGCTGACGTGAAGCAGGACGGAGGGCAGTTGTGATCTGGACTGTAGTACTGGTAACTGTGACAAATTGGCAAGATGCATATTTCTCTGACGTGCCTTTTGCCCATAGCTGCGGATCGGTTGGATGAGAATCCTTTCTCTCTTGAATTCCTTTCTTGCTCTTTTTATTATGCACGCCGGTCACCCATCATATTGACGACTGCACTCATCATTGCTGAACTTCCAAATCTGGAGACAACGCGCCAGCCATTAGGCCATATAGGAATTCCTCCATGGCCAACAGGTTAGGCTGTACCATACAACTGGGGATACACTCCACCCGCTTCAAATGGTCTCCTGATTTGCACCTCTGATGCCATTTCTGTGTTTCAGATTCGAGACACCCTTGGTGAGCCAATTAAAGGTTACGGTGAGACAACAAGGCGTGGTAGGCGGAGACATGTAAGGTACGCACTACAGTTGAACCTCTCTATAAAGGACACCCTCGGGACTGGCGAGTGGTGTCCTTAATAGAGAGGTGCCCTGATCAGGGCGGTCAAATTGAATGGAAACAACCAATTTTGGACCAAACCTTGTGTCCTTAATGGAGAGGGTGTCCTTAAAAGAGAGCTGTCTGCTAAGGGGGTTCCATTGTACTTGGCTATTTTGGCAATTTCTTGTTTTTTGACAATTTTTTCTAGTAAAGTTGTGCAGAATTCTTTCTGGTTTAGGTCGTATACAAGAACTTGAAGTTTTCTCTTTCAGTCACCTAGAATGGCTGAGTGACGATGGTGTGAAACACATGAGGATGAAGTTCTATGTTGAAGGTCCGAGTGCAAAAGGAACTGCTCACCTCGAAGTAAAACAAGTAAGTGTTGGTGAATTACAATAACAATAGCTTTTTCAAGGCCAACCTGAGTTTATTTTGTTTTTGTGAAAAGTAACGAATATGACTCCCTTTCCAAGCCCCCCTTCCCCGACCTTCCACAAAAAATGTCAGAATCGCTTCACAAGTGAAAAAACTTTTGCGGGAGTGTGAAGATTTAGTTCCTAACTTTTCCGTAAGATGGCAGTCATGTCGTTTTAATGCTGATGACTTTAGACTGCAGGGCCAGGTTCTTAATAAAGTCCTGTTTTCTCCAATGGTTACATTAAGTATCCTTCAGGACGTTATCTTTCTCAGTTAATCCAATCAAATCCAACGGTAAACTCATCAACTCAAGTACGTATCTTGTCCATTTCAGAATGACAGAGGAAAGTACGAGTATCGTTATCTTTTCGTTACGCTGGATTCATATCCAAACAGGACTATCATCATCCAGGATAATAGATAATAATGTTGTGTTCAAAAAGTTAGAGAATGTGGACTTTTGTTAAAATGTGGGTTAAAGGGGGACTTCAGTCTAATGTTACTGGGTCAAATTGATCCGTTGACAAATTTGCACTTTTCACTATTTGCCTCAAGTCTTCCAATAGAATCACTAGTTGATATGTGTGATGTTCTTCAGGGTTAACATAACTCATTTAAACACATTTTCCAACTGAATGCTCAGCAGTGATTATTTTTATTAGGAGATTCATTAGAACATCTCTATTAACCCTTTCGCTGCGGATGTACGCATTTTTGCGACCAAAAAAAATTTCCGATCTGTGCGGATGTACGCAGAACTGCGACTTGGGAGAGACCTGAATCAGACGATGTTTTCAATAGCAAATTAGTACAGGAACTTGTCGCTAGGTGTCCTGCCATGTTGTTTACCGCTAGAACTTCCGATTTCTAGGTGAAAACTTCGGTGTTTTTATTCAAAGTTTAGGCGATATTTTGAGTCCAAAGTTTTGTAAACAAATTTAAATGCCTCAGTCACGTGTTCGACGAACTGCAGAATCAATAATTGATGAAATAGTGAATTCGAGGCGTTAGAAGACGAGTCTGATTAGTGATTATGATTCTGAACATAATGCCGATGTACACAGCGTGCATGGTGATTGAAAGTGTGCATGATTCAGGGTCCGAGGGGGATGATAGTGATAGCCTGGGTCAGGATGAAAAACTGTGTTTTTCTCCTCGTTGATGAATACTAATTAGCATTATTTAGTTAATTAACATAATTTCAGGTGATTGACAAATGCATAATTTGAAAGTCCATGCTGTCCCCAACAACCTTTTCCAATAGTCCAAAGCTCTATCTCTTCTCCTTCAGGCTGTATATTGGCCTCAAAGTTACCTATGTTAAAATTGGCTTTTACAGTATTTTGGGGGCAGCAAGGAATCAATATTGAAATAATTTTGAGCGGCGCAGCGAAAGGGTTAAGGACACCCTCGAGACTGTCAAGTGCTGTCCTTAAAAGAGAGGTTTCTTTTTTAAGAGAGGTCAAAATGAATGCAAAGTACCAATTTGGGACCGGAACTAGTGTCCTTAATAGAGAGGTTGTCCTTAATAGAGAGGTTGACCTTAATAGAGAGGTTGTCCTTAATAGAGAGGTGTCCGCTAAGGGAGGTTCTACTGTACTAAGTGTTGTTGAAAATAAAGTTTTGCTTTCACGACATTGTCTTTCACATTTATTATTTAAAGGCCCACATCATTCATCTTCTTTGTATTTTTTTGTGGCTCAGGTTGAAATAAACATTGCCTTAGTGTAGTTATTGTGCAACCAAATTGGCTGAAACTTGGTATTCACAGTATTTGTATACCTCTCTCTCCACAGAGGCGTTGTTAAAATTTATATTTAGTGGGCATTTTATACACAATTTGACATTTTCAAATTCGAGTGCAATTTTCAAATTTCTGAATGAAGGGAGAAGGTCTTAAAGTTAATGACTTGATTCTCATCAGAAGCTTGGAAATACCGCAACCCGAACTATGATTGTGTGGCGAGAATATTTCAACTGGGCTCCGAAAATCAAGGCCGGCGCTGATAAATCACCAGGAAGTCGAAACTAACGCCCAGCTGGAAGATGAATTCATTACCATTGGACAGCTTGCTGTTGCCAACCCATTATCTAGCCAAATGGACATGTTGGCATCGAACAACCATGTTGAGCTTTGAATTGAATATTCATAACTGATCTTAGATCGTTGAAACTTAAGTAATAGACACATGATATAGGCACACCAGGATATTACGGGACTTTGAGGAATGGAACATATATTATATAAACCATTGCAGGAAAACAACCAAGATGCTTTGATAGGGAGAGCTATCTGTTCTAGGGTATGATACTCAGAAAATGACTGATTTTGATGTTTTGGGTAAGTTTCAGGCACTTCTAGGAAAAGTCCTAGGGCGAGGTTTGGTTCGTTCCGTTCCGCAAAGTACCATTAGCCACAAAATCGAGGTTAAAAGTGACCTTCCAGGTACTTGCCATGCTGTGTACAGTGACATGTGTTTCAGCTGAGCGGCAGGCCCTTGAGCCTCTTGTTCTTCCCTCAAGTTTGCATGTTTGAGAATTGCATTGCTCCAATGACCTCTCATTCCTGAACTTTGAAAATGTTTAGGGCACCCTGTACCCCGATCAATTCACTGCGCAACTGATAATCAGCCAGCCTCCTCTCCAGTTACTCTGATGGGGTGATTTCCTTGCCTGAATTGCCGAAACTATGCCTCTTGATAACCTTCGATCACCTCTCTTCACTCTGTTAATATTTTATTCATCTACTAATGTCTTCTTATGATGCAGTTTATCTTAAAGGAAAACTATCCCCACCAGAAATATCTCCCCTCCAGGCCCATCTATTTGCAACTGCCTTCGGAAAAGAAGGCGCTCTAGAATAGTAATTGGAGCGTTTTATAAATACCATGATTGATTGATTGATTGATTGATTGATTGATTGATTGATTGATTGATTGATTGATTGATTGATTGATTGATTGATTGATTGATCGAAAAATTGCTTTCATACTGGTAAATGACTGCACTAGTCACTATAACAAGGTTTATTTCTTTTTACCTGAGCCACCAGAAAGTAACAAAAACACAAATAGCGTAACCCTTTAAATGTCAGATCAGCTGACTGACAGATACTGTGCAGACGCTATGGCGCCTGTTCAAAACCTTTGTGGCGGCGGGAATAAAAAAATGAAAAAATTAATATTTTCTTCAATCTCCAAACCTATGTGGTGCGGAAATAAAAATAAACTCATGCTTTTTTTAATCAATTTTATCAATTTTAGTCTCGGATCATACAAGGGGACCCAAAAAAAAAGAATTGGTTGAAATTGGTTGTTTGGAAAATTATTTTCCATTTATCTCTATTTTATGGTCGGGGACAAAAAAATAAGTGTGTCAAAAATGGCCTCATATATAGGCCTACAAAAGTTTGAAATATCCAGAAGCGGAAACCAGTCACTGGTGGCGGGATGCAAGAACCCCTTATTACACACAAAGAATAGTATACAAGGGTCTGCATAGGCCTTCTAATTCAGCCATTATTGAATAGACATGGTGTTTCCCCTATGCCGAAAGTGAATTGCAGCACTGAGTTCTAAAACCCCACAAGTCTACTTTAACAGTTTTGAGGCAATCAAGGATGTTTTTGATTCCTAAAGAGAAGGGGAAATTATTCATTACTTTATGGTGATATTCAGGGCTAACTTGATCTATAGGCTACCCATTCTATTTTAAACTCGGTGTTGCAGGAGTGGTGGCACCTAGCATTTAGGGTCATTGGCCTTATGTTTTCTAACAAAAACACTGGACTCTGAGATGATTGGTCCATTTCACCAAAAGCGGACTTGTGGGGTTTTACAATTCGATCTTTTAGTTGTTTCTGTTGCACATTTCTTCCCTAATTCTTGCAGGATGACGGAGTGTCTTTAATTGTTTATCGTTGAAGGTTGGAGGTCATAAATATCATCGTTGATGTATGAAATGGGCCACTGACTGTTGCGATGATAATGAGGTATCCATTTAATAGTTTGTACTAGTATCTATATGACTATGGTCATTTCATAAAACATAGGCAGCGAAAAGTTTGAGGGCAAAGTCTTCGAGTTCCCAGGAAATAGGGTGATTCCGCATACAACTCGCCGGACTTCTCAAGAAACAACGCTCATTTGAGTTAAGAATCCTCCCAATTTAAATGCCTGACCGTGCCACTGGTTCTGCGATTATTGCAAAGTATGATATCTAGGTAGAGGGTCTGACCAAATGGAAGAGCTGTAATGCGATCCAGACTGAATGGTCGTGACATCTTCCAACCGATTTTACAGTATTTTTCTTCAACGTATTTTCGAACGAAAATACTTTTCAAAAACCCATGTTTCCTTCCGCTTAAACGGCGTCAATGGGACGCACTTGGCCGGTCTGAACTAATGTCAGTTTTCACTCTGTACAAACATTGAAGAAGACACTGGCCAAGAAAGTCAGCTGGGCCGAAACATCGACTTTCATAGACCTTTGTAGGACTTCTAAAATGTTGTGATAGTTCCGAGGTGAAACTTTTCCCTGATTGCGAATGTTGGCTGAGAAATGTTTGTGAAATCGGGAAGTCAGGATACGCGTGTACCCAGTTTACCTCCAGGAAGTGAAGCCTTCCCTCGGAGCCCGCAGACTACCGCGTATTACCTGTAAAAACGCCACGGGCGGGAAACTGGTCCATTCACTCCTGCAGATGCCACGAACACACGGACCGGCAAAAACTAGAAACGCCAGGCATAAATATTTTGACATTTGAGCGTTTTCTAGGTTTTTGGAATGCACAATGATGTTATGGAGTAGGAAAATTTCTCCATTTTCGTTCACCGACATAATTGCAAGTTTCTTCTGAAGTCCCAGTGATCACTTCAGCGGTTCCATTTTAACGCCTTTTGCATGGTCATGGGGTGTTGTGGATTTTCCTCCGTTGTCTTTATCATTTCTGTTGGATACACTCTAGGAATATCGAAGGATTCAGAAGGTAAGGTCCTCGCATATTATAGGCAGGTTTTGCATTTTCCACGAAAGACGTAAAAAAGTACGGATTACGAAGCTGCGTGATGTCTTCACGTCCTGGGCCTGGATGGTCAAAACAGATTTCGTCACTAATCGCTGCCTTGTGTTCACTTCACTTGGCGTTATCTCCGTCGCAAAACTTTCAAAATCAGGATTTTCTTCATGTAGATTGTCTAAAAAACATATTTAAAAAAGTCTATGCGCTTATTCATTTACGTGACACTCGTAAATCATCTTTTATATATACTTGGTTGTTTACCGGACGAAACGGAAAGTTAAAATAAGCGTCGATGAGATTTATACATTAGTAGTAAAAAAAGAAAAAAAGGGAAAAAATGTGGCAGATTATCCGAGAGTCGAACCCGTGACCAGCCGAACCACGGTCTAACACTCTAAGCGCTATACCATCAAGGCTTTCATGTTCAGGTGGGGATTTTATTTGCCTGTTATCAACGAGCCAGGTGATGCATGACTAGATGACATCCCTCTAATACCATTCATGTCGTCGCCATATTGAAAACGCGCCGCAATTGTGACTAGTTCGCGCAGGTGGCAGAGTGATTGACAGAAATAGTTCCAAGTAATCTTATATTTCGATAGTCGTACAGGTTTTTCCCAATATATCGTATTTATATACCTCGGTGATATAAAAGATAATGCTTGCAGATGATGATTTTACGTTTGAATGGCCTTTTTGAAAAAGTTTTTAGAATCGAGGTCAACAGGGTCAAAAGAAATAGTTTTTGGCGCCAATGATGTCAGCGACATGGCGAATCAATTAGACGAGTGCATGTTTTTAACTCTCAAGTGCATATTTAGAGAGGTATTGAAAAAATATTTGTTGTGGCAAGTCTACAGATAATTATAAAGAAATTATTTGATGAAAAAATTAATTTGGGATTTTGCTAATTGGGTAATAGGGGGCGTGTTTTGAGATTTTTCAGTTGGCTGAAAAGAGTGGAAATATCAATGTCTGTCTAATTTGTCGCTTATCGAATAATTTCCGTGGTCAACTACCAGTTTATTTTTCACCATTTACTTGCCCGACTGTCCGGAATATCATATCAAAATTTCAGATTCACAACCCCACGCAGTATTTGATGCGTTGCGGTCAAACATTGACAATTTAACTGCTAAAAGGCTTAAAAAATCAATTGTGGTCTTGTCTCTTAAGTTCGAGTCGATTCTCTTCGAATCCATTCTGCCGATGCTCAATGTGCCGGCTGTGATTTGAAGGGACAAATTAGGTTTGGGATCTAGGTAACCAAGATGACTAGTGTTCGAATTCCCTTCCGTGCACCTCCTCATTCTGTAGCATACTTATTCTCGCTAATAATGATTTTGCAAGTGTTGTGAGGTGGTTTGGATATGTCTTGCAAATCTAAGGGGAATTTCTGATTCAAGAGTCCTTGCAACGGGGCAACAATACACCTCTGTATACTCCGGACGCAGTGGTTCCGCCTCGTCCCTCCTCTAGGAAAACTATACATGTAGTTACGAATGAACTGCATCGGCCTGAATAAAATGGTGCGCATCATTAAAATACCTATGCGTTCAGAACACTGAGAATTGAACTTGAATTTGAACATTTCCAATCGTGTAAGGCCTGTAAATAAGCCTAATTTCTAGCATTCCTGCACGCAATCACAATATCAAAAACATGTTGAAAAAACGTGCACTTCTTCGCTCTGCACTTAGAGGCGTGATACCTCACCGGATGCGGTTACGTACCATACGTTTATTGGCCTGGTGACACCATCTTCAGCTTGCCCTTTCCAATTAGGCAAGTTTAACCGGTATACGGAGAGCGCCCGACGACGAAGTACAAAGTAAATAGATTTTTATCTCTACGGTTTTTAAAGACCTTCGCGACCCCTCTTACAACTAAGTATAGGAGATGATTCACGAATGTGCTTAAATTGATGACGGGTGTCGCGAACATGAATTCGACCATGACTTGACGACACGTAGACATTCGTACGTCCCACTTCGTCGTTCCTATAAGGGTTGCGAAACCTGCCTATTGTGTACATTACTACCATTTCACCTGCTCAATCTATAGCTAATCAGTGATATTTACCCTAAGGTAGTATGGAATCGCTCAACATGATCTCGTCATGTCGGGAACGCGCGAATGTGTTCCGGTGTAACACGAATCGGTGTCCCCTTGAACCAAACGCCCTTTAGCTTGTCCATGGATGTATAATTTTCAAAGACGGAATAAGGTGTTTGGCTAGGGGAACCAATGACCGTAAATTAGGATATCTCAATCGATCACCTATCATACCGGAACTGAACTCTTTCTAACGACATGCGCAACGGGAACAATTGCCGTGTCCGTCCTCAATATGCTAAACCCGCGATCATGGAAGCGTGATATCCGCCGGACGCCAATCTGATCGACATCATTACACATGATCTGTTCAACCTGCGAACGTCCGCCTGATATTTTGCAAGAACGCATGCTTTTTGACGTTGTACATGTACCAGTAGTTTGTTGTCCCCCTTGGAAAGGTATCTTTCCCTATCGTATGGTATGTCTGTACGTAACCGTATGCGCATATTTATCAAATGCACTACCAAGGCCGGGACAATATAGGCAACTATATCCAACAGCAAAACTGTTTTACCGATTATTTGCCTGCACGTGCAACTAAAACGGAATATTGGTCTTGGGAGAATATATGGACTTCAGCGCTGCCCCGGAACTAGACTTATTGATTACATCGTTCCAACACAGGACGCCATTTCTGAAATCCTACCAGTTCCTTGGAGTAATCACAGGCAATGGGGATAGAATAATCATAGCGATCGAACACACCAAATAAATTGTTACAGTTAACCTAAAAAAGCAATGCACAATCAGATCCAGAGTTGATTTTTGTTGAGCTGGTCGATTGCGAATTGTTCATTTGAATTTGGAATCTTCACGCGCCTGTGACCAAAGGGTATAATGGCAATCTATTGGCAGAGAGAGAAAACTCCTTCGATCTGCCTGGAGTCTGAGACCTTCAATTAGGAAATGTAAGAGGAATCTGCGTCCTTGCAGAATCCGATCATGCTGAAATATAGTAGAACTGTGAGTGATTAGCTGGATCTTGATAATTAGGGTCTTCGGCTAATGGGGAATATTCGCGGGGGCTCCAATTAGCTATAGATCTGTTCGATTTGGCTGCACCAAGATAGACCCAGCGCAACTGGTGCATGGTTAGAAAACGAAAACATAGGCCAAACAGATATCTGTTTTCTTGACTGCACATTTCACGATTCCAGTTAGGATGGAAACCAGCAAGCGTGGTTCTAATTATTCTCAAGGTAAATTAAGTTTAATTGGCATTTCTCGCTGTTTTCAGTCGCGATAGGGCAGTTCCAGGGGATAGCCGATGAGTACTATAATTGGTTAAATGCGGCGAACCCGGACTACGCGTTTAGCAGAGGGATCTTTGATAACATGAGTCATACTGAGAGGATGTCGATCGCGAAACTTGAGGAACGGAAGGTACGCAAATTTAAACTATCCCGCCCTTTATCCGGTAGACACGACCAGCAGTGCCAAATGTACATGTAAGGTGCCCCCATACCAGAAACCATAGTTTCTTGTAATTGGTCATAGGTCTCTGTACCCATTCATGTTATCCCTGCATATTGTACGGTGATACCCGGACGATATGTTATCTGTGCCTCGGAGCTGTTTTTTTCTCCGGGAAGACCGTTTTTTGTCCCAGAAAATCTGGGAGACATAAGCCCTCCTGCCCCTCTGCTAAGTACGGCCCTGTGACGAATGGGTGTAGAGACCAATTACAGGAGACTGCAGAGTACAGAAAATAAACAGTCATCTGCGCAGTAGAAGGACAACTGTACCCCGACCACTCTTGCTGCAATGGGTCGTATGTATAGCTTGCGGCACAGTATAGAGGGCGCTAAACTGGCCATAATGTACGAGAGTCACTATAGGTCGTATATAAATATTCCGGCTTACCATCATTATCCAATGGGGCCGCAACGGTAGCCATTTTGATATGTGCATAAATAGTGCTTTAATATTTCAAGAGGCATTGCAAATATGGCGTGACTGTTTTGTCCCTGTAATATAAAAGATATGACCCAAATTTTGCTTCTGCTCAGGTTAAATTTGAAGACTTTTTGACCAGACTGGAGAATATCGACATGCATCTTCTTCCGCACCGAACGCAAGTGAGTTATTTGGTGCTGGAACAAGCCCTGAGGACAGTCGTCTCATTCCATGGGTTTATAAAGTAAGTAAGCCTGTGAGCATGAAGTTCCTGATTGCACTAAATACAGCGGGAATTGAACCGCCGGACAACGCGGGAAACTGAGCAGTTTTTACAGGGATTGGATTAATTTTGATGTACTTGAACAGAATTTGAACCTGCCATTACGCTGTTCCGTTATCATCCTTCCCCCGGTCCTGGCGCTGCGATGAGTGAAGCGGCGAGGCAGAATTGTTCATCACGAGACATTGCGAGCTCAAAACATCTGGTTACTCATCAAATGGAAACAGTGGAGAAGAGATGAATACGCCCACTTGGGATGAAGTCTCCTCACCCCAAAATCTTGTTATCCTTTTTGTTTCAGATACGGCTACAATGTGGTGGCGCTTAACCAGTTTAACGGACTCCAGAACCAGTTCGCCAGGCTTCCCCTGAACACGAAGCAAGACTTCATGGCATACATCGAGCGTGTGCGGTCACTGGCGGGAACGGTAATCATTTGCAATCAGTTTGTGGCATCTCACTTCCTGGCATAACAAGTGATTTTCAATACTCCGCCTCTCGATACTTTGCATGACGTATGAGTAAAAAAGCCTCAATTTCAGGATGGGCATCTTATAGTCTTGGAAGACAATTACCACAGAAGGAGCATACACATGTTTCGTATTCCCTCGTGTCCACATTGAGATGTTAAAGCCGCACTTTTCCCGCTGTATTCGATGCAATACGCGTGTATTTTCACAGGTCTTGTCACTGTTATAACAAGTTACACGGAAAATACCAAATGATTGACCGAATGTGATCAAATCGACTCGGTGTCGCTGTGTCGCTGATCCCAAACAACGACAACAACAACATATTATAATGTCTTATCGAAGCGTTATCAGAGCAAATCTTAACAACATCGTTCCCCACCAAACGGCTTTCACGGCCAAAACCGGCCAAGACGCGATGTTGTTGTCGTCTGTGACAACGTTTCCAAGCGCGCAAAATCTATCTGAGGCACTATCTTTTTTCAGGTTGACGATATGCGGCAATTAATGGAAGAGGCCCTGAGATACAAGATGGTGCTGAATGCTATAAGCGTAAATTATTTGCATCCACAAACCTACGCTTTCCCGAAATTAGAGAAGTCATTTTTTTCTTGGGCGGGACAATTCTGAAGAAAACAATTAAAAAAAATTACGAATTTTATTTTGGCGGTTTGCGCAGTATCTTCCGGCGTTTCCAACCAAAATGTATATTTTCGCGATTTATTTATTTATTTTTAATTATTCGCGAAATCCGAGTTAGCCCTCCGTGCGTCGATCCTCTCCATGTGGAACGATGCACTAGTATAAAGACGCTGCAAATAAAAACAACATTATGCAACTTATTGCTGTAAAACAATCACATAGCATTTTTGTGATCAATAAACGCCAAACGGCCCTAATTAGATGCAGATTTTGTTTCAGATCGCTAAAAACCACTCCAAGGTCGAAGTGGAGGACACCAACATTTACAGAACTTTCGAAATAGGTCTCGATTATTCCGGTTTACCGCCAAAAGACTCGTAAGTACCAAACTTCAAAGAAATCCGCCGAGTAGTTCGCCCCTCCAGAGCCCCAAACGATGCGGACACAATATTTAGGAATGGACTATAGTATGCATGTAGTTCCAGTTATCAGTTGAAATGGTATTTCTTAACTATTTTAATTGTTATTTGTCTACTACTTTTTTGGCGAGAACAAAAATTAGTTTCACTTGTACCGGTATACACCTTTAAAAAAACTAATTTCACAGTTGGTGCTACAGGAACTATCAGAGATTAGTTGTTCTCACTATATACATTTCAGGAGTGTATATACATGTAGGACATCCCCTCTGACATGCACGCTTCTAATTAACTTCAAATTAAAGTGTTCCATATATTCTTTGAACGACTCTGGGGGTTAATTGGAAGATGTCACGAAATGAACGTAATTGATTCTCAAAGGCGAGTCGGAGTTGTTCAACCTTTACCAAGTGTATCCTTTCAAGATAAGCGTACTTATACAGTAAATGACAAATGGAGCGGATAAATTGTTCTGCGGGCAAATTATTTTGGGGGCAACGATACCGTAGCCTATTTACTTTTAACATTGGTGATGGTGATATTTCAACATGGTTTTTTTTAATCCAATTTCAGGGAGGGATTACTCCGACAGCTTTATGACGCATTGAATCGTACCCTCCTGCCGGCAAATAACAACCTGAACACGTTTATGTTAGAGGTATTTCTGCAGTTACTGAACTCGGTCACCTGGAGACTTTTCCGAGCATAAATTAGGACTCGCGAAAGTTACCGAAAGTTACCGAAAGATACCGAACCTCTCATGACAGGGAAGGGCGTTGTCCTCATATTAAACTCCCCGGGCAGTCCATTGCGTCATCCTAATTGGATGCGTAAGAGCGCGGCCATGTGGAAATGGACAGGCCGGTACCAAGGTCATCTGCGGTTCCATTTGTCCATCAGACCATGCAGGTTTGATCGAAGTTTTGATCGAAATTGACGACAGTCACACCTGTATCCCGTTCCATTTTCGTTTTCCTTTCGCAATATCGCCCAAGAGCGCGGCCGTTTGACAGCCTCTGGTGCCTCGAGAACGGGATAGCCCTGTACCAAGCTCATCTGCTGTTCATCTGTCCATCAGATCAGGTTTAAGAAAAACTGATGACAGTAACACATGTATTCCCGTTCCATTCCAGTCCGTAAAACATTCATTACAGCATACCACTTCTACAGTTTCTTCATCTTTTTATAAAGCAATATCGCCCAAGAGCGCGGCCGTGTGACGGCCTGTGGTGCCTTGAGAACGGGACAGCCCTGTACCAAGCTCATCTACAGTACTATCTCTCCATCAATGTCACCCCTGAGTACATCCATCAACTTGGTCTGCGTGAGGTTAAGCGAATTAAAGGAGAAATGAAAAAGGTACAACGACTTTTGGATATTTCTCTGAGCATTCGAGACCACATTCGATATCACATTCGATATCACACTGTACAACCAGTTTACTTCGTATTTCCTATCAAGTGGCGCGTTTGATTTTCAAGCTACTAATCAGGTTAAATATTAAAGACCTACGCCGTTCGTTATATATTTGAAGTTAGTAATTGAATTCGAATATCTTAAATTGTGCTGATTATATATAACTTTCAACAATGCCATTGAGTATACATAAGTACCGAGTTTCGGCAAAATAACTGCTCTACGCCAATGTGTATAACTGCAATTCTATTTCCTGGACCACCAGTAAATACAAACGACGCACCCCTTTAAGACTATAGTGTATCGTAAATGTGTTTGCAACTTTTCCTTTTTACAGTTTTATATTTCAGCTCTTCAATAAAATGGGTTTCAACGGAACCATGAAAGAATTTTTTGAAGGTTTGAAGACGAATGCATCACTGGTTTACACAAATGAGGTAATGTTATATTGTTATGTACCAATCTGCGGATATTGACAATGATATGTCGCCTTTTGGTATGGTCAATTGGTCAATTATCTCGAACGTCTTGTAATACATTGCATACATTTGATCATTGTGGCACCTAGGGACGGAAAAAAACGAGGCACGTGACGCAACCGACGGTCACCACCTCACAACCCTTGATAGTTCAAGGCTCAGCACTGCGTCAATCAGAGCGAAGAGCTAAACCAAAAACTTCATTTCGGAGTAATTCCAGATTTCTTTCTTTTTACGAATGCTTACTTTAGTCAGATTTGTTCAACCACGTCAAGAATCTGGTATACAACAAGATCGAGCCGGCCTTGCTGAAGGTCTTCAAGAAAGAGAGTATCCCAACCTTACCTCTCAAGTGAGTGATATCTATCTATCGATCATTAGAGAAGAAAGTGTAGATTTCGCTGCGCCTCGTTTACATCTATCGATCATTAGAGAAGAAGTGTACATTTCGTTGGGCCTCGTTTACATCTATCGATCATTAGAGAAGAAGTGTACATTTCGTTGCGCCTCGTTTACATCTATCGATCATTAGAGAAGAAGTGTACATTTCGTTGCGTTTCGTTTACATCTGTCGATCATTGGAGAAGAAGTGTACATTGCGTTGCGTTTCGTTTACATCTATCGATCATTAGAGAAGAAGTGTACATTTCGTTGGGCCTCGTTTACATCTATCGATCATTAGAGAAGAAGTGTACATTTCGTTGCGCCTCGTTTACATCTATCGATCATTAGAGAAGAAGTGTACATTTCGTTGCGCCTCGTTTACATCTATCGATCATTAGAGAAGAAGTGTACATTTCGTTGCGCCTCGTTTACATCTATCGATCATTAGAGAAGAAGTGTACATTTCGTTGCGCCTCGTTTACATCTATCGATCATTAGAGAAGAAGTGTACATTTCGTTGCGCCTCGTTTACATCTATCGATCATTGGAGAAGAAGTGTACATTTCGTTGCGCCTCGTTTACATCCATCTATCATTAGAGAAGAAGTGTACATTTCGTTGCGCCTCGTTTACATCCATCGATCATTAGAGAAGAAGTGTACATTTCGTTGCGCCTCGTTTACATCTATCGAAAGTTATAGTAGTTATTACCGGTATTTGTATATCTGTCCACAAAACGGCATTGTTGAAGTTTGTATCCAAGACGTGTTAACACAATTGGAATTTTTGGTTACAGAGGCTACAACGTTTGTCGGTGCATGTTCAAGGCGACTCCGACCGAAAAAGCGACCGAGCACTAAAAAATATTTTTACCGCTTTGCCGATCTTTGCAGGGTTGTCGAGATGAAAGGATACGGGCCGTTTGGCTACTACCGCAGAGGAACAATGTACAGCTCATTTGTGATCAATGTTAAAGAACCTGAAAAGAAGTAAGTGAAATGGGGCCCCTCTGGAAAATAGGCTCTCTGTAATTTACGCAACAACGAAACGCGAAATCAACCAGAGTACTCATTATTTTTAACCCCAGGCTCGGAATGCAGTGTGCAGTGCACGTGCAGAATGAAATTAAACGACCAGTCACAAAATGCTTATGAAAATAGGAGTTTTGAACGGCCCGGTGAAAACATAATGTGGAAATAATTTCTCAATCATAAATCTGAGCAGTTTTTGTCTGATGCTTCACGACAGAGCCGATTAAAGTTGAGAGAGCTAGATAAAAAAATTACACATTTTAATCGCACCTTTCAAGACATGATCTGAGCGATCTGACGTATTTCAAGGAACTTATATTTTCAGAGGTTTTAGTGCATGTTGGACATTCTAAATTACTGTGTGAGAATGTTAAGTTGCTCAAGTAGGACATTCTAAATTACTGTGTGAGAATGTTAAGTTGCTCAAGTAAAAGTTGCTCAAGTTTGTTGCCGTAAGGGGCAAACTATACTAGTACATTTATACTTTGCTAAGGCTTCTTGCTATGTCGTCTTTTCAGGCCAGTGATCAACTTGCTACCTCTTGCCCTCCATGAAGGACTTCCTGGTCACCACATGCAGGTGAGACGACGTTAGGTCCGGACCTGGACCTGGTCCGGTGTGTTTGGTCCCAAGAAATGCGGGATGACGTTGCTTTCTGTTCGCGCACCCTATACCATACCATACGTATATAATATACCTTGTCCGATACTTTACCCGTGGTTTTCAAAATACTTCGCCTCTCGATATCTCGAATTTTTGTAATGATGAAGGAGTTAAAAAAACCTCAGAATGGGCCGTCCTATGAAGCATACAAGTCACCTTATATTTTTCTCTATAAGTCTCGGTTTGAGAGAGTACCTATTTCTTCAAGTATACGTCGACCAGGAGTCCTTGCACACGACACTCCGGACGCAGTGGATCGGTCTCGTCCTGACGCCCGGTGTACGGTATCAAGGACAGGCGATCAGGATGATTAAAGGAACTGCATAGGAGTCTACCTCGGCATTCACCTCGTTTTTTCTTCAGATAGGTCCCGGCAGCAACCTCGCGAATTTACCGAACTTCCGGCGCTACAAATTCTACAGCCACTTCCCCACTACACCAGCGTACATGCCAAGGAACGCCGCAACAACAGAGGTAAGCTTATACGCCGGGACTTAGTATCCTCGTATAATCAGTGGTTTTCAGTACACTCCGACTCTCGATACTTTTCGTATGACCACATCTTGGAAGAACATGACTTTGAAGATCAACTTACCCATCTTCTCTCTCACAGTCAGCAAATATCCTCGTCGGGGACTGTGACTTTGGACGATGCACCGACATATTTACCGTCACATGTTGTTGCCAACTACGAATTATTTGATATCCTACGAATTATATGATACTGATCTTACGGAGTGAATAAACGCTGAATCTTTGGATGGGACTTAGACATGATACTGATCAAAAGGGATTGATCCACCATTTCACACCACCCGTAAAACCAGAACAATCGCCAATGGATTATTACTGCGTTGTCTTGAGAATTTGATTTGTGACCTGTGACCTCGGGCACAAAGTACATGTACACGTAGCCGAAAAATGTAAATGCCCTGTACGCAATAACTGATGCATGTAATGCAATCCAACTTTTCATCTCAGCTATAGGCTACTTATATATCGATACATTTGGTAAAGAAATTGGGTAAATATGAGATTGATACTTTGGGACGAAATCCGCTTCAACTTTTTGAGAAATTTCTACCGGTATGATCAAAAATGGAAATGGATATAACCATTTACACCCTTATTTAGACAGTCACCTCTCCTCTACATCTTCCTCCTCGCGTGACGATTTATCGGCGGTGTGCGACAATCATAGAGCCTCCGTCTTCTGCGAAGGAGGAATACCGACGCACAACGCCGATACATCGGCAAGCCTCTTAACCGCATCTGGTCTTTTTTTTAGGGTTGGGCACTCTACGCAGAAAAACTTGGATATGAGATGGGGCTTTATGAAACTCCTTATGATGCGTAGGTATATAAAGTACAAAAGTAATGATGTAAGTGTCATTACATGTAATGTGCCCCGCAAACGAACGGCGTTCGTCGCTGTGACCGGCGATCCAGGTCGACAAAATCTATCTTTTGCGCAAGAGAGTTGCCTGCGACAAGAATCGTTTTTACACACAAGTGACAGCGATCTTTTTATCACTGATTGCAACAATAATTGTTGCGGGTCGCAGCAATGATATTCGCTAGTTTCCGGGGCGCTTTTAGGGCGATGTCAGAGAGGTTTCATGCACAAGAGATCCTCTCATGATGTACTTTCTCTGGAGACTTGCATCGACATCATCCGCTATAGGGAGCTGCAAGTAATTCTGGACGCGGAAGACAAGGTAAAGTTTATACTTCATAACAGGAATGCCTCACCTTGTATAAAGATTATGTAATATTGTCTCTTTCGCAGTTTGGGCCAACTCGAATTGGAATTATTCCGGGCTTGCCGTCTCGTCATCGATAGTGGCTTACATGCGAAAAAGTACGTACCGGGGTTTTCGTTAGGAGCCAAGTCAGAGTTAAGTTACACGAAGTCGCCAATAGGGGTCTCTCCAACCTCACAGTATATTGAAACAACTACATCTAGTACACATTTATCAGGAATAGAACACGACTAGTCTCTCCCTTAACTGCGCACCTGCTTTTCATTTCTATCTGTTTCCAAGCTTCTGACAAAGTAGCGCACATACTTGAAGGTTCCCTGATTCGCTTTACCAGGCCGACCGGACTGGACGACGGCACGTTTTTGCCAGTGCCCGTTTACCATCGGCGGGTGCTATGAAGATAGAAAACAGACGAGTTCACTGTCAGCAGGTCAGAAGGTTCGGATATTGGCAGATTCATTACAATTAATTACATGAGCGATGGAACTTTCTCGGTGTTGGTTTTGTTAGTTATCAATTGAAATGATGTTGCTCTTGCTGTGCACACATTTCACAAATTCACCCAGCATTTAAATTGAAATATTTCAGATGGACCCGCCAGAAGGCGTTAGACTATTTAGTGGAACATTCCTGTATGCCTCTCGCGTCACTTGAGTTTGAGATAGATCGTTACATAAGATTACCAGGGCAGGCCTGCGCTTATAAAGTGGGTGAAATCAGGCTGCTGGAGTTGAGGGAAAGGGCTCGTAAAATTTTGGGTAAGTTGCGATATCTTCCCACAGCGTTGGCCAATGCTTCCCCTCCCCATGCAAATTGAGACAAGTTATAATATGAATTCCTTTCACTCGGTAATACCTCTCTTATGCGTGCGAGGGGAGGAGCGTTGAACTGACACTGGTTTTCGAGACTTGACGTCAACGCTGCGATATAGTTGAGACGATATAAATTGGAGGAGAGGAGAGGAGTGCGTCGGTCTGCTCTCTAGTTTTAGATATCAGACAGCTCACTTACTGGAAACGTTGAGCAACTAAGTCGAGATTCGTCTTTGCGAGACGTCTCTACGTATCATTCATCCCAATTTATCGGCGGTGTGCGTCAATCTAATAGTCTCCCCCTCGTCCCCCCTCGAGGAGGAATACCGAAGAATAACGCCGGTAGATCGGCAAGCATACGTATTTCATCCTTTGGAAATCAGGGGTTAATGTTCGCTTCTCCGGCTCTGTGAAGGGCCGGAGAAGCGGACAATAGGTAGTTTTCGCAAAACCCGCGAAACGTCAACGTGAACGCCTATCCCATTGCTCAACTTCGTTATCAGGAGGTCAAACAATAAGATGGGCGTTCACATTCGCGAAAACTCCCCATTAACCCCTGATTTTCTCAGGATGGTACGTATTTAGGCCTACTTACAATTGCCTCAATATTTTTGAAGAAGAGATAGAATAGTCAACTTGAACATATTCTCGAAATCTCTTATTAGTAGACTCCGGAGGCAGTCCATTCGCCATCTGTGTATGCATAGAATTAAATGGGGAAGGGACGTGTCCAATCCACAGCTCGTGTAACTAAAAACCTGGCCTATTTGTTTTCCAGGACCAAAATTCGATTTAAAGGAATTCCACCACGCAGTGCTCTCCGCTGGTTCTCGGATACCATTGGACGTCTACGATCACGTGATCAACAGGTGGATCAATCAGACGCTGTCTTCATCATCAGCTTCCGTCCACGTGACCATTTCCGTGTATTGGACATTATTTATTTTCTGCGTGTTTGGAGTTGTGTTCTACTAAGTTGGATTTAAATCACACCCAGTAGAATATGGATTGTCGTAGAGGGATTTTCCATCAGACTTTCCGCGGACTTACCATCCTGTCACCAGTTGTTTTCAATATTATACTCCTTCTCTCGATATTGTATATGTCGTAGGAGTATCAAAAACCTGAGTCTCTGGATGGTCAGTTTCGCATGTACGGGCCTGTTTTCTACAATTCTATGACAAAAAAGAAAAGGCCGAAAAGAGAAAATGGGCCTAAATTTGTAAATACGAAACCTTAGAGTATTCGACCTAAAAATCCGCGGATAGAGTACAAAGATAATAATCATGTCACTGACGTGATTGACTGCTAGCGGCAGGAGTGAGGTAGCCCATTTGCTGGTGGTGCATGCATCCTGAAGCTCAGGTCAACACTCGGCACTATCGACCGAGATTATGACGTGTGCGAGGGGAGGAGGATACGGCTGAATTAGGATTTTCGAGGATGCTGGTGGTAACTTTAGCTGACAATGCAGTTGGGCCACTCTTCGTACAAGCCCATGAGAGCCGAGACAGTGGAAAAGTTTGGACACCTATCGGCCAATTGGTGAAATCCATCTGGCCCATCTGGCTTCTGCATGAAAGATCCAGAAATGAACTATGCAGTTCCATGAATGATGGCAGTGCTGTTCTTAAAGAACAATGCATGTACAAATATATGATAACGTTTTGTAATAAAGTTAGTTTTAGTATTGAAGTTCCTTCTTTAATAGGCGGAGTTGAACGTCAAGAATGTGTTATTTCGGCTCACTTAATGTCTGCAGTGGACGGACATGATGAGAATGGGGACTATACCGGATGATAGCTGTCCGGCAGGTCCGATCCAATTATTCCGAGCAGATTTCGTCCCACATACAACCACCGACAGTATAGAATACACATAGGGAACAAACTAAATAATTACAAACCATGACATATGTGAGCCATGGGAGCAGACAGCAAAGATGGGTGCCCAAGAATTAAGATGATATTTTATCGATCCGGATAAGTTAAGGTGTTGTCTTTGAAGTTATTCATCCATTTTCCTCGCTTCATTCCTCCAGAGGCAGTGCCTCGCAAGATGTTCTTCACACTATGTTATCAAGAGAATCGTGTCGGCACACCTATGTTGTGTCCAGATGAATACACTCTTATGCATTTCATCATCCTGATCGTCTTTCCTTCCGGGCGACAGGACCCTGCAGGCCGGTCCACTGCGTCAGGAGTGTATAACCATCCGTGCGAGCTTCCGTCTTTTCACGGTGGCTCGGAGTGCCCCGTGCGTTCCGGATGTTGTCTCCGCCTCTTATCTTGCTAAAGGTACGATAGTTCTTTTGCGCATGCGCACACAATTCCCGTATCTCTAGCCACACGTGGCAAGTTTTATTCGTACGGGCATTTCTCCCGTACCTTATTCCATAGTGTGCTGTGAGTGCGGAAATATAACTTTTAGCTTTTATTTTTTAGTACCGGTAGGCCTATATATTTCGAGTATTAAGCGATGTTTTTAGCCTTTGGTGTTACTATGGGCCTAGGCTCTACAGTGTGTTCGAATAATGATGAAAACAAACTCTTACTGACTGTAACGTCGGGTAAATCATAGCTGATCATTGAACTTGGTCAGTAACGTCGGGTAAATCATAGCTGATCATTGAACTTGGTCAGTAACGTCGGGTAAATCATAGCTGATCATTGATCTCGGTCAGTAACGTCGGGTAAATCATAGCTGATCATTGAACTTGGTCCGTAATGTATCTCGATGCGACAGTCAAGGGATACTCCAGCAGGCCTGAAAAATATGTAAAATTGATTTTTACAGGCGTGGCTACCTAACATACTCCGTACGCTAAGTCAACGTCAAACGATAAAAACGGGAGTACGGGGTCGGAAGAAGGAGCGGATTTTAAAGTGTAAGGCAACAACGTACAGTGAACTGCATGGCTCAAAGATAGAAGAGGCGGGGGGGGTCAACAAACTGCTTCATCAGCAGTTACAAATGGCTCCGAGAAGTGTACATATATATATATGTTAAATCTCTACTGACTTACCCTTTCTGATGCAATCGGCGACCGGAGTAGCCTTAAATCTATGTGATGTGTGAATCATTCCAAATTAAATTTTAGACACTGTTGGTGTCACCTGGTATGAAAATGCACAGAGCAGGTGCCCGTCTATTTCTTTGTGTGTCCCATTACTTTCTGCATCAAGATCACGGAATCAAAATTAATTTAAGGTTATTAGGCTTTTTTCTAAATTTGGAAATTCATGAACTTTTAACGAAACACCCTATATTATGACAATGCTGGGTGGTTAGTTATATTTTTGTTAGTAGATAGCAGCACTACTGGACGGAAGTATTACCTTAGCAACATAGAAATAGCGCAAGGGATTATGGGACAGGTGCCCGTCCATGTTGAAATTTTCGCCTGCAAAACAATTAATTAAAACATGGAAAAATATGGCCGAGAAATTGCTTCGATCTGACTTAAATTACTAGGTATGGTAGCGTAGATGTTGTTTATCGTGTTCGATGTGAATGTGTTAATTTTGCAGCTGAAGTTACTGCAGAAACTCGCATGCAATACCGATGACAAGTCTGCTGTGGCGAAAAGTGACATTTCGTGTACATTTTGTACAGCGAATGTACATGGGTGTTAGATCGACAGAAAGCACAGCCACAATGACAAGTCACAGGGTCAGGGAGAGTACATGAGTGGTGTCCCTCGATCTGCCGAAAGCTTGTACTGTTGTATGAAAGTATGTCCACTGTGTGTCAGTGACACTTCGTACTCCCCTTGATTATTGAAGAATCCCTGACAAATGCTTCCATCGAAGTCAAAGAAAGGTTTGCCTTTTGGTAGGCCCTAAAGGTAGGCCTAGGCTATAGGCCTAGAGGTTCTTCACTGACGTCACATGACATGATGACGTTGCCGATTGTTTTGCACTGCCATATTGGCCGTCACACGTGGTCTCAACGTAAAGGAAATGCATTGGCAGGTGGCCGTCAAAACGTCACGTCGTGATGTCACGTGAACAACCTCTATTTGTTTGTAGGCCCCATTTGTGTGCATTGCCATTGATATGGTGCAATGCCAATGGATTTCAGGGGTAATTATTTCTTCATGTCCATCTTAATGTGCCAAGAATGAATGAGATTACCCGGAAACAAAACATGGCCTCTCCCCGACCCAGGTTACCCCAAAATGATGACCACTAGGCTTCGCTAAAGAGATCTTAAACTTCTGCACTGACATCCTGTGCGCTGAAAATCCTGTTTGGTTCCGAAGGTCACGCGAATAAAAACAAAACTTCAAAGAAATCCAACCAGTTGTTCACGTTCCAGAGTCGCAAACAATGCAGACGGAACATCTAAAGGACTAATTATTACTACAGTAGAACATCTCTATTAAGGACACCTTCGGGACTGGCAAGTGCTGTCCTTAATAGAGAGGTGTCCTGATTAGAGAGGTCAAATTGAATAGAAAATACCAATTTAGGACCAAAACTAGTGTCCTCAATAGAGAGGTTGTCCTTAATAGAGAGGTGTCCGCTAAGGGAGGTTCCACTATATATAGTAGTAAAGTAACCATTAAAATTATTTATATAGTTCCAGATCAATGTCTGAGTGTGTCGGTGATGTTGGCAGTACCGCCTCCTGACAATGTCTGAGCAACACCTGGCATTTGGAAGTGAATCTCAAGGTAAAGCGTGCAAAGGAATTAAAAATATGAAGCAAAAAGTTTTTTTCTACAATAACAATATTTCAATATTTCACTTCTTGCAGGTTTACACAACTCACTTGGTGGATTTTTTCAGCTAAAACCAATATGTCACATAATGTAGGCTGATGAATTTCATCGAACACAAAAACGAAAAGCTCACAAAAAATATTCTAGTTCCTGTCACATGAAATTCATTATTTTGTCAATGAAAAATTGTCTCAAAATTTAAAGTACATGTTCATGTATAGTCGATCCATGCCTATATTGGTGATTGTACCGAAGGCCTTTTCATTATTCAAGGCCTAATGGGGTTTGAAGAGAAAAAAATGTCTCCTAAAGAAATAATACCTGCCAATTTTAATATTCAAGCTCTATTTTTTTGTTTCGACACCTTGGTTCTCAACTTCTACTCTTAGGTAAAATCTCCAACCTGATAATTCTGTTGGCTTTTCATCTGCTTCATTTTCTGTCGAATTTTGTTTTGGAACCTGTATACTGTAGTGTTGAACTTAAATAGGACTGGGCACCTGACAGCCTGGGAAAACTGCCCTTATTTCTGCTAATGGTCCTTTACTTGTCTTGAAAACGTGAGTTAAACGTGATATTTTAGTTCAGGCTTGCAAGAGAAAAGCAAGTCCTGTCAGCGTCTATGTCAAAGCGCCTTTTGGATATGTTATCAGTGTTTCTGCCAGAAATAAATTCAAGGGGGGGCAAAACCATAATTTTGCAGAAAATCCTGGTCAAAACAACAAATTTTGCCTGTTTTTGGACAATTTAGGGGGGGCAATTGCCCCCCTTGCCCCCCCTCTGGGGGAAACCCTGGTTATTATGTTCCCACACTGCTTTATGTGCCTTGCCGTCATGCTGATTTATTAGCGTTGTGCGACCATCATAAAGTCACTGTCTTCCTGGCCGATCCAGTCAAGTTCTACCTTGATTCTTCTATTTTTAGGTAAAATCACAATCAATCAAGACCTAGCCAGCGCCCTTCTCCGGGACAACGCGAATGAGGGAAACGTTATGAGCGCAGTGCCGGGACAGGAGACCGAGAAGGTGTATGTGGATTGGCCAGAAACTGATGACGACGAGGAGTACAGATTTGTGAGCAGTCGCGTGGACGATTACAAGGCGAACAACGATCAAAAAGCCCCGCCTCAAGGAAGCGCTCAGGGGCGTACTTACATCTTAAAAGATAATACATTACCGCTACCGCAATCAGTGGCGCCACCTGCGGTAGTTGATCCAAAAAACTCACCGCTGCACGTTCGTATCTTGTCGGGGAATACGTACCAGGACGAACGGACATTACAAGATGAAGCTGACTATCAGCGCCAGCTGCAGCAACGGATTGAAAACAATTCACTGAAGGATGCGCAGTTGGAAATACCGCGATTAGACTTGGAGGCGTTGCGTGAGAGTGCACAAGATTTCGTGGCCGATTCTTTAGATGTGATATCTGTACGCTCGCCTAATCCTCCACGGGAAGATAATCCCCCTTACAAAGCACAGAATTTTGAACGTGACTCATTAGACGTTGACAATGAGAAGGTAGTAGATAGTTTGGAATTCAATCCGCAGTTAAATTCCACGTTTAATCGAGACGCGAATGGCTACCAGGAGCTTACGGCGATAGACAGCAGTCGGGATCCACCACCGCGTGAAACGATCGTACGGCCTCCTCCGTACGGGAAAGAGGAAACGCAACGGAATAATTCTAACACAGAAATGGACAAGTACAACAGGGCGAAATTTCAAGCGCAGCACTACGATTATGGCGTCAAGGATGACAATCGGCGACCTGCGCCGCAGGGTCAAGGTCATTATGACCAAGATCGGGATCGCTGGGAAGCGGTTGACAACGGGAAAGAGGATGCGTACTCACAAGACCAAAAGAGGGCATCGCCTGTCCCCTATGCTGGGAGGGTCGAATATGAGGCTCGAATTCCGGTAAGAAATGATGAATATGATCGAGCTGGTCCTCCGCCCGAGCGATACGAAACTCAAGAAGATGATCGCCGACAACCCCAGCCTGTTCCTGATTATCGTTATGAAAATTATGAACGGGATCATCCGTATCGGGAGCCTCCTAGGCAGCAACAGTATGGAGAGGATCCAAGGGGGCCTCCGATGCAGGCCCCTCACCAATATCGCGAGCCTGCTCCACAGCGACAGCAGCCTCAGTATGAGGATGACCCCCGTGGTGGGCCTCCAAGGCATGCCCCTCAGCAGCGACAATATGATTACATTGATAGGCGCCAACCACCGTCACAGGACCAGAATCGACAGGACTCTCGCCCATTGCCCGAAAAGCGGGCACACTTCCAAAATGACAATTACAACCAACAGGTGGCATATGAACAGGCCCAGCGGCAGGGGCAGTTTAGCCAGCGGCCTCCAACACCCTATCAAGAGGAGATAGATCCTGGACATTCTGAACAATATAAGGGGCCTCCCCCACCGCAGCCCAGGGGGGCTTACCCCCAGGGAAGTGCTCACACCGATTTAGGTATTTATAATGACGAATCGGAGTCTGAACCGTCTGCTGTTAATTTACGGATGCAAAATGAATTGGAACGCGATTTAGAGGAACTGTATCAGAATCGTAAGGGAAAGCCGCGTCGGCAGTTACAAAACGATGAAGTGTATAGTCAAACGTTACAGGAGAGAACGGGTGGGAATACAGACCGAGGGGAGTCGGATCAACCCGTGAAAAAATCGCCACAAAAAAGCCCTTCCAAACCTGCGCCTGATTTTGTTGAAGATAATAAACAGACTTACGGTAGAGGCCCGAAACGGACTTACGGTAAAATTTTAGAAAAACGTAAGGACGATACGTCACCGAAACGTGAGCGTGGGCCGAAAAATATTTCTAATAGCGCTGGCGCGTTGAGTGATCATGAGGAGCGCATAGAAGTGGAGAAGCCTGTGAAGCCGTCGTCCGCTGAAGATATTTGGGCCCAGCGGGCCAAGAGACTCCAGCAGAAGACGAGCGGAAAAGGCCCGAAAAAATCTTCCAAGGCGAACGAACGTGGCCCCATGCGGAAATATCCGAGCGAGAGCAGTGTGCCGAGTTCTAGCAAGAAACACATGGCCCATCTGCAGCCCCTTGATGCGAGTGAACCTCATGTGATGGCGCCGTACCAGGCTGGGACGACGGTGGAGGCGCGGCCAGTCCAAGCAGTGTGGTCGGATGACGGCCAGAGGGTCAGCCTTGATATCAATCTGAAGTTGGTCAGCCCTTCTCCAAACAACAAGCCCCCTCTTCCACCTGTTGGTCACAGCAGCGACTCCGCCTCAAATGTTGGCTCAGCAACCCAAGTCGATCGAATATATGACTATGTAAGTCCACTTCTAATTTTATCATATCCATTTTGATTTCAATATTTCAAAATTGGAATTTGAGATAATTCCCGAGTTAGGGATTGAATTTGAAGTCTCAATGACGACATTTTCGAATCCTGAGTAGGACGATACATCAACTGAGAAGGGGAGGGGACGATATGCTAACAGGGGACCATACAAATATGTCATGCCTGAGGAAATTCTGCAGCAGCTCGCTTGACTAAAAGAGTCAAATGGCGGTTGCTGTTGCCTTGGCACGAGCATTTTGGAGTTTGAAAATCTCCCTCTTTTACCATCTGTGCATAGGCTGCCAGATTTCTTTTGGAAAATTGATCACCTGCTTGTATGAATGAATGCATATTTCATATCAAAATGTATTCTCGAGGAATTTCCTAAAAACATTTTTTTCTCAACAGTGCCAATAGACACACATTGCATGGTGATAAAAATATATAATTTTAGGATATATCAACACTGTCTGAGCGGCGATGATGGTTTGGATGTGGTTGTCTCGGCATGGTTGAAGTGACACGGTCTCACTGTTACTATTATCAACAGAACTCGAGCAATACTGGTCTTAGGCCAAAAGAATCAGTTTGTTGGATTTACGCTCTGTCATGATTCTTAATGTGGTCATTCTTCAGGGTTCTCCACTATGCTGTTTCTCTAGGCGCATCATGACTGTTGCCAGTTCAGCTCTGCCAGAAATGTACTAAAACTACTCAAAATTTCAAGTGTACAGAATTTTTAAAATCGAAAAAAAACACAGAATTTTCTTTAGTAGGCCTAATACACCCTTATCCTTCCTGAAAAGATTTCATACTAATAATGTTCTCCATGCCGACTAGGCCTAGAGCTGTCAGGCCTGCCTACATGACATACCTACACTAGTCTCCACATACATGTTGTATTTATGATTGGATTCAGTAAGGCTTTGAATTCATTTCATCTTTTCTTGGCTTGAATTACGTACAGTTTTGTGTGGAAATGCAAAGCAATTCTAGTTTTTAGGCTGGGGTGAACTGTGGCAAGAGCTTTGTGCCAAATCCGATCTTTTACTCGCCTATAACAATGTCTAATATCATCCAGTTTTGGCAAAATTTGTTGTTTTATTTGAATTAGTGGCGTATTATGTTGTTACTCTAAGTATTCCGTGCTCCACTCTAAGTTTAACGAAAATAAGAGTAGAACCGTTAGGCGTGAGGTGAATGTGTCTCAATGCGTGCGTTGTATGTTTTACAGAGACCTGTTGGGCCGTTGGTTGAAATCCCTCACCGCAAAAGCGGATAAAAACATGATGTTGATATCGAAACAACTGAACTAAGTTGTGAAAATCTCATGAGACGTTGAAACAAAAAACGTCATCCGGCTAGAAGATCATTCTGACAACCGTGAGAATTTTAGTCACGGTGTTCTATAGACCAACCTCGTCCTAATGAAATGCTGGGGACTCGGGCAGTGTTTTGTGTAACGAGGGCTTCATTATCACGAGGTTGTATCTGATTTCTTGAACTTGCCATTTGCGTGAAATCTTTCTTACCTCAAACATGATTAGCAAAAAAATCGGTCTGCATTTGGCTAAAATGTTTTGACCAGGATGTACTACTACACTGGAGGAGGATCTGAATTTAGAAACATTGCGTAAAGTTTTTAAAACATGGCTTTGGCTAAATCATTTCAAAATGCGGAGCAGGCCCTGCAGGTGTATCTATCCGAGTCTTTACAAGAAGTCTCAAATGGCAACATTGATTATATTCCAATGACAAACAGTCAGTCGAGAGTGTATGAGGTAAGAGATGTCCCTTTCTGGTTCTACTGCGTGAAGTGTTGTACAGCCGGTGCATGCTGGCAGCTAAAACTGATATCAATAGTTGGACTTACGCCAAAATTCATACTCCGTTACATGACCATCGGAATTCGGCCTGCAAATAAAATCTTGGTTGGCATTGGCGTCTGAGGTCTGCATTTGTCATGTTTGTCCATCTAAATAATTTTCTTTGACTGTAGGCTTTGCCCCGTAAAGCTTCATGACCAGAACATACCTCACGGGGCAGCTGAGCACTGCCAAACCGTACGCGTTTTATTCTAACGAAATCTGGGGTCCACATTTCTACATTTAGAACAGAAAGGATTTTCTTTGATTGTAGGCTTTGTCCTGCATTCTTGAATTTTTCTTTCCTTGCGAAAGTGGTTGGATATGACATTGTTTGTCATGGTCTTCCATGTGCCATTTATATCAATAACGATATCAATAGCATATCTGGTTAACTATTGTCAAATGGCATCCATCAAAATATTTCATGCGCTTGTCTGCACTCAGGACTAGGAGTACAACCTTTGGCAGTCGACCGTTCTGAAGACCATCGACTATATCCCTAAAAGCAATGTCATCAATAACAATGTTTGACATGATAGTAGTATTATTGCATGTCGAAAAGATATTTCTGTAATGCTGAGATGACCCTATTGTTGGTTTGATGGATGTTGTCAAATTTGGCATGTAGTTGGAAAGGCCTTGTTGACTGTGAGGAAAAGTTATCTAAGAACCTATTTTAAAGTCCTTTGATTGTAGTTGGTTTGTAGTATAAGCAGTAAACCATGGTCTAGTGGTTTGGACATTCGACTTGCAGTCAAGAGGCCCCTGGTTCAATCCCCACTCTCAGTGTGAGACGCGTACACTAAAATTAGGTCTCTTCGACTGACTTGCCCTACTCCAATCAGGTTATGAGTACTGGTCAGAAATGCTCAGGTTGTAGTGCTGATTGAGCCGCTCATCTGAGGTCTACTGAAAGGTTTCAGGTAAGACCAGGGTTAAAGTCAGATGAGGACTTATAGTCAGTTGATGTCAGACTGTAAACTTTTTAAAGGCAAAATTGCTTTAGCTGCCTGTCTTTTTCCCGACCAGTTTGGCTTCCAGTCCCAGTATTTCTTTCAAACTTTCTTTCTCAACTTTTCCTTTCTGCTTTCATTCATCTGCCACCCTACATTTTACAATTTCTTGAAAAAACGCTTCTTGATTAGTGATATTTGTCTGGTTGACTTTTGGCTAATGCCAATCACTTTTTTGGGGATCATTTACCCATGATTTCGTTCCTTGGGGACCAATTAAAAGACACGGGATCAGACAGATTAAATCTTTGACCTTGTTTTCTTTCTATCTCTACTGAGTGATTGATTGAAAGCTTGCCGGCTACCACCCTCTGCAGAGCTTTCAAGCCGTGGTCAGCAGCCTGGCGACCCCTTGGGCTACCTGGCGTTCTTCTGGTGTGCCATGGTTCAGTCTGTTGCCTCAACAAGCTGCTTATGGTAGTTGGCGAGCCCGGCTGTCTTAAAGAATCCTGGAGGGGAATTTCAGTCAATAGATAGTCAAACACTAAACCACGTAGCCTGCCCCTTAAGATAAGATAAGGTAAACTTTATTTTCATCGGTATGAGATAAAATTACAAACATGAGCTCCAAAGCTCTTGGACCGATATCAAACAAAGACACGAGTAAAACACAACAAAGGTAGAGAAAAAGTTTAACAGGAATTTAACATTTATACATTACAAGTTTACGGATAAGAAGATTTAGAAGAGAAAAAGAGAAAAAGGTCTTCGGACTAGATTATTACATGCACGTTGCACATTTGCATTCTTTGCCATTCCATTTTCCCCTTGGCTTCAGTAGACTTCCGACTGCTGACTCAGGCACCCCCTGTGCAAGACTTTCAATTCTCGCGCAAGGTAAAACTGTGGTGCCGCACAGTGCTGAAATGCCATATTAATTTGACTCGGGGAATATCTAGTGGTATGTCGCTTAACATTCCTAGTGCCAAAAAGTTCTCATGTAGTCGTAATGATCCTTTGTCATCGTGATGCAATGACGGCTATGACCTGTTGCTGTGATGTCATGATGTGTTCCAACACTCTACTTTGTCTTAGCCAGAAGTTTATTTGGTCCTGAAAATGTAACCCATTTCGGCACTGCAGTTCAGCCGTGTCCATGTACATAAATGGCATGTCCCATTCCAATTAAATAGCTAGTTTATGGTATCGCATATTTTATAAAAATGTTTGGTGATTTGGCCTTGGCAATGTCATAACAGATATGGTTCAAATTTTGACTGGTTTCTTATGGTCGCTGTTATTCTTACCCTCATATAATTCTTGGTTGTAAAGAGATTATAGTTGACTCGTATTGTTGCTAGTAAAATGAAAAGCCTATTATGGCTGATGGGACTTGAGCCTCCCCCTAGTCAGAAAATTGTGAACTACAAGTATTTTAAGGTGGGGTGTAAGTTGGATTGTTTGAGAGGGTTGGCAAAAAGGAAAAGTAATAACTGTGCTAATTGTTATAAAGAAGAACCTCCCTCAGCAGATCCCTCTGTTTCCAGGACACCCTCTTTCTTCAGGACAGTGACTTGATTCTAAAGTAGTCTTGACCATTCAATTTGATTTAAAAAATTAATAATGACAATATTGAGTTCTTATAAAGCATTTTTTCCAGGTTTCGCTGCTCAAATCGTTTTTGGGACACCATATTATTACCCCAGTCTCCACAGAAATCAATCAGGGGTTTCAAGGAGCAACCAGAAGGCGCTCACTTGAACTCGACCAGTAGGGGAACCAAGCAGTGACTCTGCAGGGAGTCGAACCCACGACCTCTTGATCATGAGGTCGACTCTCTTCCACTGGGCTAACACTGCCCCCCCCCCTTTGTAATCAGGACACCTCTCCTTTAAGGACAATGTCTGTCAGTCTCAAGACTGGTGTTTATAGAGAGGTGCTATGGCATCTGAATTCTACACCAGGCCGATAATAAGTGGACTGACCTTGGCTCCCCCTGTTTTTAACTTTACAAACCACCGTAAGTCTCTCAATGAAAAGGGATTGTGATTACGGGCAAATCAACTGTTATTTGAGCACCTTTGCTCATAGGCCTAGTGTTTGAGTTAAAGATTAAACCACTTAATCATTTCTAGTGTATACTGTAGTGTTACAAAGAATTCTGTTACTTAGGACTACTGGTTTTGTGTACAGGCTATGGTTCTGGATTTCACCAAAGATACTGGAATCAAATGACCACCACAATACTTGAGGATCATCCAAATTGTCTGCTGCTACTTTTTTAACGCATTTCCGATTGTTTAGTTTCCTGTGACTCTTCTTTGTTTTGTTTCTGTTAACTGTTAGATGACTCAGAATTGTTTATAGTTTGTGTTGAAAAAACTTGACAAAAATGGATATGCACATGGGGAAAAAACGGCCACCGGATTACCAACAAATTTCACTCTATCATATGAAGACTTACAAACAAGTGGTAGGAATAGGATGACAGCCTTGTGGATATCTTTTGATGTGAAAATTGTGTTTAACATATTTTGAGATTTCAGCTAGAAAATGGCAGTTTTTAAGGTTTGACCATAGGTACTGTCATTTTGGCTATAACTTGAAATCCTAGAGCAATTAGAACTCTTTTAAACGGCGTGACTGCCAGTTTCAAGGGTGGGACTGGGAGGTCTGTTCGTTGTATCCAGAGAACAGCCTCCGATGTTTTAAATGGGCATTCATTCAATTAATTTTGAAGGACTTCTAATTGCTTTAGGATTTGGAGGTTTAGCCAAAATGTTGGTGCCTATGGTCAACCTCTAACACAACACTGACTTTGATATACCATCCTTCCACTCCTCTATATCTTGATGGTGAAATTATCAAGACCACTAGTTGAGAACAAGGCCCAGTGTTTGTGAAAATTTGGAAAATTACATTTTATTCCTCATTTTTCAATCGCTATTGATAAAGGAATCTACATACCATATCAATATGTACGCAACATTGAAATCGAGGTGTATTAGAATATCTGCCCGTTTTCTTTCCTGTGCCTTGTCTTGGTACCTTCACTTCCTGCATATTCGACATAATATGATCAAAACTCTCCGTCTCATTTCAGCCGTATGCCGACCCGTACTCCCTTGACCAGATGACGCCTCGTGATCACGTCGACCATTATCTCAACACGTCAGGTCACTACAACGCTCAGGTCAACCCCTACAGGGCACTGCCACCTATCCCTCAAGATGTAAGTGATTTCTTTCCTGCCCGATTGCGTAGGGTGTCGGGTTATTGTGTACAGCTTGGTACTGCAGGCCGCGAGGTTCATTCGTGACCACATCGACATCAGATGAGCCGATCAGGATCTCAGTCTTATATCATGGCGTCACCTGGTTTTTCACTGTCAATGTTGACCACATGTGGATGACGTCTTGGATGACGTCTTGGATGACATCTTGGTTGATGTCACTACACTTCATACTGCCATTATTGCGTTGACGACAAAGTGCGCCACATGGGTCAGTGATGGGAATTAGACATTTAAAAGAATTTTACAGTAACGAGACAGAAAGTTAGACTGTTTCGTGACTCTGTTCCGCCACTCAAAGCAGGCGGCCCATGTTGGTGCTCAATGCAAGCCGTATTTCCTGAGTGACTGTAACCATCTCCTTGTTGCCGTTCAACTGGTCAAACTTTCACACGGCTGGTCCTAAACAGCGTGGCAGTGTGACACAAATCTGCCTCTGTCCCCCATAGCTTTTCTTTGTGAGGCCAGGCCTACCCAAATTGATAATTGGATGACACTCTTCCAGGATGTGTTCTGGCGTCTGTTCAAAGAAACCACATTCCCAGATGGGGATTCACGTAGGCCCATCTTATTTAGACTGTAAGAAGACAAGACTTCTTGCCACGTGACTGAATGCCCATAATCAACTAATAGAAATTCTTCCTTGGCAGCAAAATGAAGATAGTTACGTGGCCCAGTACCGCCACTCGAAGCAGGCGGCACATGTCGGTGCTCAGTATAAACCGTACTCCCTCAATGACTACAAGAAGATGCAGAAGGAGGTAAAACTCGGTGGACTCGGGCCGGATCTGGACAACGAAACACGCAAAGAAAAGGTTGGTATTAATCTGTGTTTTGGATAAACTTTCCTTGCAGTTTCTTGTCGCTTAATCTGCTGATTTGAAAGCCCGTCGAAACTGCTTTGACGGAGAAGTGGTACAATCACCAAAAGGTGGCAGTGGCGTGGCAATCAGACTGGTTTTGGGAATATAACCAAGGAATTTGTCATGCTTAGCTTAGCTTAGCTTAGCTTAGGACCCTTCGTGCCCTAGGTGGCACATGGGGCGTTCCCCAGGGTAGGAATTTGTCATGAGACCCTCTTTAACATGTTTAACTGATCAGATCAGCTGATCAGATCAATATACCTGTCGAAAATGACATAAAACCAGCAAATGTGTGCACATGTAGTCTGATGTACAGTGGAACCTCCCTTAGCAGACACCTATATTAAGAACAACCTCTCTATTAAGGACAATAAATTTGGTCCCAAATTGGTACTTCCCATTCAATTTGACATCTCTGATCAGGACACCTCTCTATTAAGAACAACATTTGTCAATTCTGAGGGTGCCTTGATAGAGAGGTTCTACTGTATTATGTAATGAATTGGTGGTAAAATATGAAATTTTAAAGTAGTTTGGGCAAAAGTCTAAATATGGGGCGTTAAACAAGTTTTTACTTTTATCTGGCCTTGCCATTACAATTTCAACTTCAAAGACTTCTTAATTACTTCCAGCTACTGCTGCACACCACCTAGACATATTTTCGCTCAATTACTTCATAAATCACATGTTTTGTGGTATTAAATCCATTATATATCACATGATCAATTGAAACCGTGTGACCATGATCAATATGCCGTGATATTGAGTGTCTGGCGTATAGATCCATCAGTGGAGTGTATAAATCAATCCACCGTACCCAAAGACGATTATCTCTAGCACAAGTTTATGAAAATGTACTGGGTGTATCAAAAAGATTTTTATATAGAAATGAAACGAAGTGGTTGATCAGTTTCTGTGATGGCTCCACAGAAACACCGCCTTTAGGAGGTTGTTGGGTCGTCGATAGCAACCAGATAAGAATCTAACACCAAGTTGATACGCTGACAGATCTTGTCCAGGAAGCTACTCTGAAAAAAATTCTTACACGAAAATGTTTTAGAAATTTGAAATGTTTTAACTTCTTCGTGCAGCAAGAGAAAAAGATGCGTCAACAGGAGTATGCGCGGCAGATCCATATGAAGAATGTGCAGGAGTACCAGGTGGCCAGACGACGGGTACCACCGCCCCCGCCCAAGGAGGAGCCCAACCCGTTCACTCCGAATCTCTCCAAGAGAAGTGTGGTGAGTTGACTTTGCCGTTTGGAAGCTCTGAGCTGTACCTTGTTGTTCTCAATAACCCTGTAAACCGGTACTGGCAGACAATAGGCCCCTTGCCAGATACCGACGTACCACCTATGGTCGGGAAAACAAACCATTTACAATAGATTTTCACTGTCAAAGATGATAGACAGCTTCCCGATTTTGTGCCGTCTTAAACTATGAAAACCTATTTTAAGAATGGTTTCGTTTTCCCGACCCAAGGTGGTACATGAGCTTCTTGCAAGGGGCCTCTTGAGGTGCCAACCGTTTGAAAAAGTTTTACACCCGACATCCACACATGCTTGTGATCTTGTGCAAGTCAGTTTACTGCCTTTGCTGCATCCTTTTAATGCAGCGTAAAATGGTTATTTCTTTTGCCTTGGGCCTTTGCCAGGGTAGCTTTCCAAAGACTCTGCTACCCTGGAGAAGACAGAAGCGATAGATTCCTTGCATCTCCTCTGTGCAGCATCACTCAGAACATATGATGCATCTTTACCTTTGATATTGCTCTGCTTACACTGAAGAAAAGATTTGAAGACTCGTCTTTTTTGATTTAAGAGCATGGAGGTGATTAAAAAGAACATTCAAAAGGAAATAGCGAAGTTCGAACTTATTGTTCATGACTGTTTATCGCAGTTTAAAATGTTAGAATGTTGTTTTGGGTTATGAACCTGTGTGGTTTATCACACTTGCCAAATGCTTTGGGCAGATACACTGATCCATTTATATTGTATGTTGTATGTTTATGCCTAATTTTGAGGAGCTTAGCTTACCTAAATCACAGTAGTTTGTATTTCGTATGTGTGCGGTATTGAATAATATCTTATGAGCAGGGAATAACTTTAAGGGTTGACCATGGGCACCACTATTTTGGCTAGAACTTGAAATCCTAAAGCATTCAGAACTCCTTCAAAATGAAGGGAATGCAATTTTCAAGGTGGGAGGCTGCTCTCTAGAAAACGAAGAACAGACTTCCTTTCTTGAAATTGGCAATCACTTCGTTTTGAAAGATTACTAATTACTTTAGGATTTCAAGTTCTAACCAAAACGGTTGTACCTATGGTCAAGCCTTAATTTGTGATCGACTGTGTCCTGGATCATACTGTTATTAACACTTTCAGCAATTTATAATTCACCTGTGTATGACCCACGAGCTCACAGGGGTAACTTAATCGATAATGATGACGTCTGAAAGCTCATAATTATTTTAAAGTTTTTCGTGACAGTTTCCAAATTCATTGGCTATTGTCAGTCTTATTTGTTCAATCAATCATCAATCATAACATCAATCAATCAGTCAGTCAGTCAGTCAGATGGTCAATTAATCAATATATCAATCAGTCAGTCAGTCAGTCTGTCAATCAACCAGACATTAGTCAATCAATCATAAAAATATTTGTGAAGGGCCAAAACTTGATGAAAAAATGTCCTTGACTCTCAGGCACTCAGGAAAAAGCAATCAAATAAGTGATTTCTTTGCAAAACCTTACAAAACCCAACTGATTCCGAGATGTGGAAGGACGCAGGGAGTTTCATTCCACAGTGGGACATGATGATACTTGCTTAGGCTGTGGGATTATGCTTTATTAATCTGGGCCTAAAAGTTTTCTGAAAACGTTTTGGTTGAAACTGTGCTTGGGGTCAAGGTTAGATTCAAAGGCCAGAATGATAATGATTAGTTCCAATTCTGAAATGTTTTTCAATCTACTCATGCATCTTGTTCCATTTTGCAGGCACTGGAGTATTCAAATCGCGTCCAACGAGGAACAGCCAAGCCAAGCCCATCACCGCAGCAGACGACACCAAAACCGTCAAAGAAGGGACAGTTACCGCCGAAACCCCCGACGAGATTTGCACCGACGCAAGGGGGAGTGAACAATACCTTATACACCCCTCCGCAGACCACGAGACCCTTTACACAAATGCCCCAGGGTACCCCGCCTTTACCCGGTATGACGCCGGCGGTAAATCGACGAAACGCGGGAAATATCAAAGCGAATCAACCCGAGTTGATCGACTTGACGAAATTGTTACAACAGCATCAGCGTGATAAAGAGAACGTTACTGCCATACGTCAGAATTTGGGCGGGGGGCCGAGTTTAGAGAGTAAGGTGTAGTTTGAATGATTTGAAGCTCGTGGGCGTCAGCGTGGCCAAGCGTAGTTTTGCCTGATTATTGAAGAGTATCTCCTGGAAAGTCTTTTTGGCGAACTCCCTACTCCCTAATCTTCAAATTCTGACCTCCTCATTTTTTACAAGGCATGCAAACATTTCTGGATTTACTGTTGCACGCAAAAATAGTGAGAGAAGCTGATAAGGCAACATGAATCCATTTCAAATTCTGCATTGTCACAAATGAGTCATCTGGAAGCTGGTACATTCGGCAAAGAAGTTCTCTCCTGTCCTAATCATGCACTGTGTGTTAGGACACATGTTTAGAAAGAGGAGAAGACGGTCAAGTACTGTGTAGATATGTATTGAGTTGTCTGTCTTAGTACCTGTAGTGTCCTTGTGCCTACTGTCATAAGTCACTGTCAGTCATTCCCAACTTCGTTAGTACCGGTAGGTCCTGTACGAATTTCATCCAGCATGGAATGCTATCATACAATTTGAGACATTTCACCTGCACAAATTTCAGACTACTGTTTTTGTACACACAACCACCAGTGCCTAGTCCACTGTCACCTAGAATTGTCAGTCGATCGCACTTTGTAAGAACTGGTATGTCCTGTCAGACTATCAATCACCATGGTAACGTTGTCGTTCATTTTGAAGACACTTTCTACGGCACAAGTTATGGAGTGTTGTTTTCCTACGCACAACCGCACAGTAATTCACCATGTCTATTTCATTTTAGTCATGATGAAGTTAAACATATGAGCCGTTTCTATGAATGAGGAGCTCAAATGACATCTTTCACTCAAAATATTATGTTGATGGCTGAACGTCGACTAAGACATTGTTAGCGCTTTAAACAATATTGGGTGATTGTGATGTAAGAAGGAGGATCCGAGAGAGTCACCCTGTTCTTCTCATTAAGACGTGCGCCGACTGGGGGTTGAACCCATGACCTCAGAGGTAGCAGGCGCTTTTTTAATTTTCCAATTTATCTATTACCGACAGTGGTATGGATGTGGTGAACTTCACCTTGAACACCAAGTTGAAGGTTGTGATAAGTATTAGCTAATTTTAAGACGGTCCCCGATATTGAACACTACAGTCTATGAGACTATTCAGTTCAAAGGGTATCTAATCAACGGTAATTGAGTATGAAATCCCCACCGTGCTAACAGAGAATTGGTGACAAGACTGTGATTTATTTGGTGGGGTCTCCACTGAGCAAATTCATGTCTGTTCTAATCTGGCCTGAAAAAGATATAAACAGGGCCAAGAGTAGGCTCCAACTGGGAACCACAGTAATACAAATCTTACGTCTGACCTCAACTGAGTAGTACCCTGCCTTATGGAAAAATCTTGCCTCTGATAAAGAGGGCCAAGAGTAGGCTCCAACTGGGAACCACAGTAATACAAATCTTACATCTGACCTCGACTGAATAGTACCCTGCCTTACGGAATAATCTTGCATCTAAAAAAATTAGACTGAGTACCTGGCCTTACGGAATAATTTTGCCCCTCAATAATCAAACCTGGTACCTAGCCTTAAAAAACTCAATGAGTGCCACCTCGAGGTATTCTTCCAGAACCAGATGATACGTTTGTTTGTGTTGAAGGTATGAGCTCATTCATACAAACTACCCGTGTACCGATAAGAGCAGCTACCAGGTCGCAGTAGACTAGTCTTTTATACGCATCTGTGCCCTGGTAGTTGCTCTCAGGACGGCTCTCTTAACTTCATCTCTCTCCGAAAGAGGATTGTTTGCAACGTAAATCGCAACGCAGGGTTTTATAAAGATTGTCATTTTGTCATGGTGTCCTGATTAAAGAGGTCAAATTGAATGGAAACAACCAATTTGGGTCCTAAGCTAGTGTCCTTAATAGAGAGGTTGTCCTTAATAGAGAGGTTGTCTGCTTAGGGAGGTTCCACTGTATTGTGGACTTAAACAAGCCTTGTTGCGATTGACGTTGCAAGCAGTCTGTTGTATAGTACATTTCTGTGCCTGTCACCCTAGACTTTTTTTATGGAAGTATTTTATAAGGTCTATTTTTGTACAGAGTTTGAGAATAAATGTTTACAATATGTGTCTGTTGTCTATCCAAGCTGTCTGTATGTGATAATTTATTTGATTATGTATTCTGCTGTTTGTTAAGTTCCGTCCAGTTTTGTCATGGTCTAATGTCATTACAACATTGCGTCCATCTTTTGTAAAAATCATACAAATCGATTCATTTTGTATGAACAAGATATTGTAGGGTGTGTGGGGCATATGCTGCGCGCTGTGTTGCTCTTGTTATTTTTCCTGACGCATTGCTGAAGTCAATATTGAAAGCCAAATATGATGAAATATTGATGAAAACATGTAGAGAATTTGATTTGCTAATAAGTAAGTAATCTTATACTAATAGAATTGTGCTCTAAGAAATGAAAATTTCTGTGTTAATACTGTGTGTAAATATGACTAGGATTAATAGGGCATTTCTTAGTGTTTATTTATGGAACTGGTACCATGTAGGAAGCTATTTGTTCAAAGCAAGTCCATTTGAGATTTCTATAGACGTCATGCAGTGACATCATCAGGAAGATCATTTTTTAACGTCAAATCCTTTCCCTTCACACTGCTGATGTCGTGAAAGTGTGTCACGTGTGGATAATGTTGTTGCCCACTGACGACAAACGAGGGCGACGTCACCTGGGTCATTTGACGTCCCGAATGGCGTCTTTTCTGTGATGACGTCATCTGCATGGCCTCTGTACTTGTAATCTTACCGGCATCCTGGTCGGGGAGTTTTGTTAGTGGAAAATTAGTCGACTTTAGGCCAGCCCAAATCACATCATTAAGTCGCTTTCATCCTGTCATCCCCATACTCTTAAAAGACTGACCCAAATATGAAATGAACTTTGAGTGGATAGATGTTAGGGTTGTGTGTAATTACTAGAAGGTAGTAAGATTTGTATTGAATAATGGTCATAATATTTTCATCAGCGCGTCAAGAGATTTTGTAAGAAATTCTACGTTGACCCCGATGGGGTCCTCAATTGTATATATAAACACTGCTGGATATTTTTAAGAAATTGTACAGTGTACATTTCAAATTGATGAGTTTTTATTGACAAATCATGCTGTCGGAAGAATTTGATTATTTTTTTGTCTGTGTGTCCTCGTTCTAATTATTTCTGTACCATTCATATTTTTTTGGGCGAAATTTATTTCGTTGTAATATTATGTTTTCGATGTAATTTATTATTGTTAATCTAATATGTGCCATGCCACATGGCTGTCTGTTATGTGCAGCTAATTCAAAGTGGTTAAAAACCTTTTGATCAAAGCGTAAATAGTGAAATTAGTCTAGAAATATTGAAATCTGTCCAGATTCTTTGTCAGCTAAAATATATCACTGACGGAAGTGTGCGCTGTGACCAGCTTCGTGTAAATCTGCGGCAGCTGGTATCTCCCACATCTCTGTTCAAGGAACGATAGCCCTCCAGCAGGCTGAAGACCCTGTCAAAAGAACATGGCTTGTGTGGTTTGTTTCCACATGGGCACCGAAATTTGGCAGAAAAAAACCAGCAACAATTCTCCATGACTGTAGCAAAAATGCCAAGTTTCTTGATCGAGTCCATAGGTGGGTTGAGGCAGGGGTTAGTGAAACGATATGCACCCATGCCCTAGACTGACCCTGAGCAAAAATGGGGGGCGGGTGGCTAGGAGAGATACACCAACTGCCTCTAGATTCATACTAAGCTCAGCAGAGCACATGTTCTCTAACGTCACTTTTGCTCCGTGACATTATATCCAGCTGCCAGGGGATCTAGATAGATCCAAAAATTTCTGGACTATTTTCACTACTTATGCTGCGATCAAAGGTTTCAAACTACTTTGGATTAAGTCCCAGCATAGATGAATATATCACACTTCACCCAATCACACCGCTGAAATATCCTGTAGGAGAGCTATTTTTCACTCCCAATGTTATAGGAACACCCTTCAGGCTTGTACAAGTACACTGTGGTATGGAGAGTGGCTTGCCAAAGGCAAGCTATTGAATGCCATGCAGGCCACACCATCACCACGCCGAAATACGTCAAAAGACGGCCTGCCGAATATCTTACAGAAGCCGAAATTCGGTCCTCCTTATCAAACACATGGGAGAGAAAAACAGCCCGACAGTTATTTTCAAATGTAAAAGCTTCCTACTGTACTGTTTCATTGTGAGTTCTCCTCATGCCTTGTCATTTGTATCTATCTCATATCATATGTGACCCGCCATGACGAAACAAGTCGCGTGTCGCTCCGAGCTTGACAGGTTGAGACGGACTGGTTGTTCATTTCATTATTGTCCGCCTTTTGTGACACCTGAGTACATCAATTTCATCCATTATGTCCTGGTGTCCTTTTAGGCTCATCTTCTGTGCGACATGCCACTAGTTTGTCGTGGTGGGTCTCATATGTCATCAGTCTCCTCTCCATGTGTTTAAAGAACCTGTGTGCACTCTAAAACAGTGTGGTTGTGATCTCTAGGTAATTTGTCATGAAACGTTTCTGCTCCAGCCTCATGTGGTCCCTTTCAGGTATGTCATCTGGTTTGAGTCAGTTTGGGAGCAGTAAGAATAAGTCAAGTGCTTCTAACAGAAATATTTTTGGTGTCCATTTGGGGTGGCACCGTCTAGATAGAAATGTCAAGTTGCAGAAGTACCTTGTTGATGTCTTGGGCTCATATCCATATTTGAAGTGCCTCGAGTGACTGGATCAGAAACTAACATTATGTTTGCTGCTGCTGCTGATTACTCTGACTTGTATATAACTGAATATCCAAATAAATATCCTTACCTTTTGAATGATGTCTTAAATCATGTTTGTTGGGAGCTGTCTTCAAGAGCACAGTGAGGTTAAATATCCACCACAAACAGAAGTGTGCTGCTGCAGTCTCCAAGCCTTACTTGGGTAGGGATGGGATCCCTACCCATAGAAGGGTAGTGTCTGTCTTCAAGAGCACAGTGAGGTTAAATATCGACCACAAACAGAAGTGTGCTGCTGCAGTCTCCAAGCCTTACTTGGATAGGGATGGGCAGTGTATTCAGTGTAGTGTATGCCAATTGCCGCAGTCATTAAGAACTGTGGCAGATTTCTCTTCTGAAAAATTGCGGCGTGGCTGTGTGGAAGAAAACAAGCTATGTTCTGTTGATGGGATTGTTTCTGCTGGAGGGCATGGCGCTGTTGTTGTGGAGCCACTGTCATTAGGATAGATCTGCTACTGTTACCACCTAGAAATCCTGTTGCTTGGATGTCCCACCTACTAACAGAGTTGTATTAAGTTTAGGGGGTGGCAGGAGGGCAACTGCCACCTCCAGACAAATTTGGGTCTTTTGCCTTCCCCCCCTCCAAGAGCCTACTGCCCCTCCCCAGGACCATAAAGTTGAATACGGCCGTGACCAGCATCTTGGATCCTCTTGTCCCATTTGCCTCCGACCATCTTCTGGCCACCGCTAAAGTAGGTCCCCCAGTAAGTAATAGCAGATCACAGTACAGAGAGATAGGATGCTGGTGTACAAATATACAGGTGGCCTACTATCAGCCCTGGGGAACTTACTTTAGCAACCCCTCGATCAGCCTGGGATCTGTTAGCATCCCTTTACTTGGAGATCTGTTGGCATCCGCTCACCTCGACCTTCAGCCTGGGGATCTGCTAGCATGGGATCCCTACCCAAGTAAGGGTAGTGCCTGTCTTCAAGAGCACAGTGAAGTTAAATATCCACCACAAACAGAAGTGTTCTGTTGCAGTCTCCAAGCCTTACTTTGGTAAGGATGGGATCCCTACCCATAGAAGGGTAGTGTCTGTCTTCAAGAGCACAGTGAGGTTAAAGATCCACCACAAACAGAAGTGTTCTGCTGCAGTCTCCAAGCCTTACTTGGGTACGGATGGGGTCCCTACCCACGTAAGCGTAGTGCCTGTCTTCAAGAGCACAGTGAAGTTAAAGATCTACCACAAACAGAAGTGTTCTGCTGCAGTCTGAAAACCTTACTTTGGTAGGGATGGGAGGGTAGTGGGTAAGGATAGTGTCTGTCTTCAAGAGCACAGTGAGGTTAAAGATCCACCACAAACATAAGTGTTCTGTTGCAGTCTCAAAACCTTACTTTGGTAGGGATGGGAGGGTAGTGGGTAAGGATAGTGTCTGTCTTCAAGAGCACAGTGAGGTTAAAGATCTACCACAAACAGAAGTGTTCTGCTGCAGTCTCGAAGCCTTACTTTGGTAGGAAAGGGATCCCTACCCAAGTAAGGGTAGTGCCTGTCTTCAAGAGCACAGTGAGGTTAAATATCCACCACAAACAGAAGTGTTCTGCAGTCTCCAAGCCTTACTTGGGTGAACATACTCTAGCATCCCTTCAGCCTGGACATCTGTTGGTATCCCTTCAGCCTGGATATCTGCTAGCAACCCTTCAGCCTGGGGAACATACTTTAGCAGCCTTTCAGCCTCTGGGGAACATACTCTAGCAACCCTTCAGCCTGGGCATCTGTTAGCATCCCTTCAACCTGGAGTTACTGCTAGCAACCCTTCAGCCTGGGGAACATACTTTAGCAATCCTTCAACCTGGGGATGTTTGTCAAACTCCAGCCACCCCCCCCCCCCCCCCCCCCGAGAGCCTACTGCCTGGATCCTGTCCTCAGTATATTAATCTCCACTGCTATCTGCTTGTTAATTCTGTCCCTAGAGGGCTTTTGTTCCTTTGGCCTACCTCCTCCATGCTTCAAGGGTTCCCAAAAGGGCACGAATGTCGGTGTAACATCTGTGGTTGTTTCCCATGTGTCAGTGTTTCCAAACAATAGGCAGCTAGAGAGACCATGACTTTTCAATAGGGGGGATACACAGAAAAGCTCGTCAATCTATTTTTGAGCGTTCCCAAACAATGAGGGGAAACACTCAAAAACAGAAACACTCAAAAACATTACACCGGTCTTCAAGAGCGCAGTGAGGTTAAAGATCCACCACAAACAGTATTCTGCTGCAATCTCCAAGCCTTACTTGGTTAGGGATGGAATCCCTACCCAAGTAAGGGTAGTATCTGTCTTCAAGAGCACAGTGAGGTTAAAGATCAACCACAAACAGAAGTGTTCTGTTGCAGTCTCCAACCCTTACTTGGGTAGGGATGGGATCCCTACCCAAGTAAGGGTAGTGCCTGTCTTCAAGAGCACAGTGAGGTTAAATATCCACCACAGACAGAAGTGTTCTGCTGCAGTCTCCAAGCCTTACTTGGGTAGGGATGGGATCCCTACCCAAGCAAGGGTAGTATCTGTCTTCAAGAGCACAGTGAGGTTAAATATCCACCACAGACAGAAGTGTTCTGCTGCAGTCTCCAAGCCTTACTTGGGTAGGGATGGGATCCCTACCCAAGTAAGGGTAGTGCCTGTCTTCAAGAGCACAGTGAGGTTAAAGATCCACCACAAACAGAAGTGTTCTGGTGCAGTTTCCAAGCCTTACTTGGGTGAACATACTCTAGCATCCCTTCAGCCTGGACATCTGTTGGTATCCCTTCAGCCTGGAGATCTGCTAGCAACCCTTCAGCCTGGGGCGCATACTTTAGCAGCCTTTCAGCCTCTGGGGAACATACTCTAGCAATCCTTCAGCCTGGGCATCTGTTAGCATCCCTTCTACCTGGAGATCTGCTAGCAACGACGGGAGAGACAGTGGGCGACGCGGGCGCAGCCTTCAGATTCATTTGACATGACTGCTTCAAACACATATTTCTCTGACCATTGACAAAACCTTTGGGCTTATTATACATCATTTCGATCCTTAAATCTTTTGCTTCCTCTTATACCCGCTTGTCAATTCATAAGCACATTAAATCCGCCCTATACGGATAAAACGTATCATCGAAATTTGAGGACCTCTTCCTCCAGTAGCAGACGATGGCTTACGCGTCTGACGTTGCGGTCGTCGTTGGAATATTCTGTCTTCGCAGGACGTTTTGACTTAAAACTGTCTTTGGACACGACAGTAGGGATCAAACCAGGTAGGGTACTTCGGTCTGTCGTCAGAAGCACAGTGACTACCAAAGAGATAAGGGTTCCGATGCTGTCCCAGGTACATGAGCTTCTCCACGTTACATGGGCCTGTCTTCAAGAGCACAGTAGTGAGATAGAAGCTCTACCAATGACAAAAGGGTCAGGATACTGTCCGAGGTACAGAACAGGAGATATTCCGAGTCTCACATTACTTGAGTCTGTCTTCAAGAGAACAGTGAGATAGAAGCTCTACCAAAGACAGAGGGCGCCTGATGCGGTCCCAGGTGCTTCTTCAAGGGATGGTAGGTGTTATCGCCCCAATGGCGATACGGGGCGCGGGTCTAGCGGTCTTGCACTGATAATAACGCAATCTTATTCTCTCGAATGTCTCAAGCAGACGATGGCTTGCGCGTCTGACGTTGTGGTCGTCGTTGGAACATTCTGTCTTCGCCGGACGTTTTGACTTAAAACTGTCTTTGGACACGACAGTAGGGATCAAACCAGGTAGGGTACTTCGGTCTGTTGTCAGAAGCACAGTGACTACCAAAGAGAGAAGGGACCTGGTGCTGTCCCAGGTACATGAGCTTCTTTACGTTACATGGGCCTGTCTTCAAGAACAAGCTCTACCAATGACAAAAGGTTCAGGATACTGTCCGAGGTACTGAACAGGAGATATTCCAAGTCTCACATTACTTGAGTCTGTCTTCAACAGAACAGTGAGATAGAAGCTCTACCAAAGACAGAGGGCGCCTGATGCGGTCCCAGGTGCTTCTTCGAGGGATGGTACGTGTTATCGCCCCAATGGCGATACTTGGCGCGGGTGTACCGGTCTTGCACTGATAATAAGTACGCAATCTTATTCTCTCTAATGTCTTTATATATTTCCATCAAATATACTTCACTGCTTGATTGATGACTGATAGTTGATTGATTGGTACAACTGCAAAATACTTAAAACCCTGCAATTAAACCTTTGAAACCAATTACACCAACGAATGAGGAGAAGTCGGAGGTGCCACACCCAAACTAATTGTCGGATTTCTCAAAAGGACTTCAACGAAAGTAGGCCTCTTCTATTCTCGGACAGGAGGCCGGGCATGACCTGTGGCCTAAAATACACCACAAAAACACCAAAATTAAGTAGGAATTATTGACTTAAATCTGTCAATATACATCAAGAGCATCATTAGGAAACCATTTTAAATTAGGTTTCGAAGGAATTATAACAGTAGAGGTATTTAAGTTGAACGACGGGAGAGACAGTGGGCGGGCGCAGCCTTCAGATTTAGTCGACATGTCTGCTTCAAACACATATTTCTCCGACCATTGACAAAACCTTTGGGCTTATTATACATCATTTCGATCCTTACATCCTGTGCTTCCTCTTATACCCGCTTGTCAATTCATAAGCACATTAAATCCGCCCTATACGGATAAAACGTATCATCGAAATTTGAGGACCTCTTACTCCGGTAGCAGACGATGGCTTGCGCGTCTGACGTTGTGGTCGTCGTTGGATCATTCTGTCTTCGCCGGACGTTTTGGCTTAAAACTGTCTTTGGAGACGACAGTAGGGATCAAACCAGGTAGGGTACTTCGGTCTTTCGTCAGAACCAATGACAAAAGGGTCAGGATACTGTCCGAGGTACAGAACAGGAGATATTCAAAGTCTCACATTACTTGAGTCTGTCTTCAAGAGACGAGATGGAAGCTCTACCAAAGACAGAGGGCACCTGATGCGATCCCAGGTGCTTCTCCGAGGGATGGTAGTAATCAAACCAGGTAGGGTGCTTTGGTCTGTCGTCAGAGGCACAGCGACTACCAAAGAGAGTAGGGTCCCGATGCTGTCCCAGGTACATGAGCTTCTCCACGTTACATGGGCCTGTCTTCAAGAGCACAGTAGTGAGATAGAAGCTCTACCAATGAAAAAAGGGTCAGGATCCTGTCCTAGGTAGAGAACAGGAGATATTCTCAGTCTAACATTACTTGAGTCTGTCTTCAAGAGGCGAGATGGAAGCTGTGCCAAAGACAGAGGGCGCCTGATGCGATCCCAGGTGCTTCTCCGAGGGATGGTAGGATCAAACCAGGTAGGGTGCTTTGGTCTGTCGTCAGAAGCACAGTGACTACCAAAGAGAGAAGGGTCCCAGGGCTGTCCCAGGTATATGAGCTTCTCCACGTTACATGGGCCTGTCTTCAAGAACACAGTAGTGAGATAGAAGCTCTACCAATGACAAAAGGGTCAGGATACTGTCCGAGGTACTGAACAGGAGATATTCCAAGTCTCACATTACTTAAGTCTGTCTTCAACAGAACAGTGAGATAGAAGCTATACCAAAGACAGAGGGTGCCTGATGCCGTCCCAGGTGCTTCTTCGAGGGATGGTAGCGATCAAAACAGGTAGGGTGCTTCTGTCTGTTGTCAGAAGCACAGTGACTACCAAAGAGAGAAGGATCGTTGTGGTCGTCGTTGGAACATTCTGTCTTCGCCGGACGTTTTGGCTTAAAACTGTCTTTGGACACGACAGTAGGGATCAAATCAGGTAGGATACTTCGGTCTGTTGTCAGAAGCACAGAGACTACCAAAGAGAGAAGGGTCCTGGGGCTGTCCCAGGTACATGAGCTTCTCCACGTTACATGGGCCTGTCTTCAAGAGCACAGTAGTGAGATAGCTCTTCCAATGACAAAAGGGTCAGGATACTGTCCGAGGTACAGAACAGGAGATATTCAAAGTCTCACATAACTTGAGTCTGTCTTCAAGAGGCGAGATGGAAGCTCTACCAAAGAGAGAGGGCACCTGATGCGATCCCAGGTGCTTCTCCGAGGGATGGTAGTAATCAAACCAGGTAGGGTGCTTTGGTCTGTCGTCAGAGGCACAGCGACTACCAAAGAGAGTAGGGTCCCGATGCTGTCCCAGGTACATGAGCTTCTCCACGTTACATGGGCCTGTCTTCAAGAGCACAGTAGTGAGATAGCTCTTCCAATGACAAAAGGGTCAGGATACTGTCCGAGGTACAGAACAGTAGATATTCCGAGTCTCACATAACTTGAGTCTGTCTTCAAGAGGCGAGATGGAAGCTCTACCAAAGACAGAGGGCGCCTGATGCGGTCCCAGGTGCTTCTTCGACGGATGGTAGGATCAAACCAGGTAGGGTGCTTTGGTCTGTCGTCAGAAGCACAGTGACTACCAAGAAGGGTGGTGACGCTGTCCCAGGTACATGAGCTTCTCCAAGTCTATGGGTAGGGTTGAAATAAGACATGTACCGAGAAGACAACAAATTTAATAAATATCTTTTATTATTATCATGGAGAACATGGCTGTGCTTGACAGAGCCCTCTACAGGCAAAATCTTCAATTAACCTACAACAAATGTGTAACAGATCACGTGCATCGGTACTGGTCAATACTCACGAGATGACCATGTGTGCTGCAGACGGACAAATTCAAATTCAAACTATTTATAATCGAACCCCATTGAGGCGTTCAAAGAAAACAATAACACTTCTCCGGCAAGGACGACATTCTACTAATAACAGGGGCCATTGATTTTGTACATTATCACGAGGGATCAACAATTAATTCAAAGCACAAGCATTCTTAATCCTTTAAATTAGATAATGTTCATTCTTGAATCCTTTAGATCAAATCATGTTAGATAAACATCTTATCATCGATAGCTGCAGCTCTCTTTCAACACATTAAAAATCTATCAGGGCATCAATTCCTTAAGACCACAAAACAATAACAATAACTTGACCACTCATGTTACAGGATTCCTATCATTTTCAGCCAATAATGGAGTATAAATCAGAAACTAGCACAGAGTATTAGGGACGTTTTGCAAATCTCACAAATTACGACTTACGCATGACGTACATTCATAAAGGATCTCCATTTGAATTTTGCAGTCAGCTGTGTCTGGAAGCTGACAGAATACATGATTTCAACCAATTCTAGGTTTGTTGAAAACCAGATTCAGCGACAATGTGCACAACTTCGTAACAATGTGGCCAATATGTTGCAACACCCTCAAAACTTGCTGCGTCTCAGAAAAACCAGTGGAAAGAATTGGCAAAACAACTTAACATACCAAGCGACCCTTCAAATCTCTAGAAAGCATTCAGTCTCTTTCTTGGATACAAGAATCCTCGCAATTCTAAAATCTCAAGCAGTGTTTCATCTTGTAACAAGCAACAGACAAGAACAGTCCACACGCTGGTTCATCAAACTGAATATGGTGGCTGGGCAGGGTTTACATAGGATTCACATTGTCATTTCTGACGGGTTCAAGTGTCAAGGGTCACTTGTCACGAGCGTGTTCATGCGTCACATGTCACAAGCATAGGCTTAGAAATGATTCGGGCTTGAAAACACGACATCACACAACATGAGAGCAATAAGTACCATCGTGAATGGCTGTTAAAGTGACATGCTCTAAGTGAGAATGTGAACTCTATGTAATCTTAACCAAGTGGTTATGAAAACTCTATGTAAACCCAACCAAGTGACAATGAAAACTATGAAAACCCAGCCAAGCGACATGGAAATCTCTATGTAAACCCAACATGTGGCAAGGAAAATTCTCTGTAACTTGGCTGAAATCTACTGTGCAGATGAAATTGAGGGATGAAAAGAAACTGAAGGAGTGAGTGCCTTTCAACCTTGGAAATCTTTTGAGAAAGTAATCCGGCACCTGAACTATGTGGCCCTGAACTAGTAGAATCATTTTGATGAACTAGTGCAGGCCCGTTCTCTTGCAGAATGTAGCTTATTTAGTAAACAATTTCAAACGATGGTTTTATTTACAAAATAAGACACCAAACCACCTTTTATGTAATATGCAAGCGAGCTAATGGACACAGGGTTAATGAAATTACTAGTGCTGCTGTACCAAAATTCTCTCAAAATTGGCCAAATATGTTTGACATTTTATAAGTAGTCACACACCATACATTGTACTAGGGTGAAGTTAGTTACCTGTTTCACCATCAGATGGAGACTGACTCAAATACTGGGAACACTTCAGGAGACAACCTGCTCCAAAAGGTAAAACATTTGTTACGTAGAGCTAGGAACCGCTTACAAAGATCTTATTTAGCATGTTTAGATTTGCGTTTAAATTTCAGTCAGTTCCACTCACCTGAGGAAACCACGTGAAATTGTGGAAAAAGTCGTGTGAGGAGAAACAGTTATCATAAGTTGTGAATTTATACAATACTTTCTAGTTTCAAACAAATAAACCAACTCATCCTTTAAAATGAGTACCATTGGCACTAATTTCCACCGACCAACATCATCGCACAACATCTTTGCACAATTTTTTTTCGTAAGTAAGGAAGGCAAAGTTCCTCCGTCTGATATCCTCTGTCCAAAGACATTTACAAAGTACACGTATGGGCAAATATAATTTGACATTCATGTTCGAAAGTTCACACAAAATTCTCCTACTATGGCAATCGTAAAATTAGGTCCTCAGTAAACTATAAACTTATCAATATAAATCATATTCTGGAAAGTTGCGATTAATTTGGTGTGATCAAAACTGTTGGTGCTTTAATCTATAATCTACATAATTTATGCTTATTTTTAATCAATTATTAAATTAATGAATAAATTAATCAGTTTTTTTAATCAGAGTTACAATCAATGGCACAAGATTTGTTTATAAATTTCTTTCATAAATTAGAATACTCTAGTTTCACTAGTCTAAGACCACTTCAACACAAAGTGAACACAAAGGTAGGTTAAGTTATGACCAATAAGACAACTTGGTGCCCCCGTCTCTATGACCATCAGACAACTGAGTCAGTGTCACCAACTCATTGCCTATTCAAATTGAACGTTTCAAATGGCATCAAATGACCATGTGCATGATATTTCCCATTTCTACAATTTTCAGAAATAGTCTTAGAGCAGTGAAACTAGAGTACGTTTGACAAATCATTCTTTACAGGTACTTTTACATATCAAGGGAAAATTTGGGGGTCTTTTGTTTTTTTAATAGCGAATGTCTTCGACAGCTTTTAGGCTTAGATGCATACCACTGCCGTTCCCTGTTCAGTATCTTGTCTTTAGTTTCACAGGATTGCTATACAGCTTGGTTGAATGCGGTGCTGGTATAGGTGTCTGGCTCATAATCCAAGTGTCATGGGTTTGAACCCCATTCTGGTATCTGCTTGTCCTTCACAGGTTAAGCTCAACTAAGCCCTTTAAAACCTGATTCTTAACCAAGAACAGTGGAAACTCCCTAATAGGACACCTCTCTATAAGGACAACCTTTCTATTAAGGACACTAGTTTTGTTCCCATACTGGTTGTTTCCATTCAATGTGACCTCTCTAATCAGGACACCTCTTTATTAAGGACAACATTTGTCAGTCCCGAGGGTGTCAATTGTAGTTTGATCTGTCAGATCTTAATGACAGAGGGGCAAATTTCTATCTCCTAATTTGAATGAATTCAGCGATCGATGGTTATATTCTACATGACAAATAGAATATGTCCCGAGGAGCTAATTTCATTACAAGTTTCATCACAAGTAAAATCTGCAGCACATATGGCATTTTAACCCTTACAATTTTGCAGAATATGCCCATCGTTCTTGGGGGTTAAATATGATAATTTAACAATGAAATTATAACAAAGATGTTAACAACAGTACCAATCAGGATCACGCGTGGGGTCTATTCCATGTTAAGTTGACTGGTAGTCGGGTGCGTACTTCCAACAGTAATTTCATTCCATTCCAGTCCAACTCCACAGTTGTAAGTATGACGATTTAATCAAGAGAAGAATGTACACCAATGCACACAGCACCTCTGGTCAAACAAATCAGGAACAAAATTACCACATCAGGACTGGGATATGGCAATAAAGAAATGACTTCAGGAAATATCTCCAATTGCCTCCCCTGCTAAAAAGACGCATTGCTTATGGAAACAAGGGTGTATCAACAGACTGCTTGATGATACACTTTCAGAAAAACCACAAACAAATGATTCTGAAATCACATCCGGTCAGACAAAAAGAATTTTCTAATAAAAAAAAGATGTCGCATTTTAAATCGCTCAAGTCAACTTACTATTGTTGTGCTGGTGAATTAGCAATGAAGAAGTGTTTTATAACAGTGACATTATGATAATACAATTTGACGCTGTGGTGGTGAGGAGCTGCCATGCTGTATGCTATATGCTCGTGGAGCTGAAGGTGTTAAAGTGAATTTCTGCCATTTCATCATGTGGTTTCGAGAAAGTCCTTTTAAATTCCTTTTCGGACAACCCTGTATAACAGTTATTTCAATCAGATTTTCTTTTTTGCAATAATCTGTCAACGTGAAAAACGCAAAAATAAAAGGCACTCGAACATGTCTGGGATAAACAGTAGACAGATATTTCATTCACAGATGTTTATCAAATGGAGATGGCATTACTGTTCAAGCCGAATGAATGACCATTATTGTGAAGTAAAGTAGAATGGGGTAAGTGTAGCCCCGGTTTAATTGTAGCCCCTTCCTATGATATTGATTGATATCCCAGTGCATCAAACAATGCAGGGGCTACAAATAAACCGGGGGGGGGGGGGGGTACAATTACCTTATTTTACCATATAACAAATTTTTAGGAACCGTCCAATAAATCAAATTCGACAAATTCTTACCCCTGGTGGCCAATATATATGAAGAAACACGCACCATATGCAAACAACACGTGTCACAGTAAAATGCTGCAGTTTTTACGATAGTGCCCGTCTCAATCACCGCCTGACAGTAGACAAATTGCAAACATTTCCTGCAAAAAGTTTTCTCATTTTCCTCCGCTTCTATCGTGAGGGAAGGCCTTGTGTCCGCCTGCTTTTTCCCTGACATTACAAAAACTTACAAGTATTCGATGATATGGATTTTTCCAATGAAGTAGGAACAACCATTTCATACCTAAATCCGACAAACACAATTAGATTCGAGGAAATTTCATGAGCAGAAGAAAAAATCTTTTGCACGAAATCTGAACTTTTTTTCCACCACAGATTATAGTTTCATATTCTTCACATTGTACATGTATTTCTCTCTGTACAAAAATAACTTATACATATTTTCTTAACCATATTTATACATCTGAATTTAATTACAAGGGATCATCTTAATCAAGTCACTAATTACTTTATACATGGTAATGGCACATTGGGGCATCACAATTCTTCAACAATGAGGAAGGGCATGGCGGCCAATTCAGAAAACCAGGCAGAAACCAAATTTTGAAAATTTCTCACATTCTTGGTGTGGGGTAAAAATTCCGAGCTGACACAATAGTCCCTGAAGTTTAAACCCTTAAGCCTCCCGTACAGAAGCGATTTTTGTCCCTGCGACTTGTGATGATAATCACATCTGACAAATATGTCGTTTGCAGTAGACATCGCAAGAATCAGTGATCGCCGTGACCTTTGATCAATATCAAACCCAGCGATTAACAGTTTTACTTGTTCATTTCAGTGATAATTGTCCCAGGTTGTAGCAACAAAATCGCTCGTTCGTGGGGCACTTTAGTCACAAGTGCAAGAATAATTTCAAACCTCAGACAATCATCATAAAGTGGATACTGTAAGCCCGAAAATTTCCATCCCTTTATTGCGAGTCGCGAAAAGTATTTTCGTGAGATTGTAAAAAATATTTCTGATTTTACAGAGCCCACGAAAATTTTGTGGTTTACAGAAGAAATGCACATGAATGAAACACCTGCAAATTTGAAATCTCAATATTATATTCCACGCTTAGTCTGCTGGAACAAGTGTACATTTCTTACTGGAAAATACACATGAACAATAAAGGCCATCCTTTGAATACCTTTGCTACCTGTATCCCTCTGGAATAACTAACACTGGACCAAATGCACTATAAATGCAGAAGATGGGTCATCCCATTTTCAAAACAAGGGGAAACCGAAGCTATTCTTCATTCAAGAGTGGTATCTTCCAATGAATATTTTAAAACTCACTCCAGCAGACTATTGATATGAAATCGACATGCACAATATGAATTAGAATCCCTTCTCTCTAAGTTTTGTATATGAAGCTCTCTAGAATAATTAGATTAGAAAGATTAGGGAGTCAAATCTTGAACCCCTTCCAAATTGTTGAAGAAATATGTGTTTAACTTTCTTTAATAATTTGTAAACATCTCCATATCAACACAACACACCACCGTTGCTGTAGTGACCGGAACTAGTTGCCTAGCGACCGAGTCTGACTCCCTTATCACAAGGATGGTTCGGTCGCTAAGGGCTAGTTCCTCGGTAACCAGACATCAACACTGTATTACTAGGTAACCATGATCACCATGGTAACGGTTGCTAGGTTACCCTAATAGTAACGAAAATGACAGGTAACCAGCCGCAGCACAACATCACGTCTGCTTTCGAACCACCACGGAAGAGGTCAAGGTCATGAACACAAATCCTTGCACTCAACAACATGACGATGGAACAATTACAACGTACGATCGTTGTGAATAATGTTTTTCTTCAGAAACAGGAGCACATCTCATGAAATTTCCAGAGGCCGCGAGCGAACAAGCCCACTCAACAAATATTTACACAATTTTACAAGGTCAAAGGTCGAACATCAGATGCATGTATCACAACGACAACAACGCCGACGGCCGTCTGCCCACGCACATCACTTTTCAAAACATCATAAATTCATACACGATATCAACTCGTTACATAGTCGTTTATACTGCCACGTATCGCCGGCAATTTTCTGAAATCGTAATCCGTTGACCGATGTCCCCTCGCACACTTCCATCGTCATTTGAACATCGGAGCAGTCTAAGTGAAACATGTTATCATTATGGCGGTAGGCAACGTCTTTTCGTTTCTCATCCAGCGCTCGTTTTATTTCCGTCAAAATATCCCGGATTTGTTTCGTTGATGTTAGATTTACAGAGAGCGCAAATTTCAACCCCTGGGGCATGTCCCCTAGACTATTTTTCCAGTTCATGACATTGATGCCCTCCAGCGTCGGCGACTGTACCTCACCCGGCGAGCGCAGTTTCATAAACTGCTGCGAGAGATTCATATCACCGTTTTGTTTGTTTATTGTATTGACGTCTGGATTTGACGTGGATTGCAACGCAGGCACGTGCCCGGGCATGAAAAAGGAACTCAAGTTTATCGTCTGTACAGGACTGGGAATGTCGCTATTAGGCTGAGCAATATTGTCTACATTGTTTGAGAACATGTTATGGAAGCGATGCCGGTTCGTCGGGGAGCCCATAGGGGGCGTCATGCCCAAACCGGTATGAAACAACCCCATCATCGGTAACGCCGTATTCAAGGTGGGCGTTGGTGGGTTTGACGATGACTCGACAACCTCCTCCTCCTGCTGTACCGGCTCGTTGCCCGTTTCAATTTCCAAGTTCCGTAAAGGCACTGGGTACCTCTGACTCACCGGAACGGCCGACGTAAAGTATTGGCCATTGTTGATAAAATGGACCATATTATTGTCAACGGTATTCTCACTATTATTGTCCAAACCCTCGACGGCCGCCGTGGGAACCGTCATCATCTGCCCGTGTGTATCCACGATATTAATCTGCGGCGCCACCTGTGAATATCGGCGCTGGCATTCCTGATTGGCGCGCTGCACTGCTGCAATTTCCTCCTCATCCTCGGTCAATGTCTGCGACAGGTCACAGCTATCGCTAAGATCTTCCTCGATCATTTGTAAATTCGCCAACGGCGGAGACGCACCCCTAGGCATAGGTGGCACCACCGGGTAAATCGGAAACCCAGGCGAAGGCGACTCGACTGTCTTTCTATGCGCAACTAATGGCGAGTAACTGGGCGACGCCGGTCCGGCCGATGCCAACGGGCTCCGTAGACTATGTGTGGGCGGGCTACAGGAACGATACTGTAGGTTCAACCGCTGCAACTGATGGTAGAGATTCGCCGTCTGAATATCTGATGATGATGATGATTGTGAGTTCGGAGACAATGGTCCAGATGGTGACGGAATGGGAGATGAAATATGCGGACTCGCAAGATTTTTCTGTTGTTGTTTTGGCGTGGTTGGCTGCGATGCTGACTGCTGAACGTGGAGCGACGCCTCTTGTTGTTGCTGTTGTTGTTGCTGTTGTTGTTGTTGTTGTTGTTGTTGTTGTTGTTGTTGTTGTTGTTGTCGGAGGCAGTCCAGGCGGTGTAGCTCCTGGAGTTCTGCGAGGCGTTCTGCGTCCGTCGCCTTGACTTGTTTCTGAAAAGATTTCTTTTGGAAATTATGATTCTGAAATTATTTTAAAGGCAGTCTAAAGACAGGTAGGCTGAATACGCTCACACAAAGTCCCTGATAGAGGTCTCTCGTACCTCACAGATCTTTGAAACTATTCACTCTTGTATGAGGATTATTTTAATCGAGTCAAATATATCGTCACCCAGTCGCCAAACTGCTAACATTAGTAACTTGCAGACTTGCAGACTCCCTAACTACTACCTATAGTCCCGCCATAAAAATGAGGTACACTCTTAAAGAGATCCAGTTGTCGCAGCGAAACATGGTAAAAATAACAAAATTGATGATTACTTCTTATGCAGCTCATTGGCTACATAATCAACTACCTGAGGGGAACTCGAAACTGCTAACATTTATCAATGGAAGCTTATTCCCGTCTTAGGTTTTAACCAGGCCGTTCAAAACTCCCCACGTTTATAAGCATTTCGCTAAGGGTTTCCTTTAAAAGAGAGATGAAAATTCTCGTAAAGTTTTTAACCTTATGAAAGCATCAACAGGCAAGATGATTACCTGTAAGCGCTGGTACTCGGCCTGTATTTCCTTGAGGCTGCTCTGAAGACCGTGACCGAGTGGCTGACTCCCCATGCCCTGATTGTAAAGCTTATCCAGCTGTAACTGCTGGTACTTCAACAAGTTGGTGGCACCATCACTTGCCCTCCGCACCGGTGAATAACGCTCGTTCGGAAGATGCAGCGAACTTGTGTCTTTGTACGATTCTCGACCTTGAAAAAAATCGACATTTTTTTATTTCGGAAAGTAAACTTGGCCATTTTGTGTTGTGTAATTGTTTGTGAAAGATCATTTTCAGATTCATGAACAATGGTTTTGTTAAAGGGATACGCAGTTAGTGATTTCTTGTGGTCCAGGAAAATAGAAATGCAGTTATACACAATGCCGTGGGGCAGTTATTATGCATACGAATTTGCTGAAACTTTGTATTTATGGTATTTGTCTATCTGTCTCAACAACGGCATTCTGAAATTTATATCAAGTGCGTATTTACACAGTTTGAAATTTTCAAATTCAATTACAGATTACAAATTTTTAACCAAGGCGCAGGCCTTTAAAAACTAGCCACTTTATCTCGCAGTCAAGGAGTATCATTTTTATCAAAAAGAATATCAGATACTCCAGAAGACTATTTATCGGTAGCTCTGTGATAACCAAAATTAGATATCTTACTTGGGGAACGTTCAGAAGGAAAGAAGAAGCTCGTTTTTCTCGTCCGCTCAGGATTTATCGGCTGCTGTTGCGCAAGTTTCTGCTGCAGTTCAAACGGAACCTCGTGACTAGGACTCGACATCGCTAGTGTGTGCCGCTTGGCTCGACCTCTCGTTTGGAAATATCTACAGCGAATGAAAAGTTTGGTCACTTCTGTGCGTAAAATATTGTTAACGGAATGGGTGAAAATGTTACGAACAGTTTCCATTCTTGACAATATGTGACCAGTTCTAGCAAAACCAGTCGCATGTCGCACATAAGATGAGCCTAGATGACACAAGGAGATATTAGAAGAAATTGATGTCGTCAGATTTCACAAAAGGCAGACAATAGTGAAATGAACAAACAGTACATCTCAACCTGCCAAGCTCGAAGCGACATGCGACTGGTTTTGCTGTAACGGGTCACATATGGTCTAAGGAGCCGCTGTGGAGCAGTGCTCAGACTCGTGACGAGCGGTCATCAGGTTCCTGGTTCAATCTCCGCTGTCGGCATGAGACTCAAGGAAGGTCTCTTTGTTTTAAATGCCTTAGAAATGCTCAGATTTTGGCGCTGGTTAAGCGGCTCATCTAAGTTCTATTACATAAAGGTTTCAGGACAGACAGTGTTAAAGTGAAAAGTAAGATGATTACCTATATCCTAGTTGATATCAGACAATAAACCCAAAACTTTTTTAAAAATTCTTAAGAAAGAAAAGAGCTTATAAGGATAAAACTACTCTTTTCATTTACTCTACTGGACCATCCCTTTGAAATAAGATTTTTTTAAAACCATTGCTTTAGACTTAAAGCATCAACCAGATCACTTGAACCCAGCTCCTTTCATCTTCAGATAGACACTAGTTAAGCTCTAAATCGTCCAGGAGGGGTACTAGTTCTTAATGACTGTCTACTAATACATAAGCTGTTTCCAATCTACACGGTGGCCCGGAATTAATTTCCCTCACACAATGGATACACAATAGAATTCCATTGTGCAAGGGAAAATAATTCTGGGCCACCCTGTAGTTCTCCAACCTAATTGTCAATAGCTAAGATACCACAGATTTATTTGGGAGCCATCTGATGGCCTAAGGATAAAAAGATGAAAGTCAAACGTAAATCTACGTCTCTGGCGGTCATCTGCTGACTTTTCAAAACGTAGATTAACGGCAATGGTGGTCAAAGCGTTACTCTCTCACCTGGCCACCTCCTCAGAGTCCGGTTCCTGATCCCTGTCGTCCAACTTGGTACCAGCGGTAGCACCGGCCGCACCAGCAGATGATCGGCGCATCGCCTCGGTCGCAGAATGCTGAACCTGGAAGGAATCGTGGAGAATGCAAACATGTTTGACGGTAAAGTGATACAATTCCATTGGCCCCATTCAAGGCAAGGCAGAGTTCAGGGTACAGGATAAATTCAATGCAAAAGAAAATTGTAACTTACATTTATAGCCTCTGAACTCCGTGGCGAGGTATGTAGATCTTTGCTAGCACTACTCTGGGAATAGAGATGAATATTGGCACCGCCGTCCGACGCTCGTCGACCAAACTGATTGGGATCACCTGCAGAAAGTGAAGAAAGTGACTATTTATGTGATCATAATCATCATTATGTCAGATTTACAAGTCCATAACTGGTTAATCAATTTAACCCTGTGGGGATCTTTTACCAGACAAAACACTCAGGCTTTAAAACTCATCCGACAGACTCACCGGGACTCGAACTCAGGCAAATTACCATGGTAGCCAGTTGTGTTAAACAATGGAACCTCTCTGGTAAGGTCACCCTTGCATCAGACACTATAAACTATGGTTCATTTCTATCAAGGTGTTTTAGAATAAGGCGTCCATTCATCGAACGTTTGAGAAAATTTCAGTGCAACGATGGCAACCAGTTGTACATTTCAGCACTGTGGTTCAATAATCTGAACCTTTCGGTCTCGTTTCATTTTGAAGGAAGACTTACTACTGTACTGACCCGTCCCAAGGACCAGGACGGCTGTTTGTTTCAAAGGAAGACTTACTGCTGTACTGACCCGTCCCAAGGACCTGGACGGCTGTTTGTTTCAAAGGAAGACTTACTGCTGTACTGACCCGTCCCAAGGACCAGGACGGCTGTTTGTTTCAAAGGAAGACTTACTGCTGTACTGACCCGTCCCAAGGACCTGGATGGCTGTTTGTTTCAAAGGAAGACTTACTGTTGTACTGACCCGTCCCAAGGACCTGGACGGCTGTTTGTTTCAAAGGAAGACTTACTGCTGTACTGACCCGTCCCAAGGACCTGGACGGCTGTTTGTTTCAAAGGAAGACTTACTGTTGTACTGACCCGTCCCAAGGACCTGGACGGCTGTTTGTTTCAAAGGAAGACATACTGCTGTACTGACCCGTCCCAAGGACCTGGACGGCTGTTTGTTTCAAAGGAAGACTTACTGCTGAACTGACCCGTCCCAAGGTCCTGGACAGCTGTTTGTTTCAAAGGAAGACTTACTGCTGAACTGACCCTTCCCAAGGACCTGGACGGCTGTTTGTTTCAAAGGAAGACTTACTGCTGAACTGACCCGTCCCAAGGACCTGGACGGCTGTTTGTTTCAAAGGAAGACTTACTGCTGAACTGACCTGTCCCAAGGACCTGGACGGCTGTTTGTTTCAAAGGAAGACTTACTGCTGTACTGACCCGTCCCAAGGACCTGGACGGCTGTTTGTTTCAAAGGAAGACTTACTGCTGTACTGACCCGTCCCAAGGACCTGGACGGCTGTTTATTTCAAAGGAAGACTTACTGCTGTACTGACCCGTCCCAAGGACCAGGACGGCTGTTTGTTTCAAAGGAAGACTTACTGCTGTATTAACCCGTCCCAAGGACCTGGACAGCTTTTTGTTTCAAAGGAAGACTTACTGCTGAACTGACCCGTCCCAAGACCCTCGACAGCTTTTTGTTTCAAAGGAAGACTTAGAGCTGTACTGACCCGTCCCAATGATCTGGACAACAGTTTATTTTAGAGGAAGACTTACTGCTGTACTGGCCCGTCCCAAGGACCTGGACGGCCGTTTGTTTCAAAGGAAGACTTAGAGCTGTACTGACCAGTCCCAATGATCTGGACAACAGTTTATTTTAGAGGAAGACTTACTGCTGTACTGACCCGTCCCAAGGACCTGTGGAGGCTTGAGAAGGTGGTGATCCTTGATGGAGAAGTTCTGCAGTGGCTCGTTCTGTACCAGTGGCAGGTTGTGGGGCAAGTTTGTATGCGGCAAGATGTGAATAGGATTCAATACTGACGTCTGCGGAAGAGTAACCATCACCTGGTGGTGCGTGCCGTGACCTGAATTTGAAAATGAATTAGAATTCTATTACGTTGAACACCAACATGATCGCTCAGCTAGAATCGTCACAGGGCTGTCGCCGAGATATCAGAACCTTTCACCTGTTAGGTCCCAGGTTTGATTCCTGGTCGGTCCTGGTAAACTCATTTGATAGAGAGGGCACCTTGGACAGCTTAGGTTTCCTAAAACTTCACATTACTGGCCTAGTGACTCACAATCCTGCAACAGTGGCAAATGACGAGGTACTCGAGTGTCTACCTTGGATAGGATTTGCTGCACAATGCACAAGGAATCTTGCGCTGACGTCTCATTCAAAGGATCATGCCATCTGGTAAGAGACTTGCCCATGACCGCAAACTCGCATCTGTGCGGGGTATCGACCCTATTTTAATGGTCAACTGACCTGAGGGGTCGTCCGTCGGCTCATATCTGGGATCACCAATGCTGAAGGTGTTGCGTCGCATGGCGTTAATGCGGGCCATGGCTTCAGGCAACGGTTCTTCATCCGAGTCTGACTGTTCCTCACCCTGGAAAGGAATTCAGGAAATATGACATACGAGGTTCTGTACTGGTCACAATTGACATACCTCATGTTGCGTGAAGAGAATGCACTCGGGAATGCTCGTAACTGGACATTTTAAATACAGATTTCAGATGTCATTTTGGAAAACTCTTGCTCAAATCAAAGTGTACCCAACACAGAGAAAGGCCTCCATTTTGACTGTGCACTGCGTGTCGTCTATATCTCGATCTCAAAATCTAGACTGCTTTGGCCCTGTGTACAATATCTGCAACACTGTAATTTCAGTGTATTAGAATGCCGTACCTGACCGACCTTCTGATTTTTCTCGTTGAAGAACTGCACATGTGGAATGGTGCCGAGCGCGGGATTGAGCAGGCCTTGGTGACACGAATCCATTGGCACTTCAACTCGCTCAACTAAAATAAACAGATTCATTAAATGATATTGCATGTATCTAAATCACGTATCATTTGTCTTCTTCGATTTTTTAAGATACTGAGTACACACATACGCATAATTAATATGCAGCGATCGGAAAATTGATACACACACCAATGGCATACAGATAATGCGCAAGTAGGCATTAAGACTAGACTACTCGCATCACCTGGTATCAGACATAGAAATCAGACATTCATGAGCCAACGGAAAATATATCTGAACAAACAGCGTACCGTACCCCTTTTAGAAAAAACAAACATGAGAAAAATAATTTATTTTTACACTTTTCCCTTTTTCTCCCTTTTTTCCATGTGAGAAAAATGCTGACTTTTGCCAGACAAGGTCACACAACGGGTTAAAACTTATTGCACCATCACAAAAGGCTTAATTAAGATTCCCCTTTACAAACTGAAACCTACCAACGCCTGTTGTGATGCTGGACCGTCGTTCTGTCCGGGTAACCATGGCAACGTTCGGAGGAAGACCTGAACTATTCAAACGGGCAGGCAGCGACTTCTGGTGTTTCTTTAACTTGTCCAACAATAAATGATAGATGGCGCTGTGGTGATCGTATGCTTTGTCATGGACAGACTGAAAAGGAATCGGGACTATCAGGCTCAACCCATAGGCAATGATCACATTTTTAAGGTTTTCAGGTTTGGCCCCCTGGTGGCCAAGCAGGGAATCAGATTGAACTGAACTCAAGTCCCAGAGATCACCTCACTGCGTACATGTGGGCCAAATATGAGATCAGTGGTCACTGTAGTTAAGAAATGTATCAAAGTTGAAGCCTAATGACCAATTTACGCTTGACCTCTGTGACCTTGAAAAGTAGGTCAAATCAAAATCTGTATGATATGTGATGTATCTTTGCTTAGAGTGCCAACCAAAAAGATATTATTGAGACAAGTCACTAGTAAGCGAAAAATTGCACTTTTTACCTTTAGACTTGGTCCCCTAGTGGCCAAGTCGAGAATCAGATTGGACATAAACCCAGAGATTATCTGACCTAGAGGGTCATTTGTATCAAGTTTCAAATTCTTAGCTTTAGTCGTTAAGAAACATGCCAAAGTGACACTCTATTGTGGCCAATTTACGCCATTTGACCCCGTGATCTTGAAAAGTAGGTCAGGAGGAGGCATAACAAACAGGCAAAATGTGCGAATGTCAGGCGGACATCATTCTGACATCATTCAAGCAGACAGCAGGTTAATATCCACAGAATGACTTCAGGCCGACACTGTGCTGGAGTAACCATGAAACTTATCAACAAGTTATCACATGGGTCATCCTTGGCTCCAGAAAAATTTGTCTAGAGAATTTTCCTGGTTGACAAATTTTAAGGAGTGACTTTTTGCGCAACCATCAGCAGTACAAGACGTCAACACATCCAGTTTCCACGAACTGCATTTTTTCACAGATATCATTGCTGCAGGTCGCACATATCACTGGTGCAGGTCGCACATATCACTGCTGCAGGTCGCACATATCACAGGTGCATGTCGCACATATCACTGCTGCAGGTCGCACATATCACTGCTGCAGGTCGCACATATCACTGCTGCAGGTCGCACATATCACTGCTGCAGGTCGCACATATAACTGCAACAGGTCGTACATATCACTGGTGCAGGTCGCACATATCACTGGTGCAGGTCGCACATATCACTGCCGCAGGTCGCACATATAACTGCAACAGGTCGCACATATCACTGCTGCAGGTCGCACATACCGTCAATGTCTTCTGCCGGTCTATTCGTAATCCCTCCATGTGTGAGAGAACAGTATCGTTCAGAGGGTCCGCCTCCACTTCAATGTCCGTATTAAACTCGTTAATCAATTTTTGAAAGTTCGTATCCTCTTCACCCATTTGTATCCATTTGTGTTTTATAATCTCATGCATTCCGAGGCGTTTGTTTGGGTCGATCACAAGCATATGGCGGATTAAATGTTCACATTCTGAAAAAGAATGAGACAAATCGCATTAATAATCAAGGAGTGCTCTGGTTGGTTAACAGGGTGTCCCAAAATGACTTTAGGGTTTTGACTGTTTCTCATTTTGTTTAAAGGGTAACTCGTGTCAAATTTCACCATATAATGTTTTAGCTGTTTTTGACAAATGACTACGTCACTTTCTCATAAAACGGTAAGGTATTCGAATCGAAATGCACATTTTCTAGAAATTGATGGTTTAATCCCGCCCGGACGGCTCGCTTCGATGCCGTTTTCATTGATGACGTCACAACATGAAAATTTTCGCGGTCGCGGTGGTTTACATTCAGCGATTTTATAATAAATCTAATCAAAAATGGAAAACTTGAGCTTTACATTTGTGATCAACAATTAAAAACGGACGTATTTCCGCAAAGTTGTAAATCACATCATAGTATCACTTTAATGTTCATTTCGTTTTAACCTCTATACCCCCAATTTTCATTATGAACTCTTCTAACGCATTAACTGGAAGACTCCATGCAGGGATATGGGTTGAATAGGTTAATGTTAAACTGACTTTGAAATGGATATTTTCAGCATGCACTGGATCACAGGCATATCCAGGATCTCCAGAGAGGGGATCATTTTTATAAAGTTCAAAGGCCATTAATGATAAATTACGACATTGAAAGGTTTCTCGGTAAATTTGAAAGAATTTCCCCCCTTGCAGGTGTGATCTCCCCTGCGTGGTCGACAAGAGGTATAACAGAGGTTGTGACCGGGTCCCGACACCCACTCCCACTCGAGGTGACAACCTTTCCATGTATTACATCAAATCCTATAAATTTGGTTCTTGTGGGTTGAGTGCAACCTTGTTTTTCACATCTCAACTCCAACTCCAATGCCAACTCTGTATCAAATCATAAGTAGACGTAAGGATTTCCCGCCCTCCTCCACCAACTCGGATGTGAAAACGACTTGACAGCCTTCAAGTTGTAGGCGACTTCCCACCCCACTCACATCCCGAGATCAAGCTTTACTTTACTCGGATCAGTTGTTCCGATAACTTGACACATGTAAGTGTGTTGTATAATTCCAAGAAAACAGATTTTTAACAAGTTCAATGAAGTGTGTTGTATAATTCCAAGAAAACAGAGCTTTAAACAAGTTCAAGGAATTCAAAAAAACTTTCTAACACCTTGGTTTAATATTCTATACCAATTTTACGCTGTTAGACATTACAGTAGAACCTCTCCATTATGGACACCCTCAGGACTGAAAAGTACTGTCCTTAATAGAGAGGTGTCCTAATTAGAGAGGTGTCCTAATTAGAGAGGTCAAATTGAATAGAAGGCACTAATTTGGGACCAAAACTAGTGTCCTTAATAGAGAGGTGTCCACTAAGGGAGGTTCCACTGTACTGCTTTAAAGTGTTTATTGTGAAATTTATTAAACCAGCAACAGGAGAAAAATTACACGGAGTGGGAGCAACTCAGATTGGGAGTAACACGGAGCTGTAGGTGGGTTAATACCCACTCAGCTAAGACACGAGGCTCCACACTTTGCACCAGTACATAACTTACCAGTTGACATAAAGAAAGGTACTCTAAATCGTCCCGACAGGACCCTCGAGCGGAGACTTTGTAACGTGCTGCCGTCGAAGGGTAACGCACCGCAGACCAGAACATATAACACCACACCCAGACTCTGCAACGGAAGAAACACCATGTTATCAGAAGGGCCTGGGGGGGGGGGGCGGGCGGTTACAATACCATGAATCAAAATTCGCTAGGCTTTTATTTTAGTGGATTTGAATACTGAAAGGAATTTTGCAGTCCATCAAACAATGCCAAAAGAAAATGTGAAAATGTGCTTTTTCTGCTTCACAAAATAAAGGGGCACTAAGGTTTTCGGCTCAATACAGTACTCGGAAATCAGATTTGTCAATATGATAAGTGAAGTCAGGTGATTTGGCCTAAGTCACAAGCAAAGTGTAAGTTGGTGAATGAAGCTACCATATCAAGAACACAAGTCTGACATCTTTAAAACTACTGGATTCAAAGCCCATGTGCGTAAAGGGGAACTATAGGCAGGAGCAGAGGGGCTAGTTTGGCCATCTTCAGGTGACTAATATACACAGTAAATGCCCTTGGTCATGTCAGACTCAGCGCTAAATATATCCTTCATACAAGCGTGAATCATTTCGACATACAGTGAGATTTGAGTGACCCCTATTGGCGGCTTTGTGTAACTTCATCTTGCCTGCCTAGCTGCTGCCTATATTGTCCCTAAGTGGAGATCACAAGTCCAACATCTTTAGATCCGAATTTTCTGTTTTTATTCTTCCAACTTACCCAAATATCCACCTTTGGTGCATCATATTCTTTTCCCTCGAACAACTCAGGTGCGGCATATGGCGGGCTACCACACCACGTTGTCAACGGAGATCCCGGCGTGAAAAAATTACTAAAACCAAAATCTGAAATAGAAAAAATTATCGATTACAACAACTATCACTCACTTTGGTTTAAATTATCTTCAAGGACAAATCTGTCGCTCAAGGTCTCTCATTATTTTTACCATCCTGACAACATCGCGTCATGCTGTAGGCCCTGTTTGCAAGAGGATGTATTCTTACCTGCTATTTTTATATGTAAATTTGCATCTAAAAGTAAATTTTCGGCTTTGAGGTCACGATGGACAACATGGCGGCTGTGACAATAAGAGACGGCCGTCACAATCTCCTTGAATCTTTTTCGGGCTTCTTTTTCATTCATTCGACCGTGGGCCACTAAATGATCTGAAAAGACAGGGAAAATAGTTCGTCAAAATCTTGTCATGAATTCTTATTTTATATTTTGCAAAAAGACCTTTAAGCAGAGAATAAGCAAAGAAGTTGGGCAATTCTCTTTAATTTATTAGACTGTGCTTAAATCAGTGGGGATCCAGAAAATTGGATAAGGGATGGGGCCCCACACGAAGAGCGCAAAAGGTACAATCTAGGATACAAGGGGGGTGGAAAGTACCCTCCACTGAAAAATGAACAAATTTATACCCCCATACCAACATGACTTGTAAATCCTGCAGAAGATCCTGGGTGATAGGATCATTTTCTGTGGGTTAGCAATATGACCTCGAGAAAAGGGATGACATTTCTCGAAGTCCAACCTCGAACCGAGGAATACCCTCGGCAAATATGGTGCAGCTTATCTAGGGTGAATAATAAGGCTACTCCAGTAATGCAACCTGGCCATCATCCGGTAATATGACTAGTCAGCAATCTGATACTCCAGTATTGTCATCAGGTAACGGAGTAAGGCCTTGGAAACGTAAAACTCATGATCAGTGCACCTCGTCAGTTTAGAGTAATTGACACGAAATACATCATCAAGTAACGAAGATAATTAAGTACCATGACTCCAGTACCCGGAACCAATACAAATAGCTCCAGACTCTTGCAATCATGTTCTTGCAATTTAGCAAGTGAAAAAATGTAATCCACCACGACAAAATGAGTCGCATGTCGCTCTGAGCTTGATGGACTGGTTGTTCATTTCACTGTTGTCTGCCTTTTGTGACATCTGAGTACATCAATTTCTTCTATCATTTCCTGGTGACAATTTAGGCTCATCTTCTGTGCAATATGCGACGCATTTTGTCGCGGTGGGTCACAAATTATCATGGAGTGCATTTCTGCAGTTTTTCATGACAATCAAGGTACATGTCTGATATCGCTCTTGACATCACACAACATTCGATTTGTCATCTGATCGGAAGTTTATTGGACCTGAACAAGCTATTCTTCAACACTACAAGCACTGTCAGCGTGCCTTGACAGACTATTCCAAGTCTGGTAGACACACACAGCACCCTGCTGTCCATAAATGTTGTTTCAGTAGGATTTCAAGACCATTTAATGTGTAGCCAACGACAGAGGATGACTTTCAGGGGAGTTTTATACTGAGGGAGTGCTCTCAATCCAACTCATTGGGTGTTATGGTTGAGAAATTGATATCGAATTTGAGGTATTGGTCCTCTCACCAAAACTGTGAGGGTGAGCTAAAACGTTTCAGCTCCGAGCGGTTTTGGTGAGACAATCAATACCGACAGTGATGTATCAATTTCTATTCTTTTTCAAATCAAACAACGAAAAATGTGGTTTCAAATTCTTTTTGACAGCTTCCACATTTTGCACCGCCCCAAGCGGTTATGGTTGCCTAACCATGAACCGCTGAATTCAAAAGGAGGCTTCGTTTGCGCATAGTGCATTTACACTGTAAAGTGTGGTTCGTTCTAAATCCAGGTATTTTTAAATTACTGACATCGAGAACCCTGATTGCAATACTAGAGTTCAAACAGTTTGAATAGACAATGCGTCCTTGACACACATCGTCCAATGGCCATAACAACTTGACCCGGCTTGGCCTTCATTTCAAATTCATAGTAAATAATTAACCAGTCTTAGGTCGGTGAAACTACAGTAATTGGCCATCACTATCTCGAGACATCAGTCAGTTCTTGCCGGAAACAGTCAACATAATTGCCACAGAACATGTCAAACAATTAACCCAGAGACTAACCTTGGCATTGAGAGACAAACTCAGATAGTAAACACTATCGGGGTTTGTTTACATTTTGCTTTGTTATTTTAAAGGAACATGGAAAGTTTCCAACTAAAACAGTGACCATCTTCTGATCTCATATCATCTCATTACCGGCGTTGTAACCCTATTTGATTTTTGCCGGAGGTATGGAGTCCACTATAGGCTACTGTCCACCATCTTTTACTTGTCCTGGCATAGACACTCAGGTACAAGGGACCACGGCTTTTAGTCTCATCCGACAGACTCTCGAATATTTCATACGTTGTAGCCTACGTGTTGTGAAGAGCCAGGAATTTCAGTTCCTTGAAAGCCACGCCGGTTCATCTGGAAATACAAGTGATTGAACCCGGGCCCTTTTGCGTGGTAGCCAGCAGAGTTAACCACCAGGCTATGAGGTTCCTGAGGCTTCTGTATTTGGCTCTTGAGTGCATCATGTTACAAGTCAACGATGCAAGCTGTGCTACCACCCCATCACAGAGTGGCCACTGGTACAAATAATCATTTTTTATGTTTCACCCTGAGGCTTGGTCAGTTAAGTGTCCTGCCTAACATCACAAGCAATGTGTATGATCTGGATAACGAACCCGCTATGCTTGGACCACCTTACATAACTACACACACTTGTGTTGTGTTTGTTATTGTCATTGGTGCATTATTCCATCATATAACCAGTCCCTGTTCATCAATGTAAACCAGCCAGTTTTCAAAGTGTAACCGACGCTTTTATCCAGTTCTATACATGCAATCCATTAAAGAGGTGCCACGTCCATAAAATATTAATGTCCAGGGTAACTGGGGTACTAATTACCTCACATAATCAGTGAATCTAAGGTAACACTGAACGACAGTCTGTGTTCATACTGAACAGCTACACGAACAACAGAATAGTGTTTCAGCTGAGGGGCTAGTAGGGCCCAAGTTTCAAATGGCTGCAGTAAGGGAGCAGCTCGTTGAAATGTCCTAGAACCTCTACGGAGACCTACCCACGTGTGAGTCAGGTGATCTGAGGCAACATCAAGAGGGTCAAACTGCAGTTACTGATGATGTCCTTTCAAATCTTTGCGTGAAACAAGGTGTATGGGACCAGATAGAGACCTGTGTTGTGTCGCACAGAAACTGAACAACGAACTTGGCGTCATCCGATCGTCGGTCAGAACGAATTGTGTCCGGTGACTTGTGGCAACATCAAGTGGGTCAAACAATAGATGTCATCAGGAGTACACTAATGATGGACTGTTCTTCAAACCAGATTCAAAATCTTTGCGTACAGTGAGATGAGGGATGTGGTGGACCAGATCGACCTTTGTTTTGTCACATAGAAGCTGAACAACCAACTCAGCGCCATCCAATCGTCGGTCAGGCCTACTTGTGGGAACATCAAGTGGGTCAAACTGTAGATGTCATCACAAGTACACTAATGATGGACTGTCCTTCAAATCTTTGCTTATGACAAGGTGTATGGGACCAGATAGAGACCTACGTTGTATCACACAGAAACTGAACACCAAACTCTGCGTCACCTGATCGTCAATTAGGCCTGCTTGTGTCAGGTGACCAGCCCGTGGCAATATCAAGTGGGTTGAACTGTAGATACCTTCATGAAGACAAGTTCAAGACAAACTTCAAATCTTTGCATACAGAGATGAGTACGGTAGACCAGATCAACTGAACAACAACTCATCCGATCGTCGGTCAGACTCAGAGCCGCGGGAAGTAATTAGAATTTCCTGACCTTTCCCGGGATGAAAAATCAATTCAGCTCCCCATCATCGAGTGTTGGCGTTTCTCATAGTGATTTGGTTGTGTCAGGTTTCTAACATCGAGCCTAGATTGCGTGGCAATGTGGCATGAATTTGTTAACTAGATAAGATGATGATGATATCGTGGCATTCCGATTCAGTTGAGGGCGGCATCGTAGTACAATATTGCTTTAGTTTGGTGCCATGGGCTTGTCTGATCAGCATCATCGCTATCCGGCCCAGGAGCACAGATCAATTAGCTTGTTAGTTTTTTTCAAGAGTGGATATCACCTTTATTTGGCCAACATTTCGCAGTATACATGCTAATTTTGAAGAATTGTAAGAAGTCATTCGTTGAAAGATTTTAAAAAGTGACGGAGGGAATTCCATTTTTTGTGAAATTCGCTCTGAAATCGCATCATGATAGCATCGATTCGTTTTATGAGTCTTTTCCTGCATTGCTCCAATCTTACAACACTACGCCCCCTCCCCCTCCCCCTACCGGACTTGTACAAGAGCCTTCAGAGAAATCTTGTACAAGAGCTTTCAGAGAAATATTGCTTTTTCTCTCGATATCAACGGAATGCCCCCTCTCAAACACGTCAATCGGAAATTTGCCAATTGTTACGATACATATACAATTATCTGACATTTGCAACTCGTATAGTTCGCGACTCATATCTGAAGGTTGTGGGAGGTGGAATTTTTCCTATCGGTATGCAGACTGTATCCACGCTTAAGTAAAGTGTTTGAGTGGGTATTGCGAAAGTTGCGTCCATGGCAATTGTCGTTTCGATGACAAGTTACAGGTGGAGGGGGGCAGGTTAAAACTGTCAAATCCGTTATTATAACAATTCTAGTCAGAATCTCCAACTCGACAAAGTTTTAACACCTTTACATCCACATCGACAGGCATGGGGACATTAACACATTGGTACCAAACTGGCAAGGAGCCTCATGGCCTAGTGGTTTACACTATAGGGCCCGGGTTCGATCCCGGGGAGAACCCAGGATCGTATGTCTGGATGAACCGGCATGGCTTTCAAGGAACTAAAATTCCTGGCTCTTCACAGTCCTTCGAATGAGACTCAAAACCGAGGTTCCTTGTACCTGGTGTCTACGCCAGGGCAAGCTAAGACCCCACCAAGTGAGAAACATGAGTAGCTTGCGTGGACTCTTTCTCTCTCGCCAAAGTCGGACCACTAGGCCAATAAACCCAATTGGCGCCTAACCGTAGTGGCACGCAGGATACGCTCATCCCGCCTTGGAGGAGGATTACTCCTAGGAGAATGACCCCTCCAAGTGCAGAGCGAACGCTGAAGAAGAAGAAGAAGAAGGTACCAAACTGGGCCTATTCGTTGTCAAGCCCTGGTGGAGGTGTCTTTGCACAAAACTTTGACAGCTGCCTAGATTTTGGCCATCATTTTAGCGTCACCTTCGTGGTGTTTTTTTTGGGAGCAACCAGCACCTCCAGTTCTGTATCAATTCCTTAAAGGAGGACCGTAGGCAGGATCTGGTGGGTTAAATTGGCCATCTTCTGGTGACTGACATACACAGCAACCGCACTGGGTCTTGTTAGATTCAAATATATTCAAATATTCCTTGTAGAGGCGTGAATAGTTTCGACGTACTGTTAGATGAAAGCAACCTTGTTGGCGACTTTGATGTGAGAGACCCCTATTGGCGACTTGGTGTAACTTCGTCTTGCCTACCCAGCTGCTGACCACAGAGTACCTTTAAACCTTAACTGGTGCCCAACTGTAGTGGCATCCAAACAAATGCTCACAACAGCCGATATTGAGGGAGAAGACCACAGTTACGTACCAATACACGTATATGACTTGCAACGAGACACTAAGTTGATTCCACTGTGTTAATCATTAACCAATAGTCAAGGCTAACATCAGTGTCTTCAATCAAAGACTATTCAGGCACTCACAGCTTAATGAGCCATCAGGAATCTTGATGACATCAGGCAAGACTACTATGACGTACACAACTACTGATGCATGGCTTGTGATGTACTCTACCGTAATCTCTTCCTAGTCGAAGTTATTCTAATCAGTTTGGTCTTCGCTACAGAGGAAAACTTAAGACATGTAATTGAAAATCATGAGGGTCAACTTAGCCAAGGTATGAGATGACAGAATCGTACGGTTTACTGGCAATGGCACACTGAACCTATCCAACAGTCAAGTCCAGCATCACTGTACTCACCCAATGAGCCCTCAAGGCAATTTTACTTGCTCCCCGATAACATCAGGCAGGACCATGATGACACACAAACCCTATAATGACGCGTAGCTTGCCATGACCATACACTTATCTGATCATAAAATGGAAAACCTTTGGGATCAACCAAGCCAAATAGCGAGATGACATTGTATCTTTAACTGGCAATGGGTCATCAACCCATCTAATACTGTCTATGCACTCACAATTACATTGGAACCTTTCTAGGATACTGCCAGGACCGACAAGTGCTGTCCTTAATAGAGAGGTGTCCTGATAAGAGAGGTCACATTGAATGGAAACATCTAATTTGGCACCAAAACAGATGACCTATCATTTTTCAAGTGCAGTTGGTCGTTTGATGGTAGGGCATTTGTGTTTTCTAACATTCTAGCTTTGACGAATCATCTAGCGACCTGGCACACGCTCTCTGGCAACATCAGATAGGGTCGTGATGTTCAGGCCTATTGATGTACCAAGTGACAATCTTTTGAGTATTACCAAAACAATGAAATGGCCAGGGCCATTGTGCTCACCTCATGTGGAGGAAAGACGGATAAAGAGCATGGTATTGTGTCATGTAGTGTTAGGTTTGATGTAGGTCCAAGCAATTACAATTTCCCCAAAATGGCCAATTTACAGTACATTCGACCTCTGTGACCTTGAAAAGTAGGTCAAATCAAAGAAGACCCGGGTGACACATTGAATGGTTGTTAGAATCAGATGTACCTATTATATAAAATTGGTGCCAATCGGGCAAGTCATTACTAGGAATAATGGCATTTTGAAGAATTTAGGATTTGGCCCCTCCCTGGAGGCCAAACAGCAAATCAGATCGCACCAAACTTCGGTACCTGAGATCACCTGACCAAGGGGTACATGTGTACTTAATTTGTGATCAATAGTCATTGCAGTTAAGAAACGTGCCATAGTTACGGCCTGACGGCGAATTTACACCATTTGACCTCTGTGACCTTGACAAGAAGGTCAAATTAAAAACCTGTGTGACATATACTGTATGGTGGTTAGATGTACCCATGATATCAAATTGGTGGCAATCAGGCAAGAAGTTAAGGAATAATCACATTTTTAAGGTTTTGGGATTTTGCCCCCTGGTGGTCAAGTGGTGAATCATATTGGACCAAACTTCGGTACCTGAGATCACCTGACTAAGGGGTAAATGTGTACCAAATTTGGTATCAATAGTCATTGCAGTTTAGAAACGTGCCATCGTTACATCCTAACGGCCAATTTACACCATTTGACCTCTGTGACCTTGAAAAGGAGGTCAAATCAAAAACCCGGAGGATATATGATGCACCTTTGCTAGAAGTACCTACCATATTTTTTTCAAAATTTCCCGACTACTATTAAGGGAGATATTGCATATTTTCACTTTTAACGTTTGGCCCCCTGGTGGCCAAACCATAAAACGAATCGGACCGAAACTTGGTCTCCAAGGTGTCATTACACAAGGGTACATGTGTACCAAGTTTCAACTCAATAGCTCTAACAGTTACGAAACGTGCCCTGCTAACGGACGACGGACGACGACGGACGACGACGACGACGACGACGACGACGACGACGACGGACGACGGACGCCACGGTATGGGATAAGCTCACCTCTGCTAAGAGGTGAGCTAAAAACCAGATCATTCCGGTCCTTGCCATTGAGAAAAGTTAGACATGGCTTTCAAACCAATATCAGTAATGGAAATCTTTGGAGCAACCACATCAAATTATCTGATTACATTACCGGTACACGTTTCCGAATCTCATGTCGATGTCTGTAGCGATTATTTCTCACATCTTTTGACCTTTATTTTGACCTTTCAATATCAATATATCCCTCTGGGCCCTCTGTACACTAAAACTAACACACATACGAATGTATTTATTGAATTTCAGTAAAATGCCAATAATAATTTATCATCTTGTATACAAGGCATATAAGACTCTCAAGGTTAATTATGATATTAAAGGGGGAATATAGGCAGGAGCAGAGGGGCTAATTTGGCCATCTTCAGAGGACTAATATACACAGTAAGGGCCCTTGGTCATGTCATATTCAGCACTAAATATATTCCTCCTACAAGCCTGAATCACTTCGACGTACTGTGAGATGTGAGAGACCCCTACTGGCCGCTTCGTGTAACTTTATCTTGCATGCCTAGCTGCTGCCTATATAGTCCCTTTAAGCTGCTGTTTAGTTTTTCTTAGTATTGTTTGTGTTTAGGATGGGAGAGATATTGTGGGGGGTGCAAGATAGTGATGCTCTGCGCCTTGAAATCATCTTTGGAGGCCTTCCAGGAACTTTCATACGGTCAACCCATCAAATAGACAAATTTAACTGACAACAAATAATTTGACGCATTCACAGATGAATGCGGCACTAAACAATTCATCATGAAATCAATTCAGCAGATTTTGCAAATTTGACACCAGCATTGAAAATGCTTTTAGTGGGCTATCCGGACATGTGGAATCCAGGAAGCGTTGCATACATTACCAGGAATTAACCCTGAATGCTCACAGAAAAGGAAGAATGCCACCAAACAAGAAAAGGCCATTGCTGGCAATTTTACGTGGGCTTTTATTTCATTGGTTGGTAATGATACCAGTAAAGTATTGCTGCCGAGAGATCAAAGGGGTTGTCGTAGCACAGATCGTCGGCTTGCTCTTGTCGGCTTCTTGTGATGGCTGACAAAGTCATACGCCTGTATTAACCCTCCTCCCCCCCCCCACACACACACATACTTTTTTACTGCATGCACTAATCTCGGGACACAACTTTCCAGCTACCCAAAAAACAGAAATCGGGCAAAATCCAGAAGATTCCCATGCCTGCTATAGGCCAAGCCAATGCTGGAGCATCTCATAACAGCTAGTGCACAGGGTTAATCCGGCCCAAAATTAAAGAAAAGTTATATCTGATACTTCTTGATACATTCATACTTCCAAGTGCGCGGACTGACCTGTTACAGTGCTTGACCGGTCTTACCATAATAAAGTACACGGTAACCACGGAAACCGTCTCCACAATTGGTTATGAAATGATGATACAATTCCCGGCATCAAAGGCAGAAGATCTTACTAGTTTTTTTACATATCAAGTACCGACTCGTTGCATTGCGGGTTTTTCTCTGCGCCTCTTGAAGATCTACCGCTAGTTATGAAAGCGAGTTCTCTGATTGGGACCTGGACGTGCCCAACTGGCCTCACTGATGTAGAAACCTGGATCGTGATGCCCCCGAGGCTGGTCTTGTTATGATCATGGTTACAGCAGGTGTCTCTTAACACTTTCAGCTCAATCTGATGAAGACCTATGTCACTTTTTCAGCAAACAATAAACCCCCCAGCCGCTTATTAACTCGTTCTGCCGTACGGCCGAGATATCTCGGCAGGGTGTTCATTTTCAGATCACCTACAACCGAGATATCTCGGCAGGGGGTTCATGTTCAGATCTCCTACAACCGAGATATCTCGGCAGGCTCAATTGTCAAAGATATACGTCGATTGATGATTCCAGAGCGATTGCCATGTCATCTGCAGCCGTTCTACATGAACCAGCTAGATCAGCAGACAATATTCAGTGTATAGAGTTGTTCGTAGATGGTGTGTCAAGCGTTAAGCGGGATTCCCCATGTGTACTTTCACTGCTGAAAAAATCACCCAGGACTTAGGCACTGGGCAAGCAAAAACCACCTGGGGCTGAAAGAGTTAATATTAGTTCTCTGAAAGCTGAAAGTACATGTACTTAATTTCTCACCGACCCGAAATATTGTCCGGCAGTGAAAGGGTTGAAACCAAAGCGACAAACTACACTCCAAATCACAACTGTCATCCCTTGATTTGGGTCACTGACGCGCTACCCGGCATGTGGGTCATAGCGTGCCAATGGTGCGTCATTGGCGTGAAACTCACGCGTAGCAGGATGGATGTCAATTGTGATTTGCACTGTAATATGCTATGCTTTACCTCAGGTAATCCAACAGTTAACACACTAGTGACACTAAAGGTCGAGAGAGCTCAACTGCTTCAGGCCCCTCGTTACTTCCATTACTGGAAACTTAATTACACTCGTGCAATTAGCAATACTATCGTCTGGTAACAACATCAGACAGATACTGCGTATGCTGAAGGATAAACAAGCTCAATCTGTAGTCTACCAAAGAAAAATTGCTCATCGTCCTTTTTTTCAAACATCTTAAGGTTGGCAATGGGTTTTATTTCTATTTTTTATTTTTCAGTCTGTCGACATGGTCGAATTCGAATCAAACAAGAAGACATAGTTATATGATTCCCGCTATTATTCGATAACACCAAGACCAGGTTAGGCCCAACCTATTTGCGATTAGCAAATGTGATCAGTTTCACAATGACCTTGAACTCTGACCTTGAAATTTATTGGTTCAATGATTTTGCCAGAAAAACTTCTCGTTTTTTGATGAGGAAACTGTTGGGGGAGGGGGCAGCCAGACTCCCTATAGTTCATATCACTATTATTCGATAATGGGGTTTCAGTCAAAGTCTTGGGGACCATGATGGCGGGGGGGGGGGGGGGGGCTACCCCTCCTCATGTCAAGAAAAATCTTTGAATGTGACTTTGAAATTTATTTTCTGAAATGAAAAAAACAAATATTGCTCCCTTTAATATACCATTGAAATGTCCCTTTTCACATTTTCTAAAAAAATGTGTCTAACCAGTGTCTGCTTAACCGTGAAAAAACCCCGTCATGAACCCCGTTTGTTGCTGCTGATTCAATGCACAGAACAGCCACACATGCTGTGAAAGCTAAGCTACTTGTTGTTATCCTCTCGTTGTCAATTCGATCATGTTCGTTGCCCATTCCCAGCAACTATAACGTATTCCGCACTAATCCCCGTGATTCCCTGGAGTGTCCTTAAAGGTCTTATGATAAACATGCCCACGATTCAATGTTGTGAGTGAAACAGTGAAACATTGAAACTTCCCTATGCGGACACTGCACAATTAAGGACAACTTCTCTATCGGTTGTTTCCATTCAATGTGACATCAGTTGTCCCCACCTCTCTATTAAGGACAGCACTTGTCAGTCCCGAGGGTGTCGTTATAGAGAGGTTCTAGTGTACTTATCGACAGGCATTGTTGGGAAACATTGCATCAATTTCTATCGGTTTAATACACATGCAGGGATATTTGATATGAAACTGCAATAATTTTCAGTCTTCAGTGTTTCAGTTGGAAAACGAAAAAAACATTGGTAAATCGTTACTTTTCCAATGAGATGAAGGCGATATCAGCTGGGAGCTCCGCCCCAAAGGTTATATAGGATTCGTGCTGTCACTTGTCAACTTTTGCTTGTCACAAGTTAAGTGAGGGTGAAATGTGACATCGTGAATTGTATGCAGCCCGCTCTTTCTATATAATCCCGGCCTTATAGTTCCCCTGCAGGTCCTTTTCAACATTTTCTTTCTGGCTATTGGCTGTAAGAATGATACTCTGATCCTGAGGTTACCAGAGACTAATCGGCATCTTGTTTCCTTGTGGACACTCCCATTGTCTGTGGATACCTAGGGGGATACCTGAATTTGAAGTTTGCATTTTCTTGAACTGATTCAACAGTTGCCATAACGCTGTGTGTTGCTTTCATCTTAACATGCATTCAGGTGATGCACTTTATTCAAAATCACCATATGGAAGTACTTTTTTTTTGATACTACAATTGCAAATAGCCCATTTTAACGATTATCGGATGATGACACATCCCACCGTAGGCCAGAGACCCAGCAAGTGGACCTGCTGCAGAATGTGAAATACTGATCACCTGTGACAGATGGATATTTGCATAAAGTTGAAAAGAAAATGAATCACAGGCTGGTCTGCGAATTTTTAAACAATCCACTCTACACAACTAAGGTATGAAGTCAAAGAACACCACGCATCTACAGCAAAGACTTCATCGTTTGTCTTGCAACCAGGTGCCCCCAGCCGATCCGATACTCCAACCTTTTTCATCTCTAAGACAACCATCACTGCTTGTAAGATTAGCTGTTTCAATTTGCTAAGCAGAGCAACCCACAAACCCAATAAGGGAGTAATCTTACTAGAAACACAACAAGAGGTCGTTTTGCGTGACTATCAAGTTAACCAATACAGTCAGGCAGTGTACTCTGATGGGGCATCGGTAGCGCAGTGGAAGAGAGTTGGCCTCATGATCAAGAGGTCGTGGGTTCGACTCGCGGTCGAGTCACTGCTTGGTTCCCCTACTGGTCAAGTTCAGGTGAGCGCCTTCTGGTTGCTCCTTGAAACCCCTGATTGATTTCTGTGGAGGGTTGACCATAGGCACCACCATTTTGGCTTCAACTTGAAATCCTAAAGCAATTAGAACTGCTTCAAAGTCAAGTACATGCCAATTTCAAGGGTGGGAGTCACTTCTCATGAAAACAAAGAACTGGCTCCCAGCATTGGAATTGGCATCCACTTTGCTTTGGAAGAGTTAACTAATTGCTTAAGGATTTCAAGTTCTGGCCAAAATGGTGGTGCAGATGGTCAACCCTTAGGCAACCAATACAACCAGAGAGTGAATTTAGTCAGCGTTTGCCGAGGAGAAGAAGAACAGCAACCCACAAACCCAAAAGAAGAGAACTCAAGAGTAGTAAGGTCGAATAGAGTAATTGTAGCCCCGGTTGAATTGTTGCCCCTGCCTATGATATTGATTGATATCCCCATGCATCAAACAATCCAGGGGCTACAATTACCCCATTTTACGTTATTGAGAAGAATACTGTGCAACAATTGCTTGCGATCGTCAGCTCTAAGATCAGGTACATGGTACAGTAACGGTAACGTCACATCAGTTTGCGTCACTAAGACAACCAAGTCCCATACGGTCAGGCAGCGCAGTCCGAGTCAGCCGCTCACAGCGATCAATGCTCGTTGGCGTAATTCCGAGCTTCCAGGCGTCTGGTGAACGACTGATGACATCAGATGATAGCGCAGTGGAAGAGAGTTGGCCTCATGATCAAGAGGTCGTGGGTTCGACTCGCGGTCGAGTCACTGCTTGGTTCCCCTACTGGTCAAGTTCAGGTGAGCGCCTTCTGGTTGCTCCTTGAAACCCCTGATTGATTTCTGTGGAGGGTTGACCATAGGCACCACCATTTTGGCTTCAACTTGAAATCCTAAAGCAATTAGAACTGCTTCAAAGTCAAGTACATGCCAATTTCAAGGGTGGGAGTCACTTCTCATGAAAACAAAGAACTGGCTCCCAGCATTGGAATTGGCATCCACTTTGCTTTGGAAGAGTTAACTAATTGCTTAAGGATTTCAAGTTCTGGCCAAAATGGTGGTGCAGATGGTCAACCCTTAGGCAACCAATACAACCAGAGAGTGAATTTAGTCAGCGTTTGCCGAGGAGAAGAAGAACAGCAACCCACAAACCCAAAAGAAGAGAACTCAAGAGTAGTAAGGTCGAATAGAGTAATTGTAGCCCCGGTTGAATTGTTGCCCCTGCCTATGATATTGATTGATATCCCCATGCATCAAACAATCCAGGGGCTACAATTACCCCATTTTACGTTATTGAGAAGAATACTGTGCAACAATTGCTTGCGATCGTCAGCTCTAAGATCAGGTACATGGTACAGTAACGGTAACGTCACATCAGTTTGCGTCACTAAGACAACCAAGTCCCATACGGTCAGGCAGCGCAGTCCGAGTCAGCCGCTCACAGCGATCAATGCTCGTTGGCGTAATTCCGAGCTTCCAGGCGTCTGGTGAACGACTGATGACATCAGATGATGACGTGCGTGACTATTGATCCGTTAAGGCATCACCACAGAGATAAATCCTCTACTCTTACATGGAGTAGTATTTCTTGCCTGCTACAACAGGGTGGGGGTTGGCATGACTTTTTGTTGGATTGAGTTGCTTCCATGAATTCTAAAATAAGGGTTCAACTGTGTCACAGGAGAGGAGCAAAATATGCTTGGTCGTTAATTCTCACAACTGCGATAATTAGTTACACTGTGTCGTGTAATGCAGGCCAAAATTCGCTTATTCGCTGTCCTTTTTGCTGAAAAGAAGGCACTTTTGCAAGTCGGATGTACTCAGTCGTCCTCTGCAATACCACCCAGTCTCCATACGTCAGTTTCTTCCTATTGCCTTTGTGGGGTACTCGTCACCCCAGCCTTACCGAACAGACAACATATGACTGGCTAATGTTACCGTTAGCTGATAGATGACCTATCACGCTAAGAGATTTGTCTTGGCGAAGAAGAAACAGTGCTGCATATGAATGTGACTCTGACTTGGTCTCAGGGCAAACGTTATGTTCTAGGAAGTCATTCTCTATCTTCCAATGCTTAGTCTTATTTTATGTTTGATCAGTTAGGCCTTTTTTTTATTCGTTGGATTAGGAATACCCCTGCGGTCATTTTCCGGAGTGGAAAGAAATGAAAGTCCAGAGAAATGCAAAAAATATTTTTCCCAACAACTAATTTTTATTTTTTGTGTCCCCCTTGTGTGATCTGAGACTGAGTTTTTATTTTATTTCCCCCGCCCCACTTAGATTTTGAGTCTGATGGAAATTTTTTTTATTCCCGGCCCAAATAGGTTTTGAGATTGAAGAAAAATATTTTTTTTAAATTCCCGCCACACCCACATAGGTTTTGGATCTGAAATTTCGTAATCCACCTCATTAAAAACGTGTGGCCTTATCTCATAGCGACATATATGGTATATCATTAGAGGGGTGCGCCATTTGTATTTAATTTTTGGGGGGTCTGTGGTATTGTCCAGAGCCCATCGATCTAAAAATGGGCACTCAAGTGGTGAACACTGACAGCTGCCTATCGCACAAAATCGATGTTGACTAATTCATCTAATCTATGTTGCTCGGTCACCAAGGAAAATGAAGTCATTAGGGATTATTGCCGAGCCGTTAAGTAAATCTTGATTAATTTTTGTTTCACGCAGCTAGCAAGAGATAGTCATGAAGAGAATGAAACAACTGTAATGTAAAAGTTCAAATGACATTTGACCACATCATTCGCAGTCACAAGGCCATTTGTCAGGGCGCCGACCCAACCTTGTCAGGACATCCCACCCTACCATGTCAGGGCATCCCACCCTACCATGTCAGGGCATCCCACCCTACCTTGGCAGGGCATCCCACCCTACCATGTCAGGGCATCCCAACCTACCTTGTCAGGTTATCCCACCCTACCTTGGCAGGGCACCCCACCCTACCATGTCAGGGCATGCCACTCTACCTTGGCAGGGCATTCCACCCTACCTTGGCAGGGCATGCCACCCTACCATGTCAGGGCATCCCACCCTACCTTGTCAGGTCATCCCACCCTACCTTGGCAGGGCATCCCACCCTACCATGTCAGGGCATCCCACCCTACCTTGGCACGGCATCCCACCCTACCATGTCAGGACATCCCACCCTACCATGTCAGGGCATCCCACCCTACCTTGTCAGGTCATCCCACCCTACCTTGGCAGGGCACCCCACCCTACCTTGGCAGGGCATCCCACCCTACCATGTCAGGGCATCCCAACCTACCTTGTCAGGTCATCCCACCCTACCTTGTCAGGTCATCCCACCCTACCTTGGCAGGGCACCCCACCCAACCATGTCAGGGCATCCCACCCTACCTTGGCACGGCATCCCACCCTACCATGTCAGGGCATCCCACCCTACCTTGGCAGGGCATCCCACCCTACCATGTCAGGGCATCCCAACCTACCATGTCAGGGCATCCCACCCTACCTTGGCACGGCATCCCACCCTACCATACCATGTCAGGGCATTCCACCCTACCTTGGCAGGGCATCCCACCCTACCATGTCAGGGCATCCCACCCTACCTTGTCAGGTCATCCCACCCTACCTTGGCAGGGCACCCCACCCTACCTTGGCAGGGCACCCCACCCTACCATGTCAGGGCATCCCACCCTACCTTGGCACAGCATCCCACCCTACCATGTCAGGGCATCCCACCCTACCATGTCAGGGCATCCCACCCTACCTTAGCAGGGCATCCCACCCTACCATGTCAGGGCATCCCACCCTACCTTGTCAGGGCATCCCACCCTACCATGTCAGGGTATCCCACCCTACCATGTCAGGGCATCCCACCCTACCTTGGCAGGGCATCCCAACCTACCATGTCAGGGTATCCCACCCTACCTTGGCAGGGCATCCCACCCTACCTTGTCAGGGCATCCCACCCTACCATGTCAGGGCATCCCACCCTACCTTGGCAGGGCATCCCAACCTACCATGTCAGGGCATCCCACCCTACCTTGTCAGGGCATCCCACCCTACCATGTCAGGGCATCCCACCCTACCTTGTCAGGGCATCCCACCCTACCATGTCAGGGCATCCCACCCTACCTTGTCAGGGCATCCCACCCTACCTTGTCAGGGCATCCCATACTACCTTGTCAGGGCATCCCACCCTACCTTGGCAGCTTACTACCCTACTTTGCTCTAGAATTTTGTAAAGGGTTTCTACAGGGCCACCCTACTTTAAACTGTCATTCACCCTACTCCTTGTTGCACACAGGCAAAACTTCCTGAATATATATCAAGGGTACCATGCACCCTACCTTGAGAAAATCCTGTGGAGAACACTGTCAGATGGCAACACATCCTGGATCCTTCCATCATTACAGGACTCCTCAGAACATGTCAAACGGCCCCATCATAATAAATGATAAACTTACCAAATATTTCTCCCCCGCTTGCGTATTCCGTCACAAGATATATCATTCGTTCCGTTTCCATGACCTGATAAAGTCTTATAATATGAGGATGTCGTAACAGTTTCATGATTTGTATTTCCCTAAATATCTTCTTTAAGTTATCCTCTCCTAACTGTGTTTTATCTATTATTTTTATGGCGACCTGCAAAACACAAAAGACAAGAATAGTATTAGTATAAACATGATAAAGTACCGGGAACAAGAAAACTTCAAGGCGCCTCACAGCCCAGTGGTCAACAATGCAGGCTACCCAAAATAGGACCCCGGTTCGATCCTGGGGAGATCCTAGGATTTTATTTCTGGATGAACCGGTGTGGCTTTCAGGGAACTAAAATTCCTGGCTTTTCAGTCCTTAGAATCGACCGTGATCCCTGGTGTCTTTGCCACAACAAGCGAAAGACCCCACCAAGTGAGAAACATGAGTACTTGCATGGACTCTACCCCTAGCTGAAGACAGAGTCACAAGGACAATTTATTTATTTTTTTAAATTTCACTGTATTGTACAATGAAGTTTAAATAAATAAATATATAATGTATTGTACAATGAAGTTTAAATAAATAAATAAATAAATAATGGAGAATAGAAACACCCCCAAGTGTAGAGCCAATACTGAAGAAGAAGTACAAGAGCAACAGGAGAAGCCTTTCCTAACTCGAGGATATAAATAACAAACCGGTTTGATTATAACACACATCGCAGAGATGAAAGAGTTACATCACAGATGAGCAATAAATATTGCACTCCGCAATAAAAATCATTTTAGCAGTCCTTGCAGCTTTCTTAAGTTCCCTACAAACGCCTGCCAAAAGATAGATTTTGCAGCCCATGTCACCAAAACACGACTACAATATTCTATCTGCCTTTTCTAAAAGTTACCATATAGCCTTTTAGCTGCTAAGAGCTCTATAGACGCTACTGCCTAGAATAGCAAGATTCTGACCTTGACTAGCAACAAATGTCGACGTCGACAACATCAACACAGACTATCAACGGGTACGAAATTTGCGTAAACACGTATCGTGTCCTCGCGTAATGAGAAGAATAAGTGATTAGGGCTTATGGCTTAGCTGACAGGCATGAACCCTACGGAGTGTTGACAAAGAAAGTCAGCAAGTACTTCGTGTCATTTGCATAATTTGTATCATCCGTCATGTAATTTTGTCACGTGGAATAATCGTAGTCGACACTTACTTAGTGGATGGCAGTGGTATGCTGGTGAAGATGTACAGCTGGCAACTAAACCCAGTTCTAGTTCATGTGCTTGCATAATTGGATGCAAAATCAGAAAATTTGTGTCAACTTCTGTCGATCGGGACACTGATGCAAAGTCCTCAAAGCTGTTGTAGCTGGGGGCAAGACATGTTTTTCTGTGCAATACCAAGAGATAAGCAGATCTTTTTCCAGGTCCTAGACTTGTGATGAGATACATAGATGATATTATCAATTATACACACCCATTCAAGTTCTCAGATCATTTGTTGATGCATGCTCGAGAGCCAGTGTCAACAACCTATCACTTGCATCCTTGGCTCCCATAGCCCATCAAGACCTCACATCACTTGCTGATGCACGCTCGAGAGCCAGTCTCAACAACCAAGCACTTGCATCCTTGCCTCCCATAGCCCATCAAGACCTCACATCACTTGTTGATGCATGCTCGAGAGCCAGTGTCAACAACCTATCACTCACATTCCCTGCTTCCTTTCTTGCCTCCCATAGCCCATCAAGATCTCACATCACTTGTTGATGAACGCTCGAGAGCCAGTGTTAACAACGTATTACTAGCATTCCCTACCTCCTTCCTTGCCTCTCATAGCCCATCAAGACCTCACATCACTTGTTGATGCACGCTCGAGAGCCAGTGTCAACAACCTATTGCTAGCATTCCCTGCTTCCTTCCTTGCCTCCAATAGCCCATCAAAACCTCACATCACTTGTTGATGCACGCTCGAGAGCCAGTGTCAACAAACCATCGCTAGCATTCCCTGCTTCCTTCCTTGCCTCCCATAGCCCATCAAGATCTCACATCACTTGTTGATGCATGCACGAGAGCCAGTGTCAACAACCCATCGCTAGCATTCCCTACTTCCTTCCTTGCCTCTCATAGCCCATCAAGATCTCACATCACTTGTTGATGCATGCTCGAGAGCCAGTGTCAACAACCTATCACTACCATTCCCTGCTTCCTTCCTTGCCTCCAATAGCCCATCAAGACCTCACATCACTTGTTGATGCATGCTAGAGAGCCGTGTCAACAACCTATCACTAGCATTCCCTGCTTCCTTCCTTGCCTCCCATAGCCCATCAAGATCCCACATCACTTGTTGATGCACGCTCGAGAGCCAGTCTCAACAACCTCTTGCCTTGTTGAGTTTGTTCTGCTTTGGTGTTTGACAGGGCTTACACTTCACAGGGGCACCATAGATGTTTGCTTTCATCCCCTCACTCTTCATTGGTGACTTTTTTTCTCAACGATTTGCATTTTTCTCCCTCATTTATTTGCATTTTTCTATCATCAATTTGCATTTATAACCAAAGAGCACCCTTTTTTGCAAAAGCAGCTATGCCACTTTGTTAATTTCCTCCTGAAATATAAAGGAGATACAACCTGCTTCCATGAGACAAGTCGTACAAGTCGACAACAGAAAGACGACCCTTGATAAAGGTCGAATAACATATATCATACAACAGGCCACAGCTAATCTCATCTCTCAGCCAACATGGCTACAGGCAGCGAATTCCCAAGTGGCTCTTTATCATTCTGTTGTTTACTGCATCAAAGATATACTATTTCCAAGGCTACGGAGGATAATACAATGCATTGCAGCATCATGATGAATAACAAACAAAGCATGGCACGCCGACAGAATCATTAGCTACTAATAATATGTGGATAATTTTTTATAGTGACGAGCCATAGTTGCCTGCGATTATAACCGCTGCCTTGTGCAATAAAAGGATCACTTGTCTGCGGGTAAAACTGATAATGGCTAGGTTTGATATCGACGTGCAGGTCTACCATTACTATTGTCACATGTGATTTAAATCACAAGTTGGCACAATTTAAGTCACTTTTTGAGGATGCACTACATCTACCCCAACATTGTTTGGTTTTTTAGGCAGGACAAATCAAATTTTCTGGCAATTCATAATTGCAAAACAATAGAGCAGCTCCCCTTCTTTTTCTCTCTCTTAGTTCCAAGGTTCTACATTTGTGTGTGCCACTACAGTTGGGCACTAACTGGGGATATTTGTCGATAGCCAAGCATTGAGGAAACATCTGGGAGGTGACTGAATTGATCATTCACTCCGTCAATCAAATTTAAATTGACCATTCAAGCAAATGCTCATGACTCAAAATCCGCTACAGGTAAGTAAATATATGTGGTCGGACTCAAATAAAGAACCTCCAATGGTAATGTTATCAAAGGGTCATGCCGAGAAATAAAATATGTATGCAGATCACGATGTAACGTTCGAGAAATCATTTAAATGAGTATGGTGAATACAATGAAACAGATAGGACCACGTCTGCTCAAGAATGGACGATTTTATCACTGTCTCCGTTGTGGAATACTGGACTGTCTACAGGGTGGCCCAGCAACTTTTCCCTCACACAATGGATACACAATAGAATCCGATTATCCAAGGGAGCAGGGAAAAGTTTTCTGGGCCACCCCGTAGTCATTGCAGTGTGATTTTCTAAGAAAGGAGCATGGGTTAGTTGGTTGATAGGCGAGATGCCCACCGAATTTTCCGGCAAAAACTTAAATGATAACATAACCAATTTATTAAAATATCCCCATTTATGAGCAACACCTACCAAGAAACATCAATTTGATGATTTGATTAGAGTAATCTAATTAATTTAATGAATCCTGGCCCATTAGTTGAATTTGATCAGATCATTGATAAGAGAACGTCCCATCCCAATTAGACAAGAACAGGGATAGAAATGAAGGGTAGATGAATTACCAATGTACACTTGTTCATACACACCCTTATGCCAAAATGTGGCAGGATAGTTGACTATATAGGTGGCAGGTTGGTGATTTATGCCAAAAGGTGGCAGGATAGTTGACTATATGGGTGGCAGGGTTGGTGATTTATGCCAAAAGGTGGCAGGATAGTTGACTATATGGGTGGCAGGGTTGGTGATTTATGCCAAAAGGTGGCAGGATAGTTGACTATATGGGTGGCAGGTTGGTGATTTATACCAAAAGGTGGCAGGATAGTTGACTATATGGGTGGCAGGTTGGTGATTTATGCCAAAAGGTGGCAGGATAGTTGACTATATGGGTGGCAGGGTTGGTGATTTATGCCAAAAGGTGGCAGGATAGTTGACTATATGGGTGGCAGGGTTGGTGATTTATGCCAAAAGGTGGCAGAATAGTTGACTATATGGGTGGCAGGGTTGGTGATTTATGCCAAAAGGTGGCAGAATAGTTGACTATATGGGTGGCAGGTTGGTGATTTATGCCAAAAGGTGGCAGGATAGTTAGCGGTCCAATACAATACAGAACGTTTTTGTGGTGAAAGTTTCTTTACAGTATTGTAATTTCAACATTTCATGAGCTCATGAAGACCTCAACTTCAGCCAAAGCAGCGCGACTTGTGTTTAACTAAAACCGTGTTGAAAGCAAATGGTGGCTTTGCCTCGTTATGAGGTTTCATGAAGCCCTGTTGAAGCCTCCGTAGTCGAACATGAAAACAGCCCTAAATTGGGAAAGAGTTAAAACAGTTTTGCTGACTAAGGATAAAAATCGTATAATTTTTTTCCACTGAAATAAAAACGATCGTGTCTTCTCGGGAGACGTAACTGTATTATCAGCAAAACTTTTGAAACATGGCCCAAAGCATTTTGACAGAAAAATGAGAATGAACCTAATTGAGAAGAAGCATGCACTTTTTTGATGTCTTACGTTCCTATAACCCTCGAGATAGGAGTCGCAAATTAAAAAGAATTTCGACCCGTGCAAGTGAAATGATACTTTGAGCCACAATTTTTTTCAATCGATTGAAAAATTTCCGTAATTAATCGAGAATTTGTAATGCAACTCTTAGTATTCGAGAGAAAAATGGAGCTAATTTGACTCAGAACAGCAAAAGCCTAATCTTCTTTTTTCCCGCATTTGCTCTTTGGCGATGTGTTCTTGCCGAGGACATACTGCAAATACAGAAATATTCCAAACCATTTCATTTTGCGATTTTGTGAAATTGTAACATTTGTGTAAGTATTTCTAATTGGCATTTTGACAACTCCATAACTGTTCAATTCAATTTTCTTCTTCATGGCCATATATATTTTTGCGATTATCTGTAGACGTGAAAAACATGAATTGAAAATAAAAGGCATGAACATATTCTGGGTTTACAGTAAACTAATCTGATCAAATGAGACCACCACTGCATATTCATAAGAAAATCTATTCCATCAACCATAATGCACATGTTTACACTGCCCAGCAAACATCAGGTTTAGAACCTAAGCTCTCTTTCTAAAGACGGTCTTTTGACTCAGAGACAGTCCATGGAATCAGATACCTTGAACTCATTTTTCAACTCTTATAAAAGATTCCATGTTTGCCACAGTTTTCATTGTGTCTTATCAAAACTCTGAACAGATGTAATAATTTGTTGTTTGTTTTACATTTCGGACAGTTTCTTTACATCTCTAATTTCAAAGATGGTCTTAAAATTAAAAGACGATCCACAAAGTCCTTTTTCACCTAAGTCAGTTAACTCGTGACTAGTGAAATATGCCAAGTGGCAACGTAAAAACTATTATAACTTTGGCCTTTGGTGATATTTCGGCAATGTTTAAACGAGGACTTGCCCTTTCACACATATACGAAGAAGCGTCTAGATTTGAATACTTTATGAAAACTCGTTCAAAACAACACATTATTGCCTCCATCCTATCAGGTATTAAAAATCACCTAATCTGACCTTATAACAAATAAAAGAGCATAGTATTTAGATTTTGCGATCAAAAGGCTAAAATATCAAGATAAACCAATTTATCGGTGATCAATCGATACGAGCTTTGAGATGTCTGAAGTACCACCCACTCAAAATGGAATGCATTATATTTACAGTGTAGTCTGTGCTTGTATAGGGGAGATCTGTGGCATAGTGGTTTCAGTGCTGATAATCGGGATGTTGTGGGTCCGACTCCCTGAAGGATCACCACGGTTTTATCTTAGTATCTTTGAGCAAGACACCGAACACCACACGGATACTCCTCACTCAGGAGTGAAAATACAGTAGAACCTCTCTATTAAGGACATCCACGGGACTGACAAGTCCTGTCCTTAATAGAGAGGTGTCCTGATTAGTCTCATCAGACACACCGTGGTCCCTTGTACATGTACCTGTTGAGTGTCTATGATAGGGCAAGTAAAAGATGGTGGACAGTAGCCTATAGAAGACTCCATACCTCCGGCAAAAATCAAATAGGGTTACGATGCCGGTAATGATATGATGATAACTGCTCCTTGGAGGCATGTCAGCCAGTCTAGCCTCACTGCAGGCTAAGAAGATTACAACTGCTCCGTGGCACGTGAGTGGCGTAGTGGAATCATCAGTGCCTATCACTTCTCAGGTCCCGGGTTCGATTCCCAGTTGGTCCCGGTACACACAATGTGATAGAGAGGACGACTCTTCATTAGCGTAGACTTCCTCCTGGCTCCGGATTATTCCGTATACAGTGGAACCCCCTTAGCAGACACCTCTCTATTGAGGACAACCTCTCTATCAAGGACAACCTCTCTATCAAAGACACTAGTTTTGGTCCCAAAGTGGTTGTTTCCATTCAATATGACCTCTCCAATCAGAACACCTCTCTGTTAAGGACAGCACTTGTCAGTCCCGAGGGTGTCCTTAATAGAGAGGTTCAACTGTATTACTATTGCCAGTATTGTTTAGAGAGCTAATAATGCCCTAGTTTGACGCTCAGCTCTCATCTTAACATTTAAAAGCAATTAAACTGTCTTTGTGTGGATATAGCTGGAGGGTGGATCGAAACAATATGTGATTATTATCTACAGCATATTGATTCACACGATACCCACTTTCATGTGTACTGGTATTGCAATTTGTATTCAAGAATTTGTGCTATTGAAAACGTAGACACGAATTCCATTGCATTCTTATCATCTGAGACTGTTCATTTACAATAGAACCTCTCTATTAAGGATATCCTCGGGTCTAGTAAGTCCTGTCCTCAATAGAGAGGTGTCCTGATTAGAGAGGTCGAATTGAATGGAAACACTCAATTTGCGACAAAACCTTATGTCCGTAGTAGAGAGGTGTCCACTAAGGAAGCTTTCATCGTAATTCAAAGGTCTGGCACAAGTTCTTGTAAGGACGAATTGGGGAGGGGAACATCTTGTTTTAGAAACAACAAAAAAAATAAAAAAAGTCAAATGAATATCATTAATCCAACTCGTCCTTTAATTGCTCGAGGGCACTACTCCTTTAAGAGATCACATGGCTGGTGTCATGTGCACAGCCTTGGGAAGACCGCATCATCTACACGCAGATGACGATCTTTGTACTTCCTGTGAGCACGAACATCAAAGGTGTGTTCTGAAATGAAACTTGAAGAAACAAGATATGTTTGGAGTTCTTTTTTTTCCTCATCGATGTGCCATCTTTGAAAGAGAATAGAATTCATTCAGGATGCATTTTTAGAGTTTGGCAATACCTTTTCTGATTTCTGATGTGTAAAGGCCTACTGATGTCATGAGGTTGTCTTGGTTCAGACTTTGTCTTTGCACCATAGGCACTGCTAATTAGAACTCCTTCAAAACGAAGTGAATGCCAATTTCAAGGGTGGGAGTCTGTTCTTTGTTTTCTAGAGAGCAGCTTCCCATGTTCCAATGGGCATTCACTTCAATTTGAAGGTGTTTTCAATGCTTAAGGATTTCAAGTTCTAGCCAAAATAGTGCTGCCTATGGTCAACCCTTAAAGGCCTACGCCGTTCGCTAAAAATTTTGAATTTGTAACGGAATTTTTAAATGGCCAATTGCATAAATACGTACGAAATATATATTTCTATTTTATTGACTGATGAACAAATACTATGAATACCAAGTTTAAACAAATTTGTATTCATAAGCCTACGCCGTTCGTTAAAATTTTTGAATTTGTAACTGAATTTTAAAATGGCCAATTGCAGAAATACGTACTAAATATAAATTTCCGTTGTGGAGACTGATTAACAAATACTATGAATACCAAGTTTCAGCAAATTTTTATTCACAATAACTGCACTACGGCATTGTGTATTAGTGGATTTCTATTTAACTGGACCACCAGTAATGACGAACTGGTGAACAAGTGCAACAAACAGCATAGCAGGAGTGTATGACCCGAGTAAACTGATCTTCTCTTTCACTGCCGCTACAATGGCTCACCATGAAAACATCACTTAGAGAACAATGCCAATATTTCTAACGGATAGGTTTTGTAACATATCACAAGAAATATAAAGCCATGTGCCTGAGCATTTTGATACCAGAAGTACAGGTATATCAATGTTGATAAGTTTTACAAATGTGTCTAGACGTACGGGGTTTGGTGGCAAACACGAGTATATCCGCACTTTGCCAAAATGAACGTGTCAAATTGTTACGGAATGATATGCAATGGTAAAACGAGAATGCATTAGCGTACAACAACTGTGGTTGCCACAGTTAGTAATTCTAAAACTTCTGGGTTAAGAATGAACTGCACTTTATACATTGTAAATGCACTGTGCGCCAAGGAAGCCTCGTTTTGAATTCAGCGGTATAACCGCTTGGTTCGGTGCAAAATATGGAAGCAAGAAGCATTTAAAACCACATAATACATTAATATTTAATTAGAGATGTTTTAGAATAGAAATTGATACCTCACTGTCGAATTGATTGTCTCACCATAACCGGGTGGGTAGCGCTAAAATGTCAGCCAAAGCCAAGGCAGTGAGGTATCAATTCATTTAGCACAACGCTTTGCAAAGTGATGTCAGCTAGGAAACAAGTGATCAGTTAGACTTCAATCTACGTGGTTGGCCGTGAATGCACGGTAGTTGAAAACGTAGATTTACGTGGCTTAGCCCCGAACGTGTTAAGCAGGAGTGACAGCCACACTCCTCACAGAGTACAATGGTATTGCGACTATAAGACGTCCCCTGTAACAAATCCACTGATACGGCGCACACTTGTCGGTCTTCTCTCGTAGCGCGCGGAGATTACCACCAGTTTGTTGCGATGGAAAAGAAAGAGTAAGGAAACCTGAAAAAGGATCACGTCTTTGCTGCAGAATTAACCCTTCGTCTCCATGTAAGGTATTTTAAAGACCAACGCCGTTCGTTAAAAATTTGAAATCTGTCATTGAATTTGAATGTTTTTGATTACGTAAATACGTACTAAATATAGATTTTAACACTGCTGTTGTGTCGACAGACATACACCAACTTTCAGTAAAGTTGCACTCACGATGACTACACTACGGCATTGTGTAAAACTGCATTTTTATTTTCCTGACCCAAGGTTAGAAGCGGAAGGCGTACCCCTTTAAAGGCGAAAAACCAACAACTGACAGCAAAGTGTCCGATCAACAAGACAGAAAACAGATAATATCCTGACGGGCCCAATGAGAGTAAGTTGGAGGCAAAGTCCTGAACTCCAGCTTGAAACGCAGATCTAAGGCCATAAAATTGCAGTAATAGTCACAAGTGCCTTTGAGTCACTTAGATGACCAACAAGTCCTGCCTCAAGTGCCATAATTGGCATTAATACAAAACTGTAGTGATAGTCATGAAGGCCTTTGAGTCATTTAGATGACCAAAAAGGCCTGCCTCAAGTGCCATAATTGGCACTAATACAAAACTGTAGTGATAGTCATGAAGGCCTTTGAGTCATTTAGATGACCAACAAGTCCTGCCTCAAGTGCCATAATTGGCACTGATACAAAATGGCAGTGAGCCATTTAGACGACAAACAAGTGCTACAGCAAGGACTCTAATTGCAGAGGTTGCCCTTTCGAGCAATATCTCAGTCAAGTGGTCACTGGAAAGGGATTTGAACCCACAACATTCAGGTCATGACTCCCACACTCTCTACTACTATGCCACCAGACGAAATTAGTTTGGGCCGTCTGCCTCAAAACACAGACAGGCACCTGCTTTCTATCATACTATGCGCCCCATTGATTCTCGGTGAAGTGTTGATCGGAATGAACAGAGGTCCATCAGATGACAGGCTAATCATGCGGTAGCATTTTGATAGCGATATCTTCTGCTAAGAGATATGCCATCATCACAAACGAGGACCGATAGCTTGGGGCTAATCTTTGGGTGAAGGTTGGGGAATAAATCAGCAGAGGAGTCCGTGGGTAAACTGACTGATGGCTCTAAGTCTGCTCAAAGATGTTGAGATGAGAAATGTTCCATATCGCTCTCATTTTCACAATTTCTCGGGGATTTTTACTGAACCCACCTTGTCATATGAATCTTTAGGTCATGTCCCTTCACTTTAATCCACACAATGTCTCACCTTGTCCGCCACCAACAGAAAAAAAATTATTTCATGCGAGGATATGCTCCCAATGCTCAAGGCATACGTCAAACACGGTGTGTCATGATGAGGTAACTTGCAATAGCTAGAGCTTGTGCTGCGTCATTTATCACGGCATTTTTAAAACGGGGCCAAACCCCTAACAATGTAGGTTAAAATTTCCAATGCTGTTACCTCAGGCCTTTTTTGGAGCAGTTGTGGGTGGAAGGAACTCTGGCTTTGGATACATGGATTATCTTATTACAACATATCAAAGATTAGGCCGAGGCAAGAATGAAATAAGGTCGAAAGATTTTAATGTGTCAACGACAACAGGTGGCCAGGCAGATGATTATATGAGGTCAAAACCACACTGGCTATAAAAACAACAACAACAACAACCGCGCCCTCACCAAAAAGACAGCAAGTCCTCATATTCCACCTCAACACCGGCCATTGGCATTGCCGACTTCAACAACATCTATACCACGAAATGACCTTTGCCCCTGCAACGCTGAGCAAATTACTATCATGCCAACCACATCTTGACAATTCTGCAGTACTTTTTGGTTGGCTCTGCATATATGAATGACACAGGCCTGTAATAAGAATTTCTGAACAAAAACAAATTTCATTCCCACATTATTTTGTTCATGTGTTACATGGGACATTCAAAAACAGTCAGGGAAGACACTGAAATTAATACACTTCCGTGATTATGTCGAAAAATCTCGTCCAGAAAGGCTGGTATTAAGCGAAGAAATCCGAGAGTATTACCGCCTGAAAGGGGTGAGCGCAACGGCGAAAGCAAACAAGACGAGGTGTGGGAGTTAGCGGAAGACTATCAAACCAGCCCTTGGCATATCTTGTCATTTCGAACCTGACGACGCTGCATGGTGTACCACTCCTTGGTGAACTTTCAATACCCGTTTCCTTATGACGATGTTGACATTGTGTACTTTATTAATTTGACAAATGTCTCGAAATGCCAAGGGCAAGGCTTGCGGCACTGAGCATCGACAGGAAAGAAAGAACACAGAGAGAACCTAGCAGGGCCTTCAGCATATAAATTACATACCGCGCTAAAATGCTCATTCATTTTTGTGGAACATTCCACGACCACCGCAACAATAGCCCTAGCTGGCACAAGGTGTGAAATGATAACTGTTGTTATGGAATTATAACCAATCTTCCTCATCATTGCTGTATTCTACGGAAGCCCATAAGGGACATTTTGAATAAAAACGTAATTTGTATTTTCTTTGGAGGTTTTTAACTTTTTTGTTTAGTCTTGTTAATATTTTAGAGGTTCCCTTATGGGCTTCCGTAGTATTCCACGGAAAGAGATTCCATGGAGTTTAAGCATCATTTCCATTTGTCCCCAACTGGTCTTCTGAGGACAAAGTGGTCACAACCAGAATACCAGGATAATGTCACTTTTTACTCCACTCAAAACGGAAATAAAAGTGCTTCATTCCTGAAATAGCATACAATAAGCGTAAGCAAAAGTAAGCAGGTTCACTAATGTCTTGGCCGGAAGAGGTGAGCAAAACAATCAGGACAATTCGTGGGCGTACATGCCCTAGGACCAATATCTGAGTTAAATCGGTGGCTTTTCTATCATGGTAACAGCCCCTATGTTGACAACAGTTGAAAGCACGTGTCAGCAGTCTTACTCTTTTTTTCATCTTCTAGTTTATAATTATCATCCCTCTTGCCAAGTGGCAGCAGGTATTGTGCATGCAAGGGGGGGGGGGCATATCACCCCATTATTTGGGCATGGGTTGGGGTAAATCACCCCCATCATCCTAATTAAGTAAGTTATTGAAATTTATGTTTTAAAGTCCAAAGTGGCATTTTAAGATGCTAAGAAGCAGATTCAAGCGTTTTCGGGTGCAAAAAACACTTCAGGAAGAGAAGAAGACGCCAGGTTACATGTAGATCTATACTGACGTCATCTGAGCCCTGGTAATGTTGAGGAATGAAGCGGGGGAAAATACAGCTCAGAATTTGAAACTCTGCCATTTTCCGTTCTTTGAACTTTGCCTACAACTCCCTTTCTATAACTTCCCACCAGCTGCCTGTCTTGCAGGATAATTCTTTTTTCAGAATAAAGATTTTTGAGAGAATGTGAGATAAGTCCCCAAAGTTTGATTAAAAATTGGTTTGTTTGTTTGCTGCCTTCAGTGGCACTTTCAAAGAAGTCCTTGGTCTTTCTAAAACATTCTCAATTCCGCTGGCCGCAAGTTATAAGTTTGCTGGTCTACTGCTGGGAGGTGTGGAACAGCTCATCAGACTCGGAGTTCATCACGGTTTCTACAGCATTAGGAAACTGGGAGTATCTATTTCTACTCAGAGTTAACTCATAAACTGGGTGATTTTTACATCAAGGAAGCCCATTTCCCCTTTGGCCAGCCTTCGGGTACATAACATATACCTAGAAAGTTAAAAACCTCAAAAGAAACAAAAGACAGTCTGGTAAACCTGGCACCAATCACATTTGCTATGAAAAATCAACGTATCATGTAGCTCCATAGGCCCAATAAATGCATGCTTCGCAATAAAACAATTTAAAAACGTGCTTGACGACCACATTGTGTCACCGCCACAATGCCTGGAGGCGAGGCGGATTGACGTCATAACATGCAAGTACCTGGCTGTGTGGAGGAGTGGCAAAGGCAGAAAACCAATACAGCAGAACTTCTCAATGAGGACAGAGTGCTATTACTAGGTCAAAAAAGAAGGGCTCTCCAGTCTCCTTACTCCTTCAACAAATTCCCCGCCCCTGCACCCAATTTCTTTTTTTCCCAAAGTTTGCACACCCACACCCCTCAGAACAGCACTTGCACCCAGAAATTTATGCTAGCATCAGCAGTGTCTTCCCTGAGAGTTTGAACGCTCAATAAAAAGGTCGCCATTTTTTTGATTTTTTTCTTCAAATTTTGTTATTGGCCTTGTGACTCTGCTTCGGCCAGAGATAGAGTCTATCGCAAGCTACTTATGTTTTTCACTTGGTGGGGTCTTTTGCTTTCCCAGGCTAAGACACCTGTTACCAGAAGCCTCAGGTTTATGACTCAATCGCAGGATGAAACAAGTGAGGGTTGAGTGTCTTGCTCAAGGACACACATACAAAACAGTGGTGATCCTTCTGTCTCTTTACTCTGAGCTCAGTGCTCCAACCACTCTTTCACTGGTCTCCCTATAGGTTGCCAATGAAGGATATTTTGAAGATTTCCTATAAGTATAAAGTGCCCCACAAAATAGAGATTTTTGTCACTGTGACTTGCAATAATTATCACGACAATGTGCCATAGAAAGATTGCTTGTCTGCAGGTAAAACCGTTTTTTGCTGAATTTGATATCGCAATAGCTATAATCATAATACAGTAGAACCTCTCTTAGCGGACACCTCTCTAATAAGGACAACCTCTGTATTAAGGACACTAGTTTTGGTCCCTATAGGTTGCCAATGAAGGATATTTTGAAGATTTCCTATGAGTATAAAGTGCCCCACAAAATAGAGATTTTTGTCACTTTGACTTGCAATAATTATCACGACAATGTGCCATAGAAAGATTGCTTGTCTGCAGGTAAAACCGTTTTTTGTTGAATTTGATATCGCAATAGCTATAATCATAATACGTGTATATACACATGTACGAAGATATTTAGATAATTACGCAAGCTCAATATCATCTTCCGCAAAACACCTTAAAAACAATGAAAGGGTTAAAACGGTTGCCGCAATAAACAAGGTACACCTCGTATACACAGCATCCCGACCTTTAACCTCTAATGCATCATCGGCGCAGATCATGAAAGCCTCACAGCATCAAACGAATGCGGTGATAAAAGATGCAAGCAAACATAACGAATCTTTGTAAGGATTCAGCAGATTCACGGCAAAAGGCGAAGAACATCTTGGAGGAAAAAACACAAGGCTGTTGATGACGAGTTCTCTCTAACTGCGTGTTTTGGTTGATATGATACTTGTACATGTAGTGTTGACAATAACCGCAGCGTAGGCCCAATGTAAAAGAATGTGGAAGATACGGAATAACTCACCACATAATGCGTTTGGTGCAAAAATTTCATGGTTTAAGGCATTGATACCTCACTGGAGTTCTTGGTTGTCTCTCCATAACCACAAGGGTGGTGTTAAGTGTAGACCCAGTCAGTGTTCTCCACAGGGTTTTCTAAAAGTAGGTGTTACCCTAGGCTATAGGAACCCTCTACAAAGTTCTAGAGCAAGGTAGGGTGGCTCTTCCAAGATAGATTGGTAAGCTGCCAAGGTAGGGTGGGCCACCCTGACAAATAGCCTTGTTGAGAACACTGCCAGTGTAAATGCACTTGGCGCCAATAAAGCCTCGTTTTTAATTCAGCGATTATGGTGGCACCATAACCGCTTACCGCTTGGGTTGGTGCAAAATATGGAAGCAGTCAAAAAGCATTTAAACCACATTATTCGTTGTTTAATTTGAGATGTTTTAGATTAGAAATTGATACCTCACCGTCGTTAGTGATTGTCTCACAATAACCAATTACTCCAGGATGATGAAGGCAGCAGCTTTTAAGTATACATCCTTGAAAATATTAATCCAAGGGCGATGGTGCGTCGCTTTTGGGAGAACTATGATTAAAAGTTTGTAAATTTTCGGCAAAACCTATCGTTCTATCCGATGATGTATCTTTATGTGGCAGCGGTAGTGCAGTGGAAGAGATCAAGAGGTCATGAGTTCGACTCCCATATGAACAGTTCGACTCCCGGCCGTGTGACTGCTTGGGTCCCCTACTGGTTGAGTTCAAGTGAGCACAATCTGGTTGCTCCTTGAAACGCCCGATGAATTTCCATGGAGACTGTGGTAGTCATATGGAATCCTAAAAGCGCATTCAGCAGGGAAACGTGGAAAAGTGCTACAAGATCTTCATATATTATCATTATTATCATCAGCAGCGATCATACACTGCTGTTATTATTTATATTTTAAAATACATTGTATAATTTAGTACTGAAATTGCCACTAAGATGTCCGGGTTTACAGTATAAGGTGACCCCTTGGTTCATTCGCGCGACTTGAACTTGTGCTTGGACACCACTATTATTCAATAATGCACATTATTGACAAACACCATGCAACAATCAGGTCAAACGATAGGCCTACGTAAACCAATTCAGCCTTTGTATTTTTCGATTACAAGCACGATTGGGCTTGGGCAGTACTAACTTTCAATCTACGCAAAAAAACATTCAACGAAGTACAAGCAAAGCTTATACGAGCTTCTTGTTCTTTTGACAGGGCTAGGATCAGCAAAGGTTTTTTTTGCAGTTGTTTTTGTTGGTTTTCAAGGCACACTCAAAAGACTAAGCAATCGAAAGTGAAGTGATGTATCGATTTATCCAGACGTATCTGAGTGCTCAGTGCCCTTAAAAAGTAGGTCAAATCGAAAACCCATAAAATATGTGATGTATACCTTGTTGGGAGAATAAACCATAAGCTTTTATTGAAAAAGGATTAATAATGAAGGAGATATCACACTTTTTACATATCTTTTTAAAATCTTGAACCCCTGGTGGTCAAGCTGAGAATCAGATTGAAACAAAATTTGTGTCAGAGGTCATCTTACCTAGGCCAAGGGGTTCATCTCTACAAAGTTTTCGTACAATAGGTTCAGAAATGTGCCGTGCTACCAGATGGATGGAAGACCAATGAAACATATTGTATCTGCCGTTGGCAGGAATGTGGAAGAATTAGTCGGTGTATCATCATGATTTTGTTTCTTTCTTCAGATTTTTTATTCAAATAAACAATGAACGATTCCAGGTGTGTGAAATGTTGAAATGTCATCCATTTCCCGGAGCAGTGATCATGTCTTCAGAAGTTTTTCTTATGAAGGGGTTGGCAGTGGTGTACATTTGTGTTAACCCTTAGGGATTCTACCTGGAATAAGTTGGGTTTTTTTCCAAATTGCTTGGTCGCAAGTCCAACAGACCGCTAGCCAACACCTTCCTCTCAACAATGACCTTGCAGGAAACGATATTCATGCAACAACCTTGCAATAACCATGAAATCAAAACTACCCAAGTCAAAAGTGGTATAAACATTACCATGAAGAGATGAGTAAGAAAGCCTTCTCTCAATAATGGGATTAATCTCGTGCGTGCGTATCTGCTGATGACAGTAATAGGGAGGACGGAGTCTGCGTACCGTCTCATGTTGAAATGTCATGCATCACCCCAAGCAGTGATCATGTGTTCAGCAGATTTTGTTACGTCGGGGTAGACAGTGGTGTACACTTTTGTGGTAACCCTCAGAGACTCTCCCTGGAATAAATACCCCTTTTTTTCCGTCAAAACTGTTAGGTCATAACGTTTGACTGACCAAGAGCTCAAACCATCCCTCTAATGAAACTGATACACCTAATTTTGAACAGTGGAATACTTTTATTACACATCACTTTTAAAACCTGATAAGCCGTTCTCTGGAAGTGGAAAACAAAAAACAGTCTCCCACCCTTGAAATTGGTATTCACTTTGTTTTGAAAGAGTTAATTGCTTTCTTTTGGATTTCCAGCCAAAACGGTTGTAACTGTGTGGTCCCTTAAGGGGACAATATAGGCAGCAGCTAGGCAGGCAAGATAAAGTTACACGAAGTCGCCAATAGGGGTTTCTCACATTTCACAATACGTCGAAATGATTCACGCTTGTACGAGGAATATATTTAAGGCTGAATCTGTCATGACCCAGGGCCCTTACTGTGTATATTAGTCACCTGAAGATAGCCAAATTAGCCCCTTTGCTCCTGCCTATAGTCCCCCTTTAAGGAAAGCAGGTTGTGTCCCAGATCATGTAACTGAGAGGCCTGATTATAACCAACTGAAATGCTTGTCCTTCGACCTATGGAACAAGATAACCTGCACATTAACAGAAACATTTCACACACGGCATGAAGATGAAGTCTTTCACTACCCTGTTATGAATCATAATCAACATTTGATCCCCCGCGACACCCACTCCCAGGTAATTGCCACGTTATTTTTCACGACTTCAAATCGGCTTTCCGTACCCACGTACACGCAAAAGAGCGCAGAAAGAGTATGTTCTGATATTAGCTTGTAGTCAATGCTCTGTACATTTGTACATGTATGGTATCGACGTCGCCTCTGCTAAAGGTCAAGAGAGCAGAAAAGAACAGTGTGGAGCTAGCATTAGCGTACACCAATATACCCTGTGTTGATAAATGTCACATTTGCTGTATGGTTCATCAAGATTTTATATTCTTTATCCCCACAAATTTGCCCGTAAAAATTTGGCCATCAAAAATCTCGCAGTGTAATATAGCGTAATTGTTTATTGGTCGATTGATGTAAAATAAGATTTGTTTGGTTCGGTTGCCATGGTTCTCGCTATTGTGTTGTCATTTTAAAGGTCATTTACTGCCGCAGTCTTTCAAGTTAACAACCGCTCGAGAGAGATGGAGTTGATGAAGCGTTTGTCGCAGAAGCTGAAAATGTCAGCGATTGTTGTAAATGTGCGTTCAAATAGATATTGCGATGTGCCATTCATATTTCGTGTAAAGACATCACAAGATTTGACCAAAGAATCTTCAGTTCATGCTTCCCTTGGGCCCTTTCAGGATACGAGTGGGGGTTTTCCTTCAACTTTCGTCATTCAATCATCGTCAGATAAAACCATGATTTTCATGGAAAAAGACACATCTTTATTAGAATTTACTTCATCTGCCTGGCCGACTGAAAAATTGGCGAGGCACTGAACGTGTTGGAACTGGGCATATAAAGTAGAACCTCTCTATTAAGGACACCCTCGGGACTGACAAGTGCCATCCTTAATAGAGAGATGTCCTGATTAGAGAGGTTAAATTGAATGGAAACAACCAATTTGGGATCAAAACTAGTGTAATTCTACAATAGTTTGACAAATCCTTGTTCTTGGTCAGGAGTTGTCCAACATGTCCAATACTGGAAAACCAAGCCTCAAGTATTTCTCGATCCTCCAAGTTTCACATGATCGAAAGAAAACATGTTGTTCAATTGTTATGTTTCCTGTTCAAAAAGACAAGTGCCGTTTTCTCTTTAAAACTAATTTTGGGGCAAGTGGCGAGAAGCACACTCATTTGACCCCATGCCATGCCCTCACATACCTTATGCAAGCAATGCTTACAAAACAGCGACAGACTTTACTTTCACCTAACTATCAATATTAGTCAAGTACCGACCAACCTTGAAATGCAATCAAAATTATTGGCACTAATTGCTTTGTGCTGGTCATGTTCGTGTAGTGGATTTGATATTGTTTTCATGTGCATTGCTTTACAGCATATTGATCCAAGTGTAATCTGTGCGCCGGCCTGGGCCAACACAAAAGGCCTGTACAAAATGTCTGATTCAGGACTTGAATTAAAAACACAGCAACCGCTGACATGGCAGTCGGTGTCCTCCAAAATAGCCTTTGTACCATATCATATCTTCTCTCACGTTTCTCAGTACCAAAGGCCAAAATGGCTCTAAAATGGGTGCCAGAACAATCTTTAAAAATTCGAGGCTGCTATTCTAGGCAAAAATGCGTTCACTCTCCATGTCACTCTCACGGAGCAGAGCTGACATTTTTAATTATCAAATAGACAATTTTGCGCAATGTGTGACTAAAGACTGACCAGGCAACACCGATCACCACATTTTAAAACACTAATGATATACACTTTCATATAAATCACAAGAGCAAAAGCCCCCTATTGTCAAAATTCGGTAGCTTGTGCTAGATAACGTGCTGTGGTATTGCCTCCACATTCCTAATCTTTGTCAATTTCTGATCACCGGGAATGGAATTGGGAATCGTCCCAGTGGTTTCCACAGCACCTCAGCAAGAAATAGTGCTTCTTGTTCCTATTTCCGCAAAATTGATAGAGGACGCATAAAAAGGAATAGTTCCCCCTGCTGTGCGACATATCACCAGAAGTGGAGATAATCTACGTGCCTGGCCATGCAGGCATCACCTTCAACGGAAAGGCTGACAAACTAGCAGGCAGCCCGAGATCTTCGGGGACCTGGACCCAACGCCAAGGGATGTCAGCAACTGCTTACAGCGCTGGTTACACCAGGTGGAGCTTGACTCAAGGTCTACATGGTCTCTAGACAGGATGCTGGAGAGGGGAACAGAGAGGAGATGGTGTCACATGCCAGGGACCAGTCACAGACATTTAGCCACACAACTGAAGACAGGAGCTATGACACGGAGGGGACTGGTGGCACTGATGGACTTGTTGGAGGGAGAAGGCCCCGTGAGTCATCCAGAGCCGCTACTTCTCTGATGTCTACACATCAACAACAACAACTATTCTGCTATCGGCTGCTTGATAATTCCCAAACATGCCAACCTATTCTCAATGTCACCTTATCACAATATCAATATCTTCTAATATATTTTAAAGGCCACTGAAGGTTAGTTGATGTCATAATTCCCATAACTGCCATAACCTGATTTTGAGCCTGCACAAAAAGAAATTCATCAGTTTTATATCAAATCTAATTGTTTACAAAAACGAATGATACTTTTTACTACAGTACATAATCTATTACAAGACCTATTAAACAGGCAGGGCATGCGCTAGACTTACTTGATCAGGAGTCAAACCCTTGACTTTCTCAATCAGGATCAGGAGTCAAACCAAAGTTTTGGCAAGATCTTGGGGGTCCTGCCACAGGTTTTAAGTTCAAACTTGGAAAATTTAGGATCCTGGCCAAGTTTCAGGCTTCAAAAGACACTTTTCTGGGGTTATCTCGAGCCCTGAACAGGGCCAGAGGAACAAAAGATGAAAACACAACAGGACAAGAGAAACAGAAGAAGAAAAACACTGAACAGAATACAGTGAAATTAAACTCTTGCTGATGAGAATTTTCCAATGACACTTGAAACCAATTTTTCAATTTTCTTGCCGAGGAATTGATTTCAATCAATTGGTGTTTTGCACCTGGAAAATCACGGTCACACTGACAATGAAAGATGAAAGTTGAAGAAAAACCCTCACACTGGTATTTAAAGGAGCGAGAGATGAAGCCGGAGGACCTGTAACGATGTCTCCAAAGTGGTGATCTCATGATGGGATACCTGGGCTGTGCTTCGACAGACCTCAAGAAAATCTGGCCAAAAGACACTGGCTGTGCAGAGACAGGACCCTAGAAAGTGCTCCAAGTTTGTGCAGAAACACACACTCGTCTCTTGACACCCTGAAAGTGACCAACGAGAGTCATGGAATCAAATTTCACCAGCCTAACAGTACAGGCGAAATGCCTCAAAGTTCTAATCTAATGCATGATTGTTATTTCAAGGAATTTCAAAATCAAATGCCCTAGATCTGTGAGGAAATAGATTTTAGAAGTAGATCACTAGTTATTATCAGAAGGTCAGAGTCAATTGACATCATAGTTTGTAAAGAACAAATACTTTTCCTATTCATATTATTGACTGGAATATTTTAAAAAATGATGATGGCATGTTTATCTGATTGTAGACCTCTGTGACTTTGCGAAAAGGTGACATTGACCATGTTGACTCATTCTGAACCATCACAGGTGCTCCGTCCATCACCTCCCCACAGAGTCCGGGTGGGCAGATCGGATCCAAAGCTTGAGGGTCCACTCAAGATAATGTTGACTGTGCTCAGTCACTTCATGCAAAATTGAATCCACCCAGGTTATGGTGACTGTTGTCCACTGTGACGAGTGACACTTAGTCACTTCATGTAAGAATGAATCACTATCGAATACGCGCATCAGACATGCTGTCTGCATCGAGTAAGTGGTAAAATTTCCTATGCCGTAAACTTTGCCCTTTTTTGGAGCCCTTTTCCTTTTGTGTTGGGATAAATTTTTTTTTCAAACGGTGGGACAGGATGCAAAGATTCATATGAGGTATGGAGTAGGTACATGTATATTGTAATTCGAAGAGAAACTATAGCAAGTACCGCATTCAACACCACATTCAAAAGTCAGCCAGCTCCTGAGTGGGAACAACAAATATGCATCACAACAGTGTATTATGGTATGTACATGCACATTTGTCATTACCCACCGACTGCTTTCTAATGTGGTCTAACGACAGCGTTAGAATACAAGACATCTCTTAACAATAGTCAATACATCTTGAAGCAAACTACAAAGTGTATAGGCCTAATGGCAATGCAATGTCAATGTGAATGATTCTGCATATATGACACTGACAGACACCAGTGACAGTCATAACAGAGCCTGTTCTTTTTCCGTGTTCATATCAGATGCGGAGATGCTGCGAGACCGAGTGGAGACATCAACAAGAAACTGATGTCTGTGTCTGTGATGGAATTACGGAACATTTTATCATTTGACATTTTTAGCCCTATGTTTTCTTTTCCCTTTAAGTCTACTCTAGTTCCATGAAAAATCATCTCTGCAAGCTGCATGCAGCCAACTAACATAACAAGCTAAGCAGGTAAACTAATTAAAAAGAGCTGCTGAAATGCAAAAAAACAACAATACAAGATTCAGAAGAAAATACAGCCATCCAGTGGGAAGTATTGTTGATTGTATGTACTGTGTACAAACTACAATACATGTACATCATGTAAAATGTCATTCGAAATCTAAAACGGACACAAACACTGCATTTCAAATGGCGCTCACGCAAAAACTACACCATCGATTAGACTCACCTTTGTTTTGGTAATCATATGTGATGCTAACTTTACAACAGCGAAATTTCCTTTTCCTATAGTTCTTTCAATTTCATAATATCCTATGCTTACTGGCCCAGAATGGGACTTGGACCCCTTCGTGGTCGCCATTTTGTTTACCCTATTTCGACTCCATTGCGCATGCCTAAAAGCTTCTTCGTGGAATGAATTACACTCCTGAGTAGTGGTGGCAATCAACCTGCTTATCAAACATTGGAAACTGCGGATTGGACAGTGAAAATGAATAAGAATGCAGGTGTCACATTCCCCCATATTTTGGTGTTTCCATACAATAGACAGCTTTAGAGAACATGACTGTTCCGCATTGGTGGTGGTGATGGTGGTGGTGGTGATGGTGGAGGTGGTGGTGGTGGGGGGGGGGGGGGTTGGTGGTGGTGGTGGTGGTGGTGGTGATGGTGGTGGTGGTGGGGGTGATGGTGGTGGTGGTGGTGGTGGTGGTGGTGGTGGTGGTGGTGGTGGTGGTGGTGGTGGTGGTGGTGGTGGTGGGGGGGGGGGGTGGGGGGGGGGGTGGTGGGGGTGATGGAGGTGGTGGTGATGGTGGTGGTGGTGGGGGTGATGGTGGTGGTGGTGGTGGTGGTGGTGGTGGTGGTGGTGGTGGTGGTGGTGGTGGTGGGGGGGGTGGTGGGGGTGATGGAGGTGGTGGTGATGGTGGTGGTGGTGGTGGTGGGGGGTGTGGTGGTGGTGGTGGTGATGGTGGTGGTGGTGGTGGTGGTGATGGTGGTGGTGGGGGGGGGGGACACAGAAAAACACTGGTAGAATTATTACCCCCATGCAGGTGTTCATTTCTCGTTGGTAGTTCTTGTGTACAAACTTGGCCGACTCAATCACGCTCTTGGGTAGATTAGATTAGATTGGTTATGGGTAAAGGTTTTCATCTTGAAGCTTCCAATACTTGGTCGGGTCCAATTCTCCTAGATGTGTGTAACCACTGTCGATGATGTACACATAATGCGATGCAACCGTCAAGGCTTTCATGTTCATATGGAGATTTTATTAGCCTGTTATCAACGAGCCAGGTGATGCATGACTAGATGACATCCCTCTAATACCATTCAAGTCGTCGCCATATTGAAAACGCGCTGCAATTGTGACAAGGTCGCGCAGGTGGCAGAGTGATTAGCCGAAATAGTTCCAAGTAATCTTATATTTCGATAGTTGTACAGAATTTTCTCAACTTATCGTATGTATATACCTCGGTGATATAAAATATAATGCTTGCAGTTGATTTTACATTTGAATGGACTTTTTGAAAAGTTTTTAGAATCGAGGTTAACAGGGTCAAAAGAAATAGTTTTTGGCGCCAATGATGTCAGCGACATGGCCGATTTGTTCTAAAGTTCGGGTCGATTCTCTTGGAATCCATTATGCCGATGCTCACTGGCCGGCTGTGATTTTGAAGGGACAAATTAGGTTTGGGATCCAGGTAACCAAGATGACAAGTGTTCGAATTCCCTTCCGTGCACCTCCTCATTCTGTAGCATACTTCTTCTCGCTAATAATGATTTTGCAAGTGTTGTGAGGTGGTTTGTATATGCCTTGCAAATCTAAGGCCAACAGTTACATTCTGTTTTGGTGAGATCTTTATTGCAGTTGGTGATTTTTTAAAGGCTCACGCCGTCTGCCCGTTTACATTGGTCGTCGCTTGAATGAAAATGGCACATTCAACTGCCGTACCGGTACTCCAGTATAACTATATGTGAACGAACGGCGATCCCCTTTAAACATCCTGGCAGCAGTGATTTTCAATCTACTACCCCCTCTCGATATGACGAAGGAGTATAAAAAGCCTGAATCTCAGAATACCCTTTATCTAATTCTAATTTGAGATGTTGGTGCCCTTGTATTTAACAAACTTTGATATTCATATACTTCTTGTATTGCACAATGTAGGACTCCAAAATACCAACTTTCCTTTCTCACCGGCTCGAGCTCCCTTTGATGATCTGCCACATCCATGTCGAGGGTTACCTCCTTTCGCCATCTAGACCCTCAATGTATTGACATTGCTCAGCTTCAAGACAACGCACGTCAATTTTGGCGGAGGCTACGGAAGCAATACCGCTGGAGATTCAGGCCTATGCCTTTCGCATTTTTAGCGGAACACTATTTAATAGGGATTCCGCGAAGCACCCGAAGAGTAACCGTAAACGCCTATCCTATCGTACGACATCGTTGTCATGAGGTCGAACAATTGGATAGGCGTTCACGTTGGCGTTTCAGTGCATTTTCGAAAACTCTCTATGTCGTCGTTCCGTGTGTGTGCTGCCACCGTCGAGTAATGATTCGAACTGAACGTAGGGGCCTACGTCTTACCATGTACGACCGGTGTAGACGTTTGAAATGTCCTTGAATAGAATTTCCAGGGAACAAAGGAATTCCTAGCTATTGACGGTCACGGCTTCTATAGACTCATAATCCATCAGAATACAATACATATGATAGTACCGGACACTATTTTTTAGGGGGACATTTTCTACTAGCAACTCCCAAATTAGAATTAGTTAGTGTTTTCACTATTAAATTTTAAGACTGATCCCTGCGATAGGGCTATATTTTCAAGGTGACATGAGCCCAAGAGATTAAGGGGTACAAAAAAGCCGTGGGGGAAAAAGTTGCGATGGATGGGGGACCTGGTATATGTGGTTAACTACAGATATGGGTCTTTTGTGAAAGTAAGGCCTACAGTACACGTCACAGAAAATTCTAACCGTCAAACTAAAATAGGTCGGACAATTTTCCAAACGGACTTTTTTTCTTATTCAGTGAACCAATCTGCCAACCAGACGGTTCAGGATCGAAGCAGTTGTTCGGAGCAATTAATTCATAGGACACGCGAAGATTGCCGACATTTACTTTATACTGAACTTCAGGCCTTTTACTCGGCACTTGACCGAGCTTCTTTGAAAGACTGTGTATACATAACGCACGGTGTCGTAGCGGGGCGGGGGGCGCAATTGCCCCCCAGAAGTCACCAATGACCAGTTACCGTTTTTTCCTACAGTGTCATTTTGTACCCCTCCCCCCCCCCCCCCATACCAAAAAGCTAGCTACGCCCCATAACGTACACTCCGGACGCACTTGGACCGGCCTTAGGATGATGCATTGGACTGTAACGCTTGCGAGAGGCACCCTGGCGCCAGTAGTTCTCGACATACTCCGCCCTCCCGAAGTTTCGATTAGTCGCATAGGAGTATCAAAAACCTAATCAGATGGTGCGCATCCTGATAAAAGCAGGGGTAAATGTTCGCTTCAATTCTCCGGCCCTCTGAAGAAATAAGTGGGTGCGAGGGGAGTAGCATTCGACTAAAACTGGTATTCAGGGATACGTTCACTACGGCCGAGAATTCATTCTTGCTACGTAGGATGGGAGATATAAGAAGGAAAATAGTAACTCCGAAATACGCTCGGACCCAGCGGTTTTTTTTATTAATTAAATTGATTATTTCTTCTTGAATGAAAAAATCAATTTTTGGGCTTAATTTTATCTGCCTCCATATCCCGGGGAAGCACAATTATGCAATTCACCGGCCTCGTAAGGAACGTTGCTGCGAGAACATGTTATTCGGAAACATTGTATATTTTAGTGCTCTTCAAATTACGCGCCAATGGCAACTTTTGCTTCCACGAGGGCGCCTACAATTAATTAGGAATTTTGATTGGTTGCGGAGCAAGTGCACCTTCAGTCCCGGACCGTGAAGTACACATGGTACATTGTGTGTGTGCTTTGCATACGAATAAGGATCATGAAGTCGAGGTTGGAGCGTCTTCTTGAAACCAAATCACTGTCCGTCAATTTGTCGAGACAAATATCAGTACGCAAATGAAAATAAAAACACACAAGATTAAAGCTATATGTTTTTCTACTGATAAATAACATAACATCGACTATTCTCATACATATTAGTTGCTGATTATTGCATAGTTCTTTGTATAAATAGCGAAATATCAGCATTTTGTGGACTGCGAATTGATTTGTACTACTTTCACTTAAAAGTGATAAGGTTGAAGATTCGCCATTTTTGTCACATGTTCATTTTCCATCTCACATGACCTGTTGTTTGGCCCCGTGATCAACCTTGCTTTATTTCCTGGCAAATTCAAAATTACTGTCGAAACCACATGGACATGCTGGACCAGGCCTTGGAGACAGGGTAAGTGCAGAAAACATTGAAATTCCATAATCAACGCAAATAGATTGCGTACTGCCAAGGGCGCCTGAATTTTGTTCTCGCCATTTCGAAGCCATTCCAGAGCACGAAAATAAACTTGGTTCCTGGGTATTCGTGGATCTGTGTCACGTGATACCACATTTCCTAGAAGAAACCCATGTGGACACTGTTTTTGACACCCGTGCTATGTTTCGCCGGTTTGTGATTGTGCATTGGTTTCTTTTTACGTCTTAATGTTAAATTTTCATGGGATGGCTTTCACAAGTTGCCAGCATAGGCCATATAGCCTAGGCTACATAGAGCAGAGGGCATAAGCCATAATCGACATCAGTATGTACACACTGATCTACATAAATTGTCATGATGATGTATACTGATTGTCTCAGTTATTAGTGCACTAACAGTGTTGTTTATTGACATTGTTGTATACATGTGTGTATGGATAGTAGGCCTATGTCCTGACACTAATCATGAGACATATATAGGCATAGCGCTAAATCCAACTGCAACTGGTTTCAGTTGCTCAAAGCATTTCACCTTTATTACCCCTGGCCCTAGCTATTGGCCAGCACCCCCTACATTCTTGATGCAAGCTCTACTCTATGGGAGTGTCACAGGTCCGAGCTGCAGCTATACAGTGCTCAGGACTAACATTCTAATAGTAATAGTTTGCCATCCATGCCTGCTAGGTACCCATTTACTCTTGGGTGGAGAGAAGCAAGTAGGGTAAAGTGCCTGCTCAAGGTCACAAAGACGAAACAGCGATGACCCTTCCGAGAATCCAACCCACGATCTCCTGATTAACCACTACACCACTGATCTTCCGCTAGTTTCTGCAGTGACAGTCACAGTGACATTGTGACTCGGACTGACGCAGTGACTGTCTTTGACATGATGACTGCATAGGTCTTTTCTTCAACGACGAACTAGAGTCCAAACAAATCGTATGCACACACTGAGAAGACGTCGGAACAGAAGGTCTAAGCAAATTTTGGACAATGTCAATGCCATGGCACAGCCTAAAGTGAAAAGAATAGCAAATGGATTTAAAATGCTTTCAATTCCGATTCAAGTATGTGTCGATCAAAACTTGCCTTTTGTGGCGCGGAACCTCTTTTTTGGGAATTCACCTCATTACGATATTTCAACATGTTTGAAAAAAACGGTGACTCACCCCAGCTCCTATATTAAAATAGGACGCAGTTCTGCCTACTCATGCTCTCTTGGCTCATTATCAGCAGTGATCATTGTTTATTTCCTGTTGCCATGTTTTCATGATCTCACGTGTTCGTGGACACTGCTCAGGATGCAGCCTAATTAGTTAAAAGTTCATTTCATCATACTTAAATGTACCAGAATATTGACCCTGTACTTGGGTCTTGGGAGCTGTGGACAGATTGCTCGACAGGAGTTTCAGCAGAGAGCAAGCAGAACTTCATCAGAGCTGAGAGATTGCGTTGTCTTGCAGTTTCGCTGGACTTAGAAATTGCCTACCGCCCTTCCCTTTATAATGATCTAAGAACCATATGGATCCCAAGATTCTATAGAACTAGACCCAGTATGTTTAAGTTTATTGAATTACCTAATTCGGACAATAAGAAAGTTTGCACTAATCTGGGACACTTTGTATATCATTTGTTTAGAAGACGAGATAGCCTAAATTGATGGTGTATGTATCCTCACGCTGCCAAAATGATGTAAGACACTTATTACCTTTTACTCCTGTACTTTAGGCCGACAGGCCTTGTAGTGTAATGAATAAATAAAAAAATAAATAAAATTAGGTTTTTGGCATGTTTTACATAAAACAAACAATTCATCAAGGATGACATGAAGAAGACGATAACTCAGAATCCAAAAATATATTCTTTCGATTGTTGACCTAAATCTTCCCTTTTTAGGTCAATTAAAATCCCTGGCGAGACAAAGATCTAATTAGCAGATGGAGATAACATCACATTGACAGTAATGTGATCTGTAGATGTGACAATGACATAACACCCGCCCCATGTGATTTTTTTGCAATAACAAAGTTGGACAAAGAAGGGGGATTTATGCTATCACTCAGCTGACCTGATGAACTCATCAGCGTTTATTTTGAATATAAAAGAGACAAACATTTTTAAAATTAACTTTGTTTGTTTAAATTTTCAGAGAGGAACTTGCATTGCGACATCTGATTCACTAAGATTTTTCCTTTACTTAGCATTGACTTGTTTGATTGGATTTTTTTCTGACATGTTCATGGTTTCTCGTAATTTTAGGGGTCAGGAGCCAAAAGCTAGCGACTCTCCATCTCCAGAGGATCAAGTCACACTCACAGGTAAGTAAGGAAGTTGTCCAACAAACTTTCCCACATTTTCTGACTTGATAAAATATGCTTTTAGACTCATGATATCAGTGGAACCAATAGCGCATTACTTCAAAGTACATGTAATATGTTTTTTGGTGGAGTCTAGTAATCACGCAGTCGGTTCCGTCACACCTGTTATGCACGTTAAAAGAATCTGTCGACCGTTAGTTAATACACCTGTTTTGGACGTTAAAGGAATGTGTCACGATTCAAATTTCCTCGCCACATTAATTCTTGCTACGTAGGATGGGAGATATAAGAAGGGAAATAGTAACTCCGAAATACGCTCGGACCCAGCGTTTTTTTTTATTAATCAAATTGATTATTTCTTCATCAATGAAAAAAAATCAATTTTTGGGCTTCATTTTATCTGCCTCCATATCCGGGTGGCAGTGATTCTCACATGCAGAATTTCTTTCTCTGTAGATTCAAGACCTTTCTTCTGAGGAAATTTTCACAGATAATGGGTGATATGAATAAAGACTAGCAAATGTTTTTATCTAAAACTCCATGTACATTTACACTAGACCTTTCTGTACAAAATTGAAGTAAAAGCATTTGCTAGACTTTATTCATATCAGCCAATGATACATAAACTATTGGTGAATGATTTGCCAAAAAATGTACTTATTCATTAATGAGCGGTGTTTCTTCAACATATCTATGTCCAAGTTGGCCCATTAATACCAGAATCACGTTAACCTTTCTTGGCAATTTCAGAAGCTGCTGATGGGACATCTGCAATCACTGACGTAGCCAGCCAGGGCACGATTAGTCTGGACCCGTCAATGCAGTATCAGTTCAGAGCCGAGGCTACACAGGGACTGGATGGTGAGTACATTGCCTCGGACAGAGCACTTCGCTTTGATTGTTTGTCATATCTGCAAGCAACAAGCTGTCGAGAAGTTTTGAAGCTTGTAAAGTTTTGTTTTCACTTCATGAAAGCACGAGGGATTGGAGCAGCCAGTATCTTCTTCTTAGCTTTCGATTTTCTTCCATCATGTCTATGACTATATTACCACGCCTATGTCTCTGATATACCTGGCAGTCGTTTCTTAGTCCTCCCTGGATCTCCAGAGCTTTGTCTCCATTGTCGCACTGTCCTATGGCCAGTCTCGGTGTCCCAGATTAGGCAGTTGGAGCAGCCTAATGAAATGGATTTGGATCTAACGTATGTAAGCTAGTACATGTTCATCCTGACAATATCAGGCCCTTTCGCTCAATGCATATTTACTCCCTCCAACATGCATAAGGAGAAGTCGTGTTGTAGGCCCTGTTTGGAAAAGGATGGTACATGTTTTGCCTGGTACTACATGTACCTGCAAAGATTGTTTTATTATTTGTTTATTTATTTGGCTTGAAGAGTTATTTTCCTATTTTCAGGCCAGGTTACGTACCGGGTTGTTCAGGTGGCCCAGCCGGATGGAGGGGACGCACCTGCTCAGGTTGTCCAGGCATTCCCAGCAGGAACGCAGGTTGGTTTTGGCTCTCTGGTCTAAATTTTATGCGGTGATAAACATTTCGTACTGCGCCCAGGGGTTCATACCCACAATAGGATTGTTTTACCTGTACCTATTAAATAGGTCTTTGTTGAAGAAAAGACACTTCTCAACTGGCGAAAACCCGTAATTTGTTAACACACCATGTGTAAATTTACTCGAAAATGATGGACACTATCCATGGTAATTTGAATGACTTGAAATTCTAAACTTACCCCATCAGCAGAATGAATGTGTTAGAAATCTTTCCTAGATCCAAATACAAACATTTAAAATTTAGATGAGACTTCAGAGAAAACCATCCATTCAGGGTTCAGTGGAACCTCCCTTAGCAGACACCTCTCTATTCAGGACAACCTCTCTCTATTAAGGACACTAGATTTGGTTCCAAATTGGTTGTTTCCATTCAATTTGACCTCTCTAATCAGGGCACCTCTCTATTAAGGACAGTCAGTCCCGAGGGTGTCCTTAATAGAGAGGTTCTAGTCTACTGTATATAAATAATAGCTCTAGCAGATCTTTGGTATAACAGTCGCCAGTCAGAATGCAGATTTGATTCGCCAGGGTGATATTGAGGGCTATTGAGTCCTGCATTTCTTATGTTCTATAACTCTATCTTCCTGCCAGGTTATTCAGAGCCCTTTCAACGGTGGCTCCCCCTCACAACAGGACGATGGAGCTGAGCAGCGATTTACATATTTTCCGACCGTGACGGCAGCCGGTGATGCAGTTTCCTCCCAAGGCAACGAGGTCGCCACTGTACCACTTGGACAGGTTTCAACAGCAGCTGGAGGTTGGTTAATTCTCAAACAGAGCATGATTAATTCTTCAGATATATCCAAAATATTGTAAACGGCCAAATTTCTGCGGCGTTGTGATGATTTTGGATTTTAAAAAGCACAATTATGACTCCTTTTGGCTCGAAAAGTCATTTTAGATTCAAGAAATCTTGATAAAAAGCTGTTTGTCTATCTGGAGGGAAGACATTTTCCTGTTTTTTAGGGCAGCCACTCTTGTATATTGGCACGACAAACGGTGAACTTAGGTCGGAAATCTGGTCCTGGATACCTCTTCATCTTGACCTATGTTATTATCATGAAATAAAAAATGAAAATAGGAATTATTAAATTTTTTATACGTGGCCTGTATACTTTGGACATGGAAAAAAATTAATGGGCAAACTGCCCTGGAATTCACCCGTGTTTTCCCACATTTCTGCACGCTCACAGTGGACATACAGGGTGTTGCTCAATCGCCTGATGTGGTCTCGGTCCCATTGTCCAGTGCTGGAGGTCTGTATTAAAGAGATTCAGATTTTGGTCAGAGACCGATGAGGTACATTGTGTATTTTGAAAACGGATATCACGTTGTCTGTGTCAGAAATGCAATGAAACACTGCATCTCTAATAGATTATTTTTAACAAAACAATCGACTTGACTTTATACTGTTAACCAGAGAAAAAAAATCACCCCGTTGTCGGATCAAAATCTGAACCTCTCTATTTTCGATTGATACTTTGTGTTTTTTATATCACATTTTCTTGTCATGTCGCATCAGTCTATATACTCTCTTTATTCTAATTTTCTACATTTTTCTAGGTCACCTAAATTATGTACTCTTGTTTTAATTGACATTTATATTCCCTTTCGTGTGTCATTCTAAATCATGTCTACCAAGCACTATATTTTCTTAGTAGAATTTTTCAGTACATGTACCTACCAAACCATTGTCCGTTTATTTTCACGATTTTTCATTACATATTTTCCTTCAGGCCTTCAGTACTTACATGTTTTAAATGGCAAGTCTTCCTATCTTGAATGTATCTTAGTTTCAATTTGTTACATTGTTCTTGGTCAGCTACTCTTGTTTTACTTGACGTTACGTGTATATTCCCTTTCACGTTGCTTTCCAAATCGTGTCCAACAAATCGAACACTTGGTTTTATCAAAAATTGATTGAGACTAAGAATGTGGAAGCAATATAACAGCATCTTATACACCACCAGGTACCAAAATCGGACACTAGGGGGCTTTTAGAAGCTAAACCGGCTCCTAACCAATAGCTATTGTTGCTATCATAAATCTGGGTATTGCTTGCTTTATTATTAGTGATTTTAAACAAGCTATTAGCTTGGTTATAATGGTCTTGATAAAACCATTGGTGCTGTAACTTTGTCTGGCCCCCAGCCCAGTAACTAGACAAAGCCCAAGTCGTGTAAAGACATTCATAATTCCAGCCAACAGCAACCTTTCTAGCGACGGTGAGAAATCATCTAACACGTCTCACAGACTTTATTTACTTTCCCAGGTCAGTTTTACGTGATGATGTCACCACAGGATGTCTTACAGGGCCAGCAGCGGACTCTCGCCCCAAGAACTCATAGTTTCTCACCCAAGATAGAGGGCGGTAGAAATACGAGGGATGAGAGGAGGAGAGCTACACATAATGAAGGTGAGACCATCAGTCAATGACTTCCCTGCTTAGTTTTCTTTCGCACCTTAAATTAAATGAGTTGTCGGACCAAAACGTTCAGAAAACTTACTTTGGCTGTGGCTCCGTTTGGTGAATCCAACACAGCATGTGCTACTCTATCTCTCGTTGGAGAAAAATCATATCGCTGTCGTAAACAGGAGGCGCTGTATGTGCTACATGCAAACTCCATGTTATATTGTAATGATAAAGGCAGCCTACAAAGGACACCCTCAGGACTGACAAATGCTGTCCTTAATAGAAAGGTGTCCTGATTAGAGAGGTCAAATTGAATGTCATTGAGCAATTTAGGACCAAAACTAGTGTCCTTAATAGAGATGGTGTCCTTAATAGAGAGGTGTCAGCTAAGGAGGTTCCACTCTATACATAAGTTACTTGTTTATGTGTTCTGGAGGATGAGTAGGGGCTGATTGATAGCACGTTTATTGATTGATTCCGATAATTGCAGTTTACACACGCCCGTGTGGGCGGAGTAAAAAAACCTTTGAGCTGTTTGGAGAATGAGAGCACATGTATGATATGTGATAATGTCAGCCTACTGATGTTTGCCTTCTGAAGCCTGTGTTACATTAGAAAGCGTAACAAAATAATGCCTGATGTTGTGTGATCATACACTAAAGTTCCGGAATATGATGTTTCAGTTTGAAGGAAGTTGTGACCTTCCAGAACATACCTGAGTCGTGCTAGCCTAATGGCTAAAATTGCTGAGACCATTGTACTTGAGTGTCTATGCCAAGATTTCACCCAGGCGGTAAAATGTGAGCTGTATTTGGCTGCCTGTTGGGGATAGATAACACACAATGAATGATGATGTTTGTTCAACCATTTTGTCGAATTAAGTGCGTAGGGTCCCAATTCTTGGCCACGCTACCACAAGGGCTGAACCCCGCCGTGGAAACCTGATGGGTTTTATATCGAGTTTTCCTTCTCCTAGACTGGTTGTCTACCATGGCTTAGGAGGCCAGTCCCTCCTTGCCATAAAGATGATGATGATGATAACGGAACTCTCCATACTATTTTGTATATATCATCACCTCCATTTCAGTTGAACGACGGAGACGTGACAAGATAAACAGTTGGATTGTGCAATTGTCGAAGTTGGTGCCAGAATGTGCTCAGGATCATACAAAGCAGGGACAAGTGGTTGGGGTAGGTAGTCCCTCACAGGCAAGGGGCAAAAGTCACCTAGCCCTCACATTTTCCAATCCAAAAACCGTTTGTGTTAGAGAACCAGTGAACAAAAGAATGCCATTCAAAGATTTTTGTATCAAAAGGATAATTGATTTTTGGGGCCCTACTGCTGTCCTTCAGTACCAATCGCGATGGCCTGGTGGTAAGGTGTCCACCTCATAAACAGAAGTTCGCAGGTTCAAGGCCCGCTGGTAACCTCTTTCCAATGCTGCCAGTTGGTTAGCCCCTAGTTAAGGTAGTTAAATATAGGGTGCAAACCACCTTCTCACCAGGCGCCTGGCATTGGAGAGAGGAGTTTGGAAGTAAAGAGTGTCTCATGCACCAAAGCTGGCTGACCCTTTCATCAGGGGCAACCCCCTTACCAGCAAACTTGACTTTACTTTCTGTTCCTGCAAGCTGGAAGGGCTGGAAGAGGACACTATCATAAAAAAAAGATTGTGTTGTATGATAGATTGGTAGCTATAAGATTCTTCTGAACCCCTTCTTGCATATCTCGTACAGAACAAGGGAGCCATACTCTCGAAGGCGTGTGACTATATCAATGAGCTGCGGGCAACCAACTTGCATATGGGGGAGAGCCTTAAAGAAACGGAGCGCTTGTCGGTCGATACTGAATTATTACGGCAACAGTGTGAAGAACTAAAACAGGAGAATGCAGTCATGCGAGCCACATTACAACAGCACGGAATCGTCCAACCCTAGATCTCAACTCAGCAAGACAATTAAAGGTAAGGGGTCATGTTGGTTATTGGTTATGATTCTATTCACATTGGATTGTAAGAAGCCTTCTGATTGGTGGATGCGAAAAGAATGTTGCTCATTGACCAATCAGACAGCTTGTTACATTTTGCACCTTGCTAATATATTTCATGACCCCTTCCCTTGAAGTGTCTTGCCCTCAGATTTAGAAGTGATAGCGACGTGGCAGGTGATTTGAACCCGCTACCTCTCCGGTTTAGAGTTCACCTTCTCAAAAACCACACCACTGCCCCTCCCCTCCCCTTCAATTTGCACCTTTCCTCAGGTGGCAGTTAGGGACTCCAGATCAGGTATTGGTTGATCAGAAGGGCTGTGCTCAGTCATGGCCAGACTTTCTGCACCAATCAGTCATAATTTATGTGTCTTCTGATATAAGGTAAAGTGGAACTTTTATACCCCTGGTACAATTATATCTTCTGTGTGCATTGATGTGTACTGCAAGCTGTTTTATACACTGTAGGGGCTACAATTATAGCCTCTGCATACATTTAAGTGTACTGCAATCTGTTTATACACTGTAGAGGCTACAATTATAGCCTCTGCATACATTAAAGTGTACTGCAATCTGTTTTATACACTGTAGGGGCTATAATTATAGCCTCTGCATACATTAAAGTGTACTGCAATCTGATTATACACTGTAGGGGCTATAATTATAGCCTCTGCATGCATTAAAGTGTACTGCAATCTGTTTTATACACTGTAGGGGCTACAATTATAGCCTCTGCATGCATTTAAGTGTACTGCAATCTGTTTATACACTGTAGGGGCTACAATTATAGCCTCTGCATACATTAAAATGTACTGCAATCTGATTATACACTGTAGGGGCTATAATTATAGCCTCTGCATGCATTAAAGTGTACTGCAATCTGTTTTATACACTGTAGGGGCTACAATTTTAGCCTCTGCATGCATTAAAGTGTACTGCAATCTGTTTTATACACTGTAGGGGCTACAATTTTAGCCTCTGCATGCATTAAAGTGTACTGCAATCTGTTTATACACTGTAGGGGCTACAATTATAGCCTCTTTGTGCATTAAAGTGTACTGCAATCTGTTTTATACGCTGTAGGGGCTACAATTATAGCCTCTGCATGCATTAAAGTGTACTGCAATTTGTTTTATACACTGTAGGGGCTACAATTATAGCCTCTGCATGCATTAAAGTGTACTGCAATCTGTTTATACACTGTAGGGGCTACAATTATAGCCTCTGCATGCATTAAAGTGTACTGCAATCTGTTTATACACTGTAGGGGCGACAATTATAGCCTCTGCATGCATTAATGTGTACTGCAATCTGTTTATACACTGTAGGGGCTACAATTATTACCTCTTTGTGCATTAATGTGAACTGCAAGCTGTTTTATGCACTGTAGGGGCTACAATTATAGCCTCTGCATGCATTAAAGTGTACTGCAAGCTGTTTATACACTGTAGGGGCGACAATTATAGCCTCTTTGTGCATTAAAGTGTACTGCATGCTGTTTATACACTGTGGGGGCTACAATTATAGCCTCTGCTATATTTGTACCACGTTACCTAACCAAACAGAAAGAACCAATCTGCTGCTGGAGGAGAGTTGCAATTTCAGGATACAACACAACAGTAACGACCCCTCTTAGCGGTTCATCTGAGTCACGGCGACAAAATTTTCTTGTTCGCCAGCATTTTGCTCTGCAAGTTTGGTTTAGTTTGACAATTTCTTCATTTCTTTCTCCTCTCTTTCAGAGCAAGGGCGGAATTCTTTCAAAAGCGTGCGACTATATCAACGAGTTACGGACATCGAACATGCGGATGATGGAAAGTTTAAAAGAAACAGAACGATTGTCCGTGGACTCGGAATTATTACGGCAACAGTGCGAAGAACTCAAACAAGAAAATGCCATCTTACGCACCCAGTTACAGCAGCATGGACTTGTGCCTTCAGATATAACTGGTGCTACGTCATAAGAGTGGACCATGTACATAGCGACTGTTTGCTGAAGCGGGGGTGTCCTCTGTTGCCATTTTTGCTTGTGATGGTGATGCGATGATGTTGCAATCATTAGGTTTTGTACCAGCTGTTGGAGTGCTGCCTACTTGTAAATCTTTATGGCCATTGTCCACCTTATTCTAGTGATTGTACTCTAGATACTAAAATTGGATGAAAATGTCTCTAAAATATTGCAATATTTTCAAAAATAACCAAACAACACATTTGGATACAATTTTTTACCTTCTAGTGTAAGATTGTACACCTTGTCCTTGAACAATTTTGAGGCAGGCAGATCTGCTGTTGGTCCTACGGTCTTACGGTAGCAGCTCCGCATATCATGATTTGGCCATCCAGTTGCAAGTGTAGTCCAGGTCCACTGGTGATGACAAGAACTAGGATTAACTACACCCTATCACAACTCCATCCAAAGAAAATTGCAATAGGAATTTCCTGCTAAGGGATGACCCATATCTGCTACAAAAATAAATCTTGGAGCAAGTAGCATTAGTTCAAAATGCACTGCGTGTTGTGACAATTTGGGTAGATTACCGTTTCTAGTATGAAGTTCACCGTTCCTAGGATGTTTTGGATGACTTCAGTGATCATCCTAAAAGCACTTGAGCAAGGCACTTCACCTTGAAAACTTACTTACTTAGGACTTGTCATGTCTTGAGGGCATACAAAACTTCATTTATATCAGTATCCACATTTTTTCGGTCGCCAGCCTGCCTGTCGATATTTTCCCAGGTCTGGCTGCTTCATCTCCTCTACCATACTTGACCAGGTCTCTTTTAGACTGCCTTGATTCCTTTCCCCATCAGCTGTCCATCGAATAAAATCCTTGGGAGTTTGCCTGGTGGCGTGCAAGTCCCAGGCTACTCTACCATCCTTTTGTGAACAGTTTTGACGTTTGTGTGCACCCGATTCTTTGAAAATCTGGTCTGTGGGTTTTGGGATTTTTTCGGACTATTCTGCTTACTCCGCAAATTTCCGTTTTGCAGTAGAAATGGTTAACCCTCAACCTCCATTTTCTTTATGAAGTGGTCTAATGCATTAACTGGAAGAGTCGAAACGGGGAAATTGAGGTGAAAAGGGTTGATATTGAACTTATCAATTGTTCGGTTGATTTTGTAAACTCCCATGCACATCCTTATCATGAGCTATCAGGACTTATCAGTATTTTCGGTTCATGCCAGATTTGTTGTCATAAATGTGGTTTCATCCCGATAAGCCCAGATTGCTGTATTTTTCTAGCTGTTTGAGATAAAAAGATCTTCATTTTCCCAATTCCTGATTTTAATGTGTCGTGTTTTAGTGTATGATTTTAGTGTTCAGTACCCAAGAATATAGATGGTTTACAGAAGAGCTACAGGATGGATTTGGGTACATCTACAGTAGATAGAAACTCTCTATTTAGGACACCCTCACCGGCATAGCCTAGATGCTAAAACTGCTGGCTATCATGAAATAGTTGGTTGGGTGGGTCTGATCCCCGGGAAAACTCTGGATTGTGTATCTGGGTCAATAAGTGTGGCTTTCAAGGAATTAAAATTGCTGGCTCAAAACACAACATATGAGTATTTGAGGGTCTGTCTGATGAGATTAAGAGCGATGTTCCCTTGTTCCTGAGTGTCACTGCCGGGGCAAGCAAAAGATCCCACACAGGTTGACAGTAGCCTATAGTGGCCTCCATACCTCCAGGAAAGATCCAATAGGGTTACAATACTGGTAATAAAGATGATCTTCAAAATTGTAAAATCCCCAAAATAATCTGAAAAACAATTGCAGCCTTCCTTGTCGGAGGTTATATTACTGGAACCACAGCTATTTTTTAAGCCTCGCTATTGTTACCTGTTTAGAATCGGGTCAAGAAAAGAAGGGCAACTTATGGTTGAGTGATTTCCCCTACTGAACACGACGGTCTCAAACCTTCAATACATATCTTCAAATTATTTATGGTAAAATTGTTTTGTTGTAGAATTTGTTGTGCTTTTTCTGTCCCATGTAGTCACTATCACAAGGTTCAGGGGCGTATATCGAGACATTTTCAAATTAAAGTTACTTCCACGCTCAGGGATGTGACGATGTTTGATTTTTGGAGCATTTAAATTTTTTATTTCCTAGTGAAAAGGGTTTAATATGACAGCAGAAATTGAAAGCTCTATGCCTCAGCTCTCTCCGTGGAACTTTTCATTTTCAAAATTTATGATGAGACAGGATAAGGATACAGTTTTAAATGACTATTGTTTTAGCTCGGTTAATATGGCACATTTGAGTAAAATATTCTTTACAGTCTCAACATTTTCAGTGGGCATTGAAATTTTGTTGGCCAGTACTTGCTGCTGTGTTCCCAATTTAGGCCAGGCTTACATACGAGTCATATTTTCTCTTGTCGGTATGTTCAGTAATTGCCTTTTGCTTGAACGCAAGACTTGAAACGACTTTAGAGGGGGTATTGGCATCATGAAACTTGTGTAGTACGCTCTTTGGAAATGGCTTGTTCTCAAAGTGACATGTCACAAGTGTAAACTGGAACTCTATGTTAGCTTAGCCTAATGAGTAATAATGGGTGAGTAGCATCTGTAGATCTGGCTACAAGTGTGCGTGTATCTGGATTTGAGTAAAACAGGTTTCCTAGGCATCTTAAATTTGCTCTGTAGATCTGCCATGTAGTATCGACAGGGATGTATGTGTATGTATGTAATGTATTACGCGGCTTCACAAATGCCCTGTAAATAAAATTTTGTTACACTAAATAAAATATTATGTGAAAATAGTGTTTGAAAATTTTTTTATTAACGACTCTTTAATATGCCGGTTGAAGTAGATCTCAGGTGCTTGCTTTGGCTCTATGTAACTAGTGGAAACGCCAGGATGAATGAGATCAAGGCTACCAAGACATGTGGTCCTTGATGTTGAGACCGAGTGGCAACATGGTCCAGTACGACTCTCTGCTGAGTCTGGTGGATTTGGAACGTGGCGCCTCTGGTGGGGCATGCAAGAGTGTGGTGTGAGAGAGTTGGAGGCGCTGGCCTCCCTTTCCGATAAGATGTCGATGGGCTCGGTTTCCCACGAGTCCCTCCTTGGAGTCAGCAGCCTTGGAGTCCGATGCTGGTTTTGATCCTTCATAAAGGAAAGGATGATGGTTTCCCTGGTTTTCGAGTCAACAAAAAAATGTTATATGGATAGACAACAAACTAAAGTACATAACTGTAAAAAATAATTTATTTTCAAGGGTGATATACAATAATATGACTTAATACATCTCACTGTACAATACACACAAGACATAGTATAGTTTTTTCTCTCCAAAATACCCGATATATGTATGCAATAGATTCCGAAGCCTCTCAACCATCACCAATAATTTATCATGACCCTTTATATCTCCTGCCTCTGGTAGGTATGCTGTTACCCGAAACATTTGTTTCCTACTGGTCTCCGGTTGCCTACCTTTTCTTTGACCAAAAAACTTCGCATTTTGCCAAGTATATTCTGCACAGATTTGGGAGCCGTAATGCATAATATACGGTCGAATTGAACTTCATGGTCACAATCTCGTTTTCATACTGACCACCTGAATTATCAAGACTGTGTTATATATTCCTAACAACCCGGGAAATAATATTCTATTTTCACACTGGCTAGAAGCAAAATGCTACCAGTTCAAAGGTAAATTTAAAGAAAAACACATTTAGCAACGTTTTTCTGTTTGATATGACTGAAGAAATCGTGATTGATGACAGATTGCAATCGCAAAGGCAAAAATATTACAGGAAAATAACCATCGAGACTAGAAAAGAGGAACATTTTTAACTGCATTCACAGCTGTTTTTCCCAGGGTGACTCAGCTGTTTTGAAGACAGAAAGCAGGATAAATCTTTAAATATGTACGATATCCCGATACACTTCAATGTGCCGTGCTAGCCCATTTGACCTTTTAGCAAAACATGGTGATGTTAACTTTGCCAATATCGATTTGTACGACTAATAATACATTTTCAAGTACAGTGTATCTTTTATTAGCACAGGAGTGTGAAGTTGAAGTCAAAACCCACATTGAACAAATTCGCACAAGGATTTATTCGATGTGGGTTTTGACTCTTAACTTCACACTCCTTGTGTTTATTAGCAATTTCATTGGCAAAGTGCCTCTGAAGGTCATCATTTGCTGACTTGAGCCCTTAACGCCTACTGCCTAGCTGAGAATATTCAGTGGCGTATCACCATGGGACCTATTTACCCACGTCCCTGCAATAGCCAACACCACGTACCCAATTGCCTCCAAAATGTCCACACCCAAAATGTCCACACCTCAAGTCACAAGAATGTTGCTATATATTCTCAAATCAGCAATAGGCATTATCAAACATTCGTATCCAGTGGGTTTACTTATTTTGCAATTTATTGCTGGTGTCAACTGTCCAGCACACCGATTCACACTGATCGTGGACATAAAATATATTAGCAATAATATATACATTTTTGTTGAGCCACTGCGACCATCCTCCCAACAGCTGTATTCCTCCGTTGAGCTACACACACACCACAGACAAAATCATCATGAAAACGAAAACATTATGAAATACTCAAGGGTCTGTCAGATGAGACTAAAAGCCGTGGTCCCTTGTACCTGAGTGTCTATGCCAGGGCAAGTAAAAGATGGTGGACAGTAGCCTATAGTGGACTCCATACCTCTGGCAAAAATCCAATAGGGTTATGACGCCGGTAATGATATGATATGATATTGTTTTCAGAATGTTTTTACATGTTTTAAGCGTCACCCACACATGACTTACAAAATGGCACAATTGTGTCAAAAATTAATGACGAAGTGCGTGATCCATGACAACCCATGCCTTTCAACAAGAGGCATCACTGCGGAAATGTTTTCAAAATATTTAGCGTCACATGCACAGGACAGACAGAAAACAATGTCATGTGCAAAGATACACTGCATGATTTACATCCAGAAATATTGTTCCAGAACAATGTTTTTATTTCTTTCAACAACCGCAAACGACAGTCAAATGAACATTAGGTAATTTTTCGTCAATTTGTCTGTTGTGTGCACACTGCTTTAGAGTGAGGCACTTGACAGGGTTAAAAGTGTTATTGGAACATACTCAGTTAATTTTTAGTAGTACAACCTGAGTCCAGGTGTATTTTTACAGAGGACCAACAGGTGGACTTTGCTAGTTGGTCAGTTCAGTTTGTGTAATGGAGTCAAGTAGGTAGACAACTAATATATGCTCTGGAGGAGTAAACTTTGTACCAAGGGTAGGAAGTCAAGGAGACAAGCAACACGGGTCGGCCCAAAGGATAGGAGTAGGAACAGTAGGACTGCAGTGAGTATAAACCAGTTTTCAAAAAGACGTGAGACTGCGGGCCTACATTTTTGGATATAGACTCTGATGCGAATAAATTAAATCATTGGCAAGGTCAATAGCGCATGACCTCATGAAACGCACGAAACATCGAGATTTTTTATTCTTTGGCAGATGTCTTGTTCGAATCTGTACAGAGTCAGATGTGCGAAGTTTCTCAACCCTGTCAAGCCCCACACTCATGTGGAGGAATATCAGCTGTTTCATAAATCGTCTGGCTATGCATAAATAGGAATTCACTACACCGGTTCCATTTCCAGTTCCTCAAAGGGTGCCTCCTCTTCGCCAGCATACATGGTCGCATGGAGGGCTATCACAAATATCGAAGCACCTGCAAGATGAAATTGAATAATTATATGAAATATGGCTTCTTCTTCTTCTGTGTTTGGAATTTTTGAGATGCAGGCATAGTCAGTCCATTTTTGGTCTTAAACAAAGCCAGTTGTCCTAATGGAGTTTGGCGACAGAGCCACAGAGCCCCAAAGCTCAGTGGTCAGGGTGGTGTATTTCTGCAAGTATTCCTCTCGAATAGAGCAGAAGGGCACCTGACTAGTGTTTTGAAGGTCCTGAGTTCAAGGTCGGCCAGTGCCACTTAGTGAATTCTCAACTGGCCCAGAATTCGCACTCCTTGGTCTCACCAGAAATGTTTCTGGATAAGAAGCTGGGCAAGGAATTGTAATGCACCTTGAGACTGTTGAGTGTTGTACAGTATAAAGCACTAAATCTTCTTCTTTGAGTTTAACTGTTCAAACTTTTACACTGTTGGGCATCATTCAAGAATGTGGCAGTGCAATGCAAATCTGCCTCTGTCTCCTGTAGCTTTACTTGGAGAGGCCAGGCCTACCCCAGTTGGTAATCAGAGGACATTCTTCCAGGATGTGTTATAGTGTCTGATCAGGAAACCACATTCACAGATGGCAAATTCACACAGGCCCAGTTTTCGTAGATGTGTTCATTTCTTTTTTTATCTTTTCATTTCCCATAATGGCTTAAAAAGGGGCGATCATTTGGAGCTGTACGTACCTATCAACCAGAATATGACAGATCCAGCCCCAGCGATCCAAAAGACTGGAATGGATATTACTCCTACAGCAGCATATTGTTGAGCAAGTGTCAGATCTCGTCCTGCAAAACAAAAACGGAAGTGTCCGTCATAATTCTCAGGATAAAAAATTCAGTTCTAACACAATCAATGTCAATCATCACCATGACATTTCAAATGGTTACACCATTCTTCTGCAGAAGTAGACATCTGACCGCTCGATGTCATAGCGGACAGACTCCGATCCCGCACGTGACTTCATCTGTAGCCCCCTTCGTCTCGATTCATGTTGGTGGTTTTACGAATCCAACCGTATTGCGTGGCAGCCAGCAGTGTTAACCATAGGCTATGAGGCAATGAGGTTTAGCAACATTATCAACTTGATGAACAAAGACAACTACATGAAACTTCAGAAAAGATGGGTCAGTTCAAGTCAATGGAGAATACTTTGGGCAAGACTTGGGCCACCTTTGTCACAGATTTTCTTCAAACTTGGGAGCATTTGTTGCCTCTAGTCTAATCCCAGAATTGGATATCCCAATTTTACAAAATTTAACTAACGGTATGGATTTTTACAGGTCTTCAATGCAATGTGATGTTGGAGACAATGTGCTAATTTTGGAGGTGCTTTTCATACATGTAACCTTGAAATCCCACCTTCAGGACAGCATCTCTTTATACTAGGAATCTATGATTGTAACAAATAATAATAATAATGTGACGCATTTATATAGCGCTCCTCAGTAACGGAACTGTTAAAGCACTGTGGGATATCAAATTATTACCCCGGTCTCCACAGAAATCAATCAGGGGTTTCAAGGAGCAACCAGAAGGCGCTCACTTGAACTTGACCAGTGGGGGAACCAAGCAGTGACTCGGCCGGGAGTCAAACCCACGACCTCTTGATCATGAGGCCGACTCTCTTCCACTGCGCTACCGATGCCCCTGAACAATTCTATTGCAAGTCAGCCACTTATTAACGGTACCGGGGGTACTTTGAAAACTGTCCTTACCCATTACTTTGATCTTTTGATCTGTGTTCTTTATGCTAATGATGTAACATGCTCCAAGCGATGCGGCGATGGCTATCAAGAGTAACGGAGATGTTATACTGAAATGGAAGATCGGTATATGAACTTATGCGGATCCAACACAAGTGCATTATGAGCAGTGAAGTAAAGTAGCACCTCTCTATTAAGGACACCCTCGGGACTGACTAGTGCTGACCTTAATAGAGAGGTGTCCTGATTAGAGAGGTCAAATTGAATGGAAACAACCAATTTGGGACCAAAACTAGTGTCCTTGATAAAGAGGTGTCCGCTAGGGGAGGTTCCAACGTATTTCACTTTAAATACGTCTGTCATTCAGGATAACTGGGTCTTGACGCACTTACAATGTCAGCTCAGAACCTCACCACACTCGACTCCAAGCCAGGATGGCTTACTGCTACTATAGGTCACAACATCGTAGCATACCCTTAAGGTATCCGCTACCTGGGGTATAATGTGTCAAGGTAAACAGGTCAAATTATCATTCGCTGTTTGAGCACCACAGTGAGAGGTTCTCATAGTGCATATGTCAATCATACAGGTACAATTTTTTGATTTTGCAAATTCCTTGATGCTTAAAAGCTCAAAGACACCTCAAAATCTGCTCTTTAAATTTGAAAACACAAAATTCCGTTTATATCATGGGCAAAGTCAAGTGTTTTGAAAATCCAAATTCCGTGCCATTTTTTCGGCACCCCTAATATTCCCGAATATACTTACATGCAAAATATAACCAATCCCAGAAACACAAACAGATAATTTCCTTGGAACTTTTCGATATTTTTTACAAGCCTTTGTCCTGCTGGTGCAATCCCTTTCGGCATTTTGAATTGCTTTGTTTGAAAGAATTCATTCCAAGGTTTGACCTTTTCCCGCGTCTTCTGAAACCATTCCCGCGCTTGGATCTTGTTCAACGTAATCGCCATTACTCTGGAAGAAAAATTCACAACGCCAACAGTTATTGACATGATCAGTTTACGAAAGGATTCTTTCCTCCTTTAAATAATGCTGGATGTCTATTAAATGAATGTTACAGCCGGTGCTTGTCCAAGCAGACGTCAATGCAAGTAAATTTCATCCAAAGCAGACGTCAGTGTAAGTAAAGTTTATCCAAAGCAGACGTCAATGCAAGTAAAGTTTGTCCAAAGCAGACGTCAATGCAAGTAAAGTTTATCCAAAGCAGACGTCAGTGCAAGTAAAGTTTATCCAAAGCAGACGTCAGTGCAAGTAAAGTTTATCCAAAGCAGACGTCAATGCAAGTAAAGTTTATCCAAAGCAGACGTCAATGCAAATTGCAAGCAAAGCTCATCCAAAGCAGTCGTCAGTGCAAGTAAAGTTTATTCAAAGCAGACGTCATTGCAAGTAAAGTTTATCCAAGGCAAAAGTCAATGCAGGTTTTTAAGTCGGATAATTCCAATACTCTTGAGTGAAAATATTCCTTTGTCGACTTTGTGTTCGCATGAGAATGGAATAGAAAGTATCTATTTCACTGCCTTAGGCAATTTTTGGATTGTTCCCATGGACTGCCGTGTTGACTTCAGGCAAGTCATGTATCCCCACATGTACCACTGAATAAAACATCAAACTGATAGAAGTCCAGCACAAATGTACACTGGGAAATAATGCTTTCGAAAACTGTCCGTTATGTCAGACAGTCTAAAGATAAACTTGCTCTGTCTAATTCTCCAACTGAAAGAACTTTAAAAAATCTCCCTGGACATGTTCATGCTGCCAAAATACAATCACACAAGTATCATTTTCTTTGCACGCTGGCCAGTAATGGCTAATTAGACATGTTCTTTTTCACACCAAGTGACCATAAAATTACACGTATTCCAGTCCACATCATCAGCAAGCTCAGGGATCATCTCAATGGCTTAATGCCATGTGAGATGGAAATTTTTTCATCAGAGTGGTCAGCAAACTTGATGGGAAAATTTCATCATTTTTAAAGTTCTGGCATATTTCAAAAAAAAATTTGTTGTCAGACATCTGGCTTGATTTCATCATCTAGAGGGTGGGGGAGAGAGTTCGGAGAGAGATAAAAAGTTGTTTCAGTTTCATAGCAATAAGAAGTTTTGAGATGACCCCTAATCAATTTCAATCAGCTGTCAACCGGCGACACCAGGCTGTTCAATAAGCACTGATTTAATTTGTATGTAATACACAACAGCTTTATAAAATTAGAGGTCCCTACAGAGATTCAGTGCAGATTTAAAATACACTACACAAGGAAATTTGAATCAATATTTCTATTGCTGTCATCAGCACAAATCAACACGCCAAGACACTCATCAATGCGCCAAGACACTCATCAATGTGCCAAGACACTCATCAATACGCCAAGACACTCATCAATGTGCCAGTAGGCCTACAGCAGCACCTTAGTTTGTTTAGTGTGTTAATATATCTAAAAGGAGATTCCCTAGGCCAGTTTACCGTCTGACGGGGTTTACGCCACTATAGTAAAAGGTCGGTTTACCGTCCTGCGGGGTTCATGGGTTAACATGTCTTAATCGCGACATCTTGGTCGCTTGGTCAGAGCACAAACTCAATTGTCAATACGAAACTTTAGAACTTCGGTCCCGGAAATGCCGGTGTTGCGATTTGCGCATTACTCATACTGACCAATCAGCCAACAGCGCCAGCAAATGACATAGCGCACCTGATTATGCACGATTTACATCATTTGATGGGTCTGTTCACTGATTGGTCAATCATGCCAAAATTGACCTCAGGATGGGTCGAAACTGACGGATTCAATTTCAACTGTCTTTCAATAAACGGTTGCCGTGCGCGATTTAATATAAACAAATAAATCAAGTCGCTTTCCATATCCATCCAGGGACGGCAAAGATACACCTTATTACAGATGTGTATTGACAATGCAAAATACACAGGTCTGACGTTATCGCGCCATAAATAAAAAGAAGAATAGTTATTCTGCACAGTTTTTTGGTGTCACCCTGTAAACAACATTCCATCAAAACGGTAGCAACTTTCGCCACATTAACGGGTTTTTGTACACATTTCAGCTGTGTGTTTACGCTTACAGTTGGTCAATAATTTAAGGACAATATCAGCAAAATTTCAGAGAAATCGGAATAGGCATTTACCCTAATCTACTGGTGGAAACTGCAGGTTCAGGCCCGTCCAAGTTTCCCAACAATTTTTCTTGATCAGCCATCGAATCTGCTTGTAGACTGAACTGGTCGAGTTGGATAAATCTGTCAAGTTGGTTTGTAGAATCCAGAGCGTTTTCCTTCAAGTTATCTACGCCTGCTTCTTTTGTTAGTTCTAGAAATACACTGGAGAAAGTTTCATTGATGATTGTTCACAATTAATGAGTCAGTTATCGATTTAAAAAAGTTACTTTGACTGTGATCGACTGGTTTTGTCTTACTTCCACCGTGGCCTGCATACTTCGTCATCGTTTCACGAATAGCGATGATGTCACCCTAAGTACACAACAGGGTTCAAGAAGTGTCACTTTTCTGTCTAAAAAGTTGCAACAATCTTCATTTTACTGGCGGTCGTTGATGTGCCAGGTAGGTTTCTTGATTTGTAGTTGTTAATCTTCACATATTCAAGTGTTTTCCATCCATGAATACTCTTGTAAATTCTGCAAATTTATTGAAATTTTGCATTTTGTTGGTAACTTTTTGACAACATCCCACCAGTCTCTGTCCTCAGCCAGCCGGGCGGGGGGAGGGTCACTTAACCAATTAATGTGCACATCCATGTCCTGGTTTTTGTCGGCAAAGACAAATGATGCTTATTCATGACAGTGACAGTGTTTAGCGGCGTACTGGTACTAGTTAGCGGGGGCAGGGTCAGGAAGAGGAAATGCCCCCCCCTGCCCCCATCGCTACATTTGGGGGGCCAGTGTCACAAATGCCCTTCCAACAAATGTGAAACAATCTGCGGATAAGCATGAGAACTGCCAAGAACATTGACAGTTTCAAGGCCTTACATGACATTCCTCTTTAAATGACACTTCAATATTTGACTATATTTAAGTGGTGATGTGAGTCTTTGTGACTTTTTGAGCAAGCGCTTTTGAACATTGGCCAATTTTCAGTTGAAAATGCGCTATATCAAGTTGTTACCAATTATTATTTTCATCTAAAGTCATTTTCCATTGTTGTTCTTTTAATCTTTATTTTGTTACTTGAAGAGATAAAGCCAGCCATGGCCTCCGATCATGCGAGTAGAAACTCAGGAGATGGACAAGCTGAGGTGACACTTCTATCAGCACTGCATTCCAAATATAGCGATGACGGTGATGATGACTTAGGCGACTTGAGCTTTGAGATATGTGTTCCTAAAAGTGCTCCTGGAAAGAAAGGTATGATGCTGGTCCAAGTTGCTCCATCGGCATAAGCAGTAGGCCTAATATTTACGTTAAGTCCTTATTGCTACTCATTGTATTGTTAAAGTACTGAAGGAGATGACGCATAGTTTGAGTTTCTGGAAGTTTTGGGCGGAAAACTTGTTAAATTTTAGGTGTAATAGAATAGAACAGTGTACTGAACAAATTGGTTTAGCTTCTGTTGACATGACACAAAAATGTACCACATTCACATTGAATCCAGATTTGACTCAAGCGATTTGGTCGGTGCAAAGACATGGAAATTTAAAGAACAATTTTCATCATCTTGTGGTTTTTTGTCTCATGTAACAACACTCTTGTTGTTAGTCTTGATGTAGATCCCAATCTGGGATGCTCAGATGTGACCTCCTCATTTCCAAATATAAAACTTAGTTTTCCTTTCTAGCTTCTGGTGCTATGGTGCTTCCCAAGTGTCTTTCTCTGAATGACTATCATATAACGACAATTGGGAATGTTGACGAAGTGGCGGATTTTTGCTCCTGCGTGTTTGAATTGGACCTTACAAAGAACGATATCAATGATATAAACGATGTGAGTATAATAGAAGTGCAGTCAAACCTCTCTATTAAGGACAACCTTGAGACTGAAAGATGTTGTCCCAACCAGGGAGGTGTCTTGATTGTAGAGGTTAAATCTAAAGAAATTATCCAATTGGAACCAAAATGACTGTCCTTGATTAAGAGGGTTGCCTCCTTGAAATGTCATCACCAAAGCTTGGATCCAACTTTGGTCTGGACCCTAGCTCAAGATCTGTCTGGCCTGGTTGGACCTTCCAGGAGCTGGGGTTTCTGCCAGCGTAGCCCTCAGGGTCACAGGGACACATAAGTATCCAAGACACCTGGCTGAGGTATTGGTAGATTTTAAATTTTTACCCTTCTAAAAAGGGCTCAATTTGACAGCAAAATTGGAAAGCTCTATGCATCAGCTCTCCTGAGAACTTTGAATCTTCGAAAATGGGGATAAAAAACCCAATTTTAAGAGGATATTTTCCAAGCTAGGGCAATTCCAAAGACATTTCACATGAAAAGTGATTTCAGCACTTTTTCTCTTGGCGCTGTCCCTTACCAGGCTACCAAACAAGGTTAATTTAAATCGCTCGTTTGCCCAGCACTTCAAGGCCTGATTTATATTTCCAGGTGGTCCTAGTTGCTGGGAGACTTCCCCTCCTGACATTCCTCAACCTGTCTTCCAACCCGCTAAAAATCGGCCTCAACCAGGACGTGCAATTTGAACCAAATCCAAGACTGAAAACACTAGTCCTAAATAACTCTGGAGTGATGATGGAAACTGTTCAAAGATTGATGGAAATTTTCACGGAGTATGTATCATGCCACTGGGAGACACTTCAGTATATAAATGCATTTGAGATCCGGTTTGGTGTGTTGTGTGTGATGTCAACCTGGCTTCTCCCAATTAGCTGGTTTGAAGGAAATTTGCGATCCTGTCATGGGGTTGTGAGTGATACAAATCTGGCTGCTTCCAATTAGCTGATTCAATGGAAGCCGTACCTTGAATAATTCAGTTGACGACTGTATTGGCATTCACCTGTTGTACTGTAAGTTTGGAGCTTAAAGGGTAACTCGTGTCAAATTTCGCCATATAATGTTTTAGCTGTTTTTGACAAATGACTACGTCACTTTCTCATAAATCGGTAAGGTTTTTGAATCGAAATGCACATTTTCTAGAAATTGATGGTTTAATCCCGCCCGGACGGCTCGCTTCGATGCCGTTTTCGTTGATGACGTCACAACATAAACATTTTCGCGGTCGCGGTGGTTTACATTCAGCGATTTTATAATAAATCTAATCAAAAATGGAAAATTTGAGCTTTACATTTGTGATCAACAATTAAAAACGGACGTATTTCCGCAAAGTTGTGAATCACATCATAGTATCACTTTAACAAGGGGTAACAAACCAACAGTTTATCTTTTTTGTACAAGTTTTATATCTCTTTCAGGTTTCGACTTGGTTAGCCTTTCTCAAGGAGTGTTTTTGATTAAAGTACAGTAGAACCTCTCTCTCAAGGACACCATTGGCGCTAACAAGTGCTGTCCTTAATAGAGAAGTGTCCTGAGTAGAGAGGTCAAATTGAATGGAAACGACCAATTTGGGACCTTAACTAGTGTCCTCAATAGAGAGGTTGTCCTTAATATAGAGGTGTCCGCTAAGGGAGGTTCCACTGGATTTAAATTCTATTTCCAGGTTGCAAGAACTCCATCTCAGTCTCAATAACTACCAGAAGATAACCTTGGTCAAAAACAAGCCACACAAAAACATTAAAAGTCTACATTTTAACGGCAACGACGTCACAGACTGGCCGGAATTATGCAAATTAGGGCATGCTTTCCCCAACCTTGAAACGCTGTTCATGACGGAGACGAAATTAGAGAAATTTGACTCGGTGGAGGAGACAGATGATGCGTTCCCAAAATTGAAGTCCTTGCGTATTTCCAAGACGGCGATCAATGATTGGGACGAGGTTGACAAATTGAACAACTTCTTCTCTGCGTTGACAGATGTCCGACTTACCGGTATTCCAATTTTAGAGGTAGGTATATTCATGGATCAATGGAATTGCATGTTTGGAAGATGCCAGCCTTATTTTAAGGTGTATCAGGTCTATATTTCGCGGGGGTGGGGGGGGATGGGGGGGGGGGCAGTTAGCTACTGCAAACTCTCCATCCCACCCCCTCCAAGAGTCTATTGCCCTCAGGACTAAAAGTTGAGAAGAGTCTGATAAATGAGGAATAAGATCAAATGAATTTGTTCAAATTGTTTTGACGACAGTCTAAAAAAATTTACTAGCTGCCGGATGCACCTCTTTTGTTTCATGTGACACAATTTTTGAAGGGACAACTTGGACTTGAGATATGTTCTGGTTTTTCATACAAAATTGCTTCCAATGTTCCATCGGACCCGTGAATTCTATCGGCGGGATAATTGAAAAATCTTTGAACTATAGTATACCCATAGGCCTGCCTGAAATTCACAAGCCATGTCCAAAACTGCCTCGCAACACTGACGAAAATCATTCTTGGTGAACAGTTTCATACTACAAGTGGCGGTGAATGGTGGCAGCAGGGGATATTATCCTCCTGACCAGGTAAATCCCATGCCAAAGTTGTCCCTTTAAATGTCTTTTTCCACTCTTGTTGTGCGTTGTTGATTTTCCCAGTCAAATGCGAATGTTATCCCTGAGAGAGATGGCTATGCCTGCTGTTAATTCAACATTGATTGACCGGGGTGAGTAGGTTTCAGCAGGTTGTAAGCCAATCTTGGCAATAATTAAGCTCGACATACCCACACTAGAGGTTCAGCATTTTAACTTGTTTGAGAAACACAGAATATCTCTGTGACGATGTCACAACTACCACTTCCAATTTCAGAATTTTTCGGAAAAAGAGAGGTTGAACTTTCTGTTGGCCCGACTAACAAGAATTCAAATGCTCAACGGTAGTCGCGTCCGAGAGGAGACTCGCTACGATGCGGAGCGAGCGTTTATAAGATACTATAACGATAGTGAGGAAAAACCAGCAAGGTGAGAATAAAATCGAGTTCATAGCTCAGGCCACATGTTTTAAATGTCTCGGTTTACACAGAATTGAAACGATCCACTTGGGACCCAAAGCAGTGTCCCTAATAGGGAGGGTGTCCTGCTAACAGAGGTGTCCACTTAAGGAGGTTCCACTGTATTTCCGAGATGGACAACATGTAAATATTAAATGAACCATCCTTGTTTTCTCCTGGCCTAGGTATTTTGATCTCGAGCAAAAGCATGGAAAACTGGGCTCGATTGTGGATATTGACTTCAAAAGAATTGCCCTAGAAGAAGTGGACATTTGGCGACCAAGATTTAAAAAGATATCCTGATGGAGGCAGTTACCAAATTTTTTAAAGGCTTGGTTCATTCATGTAAATTGTTTTTGTCTGTCCCGCAGATAATTAGAAATAAACATCGCCGTAGAACAGTTTATCAGACACGCCAATATGACGGAAATTGACCAATGCAGCCAGGCTTTCCAACTTCTCCTCGGAGCGGGTGGTCACTGAAGGTCTCTCATGTAGAGATAATGCCATGAAAAACACACTTTTTGGGATTGATCGTATGCATTATTTAGCCGTAACAAGAAAGAATCTGAGGCTGAAATAGACTTTTTGATACTCATTTGCTGAAATTTATCTATCCATTTTATTTTTTTCAGATTCCATGAACTCCAGAAAAAACATGGAAAACTTGAACCGCTGGTCAATGTTGACCTTGCTCCAAATGCTGACCCCTTTGTCAAGGTCACGTTTGGTGACAAGGTCAAGACTATGCAAATTGATCCCAAGCAGACTGTTGGAGATTTCAAGGAGAGTTTGGCGGAATTTTGCGGGATTCCTGCTGCGAGAATGCAACTTTACTTCACCAAGCCGCCGGATGAGTGGTTTATCGGTCATTTTGCCGAGTTGAATAATCCGAAGAAGTTTTTATATTCTTTGCTTGTTGAAGACGGGGATAATTTCACCGTTTATGAAAGAAGGGTGAATCCTCTCCAGCACCCAGCTGGTAAAAGGCATCGGCTGGCAAATGTTAAGAAAACACTTGATTAACTGTGAGAATTAGTCTACTAGTTCTGTAAACCCCTTTTTTTTCGAGAGCCAAATACTTTCGTGAGCCAGATATTTCTGCAAGCCAGATATTTTCGCGAGCCAAATATTTTCGCGAGCCAAATATTTTCGTTAGCCAAATATGTTCACGAGCCAAATATTTTCGCGAGCTTATTATTTCGCGAGCTGAATATTTTCACGAGCCCAATATTTTCATGAGGAAGGGGTAAAGTTGCCAACTTACGGCTGCGTATCCAAAGGCTGTTCCCTTGTGAACTTGTGGTGTTGCTTTCGTTGTCTCCATGGCACACCCTTGTGCAATCATTGAGAACGTCCAATAAGCCAAAGAAAGGTTCACTTCGTGTGTGTGTCGCGTCACAAGGAACATGAAACAAGGAAAACTGCACAAGTCTATGGATATGCAACCTTAAAGGCCTTTGCCGGTTGTTAAAAATTGTAATTGAATTTGAAGTTGTGTGAAAACGTACTGGATATAAATTCAACAATGCTGTACACATATCATAAATTCGCAGTTTCAGCGAATTCGTAATGGTGATAACTGCACTACGGCATTGTGTATAACTGCATTTCTATTTTCCTGGACCACCAGTAACTATGAAGTGTTCCCCCTTAGGCTGGTATGCGCATGATGGACAAAATCGTAATGAAAACGTTTTTGCTTTTCGTCACCCTCACAGACAAATTAACGTGAATCAACGTTTTTTGTCATTTTGTCCATTGTGTGCACGTAGCTTTAGGGCACAGATATGTTTTTCGGAAATAAATAAATTTGCGGATATTGATGAAAGTGAAATTTGAATAGGATGTTTGCGCGAACTGAAAATAGAGGGGTTTACATTAGCTTATTTAATGCTACTGGTGCTATTCAAGAAATTTGTTATTTTCTCAAAATTAATCATAATGCATGTACTGATCGTGTGCTTAATTCCAATGAATGGCCATTCTTCACTCTACAATTTTCGTCCAGACTGATGTCGTCATTTCTCTTCCAATAGTGAAAAGGGAAAATAACGTGTGTGACACTGTACGAGATTGGCAGGACCACGGCTGTTAAGCACAACAAAGATGAGCTGTGAATCATGATGGTATATTCACTGGTCTTGGTGAAGACTTTGAAGGTCCACGCCGTTCGTTAAAAAATTGGAAATTTGTAGTTGAATTGGAAAATTTCCGAGTGTATGAATATGCATGAACGGCTGTTGGTGAGGTTGGTGAACTGCAACTTTACCATGGTGAATCTGAAGCTGCCGGAGATTTTTTTTGTAAATTCAAAAACGGCAAAGTAGGCCCGCCCGGCACACTTTCGAGGCTCTTTTCGAAGGCCTTCCCGGGCCACGACGATTCCGACCAGACCATCTCTGGTTAGAGCTCAATGAGCGCTTACAGAAAATGACATTTGTCACATTCCTAGAACTTTTTGTTCGGTCCGTTTTTCAACTCGAGGTTTCGGACACACGTTCGCCCACCGGCCGATCATCGAGATCTTTTTCAAAAGGGTACCCTTAATATTGGCATTCACTTCATTTTGAAGGAGTTCTAATTGCTTTAGGATTTCAAGTTCTAGCCAAAATGGTGTTGCTTATGTAAAACACACCGTAAGTGTCATTTACTATCTGTGAAAATGAGAATTTAGAGCTTTCCTTTTGTGTGTGAGTTATATAATTGAAAACTTTCACGCACAAAGAAAGCACATAAAAAAGTTTTTTAGTTTGATATGATATTTTATTTTTCAAACATCTTTGAATATACAGTAGAACCTCTCTATTAAGGACACTCTCGATGCTGTCCTTAATAGAGAGGTGTCCTGATTAGAGCGGTCAAGTTGAATGGAAACAACCTATTTGGGACCAAACTAGTGTCCGTAATAGAAAGGTTATCCTTAAAGGCCATAACTCCAGGTATTTTGCCATTTTCTGCTGTAAGACGATTTCAAAAGTGTACCTAACACTTTATACAATACAGAAAACCCAATGCAATTAGCTCCATCCATTTTGAAGATATAGCCATTTATGTGTTTGACAACTTGATTACCTAATCAGGCAGCAACTGGCTTGTTAGAGCCAGGCGGCGGGTTCAGCAAAAGTTGTGATGTAGATTAGGCTATTGCCCTACTTGGGAGGACAAATATCAATGAATGTGAAAAGTTTGTCATTACTTACTGACATTGGTTGTATTCCACTCACACAGTCACTCCATATGATAGGCCGGCCCAGGTCTCTTGCTTGTGATCATTCTTTGTCATGTACTGGTATAGTTTATCCTCTAGATAATATGTCCTCCTGACTCAATCTGTTCTCCATGAACAACTCTCCTCAACTACCTTAAAAAGTCCCTCCACCCAAAAGTACACACAGATCTGTGATGTCATCACTACATCAGCACAATGTCATTATTTGTGTGTAAGTGGTCTGCTAGTTAAAGTTAACAGAATGCTCTTAAAATTGATATATGAAGTCTGTTAGTCTGTATTTCTAATTCTAACCTTCGATATACCCTATAATAAGGTAAGGTAATACAGACAAATTTATACCATTATAGAAAGAAATCAAACATCAGTCTGATCTATGTCAGTAAACTTGCCGCCTGACTTCACTTAGAAACCTAACCAAGGCTGTTACATAACATGTAAACAAAACAGTTAATCTTGCTTTATCTCTGGACTGGGTGCTTCAATTTTGATCAAACTTGATTTAATGCGGAGCTTTAAGTCTACTCTTTGAGGATCTGTACATGTCATGCCATCATAAATGCAGGAGTCGTGGCCTTTAATAGAGAGGTGTCCGCTAAGGGTGGTTCCACTGTATACAGAATAGTTAACTTCCCAAGGCTGAAGCAATGCATTAATAGCGCTGGGATACAAAAATTTAGCATTCAGAATACAAAGAATGGCGGCACTGTGGCAGTGAAAGTACAAAAACGAGCATTAATGATAATAGAAAACAAAACGATGAGAGAAACGATTTTTGACTGTAAATAAACCAGTTTGTTCGTTTATTTATCGCCTGACGATTGTGGTGGTCAAACCGTGGCATAAAAAAGTCCTCCATATAAATGTGCCGTGTCATGTCGTGTATCATGTGTTTAATCGAAAGCCTTGGTGTGGAAAATACGTGAGTGATAATATTGTGAAAATAAATATGTTAAAGTCAAATATTTTGCTTTGGTTCTCTCGTACATCGTCTTCTTAAAGGGACAATATATGCAGCAGCTAAGCAGGCAAGATAAAGTTACATGAAGTCCCCAATAGGGGTCTCTCACATCTCACAGTACGTCGAAATCATTCATGCTTGTACAAGGAAGATATTTAGTGCTGAATCTGACATGACCCAGGGCCCTTACTGTGTATATTAGTCACCTGAAGATGGCCAAACTAGCCCCTCTGCTCCTGCCTATAGTTCACCCTGGAGATTCGGCACTACATTTCCCGAGGGTATTCCTTGGTTCGGCTCGGCTCGTTGGAGGATTTCCTGGAATTATAAGTTCCAAAGATTATCTTTTTTTACAACAAAAAATGCTAAAATTTTGCATCAAAATCGTACTTGCGCTGACCCTCATTAGTTAGTAGAAAAATCACCAGACAGCTCTACATGGCGGTGAAATTCACCCCTATGACCCACGGGGACATCTATGACCCGCGGGGACATAGATCTATGACCCGCGGGGACATAGATCTATGACCCGCGGGGACATCTATGAACCATGGCCAGACCTTGGCTGGTGAGTTTTCTGTTAACAAATGAGGGTCATATATGGAACACTGGGCTCTAAGGAAATACTTTGTCAGATTATGAAGCTTCTCTGCAAATATTCAGGTACTCTAAGTGTGAAGCAGCCTAGGGGTCATATACGTCCCATCCCAGAACCAGTGTTAATGTGAAAATGTATCCCAAACTGATATTGAATTGTCATAAGGGACCCAAAACAAGGTGAATAACATAAATGTTCATCTGTCCTACTGCCAGAAGTATATCTGGGTTCTCTAGGGTGAAGGTCACCTCCCCTATGAGGAGCCGCACTGGTGTAGTGGCTCCGGTCTGACCAGCAGTCAGCAGGTCCCTGGTTCAATCCCCACTGTCGGTGCCAGAGAACTGGTTGGAAATGCCCAGGTTGTTGCACTGCATGATATAAGCTGTTCATCTGAGATCTGATTCTTGACCTCGTACTGACAATGAAAACCTTCACGGGGTGATATGAATAAAGACTAGCAAATGCTTTTATCTACAACTCCATGTACATTTACACTTGGCCTTTCTGTACAAAATTGAAGTAAAAGCATTTGCTAGTCTTTATTCATATCACCCATTATCTTTCTTGAACTTGGACAGACTATGGAAAGTTATTCAACAGTGATACAGGTTGTGACAATGTCTTTCTTGAGATTGGACTGACTATTGAAAGTTATTCATCAGTGATACAGGTTGTGACAATGTCTTTCTTGGGATTGGACTGACTATTGAAAGTTATTCAACAGTGATACAAGTTGTGACAATGTCTTTCTTGAGATTGGACTGACTATGGAAAGTTATTCAACAGTGATACAGGTTGTGACAATGTCTTTCTTGAGATTGGACGGAGTATGGAAAGTTATTCACCAGTGATACAGGTTGTGACAATGTCTTTCTCGAGATTGGACTGACTATGGAAAGTTATTCACCAGTGATACAGGTTGTGACAATGTCTTTCTTGAAATTGGACTGACTATTGAAAGTTATTCAACAGTGATACAGGTTGTGACAATGTCTTTCTTGAAATTGGACTGACTATTGAAAGTTATTCAACAGTGATGCAGGTTGTGACAATGTCTTTCTTGAAATTGGACTGACTATTGAAAGTTATTCAACAGTGATACAGGTTGTGACAATGTCTTTCTTGAGATTGGACTGAGTATGGAATGTTATTCACCAGTGATACAGGTTGTGACAATGTCTTTCTTGGGAATGGACTGACTATGGAAAGTTTTTAACAGTGATACAGGTTGTGACAATGTCTTTCTTGGGAATGGACTGACTATGGAAAGTTTTTAACAGTGATACAGGTTGTGACAATGTCTTTCTTGAGATTGGACTGACTATGGAAAGTTATTAAACAGTGATATAGGTTGTGACAATGTCTTTCTTGAGATTGGACTGATTATGGAAAGTTATTCAACAGTGATGCAGGTTGTGACAATGTCTTTCTTGAGCTTGGACTGACTATGGAAAGTTATTCACCAGTGATACAGGTTGTGACAATGTTTTTCTTGAGCTTTGACTGGCAATGGAATGTTTATCATCAGTAGTACAGGTTGTGACAGTGTGTACCCTGAGATGGGAGGAAAATTGACAAACTGTCGGCCAGAACCACATGTTGTGACAATGTCTTTTATGAGCTAGGACCAACCTCTAAGCTCTCAATCAGTAAGACTTGGGTTGTGACATTGTCTTTCAGTCTTGAACTTGAATGCTGCGAAATGTTGTGATTGAGTGACAACTCACTTATATTTAAAAGTGCTTTGACGAATTGGTCCGGCCGAGTGTGAGGTGGTTTCCTTTTCATTTCTGTCGGTAGACGTCGCTGCATGGAGAGTCGGATCGATGTTAACAACATTACACAGGAACCGTCTACTGTGTCATCCGTCTGATTTCATGTATTCGCATGATTTAGCCGTCCAAAGTGGTGATATCAGTGGCTGACCATGGCTCCGGTGACATTCTGTGGAGTTTGTACATACTGTGGTATCATTTTGTGTCTTTTGACTGTGCTTTTAGTTGAGAAAGGTGAGAAATATGAAAACACTTTTTTTATCTTGTCTTGTATTGTAGGATCATGGATGCATGTGTGTACTGTAGCGTGTGTACACGGATGTAATGGCCCTGCACTGCATACTAGATAGGCCTACATCCTGTGCAGGCACTATTTAGCCACTTTGGTTGCGTCTGTTATTCAAAGGCCTATCACATTGCACATGATCTATGCTTATAGGCTTTCGTACAGGCACCCTTTCATGATTTCATGATTCAACAACCAGCTGAATCATGAAATATAGGCCTTTTTCTTCGAAGAAGAGGGATCAGCGCCAAAACAAATCAAATGCACACTCTCAGATCTCGTCAGAAGGCCTAAGCCGACTTCGGACAATGCCTAGAGACACGGCGATCCTTTGTTCAATCTAGATGAAACGCATGTCTGGTCAGCGCCAAAAAACAAACTTCTTCAAATCGTCTACCTAGCCATGCAGTTTGGGTGCGTCTGTTGTACTGTAACCCTTTAACCGCCGAAAACATTTTCTGTAATTTTCATAACGGAGAAGAGTTAGATTCCTCGAAACCGCCAATCATAGAGATGATCTACACCCTACCTGCACGCCATCTATCAGTAGGTGGGAAAACTGTGTAGCAGACGATCTTTTCAATGGAACTCAATAATGTCGGCGGTGATAACGCAGGCGCACGTCGCAATTTGGTGACAGTGGCAGTTGAAGGGTTAATATATACTTGCTGGGTTTCTGCCAGACATAATATTCGGGTACGGACTAAAAGTGAAAGACGAAGCCTGTCATCGGAATTTTCATCCCTAGAAGCCGCCATTTTGAAAGAAAGTGCACACTCTGCGCTGAATGCTGATCCCGCACTGAATATCCAAGATCAGCCAACCACAGTCGCGCTTGTATAAACATGATGGCTCATCACTTAGTCATCGACTTCAACTGTTCAATAGGCAATCACAATCAAATTTGTATATACTTCAATTCAGCTGTTCGATAACTTTGTTTTTCAAACTGACATTTTTTGGTATGTATCTTTACCCTAGGATTTATTTTGGGTACGTAATTTTACCCTCCAGCGGAAACTCTGACTTGATATTAGTATTACTAGTAAATGACCCTCTTCTCTTGTTTTATTTTCAGTGAATTCCTCTGCAACATGTCAGGAGAAATATTTAGATGGACAAACACCGGATACCAAACATATAGTTACAGTTGGGGAAAAGATAACACTCAGATGTGATTTGTCTGCGGTCAACGAAACAACGGATGTGGTCTACTGGAAGAATGATGAAGCCGTGATGTCCGAGGATGGTGGTGTAATTCCAAAATTTCAGTCTAAATTCAATGTATCTTATGGGAAGAATGCGAAAGGGATACTTCTCTACACAATCTCATGGATAGCAGAGTTAGACGATGCAGGGAGTTATAACTGTACATGCTCAACAGGTGGAATAAGATTCAGAGTTTGGATTAGGCGTAAGTATTTAATTAGAACGCCCCCGTATAGCCAAGAATTAATATGGGGCTGAGACTCGCTGGTGAGGATTTTTGTCAAATCTGATTTCATCATCTTGTTTTCTAACAGGCCTTGGACGTTGGTCACAGAATATCGGTCGAAAATGCGTTAGGCTGACGTTACATAGGCCTCATTCGTTCACTTCCCACATGTCACGTTCCAGCTTTACTTAACGTTCCTCGGTGAATGCACGGCCTTGTGGCATGCATTCAGTGAGGAACGAACGCATTAAGGGGAACGTGACATGTGGGAAGTGAACGAATGAGGCCTATGTAACGTCAGCCTTAGGCCCCGTTTACTTGTGTCGGTCCTATGAATTGCAACCCCAAGGGCCAACAACTGAACAAGTATGAAAACAATTTGTGTTTGCCGTCTTGTTTTATCAGTTTGAGGGGCTGTGTGTAGAAAACCCCCCAAAACTGAAAAGGTAAAAAGTGCAATATCTTGTTTATTAGTGACTTGTTTTCAATAATATTTTCAAGGTATAATAAAGGTAGGTACTCCAAGTGAGGATACATCACATACCGATTTTGATTTGACAAATAATATATTATACATGTAGCATGTTTCCTAACCATCAATTATCTATAGGGTGAGCACATTGCATGGTGAGCACAATGGCCCCTGGCCTTTTCATCATTTCAAACGTGCTCATTAGCTAGATTAGACAATACATCTTCTTGTTATTCCTTTTTTAGGCCCCTGTAATACGGTGGATAACGTTTTGTCCAATGGTACATCTGTGGAAGTTCTTGATTTCCTCTCAAATAACACCCGTGTCAAAGATGTAGCATATAAGGATAGTTTTAACTTCAGTATTGCACTCGACTGCAATTGCACTTGGCCAGAGGTTAACAGGACTTTCAATGGTGTATGGTATACTAATGTAAGTGGATTTTATTTAATCGATGCTGTTTTTAGCGACTATTGACTCAATGTTTCAACTGACAATCTTTTTGTGGACGTATGGGGGGAGATCGTGCCCCAAGTGCCCTAAAACCAGCTTAGTCCACCCTGCCCCTTCCTTGGCCTCCAGCTAGGGGTCTTTCTATAGTTGGCTAGTATTATGGAGCAATACAAACTTGCAATTAAACGTTTTTTTCGAATGAACTCATTGCAAAACTTGCAATTTTCATGAAGACTGTGATTTGGCATAGGGGTCAATAGAACTTTCACGCTATCGACTGGCGCAAAGACCTTTGACAAGTTTGAAAGCATGGTCTGATAAAGTGGTGTGAAATTGCCCCGAATCCCAGGTGCCATGAAGTGGTGTGAAATTGGCCCTTGGGGTGAAATTGTCCCAAATCCCAGGTACCATAAAGTGGTGTGAAATTGCCCCGAATCCCGGGTACTGTAAAGTGGTGTGAAATTGGCCTCAGGGTGAAATTGCCTCAAATCCAAAGATCTTTATTGGGCTACACTATAGTAAGTTTAAACTCTTAACTATAGTAACTTTAAACTCTCTATTAGGCTAAACCATAGTAAGTTTAGCCTCATGAGTTAATTTTATCACATCTTTTTATAGTGATTCAGTTGAAAAAGAAGATTTACATACCATGACCCCTCAAGCTGCAGAGTGGAAAATGTATTGGACAATTTTTACTCCACTCGGCCAGTGCCACTCGGTCTTATGTACTTGTTACTCATAAGGTGTTTCAGTAGGATATGATCTTTTCATAAACGTCAAAAGTCTCCAACTCCTTTGATTCCAGGACACAGACACAGCATCAGTCTGTGGGAGCGGTTGTACGGAAATAGAAGATGTTCAGATGGCTAACATCACCGGTTATCAGGACACTTCGCTAACACCGATTGGTTGCTACACTGGGAAAGGTTCTGTGACATATCGGTACAGAAATGTCTTCGGCAGTATTCACCCGAACATAACCTGTACTCCGGAGATGATGAATAGAGTATACAACTTCTATATCAATGAGGCGCAGAGCACCAAGCAGAGAACACTCATGAAGATTCGTTGTGGTGGTAAGTTTTGCATTTTTCTCATGTTTTCACGACCTGTAGAGGTTTTCACCCACCTGATCAAGATGTGGCAAAATAGCACGAGTTTGTTGTGTCTGACTCTGAGAATCTTGGAGAAAGTTGGGAGGAAAATATTTTAAGATTATCTTTTATTTTGCCACTATTTTGTTCATTCAACATATGGAATTTGGGGTATTTTCTTTGGAATGTTTCTCTCTTTTGATGCCAATGGCTCAAGTGTACTCCATGTAAAGTAAGGTGTTACAGTTCTGCAGTGCAATTATAGCCCCAGTGTGAAGTGATGAGGCTCACCAGCTCTTGTCAACACTGTAGGGGTTAGCATTGTAGTGTGGCTATAACTGTACCACCTAACCTTAATCAGCCGATATTGAGTGCTCGCGCGACAGCCCTTAAACTGAGGAATGATGAAAATATACTTCATTTATCCAAGGAGTGAAAAAGGCGAAAGCTGGCACAAAAAATCATGTGTCAAATTTATTCCTACCCAGTTGCCAAGATTTTCAAAAGTTTGGTTTTGTGTGTTTTGGAGTGTCTATGAAATAGATAGTTGTATTGTTCACTCATGCACTTGCGTTCCCATCAACATGCCCTCAGAAAAAACCTATTGGAGACCATAATTGTGATAAAGATTTTTGAACGAAAGTAATTTTTAGCACACCTGGGGGAGCTAATGTCATCATGTCTTGTTCGTCGTCTGTCTTGCCGTCGGTCCGAATGTCCGTCAACAATGGTGGCACGTTTGCTCACTGTTGAGTCTAGAAAGTTGAAACTTGGTGTGAGGATGTCTTATGACAACATGACTTGACACACAAAAAATCATCACCATTTTGACCTACTTTCTGGGCTCCAGGCGGCCATATCAATCATTGAAAACCTTATTTTGTCACCATCTCATGAACACTGTGACTGTCTGATAGCTAAAACCATGACATTTTTACTGTCAACACTTCTGATGAGACTACATGACATAATATGAGTTTTTTGATTTGACCTACTTATGAAGGTCACAGAAGTCCAACTCTCAAATTTCCGTGACGGTGGCACATTTTGTCATTAATTGTCCTAGACTCTTCAAATTTTATATGGAAACACCTAATGGGCATCTGTACAAGTTGACCCAATTTAGGTCAACTGTGACCTAATTTTGACCTAGAGTTATCAAGTTCACAGACTGACAGAGGTCAAACTCTAAAAGTGTCATTGATAGCGCCACATTTTGTCATATTCAAAAGTCAATTTAACCTCCATAGATGTTATTGAGAGAAATATCAACAGGAAACTGGTTTCTCACCGCTTTTCTCAACGTAGAAGAACTGAAATGTGTGTATTTTTGGTTGACATGAGGTTCGCAACCGATTGACTAAGAGAAACCTAGATTTCTTTCGGGGAAAATTTTAGTCACGTTATCGATCTCAAATTGAGATGATTCTGTGACACCTAACCCTTTAACTGCCACCGTTGCCGAATTGCGACAGCGCCTATGCGTTATTAATTCAGTTCCACTGAAAAGATCGTCTGCTACGCAGTTTTCCCGCCTACTGATAGATGGCGTGCATTTATAGTATCGTTTCTATGGCAGTTTCGAGGAATCTAACTCTTCTCTGTTTCAAGCTCCAGTCTTTTAAAAACAGGTTATCCAAAAAAATTTAAAAGTGAAAAGAAATATTCGGCAGTTAAAGGGTTAAAACTGTTTGTCTTCACCATTTTGTCTTCGTCTTTGTCTGCTAAGCAAGCATTGCTAATATTCTTTCTCTTTTATTTCGGACTTTCCTACAAACTCATTAACATTATCAAACTGGTTATCGGTGTTAACAATATCTTCATGTCCCTTTCATTTTTAAAGTATAATCGGGTGCAATAAACTCATTTTAGGTCGAAAATGCCCCCAAAAAATTAAATTTGGACGCTACGTATCAGTAGCCGTATCCTAAATGTCTTTGAGGGTATGTACAACGTAACCTAAGTACCTCTGGTAGAGACCGGATTCGGACACACGTAATTCAGCGTCGATTCTATTCCAGGAAACTTTCCATTTTAAAAGGCAACACATGATGGAATGACAATACATTTATGTCTGATTACTCCAAAGCAAAGGAAAAGTGATATCATTACAGGATAAACTGTCAAACCTTTTGATATTATTGATGATTTTCTCATCTACAGATATCTTATTCCATTTTCATTTTGTAACAGAGATTTCTATCGAGAAATGCTACATTTGATTAATTATGATGTCGGTCACATTGAGGTGTGACAGCTGATGCTATTCTTCTTTATCTGCGAGTCCTCCATCATCATCATCATCATCAGTGATTTTAAATAATATTCATAACAAAATAAACATTTTCTGTCAATTAAGTTGCCGGTATGCCAAATACAACAACAATGTCAGTCACTACAATGGAAAGTTCGACAATCATGGAAAGTACAACAACAATGTCAGTCACTACAATGGATAGTTCGACAATCATGGAAAATACAACAACAAGCTCAGTCACTACAATAGATAGTTCGACAATCATGGAAAATTCTTCAATGGCTACAACTGTCAACAGCAGTGGAGGTAAAATCCATATAAATCGCCAGAAAATATGCATCTGTATAAAGATGCAATATCATAGATTGTGATATACAGTAGAACCTCTCTATTAAGGACACCCTCAGAACTGACAAGTGCTGTCCTTATTTGAGCGGTATCCAGATTAGAGAGGTCAAATTGAATGGAAACAACCACCTTGGGACCACAACTGGTGTCCTTTATAGAGAGGTTGATCTTAATAGAGAGGTGTCCGCTAAGGGAGGTTCCACTGTATTTTCTTTGTTTTTCCTGCAGTTGCTTCTGGTCCGCATCTCACCTCCAGATTTATCAAAACCTTTTCTCTGTAAATTGTACCGCTCTCTTTCATACAGTTGTTTTTTTCATTCATCTTGGCATTTTCTACATCTAACATTTTTGAAAGTGGAGAGATTTCTACAAAATACGTTTTTAAGCTCAGTTTTTTCGCTTTACATGTGTTCTCATAACCCTTTGAACCCCGAATATCTTTGGGATTTTACTATTTTTTTGCAAGGTTTTTCTATCATTAAAATCATACATGCCATGTGCACTGTCCATTTACTCTCATTCAATACATCACAACAAGCTGTATCCGTTGTCCGGCTCGCATAGAGTCCTGATCCGAGTTGTATATCACGTTATCTGAGGTCAAAATGGCCCGCAGTGCCTCCTGAGCATTCATGAATTTTTGCCTGGTAGCCATGACGAAATCACCTTATGTCCCTCTCCAGCATGCAGTCACCAAAAATCGGCTCAAACATCGACAGCAGACACACCAAACTGGTTCGAAATGATCGTCCTTGATCAAGAGTGCCACCCCGTATAGCCAAAGGAACTAAACGTCCATAGATCGTCAGTGAGACAGGTTGATACACGGGACTGACTTTTGTAACCCCCCACCCCTGTACGCTTGCTGTATGTTTCGGTAATACCTCCCTCTCCCCTTGAGTACGTAAGCACAGCGACTCCTGCCAGTGTGGTATTCAGACTTTTACCTTAGTATTACCTATGATATATAAGGTCCGACGTACCTGAGTGTCGGCGGGCACCTATTGTATTGTCGATATTGAACAGCTTGTTGTGATGTATTGAATGAGAGTAAATTCAGAAAAAAAACCTTTTGGTGACTTCAGGTGGGAAAAATCTTACTTTCGGTGCGTGCATACACTTTAGCTTTGACCCCCCTTCCCCCTGTATGCATGCTGTTGGCATTGGTATCAATCCCCCTCCCCCCTCGGTGCGTACCTACATGTACTATGGATAGCCCCCCAATGGAGAAGAAAACATCTGTTATCCATTGGGTCTGCACTATTATCGGCAATTGCTGGTATACCAATTAAGAAAAAAAAGTACTTTTACCAATTTTAAGAAAGAGGGCAGACTTCAAATGGAAATTAGTGAAGAAAAAGCTGCCTATTTGAATGTAGACATTTCAAGGGTGCAAGGAGAGGGCATGAAGGCAAGCCTCTGTTGCCAACGTGAATATCTTCCCTGTGCAAGGGAAACATAACTGAATGTTATTCCTTCACCTATCAAAATCTATCATGTATACTGACAAATCTCGATCATGTCACTGTTTATATTCGTTTCCATGGAAAAGACATTATGTGTCTGTTGCCATGGTTACAAACAGGGTTTGACTGTTGTTAACTCTGCTGTTGCAGGACTGACAGGTACGATCCTTTGTCTATCAAATCACGCGAATCAGTAGGTGCTGATTTATAATGTTATTGTTTAAAACCTCACTTACTTGGACATCACTACCCCCAATGCTGACATTGCTCTTACTCCTTTAGGCCACATATTCTAAAACACCTGGGTTAAGAATTTGCGCATTGCGCAAACGCAGCCTCGTTTTGAATTCAGCAGTTATCATTAGGCAACCGAAACGGCTTGTGTTAGTGCAAAATATGGAAGCAGTAAAAAAAAAACGCATTTGTCATTTTTTAATTTTAGATGTTTTAGAATACAAATTGATACCTCACTGTCGGTATCCAAAACCGCTCGGGTGGATCTAAAATGTTGGCCATAACTTTGGTTCTGCCTTGGTTTTGGTCAACATTTTAGCTCCACCCTCGCGGTTTCGGTGAGACATCCAATACCTCCAGTTCGGTAATCAATTCCGTAATCCATCGACTGTTCCCTTGTGAACTTGTGGGGTCGAAAATTACTGATGTGATGATGTTATCATTGAAAAACTCATCATTTTGCAGGATATGATGGCAGTGAAATCTCAAAAGGACATTTTTCTCTCTAGAAATTAAGGCCTTTAATATAAAGTGGTGTTCAGTATCATTATGATCATAGCAAGGCCTGTGAACAACCTGATGTCGTATTTAGAAAAGTCAAATTTTTCGAATCATAAACGTCAACTTTTTGCAGAAGTCCTGAAGCTCTGAAATAATTACTCTATTGATGCATGAGACTATTGTAACGCACTTGGCGCTTGATCATAGAGCTGTGATTCGATCTGATGATCTCGCTTAAATAAGCAAATGATTTATTCCATATATGGTCTGATGTCTAGTTGGTTGATGGAAATTACGTCTCCCGGAGAAATAGCATGATTTACAGTGTAGGTGGGGTTCCTGGGTGTGGTGGCTTGAGGTTTATGAAAAACATCCCTAGTATAGTAGTAATCTGGTATATGTTGGTCTTTCGAAATAACATGCTCTTCTGATTTTGTCATGGTGGTAACTGGAAGTTTGGTCATGCGTGAGGGGGGGGCTCGGCATTATTGAGCCAATGTCTGAATGAACGAGAAAAAGCCATCTATTTATTTATACCTCTGCATCCATTAATCATGTTAAGATTGTTAATTGAGGTTGTCCACCGAATAGGATAGAATGGTATTGATAGTGTCGCTATCTACCTGTGCAGTGGTGAATTATGGTGTTCATTTCTCTCAGACTGCCTCTATCTGGTGGTGCAGTGGTGAACCATGGTGTTCATTCTCTCAGACTGCCTCCATCTGGTGGTGCAGTTGTGTACCATGGTGTTCATTCTCTCAGACTGCCTCCATCTGGTGGTGCAGTTGTGTACCATGGTGTTCATTCTCTCAGACTGCCTCCATCTGGTGGTGCAGTTGTGTACCATGGTGTTCATTCTCTTAGACTACCTCCATCTGGTGGTGCAGTTGTGTACCGTGGTGTTCATTCTCTCAGACTGCCTCCATCTGGTGGTGCAGTTGTGAATTATGATGCTCATTTCCTCAGTCAGTGCCTCCATCTGGTGGTGCAGTGGTGAACCATGGTGTTCATTCTCTCAGACTGCCTCCATCTGGTGGTGCAGTTGTGAACCATTGTGTTCATTCTCTCAGACTGCCTCCATCTGGTGGTGCAGTGGTGAACCATGGTGTTCATTTCGTCAGGCAGTGCCTCTATCTGGTGGTGCAGTGGTGAACCATGGTGTTCATTTCGTCAGGCTGTGCCTCTATCTGGTGGTGCAGTGGTGAACCATGGTGTTCATTCTCAGACTGCCTCCATCTGGTGGTGCAGTTGTGTACCGTGGTGTTCATTCTCTCAGACTGCCTCCATCTGGTGGTGCATTAGTCAAATATAATTTTAAATTTAGTTCAGATCAGACGCCTGGGGCGACAGTAAAAAAGGTCCCGCCCATATTTTTCAGACATTTATGACACACCAGTCCAAACACACCTGTTCTATTGTTCCATGGCAACTGTTATGTCTTGTCAGTGTATTTCTGTTTAGCAGTCAACATTTATATCTTCCGCACTTTAGTGGTCGATGTTTTATCAAAGAAAATTATAATCATTGTATTTTATGCCTTACAGCTGCTTTGGTCCATATTGTGTCGTGGACTAATATGCTTGTGCACAAGTCCGTGATTGCATTATTGGAAAGAGGAGCAGTGTTCTCCAATATGTCACAGTTTGACTTGGTGGGGCAGCATGGTGAAAGCATGACTTTTGCAAGCATATCCTGTGATCACCTTTATTGCTAAAAAGTAGTTAGCTCCAGCTAGTCTCAAACAAAATAGTGTCACAAAAGTGACAGTTAACATGCATTTATTGCCTTCTAGGGGTTAAAAAAGCATTAAGGTCCGTTTAAATTGACTTTTTGACTACAAATTGTGAGCTAAAGACAAAATGATTTCTACAATTGGACTCGGTGGTAGAATATTTTGACTTGGTGGTAAGGCCCCAAATTTTAAACTTTGGCCCGGCAGCAAGTCGTCAACTAATAGGAGTTGGAGAACAGAGGAACGATGGGCTGGGTTGGTCATTCATGTAAAATGTCATATTAATGACCTTTAAGGTCATTGAAATATGACCTTTAAGGTCATTGATATGAAGTTTTTACACAAAGATTAAATACTCTTCTCTCGAAGTTCTTCTAGGTCTTCCTCTTTTGTCTGCTTGTTGCATTAGTTTGCATTTCCTCACGGTTTGGTGTCAAGAATCATGGCCTGGTGCATCTGTCTAGGGCGTTTCCATAGGCCAGTAGGCTTACACAAGGCACCTTTGATATTTCAAATCCAGTCCGATATCCCCATCATTCCACCTGGACTGCTCAATAGACTCGCTCTTCTTTCATCAGATGTGAAGTTGGTTTATTCACTGGAAAAAGAAAAAAAGAAAGAGCCAAGTGCAGTAAATACAGGCCCTAGCTCTGTGAAATTTGGCAGAACAATGTTTGTATATTTTAGTAGCAATATTGTAATTGATATTCAGTTTGCAATTACTTAATTCGAAAACCCCATTAGAAATTTTATTTTGGAATTTTATGTAATTGACCTCAAACATAATCTTTTGGTATTTGAAAAAGTTATATATCTGTGTATATAACTGCCACATGTTCGCTATGACGAAGTCAGGACAGCAGTGTTAGAACCAAAAATCAATTTGGAAACTGTGCTATCTTTTCAAATACAACAATACACATTGTACTACAAATACATAGTTTGGAGGAGATATTGATTGGCACTTTGTATAAAATGCTGTGGTTTTAATTTTACCTATGTTCCAGTTAGGTATAAGAAAGAATTAAGCATCAACATCAAAATACAGATTTCTGACGATATGAATGATTACCAGATATGCTTAAGGAAGCAACCTGCCTTAATGGTTCCTTTTTCTATCCATGTTAAAGAAACATTTAAAATAAAATGAAATGTCAGTTCTTACGTAGCACTTTATACTATACGAAACAACACTACAGTAACTAGTATTGGGCAATTCGCCTAACAGCAAATTGCAGACCATATCCCTGGTGAAAGTATTTTGTCATGTTGAGAAATTAGGTTTGCACCAGGATATAACCAGATAAATCAGAGGCAAATAACCCTGAATAACCAGCTGAATTAGGTTGTGACAGTAGGTGCATCATAAATACTAGAATTAGCGATGGTTCTGGGACTGCAACAACTCAGCATATGGATGGTCAGAATCCAGCAGACAACAAGCAAATGTAATCTGAATCTCAACATCTTTCGTATCTTTTGATGAGTTTTCTGGTCGAGTGAGGGAAACCAGTTGGCCATCTGATATGGCTGGTGGGGATGAAAGCTCCCAATGTTGGGACAACCAATAATACATTGCGTCTCCACAGTATTTATATTATAATACCTCCCTCCATGCACACATGGTTCTGCTGCCAATTTTTTCTTCAAATGATCTAGGTGTCAATCATGCACTTGTGGGTACTGGCACCACGTAGGTAACTTCTGATCTGATCTTAAGTGGCAGGTTTTTGGTGCTTTGTCCTGGTGCTCATTTTTAAGATGACAAAACACTATCACCAGGGATATGGTCTGCAATTGCTGTTAGGAAAGTCACAACCTGGGGACAAAAAATAAATGTGATTTAGACTTCGCATTCCTTTGAAGTGTAGGTTGCAACATCCCAGGCCATTGATGCATGCATGGTCACAACATAGGGGCAACCGGGAATCATGGCAAGGATTTTTACAACCATTCTTTTGAGGTGTAGATTGTGATGTGAGGGAAGTGTCTTGATCTCTACATAAAATTCCTTCGACATGGTGCAACAAACCAGTCCAGTAGATATATACATGGTCATAGCATCGAGACAACCAGTATGCAAGGTTACGGCCAGGCCCAAGGGGTACGACCGATCAGCACTAAGAGTAAAAACGTAAAATGCAATAATATCTTTTTAAACTAACTGCCACAGTAGGTTTATTTATTCAGTCTTTTTGAAGTAAAAGAATTACAGTGAAAAGAACGAAATACGGCTGGAATATTATACTGGTTTGTCTTCGGACGGCAAATTCAGCACTGCACCGATGTCAAGGTTAAGACGGTTATACGACTTTGCCTCATCAGCTCCTCGTGGTCAAGGCTCCTATATCCGTGACTGATACGGTCGCAGAACAGAACAGATGCTGATCATCCCCGTCACTGCGTCAGGCTGTAAAACAGAGCGAGGAAATATTTTAACTTCACCAGAAGTTTTATCATTCATTATTCAGACCAACAGACACTGACTACCTGCTAATAGTCTATGAATTTCATTGTCATAATTCAGAACAAACACTTATCACCTTTGCTGACAATATTTTCAGAAGGTGTGTACATTCGTGTGTCCATTTACACTGCACGTGTATACGTGCTTTACTGTACATTTCTACAGGAGTGAGCAGGATGTACAGAAAAACGATCTCCAAAACTGTTGCTTTCAGCACTCGCGACACGTTAAGCGAGGTTTTAGCAATTATTTTCAGTGAAGGTATATCTCATGTGTAGAGTCTGGGTGATTTTGAGACATTCTTAGGTGTTTAAGGCGCACAGTTTGATGAAACTTGCCCGAATTCGTAATTTTTTTGATGAATGTATATCCGCCATTGCGGGGATCTGGAAACTTTCGGATGACAAGTTTGCCTCAAAAGATGGACGTGCTCCCTATAATCACCCAAACTAACAGCGAATATATATTCTTAAGATCCTTTTCATGACCTCTGATGAGTTAATTTTGTCTGATGCAGTGTTTCAACACAAATTTGAGGGCGATTACAATCACGAAAAAATCACACTCACCCAGTCTAGAATGCGTAGACGAAATGTCTGTTGGCTCTTCCATGTAGCGGGTATCCTCCCACCTGTTCAGGTCGGGACAGATCAACGTTGAGCAACTTGCCTAATCGGTAAAAACGCGGGAGGCAGTGCTATTACCGGAACGGTTCAGAACCGGCGATTTTCATCAAAAATCACCCGAAAACTAAAAAAGTAGGCAACGGCTGCAAAAATAAAGTACACGTTGTTCGTTAGCAGGTTATGAAACGTAACCTAACCAAATTTCAGGTCGTTCCGTGCGGCAGTTTCGGAGATACGTGTCGAAAACCACATCCCTCGGGTCCTGGCGATCGGCTCAGTAAAAACAATAGACCATATCCACGGAGTTGTGGATATGGTCTAATAACTGTCTCAAAGCGTTTTCATTCATTTGGCCTTTTCATACCAGAAACCAAGGTGTGCAAAATCTCTGCTTGAGGCCATTACAAGGTAACATGTGGCACTGGCTGAGCTTCGAACCTATGACCTACTGATTAAAAGTCGGACACTCTCCACTGGGTCACCGGACTTCCATACGTCTGAGATACCTCATTCCGAGTACCTGCCTTTTGGACATGCATGTCAGAAAATACAGCCAAGAAACGTGGGGGTCAGTCAGAATTTGAGGCGGTCAAGTTAGCCTGAGGTCTGCTGGTCAGACCTGCAGGTTGAGGCAGGTTTTTGCAGTAAAACCTACCGCATGTGATAGCCAGTTAATTTTAGACGCACTTCCCTAAATTTAATCAATCTGTGAAACCAATCAATGTTCGAAACTATCGACACTGCTCAGCATTGCGCTAATTAAATGATGGTGCTAGTACTCCAGACAGGACAAACCATTTGCCAGACAGGGGAGTTCCAAGTGGTGCATGTAGTGCAATGTATGAGTACTAGTTACAGGTGACCCCCCAATTGGGTCATACCCATTCACTCCTGACCAGGCCAGGAGCGCCACCTTACCTGTTTATTAAAAGCTGATAGACACTTCAATGATTCAGGTGCCATCAGGGAGAAGCACCTAAATGATTTAATCTGAAAACAATCTATGTTTGAAAGCCATCTACACTGCTCAGATAGACACTTCAATGATTCAGGTGCCATCAGGGAGAAGCACCTACATGATTTAATCTGAAAACAATCTATGTTTGAAAGCCATCTACACTGCTCAGATAGACACTTCAATTATGCAGGTGCTATCAGGGAAAAGCACTTACATGATTTAAACTGAAAACAATCTATGTTTGAAAGCCATCTACATTGCTCAGATAGACACTTCAGTGATGCAGTTGCCATCAGGGAGAAGCACCTACATGATTTAATCTGAAAACAATCTATGTTTGAAAGCCATCTACTCTGCTCAGATAGACACATCAGTGATGCAGGTGCCATCAGGGAGAAGCACCTACATGATTTAATCTGAAAACAATCTATGTTTGAAAGCCATCTACTCTGCTCAGATAGACACATCAGTGATGCAGGTGCCATCAGGGACAAGCACTTACATGATTTAATCTGAAAACAATCTATGTTTGAAAGCCATCTACTCTGCTCAGATAGACACATCAGTGATGCAGGTGCCATCAGGGAGAAGCACCTACATGATTTAATCTGAAAACAATCTATGTTGAAAGCCATCTACACTGCTCAGATAGACACATCAGTGATGCAGGTGCCATCAGGGAGAAGCACTTACATGATTTCACCTGAAAACAATCTATGTTTGAAAGCCATCTACACTGCTCAGATAGACACATCAGTGATGCAGGTGCCATCAGGGAGAAGCACCTACATGATTTAATCTGAAAACAATCTATGTTGAAAGCCATCTACACTGCTCAGATAGACACATCAGTGATGCAGTTGCCATCAGGGAGAAGCACCGACATGATTTAATCTGAAAACAATCTATGTTGAAAGCCATCTACTCTGCTCAGATAGACACTTCAGTGATGCAGGTGCCATCAGGGAGAAGCACTTACATGATTTCACCTGAAAACAACCTATGTTTGAAAGCCATCTACACTGCTCAGAATCAGATAGACACTTCAGTGATGCAGTTGCCATCAGGGAGAAGCATCTACATGATTTAATCTGAAAACAATCTATGTTGAAAGCCATCTACACTGCTCAGATAGACACTTTGCATCGACTATATTCAGTTCTAAGAAGTCAATTTACTCTATTTCGGTAGTCCACTGATGGTTCTGTAATAGTACTTGTGAAAAGTTAAGCATAGGTTTGTGTTTATGATGTATTGTCTTCAACTTTTGGTGTATATCAACGATTATTGACTCCATTCGATGTTATAACTTGTGTAAACATGAATAATTTAAGGTTCATCTCAAAATTGCTTGATGCCATGAGAGATTAAAGCTTTTCATCTGGGGGGGGGGGGGGGGAGCCATTTACCTGCCAAATTTTGCCTTGTTTTCAAAACTTTGGCATCATCCACACAAAAAATATTGATGCCAGGAGACATCTTTCTTTCCACCATTAGTGGAGGGGGCTCAGAGAGAGGTGACAAAATTTCATCTTTCAGGCATCAAGCAATTTTCGGGTGTTCCCTTATTTATGTACGTGATCTTAATTTGACAGAAGGAAGCAGCTCCATAGGCTACCATAAATTTGGTTAAAGTTTTTGGTGACCTGGTACCAGCCAGATACATTTTAGTTTATTTAGCCTTGCGAGGGAGCTTCCATTTTGTACAAGTGCACCTGAGGAAAATCTGGTCGATCCATTTTAAAACATCTTCGTCCATCTATTCCTACATTTAATAACTTTTCTGACTTTAATTCTCATTCTGCATGTACCTTGCTTTGGTGACACCCTGTACCTTGCTGGCCGCTTGCCTTGGTTTGCTGTTGCATGATTGTGTTATTCTTAAAGGTGTACGCCGTTCGTAAATTTACTAATGGTCCAGGAAAATAGAAATGCAGTTGTACACAATGCCTTTGTGAATTTATCATACAAACGAATTTGCTGGAACTTGGTAATCATAGTATTTGTATATCTGTCTATACAAGAGCAATGCTGAAATGTATACTTGGTACAGATGTACACATGAACACAATTGGAAATGTTTCAAATTCAAATCTCAAATTTTTAACGAATGGCATAGGCCTTTAATGAATTCTGGCGTGTGGTGAAGGCTGTAAAATATGCAACAGACGTGGTTTCTTGCAAAACGCCCACCATGAAATCCACCAGTATCAAATGTGAGAATATTCTCTGCATGTGTTTTGCATGTGTTCTGCGTGGGTTTTCATGCGCTCTGTGGGTTTTCATGTGCTCTGCATGGTTTGCATGCACTCTGCATGGGTTTGCATGCACTCTGCATGGGTTTGCATGTGCTCTGCATGGGTTTGCATGTGCTCTGCATGGGTTGAGAATAACACACTTTGTAGACGCTTCTTAGCCGGTTGAAGGGCTCCAGTAGAAAAGGCGTATACTAATAGGCCTATGTGACAGGACCCACAAAAACCGGCCAAATGTGGCCCATCACAGCATAACCAGCCAAGATGAGACTTACGACACCAGGAGATAATGGTAGGAATTGATGTACTCAGATTTCATAAATGCCAGGCAACACTGAAATGAACAACCAGTCGGTCTCTACCTTGGCTAGCTTAGAGCATCATGCGCCTGGATTTGCTGTGACGGGACACAAATTGCGTCCACAAAGTATGTCTCGTTTTTGTCTGAATTGTTTGCACTCTATATATATACAGGTTATCCTTGCCTATAACGTCTTCTATACCATCTTGTACAACTAAGATGTACCGTACACTTAATTAGGCCCACAAAGGGGTATTACTAGGAGTGGGTGTGAATATTCAAGAAATCTTTGTAGTAAACTCCGCCCTCTAGGCCTTGTCTTGCCCGGTTACATAGGATTATTCAAGAACCACTATTCATTCCTATCTAGTATGAGGGAAATCCATTTCACATAATCATATATACCCCATCGGGCCTCCCATATGTCACCCAAATACTTTATAGGCAAGGATAACCTGTATATGGAAACTGTACACAATGTATGGCTTCCATGCCAAAGTACTGTAGATATTGCACATTTTGCAATAAGTGGCCATCATGATAAATCAGTTAGTGTTATTTTTTGTGTTGGATTTTGTGTATTTTATGTTTCCACGCACTCTTTGTATATCCTTTTGATCATACTTTTTTTAACAACCACTCCAATAACCCTAGAAGCCTTCCCATGGGGAAATATTTTCATGTATCACACAAGAGAAGATAGTAAACGACTACTGTGAACCCCCAAATTTTGTGCCATTTTATTTTTGTGATTTCGCAAATCTAGGTTATTTGAGAAATCTGCAAAATAAATCAGCCAGGAAAATTTAGAAATTAACAGTACCAAAGCCAAAAAGCCCCAAGGAACAGAGTTGGTATCCCTGCAGTTGCGCCATCTGCATGGCGTATACAAGTTCAGAGGACTCTGCCGATGGGCAAATTTTGATGCTGTGACCCATAACATTGCCATCTCAACATGACAACTGTAATTGGAAAATTTTTCACTCGTTTAAGAGCACACTGATTTAGTTATATTTTTGTCAGTCTTGAAGGGGTCACAGTTATTTGTGTCAGTGATAATTTACCATGGCATAGTCAGCACAGGACTGCCTACCCTTACACATAAGGGGGGGAAATTTTACACATTGTCAGGTCCCTCGACACTTAGTTAGGGCCATTTTTCACCTTGACTCAAGAAAAATTGGTTATAAATCATGCCATCATTTTTGTTGCTGATTTACACTTTTTCACCAAGGGAACTTGACTCATTGCTGGACTCAAGGGTGGGCAGTTCTGTTAGTGTGCTGTAGGTCGGTTATGCAGTTTTATGTTGAGGCAATTTTGTGTAGGCTATGAATTATGGAAACCATGTTGTTTTAATTATGACACATTCTGGCTAGATTTCTGCGAAAAACATCTTTCTCTTGTATTATTTTTGTGCATCACTACCTGGAGCCTCCGAAGTAATGTGCATAGAATGTATATGTACATGTTTCAGGGCTCAGCGTTGCTTTTGAAAGGTGCTACATTTCACCGGAGATTTTGTGATATGAAGCATGCTCTAAAGTACATGTACATATACAGTAGAACCTCTCTATTAAGGACACCCTCGGGACTGACAACTCCTGTCCTTAAAAGAGAGGTGTCCTGATTAGAGAGGTCGCATTCAATGGAAACTACCAACTTGGGACCGAAACTACTGTCCTTAATAGAGAAGTTGTCCTTAATAGAGAGGTGTCCACTAAGGGAGGTTCCACAGTACATTCTATGAGCATTGCTAGAGTGCTTGGTCCGGTTGTTCAAAACAAATCAGTCCCTATTGTCCATTTCAGGAAAATTTGGCACTTCACTGAAAAGAAGCCTACAATGGCCAGGAAAAGTGTTCACTATTTCTTTTCAAATGCCTCTTTCTTGGTCAAGCTTTGTTCGCTTCTAGCCGATTAATCATTTTTATATAGCACTGACTTGGCAGTTTTAGGTGAAATATACAGGTTATCCTTGCCTATAACGTCTTTGGGTGACATCGCAATGAGGCCCGATGGGGTATATAATGATTATGTGTAGGCCTGACTATGTCATGTCACATGGTTATAAAACCCAACGATATTGGTCAAATGTTCTTACGCCAGAATGCCATGGTCTGTGGGCGGGGAAAATCATTCATTTAGTTACAAAATGTTTTAAAGATCGTTATTCAGGGACAGTGCACAAACGACTTTTGGCGTCATCCATGAAATTTGGCCTGCCGAATATTGTTGACTGAGGGCGGAGTTTACTACAACTATTTCTTTAGTATTCACAACCACTCCTGGTGATACCCCTTTGTGGGCCTAATCAAATGTATGGTACATATTCAGTTGTACAAGAAGGTATATAGAAAACGTTATAGGCAAGGATAACTTGTATATCATTTTGTTCAACTGCTGCATTTTCTGTGTGAAATCACCAAAAATCAAAGTGCCACTTTCTCGAAAAATCTGAGTGCCACCTTTTCTTGAAATGGACTGTAACTCGTTATTGACAGCCTAACCTTAATATCCTCTTTATCATATCTAATCCAGAGTGCTTTTGCCGTGGCTTCTGGGATCTAACTTGTGGATGGCTTTGGCAATATCACTGGCCAATCATCGTCATCGTCATTGTCATCGCAGCAGTCGCTATCTGCTGTTGTATAGCATTTGCTTGGTGGAAAAGAAAGCCCAGAGGGGGCACATATCCAAGTGATGACGGGAAGGACAAGGAGCAAGAGAATGGCAAAAGGGGAATGAAGCCGGTAAACAACCCGGCATATCAACCGGACCCGGACGAAATCGATCGGAATGGTCTGGCGGCAAATCGTGTAGGGCCGGAAAAGTTGTAGAATGGGACAGAGTTTGTGATGAAGACACTTGTCATTGTTAAGTGGTCTGTTTTGTTTTCACATTCCAATATTGGTGGCGCTGCCTGTCCATTTGTGATGTCATACGGGGATTGACATCACGATCAGGTACAACGTTTCTACAAACTGCCAAATTTCTGTACCTCCTTGGTTTAGTGATTTGCAAATAAGAAAAAAAGGGTTTTGGGGGGATTTTTACCCCTTGGCCCATAAAGGTTTGAGGAGTATTGTCAAGGCACCGTCCGTCGGTCGTAAGGTCATAGTGCCTTTTGGCAGTTTCGATGATTTTAAAATTTTGCTTGGTCCCAGTGGGGATACTATGTGCAAAACTACTTTTTACTGCATCTCATGAGCGTGGCTGGCTAAACATGGAATTCTTACAGTAGACACATTTCAAGTGAATACATCACCTTAGTACCCAAATTGTATTTTTCGATACCTCGCTTATTAGCCAAATAGGTCACGTTTTCTCATGAACTACTTTAAGCTATATCTCATTGATGCTGCACATCACTACACCATCATCTCACCGTCAACATCAATGGGATGAAGGGCTATGGTCACTTGGCGATGTTTTTTTCATTTTTACAAGCCAAGGTTATTCGAAACGCCAAGATAATAAAACACCCTTGAAAATTTGGCAGTTTGGGGTTATGGCCTGAAATGCTGTCAACCTGAAAATATTTGTCTGCTTTTTATTTTCATTTTACAAATGATCATGAAAAACGTGTGGCCACGAAAAAGTATTCTTATTGAAATTACGGCTACTGGGTTGTCAAAACTCTGAATTAAAGGTACCTGTACGCAAAAGTAGCAATTAAAAAAAAATGGCTGCGAGTATTCTCAGTTGACAGTAATAGTGATGGACCAGGTAGACTTACCGGAATCTGTTTTTTGAACACATTCAAGAGGAGTGGCAGTCAATTTAGTTCATCCCACCCCCGAATTTTTGCTAGCGTAGGGAGTTCATCTGTTAGGTAAGGTTGTACAGTTAAACATCCAAGCACAATTATATTCCTTGCAGTGTAGACACCAGCAGATTGTATACATTACTGCACGCAGAGGCTAGAGTTGTACGACCTTACCTTATATCATTTGAATCACCTCTGTCATTTAGTCTCAACTAAACCACTGATTAATTGGAAAGTTATTTTACCACACTGCCATTGGGCGTGACTGTGAATATATTTTGCCATTTCTGTGATACAGTGGTCCACTGAAGGTGTGGTTTCACATTTTTTTATGAATCACGGTTGCTTACTGAATTTGTTATATACGCTTGAATATCTAATGGGATATCTCCTTGTAAATTTTTAATGTGACATGTATATTGTGTGTGGATTTGAGAATCACTGTGTTGTACATTCCATCTTATGAAAATTTGAACTGTTCTGTTGTAAAAGTAAGCTAGATGGATATCTTTGTTTACAATATGACAAGTATTAATCCATCCATTTCAACAAAAAATCCCTCCAAACATATTCAAAATACAATTGTCATACAGTCCATCCATTTGTACTAAAATATTGTTCAGATCAAAATGAAATCTTTTTTTAATTGTGTCAATTTTGATTGTTGAAACGATAAAATTTCAACAGTATCTGTTCATATTATATGATTGACCTCAGCCTATGTGTAGGCCTAGGGGATTCACTGGGTTTGAATTCAATAGAACTCGTCAGTTTTGAAGTGAACATTAATTTTGTTTTTAAAGGGACTGTTATGTGAGGAAAAAAATGGCTTGAGGTGATTCGCCTCACCACCACCAGGGGTGTAAGAATGCTCAAAGGCACATGCTGTTTGCTTACATGTACTTTGGATGTTGTTTCCAGAAAAAATCGCTGGCTACTTCTGTGCTGGCATCAGTAAAAACTTGTGTGGATTGCGTATTTACAATGATATATTTTAATAATGGGAAAAATATATGAGCTTGTAAAATGCTAGTCTTCCTGTTGGTGTTGGCAGAACCATCCCAAAATTGCTGGATTTCCCAACATAAGAGTTTCTTTAAAGGCACACTATAGGCAGCAGCTAAGTAGGCAAGATTAAGTTAGACAAAGTTGCCAGTAGGGGTCTCTCCCTTCTCACAGTACGTCAAAACTATTAACGCTTGTACAAGGAGTACATTAAATGCTGAATAAATTATAAAATATGACCCAGTGCCCTTGCTGTGCATATTTCTTATTAGTCACCTGAAGATGGCCAATTTGACCCATCTGCTCCTGCCAAGGGTCCCCTGTTAATAGGGAGATGGGATTCTTTTGGAAGAGGTGTCCATTTAGGTGACATTGTTGACACAAAAAATAGCATTTGGACATCGAATTTACATCACTGACACATGTGGCACACTTTGTCATCGGCGCAAAAATTGTAGTAGTGAAGTGTGGCAACGTCAACCAATCTGAACTTGGTGCAAGGTCAACAGGGTCAAGGACATTATGAATTGACGTACAAAATGACGTCTTTGCCCGGTCTCTATAGGAGTGTCCCATATATTGCCCTTAATTGGTTTGATCTGATAACTGGAAATATTTTCAGATCGAATATTTATAGATCCGACAGACTACAAGATTTGTTAGGCATGTTAAGATCTGTTATTACGGACATTTCATTTATCTTGTTTAGAGATAATAATGTATTTGTACAAGACTTAAATGTTAGGTGTCTATTTTAACATGTATAATATGATATTGATACTCAAGTTTCCCTGATCTAAGACCACAGAACATGTCCTCTTGATCCTCGGACAAAGTGCAGTCACAAACCCTCTAGCTTGAATTGAATATTCAGAACCGGTCTTTGATCGGTGAAACTAGAGTATATCTTACAGGATAGCATTTATAAAAATCATTCCACTTACTGTCATTCCATATTCAGCCAAGTTTCATCGTAGAGAAGCAATTTTATTGCAGCAACATGCCATTTTAAATTTTGTTGCAAGGGAAAAATTGTTAGCCTACTGGGGTTATCACAGGTGTTAGTGACAAGGATCAGTGGGATAGATAACAAACTCACTGATGTCCCATTGGTTTATGCCTGTTTCGCCTATTCCTGTTTCGCCTATTCCTGTTTCGCCTACAAAATTCCTGTTTCGCCTATTCCTGTTTCGCCTATTCCTGTTTCGCCTACTTTCCAGTACCCCTACAATAAATCGACTCTCCCACGGGGAACCTTAGGGATGCATGTCCATTTTATGGGGAAAATGTGAGGGGACAATTGGATGATGTTAACGATGTGATGACAATTTGACTAATCAAATGCCATCAACTTTGTTATGCCATGACCGTTTTGAAAGAGTCACCTTGAAAGCGGGGACAGTCCGGGACTTATTTGACCATAGGACCATATGACCATACTGACACACAGTAAAAACTAATCGATTAAGTAGAGTAAAGCAGTCGTTTATTTTATGAAAACTGAATTCATGAGTTTTTGATAAAAATACATAATATTGTACATTCTCATAATTATTTGATCAAAATCAGCTGTAAAACCCATGTCATAATATACATGTAGGTACAGCACATATAAAGTCAAACAAGGTGGAAAATACATATCATGATATTATGTCAGACAAGGTAACTGATGGCATCAACGTAACTCATTATGTCCCTCTCTCCATTGACGTATTGTTTCAATGCGTACATATGTGGCTCTCCTCGGGTTTGGTCGGTCAGTAAGGGACGGTTCATATTCCTACGTCTGTGGGGAGGTTAGCAATACATTTGAATAGGCGGAACAGGAATAGGCGGAACAGGAATAGGCGAAACAGGAATAGGCGGAACAGGAATAGGCGAAACAGGAATACACCGTCCCATTTCTTTCTGAGCAAGTGATCTTTTTATTGCACATCACAGCAATAATTTTTGCCCATGGCTGTGATAAAAATTGCCTTTTCATTGCAAGCTTAAAGGAAGAAGGAGAGGATTTATGTAAAAAGTGAATGAACAAATGTCAAGCAATATTAAAATAACGTTGCCAGTCACTGGTTGAAGTGCCTAAGATTCATGATTGAAATGAAGGTCACTGATAATCGTGTGTGGTGAGAAACTTTTCAATCCTGTTTGGTGGAAAAGTTTTTATGAAAATCATGCATTTCGGTAAATCACGCATTCCGGTCTGCAGAAGATGGACAGAAGAATATGGTGCTAATAAAAGAAACATGGAAAATCTGTCAAACTTTTAAACAGTCATTTTAAATGTTGTCTTAATATTCTTTGTTTTCTTACAATTTGTCAATGTTAGAGATGGACATTTGATATATATCATTGGAGAGTGCCTATCATGGGAACTGCCAACATTTGTAAAAAACTATCTGATTGGTCAGGTCAGAGCCACTTAATCACTTTTGATTGGAGTCAGTATCATCAGCCCGTCTTTGATAAAATGTATTGCTAATTCCATATTGATGTAATTAAATATTGTTAAACTGTATACATGTAAATAATGATATAAGCAAGCATATGGATTGAAAAGTACTTTGAAAAATTGTGGCCATCAACCTGGAGTATCGGCACCACATTTCCCGAGGCATTCCTCTGTTCGAGGTAACATTTTAAAAAAGTCATCCATCTCCTTGAGGTCATCTCGCTACCCAGGGAAAATGCTAAAATTTGGTCTATAAATTATAAATAGACGCACTAGCGTGATGACCTGATCTGACCGGAATACGGTTGACATTTCCACAAAATCTTCTCTCGTATTAAGGGATACCTTGGGAAATGTGGTGCGGTGTCATCGCTCAAATTAAACTAAAAAAGGGTAACTTTAGTCGTAGAACTAGCTCAATTTCTCGATATCAGTATTAGGACTCTGTATTTTTTGGGTGCTGCTGTGGCTGTGGAATAGACATGTTTCATGAACGATTCCCTGGGCCTGTCGATCACGGATTTGAACTCTAGAGTTGAAAAAGGACCCCTCACTTCTGAGATCACATTGCGTCCTGGACGACAGTGTTTAGCTATAAACATTTAGCTTTGAGTCAATCTCTGACAGGCAACTTTTGCTGCTGTGCTGTGCAATGTTTGTTACATGTACATGCAACAAAATGGCCTGTATGCAGGGCGTCACAATTGGAAAGTGTTGCAAGGACAACATTTTGTGTTATTCTGCAGACAATCGCTTGGACATTATCAGTTCATAAACAATATTGGGCTATTGACACACTTCTTGGGTCCCGCAAATATAATGCACCTATGCAACAGAGACATATTTACCATTCTCGATGGGCATAACAGGATATGACTATAATAATGCGCAGAAACATCCACACCCTGCTGCTAACGAGTATTGCCTTTCTGCAGCCTGCCGTAATTTTTTATCAGAATTATCGCTAATCTATCGCTAAGCTAATTGATCTTGCATATCGATTGCAATATTTTCTGTGTATTTCGATTACAAGCACGGCGTATTTGCTCTAGGGGAGGCATTTGTTTTTAGCTCACCTCTTAGCAGAGGTGAGCTTATCCCATACCGTGGCGTCCGTCGTCCGTCGTCGTAGTCGTCGTCGTCGTCGTCGTCGTCGTCGTCGTCGTCGTCGTCGTCCGTCGTCGTCCGTCGTCCGTTAGCAGGGCACGTTTCGTAACTGTTAGAGCTATTGGGTTGAAACTTGGTACACATGTACCCTTATGTAATGACACCTTGGAAACCAAGTTTCGGTCCGATTCGTTTCATGGTTTGGCCACCAGGGGGCCAAACGTTAAAAGTGAAAATATGCAATATCTCCCTTAATAGTAGTCGGGTAATTTTTAAAAAAATATGGTAGGTACTTCTAGCAAAGGTGCATCATATATCCTCCGGGTTTTTGATTTGACCTCCTTTTCAAGGTCACAGAGGTCAAATGGTGTAAATTGGCCGTTAGGATGTAACGATGGCACGTTTCTAAACTGCAATGACTATTGATACCAAATTTGGTACACATTTACCCCTTAGTCAGGTGATCTCAGGGACCGAAGTTTGGTCCAATATGATTCACCACTTGACCACCAGGGGGCAAAATCCAAAAACCTTAAAAATGTGATTTTTCCTTAACTTCTTGCCCGATTGCCACCAATTTGATATCATGGGTACATCTAACCACCATACAGTATATGTCACACAGGTTTTTAATTTGACCTTCTTGTCAAGGTCACAGACATGACAGAGGTCAAATGGCGTAAATTCGCCGTCAGGCCGTAACTATGGCACGTTTCTTAACTGCAATGACTATTGATCACAAATTAAGTACACATGTATCCCTTGGTCAGGTGATCTCAGGTACTGAAGTTTGGTGCGATCTGATTTGCCGTTTGGCCTCCAGGGAGGGGGCCAAATCCTAAATTCTTCAAAATGCCATTATTCCTAGTAATGACTTGCCCGATTGGCACCAATTTTATATCATAGGTACATCTAATTCTAACAACCATTCAATGTGTCACCCGGGTCTTCTTTGATTTGACCTACTTTTCAAGGTCACAGAGGTCGAATGTACTGTGAATTGGCCATTTTGGGGAAATTGTAATTGCTTGGACCTACATCAAACCTAACACTACATGACACAATACCATGCTCTTTATCCATCTTTCCTCCACATGAGGTGAGCACAATGGCCCTGGCCATTTTTATTCTATTTGCGGTGCTTCAGTTTGGATTCAGTTCATTTTTTCTGGTCGAAGACGACGTCACTTTGCCATAAAGCATAATCAGCACCTTACCATAGCTTCAGAGTTTCACCTTCCTAGTTGATGCCTTTAACTTCATGTTTTTGGTAATTAGTCATGGAAAATGAAATTAAAAAGCAACGTTTTTTGAATTCGCAATAGAAAATTATGCACCGTGATATAGGTGTTGATTTCTTATATTTCGCCTTGAATTATAATCTTTTGTGTTCCATATTTCTGTTGTTTCACAGACCAAAAAATATCTGTCATTTGATGCTAGTTCTTAAAGATTTTTAGTGGAAACATTTCCTGCCTCTCCTTTGGGACATATATGTATCCTGCCTTCCTTCATTTGGGCTTTTTTTACTGCGATTTCATTGCATTCTGTCTTCTGACAAAAATATCCCTTTTTTTGGCAGAATCATTAGGTTGTTGAAGTCTGTTGTCATATAAACGTGTTAAGGAGCATATTTGACCAGTTTCACCTCCAGGAAACATATCGGGAGGGCAACCCCTCCACCCCCCAAACAATTTTTGTTTGTAACTTTGATCCCCCTTAAAAATGTTGGCACACACACCATTAAATGGTGTGTGTTTAGTGTAAATGAGAGGCCTGCATTGAAAGACTGAAGGCAGATGAGTAAACTCGGAGTTTGCAGAGCTGAAAAATGCTGTTGTACGAGTATACTTGTACTTGGATGGGCAGATTCGACATAAGTTTGCTCGCATATTGGGGAGTTGGTTGTGAATGACTGAAGGGCTGTGACGAGAATGCACATGTTGCAAGACCTAATGCACACTATCACGAGAATACTCGTACTGGGCGAATCTGAGGATGCATTCCATTACGAGTATACTCGTACAAGGCGGATATTATGATGGACTGCCAGGCAATTGCCTTTTCTTGCATTTGATGCACTTTATGTTTTCTTTCTTGACATATATCAAATTTTAAATGATGGTCTCACATGTTGTGAAATAAAATGAAAATAGTTTTTGATTTCGTCTTTATCTTTATCTTTATCATATTAATTTGTAGGTTGTGAAAAAAGAGTTAACCGCCCGTTCTGATTGTCAGATCCCTTCCAAAGATGGAATAATTCCAGGAAAAAGGCATTATTGGTTATGATCTGATTCCAACTTGGCACCTCCTCTCGGGGTCTCTGCCAGATGGGTTGGTTGGTTCCATTGTGAACGAGTAACTTCATCACAATGGGAATTCAATTTAGATAACACAGTGAGCTGTCTTTTTGTGGATGATTTGAGAAGTGGCAAAGTTACCCCCCCCCCCCCCCCCCCCAGCATGCCGAGTGGCATAGTAAGCATCTTTGACAGTTATGCTCTCTGTTCTGGCAAGTGCATGCTCAGAGCCATGTCATCTGCAAAATGGAATTCAAACATCATTTTCAGAATTTATTTGTAGGATACAAGTTTCATATTTGCCATTGAACAAGATGTCTTTTGTGTCGAGCTAGCCTTGCATGTCGATGCGACATGCTTGGGGCTGTGCATGAAGCTTTTCTGATGTCCTGGCACGTCTGGGTAACGGGTGATATACCATGCATTGAAAATATATTGATACAGTAAAACCTCTCTATTAAGGACACCCTCGGGACTGGCAAGTGTTGTCGTTAATAGAGTGGTGTCCTTACTAGCGAGGTCAAATTGAACCAATTTGGAACCCAAGGTGGTGTCCTTTATAGAGAGGGTGCCTTTAGCAGAGAGGTGTCTGCTAAGGGAGGTCCCACCATCTGAAAACGACAAGGTTGTTGTGAAACCTATACAACTTGTTGTCAATATCAAGAAGGATTCTCCGAACTTCGTGTGAGTCTCGAGTCAACTGATCGCTTGAATAACTGGATAGACAATCAGAATAATCGGAGTCACCCTGTTGGTTGCTGACCAACAATTGCCGTTCATGTGACAAACATCAACTCTGATTGGTTCATCTCTTCCAATCACCTGTGAGTTATTCTGCTTAAAGTTCCCGAGTCTAGAGGTCAGGACCAGGTTGTTGAGAGCCTGGTTCGTTTAGCGACTGCTGAATTTAAGTGACTGCTACAAAGAATTGTCTTGCCGCTAAATGTATTTAACTTAGCGGAGCACTTGGTGCTAAGGTAGTGGTGGTTAAGTGGCTGCCAAGCCACTGTTAGCAGATAGCGGAGCTTTGAACAACCATCCCTAGGTCACAACGGCTCATCTCAATAATTGACTGCTGCAGATTCCGACTGATATCCCCCGCAATAGAGGAGTGACTTTCTGACTGCAACCAAAGTGCACATACTCTGCATGATTACGACTTGGAAAAAGATCGGCTGAGCGAATGAAATTGTGTGTGGACTGAAGCCTACAATAACAAAAATGCCATGGTAAAGTTCCAGGGTTTACTACAAAGTGCCAAGGACTAGTGCAAAATGCTTAAAGTAATCTGTGAGTCAACATCCCAAAAGTTTGTCACTGTCAACCTCCTACAGCGAGACGAGATACTTCTTGTTTGTTCGCTTGCTATGACTTGGGATATTTGCATAGAATTTTCCCCATGGCAAGGATGCTACAGCATGTATCGAAAATCATGCTTGTTTTTGCCATGAATTATATTCCCAAGCTAGAGTGTCAGTTCTGATTTGGGAGGGCACGTACAGGCATACAGGATACTCTGGCTGTATAACAGGGCAGCCAGGATTGCGCCGATTTGAAATAAAAAGAAATCAGAAAATGTGTGAACATTCTATAATTGTGTTATCTGCACCTATAAAACCTGGCCTTCTACCGTATACAGATTCATTATAACTATTCATGTGACAGATGCAGTTCTTGTAAATCTCACCTTTTTGTGAGTTTTGTTGAATGATTTTGCCACACCCTGTATGTGTTCACTCCTCGAAGGACAAATTGTCCTAATCTTGGTCATTTTAAATCTCTCGTACTGGATATGCTTGGAGCTGTTTGACTTTGCCTCTGGCTTATGAATCAAACTGATAGAACAAAATGCGCATGTCAAATAATGGTGTCTCATCTCGGCAAACATGCCATTGTCGTGTACCAATTTGGCCTGGCTTTGCCTCGGGCAACGCTCGTAGGATTTCAGACTGAAATAAACAAAGCCTGGGCTAGTATAAATGCGGTCTGGAGATGTCATGACACCTCTGAAGACGCCTTTTAGAAGTTTGAATCTGCACCGCAGTTGGTAGAAAATCGCACAAAATTTCGAGATTATGCAACCATTGACGCATTCGCATAAATAAGTAGACCTTAGTTACGCATTGTTTACCTTGTTTTATACGTCTCAATGCGCATGCGTAACCAGATGCAAAATCTGGAAATTTAGTTTTGTTTCTGCTGACCGCAGTATTTATTCAAAGGCTGCAAGAGAATATTGGGGAGGATTCTGTAGGGGCTGGTGTTACTTTTGAGATGGCAGCACCTGCCTGTTAGTGGCATATCGTTGTAATCGAATGCCACCTCAGTTTCCTGCAATGAGCTGTGCATCTCAACGGTGGATGGGGGTGGGTTCTTCTCTTTTTCAGAAAAAGCTTTAAATTGACCAGGACATTTTGAAAAGGTTGACACTCTTAATCACATGTATCTAACACCTTTGTATCCTTTAGTTTTTCCAAGAAAGTAGTGTTCATGTTAGATCTCCATATACAAAATGCTATAATAACCCTTCGTGGCATCTAGCTGAAATCTAAGTCTAACTCCCTTTATCATGTTTGGCTAAAAGCCACTGGGTTTTCCATGGGAGTCACCATTTAACCAAACATATGCGATGCAGAAAAGAGAAAATATTCATAAAAGATCTATGACCATATTCGCCGAATCGTAAACGCACGCATGAATAACAGATGATAAACAGCATACGTGGCATTGATGATATTGATTTGTGGGGTTTATATGATGATTGGTCGGTGCCATGGCAATGTGTTGTCAATTGAAAAGGGGAATTCCCACTTTACGCTTTGTTGTCTGATTGATCAATGGTAGTTTTATGTTAACTGCCTGTGGGCTGAATTAAAGGTTTCGTTCCGCACTCATTCCTTATTATAGACCCGAGTTAACATTCCCACCATGGAATAGAACCTCTTTGTCGGCAGCAATATCGTGGTTCAATTCAGTCCACTTTATTTTGTTGTCTAGAAAAACACGATTACCTATAGCATAAGATCGCATAAAAAACAGACCTGTTCAAAATCATGATATTATGGACGATAGAAATTTAGGGCTTAGAAATTTTTTAACTAGAGTGCCCTATGGAGACGGTCAGACAGCAAACAAAATATCCTGTACAGCCAAGCCAGCTAAAAAAGAAAAGTTTCGTGGGGAGATCAGAATTCTCTGAAATTAGCTATACAACAGGGGCCTGTGGAAATTACTTGTTTTAACTAAGCTCAACTTAACTTTCTCACTACCGTATAGGCTTCAAAAGTGATGAAAATATACCTTGTTTATGTCCTTGCCAACAAATTCAGTACGGATGCTTGCTATCCGAAAGCCGACGCTTCTATGACCAGAATCTTGTTGAATACACAATGAAATCACTGCCTGTACGTTTCCTTCTTACAAACTTCAGATCCAGAACCTGTGTGGGTGGGGTAAAGAAAACTAGCCCTGTGTGTATGATCACAAGCCCTATCATGGGGATCTGTCTCGTAGGCATGATCTCAATCTTGAATCCTTTCTTTCTGGTTGTGCCAATGATTATATAGTGTCTCTGCAACTAGCTACGTGGGTATGATCACAGGCCCTATCATGGGGATCTGTCTGGTAGCCATGATCTCAATCTTGAATCCTTTCTTTCAGGTTGCACCAATGATTATATAGTGTCTCTGCAACTAGCTACGTGGGTATGATCACAGCCCCTATCATGGGGATCTGTCTGGTAGCCATGATTTCAATCTTGAATCCTTCCTTTCAGGTTGCACCAATGATTATATAGTGTCTCTGCAACTAGCTACGTGGGTATGATCACAGGCCCTATCATGGGGATCTGTCTGGTAGCCATGATCTCAATCTTGAATCCTTTCTTTAAGGTTGTGCCAATGATTATAGTGTCTCTGCAACTAGCTACGTGTGTATGATCACAGGCCCTATCATGGGGATCTGTCTGGTAGCCATGATCTCAATCTTGAATCCTTTCTTTCAGGTTGTGCAAATGATTATAGTGTCTCTGCAACTAGCTACGTGTGTATGATCACAGCCCCTTTCATGGGGATCTGTCTGGTAGCCATGATCTCAATCTTGAATCCTTCCTTTCAGGTTGTACCAATGATTCTAGTGTGTCTGCAACTAGCTACGTGTGTATGATCACAGGCCTTATCATGGGGATCTCTCTGGTAGCCATGATCTTAATCTTGAATCCTTTCTTTCAGGTTGTACCAATGATTATAGTGTCTCTGCAACTAGCTACATGTGTATGATCACAGGCCCTATCATGGGGATCTGTCTGGTAGCCATGATCTCAATCTTGAATCCTTTCTTTCAGGTTGTACCAATGATTACAGTGTCTCTGGAACTAGCTACATGTGTATGATCACAGGCCCTATCATGGGGATCTGTCTGGTAGCCATAATCTCAATCTTGAATCCTTTCTTTCAGGTTGTACCAATGATTATATAGTGTCTCTGCAACTAGCTACATGTGTATGATCACAGGCCCTATCATGTGGATCTGTCTGGTAGCCATGATCTCTATCTTGAATCCATTCTTTCAGGTTGTACCAATGATTCTAGTGTCTCTGCAACTAGCTACATGTGTATGATCACAGGCCCTATCATGGGGATCTGTCTGGTAGTCATGATCTTAATCTTGAATCTTTTCTTTCAGGTTGTGCCAATGATTATAGTGTCTCTGCAACTAGCTACGTGTGTATGATCACAGGCCCTATCATGGGGATCTGTCTGGTAGCCATGATCTCAATCTTGAATCCTTTCTTTCAGGTTGTACCAATGATTATAGTGTCTCTGCAACTAGCTACGTGTGTATGATCACAGGCCCTATCATGGGGATCTGTCTGGTAGCCGATCTCAATCTTGAATCCTTTCTTTCAGGTTGTACCAATGATTATAGTGTCTCTGCAACTAGCTACGTGTGTATGATCACAGGCCCTATCATAGGGATCTGTCTGGTAGCCATAATCTCAATCTTGAATCCTTTCTTTTAGGTTGTACCAATGATTATAGTGTCTCTGCAACTAGCTACATGTGTATGATCACAGGCCCTATCATGTGGATCTGTCTGGTAGCCATGATCTCAATCTTGAATCCTTTCTTTCAGGTTGCACCAATGATTCTAGTGTCTCTGCAACTAGCTACGTGTGTATGATCACAGGCCCTATCATGGGGATCTGTCTGGTAGCCATGATTTCAATCTTGAATCCTTTCTTCCAAGTTGTACCAATGATTCTAGTGTCTCTGCAACTAGCTACGTGTGTATGATCACAGGCCCTATCATGGGGATCTGTCTGGTAGCCATGATCTCAATCTTGAATCCTTTCTTTCAGGTTGTACCAATGATTCTAGTGTGTCTGCAACTAGCTACGTGTGTATGATCACAGGCCCTATCATGGGTTGCTGCCTGGTAGGCATGATCATACTGATAGTCATCTTAAGGTGTTGGGATAAAATTGATTGCTGCTGCATAACTCAAGGTATATATGCCGACCTGATACAAATGTGACCCACCACGACAAAATGAGTTGCATGTCGCACAGAAGATGAGCCTAAAATGACACCAAGAAATGATAGAAGATATTGATGTTCTCAAATTTCACAATAGGCAGACAATAGTGAAATGAACAACCAGTCCATCTCAACCTGTCAAGCTCGGAGCGACATGCGACTCATTTTGTCGTGGTGGGTCACAAATATCCTGTTGCAAAGTACATGTATACGGAAGAAGGGTAACCTGATCATGAAAGCGAGATTGGCAGCCCTAACTGAATTAGTGAGTTTTCAACAGTTTCATTTGCCATCCATTTTAATGTGCATCGGACGGATGTTTCCTGCTGGTTGGAATTTTAAAAATTGTCCCGTTCTCTGAGTCTTCAGTTACAAAAGGAACTCTGTTTGAATAGCGGATTAAGAAGTCGGATGCGAAGTGTGCAGATTCGTCAATTCAAATTAGAATGAACCGTACTTTACAGTGTAAATGCACCTTGTGCAAACTAAGCCTTGTTTTGAATTCAGCGGTTATGGTAAGGGCAACCTTAACCTCTTGGGTTGGTTCAAAATGAAATGTGGAAGCTGACAAAAAGCATTTAAAAACACATTTTATTCGATATTTCCTTATAGATGTGATAGAATAAAAATTGATACCTCACTGTCGGTATCGATTGTCTCACCAAAACCGCTCAGGTGGAGATGAAATGTTGGCCAAAATCTCGGCTCTGCCTCGGTTTCGGTCTACATTTGAGCTCCACCCTCGCGGCTTTGGCGACAAAACCAATACCTTCATTTCGGTATCAATTCCTTAAACAAACTCAGTTGTAATTCACGATCACCAGTGTTGAACTTTGACATAAAAGTAGTAACTTGCCCTAGATCGTATAAGTATATATCATGATTGTTTTCTTTTTCATTTCAGAAACCTGTCCAGCTCCTGATCCCAAAAAAATAGCAACTGCAGCTGTGAAAAAGGTTCTCATAGCCAAAATTGTCTTTGGCATCTGCTTGGGCACAGGGGCGGTATGCTTAATTGCCCTTTTGGTTCAGAGTGTCAGCGATAGTAATTGCAAGATACCATCGTCAAGGGCATGTGCTTGTGCAAGTAAGTACAATGTGGTTCTCCTTTTGCAACGTTATGAACTTCTAGGATGGGAGGGATGGGTTTTATACGCACTGATGTCGTAAAAGTTTTCCGGATCGTTAACTGCTGTGAAACCCCATCGAGATCAAATAGACCTGTCAGTGCAAATTTCTAGGGAACTTTAATATTTCAATAGTTGGCCAAGCTGTTCTTAACGTAAAACCTTTAGCTACTGCTGGGTCTTGAAGTCCAATGCTATTTTCAGCGAAAAAATTATAAGCCAGTTATCTATTGGAATTTTTTAAAAACTCCACGGTTGCTACAACAATTGACTGCTCTCTCATTTCACTCTTTTTCAAAAGAAAGTTCTTCCTTTAGGGGTTTTTAGCCACCAATTTGGTTAATTTGCATAAAACTCTGTGGTTTTTTTTCTTGTAGTAAATCGTATCGGTTTTTTTTCAGAATGCGAATGTGCATTGCCACAATCAGACCTCATTGCGGCGTCCTGTGTCGGCGTTCTGACCGGTGGAGTAATTATCGTCTCCAGCATCTTTTTAGCAAAAGTGTTCTTGCGTAAGTATCTTACTCATTATAATCGAATGAAACCTCCCTTAGCAGACACCTCTCTATTAAGGACTCGCCTTTCTCTCAAGAACACTTGTTTTGGGGCCAAATTGGCTGTCGTCATTCATTTTGATCCTTCTAATCCCTGTTATGAACAGCATTTGTCAGTCCCGTTGGTGTCCTTAATTGAGAGGTTCAACTGAACCTTCAAAACCGTTACAAGAAAATGTTACCCCATCAATATTTTGCTCATAACCTTCTTTGACTTCGATATAGCAACAGGTCATTTATCTTGGTGAGTACTTACTTCAACACCTAAGGTGGAGGAGCAGGTGGTTGATGCTCATATGCGAAGATGTTTCTTGAAGAGATAGGGGGTCAAAATCCTGAATGTCGAGCAGTGTATTTTTGACACACTTGTTTCGTAAACGATTTTCAGTATCAATCTGTGTTGTTTTTGGTCGTCTCATAATTTCAATATATTCAGAGTTACTGTATACAGAAAACTGGAGTCTTTGAAGTTGGGTGTCTAAGAGGTGGAGAAACAGAAAGTGTCCAAAATTGGTACACCTTACTGATGATGTGTTATACAAATATCATGGAAATTCCAGCCCAGTGGCTATTGGACTTACCAAACAGTAACCACACATGCAGAGGAAAGTAATCAAATTAGTCGGGGATGCATTTAAAAATGCAGCGAAGAAGTCCACTTCTTGCTTGCATGCAGTCACAGCGATTGAAAGTTGCCAGTCTTGGTGGTAGGGTGATGAGAAACTTGAGAGGTGTATAGTCTGCATCTCATTTGGTGGAAATGGCAATTTTGAAGGCCTCCAGCTCCTAAACTGGGCAATTGAAAAACGCTTGGCGCCTAAGATATGACTACCCATAAAGCGTACATTTACACAGTTTGGCAGCCAAGGTGTTTTAAAACAGGCCATTTTTTCTGGATAACTTGATATAATGGGAAGAAAACTAATTTTTTCTCTCACTTTTTCCATTAATCAAGTGACCTACAATCGTAATGTTCTCGAATTTCCAGTGTCATGTGCATTTTGCCATAGACATGGAATAGTAGGGAGGAATCGGTATTGCTGTACACACAAACATTTCCACAAAAAAAAGTTTTGGTTGAGGCAGTAGTTTACAGATTCGCAAGAGAAAAATATCGCGATCAGGTTCTTGAAGTAGAACACCACAAAGAAAATAAAATGGCCCATTTTGAGAAACAGCCCAAGAAAGGGCCCATTAGGCCCACTGTTATTGATCAAAAACTGTTTTTACCAGTGTTCTCTTGATTTATATGTTACTTGATGTCCTTCAGAATCACTGGGAAGCGTCGAAGGTTTGACGATGTTTCAAATTCCGTAAACCTATTCCGCTACTGTCGCCGCTTCACCAAACTTGTTTTTGATTGCAGCTTTCATGAATTTTTAGGCAGATTCTCTTTGCAAAAACATATTACTAAAATAAAACTAAAGTGATCGTTCGACATACTTACAAGTATGCAATCGTTAGTTTTGCATTGGTTGTTAAATTTTTGGGGAGTTTTTGCCGATGTTGATGCATCCCGAAACATCTATTTCAGCACCGGGACGCAAGAAACCTATATATAGTAGAGAAAATAGCCAACATCCTCTACTGGTATGTTTTGATAATTTTTTGGCACGTTAGTCTGTCGGTTTTGATAAGAATGGAAAAAGAGGGGCTTTGCTGTGCCATGGAAAAGTTGGAAGCATGATAGTCTGCTGTAAAGTTGTGATGAAATCCTTGGTAATAAGAACCAGTTGCGATATTTACTTTATAAACATCTCAGATCGTGGTATCAGAGGATTTGGAAATTTCTTCCTTGGCTTTGACCGTCTGTGCCTGCGTGATCTTTCAGAAGTGTTGGTCATGAGGGCTTGGCTTTCCAATTTTGTCAGTTTTGCTTGGCCAGCTTTGAAGTTCTGTGGTTTGATGACCCTGCAAAAATCTTCCAGTGCTGTCATCGAATGATTTCATTTGTGTCTTCATCTTCGGTGGTCAGTAGGTCTGCATATGCTTTGAAAATGGTTTCAGGAATATTGTTCAGCATGCTTTGAAGTTGTGTACCCAGATTGCCCAGCTAGAACGTTGCAGTGACGTCATCAGTGCATGTTTTGTTGGTCTTGAGGCTTTGGGCTGCTGAAAACTTTTGGACCTGATGGCCCTGTAGATATATTACAGTGACGTCGTCAAAGGCTTTCTTTTCTTGATTCATTTTTCGTGGTCAATAGGTCTGAACGAGTTTCAAAAAAGGTTTTTAGAACTTTGTTTAGCATGCTCGGAAGTTGCGTACTGAGATTGCCTGCTAGAATGTTGCAGTGACATCATCTAATATGTTCATTGGCCCCCCTGTGCCTTGGGCTTTTGAAAACATTCGGCCAGCTTTCAAGTTATTTGCTAGATGGCCCTGTAAAAATATTGCAGTGACCTCATCAAATGCTTTCATTGGTCTTGAGGCCCTGGGCTTTCGAAAACATTTCGGCAAGCTTCAATTCATTTGCTAGATGGTCCTGTACAAGTTTTACAGTGACGTCATCTAATGCTTTCTTTGGACCTCCTCATTCATGATCTTTTGGTGTGGGGCTTTCGAAAACATTTTGGTCAGCTTCAAGATATTTGCTAGATATTCAAGGTGAATTTCCAATTTAAAACAAATAAGCATGGAGCCACTGACTTTGCTCACCTTGAATTGACAGTACGACTGACAAAACCACCTAAAAAATCTGTCATGAGGATTTGTCCTGATTTCGTTTTAATGCAATATTTCCATATGTGATGAAAGTAAATTTGTAGCTACATGTAGAGGGCTATGAGTATGGGTGGCTATATAACTATTCGAATTTGGAAATGGGGTGTTTTTTAATAATTCAGTGTTTTTCTACCTTGCAGCACCTGGGGCAGTCGGAGACATGTAAATACACTGATGAGCAGACAAGTTCTTGTTTAGTTCAGCAAGATGAAAACGACATACTTAAAAACGATGAAAATGAAAACACTTGATTGCGCTCCCTTCAGGTGTTGTCAAATGTTTTCAGCATCGAGTGCAACAACGGTCTTTTTGACACAGCACCAAATAAATCGGTCAACAACCAAACCCACATCATCAACAGGCACTGAGCATCACCGACGATTGACTAATGATGATGACGATGTAAAGATAATAAAAAAAATATTTTAGCCTTGGGCACACATGACAGACAAAACATTGTTCTTGGTGAAAATCTCCATATTTTTGAAAAATCATTGTTGTGGAACGTTTGTCTTTGTTTTGTCATTTTGCTCGTTGTTTGCGAATTACTTTACTGTAAACCTGGCAATATTCAGGGTCAATTCATTACATTTTCATGAAATCGCGATCTGGATTTAATTTTAGTGAGATTTTTAGCTCACCTGGGTGAGCCTATGTTGTCACGTCTTGTCCGTCGTCTGTCTGTTGTTCGTTGTCCGTCAACAATGGTGGCACGTTTGCTCACTGTCGAGTCTAGAAAGTTGAAACTTGGTGTGTGGATGTCTTATGACAACATGACGTGACACACAATAAATCATCGCCGTATAACCTACTTTCTGGGCTCCAAAAGTGGCCATCTTTGAAAACTTTATTTTGGCAATATCTAATGAATGTTGATAGATGTAGCTAGAACCATGACATTTTTACTGTCAATACTTCTGATGAGACTTCTTGACACAATATCCAAGTTTTTTGATTTGGCCTACTTTTGAAGGTCGCATGTTCAAACCCTAAAATTTCAGCAAAGGTGGCGCATTTCGTCATCAATTGTCTTAGACTCTTCAAATTTGGTATGTAGATACCTATTGGGCATCTGAACATATCAACAAAACTCAGGTCAGTGTGACCTACTTTTCAGGTGTAAGTAGGCCAGGTCATAAAACCTCAATGTCACTCGTATATCAAGACTCCTTCACTGTGTGACCTTCAAAGTGTCATTGTATATCATTGATTGATAATGGATATGATCAAGCTTAACATTGTGCTGATAACATTATGACCTTGACCTAGTTTCCAAGGTCAGAAAGGCCAAACTCTAAAATTTCACTACTATTTGTCACAGATTCTTCCAATTTTATGTGTAGACACCTATTGGGCATCTGTACCAGTTGACCCTAATTAGGTCAAGTGTGACCTTATTTTGAGCTAGTTATCAAGTTTACAGAGGTGAAACTGTTAAAATTGTCATTGATAGTGCCACATTTTGTCTTTTTAAAAAGTCAATTAAACCTCAATGTCTCATTTCATCTACCACTAAATGATTTCCAGGTGAGCACAATGTCCCCAGGACATTTCTATAGTGGACACTGTATTTTTGCAATTATCCATAAATGTAAAAAAACCTGAATATGAAAGGTACTGCATGCTAATATTAATAGATACCTGTGTATATATGTATATATCAATACATATAATCTAATATGTCGACTCTCAGATTGCAAAGACATTGTTTAATACTACACCAGAGGCTGTGGGTTGCGATTCTGTGCATTGTGTCATGGTCCTTCTATGCTGCTTGTGGAACTGTGATATGCAAAAATTAGTGAATTCTTGCACTGCAAAAATTAGTGATATCTTGCACAACTTGAAGTTTTTAAATATTGTTTGAAAAAATGGCTGTGAAGAGATGAAGGTGTGTAGGTGATGGTTGATAGAGTTATGTGTGTATAGCTAGCTCAATGATTTGCAGATTTTATCCAAGGGGTGATAATTGACTCATTGTATCTGTCTGTTTTTACCATTCAAACAGCAGGCCTCAAAATGCCATGGTAGGTTTGAACACATAAACCTTTCAAGGACACCTGGAGTGAGATTTGGATCTTTTATCTGTAAAAAGGAATGACTAGACTGCAGTGTATCGAGGTTTCAGTCAGAATTATTTTTAGGCGTGACGTTTACACGCGGTGCATGTAGTGTGGTCTACCATCTTCATTTTCATGTTATAAGGGAGAATCTAAATAATGACACTTTTCCATTCCTTAAATGGAAGAAAATCAGTATTTGTAGAGCATAATATGATGATTTAAATACGTTTAGAAAAGAAATATGTGCTTAGAATGTAATATAGAATGATACATTTGAGTTCACACAGCACAAGTTATACTATTCATTGGTTATAGAAACATCGCGGGAATATTTTCCAGTCACTTTGAAAAGACAGTCCTTAAAAGGTTGAATGTGTTCCAAGTCACTCTCTTTTTATTTCATTAGTTACTTGAAAGTGAGATAAATTATGTTTGTTGAAGACTTCTTAGGTTATTTTGACGAATGGTGGGAGACAACACTTTGATATGTCGCACAATTCAATATTTGTGAATGAAACAGTTAGGTTAAACCCTTTTGTTGCAGATGACGTGCGTAGCATGTCATGCACATGTTCCAATCAATGGCGAGTGACGTGCCTAGCACGTCATGTCCTACATCAATTTTTACTTATTAGCACTTGGCCGCAGCCTCTCTGAACATGCCAAACAGACTGGAAAAAGATGGTTGCAAATACTATAGATAGTGACACTTTTGAATATTATTTGTCTGTTCCTCGCTGTGCACCGACTGGCACAGGGTGAAAAATTCCTTCCATGGCTGAAGGGTTAAGACCCGGTATGCTTGGCCTTGAAGATGTTTGCATGATAATAGAAGTTACCCCCTTTTTACCCCTTCATTACACTTTTATTTCATTAATCACAGATAGCGCTGTGTCAATCAAAGTTAAGGTCGGTAAGCCTAGAGCATTATTTTAAAAGCTTTAATTTCATTGCAATGAGTTGATGGGGGGGGGGGTTGATATTCAGCTAAAAGGTTTGTTGGGAAATTCTAAAGCATCTTAATATGAACATCTTATCGAAGAAGCTTGGCTATCAAATTATCTTTTTTGGTTTGTAAACCTCAGAATTTTCATACTGGTTTATTTCGTCAATTTCGCCGTCAATTTCGCAAAAATCTACGAAACAAATTTACATATTCACGGTTTTTATTTTGGGGGGACATTATGGTTTCTTCCACTTTTCTAGTTAAAAAATATAGTTTCAGAATCTTTGTTTTTGCGAATTGGGGTTTTTCGCAAAATCTGTGATAACTGAATGCCTGTATGTCATCGGCACTCGTCGCTGAATAAAACTATAAATATTCATGCATCCAGGTGTATTATAAATCGGACAGTTTATAAATAACCTGATAACATTGGATATTTGTAAAGACTTTCCTTCACAAGCTCTCTGATTCTCCTGAACCCTTGGTCACAGTGCCAAAACCATCAGTTCGGCGAAAACATGTTAATGATCTACAGGATTGATCCCATCAAGGACCCCTCCAGGCCAATGGTTGCACAAATTGGATACTCAGGATGAAAATCCAACCTGAGGATGAATCCTCACCCTGCCCACAGAGAGTAACGATGGAGCTAAGACAAGAAGATGTAGCAGATATGGATCACATCTTGGAAGAATGTCCTCTGATTACCAGCCAAGGGAAGGCCTGGCAAGACTCCACAGAAATCTACATCTCTCCAAGAGAAGCTATGGGGAACAGAGATATTTGCAGTGGAATGCAAATGAGGAGATGTATTGAAGTGAAAGTGTACATCAGGGGTTTTCAGAGCTTTTGAGGGCGACATTTTACGGCCATTGATATCCTGGCCTATTTCAAGCCTGACAGCGCTCCGAGGAAGTGATTGTAGTGTGTCCCACTTGTCCCAATGACAATGACAAACTGGACAAACACGGAGTGACGGGACAAACCTGTCTATCACAAACCATGTGACGACTGCACAGCGTGTTACGACTGAGAGACTGAAAACTTCCACAAAGCAAGATTTCTTGGGCAGCGCCGATCAAATTCATGTACGCTAGGAAGCATCCTGTCATGAACACTGCAAAACGCTAGGAGGCCATCCACATCAGGTTTGTTTATGCTACTCTCAATCGGGATGGAGAATCGGGATCAATCGGGATGGGATGGAGAAGGATAACACCTTTCCATTGTCTGCAACCTCCTTCTCAAGTCACAAGTAAGAGGAGCCAGCCACACTTGGTACTTAAATCTCCCACCTGAGCCATCTGGATATGACACCAATACCACAGACAGGATAATGTGACCAAGGGTTCGAAAGAATCTAAAAGCTTTTGAAAGCGAGTCTTTACATATATCTAGAGTTGTCATGTTATAAACTGACCAAATCAACAATTAGTGCCAATTTGTAAATACAACATGTATAATATGTATATAGTTGCTATATTTTTATCATAAGTTATGACTTTTTTTCATTCATTAGGTTTTTTGGGCGTTATTCATTGAGTGCTGGTAGATTGTTATGCATATATTTAAGTTTATAAACATATATATTCAAGAGCATTTATTAAACAAGACTTTTTCCGACCTTTTCCGATATCTAGGGACTCGGTGATGGGCTTGGGCATGAATTGTTACCCATTGTTGAGACAGGGTTCCCATGCCTCAGTTAATTCAAATTATTGCAAAGCAGAATCTGAGGCAAGTTCTAACCAACAGAGACTTCTGACAGAAACCGTCTAAAAAGCGTAACCAAAATAACTGAGTGTAGGGGCGGGGGTGGGGTAGATTCATATGATGACTTTTGGAAAATGAAATAAGTGTGACTTTTTATCTTGGTCGAACTGCTCCAGAAACTTCTTTGGCAATCTGAAAGTTTTAACACTTGAATTTACGTCAAAAGTTAATTTTGAGTTTAGATCTGATGATTGATTAGAAACTGTTGTTACTTAGCTTAAACCAACGTGAGTACCAATTCAAATTTTGTGTGTTCTCACAAGTAGCTGTTTGACAGCTTTGGTAAGTTTATATACCATTTGTTGATATAAATTTGATTTTAAATTAGGTGATGGATGGCCAACTGTACTTAACTTTGCTAAAAGCAACAAGTGCTAACACAAATTTTGTGTTTTCTTACAAGAAGCTGTTTGACAGCCTTGGTATTAAGTTTGTATACCATTTGTTGATATAAATTTGATTTTAAATTAGGTGATGGATGGCCAACTGTTCTTAACTTTGCTAAAACCAACAAGTGCTAACAGAAATTTTGTGTTTTCTTACAAGAAGCTGTTTGACAGCCTTGGTTAGTTTATATACCATTTGTTGATTTAAATTTGATTTTAACTTAGGTGATGGATGGCCAACTGTACTTATAACTTTGCTAAAAGCAACCAGTGCCAACACGAATTTTGCGTTTTCTTACAAAAAGCTGTTCAACAGGCTTGGTATAAAGTTTTTATACCATTTGGTATCACTAGTAATTGGTTTGATGAGAATGACCTTTTCAAACGAATGATGGTCAATTTCTGTGATTTAAAAGTCTCAAAGGAAGACTATAGGCAGATATCAGGTAGGCCAGATTAAGTTAGACAGAGTCGCCAACAGGTGTCTCTTTTATCTCACAATACAACAAAACAGTGCACGCATGGATGGGAAATATGATTATTGCTGAATCAAACAAACCTTGAGCCCCTAGTGTGCATAGTCGCATGAACACTACCAGTTTAGCCCCTTACTCCTGCCTAAAGTCCCCCTTTCACACTATGTATTACAGAATATAGTCTTTATTAATTCTTGATATTACTCTATTCTCGGTTTTAAACGACCAGTCCGTTGGCCATGCCCCTATCCACGATTATAATACTGCATAGCCACATTCATGAATGGAGGCATGTTTTCAAGCGCGAATTCTGTCTGGATTGGCTAGTTCAGCAATGAATTGACAGATTTGACGTAACCGGCTGGTCATCATTCTGGTATTCTAACCAATCACTAGTAATCGTCATCATTTATTCAATAAGCAGCTAAGATAAGATTACACACTGCGGGCCTATGCTCCGAATTGGCCTGAGCGTTATAGCAATGCTAAATTATGATCGCCTCATTGTTGAAAAGGGGCTGGACAAATTACACGCTAAACTGGTCGTAAAGTATATATATATATAAACCGAGAGTAAAGTATGTATAGGAATACTTAGCCTTTGAAGAGTCTGTTGGATCAAGCAAAATCTTTGTTGATAAGATTCCATAACCAATTGCTGCAGTATTGTGCTTTAGTAAAAAAATGTGTATTTGTAAAAATGGAATAAAATACAGTTTGACGAATTAATGTTCCTGTTATTCCTGTGTGGGGTTGCATGGGGTAATAGTGCAGTCAAAGCCAACAGTAAAATTTCATAGCTTCATGAACCAGTAGAATATATTTTCATGCCAATAGCATACCTCAAAAATTCTGAGCTCAAACTGAATGAATATGCCCCATCGCTGATTATTTGGTGCCTTGTACTGTAAAACCATGGAAGTTCGCAAAGCGAAGCATTAATTGCTTTTTCAGTCATGGTGAACCTTTTTCATAAAAATATAATTTTCCAAAATTGTGTAACGCTAAAATGATTAATGACAGTAACTAAAAATCTTGAGCAACAGTTTGTTAAAATTAGAATGTCCCATGGTGTGGATGTTCCACGTGATTTTTGGTTTTTTCAGTCTCATACTGAATGCAGTAGTAACCTACTGAAGTTATGAAACTTTTCCTGTGCAAACTGTTGTATAAAATGGAAAATTGCACAAAGAAATTTAGGCCATCTAATAAATCGGGCCATAGATTCATCTCATTTTGAAACCTTAAAGCCTGATGTCAAATTATGATGGAGTTTTTAAAAAATTATTTGGGACGAGCACCAAAAAATATAGAATGTGTCTTCAACAATACTTTGTGCAATTTCAATGGTTCACATGACAGGCCTGCCCTAACTGGGCCAAGCGGAGAGGACCGTCATTTTAGTTGACCTTTGACCTCCGGCCTTCATATGCAAAACAGTTGTGACAGTTCTATTCATTTCATTCGTTAGTAGGAAAATAAACATCTTTCAACGACTAATCACAAAAGACCTGGTTTCTGCACCACAAGCCTTGAATAGAAGAAGAAATTTCCCAATTTTGCCAAAACTATAGAAATTTATTTGACCTTTGGCCTCTGCCCCCTGAACTTTGCAAATTAGCATTTAAAGCGTTATGTTTACCGGCCCCTTAGGCATACAATCATCATTCTGGTCATCCTGGTATTTCAGATTTGTCTCTCTTGTATAAGGATTACCACTTTGGTTCATTCCTTAGAGTTTTATTAGGTGGGATTGGGTCCAAGCTAGGGGATTTGCTATTGGTATATTGAGCAGCTTTTTCCACTGAAATTCAAAAAACACCCATCAGTGGGAACAGATAGGGAAGGCTGTTTATATATTCGATCAAGAGCATTTAAAGGAAATATTCCAAATCTTTGCTGAAAATACCTAAAATTGAACAAAAACAGTTTTCCTGTGAGGCCAATACAGGTAAATTGATACACAAAGGGAAAAAAATCACTTACCTCCAAAAATATGACAGAAGATTTTTCTTTTTTTGTATTTGTATATCTGTCTACCCAACCGCAATATTGAAAGTCATATTCAGTGCATATTTATGTAATTGGAAAGTTTCAAATTCAACTAAAAATTTCGAATTTTAAATAAACGGCGTAGGTCAATTGAAAACAGAATAAACAGAGTATACTGCAAACACTGAAGGGAAATACTTGCGAAGTTTCTTCATTTTCATTTGGCGTTAGACTATATTCTACGTTTGTTGCTGAAATTTAAAATACAGTTGACAATTACTTTTGTCAGTTAATTATTGTTCGCGTCTGCCTCCCAAATCGAAAAAAAGGTGCGAACATTACCTGTTCGACAGTCGATGATTGATTGAATAAGTTTATTTCAGGAGGGCCTAGAATTTACAAATGTTGTTGAAGTCTAAAATGTGAGTAATTCTGCTGTATTCAAGTTATAGTTACTTGTACAGATAATTATTTGTTCGTATTATTTTGTTTCAAATTTCTCGCAATAACTAGTTTTAATTTCGCTTCAGGATTTCATAGCGTCGATCATCTGCTTAATCTCGGCCATTTTCTTTTCTTTATGAAATCATAGATGCGTAGAGAATTTTATCAATATTTAACCCTTTAACTGCCAACGTTGCCTTATTTCCTGGAAGTCTTCTCTGTTTCAAGCTACAGTCTACCTCTTGAGTCCCAAAACTTGAAAAGCCTGGGATCCCTGAGTGGTCACGTTACAAAATTGGGTCTGACTTTCACGATGTATAGCACCCGCATACAACCACCAAAGTCCGGTACCGAGGCGCCATCTACCCAGGCATGCTCTAACTGACCCTACTGTACATCAAACACGCTAAAACAAGCAATAAACTAGCGTCCCAGCTCAAGGGAATAAAAATATCACTGAGACTGACCTGTCGGTCGTTGGGAAAAAAACGTTGTTTCAAAATGACCGGTCACCGGGATTCAAGAGGTTAAAAAAGGTTATCGGAATTTTTTTTAAACCTTTAAAAATGTATTCGGCAGTTAAAGGGTTAGACGAATTGACTTCATTTATTCTTTATGTTACCTATATGATAGATTTCTGCCAAACATTCACTTCAAACTTTTCTTCTTCACAGATTTTCGTTCAATTCTGTTGCTGTTTGTAGCTTTTACTTTTAAACTTCTATTCTTACGCTTAATTTTCTCACCAATTTTAATTTTCAAAGATAGTTTATGCGCACTCGTTGTGGGTTGCTGGTGTCAGTTCTTGTAATGGGCTGCGGGCAACGCCATCTTTTGTTGTGTAAAGTATAAAATGTTGAAGAAATCCAATCCAATCCAAAGTTTAAAGTGCTTAACTCCTTTGCTGTGGGTGACGTGCATAACACGTCATGTACAATCCCCGATGACATGCAGATGATGTACATAGCACGTCGTGCCCTACTAAAATGTTATTTCACTAGCGCTTGGTCGCATCCTCTCTAAAGACACCCAACAAACTTTGGCAATATTATGTTCTTTTTTAAGTAAAGATGGCGCTCAAAAATAACCGTTCTGGCGCTGAAAAATGGCTGCTGCAGCCGAAGGGTCTAACAGGAATATTTTTCACCAAGAAGTCGTACATATTGCCTTGTTCTTACACTAACAGGACATACAAATGCCTAAAATTTTGTTCTGTAAACTTAGAAAAATTTGCAATATTTATTTTTTGCGACTATTATTGCGAAATTACCAGTGTGGCCGTCAAAATTAAAATCTAATTGACTTTCTGTTATGAAGGTATACATGTAATACTGGGAGTGGACACCTCTCTATCAAGGACACTAGATATGGTCCCATTCAATTTTACCTCTTTTAACAGGATACTTCTCTATCAAAGACAGCATTATATGACAGTTCCAAAGGTGTCCTTATTATGGAGGTTTAACCGTAACAATTTTGGGCATACTCTAGTGGATCCAATAACAGTCCTATATGAAAAAATCCTTTTACATGTTATATAGCTTTATATTGTAAAAGCATCTCGTGAATGCTCGTAGCTGGAACTATTAAAGTCTGGTGACTATGAAAATCCATGGAGTGTCGGGGAATTCCTCCGATCAGATGACCAAATGATATACCATGTAGGTGCATTGGTTACTCATAGGATGTTTATGTGACCTATTTAGAGAGAAAGTAGACCGCTCTTTACAATAGAGTAGGCCAAATTGCATGGACAATGGCGAAATCAAGGCATTCTAAAATGATTTATGCTTGTTTGACAGACGGTCAAAAGTGGCTTTTTATCTTCCCTGTTCATGCCTTTAACCCAAATTCATAGTTCTGGAATACCTATATAACACTTTTATAATATCCCGTCCTATTACATAGTATGTGTAATAGTGCTTCCTGCTCTTCAAAAAACAGTTTTCCAGAGCTACACTTTTCTGCAGTTTATCATGGTAATGAGACATCATTAATGCAGCTGTCAAGTTTATGCCCGGACCCCCTCGTCACAGGCTTCACCAGTCCTACGTCACTAAAATTTGTAGAGTCCCAATTGTTTTGGCACAACATTGTAGTCGAATTTCCCGCTTGTCACATTTTTTCGGCATTCATAATCGCACGAGTGACTGGTCTTTTCAAATAGCCCCTGGCACGAGTGCCTGATGAAACGAAGAAGCCGCCATGTTGGCATTCTTGGGACTGGCGAGTGGACCACGGCCACCGTGGAAGAGAACAAATCGCCCAAAGACACATGACCATGGCGGCCTCCTTGGAGAATCGTACCCGGTAGCCTTAATTGATAAAAGGATTTGACTAGACAGATTGTAATGTCAACGCACAAGCTTTTCATTCTTTTATTATTAAAGGGTGACTCGTGTCAAATTTCACCATATAATGTTTTAGCTGTTTTTGACAAATGACTACATCACTTTCTCATAATTCGGTAAGGTTTTTGAATTTAAAATGCACATTTTCTAGAAATTGATGGTTTAATCCCGCCCGGACGGCTCGCTTCGACGACGTTTTAGTTGATGACGTCACAACATGAACATTTTCGCGATCGCGGTGGTTTACATTCAGCGATTTTATAATAAATCTAATCAAAAATGGAAAATTTGAGCTTTACATTTGTGATCAACAATTAAAAACGGACGTATTTCCGCAAAGTTGTAAATCACATCATAGTATCACTTTAAAGCACTTTCAATTCGCATCAAATTACAATATTCAACCATTATATTGATGTTTTAAAATCTTTTTCGACCTTGTTTACATTGACTTTGGAAGGTATAGGCTTGACTAGTTAGAGGCGTGTCTCCACTCACTTTTCAGAGGAAAGTGAGTGTCAAAGATCTAATGACTAGTTCCCAACCTCAGGGATTTGGTGGACTGGCAAGTTAGCGTCGAGTGCCCGAGGAGGGGGGGTCCGGGCATAAACTTGATAGCTGCATAAATGTATGAGAACCTTTTTATAACTATCTCTATTTTAGAAATTTTGCTGAGCCACCATTAAATACACTGAACACGAATAGTGTATACCTTTAAAGTGATACTTTGATGTGATTTACAACTTTGCGGAAATACGTCCGTTTTTAATTGTTGATCACAAATGTAAAGCTCAAATTTTCCATTTTTGATTAGATTTATTATAAAATTGCTGAAGGTAAACCACCACGACCGCGAAAATGTTCATTTTGTGACGTCATCAACTAAAACGGCATCGAAGCGAGCCGTCCGGGCGGGATTAAACCATCAATTTCTAGAAAATGTGCATTTCGATTCGAAAACCTTACCGATTTATGAGAAAATGACGTAGTCATTTGTCAAAAAACAACTAAAACATTATATGGTGAAATTTGACACCAGTTACCCTTTAAATGAATAAAAATCCTTTTACAGTAGCGTCAGGAAAACAAGGCAAGTTTTACCTAGAGAGGTTCGTATAAAGATCTCTATAAATGCCACCATCAAACTGCTTCATCCTCCTATACATCCCTGCAAGATGGGAGTCACTTGTCAATGTCATGCCAAAATATATGTTTCCCCTGTGCTCAAATTCTCCCAAGAAATGTATGCAATTCTGCCCCTTCACCTGGCATATCCGCTTAGATGATTTCATAGGATTGTCTGAGGCTTCGTGTAGGGTACTGGTAAGCGACCATCAGGTCAAGTTTGTTGGGTGGATGCCTCTGGCCCTATCATCCCTCTTTCCTGGTATCAGTGAGCTTGGTGTTAAAGAGCTTTTGTCTGCTTAGTGTCGATATGTTTGCTTCTGCTGATCTGATCTCTGGGAGTCCACAAGCTAAGAATATCCAGCAGGTACCGGACCATCCACCCATCTGGTCAGTTTGTTGGGTGTACCCTTTCCTCCCTCTTTCCTGGCATCAGTGAGCTTGGTGTTAAAGAACTTTTGTCTGCTTAGTGTCGATCTGTTTGCTTCTGCTGATCTGAACTCTGCGAGTCCACAAGCTAAGAATATCCAGCAGGTACCGGACCATCCATCCATCTGGTCAGTTTGTTGGGTGTACCCTTTCCTCCCTCCTTCCTGGCATCAGTGAGCTTGGTGTTAAAGAACTTTGTCTGCTTAGTGTCAATCAGTTTGTTTCTGCTGATCTGAACTCTGCGAGTCCACAAGCTAAGAATATCCAGCAGGTACCGGACCATCCACCCATCTGGTCAGTTTGTTGGGTGTACCCTTTCCTCCCTCCTTCCTGGCATCAGTGAGCTTGGTGTTAAAGAACTTTGTCTGCTTAGTGTCAATCAGTTTGTTTCTGCTGATCTGAACTCTGCGAGTCCACAAGCTAAGAATATCCAGCAGGTACCGGACCATCCACCCATCTGGTCAGTTTGTTGGGTGTACCCTTTCCTCCCTCCTTCCTGGCATCAGTGAGCTTGGTGTTAAAGAACTTTTGTCTGCTTAGTGTCGATCTGTTTGCTTCTGCTGATCTGAACTCTGCGAGTCCACAAGCTAAGAATATCCCGCAGGTACCGGACCATCCATCCATCAGGTCAGTTTGTTGGATGTACCCTTTCCTCCCTCTTTCCTGGCATCCGTGATCTTGGTGTTAAAGAACTTTGTCTGCTTAGTGTCAATCAGTTTGCTTCTGCTGATCTGATCTCTGCGAGTCCACTAGCTAAGAATATCCAGCAGGTACCGGACCATCCATCCATCCATCAGGTCAGTTTGTTGGGTGTACCCTTTCATCCCTCTTTCCTGGCATCAGTGAGCTTGGTGTTAAATACCTTTTGTCTGCTTAGTGTGATCTGTTTGCTTCTGCTGATCTGATCTCTGCGAGTCCACAAGCTAAGAATATCCAGCAGGTACCGGACCATCCATCCATCAGGTCAGTTTGTTGGGTGTACCTGTCCGGCCCTTTTATCCCACTTTCCTGGCATCAGTGAGCTTGGTGTTATTTGTCTGCGATTTGTCAACTTCCGCTGATCTGGTCTCTGCTAGTCCACAAGCTGTGTATATCCAGCCTGGCTTAAAACTTCTTCTCGTGTTCCACCCAAACTCCAAGCCTCACAAAAAAGTTTCAAGTTTACAGCATCTCATGATTTCGACACTAAACCACCAAATTTTTGCTTCTGCTTATTTTTGCAGATTTCACTGATAGCCACAATTCGCATAATAAAAAAAATGGCAAAAGTACTTTTTCATTGGAAGAACTGGAATTCTTTTCATTCGTTGCCAAAAGTTAGAATTTTTTTTGATATTTTCCTGATTTAAAGTCCACTGAACAACTTTTATAAGTTGTTGACTTTCAAGACTTACTCTGAATAGACACATTACACAAACAGGTCTATTACAATTAATGTATCTTATCTTGAATTGGTTTTAAACTTTTGATATACTAATCCGTTAAAAGCCATACAGAGATACCACAACCATTAATTGTTTACACAGCACTATGGTAACCATACTCTGTGAAGTTTACATTAACGCTTTTATTGGGCATATTTGGAGAGAAAATAAGAAGTTGTGTTGGAGGGCTTATAGTAGAATACAATATTTCATATCCACACTGGTGTTGAGACTTGAATCAATCTATTTGAGGAGGGTGTCACAGGCAAAATTTTCCATCCAGAAAAGTTTATGTTGATTTATCATGTAGGTTCCATCCATGAGCTATCCATGGATAGTTGATCATGGATGGAATGTCCATGGGCCATCAGTGGATAGTTGATGGAGAATCTCCATCAGCTATCCATGTATGGCCCTCATGGATGGAACGTCCATGGGCCATCCATGGATCGTTGATGGATGATCATCCATCAGCTATCCATGGATGGCCCTCGTGGATGGAACGTCCATGGGCCATCCATGGATAGTTGGTGGAGAATCTCCATCAGCTATCCATGGATGACCCTCGTAGATGGAACGTCGATGGGCCATCAGTGGATAGTTGATGTAATCCATTATAGAATCTATGATGGGCCATGATAGATTCTATGATGGAACACGGGTAAACTCGGCCAATTAATTTTTATTTTCCATAGGTTTGAATACTGCCACTCTTTGATGCTTTACATATCGTTTTGTGGCCCATCTTGAGTGTTTCGTTTTGGATTTAACAGTTGTTTGTGATAATCATGAATGTTCCATCCATGGACCTCCTTGGGCGGAACGACCATGGGCCATCAACTATCTGTGGACGGATACTTTTGCCTGTGTAGCCTTGACGTCAGCAGATATCCATCTATAGTGATGGCAAGAAAGCTTCTTTTTTCCTAAAGAATTGTACAAAAAGACCACCAAGCATGAATGATTGATACACCCACTTTATTTTTCCACATGAATGTCTATTTCACCATGAAGAACCCAAGTGGCATGCAGATTTGGATGAGAACACCCGTCACCAAAAACATAGTGTCTTACTTCAAAACATATTACTTTGAAGTATCCGGTTATATGTTTTGGCTGTCAGTAATTGTATCTATGGCGAGTTTTGACCAAATGTTTTTTCCATCACCAAATTTCCTTGAACTTTATGTAGGGCATATGTTAGATATGTTAGATATGTTAGATATGTAAGATATTGTTGTATAGCACCAGGAAGTATCGTTGCTCTATTTATTCTTGTTTACCTGTGTGATAAAAAATTTGTTGCCAAGTAGGAGGTGCTACCCTCTGGTGTTCCGTTTCGGGACTGAAATTTTCAAACGATATGGTCGTTGTGCCAATTACGTTTGAGTTCATTTTGCCAGTGCTTCCTGGTTTCCATAAACCTTTGGTGACAAGGCGTATCACTTCCTTGTCTAGGACCATTCCGGTCTAAATTCCAAAGAACTTCTAGGTCACAATTGTCTTTCTATTGGTATCAAACATACCAGCAGAGTTCACAAAAAACCCAACATTGATTATAAATTTTCAAGAGGTTCGAAGTAGAAAGAAATATTCAATTGGGATTGACCAATCGAAACGTGAGATCAAACCTAGCAAAGACAAAAAGGAGTCAAAAGCTGACTTTGGTTAAATTTACTTAAAGGTCTGCAGTAGATGAAAGTAACTTCCACTGTTAAACACCCCACCTGGCCAATTAGCACCTCTCAATTTTCACACGATCTTGAAAGTTGTAAAATTATACCTTACGGACTTATTTGTAATGTTAATGAATTCTGTTAAGCATTGGCCTTCTTTGAATTCACTCTAAACCGGAAAATATTTGTTCTGCCTTTTATTTTCCTGTACACAGTTAAATTGTGACAATATATGGCCGGGGAAATATAAAATGTAATTTCACTACTGTCACGGGGTGGAATAAATAAATAATAAAAAGAAAATAAACGAAAACCGATTCCGATTAAAAGACCCACCACAACAAACAGGAAGATTCTCCTTATGAAGTCTTCCCTTCAGTTGTCTCCTTTGTTTTCATGACTGTTTATCAGTCATCTTCTGCACGTTATCCTTTTTCTAACCTCAAATTTTCTTGCTGTATATTTCCAGCCCGCAGACCCAAAAAGGATAAGCCAGAAAGTAGGCCCCCATCTACAAATCCTCCTCTGTAAGTATTAAAACTCTTCTTCAGCATACACTTTTCTGAACATTAGTTGCCTGGCTTGCCAGTCAAAACTTCTGGTTATGAGAGTCAAAATGTCCTCGCTTTTAAATTCTGTCCAACTAAAGTCTTTTCAATCTATGATAAAAAATACTGCTATTTTTTGCAATCGTATTGCTATTTCGACTTTGACATTTGATCGATATGTTTTTTAAAGAAGTATTTGGTGTAGTGATGCATTTTTCACCTCTTAATCATAATTCAAAGATGAGGAAGGTAGTTAAGTTGGCTAAAAGCCTGCAAAGTTGCAGGAAGAGCTGTAGTGCAGTGGAAGAGCATTGACCTCATAATCAGGAGGACGTGGGTTCGACTCCCTGCCGTGTCACTGCTTAGTTCCCCTGCTGGTCGAGTTCAAGTGAGCGCCTGTTGAAACAAGGTGCAACAAAGGCAATGGTCAAAAACACAAGGGCAACAACTTCTTTATTTCTTTCTTTAGCTAAAGTTTATTTGAAATGAAAGAAAATCTCCCAGTAGAACCTCAGAATCATTTAAGAAATCTGAAAGTGAGGACATTTTGACTCTTGCTAAATTTGAGGAATTTTGCCTCCTGCTAAATTTGAGGACATTTTGACTCTTGCTAAATCTGAGGACATTTTGCCTCTTGTTGACAAGTATCTTAATCAATTCTGGGCTTGAGTCATGTCATGTTATCTCTCCAGCCTAAGTCAATTAACAAACATACCTGTAACACGGGTAATGTGCAGCTTGAATCTGATGTAAACCAGCAGTGCTATTTCCTCTCCATTGATGATGTTTACTTCCGTAACTGATACAATTCTGTTCTTTCTTCAGCTCTCACACGCAAGTCTATCCATGCCTTGAAGATAAAGAAAAATCACAGATTGAAAATGAGACTGACACCGAAACAACTCCACGCAAAAAGAAGCAGAGCGCGCTTCGGAACAGACAAAACAAGGTTGATCCAGTGCCATCTGGTGACGACGATGTAAAGGAAATGCAGCCATCATGGGATGATAATGAAAGAACTTTCGCCAATGGACATTCTGTGCCCGTGTCTGGATCGACCGCGGGACAGCTCAGCTATATGACGCCCGAAAGGCATCCGCGGACGAAATTAGACCCGATTATTACCGTACCCGAAGGTGGTGATCCGCCAGTTGATGGAAATGGGGAGTCGCCGCGGAAGAAACACAAGAAACGTAAGAAGCGCCATCATCGTAGTCTGCCACAGCCACAGGTAGGCGGAAATACTGTGGAGGCAGGTCCGAACGAGGTGTTCTCTGAGGAAAGCCCAGGGTTACGCCCTGGCAAAGGGCCTAACGAAACTGCTGACTGCTAACTTGGATAAGTGGGATCATGATTTTTATAGTGATTCAGGTGATGCATAATCCGTCCAAGGCGAAAGGACTAATCGCTCTCGATTTCTAAGGGAGAGAGGGAGAGAACGGGGAAATTGAGTAGGCTCGGGGAGATGCCATCAGCCTACTTTTATAGAGTTTTTATAAAAGATTTTACAAAAAACATCGAAAATAAATATTGTGGAAATATTTTTTGATTAGAAAAAATCTTTTTGCGAGATGTGGTTTGCAGTTTACTGTAACCAACTCCTGTTCATTAGTTGGAGAGACAATGCAGCGGAGGACTGTGGTGTAATTAGAATATATCAGGCACGAACATACAGTACGGTTTTGTTCTTTGCCTGTGATATGCTGTGATATGTAATTTTGGCATAGAAAAAAGCAGCGTAATTTTTATATTCAAGTTCTGGTGGGTTGCAATTTCATTTCAATCAAAAATAATTTCTGGCGTTTTATTTTTCTTGGATTTTGTTGGAAATAAAAACGAATATGTGAAAATTTCCTTGTTGAGAGTAACCCAAGGTTGCTGAATTTGAAATGATGTGCAACTATATGATTGTAAAAAGTTAATCTGTTGTTATTGTTGTTAATTGTTAATTGTTCATTAAATGTTTAGATGTGCAGTGGTGGATCTAGATGGGGGGCACAGTCCCTCCAGAGAGCACAGGCAGGTGTTGTGTTTACAAAACAAGAGAGGGTCCTGGGCCCACCCTAGACAAAAATGGAAATTTGTGACCCGTCACAGCAAAATGAGGCGAATGTCACAGAAAAGATGAGCCTGAATGCCACCAGGAGATAATGGAAGAAATTGATGTGCTCAGACTTCTCAAAAGGCAGACAGAAATTTGCCATCCTAATGTAAAACCTTTAGAAATTTTTATTTGGAAAAAAGCTGCATTAAAAAAGTCTGTGGTGATTCATACTCCATAGCAGGGTTTTGGAATGTTTCTAAAAAAAGCTCAAGTACATTGTAAATATTCACACATGCTTGATGGATGCCATTAAGCACTTGACCTGGCTTTGATTTGATGATGTAGTAAGTTAATTAATAATCTAGATCGATGAAACGCGAGTATGCATGGCCAATGTTTTGTTAAACAGCCTGTATGAGCTATGATTAGTTCCTAATTATGGTTGTATTGTACTTATATGTATATAATCCGTCCAAAGTGTAGTTATTAGTTAGATGATGTTATGTATTAAGTGTTTTCATGAAGGAATCGACACTATAGGTTACATTGGCCATCAAAATCTGCTAAAGGGCGCGATTTCTCATCATGTACCTTTTTGGGATCATAAGGAGGTCAGTTTAAACCAGAAAATTAACAAACAATTTGAAATAACCAAGGCGAAAGTTTGGCGAAATATTTTTTTCAAACTGTTTTAAACAAATACGGGAGGAATTTGGCAGCATTTGATTGCAATAGGTTTACAGAGAGCATATAGCGATTACTTTAAAAAAACTCTCATTCCAATTTACTGTTGTTTTTGTTTTAGAAAAACATGTAAATGTTCTTTTCGTGTCACTGAAGAGTGGTGTTAGGCGCATGAAGAAATTGCTTTGGATGTGCTCTGGTGTACATTGTAAAATTTTTCAACAAAATTAAAGTTTGATTTGAATAAAATTTTATAGTTTCTAAGTTGGGTGTATGTCTTTTCATTCTTTAGTTACTGGTGGAGTTGTCCCTGTTGTGGGCTCTCTGCATCATAGGCTCTATGATTGTGTCCTTCTTTCTAGAAGTCCCTAAGTCAGGGTTCTATCATGTCCTGGTTGATGTGTCCCAGTTGTAGGGGAAGTTGGTGGTTAAGAGTTGTTTGTAGGGTCGGACTGTTCGAAAATCCCCACGTTAGCAATTATTAGCTCTCTCAGCTGACAGAGTCAGCAGAGCGATCGATGTTCATTAAAATGTACACAGAATGTACACGCTGGCTAATAGAGGTCTCTGGCCTACAGAATTGGCGTAGACGACAGTGGCGCTGTCTCGCGGCAGAAATAGGAACTGAAATCTTCGTCCAAAACTCTCAGTTCTACTTTCTACCGCTAGGTAGTACCACTGTCGCCTAAGTCAATCCTATGAAATTGAGCATGTTTTTAGGCCTTTTGCATGAATAGATTTTTTGGTATTGCCAATGATATAAGACACAGGATGGGGCCCATTAGCTGTATTTGCGTGTACTAGTCTTGCAGTCGACAGATCTACCATGTCTTCAACAAATGTTTTAAAACTTTTGATGACAGTTGTGATGATGGACTGGAACCTAGGCCTACCTCCAAGCAATTGCAGTAAGACTTTTTCACAGTGGAACCTACCTCAGCAAACACCTCTCTATTAAGAACACTAGTTTTAGTCCCAAAGTTGTAGTTTCCATTAAATTCCATTAAATTCGACCTCTCTAATCAGGACACCTCTAGGACAGCACTTGTCAGTCCCAAAGAGTGTCCTTGAGCGGTTCTACTGTACTCCTTTATTTTTGTTCCCCAATCCATTGCTGTACTTACCACTCCAGAGCCAAACAAGGCTAGGGACTCCAATACAGTCCCTTTCGTCATCCTGATTGTCCTTCCTCAATGTACAAGGCGATAAGACAAGGCCTGTCCATTGCATCTGGAGTGTAAATGGGGCATCTGAAGCTAATAGTTAGATTAAGTACTCCAAGCAAATAGATTTACTAGCTCTTCTACTGTATTAGAGGGGACTGAGGGCTTCACTTCCCTCCAAGGGACGATGTCACAACCTACTCAACACCAGCTTCAGCATGGGCTTACCACATGTTATGACATTGTCCTTTTCAACCTTGTTGGATTCGTGGTAGAGCAAGCAGAGTCAGCAGAGTCCGGCATGATGGTAACATTAGAGCAAGGAATAAAAGAAGGGAACATGTGTTTGCATTGAACGCAGAACGGGAACTGACTTATTCTTTATTGTAATATCCTGACAAGCCTTAACGGTAATCACTTGCATACATGAATATATAATGAGCAAACATAGGTGGCAGCACCTTACAGTATAGGAAGGAGATCACCATATTCTAACAAACCTGTTTGCAGCATGGTGAACAGAGAGGGCTACTTATTTAGTATGTGCATTCCGGGGGGGGGGGGGGGGGGAAGGTTAAAATATCATGAACATTGGAAGACATGGGCAGCTTGAATAGGGGATCCGGCACACAGAGCAATTTATTATTAAGCTGGCAAATTGCATTAAGTGTTTCAGCTGAGCGCCAGGCCCTTGAGCCTCTTGTTCAACCTTCCCTTACAACTGGGACGCAGAGTGCCCGAGATGCAAAGAATCTGGGTCATGTAGACCCCATCCATCTTTAATGATGTGTAAAATGAGTGGAAAGATTGACCCAGTTCTGGTGTTTCCAATCCTTAGGGGTTAACATTTTTGCCTAAATTCCTCTGTATGAAATTCTCAGGACCCCCTTGACCATTGTTCTGTGACATTGTGACTTGCTCTTTCGTTGCAGACTGGCAAGGACACTAACCATATCTCACTGAAAATTGTATTACAATCATTATCACAGAATGCCATAAATCTGCGCAGTAACTAGATCATGTTGGGGCTGATGTAAAAGAAGAGACCCAATGACATGTCTTCGCGTTGATGAAGACAATGTCACAACCAAGACATTCGTCCTAATCCAAACATATAACACTTAAAAATTTGACCGCTGAGGACAATAATTGTATTTCAGCTTTGGACAATGCCCCCCCCCCCCCCCACCACCAACCCCTTTTTCACATGTAAACGTTGGAAAAAGACGTTTCAGCCCCGCCCGGCAGCTTTGGAAATAAACAAAAGTTTCAAAATGGTAACTGCGCATAACCGGATATAGAAAACCCATGGACATCAAAACAACGTGAATTTTTCGATTTTTGTTCTTTTCCTCTTCAAAAAGTCGACTTACCCAGAGAGAAAAATGGTAAATCATGAGTTTTTTCATAGATAAAGATGTGTTAGTGCAATTAACTATACTGTTATTGTCATCGATGAGCAATTAGCGTTCTTAAAAGGGAACTGTGTCACCAAATGTTGTCTTGTGTGGTGTACTAAATCAATGTATCATGTAGGAGCCAGTTTTCGCGGGTCTTATCACTAAGTGCAGATTTACTAGCTTCCAGCGATTCAATACACGCAAAAGCTTATTTATTACGAAATTTGAGATCAATAACGAAATATCTGGGGTGCTGCGTGGATGTTTTAAGCGTGAATTAATCTTGAAATCGCTCACTGAAAGATCGATGCAGTCCAAAACAAATCCGAAGCGGCTCCCCCATTTTCGCGGGTATTGCGCATGCGCGACTGATTGTTGTGTTTCCGTGTGTGTAGTGCATGATCCTAGGTATTGACCCAGTGTTTTGAACGTAATTAGAGAATTGCTTGCCTGTTTAGGACGCATTTTGGGCGCTTTCTTTGCGGAACGAAATGAAAATAAAAAATCAGAAAATTTCTTCTCTGGAAACGAAGTGACGCGCGAGAAAACGGGAAAAAACGGGTTTTCGCGAAATTGGGGAGCAGCACCATACAACATGGTGTGAAGCATGCTTGCATGTCAAGTGTGTGCGCTCTCGTCTCGCTGTGTATACAGAGAGTGGTGTCTTCTTCCAATACGATACTTAAAGGGGTTAAAATTTACAATCCCCGATCAGAAATGACGTAGTTTGATGGCATTCAAATTATAGATCCATTGAACAGTGCCGTGGCACTTAGTTAATAGTTAGTCAACCGATGACGTTTTTTTGGTCCGTGAACGGGGATTGTAAACTCGTTCCCTTAAAAAGCGCAAAAGGGAGGACATAGGCAGGAGCAGAGAGGCTAATTTGGCCTTCTTCAACATCTTAGACAATGGGAGACTGCTAAAATGTGGAATCGGTAATGATTGCATGCTCGCTTTGCTAGTTAGCAGGTTCTGTGAAGTGACTGTTGTCTCTTTTCCTTAGGCTACATGTAAGTGTAGGACAAATCATTTGTCAATGCAAGTCGATTGATTTTTTGCTTGGCTTTGCTTTGCATCGCCTACAAGGCTACTGCCCTGCTGGTGGCACCTCGCACTGGATCAGCAAAATGTTAAAAATGTATTTCATAATGTTTATCAATTTGTATATGTTCTGTTCCAGGCTCGAAATTCGGAAAAAGCAATGTAAGTACGGTAAAGATTTCTAGTGCACATGTTCGAACAAATGTACTTGACTTTTGGCCAGTGATCTTTGAAAATGAATAGAGCCTGAATCCAAACCACAATCGGGGCTACCATTTAGTGTACAAGTACGTGGATGGCAGTCAATGAACTCGGTACTTTAGCCTCAAAGGCAAATTAAAGTGGTGTTTTATTCAATTATTGCTGGCTACAATACATGCGCTCTGCTTGTGCATTTTGTAACTTTTTGACTGGGGATACCTTGATTGTAAGCCTGTCAATTGAACAAATGGGTGCAGTGATGTTTGTTGGTGAAGGCTGTGTTAACAATACTTACTTAGTCCTCTTCTTCACTCATGCCGGGACATAATACCTTCACCATTTCTCTCCATCTTCCCCTGTCCCTGGCTACTCTTAACGTCTTATCCCAAGACAATCTGCAGCTTTCCAACTCCTTTGTCATTGTGCAGCGCCATGTGTTCCTTTGCTGCCCACCTTTCCATCTTCATTGTGAGGTCCTTCTGTGTGTCACCTTGCAACCTGGTTCCATTGTCAGCACATGGCCTAGCCATCAGAATCTTTTCCCCCTGATCTGGTTCTGGGAGCAAAGTGATGCACTCCCCTTAAAAAAGTGGGGGTAGGTTCTAATGCTAATTTATGATACTTTAGTAAACAAAAACTGATGATGGTACCGGTGTTAACATTTTAAACTGAAATGAAAAAAGATAAAAGCTGTTCCTTGAAACGTCTAGTTTTCTGTTTGCGGTGTTTAACCCCATTGTGTCGAGTCTTCAGACCAAAATACATTTCATCATGAAAAAGTTGTCATCCTCTTTACTTTACTGTTAAAACTCTACACTGTGATCTCATTCATAATTCCAGGACCACCTTGGCCAGATGGAGAGCCGCGCATCTGGACAAAACAACCGATCGAGGAGTAAGTTATTGATATAGTAGAACCTCCCTTAGCAGACACCTCGCTATTAAGGACACCCTCTCTCTTAAGGACAACCTCTCTATTAAGGACAACCTCTCTATTGAGGACAACCTCTCTATTAAGGACAACCTCTCTATTAAGGACACTGGTTCTAGTCCCAATTAGGTTGTTTTCATTCAATTTGACCTCTGTAATCAGGACGCCTCTCTATCAAGGACAGAATTTGTCAGTCCCAAGGCTGTCCTTGCTGAGGTGTCCGACCAATAACATGAATTAAAGAGATCTATCTGAGTTGAAGAAAAACTCAACCAGATGTGCTAGTCAAATTAGAGAACCATTTTAGTATTAAGCCTGTGAACTTCAATTATTGAATACCTCGCTTTGAATATTTCAGGATCGGAGACCGTTTTTAGCGTCCGAGTGTGACGACCTTCACAAATCGGAGAAATGGCGCCGACAGATCATCGGAGAAGTCTCGCGCAAAGTGGCACAGATTCAGAATGGTATGTTGTCATTATTGGTTGGGAAGTTAATCTGTGATAGACCAGCATCCTATCCTGGGGTAGTATTTATACGCCTAGTCGCTTATGCTACAGAAACCGGGATAAGCTCTGGCCGGATGAGCCATTCACGGCTCAGGCTGTAGCATAGCTGATGGCGCCGATTTTGAACTTGTAGTATTAGTGTGGTGAATCCCAATGGCATGTTTGGCTAAAGATCTGATACGTATGCGGGTAATCTGTGATCCCCAAATCGGCTGAAGACGGAATCAAGGGTGCTCTATGGGGCTACGTTAAAAAAACGATATAGATGCAAGAAAGCACCCAGAAGAAGAAGAAGGGAGTGTATGATTTGCTGATCTGCCAGACATGCTGGATGGATGTTGTATTCGACGATGGAGAGAGTGCTGGGGTCCCCAAGAGACGTGCTGACTAAGATGGCGCTGGTCGGTAATGCCTGCTGGTACATTTGGCATAGAAGAGTCGAGATCCAGGATTGAGTGAGGGAGTGTTGTCTACTTATTTTCTTCTTCTTTTTCAGCTGGTCTTGGTGAATTCAAACTGAGAGATCTAAACGATGAAATCAACAAGCTGTTACGAGAGAAGGGCCACTGGGAAGACAGGATTAAGGAATTAAATGGTCCAGACTACAGGGTAAGAATTGATGATCGGGACTTTAAAAAAATGTAGTGAAGTTTTGTTCAGTTCCAGTTCTGTCTTGGTTGATATGAAGTCTGTTGGGCTATTAACCGATTTGTCAAATAGCTCATCAAAGCAGGCGCTTATCCTTGACTGTAGCACTAGGTGAAAAGAAGTATCACTCCCCCTTGGCAAGATGTTAGTTCAATGCAGATCAACTTTTGAGACATGCCTGGTACCAGCCATTGTCTTTTAAATTTTTGCCTGTACCCGTTTATGCCCCTGGGTTGAGAGAAGCAAGTATAAGAGTTTAAAAATATCTGCTCTGGGACACAAATACGAAAGAGCAGTGATCCTTTAAGGTTGCAAAAAAGAGTTACCGTGTAACCTCCCTTAGCGGACACCTCTCTATTAAGGACACTAGTTTTGGTCCCAAATTGGTTGTTTCCATTCAGTTTGACCTCTCTAATCAGGACACCTCTCTATTAAGGACAGCACTTGTCAGTCCTTAGGGTGTCCTTAATAGAGAGGTTCTACTGTATTTTCAAGAATTCTCCAGTATCGATAGGGTGTTCTATTCCTTCTTCAGAAAGTTGGTCCACGTATGCTTGACCACGAGGGGAAGGAAGTCCCGGGAAATCGGGGATACAAATATTTTGGTGCTGCAAAGGATCTACCGGGTGTGAGAGAATTATTTGAACAGGAACGTAAGTCAGTGTTCTCCAACTTTTCACTGTTTAACTCAGTGGGCCAGCTCTAATAGCATGACCTTGCACGTGTATTGCCTGATCCCCTTTAATTTCTAAAAAGCAGTTCAAACCAGCAAGTCTCAAACAAAATGTTGTCACAAAAAATTGACAATGAACAAGTATTTAGTGCAGTCCAGACGTATTTTACTGCCTCTACTAAGTTCTGGGGGCTTAAAAGGAATTAGGTTAGTTTCAATTAGCTAATTTGACATGAAATCTTGAGCTACCTACAAAATCATCAGTAGACCTGGACCGAGTGGTAGAATATATTGACTTGGTGGCAAGGCCCCATTTGAAATTTGATTGGGTGGTTTGAAACTTTGACTCGGCGATAGGTAGGCAATGATAGGAGTTGACTGGCAAGTTAGAAAAAGTTAGCATGGAAAGTATGTTGAAAGATGAGTGTCCTGATATAATACCTACCAAAATTCAAAATGCCGGGTTAGAATTTATATCCTCTGTTCCTAGATTTAACTGCGTTAAAATTCGACGTTACTTCATTGGTCTTCGACAACTTTTTCTTTTACAGCACCTCCGCAGTCGAGAAAAACTCGAGCCGACCTGATGAAAAATATCGATGCCGATTACTATGGTTACCGAGATGAGGACGATGGCGTGTTGGTGCCACTGGAGCAGGAACATGAAAAAGAAGGTAACTGATACAATAGAACCTCTCTATTAAGGACACCCTCGGGACATACAAGTGCTGTCCTTAATAGAGAGGTATCCTGATAAGGGAGGTCAAATTAAATGGAAGCAACCAATTTGGGAGCAAAAGTAGTGTCTTTTATAGAGAGGTTGTCCTTAGTAGAGAGGTGTCCGCTAAGGGAGGTTCCACTGCAGATGGCGTGGTTGCGTAAGGTGTCGTAAGAATGATTGCCCTTACTAAAATCTCGGGGATGCATAGTTTAGTTTCAACTTAATTTATTGTTAGCAAGGAAGACCTTACACCACTAACAGTCATGATTATAATAATAATAATAATGAGTCTTTTATATAGCATAATTCCGTGACACTATAGTTCTCACTCAAAGCGCTTTGGGATATCATATATTATTACCCCGGTCTCCACAGAAATCAATCAGGGGTTTCATGGAGCAACCAGAAGGTGCTCACTTGAACTCGACCAGTAGGGGAACTAAGCAGTGACTCGGCCGGGAGTCGAATCCACGACCTCCTGATCATGAGGCCGACTCTCTTCCACTGCCCTACCGCTGCCCCATGATGACTGCAAGGCGGTACTTCTCAAGAAAGACTCTTGCCCTTTGAGCCTCCATCTTGAGACCACAGCCACACCTCAACGTATGACCCGTCATGTCATCTGGCGCTAAAAAGAACAAAAGGCGTGTACAAAAAAAATTTGATCCGTCCGCAAGTTGCGGAATTGGAATACCATGTAAAATCACCTAAGTCCTGGGTTGGGTTGTTCAAAAACCCAACAGCTGAACAAAGTTATTCAGTCTTAACGTGAACAGTTTTAATGGAATTAACTGTATGAGACGACGTCTTTAAGGAAACTTAACATAACTGTTACAGATAAGGTGAATTTTATGCCCTGTGCCTGACTGTGTGGCCGACTTAGTTCCTTGGGCAATGCACTTTATTACATTAGCGGCTAACCCGTGCAATTCAAGACTTGACACATATCAATAAGCCCACACAACGGGTAATTTGGTAATACGCTGTATCCTCTCTCATTCTAGTCATCGCCAGCTATGTTGCGCAATGGAGGGCTCGGAAGGAAGCCATGTTGTCCGGGGAAATACCAAAAACAGATGACGTGGCGTCGGACGAGGAAGATATTTATGCTGTGAAAGAACACGAGGTAATATCAGTTGATTTAAAGGCCAATACTCACCGTTTTTTGGCATTTCCTGGTGTAAGACGATTGCAAAAATGCACAAGGCAATTCATGCAACACAGAAAACCCCATGCAATTTGCCCAATCCATTCGAAGGATACAACCAATTTTGTGTTCGACTTACTGTCTATGGCAGTAAACCTGCTGCCTGACTTCGCTTAGAAACCAAACCAAAGTTGCCGCATAACGTGTTAACAAGTATTCCTTCTTTTACGATAGCATGACATGTCGTAAGCACCCAGTCCAGAGATAAAACAAATTGACTGCACAAAAAACTGACAACTTTATTTTTCGTTTTTGACATGTTTGAGGCAGATATCTCTGGACTGGGTGCCTGTACTTGTCGGGCTGTCCTGAAAGCAGAAATATTGGCCTTTGGGCGTTCGGAGGGCTAAAGGGTTAAGCAGTCGAGGAGCAAACCTTATCGCATCATATTTACATTTCAGTCCGATGAGGAAGCTGACTCCAGCCTCACCGAAGCATCGACTGCAGAATCGCAATTCATCGCCCACGTTCCGATTCCGTCTCAGAAAGAGGTCGAAGAGGCGTTATTACGGCGAAAGAAAATGGAGCTTTTGCAACAATACACAAGCGACACGTTACAGATGGATACGAGCGAAACAAAGAAAATGCTAGGATTATAGTGGTTGCCATAGTGACGGTGAGTCTCTGCAATAATTGTGACCCGTTTTTGAAAAACCAGTCTCTTGTCGCCAAAATTTGAAAGGAGGTTGCTTTTCGTGTCCTTGTAGCACTTCCTGAAATTCCAACACAGTAGAAAAAATGAAGACAAATACTTTTGTCGGGAAATATGGGAAGAGTGAGAAAATGCTGTCTGCAGCCTGGGTGCCTGGTGGTTAACACTGCTGGCTACCACGCAGGGCTGGGGTTCAATCCCAGGAGAACCCAGGATCGTGTCACTGGATGAACCGTTGTGGCTTTCAAGGAACTAAAGTTCCTGGCTTTACAAAGCCCTTCCTTTGCATGGCTCCACCTCTGGCCAAAGATGTGTCACACGGCCAGTAAAATCCAGTTGGGGCCTAACGGTAGTGGCACATCTTCCTGGGGCATAACGCTTCCAAGTTCAAAGTGGAGGCTGAAGAAATAGATTCTTTAAAAAAACGGTGTGAAAATTATTTTCTTTTTGGCTCACTGTAGGTGAGTCTATACAACACCGCAGTGTCTGTCGTCTGTCGTCGTATACTGTTTCAAAAACAGTGGCAGGTTTTTAACCGCTAGGGCTATGAACTTGAAACTTCGGACACAGGACCCCTAGGTCAGGTGACCTCTGACAATGAATTTCGGTCCGATCTGATTCTTGACTTGGCCACCAGGGGGCTAGAAGTGGAAACCTAAGTGTGATATCTTTCTTATGAGTGACTCGTTTTCGACAACATTTTTGTGGTAGGTTCTCCTAGCAAGGATACATCACATATCATACGGGTTTTTTACTTAAAATCAAATTGGGTTGTCAGCGACATGAGATTGTTTTTGCAAGAACAGGTTACAATTCACAGAGGTGAGACCCCTGCCGACTTGGAAATTTGGCTCGATTCTGTTAAGATGTTGTCCCGAAAGCATGTTGCTCGCTTTCTGATAACTTATAACGTATAACAGAGACAAGACATTAAATCTGCGATTTTTCTCTCATCGTCGGATGGTAGTATGTGCTACAGTGTGTCTCATGTCTGTAAAATTGCATTTATATTGGAACTGCCTAGGATTCTTTGGAAAGGATATATTTGTGTGACTTTGCTTCATGTGCAATTGTCACAAAACATGTGGATTCGATGATTTTGTGACTTTGCTTCATGTGCAATTGTCATAAAACACGTGGATTCGATGATTTTGTGACTTTGCTTCATGTGCAATTGTCACAAAACACGTGGATTCAATGATTTTGTGACTTTGCTTCATGTGCAATTGTCACAAAACACGTGGATTCAATGATTTTGTGACTTTGCTTCATGTGCAATTGTCACAAAACGTGGATTCTTTACAGTGGATAATTTTGTGAATTTGCGTCCAGTGCATTTGTCACAAAACATGTGGATTCTTTGCAATGGAAATTGTTGTGACATGTCCACTTATCACAATTCACCTGGATTGATAATTTTGTTACTTTGTGACATGTGCCTTTGTCACAAAAGAAACGCTCACCAAGTTCAGAGATTCTCTGGAGTATTTCTGGTCGTTCCAAGCCGTTGACGTTGATATTTCTACAAAAAAATTATTTGTTTCCACACGAAACATTTTGAAAACCTGCCAAGTTGCCTTCCAAAGATTAGAAAAGAAATTATGACCCCCATTTTAAGGACTCAAATTGTCATAGGTACATCATATACAACAATTCATTGGACTATTGCACATTAACTTTTTTACTTCGTTGCTCTGTTGCTAATGCAGCCCTCAAAAATTGCTGTGTCAAGAGTCGCCTTTTCCACGAAGGCCAATTACACTAAAATGGGCGTCCGAAGCTGGCTTCAACCCCTCAAGACAGCATATCATGATTTATCAGCGGATATCGTTGATAGTAGGAAGTTTCATCATAAACTTCCTGCTTTCTTGCCTACTGCCGGCCTTCTCTCTTCACAGTAAATGGAATATTTCCCAATCCGCCAACCAATTCGATGTCCTCCGAGTGAGGAACTTTTTGGAAGGCTTGATTTCTTAGCCACTCCTTTTTTTTGATGGTTACCAATTCAGTTTGCCATCAGTTGGCCTTCTGAATTGTGTTGTGGCAGTTTAAAAAACTGCCATAATTTGTAAGATGTCGCTTTTTGATGATATTGATATTGTAAATACATTTTGATACCAGAATATTTTTTGTATTTGTAACTTTTTTCATTAATCTTCCTCGCTGTTTTCTTGGAATTCTCACAACCAGACGAGAGGGGAGTTGATGATGAAGACAATTGGCATCTTTCAGTGGAAGGCTGATTCTTACAGGCCTTTCAATAAGATCTACAACTTTACACTTGATGATTTTTGGCTCACCGTTTGGGGAGTCTATACAATACCGCTGTGTCCGTCGTCCGTCGTCGTATCCTGTGGCACGTTTCTTAACCGCTAGGGCAAGATGGCTGAAGTTCGCTAAATCACCGATTGGTGGCACGTTTCGTTTCTATTTGAGCTAGAAGGTTCTAAACTTGTGAGGACATATATCGAGGGACCCTCTATTCTACCCCAAACATTTGTTCCGCTCGGACTTAAAATATGGCGGCCATCTTGAAAATGAAACAAAGTCGGATTGCAACCAAATTTCATGTGATTGTATATCTATGTACTCTCTACAACGTCCCTGATTTTCAGTCAAATCCATTGACCAATATGGCCGCCAGGCGGCCATCTTGAAAATTAAACAAAGTCCGAAACTAATGATTGGATTGCAACCAAACTTTATGTTATTATGTATCTAAATCAAATGCTATAGTTAGATGGTACCGGTTATTTTCTTTTGTGCCATTGAGCCATGAAGAATAATATTGTTCAATGGAATCAAAACTGGTGAAACTAGCCATAAACTGTTTTCCCCATATCCAATGCAAATGACATGCATCACATGGTGAGTTGAGCACATGGTCCCTGGACCATTTCATTTAGCCTTTTTCGGGGGTATGTTTTTCCTCACTTTTCAGCCAAATTAGTGACATTTTCAGCTCTTTACTGTTTATTTTGTCAGTCATGTAGTTAAATGACAACCTGATCTCAGCTGGAACCAAATGAAGACAACTCATATAGATAGATAGCATTCAATTTTATTGCCAAAAGTGCGTCTACATGTATGAAAATAATAACCAAGGAAAAACGCCTATGAAAAACAGATAACCCCCATCTACATACAAATTGCAATGGCCACACCTATTATGTCTGAATTTGAGTGCACTTCCAGGTGACGTCGTGTAATGTCAAATAATACAGGTTTCCCTTGTGCAGTGATATCTACCATCCGTTTACTAAGTTCTATGAATTGATATATATGACTGTAGACTAGTCGTGTCCTCATTTTTTTTTGGGCTCTGGAAAGCCAACTACTGGTCTGATTTAAGTACAGTTTTAACCCTTTAGATCCTGGAACATTTTTATGTGCTTGCCGTATTTCCCGGGAGCGTTTCAGCAAATTTCAACCCAAAAGACCCCCCAAAGCACCCCGGTTCAAGTCGGCCACTAAATGTCTATACATCAATAGATCCCTAGCCGGCTGAAAAATGGCCTTAGTTTCATGCTTAAATAAAGATGGTGATGGTGTCGCTCGAGAATCGGTATGTACTGACGGGCAGTTAGCGGCCGGTCAGGGATATATAGACGAAAGTCAGTGGCTAGATATTGGCCGGTTGGGATCTAAAGGGTTAATTGATCTGGGTTATGAAACAAAACTATATTTTAGGAAACAGGGTTGTCAGTTCACCTGCTCTGGGAGCATCCAGAATTTGTAAAGGCTACAGCCTTGATCAATTCTTTGTAGCATTTATAAGCTTTATTGGACTCCACCTAATTAAACTAAAAAAGATATCTCATCTTTAGAAATGTTCTACACAGGAACGGACGGATCATTGTTGCTAACGCTTCCAATGTCGCCAACAGAGGGTGCCTCACCCCCAACATGCACTCCCTCGTCCTCTGATATTGAATCTTTTTTCTGATTGACCTCCGCCAAGGAGGACTGCTGCGGTTCGAATTCCTTCGAACCAAACTCTGTCCTTTCGGTTGGGGGTGTGGTGCCGGATTTCGCAGTCGTCTGGGAACTATCGCCTTGGTTACTCATGTTCATTTCCTGTCCAGTTTCGGGCATTAAAACGTTAGTTGAGTGGACCGATGGTGTACCCTCACGGGCCACGGCGTAGCCTTTCTTGTTTTTTACCCGATAGTGGACTTGCCAAATGACGAGGACAATGATTAGGACAGAGATGATGGTGAGAATAATTGTTCCCACCGTCAGGCTGGAGTCCAGGCGATCTGAAAAAACGAATTTGTATTTGAATAAAGAGGTGTGCAGGGTTCAGGTGTTGACCGTCAGTTGTGTCACACTGTTTTTCAACGTTACAGGACCCTTGTCATGGTGAAAATTGCTCCACTGACTTTTGTCAGCTTGTCATATAGCTATTCGAGTGGTGCCTGTCCTTCCATCCATCCATCCATCCACCCATCCATCGATCCATCCGTCCGTCTGTCCGTCCATCCACCAACCATCCGTCCACCCATCCATCCACCCATCCATCCACCTATCCATACACCCATCCATCCATCCACCCATCCATCCATCCACCCACCCATCCATCCATCCATCCAGCCAAGGAAATGCCGCTGACAGAAATTTAGGCGCAATATATTGGCTATATTTCTGCCGAAAAAATGTGGTAAGTTTTGATTTATCCCGCTGTTGTCTCACAGGTTCACAGTATTTCGAATGATTTTAAAGGCTGTCTACAAAACTTTAAGCCGTTTGAACATTACACATGTCTTTGTTATTCTTACGATGGCCTATAATAACTTTCATAATAGACTTCTGTGATTTCTCTAACTTCTTATATTCTGCATATTGCCCAAATAAAGTATCATCTAGAGAAAACAAAATATCCCAGAACCCTGAAAACTGCATGCCCTATCTTGCTGAAAACACTTTGGGCCACAGCTTCCTAAAAAGTGATATTTTCTCTGACAATACGTGAATTTGTTCTCAAAATACCTCTGGCCATGCAAGATCTTATTACAAAGGAAAAGGCTTTTCTTTTGTTTGCATCTGAAATGAGCAGATGCCAGTGATTTACTACTCGTAACTGGGTCAAGCCTGAGGGTCATTCCAATGCCAAGAATGCGAAAATGAGTTCGATGGGATGTATTCTGAAAGCCTTTCTGGTAAACATATCTGACCTACTGTTCCCTCAAGCATGTTGGGAGATCTAACATTTGTGCAAGGTTTTGTGCTGTAGTCAAATTCTCAGCGCTTGAATTGCCGAAAGTTACATAAAATAGTTATATTGTCAAATTCTGTTGATTTTGATGTCATGGGTAATGAAAAACGTCACTGCTGACATCATGACGAAAGTATATAATGTTGACACCGTCGGTCAACCATTTTGTTTCATCCCACCACCAGGAGGTGCTGATTTGGAAAGAAATAGTCAGCTTTACCTGTAGATTTCATTCATCGTTTTGTTGCCAGTAGAGCTTCTTGCAATATCGCAGTCTGCAGACGAGGTTTATTGTCGAGGTTGGTTGGTCCACAGCACTGCGATATTTTAAAGATAGGCTCCCACCCAAAATCGAAATATTTACAAAGTAGGGCAGAATTTGCCTGAGGTGAAAACAATGTCAGGTGAGGACTTAAGCGACGATCATCTGACCAGAGGGTGTACAGGGAGCATATTGACTGCAGCATTATCGTCACTGTGATGCTTACCTGTGCAGTTGACTGACTCGCAGTTCTTCATGATGTAGCTGATGTAGCCGCGGCTTGCCTGAGTGACCGCTACCCCTATTAGGGCCAGGAGAACGATCAGTGCTACAATGCCGACTGTAATCAGAATGCAGAGGAAACCTCGCTGGCCATTGGGAGCTGTGAAAGGTGAAGAAGTAAAAATATTAAAGTATGATGTGATCACGTAATTGTGTTTTTTCCAGCTTTCCCATATACAGAAGCTTTGCCCAAATAGTGCTTTTTCCAATTTCCTTAGCACAGATTCCTTGCCCAAAAACAGTGTTTTCCCACTTTCATTTACAAATCCTTGCCCAAATAGTGCTTTGCCCACTTTCCTTTGCACAGATTCCTTGCCAAAAATAGTGCTTTTACAGTCACAAAATCCTTGCCCAAATAGTGTTTTTCCTGCTTTCCTATGCACAGATTCCTTGCTCAAAAATAGTGCTTTTCCAAACTTTCCCGTGTACAGAATCCTTGCTCAAATAGTTTTATCCCCTGCACAAAATCCTTGTTTTTAATACTGCTTTTTCTGCTTTACCATTTATGGAACCCTTACCAAAATGATGCTTTTCCCAACTTCCCATGCACAGAATCCCTTGCCTGAGGGTTAGGGGGTGGGGGTTAACAGGAGCAGCTACCGACCAAACCAGTTAACCTTTGACCCCTGACATTGGAAACAGGGAAGTTGATAAGAGAGGATGCGAACTCTTAATCTCTTGATTTTGAAGCTGGCAACCAAGCCACTACACCACCGTAATCCCCTATTCTGTGCAAGCTGTAGAAGACAAGTTCAACTCACGAGGAGATTGATGGGATATGAGTAGAGGCAACCTCAAGTCATAGCCACCATCTTGGCAGAGAGTTCTGAAATCTTTAGAGAGTTGACTGCCTGAGTGGTGCTGTGGTGACACTGATGTTTATCTGTATCACCTGATGGTGTGTACCACCTCTCCCATGCGTGCGACAGCCTCAGCAAGCCCATGACCCACACAGGCAACAAAGGTCATGGCCCACATAGGCAACAAAGGCCATTACCCACACAGGCAACAAAGGTCATGACCCACACAGGCAACAAAGGTCATGACCCACATAGGCAACAAAGGACATTACCCACACAGGCAACAAAGGTCATGACCCACATAGGCAACAAAGACCATTACCCACACAGGCAACAAAGGTCATGACCCACATAGGCAACAAAGGCCATTTCCCACACAGGCAACAAAGGTCATGACCCACATAGGCAACAAAGGCCATTACCCACACAGGCAACAAAGGTCATGACCCTCATAGGCAACAAAGGCCATGACCCTCACAGCCAACAAAGGTCATGACACACATAGGCAACAAAGGTCATGACCCACACAGGCAACAAAGGTCATGACACACATAGGCAACAAAGGCCATTACCCACACAGGCAACAAAGGTCATGACCCACATAGGCAAAAAAGGCCATGACCCACACAGGCAGCAAAGGCCATTACCAACATAGGCAACAAAGGTCATTACCCACACAGGCAACAATAGACTCTTTCACCAGTCTCCTCCATTCACACATTACAGAGACTGGTACTTAATAATAATAATGATATTGAGTTCTCATGTAGCACTTTTCCATGTGTGCCTGATCAAAGCGCTTTTGGGATATCATATTGACGTCATTTCACTTGTCATGGCTTCAGCTTCTGGTGTCCGATCACTTGTTTTTCACAGAGATGGGTAACCTCGAGAATGTGAATGATCAGGAATACCAGAGTGCTCAGTATGGACAGTGTACCCACTGAATGCACTGAAAATATTTGGCCCGCCTCTGGTAAATCAATAAAGCTGTGCGGCAGATAGGGCAACAAAGCCCATGACCCACACGGGCAACAAAGCCCATGACCCACACGAGCAACGAAGACCCACACAAGCAACAAAGCTCATGATCCACATAGGTTACGAAGCCCATGAGACATATGGGCAACAAAACCCATGACCCACATTCATGTAGGCAATGCCTGAGCCTAAGTCGAAAAGCAGAGGAAGAAAATGACGACTCTGACTGTACCTTGTTCTGTGACCTGCCTCCTCCAGGTGTAGATTGCATAGATGATGATGATGATGCAGACCAGGTCAACTACTGCTACTATGATGAAGCATATCACGAGAGGCTGGACAGGACATTCTGGATTTCCTGAAATCGTGGACTTTGAATTTAATAGCCGAAATGTTCTCAAGGGGCCACAAACCTTTCAATTTTGCCTGTTGTGTTCCCTCTGAATATCCCTAGCCCTCACTTTCACCCACTAAATCTCATTGCTGCAAGATCAAATGCAGCAACGCCTTTGCATTACAGATCTTGTGGCTCGTGGCAAAAACAAGTGGTTAGGAATAAACTGTTGTTGAAGACGGACTGATCTTATTTTATGGCACTGCACGTTTCAGTAAAAACCTCTAATACATGTACATATAATAATAATAATAATAATAATAATAATAATAATAATAATAATAATGAGTCTTTTATATAGCATAATTCCGTGACACTATAGTTCTCGCTCAAAGCGCTTTGGGATATCATATTATTACCCCAGTCTCCACAGAAATCAATCAGGGGTTTCAAGGAGCAACCAGAAGGCGCTCACTTGAACTCGACCAGTAGGGGAACCAAGCAGTGACTCGGCCGGGAGTCGAACCCACTTAGTGTTTGTTCAAGACATAAATACAAGGGAGAAGAACCCAGAGCAACACTCTTTTATGATGTCACTTGTTTCCAAAGAGAGGTAAAAAACCTACCATCCTGGCAGCACACTTTGAAAATTGGCTCTTCCCCAGTTCCTATTTCGTCGTCGACATAAAGGGAATATAGTCCATATCGGTTCCACGGACACTGGAACGTTTCGTTGAAAATTGTTGTAATGTTTTCGAATCGATATGTTACTTTGTCTGTTCCAGTGTAGCATCCGGTTGGTGTCCGGTTTGGCTGAACAAATGTTATCTTCTTTCCCCTATTTTGGGCGATGGATAACGAACTGTCTTTTGTTTGCTGGAACTGAATTTAAAGAATTGTTTTTAAGAGTTGTTAGCCAGAACATTCCATGCTGATAGGTTAATCTGGTTTCTTTTTCCCCTTCTCCGTGAAGTGGTACCTTGTTTATAATTACTGGTGGTCCAGGAAAACAGAAATGCAATTGTACACAATGCCGTAGTGCAGTTATTATGCTTACAAATTTGCTGAAACTTAGTATTTGCTGTCTTTGTATCTGTCTTCACAACAGGAACTTAGGACGTATTTACGCAACTGGATATTTTCAAATTCAAGTAAAAATTTAAAGTTTTTAACTGACGACGTAGGCCTTTAACATCCCTGGAGCACTGCGGGATGCTGTTGCGCATTGTGCAGTGTTAACTGTGAAAGTGCTATAGAAAAATGCCAAACTTTTACTTTTGATGGTTTGTCATCGTACCCACCTTCCACCTCCACTGAAACTCTCTCTTTTTCCCCGGAGAGGTACACCCGCAGTCAAGCTCCACTCCGATAGGTTCCCTCTGTTTCTGATCGGTAATCGTCAGGAGGGCGCCTTTCTTGCACGTCCTGATGACCTCTGAGGAACTCCCACCAGTGACATAGCTGCAGTTATTACAGGGTGCTGAAGTAAGAGACGGAGATCATATGAGTCGTAGTCCCACCTATCATAAAACCCCGTGTTTTTTCAAGACCCGTGTCTTCGCCGTGTGTCAAAAAACCCGGGGCGCACTTACACCTATCAGTGGTGTTAGATAATGGTTAATAGCCCCGGCGACAGGTGCGCTGTAGGTAGGGAGCTCTCCTGTGTTTATCTTCCCATTGGAGGGGAATTTCGCATGCGCAATACCGAGGCAACTACACCGCGCCATCTGTCGCCGGATCTTAGAACTTGCAATTGCCGTGTCTATTCAGATTCCACCTATCAAAAAACCCGTGTTGAACACGGGTCTAAATTAGCCCCCGATTAGACACGGGGATTTGACACACGGGTCTATTTAGACACGGCAATTCATAGGTGTAAGGGCAAAAGACACGGGGATTTGATAGGTGGAAGTACGACTATTGTTTGGCTGAATTAAAGCTAACTGGTCGCTTACTGCCAGCAATGCCTCCTATTGAAAGCTGATTCTCTAATGCCAGGCGTTTGGTGAGAAGGCAGTTTGTACCTTATATCTAACTAGCTAGCGGCTAACCAAGCGGTCGCATCGCAAAGAGGTTACCAGCGGGCCTCGAACCTTCGACCTTCCGTTCACGAGGCAGACGCCTTAACCACTAGGCCATCGAGATCGGTATATATGCAATTCGAAAATTTACTTATTCAAACACAAATTAAAAATTTTTAAAGACCACTGTCGATCTTTAAAGTGACACTTAACAAGTAAGAACCTGAAATCTATGTAAAACAAATTTGAAAGGTAAAAACGAAAAACACGTACTCTTGACCGATAGGTAATATTGCAGTCCCCCGGACTGACACGTGCAATTGTACTTCCCAGGGTCATTCGGTTCGACAACAAATCTCAACGTATAGACGTTCGCCTCGAGGCTGACGTTAAACTTTTTGATATACTTGGACACGACGATGTCATCCTCTGACATCACTTCGCTGCCGCGCTTCCAGTGAAGTGTATCCGTCGACGTTTTTGACGAGACGTCGCATTTTAGTTCGGCGATTTCTCCGACTGCGTAATTGGGTGTCAGGGTGCCACCCGGTAGGAGCTTTGGGGGGCATAGTGCGTCTGTAAAAAAAGTGTAAAAAAGTAACCTGGCTGTGGGAGGGAACGGGATAATGAGATTGGGGCCATCATGAGTCATTTAGGCCAATGGCTGTTGTCACAGCATTTCTGCCCGGATTGATATAAAGGGGGGGGGGGGTTACCCAAAAAATGTATTTTTTAATTACTAACCTAATCAGGCCCCCTCCCCCCTCCGCACACACACACCCGATATGTTTGCACATGAAATTATCGAGGGACATGGGCCTGGTTTTGCTATGATGGGCCATGGTTAAGGGCAATGTATTACAATGATTTTCTTTTTCATCTCAACAAGCTGGCCGAGGAGAAAAAATGCATTGCGCATGTTGCATAGGATAATGCATTTTGCCATATATCGAACGGAATCAGTACAGCTGTTGTTGATACATGCAGCTGGTGCCTGGATCAGAATGATGCTATAAAATTAATCACCGGTGGTCCAAGTAAATAGAAATACAGCTACACACAATGTCGTAGTGCAGTTATTATGCAAACAAATTTGCTCAAGTATTTGTATATCTGTCTAGACAACAGCAATGTTGAAATTTACATTCAGTGCATATTTACGCAATTGGAGATTTTCCAATTCAATTACAAATTCAAATTTTCAACGAACGGCATAGGCCTTTTAAAATAAAATCCAATATATCATGTATATGAATTGGCTTTCTGAGCATCACAACCGCTGTCCACAGTACATCTTGGGCCTTTGTGTTACATGCACTATGGGCAGTATAAGCCAGTGGGCTGTGTAAATGTAGGCCTTTAAAAACTGCCGGGTATTTAGGCCTTTATAAGACCAGAATAGATAAACTACAGCTAAATAGATAAGAAAATTCCATTAGAATATTTGATGTGCTCAGTGCATCAGGATAGCTATATTGTGCATGTTTTAGCTTATTCTGCACTCCATGCAAAAAAGATCCGTATGCACCAAGTTTGTTTTGGTTTTGAGACAAGGTCTTTTGTTCGACCCATTGTTAGGGCCTATTTTTAGACCAACATATTTGTTTGCTGGCCAATAGAAAGCCTCATTTGGGCATGTACGAAGTTGTCTATGGCTGGTTACAGTAGCGGTTTGGAAGTCCATAAGAGTCCTCCACCTTTTTGGGTGTGGTCTCTCTTGGCTCCCCGTCAGTCATGTCATGTATCAATTGGCAGTCGGAAATTCCTAATCAAATTTGTATCATGTGTTGACTTACCTGAATGCAGAAGCAGTTGGAACACCATATAACACACACTGAAAACCAATCCTAATGCTTTCTCCATATTTTAAATCTGTCAATTCTAGATCCTTCCTTGATCGTATCCTCACGGCATCTCTGCATTAGTGTTTTGCCTTACATTGATAAAATCTGCTGGTATCCAATAACGCAGAGCTATTCTGGTTCAATCATAGTTCCAGTTGAATGTCACATTGCGTGGTGTGCCATGTCTAAAACCACTTGCTATAATGGTATTGTAAGCTTGTATGAATGAAAACCATAATGGATGTGACCCAGATCTGATCATGCGTGCCTCAACAGTTGTCCCATGAGTGGTCATTTGTATCTGTTATGCATTGATCCCCCTTGTAAAAGGACAGTATAACGTAGTTTAGGACAAACGTGCATAACACCTTCACTATTGGGACGCCTTGAAGCATTGTACACCTCTATTTTGGACACATCAAACGAAGTCAATCATATACAGTCAATCATTTACAGTGGACACCTCTCTATTAAGGACAACCTCTCTATTAAGGACAGCACTTGTCAGTCCTGAGAGTGTCCTTAATAGAGCGGTTCTACTGTATACACCTTTCCAGAAATGGGGCGCTGAGTGTCCGAAATAGTGATGTCATAAGGGGAAACTAGTCCTTATGGTGGAGGGACAAAGGAGATAGTCATGGTTGACCAACACACTTGAATGCCTTCAATGACGGACAAGGGGGAAAAAGTTAGTTCCAATGCAAGCCACCAATTTCGGGAAGCATGTATACCCTTGCTTTTGGGACAAACATGCATGGCACCTACTTTTGGGAGAAGCATTGAAGACCTCTACTTTGGACACATCACACTAATGGACCACCTTTAGGAGGACACCTTAGATGTTTAAGATGTCTCTAGAGTGAGAAACTACCATTTGAGACAGACACTGAAAACAACTTCGACATGAGGACACACGTTTCTTTTTGCAAGAGTCGTCTTTATTCATTCTTGTTCTTGGTATTTGGAATGAGCATGGAAGACATCTCTCTCCTTAGGACACCTAACTTTTAGGACCACTCTGAAAGAAATCCCTGACTTGACCTCTGTGATTTAAGGAGCATTTAAGAGTCACCTCTAACTTGAGGACACCTTGCCATTGATGACATACATTGAAGCAACGTTGGCACTAACATTGATGGCATATAGTCTCAGCTTCTTGGACATCGTATATCTCTGGTTTGAAGACGCTCGACTGTTGTGGTCATCTCCTGCATTGACCTATCATGTTCTGGGACACTTCCATGTTTGCAGCTTATTTTCTCTGTAAGCAAAATATGCATTAAAATGGTTGCCAATCAATGCTATATGCATTCCACTGATGCAAATGCATATGCAATGCTTTTTTTAAGCCTTTTGCAATTAACTCTGCCACACAGGTACATGTTCACGTCTGAATTAAAATGCTATGGCCGACAGCAAAGGTAATTTATGCTCGCCTTATAGATTTTTGCCGAGAGGGATTCAACATGCTTTTCCCAGTTATTGACTGGGGTCGTTGTCATAAAAGGTCACCATGGTTGCCTCATGCAGGTCAATTAAAGAGATCCAGTCGTGGCACAAAATCTTTATTTAGACTAGTAGACATAGTGGTTGAGTCACTCTAGAAGCTACTTGGTGATAACAAATGACGGACCTAACCAAAATTGCTTACATTTTCACATTGCTACAATGAAAGACCTAATACTGAAACCACATGTCTGTTGACTGTGCTTTAAGAGCGACTGGCATCATGCCTAGTCTATCTTAAAACACAGTCAACAGACACCACTATACCCCCTCACACTCAGAAACCACAAACGTCCACCCCTGCCTGCTGCCTTAATACTTCTGGGTGAAATTGTGGAAAATGGCCGATTCCTTATTGGTGCCATTTTCGGGGCTCTAGCGTTTTCAGTTTTTGACAGATCCTGTTCATTTTTCGTATGTATGTATATGACCCTAAAATCGAGGTCGAGTTCGATTTTGGGTGCGGTGTGATTCTTAGTTTGCCAACTAGGTGGCTTTTTCTAAAATCTTAAAACTGGTCTAGCTCCCATATCCTTTGAGCTAAGATGCTTATATTTCTACTGTAGGTGCAGACACTACAAGTACATCATATATAATACCGAATTTGAAAACATCCCCCCCCCCCCCGTGCCAAGCGGGCACAGTGCCCTTGGCACTATTTTTTGTAATTAGTATTGTCTCGAAAAACTTGAAAAATACTGACAGTTAATAAAACACATAATATATCAAATAGTAATACTGCAGTTATACATTTGCTGTTGTTTTTTTATAGTGCAAGTTAAGGCTCAAAAAAATGTTCTTCATTTCTTATTGAATACATGTGTTGGTAGAGCACTTTTTTCAATATCTATTTTAATTTTAATTGCTTTGCTCTTGGCAGGAATTCAAGAGTCTGGCAAGATTCGATTGGCAATTCTAGTCATTTGTCCAAGAGTCTATGAATCTATGAATATGGTATAGACATCTCAATATGATTAAAAAAATCGAGGTTGAAAGTTAGCCACAGGTAATTTCCATGTTGTGTAAATTGACCCATGCATATCAGTTGAGCGCTAGGCCCTTGGGCCTCTTATTAGTTAAGGCGAAGCTAGTTATGGAGCCATGGTTGGTCTGGTACTTCCAGGGGTAAGTACTTGTGCTGTTCCCAGGGCCATGAGATCTGATCCGTCTTGCTCCAGATTGCTGCTGATCAAGGCCGATGTTTCGGCAGGCAAGTCGTGCCTGAGTGCCCCATCACAATATACTGGATCCACTCACCAATAAGATCCCAAGCCCGACAACACCCGATTTCTACTCCCGCCTCGAAGGGTCGAGCTCAAACAACTGGACATAAAAGTAGGCCTTTCGCAGCCATAAAAGGGGTGGGATATCTTGTGTTTGTTTCTTCCAATTGGTCTTTAATTGCAACATGAAAAGTTCCGCTGTAGAGTCATGACTATTCATGACGATTACGTTGTAAACCCTTGAATAGATATCCCACCCCTTGTATGGCAGCGAAAGGCCTACTATTGTGTTCAGCTGTTTAGACTCTACCCATTGAGGCGGTGGTAAAAAAATTGGGTATTGTCAGGCTTGGGATCTTATTTGTAAGCGGATCAAGTAATTGGTCCACAAATCACCAATAGAATAAACAAATAAAGACAATCATTTCTAAAAATAAAACATTTATATCATCACAAATTGTGCATTTTTTCTATTCAAAACTAGTACCGCTACTTAGAAAAAGTCTAAGATAAAGAAGAGAATGGCACTGAAACCCACATATATTTACATGTTGCCTACATACATAAAACTACCAATGCACATCAAAGTTTCTTGATAATATTTAATACACAAAAAATCTTTGTCATAGTTGAGCTACACAATCAATACACAGCACGTTTTTAAAATTGGATATTTTCAAGTGACTGTTTTGAAATTCATATAGGCCATTCCCACTCACATCGTGGAAACGTTTAAGGCTACTTTTCTATTTTCACTTTGTTTGGACATTTTTGTTGTCAATAGAACAAAGCCGTCATCAGGAATGCAAACAAATAAATATTGAAACCACTTGAATCTGTACGAGCCCCTATTTGGTGATCAAATTTGGTAACGAATAAATAGAAAGAAGATTTTTGATGTGGGAGAAAGTATACTTGCAGGGATGATAAACAAACATTTTATTCATTGGGCCTGATGGATGAACTAACTAAAGTGTAAGACATTTGAACACATCTTGGATAAAGTGGGTTACGCATCACTTGGAAACTTTTAACGACACTAGGATGCATAAAAAATCACAGAATCTGTGATTTACTATTTTCTTTATTTACCATAAACGGATATATTTTAGCGGATAAACATTTTCACAGTGGTCAACTTTTCTGAACCGATTCCTCTACGGCTTGCCCAAACAGATTTTTATTTTCGCGATGTTTCATGATTTTTATGGCAATATTTATTCCTGATGGATGAACTAACTAAAGTGTAAGACATTTGAACACATCTTGGATAAAGTGGGTTACGCATCACTTGGAAACTTTTAACGACACTAGGATGCATAAAAAATCACAGAATCTGTGATTTACTATTTTCTTTATTTACCATAAACGGATATATTTTAGCGGATAAACATTTTCACAGTGGTCAACTTTTCTGAACCGATTCCTCTACGGCTTGCCCAAACAGATTTTTATTTTCGCGATGTTTCATGATTTTTATGGCAATATTTATTCGTGAACATATTTCCGTGTACGATATATAGTCACATGGTATATATGGTCGTCCCACTTTACTGCTGCCATTAATTCGCCGTTGACAAAGTGGGCAACATGGGTCGGTGAAATAAAGTTGATGTCCAGAATGCCATCTTTATAATGTCATTTGCATCAAAGATTATGTACAGAGATTCATATTTACAAATACTAAATATACAGTCCCAATCACAATTGACATCCCCGAGTCTGTGTATGTAATGCGCAGTGTATCCGCAACCTACACACAACCTGAGTGTAGGTTGCATGAATGCTCCGAGTAGGTCTAGCTGACTTCTCCATGAGCTGTCTGACTCAACTTACCTGCACCATTTCCCAAATGTTGGATTGCTGTATGTTGTGTTTGCCTACATGTCGCTTTTTTTCCTTTTGCTTTTAGAATGCGACCCTTGTCTTCCTTGGTTTCGGGGGTATACGCAACTTCCACACAACCTGAGCATAGGTTTCATGAAAGCTCCGACCACATCGAGGTGACCTTTACATGAGCTGTGCGCAACTTGCATGCACCTTCTGCCAAGTTGGATTGCGGAATTTTACGCCCTAACATAAGGAAAGTGATGTGCACATAACCAGAGTGTAAGCAGCTGGTGGCACTAAAGTGCAGGTTCTGCGCAGCCTGCGCAAAAGAGGGTGTGTTAATTGTGACTAGGACTGTATAAAACAATATATTAATCTCAATATATCAGGCTTGGCTCTTGGGTAATAAAGAAAATGTAATTAATAACTCTATATCATAAAATATCGACAGTTCATATACAGAGATTCATTTTCATGAACATGATGAATAGTAAAGGTTTGGCTCTTGGGTAATAAAGAAAATTTAATTAATAACTCTATATCATAAAATATCGACAGTTCATATACAGAGATTCATTTTCATGAACATGATGAATAGTAAAGGTTTGGCTCTTGGGTAATAAAGTAAATTTAATCAATAACTCTATATCATAAAATATTGACAGTTCATATACAGAGATTCATTTTCATGAACATGATGAATAGTAAAGGTATTTTATCATACCTCATCTTAGAAGCGATTTTATGATACTGTTGACCACAATACAATACAATCAGCGATAGATAAATGGCCATCGTATGGCGATAGCAAATCGAAAATGATAAAAAAGTGACACTGACAGCGTGGTTTGTGTTTACATAATATGTGTGATTCTAATCTCCGCAAAGATTCAAGATTCAAATAAGTTTATTTTACCGTAAATCATGTACTCGGATACAAAATAGGAGTGAAATAAACTTGTGCAAGTGCGAGATCTAAACTATATTGCAACCGAAAATACAATGTAAAAATTGTCTGTGATGACAGAGTATACCGGTATAATGAGGAGAGTTCCTACAAGCGCCATCTGTAGCCGGGCCCAGTAAACGTTATAACCCAGCTTTTTTTGTCCACACCATGCCCAAAGCCGGGCTAAATTTTGATCCTGGGCAAAAGATGGGTCTGACCCTCTAATCATTGCCGGGTTAAAATAGCCCGGCAATTGGCGGTCTAAACTAATCCGGATCAAATTTTCAAAGGTGTGAACGTGTACAGGGGGCAGGGGGGTACGAAAATCCAGGTTTTAGTGTACACGTACTTTATGGACGGTCGTTTAGACACAAGCTACATAATTTCTTCATTTGAATAATGTCCTTCTCGCTCTGGCATCGCAACCAGGACTAGGACACTTGGTTTTACACCTTTCAAAGGACGAGGCTCCAAAGTAGATTTGGTGTGTCATTCATTTTGCAATGAAAAGATATGATTGCTAAATTTTGTATGAAATAATTACAGATTGTAATCAAAGACCTCTTTGTTGCAGTAAGGGCAGAACGCAACAGATTTCTTCATCAATTCAGTGGCGCATGATTTACAAACTACTTTATCGAGACAGGGTGTGAGGTACCCAAGGATTGGATTTTCCAAACACACCATGCAGAGTGTTTGGAAGTCTGTCACTGGTATCCTACACACTGGGCAGTTTGCTTGTGTGTTTTCAGCTTTATCTTGCATGCTCTTGGCGCAAGAATTGCAAACAGCCACGTGTTTGCAGGGTTTGAAATAAACTTGTACAGGATTCTTACAGCAAATCGTACAAAGCTTCGCATTCCGGCGTTGTGCTCCAGGAAGGATATAGTCATTTTCAGTTTCTTTTTTACGTTGATGTGGCAGAACGTTTTCATAATCCTTCTGGATGTTCGGATGAGCGAGTTTGGTGTTAGTTGGAGCAGTTGCCTCTCCTTCATCTGGTGGAGGTGTTCTTGAGTCAGTCGTTTCAGGGATGTTACTAAAATTTGGGTTTTCTTGCCCCTAGAGAAAGGAATAATATGATCATTGATTTTGATAGCATCACACAGTCATCATTTAATATTCTTCAGCATGACAATTCACACTCCTTAATCAAATAAGAAGAAGGGTAACTATTCCTCTGTGCCGCCTGCTGTATCTGCCATAGAGGGATATTTCAGTTGGGTGGCAAGGCTTTCCAACTTCTTCTTATCACAGCTTCTCCCTGAAGAAGGTCCTCACAATTAAGAGATAATGACATAAAAACTCGCATTTCATGCATTATTTAGCCCCAATATGGAAGTTTTGAAGCTGAAATAGACTTATGTATACTCGCGGCTATGGACATAAATTGAGGTCTCCTCAAGTGGTCTTGATTAGACAACCAAGGAACTACTGTAAGGTGTCAATAATTTCTTTTCTAAAACGACTCAAAGCTAATTTTTGCCACCAAATCAGAACCAAGCGTTCCGTGGTTGTAACATCAATGACTGCTGGGAGAAAAGCACGGCCTAACATATTTTCTGTTACATTCACTGACATCCTGTCCTGTGGCAGTGGCCTTTCATAATGAGCAAATTTGTAGTTCTGTTACAATCAACTGCTTGTCCTCAATCTCACTACATACCCTGCCAGCAATCTTTATCGAATCCATCAATCAAAAAAGGCCTTTCCATGCATTTTCTGGGACCAAGGCACAATTATTTCAGGCAGAATGAGATAAAATACTGACCTTAACCATATGATTTCCTTTTGGTGCTTCTGTCTTTTTTAACCAACATAGGAATACAATGCTGACAATGATGGCCACAATAGCCAAATTCGTGACCATAATAATGCCGAACAAAGTACCCACTCGAAGGGGCGGTGCTGAAAAAGAGGGTTTGAAAATTTATTACACTGTGCAGGACTGCACAAAATGGGTTCTTCCATTATTGCTTTGTAAAAATGCTTGTTTCATGATAAAAAAGGTAATAACTGCTCCTCTGTTATAAAATTCCCACAAAAATAGTTACACATTAACTGGATATACCGTTTTTGATCACAAGATTGTCCAATGCTGAGAGCAGTTTTTTAGTCTATCATGTGGCTGAACCAGCTTTCTTCATTTGTTCAGGTGCACCATCTAAAGGGTGTTTACATTTTTCCACTTTAGCACCCGAACGAATTCATAGAACATGTAGGAACAGAAATGATTTTTCTAAAGTTTGAATTTCCTGCTCTTGTATAGTTGCCAAGGTTGTGGGTTCAGACCCACTTCAGGGCACCACTGGCAAAACACTCTGATTTTGTTTGATCATTTTTTTCACTTGTAAGTTTATGTCATATTTTCTTTCTTTTGAAAAAATTTGGTTGGTGGCCATCTTTGAAATATTCTTTAAGGCCATTTTAAAGCTGGATGTTGCCAAAGTGACTACATTTTTATGGTTATTGTTTCTTATAAGTCTCCAATACTTATCACCCAGGCTCTTAAATTTCACTGGTAAGTTGCACATTTTGTCATTATTTGTCCAGGAGTCTCAGGATGTCAACAAAATCGAGGTTGAAAGTGACCTACCTACAAATACATGCTGAAAATACACTGACCCATGTATTTTAGCAGAGTGCCTAGGCCCTTGGGCCTTTTGTTTAATTGAACTTCTTTCTCTCGTGAATTAGCTAGATATGCATTCTAGAAGACCTTTTTTGCGTTCAGACTTTCTTGAGGCGCAAGCTAGGCAGTTAGTCTGTTTTGGGCAATGATGTTGGCTGTCCTATAGAGTTTCCCACAGATATCCAGAGCTTTTATTGTGAGGGTGGTGTCTTCTAGCCAATATTTTGTGGTATGATCATCTAAAAATGTCTGTGGAAAAATTGTATGCAAAAAATAGCCATGACATAAAAATTGTTACCTACCTTCGCGGGTGAAGCCTTTGGTGCAAATGCCTCCCAGGCCAAGAGCTACACCAAGAACCGCTATGATCCCCACTATAAGCAAAGTTATGAAGATACATTTCGTGTTTATTTGCCTGTTGGCATCTGGAAAAATCAATGCAGAGAATAAGTTTGGTATATGTCATGTCCCTGTCCTCCCCTCTTGAAGCTGCCAAAGAAAAGATCTCTGGCCATGGTTTTGGTTGGTTTGAATGGGAGTTTTAAAAATCCATGAGAGGTGGTGAACATTTTCGTACTGAACATGGTGGTTTCATTCTACAGAATTATCATAATTGGCGTCACAGACCTAGTGGCTCCATACTTCCACTTTTGGAAGTGGCAGTGATAGACTGTTCGGAGCAATCAAAAACAAGAGGTCTGGAGTTTGTTCCTGTCTTATCTTCTTTGGGAGTGGCTAAGGCCTTATGCAACTTTTGGGAGGAAGAGGGAAGAAAAGGGGTGATTATGGGAGTTCCAAACATGTTCCTGTTGCTGTGTCTTCTGCCTAAAAAATTGGCGCTGGTGCAGTGGCTTCATTTTTTATTGATATGTCTCATTGCATCACTACATTAATTCCGCTGTTTGATGTGCAGAAACATTGTGGGAACATGTTTGCTTGGAGCTTGAAGATCACCGCATAAGTTACCTTTTTGTTTCGCACGTCTCGCAGCTAGAGTGACCAGAAGCCAGATGATAGTGCAGATGCCGGCATAGGCTAGGACATTACCTGATCCATAATTGTCACAATAACTGGCTGAAAAAAGGAAAGGATAGTTTGAGAAATCAGGTGCTGGGGCCCATTGCTCAATCATCGGTGCCAAGCACTGTAGTTTTATCCTCCATTCAGATTATCTAAAGGTTGTTTTTGGACTACAACAGGATGTCATTTATGATAAAGTAAAGATTTTGAACCAGTAGTATAAAAAAGCCATTGTAGTTAAATCTTTGACAAAGCATCATAACTTGCAATACATGTTTTTTGTGGTTGGGATTATGGATTTAAGATGAGCAACAAGTATCATAGGTGAACTTCGAGGTTAGTGGCCCCCTCTAAGTCAACCCAAGAACAAGAAAATAAAGCATCAATTTGAACTTGGACAAGAACTTGGACAAGAACCTGGACAACTACAGGCAATTGGACATTGGCTTGTCTCTTTGTATGCATGTACTCTTGGACACACCCAAGTTTTCTCTTGGTTATAATGCCCTTAATACTTCCCTTAATAATGATGATTGTATTGAGAACTATAAACGCAGCGTAGGGCAACAATAGTTTTCACAGGCTTTAGTGGTGATGCCTTAGCCTCATTGCAATAAGAAAAATCCTTTCCTTTTCTATATCCCCGGTACTGCTTTTCAAGATGGTGGCAACTTACTAGTACCAGAGGTGTTGTAAGGAAGGAAGTCAGCGCCTCTAGTGTCAAGATTGATAGATCTATGTCACTTTTCTGCCAAAAATACCCCCTCCAGCTGTTTATCAGTTCTGAGACAATACCACCATTGAATATTCATAGGTTGGAGGGTCCAGGCCTATCATTTTTATCAATTAGACGAGTGCATGTTTTTAACTCTCAAGTACATATTTGGAGAGGTATTGAAAAAATATTTGCTGTGGCAAGTCTACAGATATAAAGAAATTATTTGATGAAAAAATTAATTTCAAATTTTGCTAATTTGGTAATAAGGGGCGTGTTTGGGATTTTTCTGCCAGTTGGCTGAAAAGAGTGGAAATATCAATGTCTGTCCAATTTGTCGATTATCAAAATATTTCTGTGGTCAACTACCAGTTTACTTTTCACCATTTACTTGCCCTACTGTCCGGAATATCATATCAAAATTTCAGATTCAAAACCCCACGCAGTATTTGAGCTATCTCTTGATAGATTTTTCAACTCCTAGTGATCATGCTAAGATTAAGGGGCCTAGTTGGTCACCACTTCTGTGATTGTAGCTTGTGTAAAACTTACCTTTGCAGGAGATGCTCATAATTGTGGTGAACTCCTCCGGCTTTTTCTCCTCCACCTCATCGATGTAAAAATTGTATGTTTTGTCTATCTCCGCAATTGGGCACTTGAATTCTACATTGGCAAAAGATCCGAAAACATTTCTGTACCGATACGTCACGCTTCCTTTGCCAGTGTAGCATCCAATAGGCGTCTTGGTAGAATCTTGATCTTGAGTTCCATTTACAGATCGGCTTGGCAAAAGGTCGCTTAAGCTAGGGTCCTGCAATAAGATTCGAGGTTGGGGAGTTTTGACGAAAACAAATCAGTTTTAAAAATCAACTCTTTCAATATAATTGACATAAGTTACAGGCACATTCGAAATTACTTCATTATAACACCTTATGACATTTCTAGTGGAGGTAATTTTGATTTGCCAACATTGATATTAGCAAGTTGTGTTCGTACGCTACATAGACAGTGTACATATATTTAATCAGTTGTAGCAATTGATTGAGCAACTACACACCAAGCTTTATTCTCTGTAATTAGAGAATGTTGCAATAAGGTATCTTGGCATAATGATGCGCAGTGAAGATAATAAACAAAACATTCGGTTTAAATTAGGGGAGCAGAGGACATTAAATTCATTCCACCCTCTAATTAACTGAATACAGTGTCTAATTATGTTAATAAATTATGCAAACTTCTCACCTGTTATGCCTAATTGACTACCTAAGTTAACACAGGAAGCCATCGTTTTTGTATACTGTCCCTAATTGCGAGGTGATTGGATCAAAAAGTCACTATGGCAGGTCGGCAATTCAGAGTAGAGAGGTGTCTGCGTCACTGAGGTTTTGGCTGAAGAAAACCACTTAGAAAAAAACAGGACTGAACGGACGTGTCCGTAATGGGGCGGTGTTCGCCTGGCAGAGGTGTCCGCAAGGGGACGTTCTACTGTATACATTACTTACATCTGTACTGGTGCCATACCATTTTCCTTGGAAAGTCCTGTTGACTTCTGGCCAAGTGCAGTTGCAGTCCAGGCCAACTTTGAAATTGAGAGGTGTATTTGCTTGAAGAGGATAGCTTTTATTTGTCTTCAAGTAATTGAGAACTACTGGAGATGTCGTCGTATTTGTTTGGCGGACATTTTCTCGTTTATTGCAGGGGCCTAAAAAAATTAATAGAACATTAGGATGGAAGCCATCTTGGTTTCTTACGAAACATTTTGGCTAGATTTCTGCCGATAACTTCTCTCTTGCATCTTTTTTGGACGCCAGTATTCACAAGCACTCAAAGTAATCGGCACACATGTATGTAGACGTTTTGGGGTGAAATATTCCTTTGGAAAGGTGTTGTGTATTGCCAGAGATTTGGAAATATGCAACAATACTCAAAAAGCAGCGTTTTGCCCTAAAATGTGTATTACCTTCTATGCGCATTGTCATTGCTTGAGTGCCTACAGGTATTATGGTGTGTTCACACTGGATGCGAATTGAAATCGAATTCCGTAGAGCGCTCTCCGGAATACGAATTGGTTAATCCAGTTTCAGAACGGTCGCGTCACACTGGCCCGAATACGCATTCAAATCGGTTTAAAACGCGCCACACTCAATGCATACTAACGACGCACCATCTATTATTATTATTATTATTATTTATTAACCTCCCATATGGGAGAATAAAATTTACAAGTACAAAACATATAAGTATATAATATCACAGTATCACACAGTCATTATTAACAAGTTAAAATCGCGTAAGGTGCTTGACCATTTCCATCTCCCGGCCATGCCTATTGCCAAAGTTCGGGTCAAAGAGGAGTGTCCTCAGCGAGTCAACACCACCGTCGCTAAATGCGGAGAATCCCGGCCTCGCCCTCGAAAACGAGGTCAAAACCGGGGAAACCCCGCCGCGACGATGTTGCTGACCAGCGTACCTTTGACCAACGAACTGGCGGCAACATACCTTGTCAGGAAATGGAAATGCAAGTCACGTGCAAGGGAGTTGATTTTTCCCTATTCGATGGCATAACAAAAAACGATTTGAGTTAATGAGATCATTTAAATACATCAGTTAACTAGTTCGGAGCACTAGTTCCCGCGGTCAAAGGTCACTTGCCATGCGCCAGGCGCATGCGCAGTGCGATCGAAAACCTTCATTCGTATCAAGCGCGTCACACTTGAAATCTCAATACGGTTTCGTTGATTCGGATTAGCTGATTCGCATTCAATTCGGTTTAAGAACCGTGTTGGTCAAAGCGGATTGAGATCGGTATGAACCGAATTGAGTGTGACGCCCCAATACGTATCAACGTTTTAATTCGAATTCAATTCGTGTTAAAACCCCAGTGTGACCACGGCATTGGCGTGCAAAAAGAATGCAAGAGAAGAAAGCATGGATACCGGTGATGACCAATGTGCGTTCTCACCAAAAACGTCCTGCTGGTCCTAATGCAGCTTTGTCATATTGGTAGGGTATATGCTTTGGTCATTCTCCTTGCAAATCAGTTATCTCAAATGAAAATCAGTATTGCTTATCCTCCCATATTTTTGGAATTGATATTCGGCTTGCTGCAGGGGGATGGCATTGCTGGCCAGTTACATAACTATACTTGCTAAAAGAAATGAATTTTGTATGTGATCTTGATATTTCCAATCGAAAGGATCTGTTTTAAGTTCACGTTTGCCTTCCAAGTTGCAAAAATTGCCAACAAAATCATTTGGTCACTAACATTACCCATCACAGAAAATGTTATACACGAGATGCTGTTGCTCATCAACGTGTACAATTTCTGTTACATCCCAGAGCTGACCTCTTTTGAAGGACTCCGTAACTAAACAGGAGTGACTGGCATCAAGAATTGACAGAACTCTGCAAATAAGTAATTTCTATTGCTGCCGGTGCTGAACAGTAAAATAAAGCTTGACAATATAACAATGTTTAATACATTTAGGTCAAGCGACAACCACTTTTTAATTAAAATTTTCATTTTGTCACAGCTCCTTTCTGGTCACAGTGAGAGAAATGACTTGTTTACAGAGCGCTTTCATGATTGGCCTTTGGGCCTTAGCCCTCTTGTTTTGAGGCTTAAGTGCTTACGTCTTATCCAAACTCTGAATCTTATTCCACCTGTTGAGCATGTACAGTTATAAGTCCCTGCATCGTCTAACTCTGCTATCCATGAGATTGTGTAGAGAACTGTCCCTTTCGCATTCTTCCCATAAGATACATTATATTTAGACTGAAATTTTGGAATTACACCATCATCCTCGGACATCACGGCTTTATCAGTCTTCCAGTAGACCACATCCGTTGTTTCGTTGACCGCAGACAAATCACATTTGAGTGTTATCTTTTCCCCAACTGTAACTATATGTTTGGTATCCGGTGTTTGTCCATCTAAATATTTCTCCTGACATGTTGCAGAACAATTTACTGAAAGAAACAAGAAAAGCATTGTATGGTTGTTGGCTTGACTTTTTGTTACAATTAACAGATTATTTCATTAGTGCTATTGAAATGACGATCGTAAAAAATTAACCTATAACATTAAAAAAAACCCTGCCCATATGCATGTACAGTAGAACCTCTCTATTGAGGACACCTTTGGGACTGACAAGTGTCGTCCTTAATAGAGAGGTGTCCTGATTAGGGAGGTCAATTTGAATGGAAATAACCAATTTGTGACTAAAATGAATGTCCCTAATACAGAGGTTGTCCTTGATAGAGAGGTGTCTGCTGTATCACCAATTTTTATATAAGTTGCCTTCTTTCAACCCCCATGTTGCATTTTTCCAATGGATTGTTATGGTTTTGGGTATCAAAATGAACCTATGCTCTCCCCTTAAAGAATTAAACCATGTATTATTGTAAACCACTAACCTTTGGGGGCATTTTATATTTTGCAGATTTTACGAATAACCTCAATTCACAAATTGGAAAAAACGGAAGGAAATTTTGTTATCGCAAATTGCAATAATAAAATGTTGCTTAAATTTGGCATATTACTGTATTAAATGGGTATTTGACGATATATAAAATGCAGAATGTTCACCTTCCCTCAAATGATCTTCCTTGCCCAAAAAGACTGAAATGGGGGATTTAAGAGCCCTTTTTAGCAGGTTTGAGCTTATGAGGTCATGTCTTGTCTGGCATTCGATGTCTGTCGTCCGGCATTGTCAATGTTGTTTGTCAATGATGGTGGCACGTTTGATCACATAAAATTTGTTGTGTTGTTGTCTTCTGACAATATGACTTCACAAACAAAAAAAGGATCATCCTGATTTGACCTACTTTCTGGGCTCTAAGCGGTCACCTGAAAATTATATTTTTTCAGTATCTCATGAACTGTTATAGCAAGAATCATGAAAGATTCACTGCTTTGGATAGATGAGACTTCTTTTTAAGGTCACAGACACCAAACACTAATAAATATTCATCAAAGGTGGCACATTCCGTCACTTTTCGTCCACGACTTTTAAAGTTTTATGCGTAGAGACCTATTAGGCATATCTACATGTTCAAAGAGATAGGTCAATGTGACCTACTTTGCCTGTGTAAGTAGGTCAATAGGTCATAAAATCATATAACGGTCATTTATCCTGAAACCTTCGTTATGTAATCTTCTTTTGTATATCATTGATTTATCTGATCAAGCTTAACATAATACTTGAAAGAATTTGACTTTAACCTACTTTTGTAGGGCACAGAGGTCAAACTCTAAATTTCACTTGTCATTACTTGTCCTACACTGTTCAAATCTGATATAAGACACCCATTGGTCATCTCTACACACTGACAAGATTTAGGTCAGTGTGAAATACTTTGTTGGGTCAATAGAGTCAGACACATTCAATACATGCGTAACCATAGTGGACGGTCATGACAGTGTTCACAGGTTACCATGGTGAAAATGGTGGTATCAACCAATGTATACCAGCCAAGGGGGGTGCACTGCGGAAACCAGTATGTTCACATTGTGGTCGGTATTCCCTATATTGGCTATCAGTCATGTTCAATGGTTAAGATCATTCAAAGTGAAAGTTCAGTAGAACCTCCCTTAGCGGGGGTCTGTGAAGTTGGCTCCCAGTTCCAAGTTCCCAGTTCCTTATTTGTGCCCATTTTGAAACATGGTATGTTTGGGTACGAATAAGGAACTAGCAAATGGGCTAAGCATTTCCCAGTTCCCAATTCAAATTTCTTTCAAATATTAACCCTCCACAGTCCGATAACTCAACTTGGTGGTTTTAACCCTTTCCTACCAAGCTCCCGATTCAGCTATCAGTGACTTTAACCCTTTCTAAGCCCATTTCCCGGTTCAAAACACCAGCTCCTTATTCGTCTCAACTCATTTTAACCCTTTATAACTCCATTTCCCGATTCATTTACAGTCACTTGAACCCTTTCTAACGCTATTTCCCGGTTCAAAATGCCAACTCCTTATTCGTCTTAACGTATTTTAGCCCTCTATAACTCCATTTCCCGATTCAAATGCTAGCTCCCGATTCAGCTACAAGTCACTTTAACCCTTTCTGACTCCATTTCCTGGTTCAAAATGCCAGCTCCTTATTCGTCTTAACTCATTTTAACACCCTATAAGTCCATTTCCCGATACAAATACTGGCTCCCGATTCAGCTACATGTCACTTTAACCCTTTCTAAGCCCATTTCCCGGTTCAAAAGCCAGCTACTTATTCGTCTTAACTCATTTTAACCCTCTATAACTCCATTTCCCAATTCCCGGAGCCAGCATTTGAATCGGGACATGGACTTATAGAGGGTTAAAATGAGTTAAGACGAATAAGGAACTGGCATTTTGAACTGGGAAATGGAGTCAGAAAGGGTTAAAGTGACTTGCAAATGAATGAAATGGAGTCAGAAAGTGTTAAAGTGACTTGTAGCTGAATCGGGAGCCAGTATTTGAATCGGGAAATGGAGTTATAGAGGGTTAAAATGCGTTAAGATGAATAAGTAGCTGGCTTTTGAACTGGGAAATGGGCTTAGAAAGGGTTAAAGTGACTTGTAGCTGAATTGGGAGCCAGTATTTGAATCGGGAAATGGACTTATAAATGGCCAAAATGCGTTAAGACGAATAAGGAGTTGGCATTTTGAACCGGGAAATAGCGTCAGAAAGGGTTAAAGTGACTGTAAATGAATCGGGAAATGGAGTTATAAAGGGTTAAAATGAGTTAAGACGAATAAGGAGCTGGCTTTTGAACTGGGAAATGGGCTTAGAAAGGGTTAAAGTGACTTGTAGCTGAATTGGGAGCCAGTATTTGAATCGGGAAAGTGACTTATAAATGGCCAAAATGCGTTAAGGCGAATAAGGAGTTGGCATTTTGAACCGGGAAATAGCGTCAGAAAGGGTTAAAGTGACTGTAAATGAATCGGGAAATGGAGTTATAAAGGGTTAAAATGAGTTAAGACGAATAAGGAGCTGGCTTTTGAACTGGGAAATGGGCTTAGAAAGGGTTAAAGTGACTTGTAGCTGAATTGGGAGCCAGTATTTGAATCGGGAAAGTGACTTATAAATGGCCAAAATGCGTTAAGACGAATAAGGAGCTGGTATTTTGAACCGGGAAATGGGTCAGAAAGGGTTAAAGTCACTGATAGTTGAATCGGGAGCTTGGTAGGAAAGGGTTAAAACCACCAAGTTGAGTTATCGGACTGTGTCCAATTCCCTCCCAATTACGAACAGTAGGCAAAAACAATGGTTTCCCACGTGCGCTTGGAGAGTCGAGTAGGCCCGACAGGTGTGATATTTGCGTAATTAATCAACGTAATTACCCCATGGCATTGTGTTTTTGTATCCTAATTAAGCCGACGCATTTGTTTACTCATCTTTTCAACTAATCACATAGGCCTATTGTGTCAATGGACACTCATAAATCCACGGGGTTTTGTCAGTGTTGCGGCGAATATGCGTTAGTAGAGAAATTAGAAAAAATTAACTATTAATCAAAGGTGGCTGATGGACAGAAATTATGGTGTTTTTTCACACATTATGACATGTCGAGGAGATTTTGCAATAAAAGGGGCACCTTTTACTATATTCACTCTCTGAGTTCCAAAGTAGCTCACGTCATTCAACGCAACATCACAAGCAAATACCGATCATCCAACAGGTTTAAAGTTTCTACGCTAGATGTCGTCACAGAGAAAACCAAGACCTGCAAGGCGGGAACTTCAAATCCACCTATCGGACGATTTGGCATAACCTCTCTATTGCGGACACCTGGGCCCAGTCCCATGGGTGTCCACAATAGAGAGGTTGTACTGTACTGGTCTCTTTTCTGGTTAATTATAACTTTTGCTGCTCTTTTACCCACAGAGCAGTATGCAAAAAGACACTGCTAAAATACTGTTTCCCCTGCAGCGCGGTGGATTCCCCTTTTTAATACTTTTGACTATATACACTAAGTCATCTTGCTGTCATCTTTGAACATGTTTGTGACAAGAGTGAGATCCCCACCAACTACAGTATAAAAAAACTCAATAAGGTTGAGCACAAAGTATTCTGCATTTTGATAAGAGGACAGCTGCAGAGGTTACACGAAGTCTACTCACCATTTGGAATCAAAAGCACCAGGCCAACGCCCAGGGTCAACATTCTTACCAAAGACATCTTAGTCGATCTTACGGTTTGTTTCATGTCTGCCTCGCTAGTTGCTAACTTCCTGGTTGGTCTGTTTTTGATTGGTCGGGTGTCGAGGTCAGGTGACATGCCGAGTGTTGACTCGAGCATGCAAGGAGGAAGTGTTATGTAGGACTAGGCCTATGGAGTTAATGTTGTGTATATTGTGCTACCATCTTGGTACATTAGGACTGACTACCTATTGTGTGGACCTCTTGGGGAGTCATGAATAAATCATCGAGCATTCCTGAATTTTGTTGTCTCACAAGACTCGAGAGTAAATTGGGCCAGGTTCCAGTGTGGGGATTCGGACAGTGTCAGCAAAGCACTGTCCACTATGGTTACTGCAGCGCTAGCAGACGACAATAAAAAATTTGAAGAACTCGGCCAGATTGAACAGCAAATAATTCCTGTTCTGTGGTACTCGACGTGGATTTCCTGGTAGATATTTCTAGAGGATAACTTGAACTCATCGGTTAATTGGTTTTTTTTGTGTAGCTAAATAGATAGAGGAAGCAGAGTTTGTGTAGCTCGACGCAAGGGCCCAACGCGCCGCGTAGCGGCAAAAAAGCGAAGCTGGCGAAACATTTATAACGGGTCACCGTCACTTATTATTGGACTTATAGCGCATTTACGGGGTTGCAACTATTTTGCTTTATAGTGTCACCAGGAAAGAAAAGCATGCGACCTAACGCCGATCTATTTGTATAAAGTGATAATTGGAAGGTATATAGTAGGAAATATCAATAAAATAATCATTCCATGTCGTCTTTTGAGGGCATTTTTGATTGTAAAAAATATATGTGTACGTCACCGTAGTCTCTGCAATGATAATTTTATCAGAGCAGTCTCGCGCAAGTAGAAGTTCTTTACCTACTAGTTCTTCACTTATTAGTCTCAACGTCTGGCGCAAAGCCAGACGTTTTCCATTACGATTTCACTACGATGTTTGACAATAAGGAGCAGTGCGCGAGATATGCTAATGAGCAGACTTCCCTCGCTTGAGTTTCTGAAGAATGTTCCATATCGCGCTAAGCTCATCACTGCTGATTATGACAGGCGTGCAGCGGTAGGTATCTGCTCCCCAACTTCCACCCTAATACGGTACAATAAGTTACCATTTGATGAGAATGGGACAATGCCCTCACTGTGTATGGAGTCATAGGGATAAGAAGACATTATTCATTAGTGTTGGTACAAGTGATTTTGCCCAAAAAGCATGCGCATTCAAAAAACAAAATATGCAAGGTATCACGTACATGACCATGACGACGTGCAGAAAGTGCACTGGCCAGTGCATACCCTATGGCTATGTATAGTAAACATGGTAAACATGAACAACATCATTATTCATCGGCAGTTCATTTTACTCCGAGCTTTTCCTGAAACATATTGCCATGATGATTAGGCCTACCATGTACCATGACCAATAACGGCACTAGATCATGTAGATGTCAACAAGTTCACATGAACCGTATAATCCCGCATAATCCCGCATGGCGCATGTTGGGCATGCGTCTAAACCAAAGCCCCAAAATCACTTGTTTTGGTCTATTTCACTTGTGTTTCCCCCGTCTCCCAGTCCATAATATTACATTTACAGTTTACAATCCCCGATCATGGCCCAACAAAAGGTCATCGGTTGACTAAAGCCAAGGAACACAACTGTTCAATGGATTTATAGTTGAATGCGATCAAACTACGTCTTTTCAATCGTGGATTGTAAATTTAACCCCATGGGCCTAGGGAAGGCCCTATAACAATACTTTCGACACAGTTATTATCTCCGCTGCCTCCACCATGTTGCACACAGTGCTCACTGCTGATTCTAAAATGCGCCACCTAGTCAATTGCACTATCGTCATCACCTCATCATACTTCATTGACATTACAGGCACACATTGACATAGACCACTGTTGCAATCAACGACACAGTCGCTATCCAAGTAGCATTATAGAGGTAATTATCATTATCATACCTCATTAGCATGTGAACCAATCGCGTCGCGTCCTTTGCGATCACGGCAAAGCCTCATGGAATAATGTCTTTCAACGTTGAATAATTTTTCATATTCCATGCCTACAACTTCAATTTCTTCATAATCCATGGCTAGAAGTTCAATACTAATATAATATCCAAGATAAAGTTACAAGAAGTAGTCAATAGGGGTCTCTCACCTCTCACTGTATGTCCACACTATTCACGCTTGTACGAGGAATACATTCAATGCTGAATCTAACAACACCCAGTGCCCTTACTCTGTATATTAGTCACTGGAAGATGGCCCATTTCACTCCTTGCTTCTACTTCACCTATAGTCTCATTGCAAACGCCTCAGTTCTATGATATCACATTCACTTTCAGCTGTCATGCAACGCAACAACTGTGCTATCTGCCATCGCACATCAACGAAGAAGTGCAGCCGCCCACATTCCACCTCACGTCTGTCCGACCAGCTGCAATCCTCGAGGACGCCCCACTGTACCACGATTTCACTACAATGTTTGACAAGAAGGAGCAGTGCGCGAGATAGGCTAATGAGCAGACTTCCCTCGCTTGAGTTTCGGAAGAATGTTCCATATCGCGCTAAGCTGACCACTGCTGACCATGACAGGCGTGCATTGGACTGGTACAGGTTGGAACTGAACATTGAATATGCTGGTGGTGACGCTTTCTGATGAGAAGTTGGTCGTGACTGATGCAGTATCCTTTGACTTGTCCACAGCATCGTTCAATCATTGCTCTCTGAGCTGCCTTGATTCTGCCTTGATTCTGTACCCAAATACTAAGACCAAATGCCTGTTGACTGTGCTTTAAGAGAGACTGGCGCCATGCCTAGAGATATGACTGACCCCTATTGGCAAATTTGTATGACTTTATCTTGCCTACCTAGCTGCTGCCTATAGTCTCCCTTTAACTGCGGAACACTTCAAAGTCGATAAAATGCCATGTTCCACCTTTTAATGTGTTCAGACTGCCATTTTCAAAATAATCAAGTCAGGACACTGCCTTCTAGTCTCATAATAAATTTTGCTTTCCTCAATATATGATAACATTTCTTCTTCTTCAATGCTTTCATCATTCCAAACTTCTCCTCCTCTGACTTTTACAGGGGTACAGTCCTGGCAATCAAAACCCAAATACTGAGACCAAATGCCTGTTGACTGTGCTTTAAGAGAGACTGGCGCCATGCCTAGTCTCTCTTAAAGCACAGTCAACAGACACCAACCCCCTCAGACTCAGAAACCACAAACGCCCAACCCTTCCTGCTACCCTAATACTTCTGGATGACTAATTTAGGGTACAATTTATGCATATTTCTACCATATCTGCCAAAGTTGCCAAGATTATTGCATAGTGCTGTGTTGTGCAGCATGAACACCAGATTAGGCAGATATGAGATAGCAAGCACTTGGTACAACGTGCTCTATAGAGTGACTTAAAAATGCAATAAGAGAAGGCAGACTGTCTGCTATGGTTACCTGTGTCACTGTCATGACTGTACAAGTGTAACCATAGCGGACAGTCATGATAGTGCATCTACCAGGAAATCCACGCCAAGAACAGGAATTATTCACTGTTGACTCTGCATGAGTTGTCATCAAATTTGTTATTGTCGCCAGCTAGCGCTGTGGTAACCATAGTGGACAGTGCCTTGCAAATCCCCACACTGGGTTCTGGCACTGCTTAGTCACATGTGACACCCCTCTACCCGAGCCTAAGTTGAGGTAGGTGATCAGTTGACGAGTGAGTTATGCTAAACTGAGAAATGTAAAGAAAACATATTCTCGCCAACCTTTCAGCAAATGGGAAAATAACATCGGTATAATTTAGTGTGCTTATAATTCTACCAAAGACCAGTCGGACATATCATGTATCCGTAGTAATACACTCACCTGATAAATTGCATAAAACTCTACTGATATGTAACACATTTGCTGCATATCACCCCGGAGAATCAAAATCCGGAACTCCGGGCATTACGTGCCAAATCCTGATTCCGAGTCGTCTCGTATTTCGGAATTCTGAGTCCCACTGTTGTTCGTCTAGGAAAACAGTGCTCCTTTCCTTCAAAGACGCGATGAAAATCTTATTCAACTTGTGCATTCGGATCTTGGGATCTTGCGGAGCACGATAGTTGAAGTTTCATATCAAAGGTTGCATCTGATAGGCATACGATAACATGAATAAGGGAAAAGCTTTTGTTTTTCTTGTTTGCTTATTGATCTTTTGCTTCGTCACAATGTCTTAGTAGAGATAATGTACTTGAAATCACAATATAATTGGTCCAAAAATCTCCAATAGAAAAAATAAGTAAAGACAATCATTTCTAAAAATAAAACATTTATTTCATCACAAATTGTGCATCTTTTCTATTCAAAACTAGTACCGCTACTTAGAAAAAGTCTAAGATAAAGAAGAGAATGGCACTGAAACCCACATATATTTACATGTAGCCTACATACATAAAACTACCAATGCACATCAAAGTTTCTTGATCATATTTTATACACAAAAAATCTTTGTCATAGTTTAGCTACACAATCAATACACAGCAGCACGTTTTTGAAATTGGATATTTTCAAGTGGTTGTTTTGAAATTCATACAGGCCATTCCCATAAACATTGTGGAAACGTTTAAGGCTACTTTTCTATTTTACTTTGTTTGGACATGTTTGTTGTCAATAGAACAAAGCCGTCATCAGGAAAGCAAACAAATATTGAAACCACTTGAATCTGTATGAGCCCCTATTTGGTGATCAAATTTTGTAACGAATAGATAGAAAGAAGATTTTTGATGCGGGAGAAAGTATACTTGCGGGGATGATAAACAAACACTTATTCATAGGGCCTGATGGATGAACTAACTAAACAGTAAGACATTTGAACACATCTCGAATAAAGTAGATTACGCATCACTTGGAAAATTTTGGCCCAGTGACTTTTGGGCTTAATTATGACACTAGGATGCATAAAAAATCACAGAGTCTGTGATTTACTATTTTCTTTATTTACCAGAAACGGATATATTTTAGCGGATAAACATTTTCACAGTGGTCAACTTTTCTGAACCGATTCCTCTCCGGCTGCAACATTACCCAAACAGAATATTGCCTCGCAAAATTTTATTTTCGCGGTATTTCATGGTTTTTATGGCAATATTTATTCGCGAACATATTTCCGTGTACGATATATAGTCACATGTTATATATGGTCGTCCCACTTTACTGCTGCCATTAATTCGCCGTTGACAAAGTGGGCAACATGGGTCGGTGAAATAAAGTTGATGTCCAGAATGCCATCTTTATAATGTCATTTGCATCAAAGATTATGTACAGAGATTCATATTTACAAATACTATGAAATACAGTCCCAATCACAATTGACATCCCCGAGTCTGTGTATGTAATGCGCAGTGTATCCGCAACCTACACACAACCTGAGCGTAGGTTGCATGAATGCTCCGAGTAGGTCTAGCTGACTTCTCCATGAGCTGTCTGGCTCAACTTACCTGCACCATTTCCCAAATGTTGGATTGCTGTATGTTGTGTTTGCCTACATGTCGCTTTTTTTCCTTTTGCTTTTAGAATGTGACCCTTGTCTTCCTTGGTTTCGGGGGTTTAGCACCTTCCACACAACCTGAGCATAGGTTTCATGAAAGCTCCGACCACATCGAGGTGACCTTTGCATGAGCTGTGCGCAACTTGCATGCACCTTCTGCCAAGTTGGATTGCGGAATTTTACGCCCTAACATAAGGAAAGTGATGTGCACATAACCAGAGTGTAAGCAGCTGGCGGCACTAAAGTGCAGGTTCTACGCAGCCTGCGCAAAACAGGGTGTGTTAATTGTGACTAGGACTGTATAAAACAATATATTAATCTCAATATATCAGGTTTGGCTCTTGGGTAATAAAGTAAATTTAATTAATAACTCTACATCATAAAATATTGACAGTTCATATACAGAGATTCATTTTCATGAACATGATGAATAGTAAAGGTTTGGCTCTTGGGTAATAAAGAAAATTTAACTAATAACTATATCGTAAAATATTGACAGTTCATATACAGAGATTCATTTTCATGAACATGATGAATAGTAAAGGTATTTTATCATACCTCATCTTCATTCAGAAGCGATTTTATGATACTGTTGACCACAATACAATACAATCAGCGATAGATAAATTGCCATCGTATGGCGATAGCAAATCGAAAATGATGAAAAAGTGACACTGACACCTTGGTTTGTGTTTACATAATATGTGTGATTCTAATCTCCGCAAAGATTCAAGATTCAAATAAGTTTATTCTACCGTAAATCATGTACTCGGATACAAAATAGATATGAGGAGTGAAATAAACTTGTGCAAGTGCGAGATCTAAACTATATTGCAACCGAAAATACAATGTAAAAATTGTCTGTGATGACAGAGTATACCGGTATAATGAGGAGAGTTCCTACAAGCGCCATCTGTAGCTGGGCCCAGTAAACGTTATAACCCAGCTTTTTTTGTCCACACCATGCCCAAAGCCGGGCAAAATTTTGATCCTGGGCAAAAGATGGGTCTGACCCTCTAATCATTGCCGGGTTAAAATAGCCCGGCAATCCAGGTTTTAGTGTACACGTACTTTATGGACGGTCGTTTAGACACAAGCTACATAATTTCTTCATTTGAATAATGTCCTTCTCGCTCTGGCATCGCAACCAAGACTAGGACACTTGGTTTTACACCTTTCAAAGGATGAGGCTCCAAAGTAGATTTGGTGTGTCATTCATTTTGCAATGAAAAAATATGATTGCTAAATTTTGTATGAAATAATTACAGATTGTAATCAAAGACCTCTTTGTTGCAGTAAGGGCAGAACGCAACAGATTTCTTCATCAATTCAGTGGCGCATGATTTACAAACTACTTCATGGAGACAGGGTGTGAGGTACCCAAGGATTGGATTTTCCAAACACACCATGCAGAGTGTCTGGAAGTCTGTCACTGGTATCCTACACACTGGGCAGTTTGCTTGTGTGTTTTCAGCTTTATCTTGCATGCTCTTGGCGCAAGAATTGCAAACAGCCACGTGTTTGCAGGGTTTGAAATAAACTTGTACAGGATTCTTACAGCAAATCGTACAAATCTTCGCATTCCGGTGTTGTGCTCCAGGAAGGATATTGTCATATTCAGTTTCTTTTTTACGTTGATGTGGCAGAACATTTTCATAATCCTTCTGGATGTTCGGATGAGCGAGTTTGGTGTTGGTTGGAGCAGTTGTCTCTCCTTCATCTGGTGGAGGTGTTCTTGAGTCAGTCGTTTTAGGGATGTCACTAAAATTTGGGTTTTCTTGCCCCTAGAGAAAAGAATAATATGATCATTGATTTTGATAGCATCACACAGTCATCATTTAATATTCTTCAGCATGACAATTTACACTCCTTAATCAAATAAGAAGAAGGGTAACTATTCCTCTGTGCCGCCTGCTGTATCTGCCATAGAGGGATATTTCAGTTGGGTGGCAAGGCTTTCCAACTTCTTCTTATCACAGCTTCTCCCTGAAGAAAGTCCTCACTATTAAGAGATAATGACATAAAAACTCGCATTTCATGCATTATTTAGCCCCAATATGGAAGTTTTGAAGCTGAAATAGACTTTTGTATACTTGCAGCAATGGACATAAATTGAGGTCTCCTCAAGTGGTCTTGATTAGACAACCAAGGAACTACCGTAAGGTGTCAATAATTTCTTTTCTAAAACGACTCAAAGCAAATTTTTGCCACCAAATCAGAACCAAGCGTTCCGTGGTTGTAACATGAATGACTGCTGGGAGAAAAGCACGGCCTAACATATTTTCTGTTACATTCACTGACATCCTGTCCTGTGGCAGTGGTCTTTCATAATGAGCAAATTTGTAGTTCTGTTACAATCAACTGCTTGTCCTCAATCTCACTACATACCCTGCCAGCAATCTTTATCGAATCCATCAATCAAAAAAGGCCTTTCCATGCATTTTCTGGGACCAAGGCACAATTATTTCAGGCAGAATGAGATAAAATACTGACCTTAACCATATGATTTCCTTTTGGTGCTTTTGTCTTTTTTAACCAACATAGGAATAGAATGCTGACAATGATGGCCACAATAGCCAAAATAATGACTATAATAATGCCGACCAAAGTACCCACTGGAGGGGGCAGTGCTGAAAAAGAGGGTTTGAAAATTTATTACACTGTGCAGGACTGCACAAAATAGGTTCTTCCATTATTGCTTTGTAAAAATGCCTGTTTCATGATAAAAAAGGTAATAACTGCTCCTCTGTTATAAAATTCCCACAAAAATAGTTACACATTAACCAGATATACCGTTTTTGATCACAAGATTGTCCAATGCTGAGAGCAGTTTTTTAGTCTATCATGTGGCTGAAACAGCTTTCTTCATTTGTTCAGGTGCACCATCCAAAGGATGTTCACATTTTTCCACTTTAGCACCCGAACGAATTCATAGAACATGTAGGAACAGAAATTATTTTTCTAAAGTTTGAATTTCCTGCTCTTGTATAATTGCAAAAGTTGTGGGTTCAGACCCACTTCAGGGCACCACTGGCAAAACACTCTGATTTGTTTTGATCATTTTTTTCACTTGTAAGCTTATGTCATATTTTCTTTCTTTTGAAAAAATTTGGTTGTTTGCCATCTTTGAAATATTCTTTAAGGCCATTTTAAAGCTGGATGTTGCCAAAGTGACTACATTTTTATGGTTATTGTTTCTTATATTCTCCAATACCTATCACCCAGGCTCTTAAATTTCACTGGTAAGTTGCACATTTTGTCATTATTTGTCCAGGAGTCTCAGGATGTCAACAAAATCGAGGTTGAAAGTGACCTACCTACAAATACATGCTGAAAATACACTGACCCATGTATTTCAGCAGAGTGCCTAGGCCCTTGGGCCTTTTGTTTAATTGAACTTCTTTCTCTCGTGAATTAGCTAGATATGCATTCCAGAAGACCTTTTTTGCATTCAGACTTTCTTGAGGCACAAGCTAGGCAGTTAGCCTGTTTTGGGCAATGAAGTTAGCTGTCCTATAGAGTTTGCCATAGAGGTCCAGAGCTTTTATTGTGAGGGTGGTGTCCTCTAGCCAATATTTTGTAGTATGATCATCTAAAAATGTCTGTGGAAAAATTGTATGCAAAAAATAGCCATGACATAAAAATTGTTACCTACCTTCGCGGGTGAAGCCTTTGGTGCAAATGCCTCCCAGGCCAAGAGCTACACCAAGAACCGCTATGATCCCCACTATAAGCAAAGTTATGAAGATACGTTTCGTGTTTATTTGCTTCTTGGCATCTGGAAAAATCAATGCAGAGAATAAGTTTGGTATATGTCATGTCCCTGTCCTCCCCTCTTGAAGTTGCCAAAGAAAAGATCTCTGGCCATGGTTTTGGTTGGTTTGAATGGGAGTTTTAAAAATCCATGAGAGGTGGTTGAAATTTTCGTGCTGAACATGGTGGTTTCATTCTACAGAATTATCATAATTGGCGTCACAGACCTAGTTACTCCATACTTGCACTGCTGGAAGTGGCAGTGATAGACTGTTCGGAGCAATCAAAAACAAGAGGTCTGGAATTTGTTCCTGTCCTATCTTCTTTGGTGGTGGCAAAGGCCTTATGAAACTTTTGGGAGGAAGAGGGAAGAAAAGGGGTGATTAATCGAGTTCCAAACATGTTCCTGTTGCTGTGTCTTCTGCCGAAAAAAATTGGCGCTGGTGCAGTGGTCTCATTTTTGACTGATATGTCTCATTGCACACTACATTAATTCCGCTGTTTGATGTGCAGAAACATTGTGGGAACATGTTTGCTTGGAGCTGGAAGATCACCGCATAAGTTACCTTTTTGTTTCAGACATCCCATGGCTATAGCGAACACAAGGTAGATGAAAACGAAGATGCCGGCCCCGATTAGGACAAAATGTAATTCATAATTTTCACAATAACTGGCTGAAAAAAGGAAAGGATAGTTTGAGAAATCAGGTGCTGGGCCCCATTGCTCAATCATCGGTGCCAAGCACTGTAGTTTTATCCTCCATTCAGATTATCTAAAGGTTGTATTTGGACTACAACAGGATGTCATTTATGATAAAGTAAAGATTTTGAACCAGTAGTATAAAAAAAAACCCATTGTAGTTAAATCTTTGACAAAGCATCATAACTTGCAATACATGTTTTTAGCTCACCTCTTAGCAGAGGTGAGCTTATCCCATACCGTGGCGTCCGTCGTCCGTCGTCGTCGTCGTCGTCGTCGTCGTCGTCGTCGTCGTCGTCGTCGTCGTCGTCGTCGTCGTCGTCGTCGTCGTCGTCCGTCGTCCGTTAGCAGGGCACGTTTCGTAACTGTTAGAGCTATTGAGTTGAAACTTGGTACACATGTACCCTTATGTAATGACACCTTGGAGACCAAGTTTCGGTCCGATTCGCTTCATGGTTTGGCCACCAGGGGGCCAAACGTTAAAAGTGAAAATATGCAATATCTCCCTTAATAGTAGTCGGGAAATTTTGAAAAAAATATGGTAGGTACTTCTAGCAAAGGTGCATCATATATCCTCCGGGTTTTTGATTTGACCTCCTTTTCAAGGTCACAGAGGTCAAATGGTGTAAATTGGCCGTTAGGATGTAACGATGGCACGTTTCTAAACTGCAATGACTATTGATACCAAATTTGGTACACATTTACCCCTTAGTCAGGTGATCTCAGGGACCGAAGTTTGGTCCAATATGATTCACCACTTGACCACCAGGGGGCAAAATCCAAAAACCTTAAAAATGTGATTATTCCTCAACTTCTTGCCCGATTGCCACCAATTTGATATCATGGGTACATCTAACCACCATACAGTATATGTCACACAGGTTTTTAATTTGACCTTCTTGTCAAGGTCACAGAGGTCAAATGGCGTAAATTCGCCGTCGGGCCGTAAACTATGGCACATTTCTTAACTGCAATGACTATTGATCACAAATTAAGTACACATGTACCCCTTGGTCAGGTGATCTCAGGTACCGAAGTTTGGTGCGATCTGATTTGCCGTTTGGCCTCCAGGGAGGGGGCCAAATCCTAAATTCTTCAAAATGCCATTATTCCTAGTAATGACTTGCCCGATTGGCACCAATTTTATATCATAGGTACATCTAATTCTAACAACCATTCAATGTGTCACCCGGGTCTTCTTTGATTTGACCTACTTTTCAAGGTCACAGAGGTCGAATGTACTGTAAATTGGCCATTTTGGGGAAATTGTAATTGCTTGGACCTACATCAAACCTAACACTACATGACACAAGACCATGCTCTTTATCCATCTTTCCTCCACATGAGGTGAGCACAATGGCCCTGGCCATTTCATTTGTGGTTGGGATTATGGATTTAAGATGAGCAACAAGTACCGCAGATGAGTTTGAGGTAAGTGGCCCCCTCTAAGTCAACCCAAGAACAAGAAAATAAAGCATCAATTTGAACTTCTTAAGAACCTGGACAACTACAGGCAATTGGACATTGGCTTGTCTCTTTGTATGCATGTACTCTTGGTCACACCCAAGTTTTCTCTTGGTTATAATGCCCTTAATACTTCCCTTAATAATGATGATTGTATGGAGAACTATAAACGCAGCGTAGGGCAACAATCATTTTCACCGGCTTTAGTGGTGATGCGTTAGCCTCATTATCATCAAATACGCTTTCCGTCATTGGCTGACATTACGCGCGTCACAAGGCATCTCCATGCCGCCCTATCATTTGCCAGTTCGGTCACGTGATCTATGTCAAAGTTTATGTTGATAGTAGCGAGGTCTGTTTTTATTTGGCTCATCCACGTGGTTCTTGGTTTGCCTCTGGGTCTTCTTGTCGGCTTTTAGAATTCATCTATGGCTTGTTTTGCTGGTGTTCCCTCTGGTAGTCTTAGGAGGTGTCCAAGCTAGTTCAGTCTTCTTCTTTTTACATCTTGGCTCCATGGGTGGGTTTTGGTTGTTTGGTACAGTTCTTGGTTTGAGATTCTGTCTGCTCTTTTGACATTAATTATTCTTCTCAGGAGGGTTCTTTGGAAGGTGTCGATTTTGTTTCCCAGTAGTTTCGTGAGGGTCCAGAGTTCACTGTTGTAAAGAAAGATGCTGGTGATGAAAGTTCTGAAGATGTTCATTTTGATTCTGGTTGTGGCTCTTGGGTTGGTGAAGTATTTGGATAGGGTGTTGAAGGCGTCCATGGCTAGGCCTTTTCTTCTCTTTATATCCTTTCCATGTCAAGGTGGCTTCCCAGGTATTTGCTTTTTTCCATTCCTCGTCTCCTGTTCGGCTGATGGTAAATTCTTCTGTTTTCTCTAGGTTGACATGGAGGTTTCTCTTCTTTAGTTTTGGTGGGATGTTTTCTTTGACGTAGCTTCTGATTCCTTTACTTGTTGTGACCCATCCTATATCGTCTGCATACTGTTGATCAATGTTGAGTTTCTTTGGCTGGGTTTGGTTGGTGATAGTTATGGTCTTGGAGATGTGGAGGGGTAATCTCTGGCTGTGGATTGGCTCTGTGATAGTTGTGATCAAGGAGGTCGGTGGTCTGGCTTCTTGAATGCACTTTGCAAAATACAGTGTGAAGAGAATGGCGCTGGCGCAGTCTCCTTGTGGTGTTCCTATATTGGTTTTGAAATTTTCTCCGAAAGTTTTCCCGCATCTGACTTTTATTTGGACATCTCGTAGGAGTAGATCAAACATATGGACCTCGTCTTCTTCTAGTACTTCTCCTAGGTCTTTGATTAGATCTGCTCGTCCCACTGTATCGAAGGCAATGTAGCCTCATTGCAATAAGAAAAATCCTTTCCTTTTCTATATCCGCGGTACTGCTTTTCAAGATGGTGGCAACTTACTAGTACCAGAGGTGTTGTAAGGAAGGAAGTCAGCGCCTCTAGTGTCAAGATTGATAGATCTACATGTATGTCACTTTTCTGCCAAAAATACACCCTCCAGCTGTTTATCAGTTCTGAGACAATACCACCATTGAATATTCATAGGTTGGAGGGCCCAGGCCTATCAATTAGACGAGTGCATGTTTTTAACTCTCAAGTACATATTTGGAGAGGTATTGAAAAAATATATGCTGTGGCAAGTCTACAGATATAAAGAAATTATTTGATGAAAAAATTAATTTCGAATTTTGCTAATTTGGTATTAGGGGCATGTTTTGAGATTTTTCTGCCAGTTGGCTGAAAAGGAATGTAGGTAATAAAGGCACTGGAAAAAAAGGTACGGGAAAAAAGGCACTAGGTAAAAAAGGCACTGGAGAAAAAGGCACTGAAAAAAAGGCACTAGGAAAAAAAGGCACTAGGAAAAAAGGCACTAGGTAAAAAAGGCACTGGAAAAAAGGCACCAGGAAATCACTATACTAGGTAAAAAAAGGCACTGGAAAAAAGGCACAAGGAAAAATGGCACCAGAAAAAAAACGGAATAGCCTATTTTCAGTACCCTCCGACCAGAAAAACTAGCTTGGATAGGCAGGAAATCCTTATAAAAAATGATACAAAGATCATCCGATTTGGTCGAGTAGTTTAATCAAATTGGATTCAGGGTTCCCTCACCAATAACCTATTTCTACAAGATACAATAGTTTATCACAAGAGTGTCAAAAAGTAAGCGACGACGCTTAGACATGATGTCATGAAATCACCCCCAGAGCTCACCCATGTGAACTAAAACGGGTTGGGGAAGGTTTGCAGGTTTTTATCTAGAGAAAAAAACTAACAAAAAAACACATACCATATAGAAATGCATGGGGGGCACCCCATATGAATTTTGGGCCGAGGTGAATTTTTCACCTAGAGATTTCCTGGTGCCTTTTTTTCCAGTGCCTTTTTTACCTAGTATAGTGATTTCCTGGTGCCTTTTTTTCCAGTGCCTTTTTTACCTAGTGCCTTTTTTTCCTAGTGCCTTTTTTTCCAGTGCCTTTTTTACCTGGTGCCTTTTTTTCTGTACCATTTTTTGCAGTGCCTTTTTTTCCAGTGCCATTTTTTCCAGTGCCTTTATTACCGTCTACCGCTGAAAAGAGTAGAAATATCAATGTCTGTCCAATTTGTCGATTATCAAAAAGTTTCTGTGGTGAACTACCAGTTTACTTTTCACCATTTACTGCCCGACTGTCCGGAATATCATCAGATTTTTCAACTCCTAGTGATCATGCTAGGATTAAGGGGCCTAGTTGGTCACCACTTCTGTGATTGTAGCTTGTGTAAAACTGACCTTTGCAGGAGATGCTCATAATTGTGGTGAACTCCTCCGGCTTTTTCTCCTCCACCTCATCGATGTAAAAATTGTATGTTTTGTCTATCTCCGCAGTCGGGCACTTGAATTCTACATTGGCAAAAGATCCGAAGACATTTCTGTACCGATACGTCACGCTTCCTTTGCCAGTGTAGCATCCAATAGGCGTCTTGGTAGAATCTTGAGTTCCATTTACAGATAGGCTTGGCAAAGGGTCGCTTGAGCCAGGGTCCTGCAATAAGATTTGTGGTAGGGGAGTTTTGACGAAGACGAATCAGTTTTAAAAATCAACTCTTTCAATATAATTGACATAAGTTACAGGCACATTCGAAATTACTTCATTATAACACCTTATGACATTTCTAGTGGAGGTAATTTTGATTTGCCAACATTATTATTAGCAAGTTGTGTTCGTACACTACATAGACAGTGTACATATATTTAATTAGTTGTAGCAATTGATTGAGCAACTACACACCAAGCTTTATTCTCTGTATTTTGAGCACAATGGGACAGACAACTCAATGCACTGCAATTAATGTTGCAATAAGGTATCTTGGCATAATGATGCGCAGTGAAGATAATAAACAAAACATTCGGTTTAAATTAGGGGAGCAGAGGACATTAAATTCATTCCACCCTTTAATTAACTGAATACAGTGTCTAATTATGTTAATAAATTTCGCAAACTTCTCAACTGTTATGCCTAATTGACTACCTATGTTAACACGGGAAGCCATCGTTTTTGTATACTGTCCCTAATTGCGAGGTGATTGGATCAAAAAGTCACTATGGCCGCCTCCGTAATTCGGAGTAGAGAGGTGTCAGCGTCACTGAGGTTTTGGCTAAAAAAAATCACGACTGAACGGACGTGTCCATAATGGGGAGGTGTTTACCTGGCAGAGGTGTCCGCAAGGGGACATTCTACTGTATACATTACTTACATCTGTACTGGTTCCATACCATTTTCCTTGGAAAGTCCTGTTGACTTCTGGCCAAGTGCAGTTGCAGTCCAGGCCAATTTTGAAATTGAGAGGTGTATTTGCTTGAAGAGGATAGCTTTTATTTGTCTTCAAGTAATTGAGAACTACTGGAGATGTCGTCGTATTTGTTTGGCGGACATTTTCTCGTTTATTGCAGGGGCCTAAAAAAATTGATACAATATTAGGATGAAAGCCAAGGTTTTGTGTATTGCCAGAGATTTGGAAATATGCAACAATATTCAAAAAGGACCGTTTTGCCCTAAAATGTGTATTACCTTCTATGCACATTGCCATTGCTTGAGTGCCTTCGGGTATTAGCGTGCAAAAAGAATGCAAGAGAAAAAAGCATGGATACCATTGTGCGTTCTCACCAAAAACGTCCCGCTGGCCCTAATGCAGATTTGTCATATTAGGGCCGTTTAGACGCTTTCCAAAAAGACCGCATAAGACCGCATTCGGATCCGATTGAACCCCATTCCAGACCAGACGTGGTTTCATTTTAATGTAACCGTTTAGACGCTCAACAGCAATGAGGACTGATGTGGACTAATTTCTTTTGGTTCCACCAATAATCCGCAGGATGTCGCGGTGGCGTCACCGATTTAGCGCCACAATGCGGGTTATAATGGTACTAGGCAAGCTCGTTCTTATGGTAGCTGCTGTCTAGCTTCCACTGAATGGATTGATCGCTCCAAATATGTATGAGATCGAAAACAACCGTGTCCGTGAACATATCCTTCACCATATTGGAATAATGAAAATAAGCCAAGAGAAAATACTATGAAACTGACAATCCAAACGACATTAATTCCCGCGAAAATCCACGGGTTTATAATCAAAGGAAGTATTGCCGAAGTACCAAATCCAATATGCATGCGTGTAGGTAAAAAAAATTAGTCCAGATAAGACCGCATTAGGCCCGATCACGTTTAGACGACCAAATTTGATCCGGATGAATCCGGATTAGCCCTGATGGAACCGGCAAAAGAGGTGGACCACTTGAAGACCCGATGGGACCACATGAGACCCGACCGGTTTGCGTTTACACCAGGGAAATTTAGACCGCATTCGGATTTGATCGGATCTCATCGGGCCTTTTTTCTGTCGTCTAAACGGCCCTACTGGTAGGGTATATGCTTTGGTCATTCTCCTTGCAAATCAGTTATCTCAAATGAAAATTGGTATTGCTTATCCTCCCGTATTTTTGGAATTGATATTCGGCTTGCTGCAGGGGGATGGCATTGCTGGCCAGTTACATAACTATACTTGCTAACAGCAATGAATTTTGTGTGTGATCTTGATATTTCCAATCGAAAGGATCTGCCTGGACATTTTAGAATTTACTCATTATCAATCGGTGGTAGAGAAAACTCCATGTTTGCTGCCAAAGTGCAATGGTTATTTCGTGAACCGTTTTAAGTTCACGTTTGCCTTCCAAGTTGCAAAAATTGCAAAAAAGATCAAATGGTCACTAACATTACCCATCACAGAAAATGTTATACACGAGATGCTGTTGCTCATCAACGTGTACAATTTCTGTTACATCCCAGAGCTGACCTCTTTTGAAGAACTCCCTAACTAAACAGGAGTGACTGGCATCAAGAATTGACAGAACTCTGCAAATAAGTAATTTCTATTGCTGCCGGTGCTGAACAGTAAAATAAAGCTTGACAATATAACAATGTTTAATACATTTAGGTCAAGCGACAACCACTTTTTGATTAAAATTTTCATTTTGTCACAGCTCCTTTCTGGTCACAGTGATAGAAATGACTTGTTTACAGAGCGCTTTTATGATTGGCCTTTGGGCCTTAGCCCTCTTTTTTTAGGCTTAAATGCTTACGTCTAATCCAAACTCTGAATCTTATTCCACCTGTTGAGCATGTACAGTTATAACTCCCTGCATCGTCTAACTCTGCTATCCATGAGATTGTGTAGAGAAGTATCCCTTTCGCATTCTTCCCATAAGATACATTGAATTTAGACTGAAATTTTGGAATTACACCATCATCCTCGGACATCACGGCTTCATCATTCTTCCAGTAGACCACATCCGTTGTTTCGTTGACCGCAGACAAATCACATTTGAGTGTTATCTTTTCCCCAACTGTAACTATATGTTTGGTATCGGGTGTTTGTCCATCTAAATATTTCTCCTGACATGTTGCAGAACAATTTACTGAAAGAAACAAGAAAAGCATTGTATGGTTGTTGGCTTGACTTTTTGTTACAATTGACAGATTATTTCATTAGTGCTATTGAAATGACGATCGTAAAAAATTAACCTATAACATTAAAAAAACTCCTGCCCATATGCATGTACAGTAGAACCTCTCTATTGAGGACACCTTTGGGACTGACAAGTGCCGTCCTTAATAGAGAGGTGTCCTGATTAGAGAGGTCAATTTGAATGGAAACAACCAATTTGTGACTAAAATGAATGTCCCTAATACAGAGGTTGTCCTTGATAGAGAGGTGTCTGCTAAGGGAGGTTCCACTGTATCGCCAATTTTTATATAAGTTGCCTTCTTTCAAACCCCATGTTGCATTTTTCCAATGGATTGTTATGGTTTTGGGTATCGAAATGAACCTATGCTCTCCCCTAAAAGAATTAAACCATGTATTATTGTAAACCACTAACTTTTGGGGGCATTTTATATTTTGCAGATTTTACGAATAACCTCAATTCACAAATTGGAAAAACTGAAGGAAATTTTGTTATCGCAAATTGCAATACTAAAATGTTGCTTAAATTTGGCATATTACAGTATTAAATGGGTATTTGACGATATTTAAAATGCAGAATGTTCACCTTTCCCTCAAATGACCTTCCTTGCCCAAAAAGACTGAAGTGGGGGATTTAAGAGCCCTTTTTAGCTCACAGGTTTGAGCTTATGAGGTCATGTCTTGTCTGGCATTCGATGTCTGTCGTCGGCATTGTCAGTGTTGTTTGTCAATGATGGTGGCACGTTTGATCACATAAAATTTGTTGTGTTGTTGTCTTCTGACAATATGACTTCACAAACAAAAAAAGGATCATCCTGATTTGACCTACTTTCTGGGCTCTAAGCGGTCACCTTTGAAAATCTTATTTTTTCAGTATCTCATGAACTGTTATAGCAAGAATCATGAAAGATTCACTGCCTTGGATAGATGAGACTTCTTTTTAAGGTCACAGACACCAAACACTAATAAATATTCATCAAAGGTGGCACGTTCCGTCATTTTTCGTCCACGACTTTTAAGGTTTTATGCGTAGAGACCTATTAGGCATATCTACATGTTCAAAGAGATAGGTCAATGTGACCTACTTTGCCTGTGTAAGTAGGTCAATAGGTCATAAAATCAAATAACGGTCATTTATCCTGAAACCTTCGTTATGTAATCTTCTTTTGTATATCATTGATTTATCTGATCAAGCTTAACATAATACTTGAAGGAATTTGACTTTGACCTACTTTTGTAGGGCACAGAGGTCAAACTCTAAATTTCACTTGTCATTACTTGTCCTAGACTCTTCAAATCTGATATAAGACACCCATTGGTCATCTCTACACACTGACAAGATTTAGGTCAGTGTGAAATACTTTGTTGGGTCAATAGGTCAGAGTCAGACACATTCAATACATGCGTAACCATAGTGGACGGTCATGACAGTGTTCACAGGTTACCATAGCAGACAGTCTACCTTCTATTCTTTTTCGGAAGGGGGGGGGTGGGGGGAGGGGGCATTCAATGATGTGCTCGCACTCACATAAGTACTCGTTCCATATGGTCTAGCTGGTACCCGAAATGCAAAGTTGACCCTACTTTTCCACCACCTTATTATGCCACTTTACGCCATATACCCATTTTTTGTGGTGCCCCGCAGCAGCACAAGGTTACTTTTACACCGGACACTAGCTCTTCTGATTTTGTGGGAATCTCTCAGCTGTTCTAATGATGAAGACCGTTGGCATGGTGAACATGGTGGTATTAACCAATGTATACCAGCCAAGGGGGGTGCACTGCGGAAACCAGTATGTTCACATTGTGGTCGGTATTCCCTATATTGGCTTTCAGTCATGTTCAATGGTTAAGATCATTCAAATGGAAAGTACAGTAGAACCTCCCTTTGCGGGGGTCTGTGAAGTTGGCTCCCAGTTCCCAGTTCCCAGTTCCTTATTCGTGCCCAATTTGAAACATGGTATGTTTGGGTACGAATAAGGAACTAGGAAATGGGCTAAGCATTTCCCAGTTCCCAATTCAAATTTCTTTCAAATATTAACCCTCCACAGTCCGATAACTCAACTTGGTGGTTTTAACCCTTTCCTACCAAGCTCCCGATTCAGCTATCAGTGACTTTAACCCTTTCTGACCCATTTCCCGGTTCAAAATACCAGCTCCTTATTCCTCTTAACTCCTTTTAACCCTTATAACTCCATTTCCCGATTCATTTACAGTCACTTGAACCCTTTCTGACACTATTTCCCGGTTCAAAATGCCAACTCCTTATTCGTCTTAACGTATTTTAGCCCTCTATAACTCCATTTCCCGATTCAAATGCTAGCTCCCGATTCAGCTACAAGTCACTTTAACCCTTTCTGACTCCATTTCCCGGTTCAAAATGCCAGCTCCTTATTCGTCTTAACTCATTTTAACACTCTATAAGTCCATTTCCCGATACTAATGCTGGCTCCCGATTCAGCTACATGTCACTTTAACCCTTTCTAAGCCCATTTCCCGGTTCAAAAGCCAGCTACTTATTCGTCTTAACTCATTTTAACCCTCTATAACTCCATTTCCCGATTCCCGGAGCCAGCATTTGAATCGGGAAATGGACTTATAGAGGGTTAAAATGAGTTAAGACGAATAAGGAACTGGCATTTTGAACTGGGAAATGGAGTCAGAAAGGGTTAAAGTGACTTGCAAATGAATGAAATGGAGTCAGAAAGTGTTAAAGTGACTTGTAGCTGAATCGGGAGCCAGTATTTGAATCGGGAAATGGAGTTATAGAGGGTTAAAATGAGTTAAGACGAATAAGGAGTTGGCTTTTGAACCGGGAAATGGGCTTAGAAAGGGTTAAAGCGACTTGCAAATGAATGAAATGGAGTCAGAAAGTGTTAAAGTGACTTGTAGCTGAATCGGGAGCCAGTATTTGAATCGGGAAGTGGAGTTATAGAGGGTTAAAATGCATTAAGATGAATAAGTAGCTGGCTTTTGAACTGGGAAATGGGCTTAGAAAGGGTTAAAGTGACTTGTAGCTGAATTGGGAGCCAGTATTTGAATCGGGAAATTGACTTATAAATGGCCAAAATGCGTTAAGACGAATAAGGAGTTGGCATTTTGAACTGGGAAATAGCGTCAGAAAGGGTTAAAGTGACTGTAAATGAATCGGGAAATGGAGTTATAAAGGGTTAAAATGAGTTAAGACAAATAAGGAGCTGGTATTTTGAACCGGGAAATGGGTCAGAAAGGGTTAAAGTCACTGATAGTTGAATCGGGAGCTTGGTAGGAAAGGGTTAAAACCACCAAGTTAAGTTATCGGACTGTGTCCAATTCCCTCCCAATTACGAACAGTAGGCAAAAACAATTGTTTCCCACGTGTCCAATTCCCTCCCAATTACGAACAGTAGGCAAAAACAATTGTTTCCCACGTGCGCTATGGAGAGTCGAGTAGGCCCGACAGGTGTGATATTTGCATAATTAATCAACGTAATTACCCCATGGCATTGTGTTTTTGTATCCTAATTAAGCCGACGCATTTGTTTACTCATCTTTTCAACTAATCACATAGGCCTATTGTGTCAACGGACACTCATAAATCCACGCGGTTTTGTCAGTGTTGCGGCGAATATGCGTTAGTAGAGAAATTAGAAAAAATTAACTATTAATCAAAGGTGGCTGATGGACAGAAATTATGGTGTTTTTTCACACATTATGACATGTCGAGGAGATTTTGCAATAAAAGGGGCACCTTTTACTATAGAGATTATTCACTCTCTGAGTTCCAAAGTAGCTCACGTCATTCAACGCAACATCACAAGCAAATACCGATCACCCAACAGGTTTAAAGTTTCTACGCTAGATGTCGTCACAGAGAAAACCAAGACCTGCAAGGCGGGAACTTCAAATCCACCTATCGGACGATTTGGCATAACCTCTCTATTGCGGACACCTAGGCCCAGTCCCATAGGTGTCCGCAATAGAGAGGTTGTACTGTACTGGTCTCTTTTCTGGTTAATTATAACTTTTGCTGCTCTTTTACCCACAGAGCAGTATGCAAAAAGACACTGCTAAAATACTGTTTCCCCTGGGAGGTGGATTCCTCTTTTTAATACGTTTGACTATATACACTAAGTCATCTTGCTGTCATCTTTGAACATGTTTGTGACAAGAGTGAGATCCCCACCAACTACAGTATAAAAAAACTCGGTAAGGTTGAGCACAGAGTATTCTGCATTTTGATAAGAGGACAGCTGCAGAGGTTACACGAAGTCTACTCACCATTTGGAATCAAAAGCACCAGGCCAACGCCCAGGGTCAAAATTCTTACCAAAGACATCTTAGTCGATCTTACGGTTTGTTTCATTTCTGCCTAGCTAGTTGCTAACTTCCTGGTTGGTCTGTTTCTGATTGGTCGGGTGTCGAGGTCAGGTGACATGCCGAGTGTTGACTCGAGCATGCAAGGAGGAAGTGTTATGTAGGACTAGGCCTATGGAGTTAATGTTGTGTATATTGTGCTACCATCTTGGTACATTAGGACTGACTACCTATTGTGTGGACCCTATTTTCCATTGGGACTTCAAAGGCCAATAGGGTCTTTTCAATTTGGACTTCTTTGCTGTCAACATCTTGGGGAGTCATGAATAAATCATTGAGCATTCCTGAATTTTGTTGTCTCACAAGACTCGAGAGTAAATTGGGCCAGGTTCCAGTGTGGGGATTCGGTCAGTGTCAGCAAAGCACTGTCCACTATGGTTACTGCAGCGCTAGCAGACGACAATAAAAAATTTGAAGAACTCGGCCAGATTGAACATTCTAAAAGGCCTTAGTCACAGTATATCATTGTTTCTAATACAAAATACATTACGCCTCGTTTTGATCGGAGCGGTCTTGGTATCGTAACCAATGACCGCCTGGGTAGGTATAAAATTCTGAATTTTAGCAGACGAATTATTTTCACCAAGAAGCAACGACTCAGCCCCACAAAACAATGTCAAGAACACAAGATTTTGAAGTATTCCCCGATATTGGGATTTGTGAAGTAGGGAGGATACCCGAGGACTCTTTCGAGGTCGTCAGTCAGGATTCAGAAGAGGTCAAAGACGAGGAAATGGTAGAAATCGAGCTAGCAGACTGGGAATTCCCTTGCTGCGTGACGTCATCTTCACAAGCAACAATATGGCGGAGTTCCGGACACCAGGTTGGATCATTCTTTGACGAAAACGGAATATATATACCTTTCAAATCGTATTTAATTTGTTTAATTTTGAAACCTTTTAGAATAGAAATTAATACCTCGCTGTCGGTCATTGGTTGTATAATCAAGACCGCTCGGGTAGACTGAAAATGCAGTCCAAAACCCGAGGCGCTTCGCCGAGGGTTTTGGACGTAATTTTCAGTCTACCCGAGCGGTCTTGATTATACAACCAATGACCGCCAGCTCGGTATTAATTCCTTAAGCAAAGAATTCCTGTTCTATGGTACTCGACGTGGATTTCCTGGTAGATATTTCTAGAGGATAACTTGAACTCATCGGTTAATTGGGTTTTTTTTGTGTAGCTAAATAGAGTTTGTGTAGCTCGATGACTAATTTAGGGTACAATTTATGTATATTTCTACCATATCTGCCAAAGTTGCCAAGATTATTGCATAGTGCTGTGTTGTGCAGCATGAACACCAGATTAGGCAGATATGAGATAGCAAGCACTTGGTACAACGTGCTCTATAGAGTGACTTAAAAATGCAATAAGAGAAGGCAGACTGTCCGCTATGGTTACCTGTGTCACTGTCATGACTGTACAAGTGTAACCATAGCGGACAGTCATGATAGTGCATCTACCAGGAAATCCACGCCAAGAACAGGAATTATTCACTGTTGACTCTGCATTAGTTGTCATCAAATTTGTTATTGTCGTCAGCTAGCGCTGTGGTAACCATAGTGGACAGTGCCTTGCAAATCCCCACACTGGGTTCTGGCACAGCTTAGTCACATGTGACACCCCTCTACCAGAGCCTAAGTTGAGGTAGGTGATCAGTTGACGAGTGAGTTATGCTAAACTGAGAAGTGTAAAGAAAACATATTCTCGCCAACATTTCAGCAAATGGTAAAATAACATCGGTATAATTTAGCGTGCTTATAATTCTACCAAAGACCAGTCGGACATATCATGTATCCGTAGTAATACACTCACCAGATAAATTGCATAAAACTCTACTGATATGTAACACATTTACTGCATATCACCCCAGAGAATCAAAATCCGGAACTCCGGGCATTACGTGCCAAATCCTGATTCCGAGTCGTCTCGTATTTCGGAATTCTGAGTCCCACTGTTGGTCGTCCAGGAAAACAGTGCTCCTTTCCTTCAAAGACGCGATGAAAATCTTATTCAACTTGTGCATTCGGATCTTGGGATCTTGCGGAGCACGTTAGTTGAAGTTTCATATCAAAGGTTGCATCTGATAGGCATATGATAACATGAATAAGGGAAAAGCTTTTGTTTTTCTTGTTTGCTTATTGATCTTTTGCTTCGTCACAATGTCTTAGTAAAGAATGTACTTGAAATCACAATATAATTGGTTCAAAAATCTCCAATAGAAAAAATAAATAAAGACAATCATTTCTAAAAATAAAACATTTATTTCATCACAAATTGTGCATCTTTTCTATTCAAAACTTGTACCGCTACTTAGAAAAAGTCTAAGATAAAGAAGAGAAGGGCACTGAAACCCACATATTTACATGTAGCCTACATACATAAAACTACCAATGCACATCAAAGTTTCTTGATCATATTTTATACACAAAAAATCTTTGTCATAGTTAGCTACACAATCAATACACAGCAGCACGTTTTTAAAATTGGATATTTTCAAGTGACTGTTTTGAAATTCATACACACAGGCCATTCCCAATCGTGGAAACGTTTAAGGCTACTTTTCTATTTTCACTTTGTTTGGACATGTTTGTTGTCAATAGAACAAAGCCGTCATCAGGAATGCAAACAAATAGATAATGAAACCACTTAAATCTGTATGAGCCCCTATTTGATGATCAAATTTGGTAACGAATAGATAGAAAGAAGATTTTTGATGTGGGAGAAAGTATACTTGCACGGATGATAAACAAACATTTTATTCATAGGGCCTGATGGATGAACTAACTAAACAGTAATAAGACATTTGAACACATCTTGGATAAAGTGGATTACACATCACTTGGAAAATTTTAACGACACTAGGATGCATAAAAAATCACAGAATCTGTGATTTACTATTTTCTTTATTTACCATAAACGGATATATTTTAGCGGATAAACATTTTCACAGTGGTCAACTTTTCTGAACCGATTCCTCTACGGCTTGCCCAAACAGATTTTTATTTTCGCGATGTTTCATGATTTTTATGGCAATATTTATTCGTGAACATATTTCCGTGTACGATATATAGTCACATGGTATATATGGTCATTCCACTTTACTGCTGCCATTAATTCGCCGTTGACAAAGTGGGCAACATGGGTCGGTGAAATAAAGTTGATGTCCAGAATGCCATCTTTATAATGTCATTTGCATCAAAGATTATGTACAGAGATTCATATTTACAAATACTAGATATACAGTCCCAATCACAATTGACATCCCCGAGTCTGTGTATGTAATGCGCAGTGTATCCGCAACCTACACACAACCTGAGTGTAGGTTGCATGAATGCTCCGAGTAGGTCTAGCTGACTTCTCCATGAGCTGTCTGGCTCAACTTACCTGCACCATTTCCCAAATGTTGGATTGCTGTATGTTGTGTTTGCCTACGTGTCGCTTTTTTTCCTTTTGCTTTTAGAATGCGACCCTTGTCTTCCTTGGTTTCGGGGGTATACGCAACTTCCACACAACCTGAGCATAGGTTTCATGAAAGCTCCGACCACATCGAGGTGACCTTTACTTGAGCTGTGTGCAACTTGCATGCACCTTCTGCCAAGTTGGATTGCGGAATTTTACGCCCTAACATAAGGAAAGTGATGTGCACATAACCAGAGTGTAAGCAGCTGGCGGCACTAAAGTGCAGGTTCTGCGCAGCCTGCGCAAAACAGGGTGTGTTAATTGTGACTAGGACTGTATAAAACAATATATTAATCTCAATATATCAGGTTTGGCTCTTGGGTAATAAAGTAAATTTAATTAATAACTCTATATCATAAAATATTGACAGTTCATGTACAGAGATTCATTTTCATGAACATGATGAATAGTAAAGGTTTGGCTCTTGGGTAATAAAGAAAATTTAATTAATAACTCTATATCATAAAATATCGACAGTTCATATACAGAGATTCATTTTCATGAACCATGATGAATAGTAAAGGTATTTTATCATACCTCATCTTAGAAGCAATTTTATGATACTGTTAACCACAATACAATACAATCAGCGATAGATAAATGGCCATCGTATGGCGATAGCAAATCGAAAATGATGAAAAAGTGACACTGACAGCGTGGTTTGTGTTTACATAATATGTGTGATTCTAATCTCCACAAAGATTCAAGATTCAAATAAGTTTATTCTACCTAAAATCATGTACTCAGATACAAAATAGATATGAGGAGTAAAATAAACTTGTGCAAGTGCGAGATCTAAACTATATTGCAACCGAAAATACAATGTAAAAATTGTCTGTGATGACAGAGTATACCGGTATAATGAGGAGAGTTCCTACAAGCGCCATCTGTAGCTGGGCCCAGTAAACGTTATAACCCAGCTTTTTTTGTCCACACCATGCCCAAAGCCGGGCAAAATTTTGATCCTGGGCAAAAGATGGGTCTGACCCTCTAATCATTGCCGGGTTAAAATAGCCCGGCAATCCAGGTTTTAGTGTACACGTACTTTATGGACGGTCGTTTAGACACAAGCTACATAATTTCTTCATTTGAATAATGTCCTTCTCGCTCTGGCATCGCAACCAAGACTAGGACACTTGGTTTTACACCTTTCAAAGGATGAGGCTCCAAAGTAGATTTGGTGTGTCATTCATTTTGCAATGAAAAAATATGATTGCTAAATTTTGTATGAAATAATTACAGATTGTAATCAAAGACCTCTTTGTTGCAGTAAGGGCAGAACGCAACAGATTTCTTCATCAATTCAGTGGCGCATGATTTACAAACTACTTCATGGAGACAGGGTGTGAGGTACCCAAGGATTGGATTTTCCAAACACACCATGCAGAGTGTCTGGAAGTCTGTCACTGGTATCCTACACACTGGGCAGTTTGCTTGTGTGTTTTCAGCTTTATCTTGCATGCTCTTGGCGCAAGAATTGCAAACAGCCACGTGTTTGCAGGGTTTGAAATAAACTTGTACAGGATTCTTACAGCAAATCGTACAAATCTTCGCATTCCGGTGTTGTGCTCCAGGAAGGATATTGTCATATTCAGTTTCTTTTTTACGTTGATGTGGCGGAACGTTTTCATAATCCTTCTGGATGTTCGGATGAGCGACTTTGGTGTTGGTTGGAGCAGTTGCCTGTCCTTCATCTGGTGGAGGTGTTCTTGAGTCAGTCGTTTCAGGGATGTTACTAAAACTTGGGTTTTCTTGCTCCTAGAGAAAGGAATAATATGATCATTGATTTTGATAGCATCACACAGTCATCATTTAATATTCTTCAGCATGACAATTCACACTCCTTAATCAAATAAGAAGAAGGGTAACTATTCCTCTGTGCCGCGTGCTGTATCTGCCATAGAGGGATATTTCAGTTGGGTGGCAAGGCTTTCCAACTTCTTCTTACCACAGCTTCTCCCTGAAGAAAGTCCTCACTATTAGGAGATAATGACATAAAAACTCGCATTTCATGCATTATTTAGCCCCAATATGGAAGTTTTGAAGCTGAAATAGACATAAATTGAGGTCTCCTCAAGTGGTCTTGATTAGACAACCAAGGAACTACTGTAAGGTGTCAATAATTTCTTTTCTAAAACGACTCAAAGCTAATTTTTGCCACCAAATCAGAACCAAGCGTTCCGTGGTTGTAACATCAATGACTGCTGGGAGAAAAGCACGGCCTAACATATTTTCTGTTACATTCACTGACATCCTGTCCTGTGGCAGTGGTCTTTCATAATGAGCAAATTTGTAGTTCTGTTACAATCAACTGCTTGTCCTCAATCTCACTACATACCCTGCCAGCAATCTTTATCGAATCCATCAATCAAAAAAGGCCTTTCCATGCATTTTCTGGGACCAAGGCACAATTATTTCAGGCAGAATGAGATAAAATACTGACCTTAACCATATGATTTCCTTTTGGTGCTTTTGTCTTTTTTAACCAACATAGGAATAGAATGCTGACAAAGATGGCGAAAATAGCCAAAATAATGACTATAATAATGCCGACCAAAGTACCCACTGGAGGGGGCAGTGCTGAAAAAGAGGGTTTGAAAATTTATTACACTGTGCAGGACTGCACAAAATAGGTTCTTCCATTATTGCTTTGTAAAAATGCCTGTTTCATGATAAAAAAGGTAATAACTGCTCCTCTGTTATAAAATTCCCACAAAAATAGTTACACATTAACCAGATATACCCTTTTTGATCACAAGATTGTCCAATGCTGAGAGCAGTTTTTTAGTCTATCATGTGACTGAAACAGCTTTCTTAATTTGTTCAGGTGCACCATCCAAAGGATGTTCACATTTTTCCACTTTAGCACCCGAACGAATTCATAGAACATGTAGGAACAGAAATGATTTTTCTAAAGTTTGAATTTCCTGCTCTTGTATAATTGCAAAAGTTGTGGGTTCAGACCCACTTCAGGTCACCACTGGCAAAACACTTTGATTTTTTTTGATCATTTTTTTCACTTGTAAGCTTATGTCATATTTTCTTTGTTTTGAAAAAATTTGGTTGGTTGCCATCTTTGAAATATTCTTTAAGGCCATTTTAAAGCTGGATGTTGCCAAAGTGACTACATTTTTATGGTTATTGTTTCTTATATTCTCCAATACCTATCACCCAGGCTCTTAAATTTCACTGGTAAGTTGCACATTTTGTCATTATTTGTCCAGGAGTCTCAGGATGTCAACAAAATCGAGGTTGAAAGTGACCTACCTACAAATACATGCTGAAAATACACTGACCCATGTATTTCAGCAGAGTGCCTAGGCCCTTGGGCCTTTTGTTTAATTGAACTTCTTTCTCTCGTGAATTAGCTAGATATGCATTCTAGAAGACCTTTTTTGCATTCAGACTTTCTTGAGGCACAAGCTAGGCAGTTAGCCTGTTTTGGGCAATGAAGTTAGCTGTCCTATAGAGTTTGCCATAGAGGTCCAGAGCTTTTATTGTGAGGGTGGTGTCCTCTAGCCAATATTTTGTAGTATGATCATCTAAAAATGTCTGTGGAAAAATTGTATGCAAAAAATAGCCATGACATAAAAATTGTTACCTACCTTTGCGGGTGAAGCCTTGGGTGCAAATGCCTCCCGAGACAAGAGCTACAACAAGAACCACTATCATCTCCACTATAAGCAAAGCTATGAAGATACATTTCGTGTTTATTTGCTTCTTGGCATCTGGAAAAATCAATGCAGAGAATAAGTTTGGTATATGTCATGTCCCTGTCCTCCCCTCTTGAAGTTGCCAAAGAAAAGATCTCTGGCCATGGTTTTGGTTGGTTTGAATGGGAGTTTTAAAAATCCATGAGAGGTGGTTGAAATTTTCGTGCTGAACATGGTGGTTTCATTCTACAGAATTATCATAATTGGCGTCACAGACCTAGTTGCTCCATACTTGCACTGCTGGAAGTGGCAGTGATAGACTGTTCGGAGCAATCAAAAACAAGAGGTCTGGAGTTTGTTCCTGTCCTATCTTCTTTGGTGGTGGCAAAGGCCTTATGAAACTTTTGGGAGGAAGAGGGAAGAAAAGGGGTGATTAATCGAGTTCCAAACATGTTCCTGTTGCTGTGTCTTCTGCCGAAAAAAATTGGCGCTGGTGCAGTGGTCTCATTTTTGACTGATATGTCTCATTGCATCACTACATTAATTCCGCTGTTTGATGTGCAGAAACATTGTGGGAACATGTTTGCTTGGAGCTGGAAGATCACCGCATAAGTTACCTTTTTGTTTCAGACATCCCATGGCTATAGCGAACACAAGGCAGATGAAAACGAAGATGCCGGCCCCGATTAGGACAAAATCTAATTCATAATTTTCACAATAACTGGCTGAAAAAAGGAAAGGATAGTTTGAGAAATCAGGTGCTGGGCCCCATTGCTCAATCATCGGTGCCAAGCACTGTAGTTTTATCCTCCATTCAGATTATCTAAAGGTTGTATTTGGACTACAACAGGATGTCATTTATGATAAAGTAAAGATTTTGAACCAGTAGTATAAAAAAAACCCATTGTAGTTAAATCTTTGACAAAGCATCATAACTTGCAATACATGTTTTTTGTGGTTGGGATTATGGATTTAAGATGAGCAACAAGTACCGCAGATGAATTTGAGGTAAGTGGCCCCCTCTAAGTCAACCCAAGAACAAGAAAATAAAGCATCAATTTGAACTTCTTAAGAATCTGGACAACTACAGGCAATTGGACATTGGCTTGTCTCTTTGTATGCATGTACTCTTGGTCACACCCAAGTTTTCTCTTGGTTATAATGCCCTTAATACTTCCCTTAATAATGATGATTGTATGGAGAACTATAAACGCAGCGTAGGGCAACAATCATTTTCACAGGCTTTAGTGGTGATGCGTTAGCCTCATTATCATCAAATACGCTTTCCGTCATTGGCTGACATTACGCGCGTCACAAGGCATCTCCATGCCACCCTATCATTTGCCAGTTCGGTCACGTGATCTATGTCAAAGTTTATGTTGATAGTAGCGAGGTCTGTTTTTATTTGGCTCATCCACGTGGTTCTTGGTTTGCCTCTGGGTCTTCTTGTCGGCTTTTAGAATTCATCTATGGCTTGTTTTGCTGGTGTTCCCTCTGGTAGTCTCAGGAGGTGTCCAAGCTAGTTCAGTCTTCTTCTTTTTACATCTTGGCTCCATGGGTGGGTTTTGGTTGTTTGGTACAGTTCTTGGTTTGATATTCTGTCTGCTCTTTTGACATTAATTCTTCTTCTCAGGAGGGTTCTTTGGAAGGTGTCGATTTTGTTTCCCAGTAGTTTCGTGAGGGTCCAGAGTTCACTGTTGTAAAGAAAGATGCTGGTGATGAAAGTTCTGAAGATGTTCATTTTGATTCTGGTTGTGGCTCTTGGGTTGGTGAAGTATTTGGATAGGGTGTTGAAGGCGTCCATGGCTAGGCCTTTTCTTCTCTTTATATCCTTTCCATGTCAAGGTGGCTTCCCAGGTATTTGCTTTTTTCCATTCTTCGTCTCCTGTTCGGCTGATGGTAAATTCTTCTGTTTTCTCTAGGTTGACATGGAGGTTTCTCTTCTTTAGTTTTGGTGGGATGTTTTCTTTGACGTAGCTTCTGATTCCTTTACTTGTTGTGACCCATCCTATATCGTCTGCATACTGTTGATCAATGTTGAGTTTCTTTGGCTGGGTTTGGTTGGTGATAGTTATGGTCTTGGAGATGTGGAGGGGTAATCTCTGGCTGTGGATTGGCTCTGTGATAGTTGTGATCAAGGAGGTGTGGAGGGTTCGGTGGTCTGGCTTCTTGGATGGACTTTGCTAAATACATTGTGAAGAGAATGGAGCTGGCGCAGTCTCCTTGTGGTGTTCCTATATTGGTTTTGAAATTTTCTCCGAAAGTTTTCCCGCATCTGACTTTTATTTGGACATCTCGTAGGAGTAGATCAAACATATGGACCTCGTCTTCTTCTAGTACTTCTCCTAGGTCTTTGATTAGATCTGCTCGTCTCACTGTATCGAAGGCAATGTAGCCTCATTGCAATAAGAAATATCCTTTCCTTTTCTATATGCGCGGTACTGCTTTTCAAGATGGTGGCAACTTACTAGTACCAGAGGTGTTGTAAGGAAGGAAGTCAGCGCCTCTAGTGTCAAGATTGATAGATCTACATGTATGTCACTTTTCTGCCAAAAATACACCCTCCAGCTGTTTATCAGTTCTGAGACAATACCACCATTGAATATTCATAGGTTGGAGGGTCCAGGCCTATCAATTAGACGAGTGCATGTTTTTAACTCTCAAGTACATATTTGGAGAGGTATTGAAAAAATATATGCTGTGGCAAGTCTACAGATATAAAGAAATTATTTGATGAAAAAATTAATTTCGAATTTTGCTAATTTGGTATTAGGGGCATGTTTTGAGATTTTTCTGCCAGTTGGCTGAAAAGGAATGTAGGTAATAAAGGCACTGGAAAAAAAGGTACGGAAAAAAAGGCACTAGGTAAAAAAGGCACTGGAGAAAAAGGCACTGAAAAAAAGGCACTAGGAAAAAAAGGCACTAGGAAAAAAGGCACTAGGTAAAAAAGGCACTGGAAAAAAGGCACCAGGAAATCACTATACTAGGTAAAAAAAGGCACAAGGAAAAATGGCACCAGAAAACGGAATAGCCTATTTTCAGTACCCTCCGAACAGAAAAACTAGCTTGGATAGGCAGGGAATCCTTATAAAAAATGATACAAAGATCATCCGATTTGGTCGAGTAGTTTAATCAAATTGGATTCAGGGTTCCCTCACCAATAACCTATTTCTACAAGATACAATAGTTTATCACAAGAGTGTCAAAAAGTAAGCGACGACGCTTAGACATGATGTCATGAAATCACCCCCGGAGCTCACCCATGTGAACTAAAACGGGTTGGGGAAGGTTTGCAGGTTTTTATCTAGAGAAAAAAACTAACAAAAAAACACATACCATATAGAAATGCATGGGGGGGCACCCCATATGAATTTTGGGCCGAGGTGAATTTTTCACCTAGAGATTTCCTGGTGCCTTTTTTTCCAGTGCCTTTTTTACCTAGTATAGTGATTTCCTGGTGCCTTTTTTTCCAGTGCCTTTTTTACCTAGTGCCTTTTTTTCCTAGTGCCTTTTTTTCCAGTGCCTTTTTTACCTGGTGCCTTTTTTTCTGTACCATTTTTTGCAGTGCCTTTTTTTCCAGTGCCATTTTTTCCAGTGCCTTTATTACCGTCTACCGCTGAAAAGAGTGGAAATATCAATGTCTGTCCAATTGTCGATTATCAAAAAGTTTCTGTGGTCAACTACCAGTTTACTTTTCACCATTTACTGCCCGACTGTCCGGAATATCATCAGATTTTTCAACTCCTAGTGATCATGCTAGGATTAAGGGGCCTAGTTGGTCACCACTTCTGTGATTGTAGCTTGTGTAAAACTGACCTTTGCAGGAGATGCTCATAATTGTGGTGAACTCCTCCGGCTTTTTCTCCTCCACCTCATCGATGTAAAAATTGTATGTTTTGTCTATCTCCGCAGTCGGGCACTTGAATTCTACATTGGCAAAAGATCCGAAGACATTTCTGTACCGATACGTCACGCTTCCTTTGCCAGTGTAGCATCCAATAGGCGTCTTGGTAGAATCTTGAGTTCCATTTACAGATAGGCTTGGCAAAGGGTCGCTTGAGCCAGGGTGCTGCAATAAGATTCGTGGTAGGGGAGTTTTGACGAAGACGAATCAGTTTTAAAAATCAACTCTTTCAATATAATTGACATAAGTTACAGGCACATTCGAAATTACTTCATTATAACACCTTATGACATTTCTAGTGGAGGTAATTTTGATTTGCCAACATTATTATTAGCAAGTTGTGTTCGTACACTACATAGACAGTGTACATATATTTAATTAGTTGTAGCAATTGATTGAGCAACTACACACCAAGCTTTATTCTCTGTATTTTGAGCACAATGGGACAGACAACTCAATGCACTGCAATTAATGTTGCAATAAGGTATCTTGGCATAATGATGCGCAGTGAAGATAATAAACAAAATATTCGGTTTAAATTAGGGGAGCAGAGGACATTAAATTCATTCCACCCTTTAATTAACTGAATACAGTGTCTAATTATGTTAATAAATTTCGCAAACTTCTCAACTGTTATGCCTAATTGACTACCTATGTTAACACGGGAAGCCATCGTTTTTGTATACTGTCCCTAATTGCGAGGTGATTGGATCAAAAAGTCACTATGGCCGCCTCCGTAATTCGGAGTAGAGAGGTGTCAGCGTCACTGAGGTTTTGGCTAAAAAAAAATCACGACTGAACGGACGTGTCCATAATGGGGAGGTGTTTACCTGGCAGAGGTGTCCGCAAGGGGACATTCTACTGTATACATTACTTACATCTGTACTGGTTCCATACCATTTTCCTTGGAAAGTCCTGTTGACTTCTGGCCAAGTGCAGTTGCAGTCCAGGCCAATTTTGAAATTGAGAGGTGTATTTGCTTGAAGAGGATAGCTTTTATTTGTCTTCAAGTAATTGAGAACTACTGGAGATGTCGTCGTATTTGTTTGGCGGACATTTTCTCGTTTATTGCAGGGGCCTAAAAAAATTAATAGAATATTAGGATGAAAGCCAAGGTTTTGTGTATTGCCAGAGATTTGGAAATATGCAACAATATTCAAAAAGGAACGTTTTGCCCTAAAATGTGTATTACCTTCTATGTGCATTGCCATTGCTTGAGTGCCTTCGGGTATTAGCGTGCAAAAAGAATGCAAGAGAAAAAAGCATGGATACCATTGTGCGTTCTCACCAAAAACGTCCCGCTGGCCCTAATGCAGATTTGTCATATTAGGGCCGTTTAGACGCTTTCCAAAAAGACCGCATAAGACCGCATTCCGCTCTGATCCGATCGAACCCCATTCCAGACCGGACGTGGTCTCATTTTTATAATGTAACCGTTTAGACGCTCAACAGCAATGAGGACTGATGTGGACTAATTTCTTTTGGTTCCACCAATAATCCGCAGGATGTCGCGGTGGCGTCACCGATTTAGCGCCACAATGCGGGTTATAATGCTACTAGGCAAGCTCGTTCTTATGGTAGCTGCTGTCTAGCTTCCGCTGAATGGATTGATCGCTCCAAATATGTATGAGATCGAAAACAACCGTGTCCGTGAACATATCCTTCACCATATTGGAATAATGAAAATAAGCCAAGAGAAAATACTATGAAACTGACAATCCAAACGACATTAATTCCCGCGAAAATCCACGGGTTTATAATCAAAGGAAGTATTGCCGAAGTACCAAATCCAATATGCATGCGTGTAGGTAAAAAAAATTAGTCCAGATAAGACCGCATTAGGCCCGATCACGTTTAGACGACCAAATTTGATCCGGATGAATCAGGATTAGCCCTGATGGAACCGGCAAAAGAGGTGGACCACTTGAAGACCCGATGGGACCACATGAGACCCGACCGGTTTGCGTTTACACCAGGGAAATTTAGACCGCATTCGGATTTGATCGGATCTCATCGGGCCTTTTTTCTGTCGTCTAAACGGCCCTACTGGTAGGGTATATGCTTTGGTCATTCTCCTTGCAAATCAGTTATCTCAAATGAAAATTGGTATTGCTTATCCTCCCGTATTTTTGGAATTGATATTCGGCTTGCTGCAGGGGGATGGCATTGCTGGCCAGTTACATAACTATACTTGCTAACAGCAATGAATATTGTGTGTGATCTTGATATTTCCAATCGAAAGGATCTGCCTGGACATTTTAGAATTTACTCATTATCAATCGGTGGTAGAGAAAATTCCATGTTTGCTGCCAAAGTGCAATGGTTATTTCGTGAACCGTTTTAAGTTCACGTTTGCCTTCCAAGTTGCAAAAATTGCAAAAAAGATCAAATGGTCACTAACATTACCCATCACAGAAAATGTTATACACGAGATGCTGTTGCTCATCAACGTGTACAATTTCTGTTACATCCCAGAGCTGACCTCTTTTGAAGAACTCCGTAACTAAACAGGAGTGACTGGCATCAAGAATTGACAGAACTCTGCAAATAAGTAATTTCTATTGCTGCCGGTGCTGAACAGTAAAATAAAGCTTGACAATATAACAATGTTTAATACATTTAGGTCAAGCGACAACCACTTTTTGATTAAAATTTTCATTTTGTCACAGCTCCTTTCTGGTCACAGTGATAGAAATGACTTGTTTACAGAGCGCTTTCATGATTGGCCTTTGGGCCTTAGCCCTCTTGTTTTTAGGCTTAAATGCTTACGTCTAATCCAAACTCTGAATCTTATTCCACCTGTTGAGCATGTACAGTTATAACTCCCTGCATCGTCTTACTCTGCTATCCATGAGATTGTGTAGAGAAGTATCCCTTTCGCATTCTTCCCATAAGATACATTGAATTTAGACTGAAATTTTGGAATTACACCATCATCCTCGGACATCACGGCTTCATCATTCTTCCAGTAGACCACATCCGTTTTTTCGTTGACCGCAGACAAATCACATTTGAGTGTTATCTTTTCCCCAACTGTAACTATATGTTTGGTATCCGCTGTTTGTCCATCTAAATATTTCTCCTGACATGTTGCAGAACAATTTACTGAAAGAAACAAGAAAAGCATTGTATGGTTGTTGGCTTGACTTTTTGTTACAATTGACAGATTATTTCATTAGTACCATTGAAATGACGATCGTATAAAAATTAACCTGTAACATTAAAAAAAACTCCTGCCCATATGCATGTACAGTAGAACCTCTCTATTGAGTACACCTTTGGGACTGACAAGTGCCGTCCTTAATAGAGAGGTGTCCTGATTAGGGAGGTCAATTTGAATGGAAATAACCAATTTGTGACTAAAATGAATGTCCCTAATACAGAGGTTGTCCTTGATAGAGAGGTGTCTGCTGTATCACCAATTTTTATATAAGTTGCCTTCTTTCAACCCCCATGTTGCATTTTTCCAATGGATTGTTATGGTTTTGGGTATCAAAATGAACCTATGCTCTCCCCTTAAAGAATTAAACCATGTATTATTGTAAACCACTAACCTTTGGGGGCATTTTATATTTTGCAGATTTTACGAATAACCTCAATTCACAAATTGGAAAAACTGAAGGAAATTTTGTTATCGCAAATTGCAATAATAAAATGTTGCTTAAATTTGGCATATTACTGTATTAAATGGGTATTTGACGATATATAAAATGCAGAATGTTCACCTTCCCTCAAATGATCTTCCTTGCCCAAAAAGACTGAAATGGGGGATTTAAGAGCCCTTTTTAGCAGGTTTGAGCTTATGAGGTCATGTCTTGTCTGGCATTCGATGTCTGTCGTCGGCATTGTCAGTGTTGTTTGTCAATGATGGTGGCACGTTTGATCACATAAAATTTGTTGTGTTGTTGTCTTCTGACAATATGACTTCACAAACAAAAAAAGGATCATCCTGATTTGACCTACTTTCTGGGCTCTAAGCGGTCACCTGAAAATTATATTTTTTCAGTATCTCATGAACTGTTATAGCAAGAATCATGAAAGATTCACTGCCTTGGATAGATGAGACTTCTTTTTAAGGTCACAGACACCAAACACTAATAAATATTCATCAAAGGTGGCACATTCCGTCACTTTTCGTCCACGACTTTTAAAGTTTTATGCGTAGAGACCTATTAGGCATATCTACATGTTCAAAGAGATAGGTCAATGTGACCTACTTTGCCTGTGTAAGTAGGTCAATAGGTCATAAAATCATATAACGGTCATTTATCCTGAAACCTTCGTTATGTAATCTTCTTTTGTATATCATTGATTTATCTGATCAAGCTTAACATAATACTTGAAAGAATTTGACTTTAACCTACTTTTGTAGGGCACAGAGGTCAAACTCTAAATTTCACTTGTCATTACTTGTCCTAGACTGTTCAAATCTGATATAAGACACCCATTGGTCATCTCTACACACTGACAAGATTTAGGTCAGTGTGAAATACTTTGTTGGGTCAATAGAGTCAGACACATTCAATACATGCGTAACCATAGTGGACGGTCATGACAGTGTTCACAGGTTACCATGGTGAAAATGGTGGTATCAACCAATGTATACCAGCCAAGGGGGGTGCACTGCGGAAACCAGTATGTTCACATTGTGGTCGGTATTCCCTATATTGGCTATCAGTCATGTTCAATGGTTAAGATCATTCAAAGTGAAAGTTCAGTAGAACCTCCCTTAGCGGGGGTCTGTGAAGTTGGCTCCCAGTTCCAAGTTCCCAGTTCCTTATTTGTGCCCATTTTGAAACATGGTATGTTTGGGTACGAATAAGGAACTAGCAAATGGGCTAAGCATTTCCCAGTTCCCAATTCAAATTTCTTTCAAATATTAACCCTCCACAGTCCGATAACTCAACTTGGTGGTTTTAACCCTTTCCTACCAAGCTCCCGATTCAGCTATCAGTGACTTTAACCCTTTCTAAGCCCATTTCCCGGTTCAAAACACCAGCTCCTTATTCGTCTCAACTCATTTTAACCCTTTATAACTCCATTTCCCGATTCATTTACAGTCACTTGAACCCTTTCTAACGCTATTTCCCGGTTCAAAATGCCAACTCCTTATTCGTCTTAACGTATTTTAGCCCTCTATAACTCCATTTCCCGATTCAAATGCTAGCTCCCGATTCAGCTACAAGTCACTTTAACCCTTTCTGACTCCATTTCCTGGTTCAAAATGCCAGCTCCTTATTCGTCTTAACTCATTTTAACACCCTATAAGTCCATTTCCCGATACAAATACTGGCTCCCGATTCAGCTACATGTCACTTTAACCCTTTCTAAGCCCATTTCCCGGTTCAAAAGCCAGCTACTTATTCGTCTTAACTCATTTTAACCCTCTATAACTCCATTTCCCAATTCCCGGAGCCAGCATTTGAATCGGGACATGGACTTATAGAGGGTTAAAATGAGTTAAGACGAATAAGGAACTGGCATTTTGAACTGGGAAATGGAGTCAGAAAGGGTTAAAGTGACTTGCAAATGAATGAAATGGAGTCAGAAAGTGTTAAAGTGACTTGTAGCTGAATCGGGAGCCAGTATTTGAATCGGGAAATGGAGTTATAGAGGGTTAAAATGCGTTAAGATGAATAAGTAGCTGGCTTTTGAACTGGGAAATGGGCTTAGAAAGGGTTAAAGTGACTTGTAGCTGAATTGGGAGCCAGTATTTGAATCGGGAAATGGACTTATAAATGGCCAAAATGCGTTAAGACGAATAAGGAGTTGGCATTTTGAACCGGGAAATAGCGTCAGAAAGGGTTAAAGTGACTGTAAATGAATCGGGAAATGGAGTTATAAAGGGTTAAAATGAGTTAAGACGAATAAGGAGCTGGCTTTTGAACTGGGAAATGGGCTTAGAAAGGGTTAAAGTGACTTGTAGCTGAATTGGGAGCCAGTATTTGAATCGGGAAAGTGACTTATAAATGGCCAAAATGCGTTAAGGCGAATAAGGAGTTGGCATTTTGAACCGGGAAATAGCGTCAGAAAGGGTTAAAGTGACTGTAAATGAATCGGGAAATGGAGTTATAAAGGGTTAAAATGAGTTAAGACGAATAAGGAGCTGGCTTTTGAACTGGGAAATGGGCTTAGAAAGGGTTAAAGTGACTTGTAGCTGAATTGGGAGCCAGTATTTGAATCGGGAAAGTGACTTATAAATGGCCAAAATGCGTTAAGACGAATAAGGAGCTGGTATTTTGAACCGGGAAATGGGTCAGAAAGGGTTAAAGTCACTGATAGTTGAATCGGGAGCTTGGTAGGAAAGGGTTAAAACCACCAAGTTGAGTTATCGGACTGTGTCCAATTCCCTCCCAATTACGAACAGTAGGCAAAAACAATGGTTTCCCACGTGCGCTTGGAGAGTCGAGTAGGCCCGACAGGTGTGATATTTGCGTAATTAATCAACGTAATTACCCCATGGCATTGTGTTTTTGTATCCTAATTAAGCCGACGCATTTGTTTACTCATCTTTTCAACTAATCACATAGGCCTATTGTGTCAATGGACACTCATAAATCCACGGGGTTTTGTCAGTGTTGCGGCGAATATGCGTTAGTAGAGAAATTAGAAAAAATTAACTATTAATCAAAGGTGGCTGATGGACAGAAATTATGGTGTTTTTTCACACATTATGACATGTCGAGGAGATTTTGCAATAAAAGGGGCACCTTTTACTATATTCACTCTCTGAGTTCCAAAGTAGCTCACGTCATTCAACGCAACATCACAAGCAAATACCGATCATCCAACAGGTTTAAAGTTTCTACGCTAGATGTCGTCACAGAGAAAACCAAGACCTGCAAGGCGGGAACTTCAAATCCACCTATCGGACGATTTGGCATAACCTCTCTATTGCGGACACCTGGGCCCAGTCCCATGGGTGTCCACAATAGAGAGGTTGTACTGTACTGGTCTCTTTTCTGGTTAATTATAACTTTTGCTGCTCTTTTACCCACAGAGCAGTATGCAAAAAGACACTGCTAAAATACTGTTTCCCCTGCAGCGCGGTGGATTCCCCTTTTTAATACTTTTGACTATATACACTAAGTCATCTTGCTGTCATCTTTGAACATGTTTGTGACAAGAGTGAGATCCCCACCAACTACAGTATAAAAAAACTCAATAAGGTTGAGCACAAAGTATTCTGCATTTTGATAAGAGGACAGCTGCAGAGGTTACACGAAGTCTACTCACCATTTGGAATCAAAAGCACCAGGCCAACGCCCAGGGTCAACATTCTTACCAAAGACATCTTAGTCGATCTTACGGTTTGTTTCATGTCTGCCTCGCTAGTTGCTAACTTCCTGGTTGGTCTGTTTTTGATTGGTCGGGTGTCGAGGTCAGGTGACATGCCGAGTGTTGACTCGAGCATGCAAGGAGGAAGTGTTATGTAGGACTAGGCCTATGGAGTTAATGTTGTGTATATTGTGCTACCATCTTGGTACATTAGGACTGACTACCTATTGTGTGGACCTCTTGGGGAGTCATGAATAAATCATCGAGCATTCCTGAATTTTGTTGTCTCACAAGACTCGAGAGTAAATTGGGCCAGGTTCCAGTGTGGGGATTCGGACAGTGTCAGCAAAGCACTGTCCACTATGGTTACTGCAGCGCTAGCAGACGACAATAAAAAATTTGAAGAACTCGGCCAGATTGAACAGCAAATAATTCCTGTTCTGTGGTACTCGACGTGGATTTCCTGGTAGATATTTCTAGAGGATCCCCTGCGAAATGAATTTTACCTTAGGTGGATTTTGTTGGAAATAGCTGGAATTTCCAGCTCTTGGCTGGAATAAGCTGACACTTTGAATTTAGAGAGTTTCATCGAAAAGTTATAGCTGGCAAAAGCTGACAAAAACTGGAACTTTATCCATGGGGTGGAAATTCTTGGCATTTTCTGGAACTTTACTTTTCGTAAAAGTTCCAGCGCTGGAAATCTCTGTCACTTTACTATGAGATTGTCAGAGCTGGAATTAGCTGGAAATTTCAAATTCGATGTTTCTGACAATTGTTGGAAAAAGCTGGCATTTGCTGGCATTATGCAAATTGCTATTATGTTATGCAATTCTATCATGTGGTCTTATCACCTGACCTATCCCATGATGCATTACACCTCAGACAGGAACTGGTAGGTTTGAATTTTCAAGTCAAACAAAGAAATCATGTGGGAGCTCTTCTTATTTCTTGATTTTTACCCCGAATTCGATATCAAGATATCCAAAGTTTACACAAATTGAATTGGAACACATAAGGATTCAAATGAATGCAAAAAGGGTAATCTGGACAGGCCTTGAGGTTGTTTTTTTAGCATATGATGAAGCCTGAATCAGTGTATGTGCTGTAAGCCTGTATTATTGTATGCATGATCGTAGACCCGGACGGTATCATAACTGTAAGATTTTGCATGGGAGATGTCCACAGCTCATGACTCATGTAAGTGATGGAGTCAATCAACAGTCGGCTTGCTCCATCATTCTTTTCAAGGTCGTGCAGTGATGTTATTTGGACATCCATTTTGGACGTCAGTCCCCGTCTGTAACCCTGCCCTCCAGACATCAAAGTGACAGAGTGTGCTATGTGTGGTTAACATCATGTTGATGTCACGGTATCCAGTTAAAACGGCACCTCTTTTTTATTTGGCTCACCTTGTGAGCCTATGCGATGATGTGGCGTCCATCGTCGGTGGCGGCCGTATTGTTAGCGCGGCACGTTTCGTAAAGTCTGGACTTAAAATTGGTATAGGCCTACATATGTTCCATGGGCCCTGGGGCAATTCACACCAATCTGGTCAATCCATGATCCTCAAACTTACGAGCCTAATATTACAATGTGAATACTTTGCACTATCTATATTATTAAACGAGAGGCAAAATTTTCCTGTCAGTGATTGTCAATGACGTCATCGTATCAACTGATCACAATTAGCTATGATGTAAATGACGTGCTGTCTCCAGGATGGGCATTGAGCCCTGACGACGCCAGTCGGCATTGACGAGCACTCCAACCCAGGTCATGTGGCAACTTAAACCATCTGCAATGGGGAAGTGTCCGCCTGGCAGAGGTGTCTGCAAGGAGCCTCAGTGAAGCAATAATCTTACGTTTTATATGATAGGGCCTCTTATGCTCGTGTAAGTCCATGGTCAACACACACCAAGAATGATATTTACATTATAACAGTGTGACAAGATTGTGTCAGAAAACTAAGGGATTAGGTCAGTGGCGTATGCTCAAAACTTGATAATGCCACAGCAATCATGTTTGCAAGTGACATAAATCACTTGTTTGCATAGATAATTTCAGGTGCCCGCAACAAGAACTGGTCATCCTAGCAACCTCTGTTGGAAGCAAAATCAACCTGCAACCTTTAATCATATTTCTGTGTGACAGAAATTGCTTGTTTGCAGTTATAATTGCAGATGCCATCAAAATTGAATTAGAATTGGAAATCGCACGGCCTGGGATCAAGCAAAATCAACATGCAATCATGTTTGCATGTGAAAAATTGCCTGTCTGTGGTGATAATCGCAGGTGCGTGTGACAAGATTGCAATCAGCAAAGTCAAAACCAAGCGATTATCGGTTTTACTCCACGACAAGAGATCTTCTTGTTGCATATCACAACGATTCTAATCATAGTCACTGTTGAGTGACAAAAAACGCCTGTTTATTAGTGTGCAGTGCTCTGATCGATTCAAACGTAGAGCAGGTCACATACTCAATATTAAATTTCCAGCTAATGTCAACTAATGCCAGCTATTTCCAATAAATGACAGCCCTGACATTCCTCGTTGCATGCTGAATTTGTAATTTCCAGCTAATGTCAACTAATGCCAGCTATTTCCAATAAATGACAGCCCTGACATTGGTATTCAGCTGGAAGGCCTGGGTCAAGATTTTTCCACCTAATTCCAGCTCTGGAAATTTAAAGGTTCCAGCTAATGCCAGGTTATGCCAGCTTTTTCCAGAGCTGGCATTTTCTGGCACTGCCATTTACCAAAATACCGCCAAACTCCAGCCCTGACATTTTCTGGAATTTCCAGCTAATTCCAGCCTCCTGGCAAGGAAAAATAGTTTGGAATTAGGTGGAAATTGCCGGCTTTTGCCGACAATTTCCAGTCGAATTTCGCAGGGGATAACTTGAACTCATCGGTTAATTGGTTTTTTTTGTGTAGCTAAATAGATAGAGGAAGCAGAGTTTGTGTAGCTCGATGACTAATTTAGGGTACAATTTATGCATATTTCTACCATATCTGCCAAAGTTGCCAAGATTATTGCATAGTGCTGTGTTGTGCAGCATGAACACCAGATTAGGGAGATATGAGATAGCAAGCACTTGGTACAACGTGCTCTATAGAGTGACTTAAAAATGCAATAAGAGAAGGCAGACTGTCCGCTATGGTTACCTGTGTCACTGTCATGACTGTACAAGTGTAACCATAGCGGACAGTCATGATAGTGCATCTACCAGGAAATCCACGCCAAGAACAGGAATTATTCACTGTTGACTCTGCATGAGTTGTCATCAAATTTGTTATTGTCGCCAGCTAGCGCTGTGGTAACCATAGTGGACAGTGCCTTGCAAATCCCCACACTGGGTTCTGGCACTGCTTAGTCACATGTGACACCCCTCTACCCGAGCCTAAGTTGAGGTAGGTGATCAGTTGATGAGTGAGTTATGCTAAACTGAGAAATGTAAAGAAAACATATTCTCGCCAACCTTTCAGCAAATGGTAAAATAACATCGGTATAATTTAGTGTGCTTATAATTCTACCAAAGACCAGTCGGACATATCATGTATCCGTAGTAATACACTCACCAGATAAATTGCATAAAGCTCTACTGATATGTAACACATTTACTGCATATCACCCGGAGAATCAAAATCCGGAACTCCGGGCATTACGTGCCAAATCCTGATTCCGAGTCGTCTCGTATTTCGGAATTCTGAGTCCCACTGTTGGTCGTCTAGGAAAACAGTGCTCCTTTCCTTCAAAGACGCGATGAAAATCTTATTCAACTTGTGCATTCGGATCTTGGGATCTTGTGGAGCACGATAGTTGAAGTTTCATATCAAAGGTTGCATCTGATAGGCATACGATAACATGAATAAGGGAAAAGCTTTTGTTTTTCTTGTTTGCTTATTGATCTTTTGCTTCGTCACAATGTCTTAGTAGAGATAATGTACTTGAAATCACAATATAATTGGTCCAAAAATCTCCAATAGAAAAAATAAATAAAGACAATCATTTCTAAAAATAAAACATTTATTTCATCACAAATTGTGCATCTTTTCTATTCAAAACTAGTACCGCTACTTAGAAAAAGTCTAAGATAAAGAAGAGAATGGCACTGAAACCCACATATATTTACATGTAGCCTACATACATAAAACTACCAATGCACATCAAAGTTTCTTGATCATATTTTATACACAAAAAATCTTTGTCATAGTTTAGCTACACAATCAATACACAGCAGCATGTTTTTAAAATTGGATATTTTCAAGTGACTGTTTTGAAATTCATACAGGCCATTCCCAATCGTGGAAACGTTTAAGGCTACTTTTCTATTTTCACTTTGTTTGGACATGTTTGTTGTCAATAGAACAAAGCCGTCATCAGGAATGCAAACAAATAGATAATGAAACCACTTGAATCTGTATGAGCCCCTATTTGATGATCAAATTTGGTAACGAATAGATAGAAAGAAGATTTTTGATGTGGGAGAAAGTATACTTGCACGGATGATAAACAAACATTTTATTCATAGGGCCTGATGGATGAACTAACTAAACAGTAATAAGACATTTGAACACATCTTGGATAAAGTGGATTACACATCACTTGGAAAATTTTAACGACACTAGGATGCATAAAAAATCACAGAATCTGTGATTTACTATTTTCTTTATTTACCATAAACGGATATATTTTAGCGGATAAACATTTTCACAGTGGTCAACTTTTCTGAACCGATTCCTCTACGGCTTGCCCAAACAGATTTTTATTTTCGCGATGTTTCATGATTTTTATGGCAATATTTATTCGTGAACATATTTCTGTGTACGATATATAGTCACATGGTATATATGGTCATTCCACTTTACTGCTGCCATTAATTCGCCGTTGACAAAGTGGGCAACATGGGTCGGTGAAATAAAGTTGATGTCCAGAATGCCATCTTTATAATGTCATTTGCATCAAAGATTATGTACAGAGATTCATATTTACAAATACTAGAAATACAGTCCCAATCACAATTGACATCCCTGAGTCTGTGTATGTAATGCGCAGTGTATCCGCAACCTACACACAACCTGAGCGTAGGTTGCATGAATGCTCCGAGTAGGTCTAGCTGACTTCTCCATGAGCTGTCTGGCTCAACTTACCTGCACCATTTCCCAAATGTTGGATTGCTGTATGTTGTGTTTGCCTACATGTCGCTTTTTTTCCTTTTGCTTTTAGAATGTGACCCTTGTCTTCCTTGGTTTCGGGGGTTTAGCACCTTCCACACAACCTGAGCATAGGTTTCATGAAAGCTCCGACCACATCGAGGTGACCTTTGCATGAGCTGTGCGCAACTTGCATGCACCTTCTGCCAAGTTGGATTGCGGAATTTTACGCCCTAACATAAGGAAAGTGATGTGCACATAACCAGAGTGTAAGCAGCTGGCGGCACTAAAGTGCAGGTTCTACGCAGCCTGCGCAAAACAGGGTGTGTTAATTGTGACTAGGACTGTATAAAACAATATATTAATCTCAATATATCAGGTTTGGCTCTTGGGTAATAAAGTAAATTTAATTAATAACTCTACATCATAAAATATTGACAGTTCATATACAGAGATTCATTTTCATGAACATGATGAATAGTAAAGGTTTGGCTCTTGGGTAATAAAGAAAATTTAACTAATAACTATATCGTAAAATATTGACAGTTCATATACAGAGATTCATTTTCATGAACATGATGAATAGTAAAGGTATTTTATCATACCTCATCTTCATTCAGAAGCGATTTTATGATACTGTTGACCACAATACAATACAATCAGCGATAGATAAATTGCCATCGTATGGCGATAGCAAATCGAAAATGATGAAAAAGTGACACTGACACCTTGGTTTGTGTTTACATAATATGTGTGATTCTAATCTCCGCAAAGATTCAAGATTCAAATAAGTTTATTCTACCGTAAATCATGTACTCGGATACAAAATAGATATGAGGAGTGAAATAAACTTGTGCAAGTGCGAGATCTAAACTATATTGCAACCGAAAATACAATGTAAAAATTGTCTGTGATGACAGAGTATACCGGTATAATGAGGAGAGTTCCTACAAGCGCCATCTGTAGCTGGGCCCAGTAAACGTTATAACCCAGCTTTTTTTGTCCACACCATGCCCAAAGCCGGGCAAAATTTTGATCCTGGGCAAAAGATGGGTCTGACCCTCTAATCATTGCCGGGTTAAAATAGCCCGGCAATCCAGGTTTTAGTGTACACGTACTTTATGGACGGTCGTTTAGACACAAGCTACATAATTTCTTCATTTGAATAATGTCCTTCTCGCTCTGGCATCGCAACCAAGACTAGGACACTTGGTTTTACACCTTTCAAAGGATGAGGCTCCAAAGTAGATTTGGTGTGTCATTCATTTTGCAATGAAAAAATATGATTGCTAAATTTTGTATGAAATAATTACAGATTGTAATCAAAGACCTCTTTGTTGCAGTAAGGGCAGAACGCAACAGATTTCTTCATCAATTCAGTGGCGCATGATTTACAAACTACTTCATGGAGACAGGGTGTGAGGTACCCAAGGATTGGATTTTCCAAACACACCATGCAGAGTGTCTGGAAGTCTGTCACTGGTATCCTACACACTGGGCAGTTTGCTTGTGTGTTTTCAGCTTTATCTTGCATGCTCTTGGCGCAAGAATTGCAAACAGCCACGTGTTTGCAGGGTTTGAAATAAACTTGTACAGGATTCTTACAGCAAATCGTACAAATCTTCGCATTCCGGTGTTGTGCTCCAGGAAGGATATTGTCATATTCAGTTTCTTTTTTACGTTGATGTGGCGGAACGTTTTCATAATCCTTCTGGATGTTCGGATGAGCGAGTTTGGTGTTGGTTGGAGCAGTTGCCTGTCCTTCATCTGGTGGAGGTGTTCTTGAGTCAGTCATTTCAGGGATGTTACTAAAACTTGGGTTTTCTTGCTCCTAGAGAAAGGAATAATATGATCATTGATTTTGATAGCATTACACAGTCATCATTTAATATTCTTCAGCATGACAATTTACACTCCTTAATCAAATAAGAAGAAGGGTAACTATTCCTCTGTGCCGCCTGCTGTATCTGCCATAGAGGGATATTTCAGTTGGGTGGCAAGGCTTTCCAACTTCTTCTTACCACAGCTTCTCCCTGAAGAAAGTCCTCACTATTAAGAGATAATGACATAAAAACTCGCATTTCATGCATTATTTAGCCCCAATATGGAAGTTTTGAAGCTGAAATAGACTTTTGTATACTTGCAGCAATGGACATAAATTGAGGTCTCCTCAAGTGGTCTTGATTAGACAACCAAGGAACTACCGTAAGGTGTCAATAATTTCTTTTCTAAAACGACTCAAAGCAAATTTTTGCCACCAAATCAGAACCAAGCGTTCCGTGGTTGTAACATGAATGACTGCTGGGAGAAAAGCACGGCCTAACATATTTTCTGTTACATTCACTGACATCCTGTCCTGTGGCAGTGGTCTTTCATAATGAGCAAATTTGTAGTTCTGTTACAATCAACTGCTTGTCCTCAATCTCACTACATACCCTGCCAGCAATCTTTATCGAATCCATCAATCAAAAAAGGCCTTTCCATGCATTTTCTGGGACCAAGGCACAATTATTTCAGGCAGAATGAGATAAAATACTGACCTTAACCATATGATTTCCTTTTGGTGCTTTTGTCTTTTTTAACCAACATAGGAATAGAATGCTGACAATGATGGCCACAATAGCCAAAATAATGACTATAATAATGCCGACCAAAGTACCCACTGGAGGGGGCAGTGCTGAAAAAGAGGGTTTGAAAATTTATTACACTGTGCAGGACTGCACAAAATAGGTTCTTCCATTATTGCTTTGTAAAAATGCCTGTTTCATGATAAAAAAGGTAATAACTGCTCCTCTGTTATAAAATTCCCACAAAAATAGTTACACATTAACCAGATATACCGTTTTTGATCACAAGATTGTCCAATGCTGAGAGCAGTTTTTTAGTCTATCATGTGGCTGAAACAGCTTTCTTCATTTGTTCAGGTGCACCATCCAAAGGATGTTCACATTTTTCCACTTTAGCACCCGAACGAATTCATAGAACATGTAGGAACAGAAATTATTTTTCTAAAGTTTGAATTTCCTGCTCTTGTATAATTGCAAAAGTTGTGGGTTCAGACCCACTTCAGGGCACCACTGGCAAAACACTCTGATTTTTTTTGATCATTTTTTTCACTTGTAAGCTTATGTCATATTTTCTTTCTTTTGAAAAAATTTGGTTGTTTGCCATCTTTGAAATATTCTTTAAGGCCATTTTAAAGCTGGATGTTGCCAAAGTGACTACATTTTTATGGTTATTGTTTCTTATATTCTCCAATACCTATCACCCAGGCTCTTAAATTTCACTGGTAAGTTGCACATTTTGTCATTATTTGTCCAGGAGTCTCAGGATGTCAACAAAATCGAGGTTGAAAGTGACCTACCTACAAATACATGCTGAAAATACACTGACCCATGTATTTCAGCAGAGTGCCTAGGCCCTTGGGCCTTTTGTTTAATTGAACTTCTTTCTCTCGTGAATTAGCTAGATATGCATTCCAGAAGACCTTTTTTGCATTCAGACTTTCTTGAGGCACAAGCTAGGCAGTTAGCCTGTTTTGGGCAATGAAGTTAGCTGTCCTATAGAGTTTGCCATAGAGGTCCAGAGCTTTTATTGTGAGGGTGGTGTCCTCTAGCCAATATTTTGTAGTATGATCATCTAAAAATGTCTGTGGAAAAATTGTATGCAAAAAATAGCCATGACATAAAAATTGTTACCTACCTTCGCGGGTGAAGCCTTTGGTGCAAATGCCTCCCAGGCCAAGAGCTACACCAAGAACCGCTATGATCCCCACTATAAGCAAAGTTATGAAGATACATTTCGTGTTTATTTGCTTCTTGGCATCTGGAAAAATCAATGCAGAGAATAAGTTTGGTATATGTCATGTCCCTGTCCTCCCCTCTTGAAGTTGCCAAAGAAAAGATCTCTGGCCATGGTTTTGGTTGGTTTGAATGGGAGTTTTAAAAATCCATGAGAGGTGGTTGAAATTTTCGTGCTGAACATGGTGGTTTCATTCTACAGAATTATCATAATTGGCGTCACAGACCTAGTTACTCCATACTTGCACTGCTGGAAGTGGCAGTGATAGACTGTTCGGAGCAATCAAAAACAAGAGGTCTGGAATTTGTTCCTGTCCTATCTTCTTTGGTGGTGGCAAAGGCCTTATGAAACTTTTGGGAGGAAGAGGGAAGAAAAGGGGTGATTAATCGAGTTCCAAACATGTTCCTGTTGCTGTGTCTTCTGCCGAAAAAAATTGGCGCTGGTGCAGTGGTCTCATTTTTGACTGATATGTCTCATTGCACACTACATTAATTCCGCTGTTTGATGTGCAGAAACATTGTGGGAACATGTTTGCTTGGAGCTGGAAGATCACCGCATAAGTTACCTTTTTGTTTCAGACATCCCATGGCTATAGCGAACACAAGGTAGATGAAAACGAAGATGCCGGCCCCGATTAGGACAAAATGTAATTCATAATTTTCACAATAACTGGCTGAAAAAAGGAAAGGATAGTTTGAGAAATCAGGTGCTGGGCCCCATTGCTCAATCATCGGTGCCAAGCACTGTAGTTTTATCCTCCATTCAGATTATCTAAAGGTTGTATTTGGACTACAACAGGATGTCATTTATGATAAAGTAAAGATTTTGAACCAGTAGTATAAAAAAAAACCCATTGTAGTTAAATCTTTGACAAAGCATCATAACTTGCAATACATGTTTTTTGTGGTTGGGATTATGGATTTAAGATGAGCAACAAGTACCGCAGATGAGTTTGAGGTAAGTGGCCCCCTCTAAGTCAACCCAAGAACAAGAAAATAAAGCATCAATTTGAACTTCTTAAGAACCTGGACAACTACAGGCAATTGGACATTGGCTTGTCTCTTTGTATGCATGTACTCTTGGTCACACCCAAGTTTTCTCTTGGTTATAATGCCCTTAATACTTCCCTTAATAATGATGATTGTATGGAGAACTATAAACGCAGCGTAGGGCAACAATCATTTTCACAGGCTTTAGTGGTGATGCGTTAGCCTCATTATCATCAAATACGCTTTCCGTCATTGGCTGACATTACGCGCGTCACAAGGCATCTCCATGCCGCCCTATCATTTGCCAGTTCGGTCACGTGATCTATGTCAAAGTTTATGTTGATAGTAGCGAGGTCTGTTTTTATTTGGCTCATCCACGTGGTTCTTGGTTTGCCTCTGGGTCTTCTTGTCGGCTTTTAGAATTCATCTATGGCTTGTTTTGCTGGTGTTCCCTCTGGTAGTCTTAGGAGGTGTCCAAGCTAGTTCAGTCTTCTTCTTTTTACATCTTGGCTCCATGGGTGGGTTTTGGTTGTTTGGTACAGTTCTTGGTTTGAGATTCTGTCTGCTCTTTTGACATTAATTATTCTTCTCAGGAGGGTTCTTTGGAAGGTGTCGATTTTGTTTCCCAGTAGTTTCGTGAGGGTCCAGAGTTCACTGTTGTAAAGAAAGATGCTGGTGATGAAAGTTCTGAAGATGTTCATTTTGATTCTGGTTGTGGCTCTTGGGTTGGTGAAGTATTTGGATAGGGTGTTGAAGGCGTCCATGGCTAGGCCTTTTCTTCTCTTTATATCCTTTCCATGTCAAGGTGGCTTCCCAGGTATTTGCTTTTTTCCATTCCTCGTCTCCTGTTCGGCTGATGGTAAATTCTTCTGTTTTCTCTAGGTTGACATGGAGGTTTCTCTTCTTTAGTTTTGGTGGGATGTTTTCTTTGACGTAGCTTCTGATTCCTTTACTTGTTGTGACCCATCCTATATCGTCTGCATACTGTTGATCAATGTTGAGTTTCTTTGGCTGGGTTTGGTTGGTGATAGTTATGGTCTTGGAGATGTGGAGGGGTAATCTCTGGCTGTGGATTGGCTCTGTGATAGTTGTGATCAAGGAGGTCGGTGGTCTGGCTTCTTGAATGCACTTTGCAAAATACAGTGTGAAGAGAATGGCGCTGGCGCAGTCTCCTTGTGGTGTTCCTATATTGGTTTTGAAATTTTCTCCCAAAGTTTTCCCGCATCTGACTTTTATTTGGACATCTCGTAGGAGTAGATCAAACATATGGACCTCGTCTTCTTCTAGTACTTCTCCTAGGTCTTTGATTAGATCTGCTCGTCCCACTGTATCGAAGGCAATGTAGCCTCATTGCAATAAGAAAAATCCTTTCCTTTTCTATATCCGCGGTACTGCTTTTCAAGATGGTGGCAACTTACTAGTACCAGAGGTGTTGTAAGGAAGGAAGTCAGCGCCTCTAGTGTCAAGATTGATAGATCTACATGTATGTCACTTTTCTGCCAAAAATACACCCTCCAGCTGTTTATCAGTTCTGAGACAATACCACCATTGAATATTCATAGGTTGGAGGGCCCAGGCCTATCAATTAGACGAGTGCATGTTTTTAACTCTCAAGTACATATTTGGAGAGGTATTGAAAAAATATATGCTGTGGCAAGTCTACAGATATAAAGAAATTATTTGATGAAAAAATTAATTTCGAATTTTGCTAATTTGGTATTAGGGGCATGTTTTGAGATTTTTCTGCCAGTTGGCTGAAAAGGAATGTAGGTAATAAAGGCACTGGAAAAAAAGGTACGGGAAAAAAGGCACTAGGTAAAAAAGGCACTGGAGAAAAAGGCACTGAAAAAAAGGCACTAGGAAAAAAAGGCACTAGGAAAAAAGGCACTAGGTAAAAAAGGCACTGGAAAAAAGGCACCAGGAAATCACTATACTAGGTAAAAAAAGGCACTGGAAAAAAGGCACAAGGAAAAATGGCACCAGAAAAAAAACGGAATAGCCTATTTTCAGTACCCTCCGACCAGAAAAACTAGCTTGGATAGGCAGGAAATCCTTATAAAAAATGATACAAAGATCATCCGATTTGGTCGAGTAGTTTAATCAAATTGGATTCAGGGTTCCCTCACCAATAACCTATTTCTACAAGATACAATAGTTTATCACAAGAGTGTCAAAAAGTAAGCGACGACGCTTAGACATGATGTCATGAAATCACCCCCAGAGCTCACCCATGTGAACTAAAACGGGTTGGGGAAGGTTTGCAGGTTTTTATCTAGAGAAAAAAACTAACAAAAAAACACATACCATATAGAAATGCATGGGGGGCACCCCATATGAATTTTGGGCCGAGGTGAATTTTTCACCTAGAGATTTCCTGGTGCCTTTTTTTCCAGTGCCTTTTTTACCTAGTATAGTGATTTCCTGGTGCCTTTTTTTCCAGTGCCTTTTTTACCTAGTGCCTTTTTTTCCTAGTGCCTTTTTTTCCAGTGCCTTTTTTACCTGGTGCCTTTTTTTCTGTACCATTTTTTGCAGTGCCTTTTTTTCCAGTGCCATTTTTTCCAGTGCCTTTATTACCGTCTACCGCTGAAAAGAGTAGAAATATCAATGTCTGTCCAATTTGTCAATTATCAAAAAGTTTCTGTGGTGAACTACCAGTTTACTTTTCACCATTTACTGCCCGACTGTCCGGAATATCATCAGATTTTTCAACTCCTAGTGATCATGCTAGGATTAAGGGGCCTAGTTGGTCACCACTTCTGTGATTGTAGCTTGTGTAAAACTGACCTTTGCAGGAGATGCTCATAATTGTGGTGAACTCCTCCGGCTTTTTCTCCTCCACCTCATCGATGTAAAAATTGTATGTTTTGTCTATCTCCGCAGTCGGGCACTTGAATTCTACATTGGCAAAAGATCCGAAGACATTTCTGTACCGATACGTCACGCTTCCTTTGCCAGTGTAGCATCCAATAGGCGTCTTGGTAGAATCTTGAGTTCCATTTACAGATAGGCTTGGCAAAGGGTCGCTTGAGCCAGGGTCCTGCAATAAGATTTGTGGTAGGGGAGTTTTGACGAAGACGAATCAGTTTTAAAAATCAACTCTTTCAATATAATTGACATAAGTTACAGGCACATTCGAAATTACTTCATTATAACACCTTATGACATTTCTAGTGGAGGTAATTTTGATTTGCCAACATTATTATTAGCAAGTTGTGTTCGTACACTACATAGACAGTGTACATATATTTAATTAGTTGTAGCAATTGATTGAGCAACTACACACCAAGCTTTATTCTCTGTATTTTGAGCACAATGGGACAGACAACTCAATGCACTGCAATTAATGTTGCAATAAGGTATCTTGGCATAATGATGCGCAGTGAAGATAATAAACAAAACATTCGGTTTAAATTAGGGGAGCAGAGGACATTAAATTCATTCCACCCTTTAATTAACTGAATACAGTGTCTAATTATGTTAATAAATTTCGCAAACTTCTCAACTGTTATGCCTAATTGACTACCTATGTTAACACGGGAAGCCATCGTTTTTGTATACTGTCCCTAATTGCGAGGTGATTGGATCAAAAAGTCACTATGGCCGCCTCCGTAATTCGGAGTAGAGAGGTGTCAGCGTCACTGAGGTTTTGGCTAAAAAAAATCACGACTGAACGGACGTGTCCATAATGGGGAGGTGTTTACCTGGCAGAGGTGTCCGCAAGGGGACATTCTACTGTATACATTACTTACATCTGTACTGGTTCCATACCATTTTCCTTGGAAAGTCCTGTTGACTTCTGGCCAAGTGCAGTTGCAGTCCAGGCCAATTTTGAAATTGAGAGGTGTATTTGCTTGAAGAGGATAGCTTTTATTTGTCTTCAAGTAATTGAGAACTACTGGAGATGTCGTCGTATTTGTTTGGCGGACATTTTCTCGTTTATTGCAGGGGCCTAAAAAAATTGATACAATATTAGGATGAAAGCCAAGGTTTTGTGTATTGCCAGAGATTTGGAAATATGCAACAATATTCAAAAAGGAACGTTTTGCCCTAAAATGTGTATTACCTTCTATGCGCATTGCCATTGCTTGAGTGCCTTCGGGTATAAGCGTGCAAAAAGAATGCAAGAGAAAAAAGCATGGATACCATTGTGCGTTCTCACCAAAAACGTCCCGCTGGCCCTAATGCAGATTTGTCATATTAGGGCCGTTTAGACGCTTTCCAAAAAGACCGCATAAGACCGCATCCGCTCTGATCCGATCGAACCCCATTCCAGACCGGACGTGGTCTCATTTTAATGTAACCGTTTAGACGCTCAACAGCAATGAGGACTGATGTGGACTAATTTCTTTTGGTTCCACCAATAATCCGCAGGATGTCGCGGTGGCGTCACCGATTTAGCGCCACAATGCGGGTTATAATGCTACTAGGCAAGCTCGTTCTTATGGTAGCTGCTGTCTAGCTTCCGCTGAATGGATTGATCGCTCCAAATATGTATGAGATCGAAAACAACCATGTCCGTGAACATATCCTTCACCATATTGGAATAATGAAAATAAGCCAAGAGAAAATACTATAAAACTGACAATCCAAACGACATTAATTCCCGCGAAAATCCACGGGTTTATAATGAAAGGAAGTATTGCCGAAGTACCATATCCAATACGCATGCGTGTAGGTAAAAAAAATTAGTCCAGATAAGACCGCATTAGGCCCGATCGCGTTTAGACGACTAAATTTGATCCGGATGAATCCGGATTAGCCCCGATGGAACCAGCAAAAGAGGTGCAGGACCACTTGAAGACCCGATGGGACCACATGAGACCCGATCAGTTTGCGTTTACACCAGGGAAGTTTAGACCGCATTCGGATTCGATCGGATCTCATCGGGCCTTTTTTCTGTCGTCTAAACGGCCCTACTGGTAGGGTATATGCTTTGGTCATTCTCCTTGCAAATCAGTTATCTCAAATTAAAATTGGTATTGCTTATCCTCCCGTATTTTTGGAATTGATATTTGGCTTGCTGCAGGTGGATGGCATTGCTGGCCAGTTACATAACTATACTTGCTAACAGCAATGAATTTTGTGTGTGATCTTGATATTTCCAATCGAAAGGATCTGCCTGGACATTTTAGAATTTACTCATTATCAATCGGTGGTAGAGAAAATTCCATGTTTGCTGCCAAAGTGCAATGGTTATTTCGTGAACCGTTTTAAGTTCACGTTTGCCTTCCAAGTTGCAAAAATTGCAAAAAAGATCAAATGGTCACTAACATTACCCATCACAAAAAATGTTATACACGAGATGCTGTTGCTCATCAACGTGTACAATTTCTGTTACATCCCAGAGCTGACCTCTTTTGAAGAACTCCCTAACTAAACAGGAGTGACTGGCATCAAGAATTGACAGAACTCTGCAAATAAGTAATTTCTATTGCTGCCGGTGCTGAACAGTAAAATAAAGCTTGACAATATAACAATGTTTAATACCTTTAGGTCAAGCGACAACCACTTTTTGATTAAAATTTTCATTTTGTCACAGCTCCTTTCTGGTCAGAGTGATAGAAATGACTTGTTTACAGAGCGCTTTCATGATTGGCCTTTGGGCCTTAGCCCTCTTGTTTTGAGGCTTAAGTGCTTACGTCTAATCCAAACTCTGAATCTTATTCCACCTGTTGAGCATGTACAGTTATAACTCCCTGCATCGTCTAACTCTGCTATCCATGAGATTGTGTAGAGAAGTATCCCTTTCGCATTCTTCCCATAAGATACATTGAATTTAGACTGAAATTTTGGAATTACACCATCATCCTCGGACATCACGGCTTCATCATTCTTCCAGTAGACCACATCCGTTTTTTCGTTGACCGCAGACAAATCACATTTGAGTGTTATCTTTTCCCCAACTGTAACTATATGTTTGGTATCCGCTGTTTGTCCATCTAAATATTTCTCCTGACATGTTGCAGAACAATTTACTGAAAGAAACAAGAAAAGCATTGTATGGTTGTTGCTTTGACTTTTTGTTACAATTGACAGATTATTTCATTAGTACCATTGAAATGACGATCGTATAAAAATTAACCTGTAACATTAAAAAAAACTCCTGCCCATATGCATGTACAGTAGAACCTCTCTATTGAGGACACCTTCGGGACTGACAAGTGCTGTCCTTAATAGAGAGGTGTCCTGATTAGAGAGGTCAATTTGAATGGAAACAACCAATTTGTGACTAAAATGAATGTCCCTAATACAGAGGTTGTCCTTGATAGAGAGATGTCCGCTAAGGGAGGTTCCACTGTATCACCAATTTTTATATAAGTTGCCTTCTTTCAACCCCAATGTTGCATTTTTCCAATGGATTGTTATGGTTTTGGGTATCAAAATGAGCCTATGCTCTCCCCTTAAAGAATAACCATGTACATTGTATTATTGTAAAGCGCAAAATTTTTGGGGCTTTTTATATTTTGCGGATTTTACAAATAACCTCAATTCACAAATTGGAAAAACTGAAGGAAATTTTGTTATCGCAAATAGCAATAATAAAATGTTGTTTAAATTTGGCATATTACAGTAATAGGTACTTGACTTAAAAGCAGTACGTTTGCCTTCCCTCAAATGCAAATGCAAATCATCTGCATGACATATTTCCCAATTTTTTATTTGACCTATTTTTTAACGTCACGAACGTCGAACTCGAAATAAGGTGGCCTGTTTGTCAATTTTTGTCCACAACTTTTCAGCGGAAACCAGTATGTGCATGTTGTGGGTATTCCCAAGATCATTCAAAGTGAAAGTAGATATCTTTTCTGGTTAATTAAAACTTTTGCTGCCCTTGACCCACGAAGTGGTATGCAAAACGACACCGCCAAAGCAGTTTACTTTTGACTCGATATACACCAAGTCACTTTACTGTCATCTTTTAACATGTTTGTGACAAGACAGTATAAAAACATGGCTAAATTTAGCACAAAGTATTCTGCATTTAAATAAGAGGACGACCCCTGAGGTTGACCATGTCTACTCACCATTTTGAATCAAAAGCACCAGGCCAACGCCCAGCGTAAAAATCCTCACCAAACACATCTCAGTTGATGTAATGGTGTGTTTCATGTATGCCCAGCTGGTTGTCTACTTCCTGGTTGCTCTGTTTCTGATTGGTGAGGTATTGAGGTCAGGTGACATGCCACCATTCACTCGAGCGTGCTAGGAAGAAGACAGGCAAACATTTCACAAAAATTGTGGTACTATTCCCCCCCAGTTATATGGCAAGGCTTAACCCGCAGGCCATGGAGGACTCCCTTTATGGGCGAATGGCTGGCGCGATGTCTCCAGGCAACGTTGAGTGCGGTTACAACTTGGATGAGCGTATAACACACAGGTTGCATGTATAAATCATTGAGCGGTTATCTGGACTTGGGCCAAGTTATGGGCATTGCCTTAAAAAAACCGTCTGGACAATTTTTGCATTTTTCTTTGTTTGATCATCATTAGAAATATGTAAGCAAGCCGACATATACATGTGTAGTTCATAACTGCTGTAACACTATAGATAAGTTGCAGTAAATAGATCAGAGCAAGTATAATTTTCCTGTGTTATAATTTAGAAGGGGGTGTTTGTAACTACAGTAAAGACAAGGTTGGGGGGCACCAAAGCTTTGGGGCGCATGGGTTTTTGCCAAATTTTGCTGAATGTTCTTTGGATTTTTTGGAAAGAAATAGACATTACTGCGAAACAAAATGAATATGACTCAACTAGTCATGCTTTCAGAGTACAGTAGAACCTCTCTATTAAGGACACCCTCAGGACTGACAAGTTCTGTCATTAATAGAGAGGTCAAATTGAATCGAAACAGCCAATTTGGGAGTAAACCTAGTGTCCTTAATAGAGAGGGTGTCCTTAATAAAGAGGTGTCCGCTAAAGGAAGGTTCCACTGTACTTAAAAAAGGGGATTAGAAAAATCGGGGCATCAGTGAAACTGATTATATCAGATGGTCACAAAGGAGTACACAATTACAAACGAAATTGTGTAAGAAGACAGGGAAGTGCAATTTAGATATTTCTCACCCATGACTGTATTCATATTTGCCACATTGGCTACAATTCTTAGGCTAAAGCGTCGAGTATTTTTGAACAGGTAAGAATTTCAAACAGGGAAGTGACATGTGATAGCGCCAAAGGCAAAGTCGTGGTGTTTTCCCAAAAATACAATAACACCACCGAAAATAGAATCGTGATTGAATTGTGATGGAATTTTGGAGTAGTCCTTTTGTCTGGCACTGTCTTTTTACATCAAGTTTTGAAACAGCCCTTTTTCACAATATTACATTTAGGCCACACTTTTTTGATAAGTTGGGATTGCGAAACTTATCCAAAACCTATGTGGGTGGGGCGGGAATAAAAAAATTAAATGAATATTTTTCTTCAATCTCAAAACCTATGTGGGGCAGGAATTTAAAAAAATTCCATCAGACTCAAAATCTAAGTGGGGTGGGGGAAAAAGAATAAAAACATGCTTATTTTATATCAATTTTACTCTGATCACACAAGGGGGATAAAAATTGGTTAAAATTGGTCGTTGGTAAAAATATTATTTCATTTCTCTCTGTTTTATGGTCGGGGAGAATTGAAAAGTCTGTCAAAAACTGCCGTTGGGACTTTCTTTTTTTCCCCAGGGGGATGCGTATTCCAACAAATAAAAGAAATGTGGCCTCATGGGACATAAGTGATACCGACCTTTATGTTCCCTAAAGTAATGTACGTGTAGAAATTGGTGTGCACTCGAGGCGACGCAAAAGTTGCTTACACACATAGGGTGTGTTTTTCTGGACATTTATGATTTTTTCAATGGGGCGTTGCCGATTGCTGTTTTAGTGGTGGCAGTAAGGTTGAATTGGACAGAATTTGAATGAGGAACAGGGTTTAGGCGTGCCATGTCACACCAAAGAACCATTAGGTGTTAAATGAGGGATAAGATTTAGGCCTATCCATATCACAGGGAAGGACCATGATATGTCACTTAAATGAGAAACAGGCTTTAGGCCTACTTATATCTCACTGAAGGACCATGGGATGTCACTTAAATGAGGAACAGGCTTTAGGCATACCTATGCTACACCAAAGGACCATAAGCTGTCACTTAAATTATGAACAGGCGTACTTTTATCACACCAGAGGACCATTGAATGTCACTTAAGTGAAAATAGGATTCAGACCCAATACATATACCATATCCGAGGCTTTAGGCCTACTATACTGTACCTGACACGTAGCCTACTTATAGCATCAGACTGTTGATAATGCAATCAGAAGGTGAAGCAGGCTTTTTGTCCATAACACACCTACCTGATGGGCATCCGAAAGACCTCAAAATGAGACCGCTTCCAATAACGTTAGCAATCCACAAGACCAACTCCACCTTAATCAAATTTTGGAGGTACCTAAACTAGACGACAAATTTAGCAATGACTCAGTGACGTTTTAGTTTTGTCCAGGATAGCTAGCCCACATCGCATACAACCACACACTCTGAATAACATGACAATCCATTCAAAATAATAGATGTACCGTATGTTCCTTGGAATTAGGGCATGTCGCATATGGGTCTTGTACTTGATACCAACCATTCAGCTGTGAATTTAAAGTGTATTCAGCAGTGAATTTTAATGATTTATCATATTTTTTCTCTATGTTCATGATATGTGATGGGACATGTGGCCACTGTTACTTGGGTGGAGTCGGCATCGGTGAGAAGAGGTACTTGAATCATAGTGAAATGTGACCTATTTTTTAATTTTTTATTTAAGAAATTAAAGGGACAATTTGGGCGTGGTAGTTACCTGGCCAGGAGGATAATGTCTCTGCTTGCCACCATGCACCACCAGTAGTAGTAACACACAGATGCTGAGTTCTAATAATGATTTTGGACAATGATTCGAGGCAGTTTTGGACATAGCAAGTGAGTTTCAGGCAGACCTGTGGTTACATCCCATTCTAGTGCATTGTTTATTGCAGTTCAATGACTTTTCAATTACCTGTTTGGAGAAGTAACAGTCCTGCTGGAAGCCAGTTTTGTATGAAAAATCAACATATCTCGTGCCTAGTTTGTCCCTTTAAGACCACAATTGTGGGTCTCATGACTTGAATGGAGATGTTGAGGGTGGAGCTAAAGTGAAGGCCCCAAACCTGTGGCCCCTGGCCGAAGGTTTCGGTGAGATTTTGCGCTCCATTCTACAGAGACCTAACAGAGCCGTGTTAATTTCACTTCACCTAAAATTTAATTTCGATTTTAAACAGAATAAATAATCTCTCTACAATCAAGGTGTGTTGGAATAGTTAACAAGGAGTTTTTAATCCGCCCAGGGATTCTGTGAAATGTGTCTGATTAAAAGGTTTAAGCCAATTTATCAGAATTGTTGCTCTGATCTTAGTTGTGAAAAGTGACAATCCCATGGTCACAAGCAATGTGGCGATGTTCAGAACCCATTCCGTTCAGGTCAGGTGTCCAACACTAAATGACCATTAGACAACCCCGTTCCTCTTAACCTCTTTAGTAGTATGCATGGTTTGTAGAAGATACAATGTCTAGTTTTCTTATTGCACATGACTTTAGAGAAATCAACTCTGATTTCTCTAAGATATTAGCACTTATGCCAGTTTTTCTGTTTGGTGTCTGATAATCCTAAAGTCTCCCGACTTCATGAGGGAGGTGGGATATGGATGCAAAGCGCGGAGAGATCAGCATGATCTATTCTTGATTTATTCGTGATTAAATGACCCGATAAAGAAATTTAAATATTTGAATGAAAAAAGAGAACATCTACAAACTAGTTATCAAATTGTACCCACCGGCTATATTCCAACATCGAAATATCCTCAATTGATAAGGTTAGAATACACATGAAAGATTTTCACAAATGGCACCGGTACAATTTGGCCAATTGTGATAAAATGTTTGTTGGTTTTTTGCTCATTAGTTTAATTGGCCATGGAGATTTTTACATGAAGAATTACATACGACCTGCCTTGACTCTCGAGTTACACTGGAGTTGTCCAAAATTTCATTCTTTGCCGAGGAATTGAGCAAGATTTTGTAGTTGTGAAAAGTTAAAGATGGAACTATCGATGCTGATGGTCACTTTGATATTTCTGATCAAGATAAAAGGTAAGTTGAAAATTCTTTGTGAATTATTTCCAAGTATGTTTGTGTACTTCTTTGGGGCTTTGAATAGAAAATTCTGAGGCGTTGGCATGAAGTCAATAGTATTAGAATAATGCAGTCTGGGAAAGGTGGGAATAACCAGCCAGAATCCAGGGAAAACAATGCGTTTTGCCATGAATCATGCCTAAAGCTCAGCCCCAGGAAACCGAGCATTCAGAATAATAAAACGGTTTTCTGTTGTATTTTAAATATCACCGAAGGACTATGGCTACGCATTACACCGTGGGACCGGTGTAAAATGTCCTAGGATAGAATGTTAGGCAAAGGAAACAAATGATTTTATTATGTGCTTTAATCTCCGACCTATTAACGGTCATGGCCTCTATAGAACCAGACAGTAAAATACAATAGGATCGTACACTTTTTCCAGGGGGACATTTTCTTCGTTGATACCGCCATGTGCTGGCGCGGCAAACCCATGAAGCACTCCAACAACCTAGCTTCACTGTGAAACTAAAATGCCAATCGTACATTTATTACGATTGTCACAAACCAAGTGCTGCAGCGATTCGAACGGACGGCTTGTTTTAGTTACTAACTGCGTTTATTGCGAAACAGCTGTTCCTGTTATCTTGCATGTCCAACTGTATGGGCCACGCCCGGTGGGCGTCCGATGACAAAGGTATTGTACGTGTGCTCAACGCAACACGGCCAAACGGGGCGAGGTAAACGAGACCAAGGCATATACGTCTATGGTCTAAACCACTCACCAAGTAAAAGGGGTGACAGCTAGTGTGGTATGTGGCAACGATTGTTTGGAGGAGACTACGTTAGAAAGCACCAGCTGATTGATGCTCTTACTGCCTATCAGACACCGCAGCCGGCTAGTAAGAAATGCTCAAAATGTACTTGTAATCAGATAATAGTAATAGAAGAATTTATATAGCGCCGCTTTACAATACATACATAGATATAAGACAATTTAACCATAAAACACATTGAATAAAGCACCATCTAGTGGAAATATAGGTTAAAAAGGTGCGTCTTTAAACATTTTTTTTAAATGCCATTGTTTTCGACAATCTAATTTTTTCTGGCAATTTGTTCCAGAGCTGTTGGGCGCTGACACTGTACGCCCTATCTCCGGCTGTCTTCTTCTTGGACTTACAGTGAGTAAGTCTCGGTGCCGCTTCTGCCCTGGTTGTTCTCTGGGTGGAAAGAAGCGGCAGCCGAAGATAGGCATGGCCACCGTCATACACAGCTCTGTAAGCAAAGGTTAAAAGTTTAAATTGAGTTCTAGCATGAACTGGTAGCCAGTGAAGTTGACGGAGGACAGGAGTTATATGGTCTCTTCTCTTGGTGTTGGTAACCAGTCGTGCAGCTTGATTTTGAATTTTCTGCAGGCGGTTGAGGTCATAATTTGGCAAACCAAAGTACAACGAATTGCAAAAGTCCAATTAAGCTGTAATAAAAGCATGGGTTAAGGTAACTAAAAGTCCGGCAGGGAGATATCTTTTAGATGAAGCAACTATGTGAATTTTATTCTCGGTAGAAAGGTAAAGATGGTTTTCAAAATTACTGTAAAAACTGTTCTAAGGTGCCAACAAATGGCAAAAGGTGTACACTAGAAAACCACAAGGGAGAAACGTTTAATGTCTGTGCTCCTGAACGTCTTGTTGCCTCGCTCAAAGATCTCCCCAGTGATGCACAATTTCTCCGCAACAATGGATTTAAACCCAGTAAAATCACAGCTTTGATTTGCTGTTGTGAACAAATCTATTATCAAGTCAATCTGCATTCAGCAACTTCAACTAGACTACACTCTACAGTCCTGCAAGTTTTGTATTGTCTAAATTTGGGAAGTCACTTCCAATCCGAAGCCTCTACAGTCCTGCAAGTTTTGTATCGTCTAAATTTGGGAAGTCACTTCCAATCCAAAGCCTCTACAGTCCTGCAAGTTTTGTCTTGTCTAAATTTGGGAAGTCACTTCCAATCCAAAGCCTCTACAGTCCTGCAAGTTTTGTATCGTCTAAATTTGGGAAGTCACTTCCAATCCAAAGCCTCTACAGTCCTGCAAGTTTTGTATTGTCTAAATTTGGGAAGTCACTTCCAATCCAAAGCCTCTACAGTCCTGCAAGTTTTGTATTGTCTAAATTTGGGAAGTCACTTCCAATCCAAAGCCTCTACAGTCCTGCAAGTTTTGTATCATCTAAATTTGGGAAGTCACTTCCAATCCAAAGCCTCTACAGTCCTGCAAGTTTTGTCTCGTCTAAATTTGGGAAGTCACTTCCAATCCAAAGCCTCTACAGTCCTGCAAGTTTTGTCTTGTCTAAATTTGGGAAGTCACTTCCAATCCAAAGCCTCTACAGTCCTGCAAGTTTTGTATCGTCTAAATTTGGGAAGTCACTTCCAATCCAAAGCCTCTACAGTCCTGCAAGTTTTGTATCGTCTAAATTTGGGAAGTCACTTCCAATCCAAAGCCTCTACAGTCCTGCAAGTTTTGTCTTGCCTAAATTTGGGAAGTCACTTCCAATCCAAAGCCTCTACAGTCCTGCAAGTTTTGTATCGTCTAAATTTGGGAAGTCACTTCCAATCCAAAGCCTCTACAGTCCTGCAAGTTTTGTCTTGTCTAAATTTGGGAAGTCACTTCCAATCCAAAGCCTCTACAGTCCTGCAAGTTTTGTATCGTCTAAATTTGGGAAGTCACTTCCAATCCAAAGCCTCTACAGTCCTGCAAGTTTTGTATCGTCTAAATTTGGGAAGTCACTTCCAATCCAAAGCCTCTACAGTCCTGCAAGTTTTGTCTCGTCTAAATTTGGGAAGTCACTTCCAATCCAAAGCCTCTACAGTCCTGCAAGTTTTGTCTTGTCTAAATTTGGGAAGTCACTTCCAATCCAAAGCCTCTACAGTCCTGCAAGTTTTGTATTGTCTAAATTTGGGAAGTCACTTACAATCCAAAGCCTCTACAGTCCTGCAAGTTTTGTATTGTCTAAATTTGGGAAGTCACTTCCAATCCAAAGCCTCTTCAGTCCTGCAAGTTTTGTATTGTCTAAATTTGGGAAGTCACTTCCAATCCAAAGCCTCTACAGTCCTGCAAGTTTTGTATTGTCTAAATTTGGGAAGTCACTTCCAATCCAAAGCCTCTACAGTCCTGCAAGTTTTGTCTTGTCTAAATTTGGGAAGTCACTTCCAATCCAAAGCCTCAGTAGGATTTGCAATCAGAGCTCTTCCAACGGATTTGCTAATTTTCACAGCAGTCGTTATTGATATGTTCAGTTTCTGCAGTTTTGGGTAGAGATGAAATATACTTGCAAAGTTACGGATTTTATATGCCCAGCCTGATGTTATACTACAATTATCCTCAACAAAAGAGTTGAATGATTTGCTGTCGGATAGTTGGAATAATTTTTCCATCCACAAACCCATCAGAACAGAATCCTTCTGAATTGCTTGGTGTTCGTATGTGATATAGTTCTCCCCATCGAATATGATTTTCTGAATGACGTTAACATCACTTTCATCAGGCCTAAAGGGTACAACATATCCATCATCTACTGCGTCTTCTCTCACGTGTAATTTTAGTTCATCTAGTAAAGGCTGACCGCGGAGAATTTCCAGTGGTTTCTCAGTAGCCGATTTCCTCCTGCTCTCGCCTATAGTGAATTTGAACTGTCCGGGTTTTTTGGTAAACGTTTGAACTTATCCTGTTGAAATCCGAGAGCAGCAAGTTCCCCTTTTGTTTTATAAATCTCTTTAAGGTTTGCATAATAATGCATAGACGCTCGATGGAAATCGATTTGCTCCTGAATAGCGCGCAAATCGTACAAGTTTGCAGCAACTTGTAATGGAACTGGTGGTGTAAAATTATCCCAATCCATATCCAATTCTTTATCGTCAATCTTACATTCTTCCATAGTGTCTGATAAACCAGATGATGTGGCCATTTTGGTGTCGTAGATCGAAATGACTAATAAGGTTTTACGTGGGATGTTGTCCTATTCACTCGAGTTAGTCTCGGGGACTGCATGAATCTGCTGTGTTGTTCTTTGTGTACCAGATCATGAAGACTGCCCAGCCTATTTAAAGAAACCCTGTCGTGACCCAAGTCTTTATTTCACCTGGCTGAACGTAGTAAAAATAACTAAATTGGAGATTACCTCTTACGCAGTTCATTGACTGGAGCCAGTAATGTTATGCAACGTTATGCAATGTTAGCCAAATGAACAGCTCACTGCAGCAACTACCTAGGGGACCTTGAAACTGCTAATATCTAACAAAGGAAACTTATTCCCGCCTTAGGTTTTAACCGGGCCGTTCAAAACTCCCCATTTTTATAAGCGTTTCTCGATAGCTTCCCTTTAATGTGAATGGTGTGGCTCCCCTCTTATGAGGTTGATCAATGAAATCTGAATAATCAAAGATATTCCTGTTTAATTCATGTTCCAAGCGCACTTGAGTTTTGGGTGCCATGCATACAACAGTGTTCAGGTAGCCAGTAGCACATGTATACTCCTATGCCAGCCTCAAAAGCCCATTCTAATATTGGCCCTGCATAGAATCAAAAACAAAAAAGACTACTCTTGATTACTTCTTGATATAATAAGTATGTAAAAATTGCAACCTGGTCATGTAAGATAAGAATGTTTGAATATGCCTTTTTTACAATATCCTTTATTTTCCAGTTCTGAGCACTTCCACTGTCCCAAGAAATGTATTTCCCAACACACCAACTGCACAAACTCGGGGCAGTTCAGTTCCTTACTTTGATAGGACTCCAACATTCGTTCAAGGTAAGCAAATTTAGGAAAATGGTGTGAGCATTGTTTTCATGGTAATAAGAAATACACATAGCTGTTAGGCAGGTATGCATGCAAATGTGATAAAACATGGTGTTATAGTTCTTGGTCACCCATACACCAATTAACTACTCTCGGCAATAACTTTGGTGATGGGGTGGGCAATATGGGATGGAATACGTCGACCCCAACTCCGTAAGTGATCTTCCTTAACAGAGACGCCTCTACGTGGCAGTCTGGTATACCCTTTGAACAACATACAGCATTGGTGAAGTTGGTAGGCAGTATATTTTATTTCATAACTGAAAACACAAAAATTTGAATTGAAATTCATTGCCAGCATATCAACTGCATTATTATGACAGTTTAAAATTTTTTTTACCTGAGCCATGAAATCATACCATGAGTACAGACAGCATAGGCCTTTAGGGACAAAATGTCAAAGCGGTGTACTGATAACAGAAGTTTTAGAATTGTATAGTCATGACCCATTTGGGACCAAAATGACTGTCTCTATAAAAGAGAGTGTCCTACTAAGGGAGGTTCCACTGTATTTTAAGAAAGTTTTGCTAATAACAAAAGTAAAGAGGCAAGAAAATGTGCAGTTTTGCAAGTCTGTATAGTAGTTAGTTTATACCACTCTAAACTAACCATACCTCATTGTCTATGACACCTTATAAATGGCTGGAAATAGATGACCTGGCAAAATTTATTGGGACAGGAGAACTTATTTGGAATACAAAAAAAAGTAATTGTTGTGCTCCAGTTTTGCAAGTTCTATGTTCTTTGGATAACGCTCTTCCCAGTCACAAAATGTAATTTAAAAAGTTGGTGATAGCAGGTAAATTTCAGGCTTGAAAATAGCTGGAGTGTTCTTTTTTGGTCCGTTGAGTTGGCTTTGAGTCTCTCCAAGGGTATGGACCTTATCATTGGGAGTGATTTCAGCTGTCCAAAGGACATATTAAGGGAAGCGATGAGGCATGATCGAGTGTGATTGCTCCTATGACGAAGAGTCTTATGTCTTATGGCTGGTTGTGATTGATGTGACCACACTGACAGGTTGTGCCAGTGAAAACCAGACGTGTATTTTGGCCATCTTATTCAATATCCTGGAGATATGAAATAATATATCCATTGATTGCATTATCATATTTACCGAGAAGAATTTGGTACTCCTAGAGGTGGATTGGCGAATTAGTTTCCACCACTTTTTGTGGAGATGGGACACAAGAGTCCCTTTAAATGCAAATGCCTCAATTTCTAAATTGTAAACATTAATAGCTTTTGAAGCTTAAACCAACTTTAAAAGTGTGCAATTTGCTGCACTAAAAGAAGTGTAATTTATTTCCATGTTTTTGGGTCAAAGATCTTGAGAAGGAAATCTCATTTTTCATTACAGGTATTACCATTGCCATGATCATCATAACAGTAATCTTGATCATCATATTAATATTTCTGGTTTTCAAACTATGGTAAGTTTAACAAAATATACAATTGGCAGGGATGGATCCTGGGGTTGCCCCCCCCCCCCCCCCCCCCATTGGAAAAAAGCTTTAAATTTGAATTAAAATAAAGAATTTTTGTAACTTTACGCTAAAATTGGACGAGGAGCCCTCTCTTTTCTCAGGAAGCAATACAACTGCCAATGACATTTTCTGTGGGTGATGTAACATGGAGGTTAGCTCCAAGATCAACCAATACCACCACACCTTGCCCAGAACATCAAAACAATCATTGATGGATTATCACTGATGTCTGAGGGTTTGATGGGTGACCAATGAAACCCATTTATTAACCTGCTTGGGGGCCAAACCTGTCCAAAGATTTAAATGGCTGTTGAGAAATAACTAATGCAGGTAATAAAGTCAAACCAACTAGAAACAAAATTATTTGATTTCAGCTACATCTGGCAGAAATGTAGTGAACTTATGATATGATAGCTATTCGAAATCAAAAGTATGTCATCTTTTCTGTGACACCTGGTACAAATTCATTATTTTGAGAACCAAGCCAATTTAATATCTTAACTCAGTAAACTTAGTACTTTTTTTCACCAACAGGAGGTCGGGTCTGGTTCGATTTGGCAAGCACCGCCACAACTACAGTACCCCAGACATCCCATTGAACACACATGGATCAGAATTTGCTGCAAATTATGAAACGAATTTCGGGCCACAATATGAGAATGTAAGCGGACCTGCTTCTCATACGAACAATACGATAGCCGTTGACGATATGTTTCCGAAAGCCTTGATTGACTCACGATATGAAGTCAGGGAACTGGAGGAGCAGGAGGAGGAGGAACAAGAGCAGGGGTCTATTCACAACGACCAAGATGAAAATGACATTGGATGGCGTATTTCTGAAAATGGGACAGAAGAGGATGAGACTCGGTCGCTAGCCTCGACAGATGGGCAGGGTCCAGACAGTCAGAATGAAGGTGGATCGGCAGCCTTTTCTACAGAGGAAACCAGTGAAATATAGATTGGCTAATCAGAATCTTGCATGACCAAGATGAAGTACATGTAGTGATTAGTCAGCGTATCATTTCAGAAAATGCATCGCGAGAGGAGGATTTTTGTTCAGCAGTCTCTGCAAATGGGATCGGCAGGACGGTCAGAATGAAGTTGAATCTGCAACATCTTCTGATCAGGGAACAAATAAAATATAGGTTATTCTAATAAGAAGCTTGCGTGGTCTTGAGTGAATTGACAAATATGAAATTGGTTTTGCTGTGAACCAGCCGAATAGTAAAAAAGTATTATCAAATAGTTATTGTTACTTGTTACTGATTTTAAGGGTGTGGCGAGGGACTCTGTCGGTTGTCCAATGGGCAAGTAGGATCATGTCCCACTCTTTAGAAATGAGTTGTTAATTCTTCATGTCTCGCAAGACAAGAGAAATGTTACACTTAAAAACATTAAACCCGATGTGAAACTGGCCAATGCACATAGTGTTGACGTTACATCACCTCAGGACACTCAACCTTTTACAGAAACTGTAACTGATAATGTATGATTACAATTATATTATATTTATCAAGGAAATCTTCATTACATTTGTACAGTGACAGTCCCAATAACAATTTACATCCCTGTATGTTATGCGTAATGTTTTAGTTACTTGTACACACACAATGCACTTCATTTAATGTATGCTCCGACCACGAGTTCACAGTCATGACTTGGACTGAATGTAGTTTAATAGGCCTAGATTGGAAGTGGCTAATTAATTAAAACATTTGTATTTGTAAACTAAGTACATTGTATTGGTCAAGAAGAATAAAATCCTGGTGTCTATTAATTATATGAGTGTTTCATTTCAGGCATTTGCCTGAGTAGAAGAAGAACATCATGTGTCTTGAACACAACACCAGGACCCTTCTGACTCGAGCTTATGTCTCAATGTGCACTTGAAGACAGGCCCAGACAACTGGGCACAAGTCCACAACTAGGCAACTCAAGTAGCCTTCCTGAAGAAGCTTATTTTCTGAGGTGGCTCACACAGCCCACGTACCTCATGTTCCCGGGACAGCATCAGGACCCTCCTGCCTCTGAAAGAGTTTCTATCTAATTGTGCTCTTGAAGACGGGCGCTAGTACACAACCTAGCAACTCAAGTAGCCTCCTTGAAGTAGCTATGTACCTGAGGTAGCTCACATACCTCGCGAAGTACCTCATGTATGTACCCAGGACAGCTTCAGGACCCTCCTGCCTCTGAAAGAGTTTCTATCTATTTGTGCTCTTGAAGACAGGTCCAAGTACAAAACTTAGCAACTCGAGTAGCCTCCTTGAAGTAACCTATTTTCTGAGGTAGCTCACATATCAAAATTTACAAAAGACAGGGACTACTAGTATTCCTCTTGCTACACCAGTCCGCATAGGCTGTGAAAGACGGGATTATACCTTCTCAGTGCTACACCAACCACACCAGTTGTAAACGACAGGGGACCAAGCTGTTGAAGGTGGGGAATATTCCTCCTGCTACACCAATCATTTGCTGTGAAGGACAAGGGACAATACCACCGGTTGTGAAAGACAGGTTTGTATACCACCAGCCAATGTTTGCGAGACGTAGTGGACTACACCTGCTGCTGCACAAGCCAGATGTTGTTAGATACCAGGGACTATAACTGTCGTTACAAACTACAGGATGTTAGAGACACGGGACCAAGTTGGGAAGAACATAGGAAGTATTCCTCCTGCTATACCAGCCGCAAGTTGTGAAATACTGCCAACTATTCCTCTCTTGCTGCACCAGCCATACGTTCTTAAAGACCAGGGACTATTCCTCCTGCTACACCCAGCCATATTGTGACAGTACTAGGTCCCTCCTGCTACTCTAGCTACCGGTTATGAGAGACGGTGAACTACTGCCCGCATTGTGAACGACAGGGGCTAATTCCTCCTGCTACAAAACTCACAAGTTACGAAAGACAGGAGATTGTATATTCCTTCTGCGTCATGCTAGTAAGCCACAATTAAGGAACAGCAGGTCACTATTCCTCCTGCTACACCAGCCGCTTGTTGTGAAAGACATGGGACTATACCACCGGTTGCGAAAGACACCGGTTTATCATACCTCCTGCTCGATCAGCCACATGATATGACTGAGAGACCGGGAACTGATCCTCGTGCTACACCAGTCACACGCTGTATAGAGGCAGAGGTTGCTTTACGTGCCACTAGTTATGAGAGACAATGTTCTATACAACATGCGTCACCACCGAGAGGCAGGAACAGAGAGTGACAGGGAGACACATTTTGAAATAAAGGTTCTTCTCCTGCTACACAAGTCGCAATGTGTCAAAGACAGGGAACTATTCCTCCGGCTTGTCAAAGACCGGGGAATATTCCTTCTGCTACACCAGCAACAGGTTAAGGCAGGGACTATTCTTCCTGTTACACCTGTCGCCAGTTGCGAAAGATCGCTGCAAATTGAAACTATTTCCCCCGGCTAACCCCATCCACCGGTTGTGAAAGGAACTTTACCACTGGTTGTGAAGGACAAGGGACAATACCACCGGTTGTGAAAGACAGGTTAGTATACCACCAGCTAAAGTTTGCGAGACGTAGTGGACTACACCTCCTGCTGCACAGGCCAGATGCTGTTAGAGACCTGGGACTATAACTGTCGTTACAAACTACAGATTGTGAGAGACAGTGTTGGGAAGAACATAGGAAGTATTCCTCCTGCTATATCAGCCGCAAGTTGTGAAATACTGGCAACTATTCCTCTCTTGCTGCACCAGCCATACGTTCTTAAAGACCAGCGACTATTCCTCCTGCTACACCCAGCCGTATTGTGGCAGTCATAGGTCTCTCTTGCTACTCTAGCTACCGGTTATGAGAGACGGTGAACTGCTGCCCGCATTGTGAACGACAGGGGCTAATTTCTCCTGCTACACGAATCACAAGTTACGAAAGACAGGAGATTGTATATTCCTTCTGCGTCATGCTAGTAAGCCAGAATTAAAGAACAGCAGGGGACTATTCCTCCTGCTACACCAGCCGCTTGTTGTGAATGACAAGAGACTATACCACCGGTTGTGACCTGGACAAATTGGAAAGGACAATGAAAGCTGAACTGAGGAAAAGATTGCAACAGTACAATTGTATGTCAAACTGGCAAGACAGAGAAATGTTGTGATGATGTCTTCATACGGCCAACTGATTGTTAAACCCGATGCCTTGACGACTTCGTCTCCCGCCTTTCACAGCCTGCGGACAGGCCACAAGAGGAAGAATTCCTTGTCATTCGTAAATAACGGCTCGTGTAGTTGACATAATATAACCCGATGTCGTTTGCAATATGTGACTGGTGTCGCAGGAGAAATAGTCCCTGGTCTTTCACGGATTGGTCCCCTGGCTCTTACAACCTGTATATATATATATATGGTGAGGAAGGAGGTATAGTCCCCTGTCTCTCACAACCTGAGGCTGCCGAAGCAGGAGGAGGTATAAACCTGTCTTTCAAAACGGGTGGTCTAATTCCCTGTTTCACAACGACTGGTACTGTGGGAGGAATAGCCCCAATGCATTTTACAACTTGGTCCAGTGTCTCCAGTGCTGGTGAAGCGGGACATATTGTCCCAGACAGCAAGCACTAGTGGGCGAATGGTGGCAAATGAGTGGAGCTAGGGGCAGCGACAGCCGACCCAAAGTGTAACAGAAGGAATGTTCCCCCGTCGTTCGTATTTTGCGGCTAGTGTAGTAGGAGAAATACCTACCTTTCTTTCACAACTCGGTCCCGTCGCTCACAACCTGTAGCTGGTGACGCATGGAGTACATGTCTGATATTTTGTCTCTAACCAGTGACACTTGAAGCAACCTGTCTCTACAATATATGACTAATCAGTCTGAGGTTCTGTTCCCTGTCACTCACAACCTTCGGCTGGCCGGTGAAGCAAGAAGTATAAACCCTCGTTTTTCACAACCATTGGTAAAGACGCTTGTCTTTCTTTTTTGGTGTAGCAGGAGAAATAGTCCCCAATCTTTCCAAAATTGCAGCTGATGTAGCAGGAGGAATACTCCCCGTCCTTCTATGCTTCCTGTCTCTCACAACCTATAGCTGGAGACGCTAAAGTTGGAATAGTCCCATCTTGCACAACTTGGTACCTTGTCTCTTAATATGTAAAGAGCAATCTCTAGTGAACTCACACAACTGTTTGACATGGGGGAGCCCCCCAAACCCCTGTCCTTCTGACATATATAGCTAAACCAAGCATTAGTTGGCCAATGGTGACAAATAAGTCAAGCAAGGCACTTGTGGGGCAGTGGCAGCCCCCAATGTCCCACAGGTAACGGAGCACCATAACCATAGTTGGTCTGCTGGTGTGTGCCACTAGTGGCCAGGTCTGTGACCCCTTATCAGCCCCCAATGGCCCACAGGTGAAGGAGCACCATAACCACAGCTAGTCCACTGGTGTGTGCAACTGGCGGCCAGATCTGTGACCCCTTAAATCAGCCTCCAGTGGCCAACCATTCTTGCTGTCTGGGCAGGTACGTCAGATGTGTGAGCTAAGCTGTGTACTTCGGTACAGCCAGATAGAAACTCTCTGACCAGACGCAGAAGGGTTCTGATGCTGTCGTGGGCACACAAGCTATTTCAGGTAAGTGAGCTACCTCCGGAAATACGCTGTAGGCTACTTAGAGTTGCCTAGTTGTGGCCCATACATTCTTGCTGTTTGGGTCAAGCACCTGGAACATCATTGCACCTCTGGTAGACCTTTTATCTCACTGTGCACTTTTAAGAAACGCCAAAGTTCCCAACTGGACCTCTTGAGTAGCGTACTGATGTACCCAAGTAGCTCAAGTAACTGGAACAACATACGGTCCCTTCTACCTCTGACCTCTGGCAGAGCATTTGTCTCACTGTGCACTCGCCGACAGGCCCAATTACCCTACTCGTCAACTCAAGCAGCCTACGATTAAATACAAACAACTGACTCCTTTAAAGACCTCAGCATGATAACGCAATGAAGTAGTCTATTCTTTAGTATAAATATTTGTATTTCACCGAGCACGGCACATAGAAGGTTTCAAATAGCAAATACAAAGAGTGTATAGGGCCTATGTATAGCATAAATGTACCTTTCTCCTCAGAGGCGTTTTATTACTACATGTTAAAAAACATATTCAACGCTTTTGATTTTGGAATCAAATTACCAAGTTTCATCTCCTTTTGTCATTTTTATTCATTGGATTTTTCCAAGAATAAAAACGTATTTAAAAATTCTTGATATGAGAAATCAAAATATTTTCCTACTTTTGGAAATCAAAAATGTTGAATACGTTTTGTAACAGGCAGTACATTAAAATACCATTTTAACTTTACAATATACTGCAAATCCATTTATTTTCAAGGCCCAAATTTTTTGGCAAAAACTTACTTTTTAGATTTTAATACCGGTACTGTTTCAATGAAAGATCCATCTGTTTGCGGGATTCAAAAATCCTCTGAAACGATGGGTCTTCCATTGAGTATAATCAGATCAGTAATTTTTGCACTACTATTTTTCACATTTTGACCCCCTTATGTCAAGGGTAACACCCAAAACTATTCAGTGTGCGGAAATTAAGGGGATTACAGTAACAGCAATGTTTCTAACATTTTTAAAGACTGATCTCACCTGATCGAGGATGTGCTTGCGCTGTTGTTGAGATCGTCGCCATAGTTACTGACAATCTTTTGCCAGCAAAATCAAATGTAGGACACAGCAAAACGAGCACATGTTGTACAGAAGATGGGCCTAAATGACACCAGGAGATAATGGAAGAAATCGATGTACTTTGATTTCACAAAAGGCAGACAACAGTGAAATGAACAACCAGTCCGTCTCAACCTGCCAAGCTCAGAGCGACATGCGACTGGTTTAGCTGTGACGGGTTACATAGTTGCCGTTCAAATTGGACTTTGTTGAAAAACTACATTGCAAGATATCCAGTGAAACAAATATTAAAGGACTCGGAGGTATCACTGAATGTCATCACAAATATTTTGTTTCAAGTTAAAGGGGTACACCGTTCATAATTACTTGTGGTCCAGTTAAATAGAAATCCACTCATACACAATGCCGTAGTGCAGTTATTATGAATAAGAATTTGTTTAAACTTGGTATTCATAGTATTTGTATATCTGTCTACATAAAGGTAATGCTGAAATTTATATTTAGTTTGTATTTACGCAATTGACAATTTTCAAATTCAATTACGAATTCAAATTTTTTAATGAACGGTGTATGCCTTTAAGTATATGTTTTCTGGACAGAGGGCGACACTGAGATGGACCAGAAAGTTTTACTACTCCAGCAAATTTCTAAGACATCCTGTGTAATTTAAATATGAGCGATAATGAAATGATTCATTCTCAATTCTTCGGAGAAAGGTATATAAAAATTGCGGAGGCCATTAAAAACAAACCAACCACACTTCCAGGAATCTTCACCCACTAAGCTAACACAAAGACAAGTACATAGTGTTTGGGGTACAAGACACCTAGGCACAAGGTTGTAAGACACTGGAGTGATATATGATAAAAGTTGCAAATATATATAAATAGACAGCATGAGAATACATTGACAAGATATGACAGTTTAAAATAAGTTAAGCTGAGGCACGAATACACCCTGGGGACGCACCCCATGAATGCACCCCATGAACGCACCCCATGAACGCACCCCATGCCAATACAGGAAAATTCTTTTAAAAAGACCATAAGTTTTCGGAAATTGACATAAAACCACCTCTTTCATGGAGACACCCCCTACCTCGAACTTGTGGAGTCATCCCCGTAAAGTGCCTATTCCAAGCACATAAACACAGTCATGGTTTAATGCCTGACAGAGTAAAAATCCTTGTGCGAATAGCCTCATGTACTTTGTACCATTAAAGACTGTCCACCTATGTGGGATCTTTTTACTTGACACTCGGGTACAAGGGACCACGGCTTTTAGTCTCATCCGACAGACCCTCGACTATTTCAAGGCTCCTTATATATATATACAGGTAAAACTCCGTAGAAAAGACGTATTTTGCGTACGTTTCTTTCCGTATACGTATAAGGATCCGTGATAAGTCCCTGATCTCAACTTCCCTATTCACATCTGTTTAAAATCACTTAAACAATAATTGCCCCATTCCCTCAGGGTTACAGCACCTTACATGTACATGTATATGAACTAAAACTCAGTGCAAACACACTACAACAATATTTTACACATAAAGCCTACATTACAAACACAAAAAGATTTAGATATAAATATACATTAGAAATGGAGAAATGACCAGAATCAGAAGAAAGAAGAAAAATATTCGAGGTATGAACTAAACTGATTTACGTTCCTGAGCTGACTACCTGTACCCATTGCACACATCTATAAGACTTGACCAAATTTCGACTTAAACTTGAAATCCTAAAGCAATAAGAACTCTTCCATAACAAATGCTGATGTCAACGGTGGGAGTGTGTTATTTGCTTTCCAGAGAACAGCCTCCCACGTACGTTTGATCAGTATATCAAAGTCGGTAAGCACTTTCACCATCTGTCTTGACATCTCGGAATAGGTAAGCCCCACTAAACTAAAACTCTCATGGGGAAAACCACTGAATCAGATCGGTTTAGTATGGCAATCAATTGAATGACATCATGATGAGGAAAATAGCAATTATAGAATTACCCGGTAATAAGATAGTAAAAATAAACTCCACAATCATGACTCAAATCGCCCCGACACAACAGGGTTAAATATTATAAATATACGAGGCACCACGATACAAAATGATTTAAAGCGGTCGATTATATTAAATACATCGTAAATTTTTCAATCATTCGCACAGCGAAACCCCTTGTGAAGAGTGTGACCACAAAAATTATTTCTTATAGTATCTACATTCAACAGCCTGGAAAATTGGTTCCCCAACTGACCGAGAATCTTATCATAGTCTTGTGTACATGTATATAAGGCAGGCTTTCCAACTTACCGAAAGGCCTACCCTGGATAGCGCCTGGGGAAAAGGTGCAGCACAAGAAACACAGCCACAATGCGTGCTCTTTGGCACATTGGATTATCCATCTGCTAACTTGGACAAAATCACATCACATGCACTCAATTTTGACGTAAATAAACCACCAGGTTACTCTACAGTGTATGTACAAAATCAGTTCAAGCATACTCTGCCTTTTGTTTGTTATTCACAGGACAAACTTGCGATGTATTTTTCTCCACATGTGATGCAAATCATGCTTGAAGAACACTATTACCAGGTAAACACAATGTTATTTTGTCGTAAGACTCCAACTAAATAGTTTTTCAAACATTATTGAAACACTTTCTCCTTACCCAGTCCAGGCCAACTCAGCAAGATGGAATGCCTGCCCAATTCTCGCCAAGCTGGGGAGTCGATTTTCCAGGGTGTGCATGTGTATGTAGATTTTATTAGGTTTAAGTAAGCGGGCAAAGCTCCAATAATTACACGTGGGCTGAACTCTCTGCGGGAAGGCAACTTAGAAAACCAAATGTTTGCATGTATGCAATTCTGTCCAACAGTTCACAACATAAATACGACCTGGTATTTTTCTGTCATGGATGACCACATCCAGGTCACACGGATACAGAAAGTGTCAAAGTTTTAAAAAATTTCAAACTTGTTCAAAAAACTTTTTCACTTCCCAATGTATAGTGTTTTCACATCGTTCAGGCCAAAGGTCCTTATAGTTGAACTCTGGAATGTGACCAGATCACATTTACAAAAAGATACTGGTGTTGCACGACACTAGATGACCTTATAGGGTAGGCATATCAAATGCTGATGAAACAAGAGTATAGCTTTTTAACGGTGAGCAAAGTTCAGCAAATTACCCTTGGCCAGATCTATCTGAAAAACACTATATAGTAGTCCATGTGTGATATCTCTGACTAATCAAAACATTATCATATCTTCGAGACCTGTATTTCTTCCGAGACCGGCGGAGGCATTTTACTGCAGAGATACTTTGTGACATCAACTCCTAATAACTTAATACTCTGTAAGTAGTCTGCTTCCAACTCGGCGTTAAATCGTTGGCGCTCTGGAAAGAAATCGACAGGAGTTAAAAACAGCATTACCAACTTCAGACCCAGGTAACGTATTCTGTCTTAGGGCAGACGTAAGAGTCAACACAAGCTACTCATGTTTCTCCCTACGTAGGGTCGTTTTCTTTTTCTTCACCAGATACAAGGAACCTTCGTTCTCAACTCATTTGAAGGACTGTGAAGAGCCAGGAATCTTACTCCCTTGAAAGCCACCCCTAGTCGACCAGAAATACAACTCTGGGTTTCTCTCCATTGCGTGGTAGCCAGCAGCGTTTAGGGTTGACCATAGGCACTGCTATTTTGGACAGACTCCCACTACTTATATTGGCATTCACTTCATTTTGAAGGAGTTCTGAATGCTTTTGGATTACATATTGTAGCCAAAATGGTGGTGCATATGGTCAACCCTTAACCACTAGGCTATAAAGCTCCTCACCACAACTATCGAACATCACTCCCTCGCATCCTGTGGCCTAACTCACCTAATTGTGCTTGACTATCCATCGTCTCCATCAATAACACAGCCTCGCTTTCTGTCATCTTTAACACTAGACTGTGTTCCTGTCGTAAGCCCTGCACCTTCTGTTCGTGTTCCATCTTATTCTTCTCTGTGCTCTGTCCTGGAAGAAAAGGGCGATTTGAAACATACCGCAAACCAGGAAATCTTTCCCGCCATTTTGTTTTTTGGCAGTTTCGAGACCTTACGACTTCGACGTACAATTATTTCAGCGTTTGAAAATATGTTTGCGGTTTCGTATCTTTACCACTTTCATATACATCTTTTTTAGCATTTTGATAATCTTGAAACAGCAATTTCAATTAGATCTTGATTTTTTAGGCCATACAACTGAATAAAGATTCAGAATGTTTTTTGGTGTCGACGACTTGCTAGATTTTAAATGTGATGAAATTGAACTTAAAGGGTAACTCGTGTCAAATTTCACCATATCATGTTTTAGCTGTTTTTGACAAATGACTACATCACTTTCTCATAAATCGGTAAGGTTTTCGAATCGAAATGCACATTTTCTAGAAATTGATGGTTTAATCCCGCCCGGACGGCTCGCTTCGATGCCGTTTTCGTTGATGACGTCACAACATGAACATTTTCGCGGTCGCGGTGGTTTACATTCAGCGATTTTATAATAAATCTAATCAAAAATGGAAAATTTGAGCTTTGCATTTGTGATCAACAATTAAAAACGGACGTATTTCCGCAAACATGTAAATCACATCATAGTATCACTTTAACAATGCACTATTGGGTCTGTGTGGCAACACAACAAACTATAGGAAAAGAACCAAAATGATCAATAACTGTCAACTTACTGAGTTCTGTCCTGGCCTGCTCTTTGCTGAGTTTGAAGTCTGTCAATTTCTGTTGCTGGTCTTGGATTTCTGCATTTAATCTCATCTGTGTCCTGGACTGGATGGCACTGTCTTGCATAGCCTGGGTGAACAATCAATCAATCAATCCATCAAATCAAACCAAATCAATCAAATCAAATCAAATCAATCAATCAAATCAATCAATCAAATCAATCAATCAAATCAAATCAAATCAAATCAACACATGAAAAGTAAGTGAATATTGGACCCCAGTGCAAAACTTTCATCATATGGAACAAATGCCTATTGTAGATCTCGATGCAAAGGTTGTTTTTCTCCAGATTGTAAAACCCATATTTTGGTAAAGCTTTCAAATATTTTAAGTCAAATTCTCTCCTCCAAACTTGAACAATCAAATTTTTCCACAAATATCAAACAAAATGAGTCAAACATACCTGTAATTTTTCACTGGAGTGGTATCCCCTATAAACGACTTTATTCATCTGGTAACCAACTCTCTCTACCCGCTGTAAAAGCTGTGGATATGTGTCCAGTTGACTCAGTTTTGTCGTGCTGGCAAGAAATTCTTCAAAGCTTAGTTTGCCTACGAAGGCAATGACATCCGCACAAACTGCGCTGAAAACAGAAATGTACCCAGTCAGGAAAAACAAATTTGGGTACTGAACTTGTCGGTGTTGCCAATGATGAAAAACACAACAAATTTTTTCCTTCTTTTCGGGTTTACTATTGATTATCTACCTGTAAAGAAAGAGACATTCGAGGAAAGGGAGCCTAACGGACCAGTCATCAGGGACTTATTGAGAATGCACGACCGCAGGGATTTTGCTATTCTACAGAGAGTAGAGGTAGAGCAGTTGATAAATGTATTATGCACAGAGTGGCTCGTTTTTAACTGTAACTATACAATAATCATGTTCTTGTTATAAAGCCTGTAACTTCACATATGCACGCTATAAACTCATTGTTTATTGTACTTCGTACGAAATAAATAAATAAATAAATAAAAGTCCTTGGAAAATGCAAAATATCTGCTTGCTATCTTTTATGACCACTAATGAATAACTGTAAATTACTCCATTTGAATACTCACTTTATCATGTCTGCTATTGGATCATGGGTTGTCTCAAGCTGTAGAACAAAATGTATCAAGCTGTTAAAAAAGTTCAGCAAAGTTAAATTAGATTTTGAAGCGCTTGCATCATCTTCATTTCAAGAATTATTTTGGACAGGTACGTCGACAGAAATTCTTGTATTTCCTTTGTCCCTGCATTTATACAATTACCCATTACTTCAAAGTTCTGTCCAAAACTCGTCACAATATGTACTTGCTTTTTTTATCACGGTTTCTCGTTGAACTTGTTAGGAATTGAACCCGAAATGAAAATTCCACGGACGACTAAGACTTGGAAAATATTTACCAGTTGGCCTGAAGAGAATTTTTACACAAAGATAATGAAAATGCTCTTACCATTTTGATAATATCTTTCAATTCAAAGAACAACATGAGTTTGACTGTTATCATTGTGTCGTCCACTGTCCGCACATCTTTTACGTTGTAGTAAAACTGGTCAGGAATCGTCGTTAGTTGCGTGAACCGTTTTAAAGCTGGCACCATTCGCGTCTTATCTTTTGGGTCCGAACCATGCCATGCAAACTGATGTAGCCTGAAACAAAAAGATAATGGTCATCCGAGTATGTCAGTTTTTCAATCTTTCATCTCCTGGTGTCATTTAGGCTCGTCTTCAGTGCGACATCACATGCGCCTGGTTTTGCTGTGATGGGTCACAATTACACATCTCCTTTCCTCTTGGGCCGTTCCTGGCAAAGTGGTTACAGGAGGCTGTGAGTTTGACTCTGCTGTTTCATCTCTGTGCCCTTGAGCAAGACGCCTCACCCTACATATCGTCGCTCTCGACCCAGGAGTGTAAAAGGGTAGCAGGCATCCTCTTCGTTGCCTGAGCTAGAGAATCCAGGGAAGCTTTGGCCAGATGAGCCATTCGTAGCACAGGGTATACCAAGCAGACTCCTACTGTTTTAACTTACCATTCCTCTGCTGCAGGTATAAACACAGTCGGCCCCTGCACAACCCTCCGTGCAACGCTCTCCTTCATCTTCTTGTAAACAACAATCATGTGATTGGCGTCAAGTTTAATCGAAGGTTCGACCCGTATTTCGTCATATTCCAACGTATTGTGAAAAACCTGGCAAGGTCCGGGCATATGGCACACAACGCCATCTTTGTTCTTTATTACTAAGTACTCATGTTGACTGGCCGAGTATGATGTTAACTTCTGTAATCGTTGTCTAAACAGAAAGAGCTGAAAAAGTTGAAGGGAACTGTGGTGTAAAGGGCCAGGCAAACGATCGATATAAAGTAGCTGCAATTATAATTGCTGCAATGTGTGACAAAAGGATCACTCGTCTGCAGATAAAACCAGTAATAACTGGGTTTGATTTGGATTGCCAGGTTGCAACCACCAAAAACAAGCGATTTCAATCGCATATCGCAGTAATTTAAATCGCTTGTTTGCTGGGCATTAAGCTAGTCCACAGGTTCTGTTTCCACACAAGCAAACATCGAAAAATAGTGTTCTTCAAACTTCTGAGATTTCAGAAATTACCCTTGAATCGACTTGAAAAACCTACCCTCTGAGGTAGATCCCTTGATCAAGTGTCCTTCGCCAACCCCAATCACCCACTTACCCATTCACTCATTCCGGTTACCCACTGACTGATGATGCACCCACTCTCATTGCATCAACTTCAAAACCTACCCTCTGAGGTCCCTTGATCAAGCGCCCTTCTCCAAGATGGTTGAACACTAGGGCCTGTTCGCCCTCACGAACCGTTTTGAATTTCATTTCTGGTTGCTGCCATACAATCTGGAAAAAAAAGGCATAAATTACTGAAATCCGTAAAAGATGGTTAAAATCCATTTCTCATATTCTAAGTTATAGGCCAACAAGCTAGGCCAATGGATAGGATGATAACGAAGAAGTTTGTTTGGACGCTGACCAGTCTTGCGTTTTACCGGGAACCAAGGGTCACTCACAGTGGCTGATGCCATTGTCAAAGTTGGCTTGGAAATTATCATCAGGGTTGTTACTTGGACATCCTGTGAATGGAGGTAAAATGACATAAACCGAGGAGGCTACCGAACACTGGACGACTGGGCGGTCACGGACGGATCAAATTATTCCACTCTTGACGAGTATCAAGGCCGAGCCGGCCACACTGTGATGACTGGACGGTGTAACAAAGATAACATCAAACATTTATAATCGTAGACCTCAGTCTTTCGAGCAAGACATCTCTGCACAAATGTTGGACAATAGGAGAGGACTAATTTTCTGAGGGACAAAATGTACTTTCACACCGTCACCTTTGCCAGAGAAGGAGACTTCTTTCATCATATTCTCACCAGTTTTGATTACTTTTATCACCTACCTATAACATTAACCTCAAGACATTTACTTAAAGATAGGTATAATTACACTCTAAAGAAATCAATTTCTTCAGATTTAGTAAAATATTGAAAATAGAAGAGGACAAGACGACTTTATTTTTATTTTCATGAAGCTTTTCATTTCCGTGAGTGACGTCAGAGGAGTGGTCTTCTCATATTTAACTCGCGATTCGATTTTTTACTCAAGTCTTTTTGAGGTCTATAAAAATCACAATCTTAATGGCAGGTGTATATAAATAAATTTATAACACTTGACACTATATTTTGATGGGTATGTTACTGTAGATTTCATAATAAAGGCCATTTTAGGAACAAACTTGGCCTTGACCCCAATTAAAAAACGTCACCTAACGGCGACCTTTGGAAAGAAAAACCAAAACATTTCTTACAATTTTTCCCATTCAAACTAATTTTATTGGTTAGTCTAAAAGGCGATTTTGATAATGATGCACTCTTGAACATTATAAGACAACATAGACTGAGAGCAACTATTAAAAAAAAATCCATTGCCTTGATTGTCGTTGAACTGATAAAATCATGTCGAATGTCAACATCATGTCATTTATTCTACATGGTGACCCAAAAAGAAGACAACTGATAAAAATTGTTTTCATTCAGTTCAGTGTCAGATAACTTTGTTTGCACAAGTGTCCCATCCAGAAGTGGTCAGTACAGAGGCTGTGCACTATGCTGTCCTTGACCTTGTCAAACGTGGCTTTGAAAACGACTCGATGACCTTGAAGTTTTAGGTGACATCCCAATGAATCCTTCTCGACCTATTGCATCACCTTTTGTCTTTCGTCTGTTATTTAGATGTGGTCCCTACGTCAAATGACATTACATTGATCTCAATTCTGTTCTCAGTTACTCAAGAGTCTGAGTCGAATGGTGTCTCATGATGCCTACACTGTACACACCTACCCGCTGGAGCTGACCGAGTTTTAGAAAACCTTGTTGCCTACCTAGCCCTGCCTTCTTCCAGTCCATGTGTAGATTCACTTAAATCACTGATAACACTATATAGGTTAGTGGTCATCTGTTTCAATCATCAAAGGTGATGGCAACATTTCAGTCAGTGTAAAAAAACTTATCTTTTCAGGTTGCCAAAGACAATTGACAAGGTGTTGGGTGTCCAGGTTGGGAGCCACCTTGAAATTAGTGATGGTTGTATTCATTTCCAAGGGTTACCATGGCACGGAGGGTTCATGAAGGATGATCAATTTCAACTTCAGGAGAGGACTACGACAAGCAGGTGATTATCAAAAACTTTTTCCTCAGTTCCATGGCATAGTCAGGCATGGATCAAAGGGGGGGGGGGGAGTGCACGAAACACACCTTGAAAATCAGAGATCAATTATAGGAGATCAATTGCTATCTAAAATGATCTAACTCATTATCAGAGGAAACCATCGCATACACTTCAGCTAAAAAGAAAGAAAGACCTTACCTTCTAAGCAGTGCACAGCACCTCGGCGAAAAGTATAGTGAAGAACTCTGTTGTAATCTTTCTTCCTGTCTTCATTTCAGGATGCATCCTTCTAATAGTGCTGTGTGTCCGCCACTGTCCAACAGCCGTTCGCAACATCATGCGACTTTTTCTACCCAACACTCTGATCAACACTGTTCTCGCCATCACCCTCCTTGGGATTTCGTACATGTGGCGACGGAACATGACCTTGACCTCTTTGACCTTTCGTGCAGCAAGAAAGGTCATCACCATGACGAAGAAGGTCATGCTGGAGCTAAACTTAGACATCAGCGTCTTGACAGGGATGTTAGGCTTCACGTCTTTGACAAAAATGACCAAGGAGATCGTCCTTTATTACACGTTGGCGCGGATTTCATCGGAGCCTGGAGATGAGTTGCAATACGCCTGGTTGTTTTCGTTACTATGCAACTCAATCATTGGAGATTTTATATTTTTGTTGATCGTCAAACAGGAACCGCCACTTTATAAAAAGGCACATACTTACGTCTGCGGCATTGGTGCCTTGCTCTTCATGCTGATAAGATTAGGGTTCTGTTACTTAATGATAAGTTTACTTTATTATTCGCTCCTCCAGGATTGGTTTGTGAATACAGCCATTTTGAAACTGAAGTCTTACGATTTCGACGTTTTCGAAGGATTGGAGAAATTTTATATCCGAATTTTAACTTACACGACACAGTTTTTCATTGGGACTTTGTGCGGTTTGACCCTTCTTATAAAGACAAGTTTAATGCCTGATCCTCTTCATGCACCTGCTGTACTGACTGGTTACGTCATCTGTTACCCTGCTGTTCTTGGCATGAAAAAATTCACGAGTATTTTTCGCTGCTACAGAGAACATTTGGCTTACTTTGAACGTGCCTCAAAGTCCGAGCTCCACGAGTTAAATGATCTTTGCGCCATCTGCCTCGGGTCTATGGGCACTGCCCGCAAAACGCCTTGCCGTCATTTCTTCCATGGAAAGTGTCTTCTGCGCAGTTTGAAACATCGAGTTTCGTGTCCGATATGTAAAGAACCTTTCAATATTCCCAATGGCAGATAGGTCGCTAAGTGCGTCTGTTAAAGAATGCTGCAGTTCTTCATGAGTGAGTTTTCGCTAACCCGTTCCTAGAGCCAATCCACCAAGAATGACCCACTTTTGTGTGGCAAGTCTACAATTATTGGGCATCTGCGCAGGATCAACAAACTGGCTCCTTAAATCAGATAGGCAATTGCGCTAGGCAAGCCAAGAGGACATGATGATTGATAAAGCCAAAAACAGATTTCAAAACTTCAAAATCTTCAGTCGTGATTGCGAAAGCATTTTTGTATAGTTCTCCTAACAGGATTGGGAACGAGATGCATTCTCGGTGGAATGGTTCTCGGACGGGATAGCAAAAACTTACTAGCATCAGTAGTAACGCTTTGTAACCAACGGTATTCTAGATCTGGTCCCGGAGAGGAAGACCAGTTAACTGCATGCATGAGACCAACTCAAATCCATTTCTCACCCCACTGAAAGGGGTGTGCATTCAAGTTGCGTCCTGCCAGTGCCTCCCTGCAGAAGCGGCTTCAGAAATTTCATGGACGCAGATGTGTACACCCCTTCTTTGGCTTTGGGAGTGAACCTCCCTGGCAAGTACTGTCCATGTAAACCCACTAATGTATTTATACGAATTTGGTGAAGCTGTATCTGATCTACATATGTATGTTGTGTTTTTATTATAACTGAGATACAAACCCCATGGGTCATTTTAATGATAGTGAGATATCTGTTTTATATCCAGAATCTGTGTCACCCAATGTTGTTCTAGTCACTAAAGGTTTTGGTCTTAATTTTCAATTCTTGAAAAGTCCTGAGAACAAGCCTGCTTTTGTCATTGTTTGTTACAATAAAATCTATGTTCAAAATCGTTTTTGTCTTTGCATTTCATCTGACTTTGCTTGGAGATTTGAAACATATTTCAAAGGGCTATACGCCGTTCATGTACACTGACTTGTCTTCGGCACACATCCTTGATGAAGTACTTGGAGTTATGCAACCGTTGTCTTTTATTTGGCACAACCAGCAGGCCAAATAACTGGTTGTCTTCTGATGGTTTTTTTTCGAGAAGTATGACCATGGTCTTCGGCATACATCCTTACAATGTACTCATATGGACTATGGTCATAAGGAGCAACTTAGTACAACCATTGTCTTTGGCACAACCAGCCACAACCAAGTGGACTGATTGTTATTAGGAGTATTTTAGAGAAGTTTGACCATTGTCTCTGGTAACCATCCTTTCTTAAATGGATCGGTGGTCGGGGGGGGGGTTGTTTTGTAGTAATCCATTGCTTTTGCCACGAACAGCAAGTCAAATAGGCCGTTTGTCTTTTGGAGAAGTTTGACCATGGTCTTCAGCACACATCTTTACTCAAGTGAACTTGATCATGAGGAAAATCTTTGGAGTAATACAACAGTGGTCCTTCTCACAACCAACAAGTCAGATGGACTGCTTGTCGATCATTTGAGGTGTTTTTGGAGAAGTATGAGCACGGTCCCTGGGACACATCCTTACTCAAGTGGACTGGTGGTCATAAGGAGCATCTTGGAGTAGTGCAACTGTGGTCTGGCACAACCAACAAGTCAGATGGACTGCTTGTCAATCATTTGAGGTGTTTTTGGAGAAGTATGAGCATGGTCTTTGGCACACATCCTTACTCAAGGGGACTGGTGGTCATAAGGAACATCTTGGAGTAGTACAACTGTGGTCTGGCACAACCAACAAGTCAGATGGACTGCTTGTCGATTATTTGAGGTGTTTTTGGAGAAGTATGAGCATGGTCTTTGGCACACATCCTTACTCAAGTGGACTGGTGGTCATCAGGAACATCTTGGAGTAATACAACAGTGGTCTGGCACAACCAACAAGCCAAATGGACTGCTTGACAATAATTTGAGGTGTTTTTGGAGAAGTATGAGCATGGTCTTTGGCACAAATCCTTACTCAAGTGGACTGGTGGTCATAAGGAACATCTTGGAGTAGTTGAACTGTGCTCTGGCACAACCAACAAGTCAGATGGACTGCTTGTCGATCATTTGAGGTGTTTTTGGAGAAGTATGAGCATGGTCTTTGGCACACATCCTTACTCAAGTGGACAGGTGGTCATAAGGAACATCTTGGAGTAGTACAACTGTGGTTTGGCACAACCAACAAGTCAAGTTAAGCAAACTATTGATTACTCCATTAATTCTTGATTTTATTCAGACATTCTTTTCATATACACATTCATCAAATTAATTTCAGCAGAATCTGATAAGGAGTACAGAAAATCGTTTTCATAAATAATGCACTGTTTTAAAGCTGCATGCACATGTACACCTGGCCCACAGGTAGTAAAAGTTTTTAAGATAGATCGGTTTACAAAATATGAATAAAGCTATACTGTATAAACCATAAAGATGTACTTAAACCCAGAAAATATTCACGTGGCTTTCACTTTTTGCATTTAAAAATCACTGGAAAAATATTCGGCTGTGAGAAAGAAAATATATTTGCTATAAATGTAATTACTGTGGCAGTGTGGACAAAACACTAATTTAAAAGTACGCAAATGTTGCAATTTTGCAAAACCGCAAAATAAAAGTGTTGTGACTTTTTCTGGGTTTACCGTATGTTAGCAACAAATCTGGACATTTAAAAAACTTCTGACAAAAATTAAAACCGTGTCGCAGATGAGCAATAAAAAATTGGGTGCAGATATGAAATTAGCAATGTTGTGCGATAAGAATATTCATTTAACATTCGTAAAAAGAAAAGTCATTAAAGAAACAGTTTTCAATCACAAATTGTATTCGAAACGCTTCGAGAATAAAGCAATCTTAAAGGACTTGTGCTGGCAAATAATGTGTGCTGATAAAAATTAGCAAAGGTGTGCTGTAGAATATTCATTTTACATTCATTACTTTAAAGACTAGTCATTAAGTCATTAAAGTAATGGTTTTAAAACATAAATTTTACTCGACATCATGAGGGCCTTGATACGGCAATACCAATTCATTGAAAAATGATCAAAGTTGACTTGCTATCTATTAGTACATTGAAATATGTAACCACTTTGAAAAAAGACCATCTGCTTAGGGGGAAAAACATTATACTGCTTGTACAGTAAAATTTGAATCAACACCATACATTTTTTATCAGTATTACTACATGTAGTACATGTATATGTAAGCTACTTGCAATAACTAAGAGTAACCTACACAAGAACCTCCCTTAGGACACAAGGTGGCCTCGAAGACGGGTTGTGACACTGCCCAAGACATTTCCAGGATCGGCAACTGTGGAATTGGTCCTCTGTGCGTTTTTGTATGTAATCGTTGATGTCGTCGTTGCATTAAATTTGATCAGAGAATATTCGTTGTCAAATTGACCTCTCTAATCAGGACACCTCTCCATTAAGGACAGCACTTGTCAGTCCTGAGGGTGTCTTTAATAGAGAGGTTCTACTCTATTAGATTCTCGTATTAGCATAACATTTACATGCTGTGTGTTACTCTTGCCTCTGAAAACCACTTAACCATACCTCGATAAATAATTTAACAATCAATATTTATAAGCAAATACATGCGGATGTATTAATATATATAAACAACAACCAGGCCTAAAGCGCACCGCATGGAGAATCAGTTCCCCAACTTACCAAGAATTATTTATATTTAACATCATTGATGCATCAACCTGCACGAAGATGACCAAGGTTCGAGTCAGATTGAAATCAGAAGAGCCTGATAATTCAGTCAGATTTTGAACTTTCTCCATTTTATGTGGAACTTTGATGATGGGAAGGTAGAAGGGTAGCTGACTGCTTGGTAATAATGCTCTCAATTAAGCCACTGGTCCTTTAACGAACCTCAATACCAGATGAAAACAACCTCACTTTGCTGAACAAGGAAGCAGTTTTTTACGAAGATTATTGGAAAAACTTGCTCCTTTTCCCAGGAGACCAGCTCGGTGAGTTGGAAAACTGTCCGACTCTCAGCAAGTTGGACTACTACATTACCAGGTGAGAAGAGATATGATTGTACAAGCTTATTGCTAGTGAAATCATTTACAATTCACGAGAAAAAAAAGTGTACAAAACTTATCAGTATTCCATTGTATTGCACAATCTACATTGAAAATTACAGCCCACGGCAGATTTTGCAGTTATGACATGAATTTCAAATCTCTATCAGGCTGGATTTTGAAATTTCCATCAGCCAGTGATTTTTTGTAATGAATGAGCTTGAAACCCAAAATTGGGAACTTTTTCAGACTTTTTCCACGATATACTGTTCTAAGGTATAAGTTACTGTCTACCTACTGTCTTGGAATATTCAGTGGAGAAGCGGTTTGATATATTAGTTGGCACAAAATACCTCTTCATCAAAACAGCTATAGTTGATCACTCATAACACTATTTTGTGCTCGGAATTTGGGGTCGATATCTGCGAGTTAGAGGTGAGTGATAGATGCACTGTCCACATGCAGAATACAGTCCTGAGTTTAGTTACCATGGATATATCACAGTCGTCATGGATACAGAGTCACTGTCACTATGGTAACATGGTTGCTATGGATCAGGTACGAGAACCAACCAGATCTGGTTCGTCGTCGAGGATAGCGTCCACTCTGCAACACGATGATTTTTTGAATTCCTTCACCACCAATCGTATAAGAAACTAGAGGAGATAAAAAGAAAGAAAGAAAGTCAGATATTTGGTAAAAAAATAGACTTTAATCAGCTTTTAGTATAGACTTTAGAAAATATTTTTATGTTACATTAACGTTTGTGTTAGCTTTTTTAGTTACATGTGTATCCATCTAGACTTATTCAAGTTTACAGCCACTTCGCCATAGGGTCCAGTTGGTCTCTCAACATTTTAAAGACAAATACCAACATTAGCCCAACTAATAGCAACATTAGCCCAACTAAGGCCTCTTTCCTTCGGTGAATTTCATTGACAAATGATTGACAAAAGTAGTGTTAGGACTTAACGCTAATGTTCCTGCTAACGTTCATCTTCTCTCCCTCCTGGAAGGAGAGGACCCGATTGACGAAGTGTTTGTCACCATTGATAGATCCAGATGATTATTGTGATGATGTTAGTTTCTGAGCATAAATATGACGATATGTTAGTTTTCAGAAAAGACCATTTAAAGCCAAATATTACATTTCTAACATGACCACATACAATTTGAAACATAAATTTGCATAAAAACAATCGGACTTGTGTAAATACCCATTAAGTAGTATAGCGACTAATGTGGTATTTTTCAATAAAACTTGCATAAACAAGAAATCATTTTCAAATAGCAAAGGTATGTGACCAATTTTTAATAGATCAGGCTTTTCAGGCCATGTCCATTTACAGCTATTGAATTCAAATTTTGAAAATTATGGATGCCTCCTAAATTAGGACACTTTCCATGAGATTAACCCTCACTAGATATTCAATGTAATACAAATATATATGGCAGAGACGCTCAAGATAATTAGCCGGTACACCAATATTAAATTCATCATGTTATAATAAATATTTACTATTCTAGCTGTATTATGCACATAGTAAAAGCTATATAGCTCTAGTATGAATAAACAATATATTTTCAGCAGTGTTAGCAGAGATTGTAAGCTCTGATCAGAATAAAGAATATAATACATGTATTTTCAGCAGAGTTAGCAGACAGTGTAAGCTTCTATTCAGCTGTAGTTAATGTGAAGTACAATTCAAAATCAACTGTGACTGAGATCAAGATTTTGTGCCAATGTACAAACATTCGACTTATTGATTAACTCATTTACAAATATTCAACAGCATTAAAACCATTTCGCTGTTGATGACGTGCACAGCATGTCATGCCTCTTGTCCTGCTCTGGTGCATGCCATGCAGAGCACATCATGAAATAAGACTTTAATTCAAACTTGGCTGTAGTTTCTCTAAATATGCTATACACACTCGGGAAACATTAGCTTTGTCCAAATACTAGAGGTGGTGACACTTTTGAATAAAATTTGAGCACTTACAGCGATTTCACTATTGCTCAGGGCTGCCAGCCAGTGCTCAGCGCAGAAATGGCCAAAAATGGCTTTTGCATTATAAGGGCTAATACAAGTAAGTAGTTCATGTACACGTATATTGTAGTGGTCAGAGTCTAGAGTTTAGTGTTGGTGCCAAATGCGAGATATAATGCTGGGTCTACATTTCTATTTCAACACATTAGTGACTTTAAAACACTCTCCCTCTCCTACTTGAGCAAAATGAAAACCATACCAATCAATCAAAACATTAATTATAAAGTTCCATTATATAACATAAACAATATCATCACTATACAAGAAACAACTGCAACAGCAGATAGAAATTTTACAATGTCCCACGAACTAATGTCGCACTTTTTTTTCGGTTGTGATTTCTGCGATTTTAATTTCTGTCTTAAGATTATGACGATACATACCAAAAGAGCACAGATGTCTGCACCAATCAGCATATAGAAGACATTTTTCCATCCTGTGGGGACGATGAGGCCAGTGAGAAGGGGACCCAGGGCGGCACCTGGAATAGAATTTTTGATAAGGTTGTGATTTTTATAATTATCTGAGAACAATACAGTAGAACCTCTCTATTAAGGACACCTTGAATAGTCAAATTGAATAGAAACAACCAATTTGGGACCAAAACTAGTGTCCTTAATAGAGAGGTTGTCCTTAATAGAGAGGTGTCCGCTAAGGGAGGTTCCACGGTACTAGAATAGAACCTCTCTATTACGGACATCCTTTTAGACTGGACTGACAAGTGCTGTCCTTAATAGACAGCACATGAAGGAAAAAGTGGAAAGGTGCTCTACGTACCCATTGAGCCAGTTCCATCAATGATAGCAGTGACAGTCGCTAAGGCTTTAGCATTTCCGTGGAGGGATTCGTGAGTACCAAGATCGGCAGAGACAGCAGTGGTAATCAGCGCGTACGGACCATTGACTATAGCACCAGTCAGCAGGAGTAAAACTGAAAGACAAACCAGGCACGATTAGAAAGATTCACACCAGTGCTTAAAGATCTCCACTGGTTGCCTGTGAACCGTCGGATTGACTTTAAGATTCTCTGCCTAACACACAAGGCACTCAATACCGGCGCTCCCGAGTACCTGGCATCACTACTGAAACCCCACTCGGGGAGTCGTGTGACAAGGAGGAGCACCGGAAACATGTTACTTGTTCCCAGACCGAAGACAGGATTAGGAACTCGTAGTTTTCAGGCTGCCGCAGCCAGATTCTGGAATACCCTCCCCGACACCCTCAAGAACAATAAGGACACCTTGTCTTTCAGAAAGGGACTAAAGACCTGGCTCTTTACCATCAAAAGCGCTTGAGCAGTCTTTACTGATTAGCGCTATATAAATATAAACATTACATTACATTACATTACAAGACATCATGGGAAGATCAGTGGCATTGTGGTTTAGGAATTGATACCAAACCTCATCAAATACTGCGAGGGTGGAGCTAGTGTAGGTTTTGGGAGAGATGACAGCAGACAACCTTAGTGAGACTGCATAGATCATTAACAGATTACTTAACTGCATTAGATCATTACTTCAATCAAAATACTTCAGTCACTGCTCCTTAGCGTCCCAAGAAGACATTTGGATGATGAGGCCCTTAAAATTTGTGCAATGACTTATCCATTGAAAAGAACTATATAAGAAATGGAGATTTAAATTGTTCTCACCTATATACAAAGTTAAATTTTGGTTTCCATACGCTTCATAGATGAACATCTGGAATAAAAAAACACAACCAGTGGAGTAAACAATAAATCAGGAGCAACCCACTCCAAGTACCAAGTGAAGATTTGCAATGTAACTTAAGCAGGTACAATTGGTCTTCTTTTATATTAAGATGCTAAATATTTTCTGCTCCAAGTGATTTCAAACATTCCTTTAGGATTCTATGTCAACTGCCCGCAGATTCTCAGCACTTTTTATCTCTGAAATATTTGCACCACGAAACTACTCAATTTGGTCAGAAATGATATCATCACTATTTCATTCTCTGTTCATTGGGTACAGTAATCATTTTTTCTCTTCAAAATCCCTCATTTAAGTCCATGAAAAATTCAGCCTCGCAATCATCACAAATTCTAAGATTTCTAGCTGACAATGATATAAATTAACTTACCATTGGTGCGGCTAATGTCAACATGACTAGACAGGTGGCAGCACGAGCACCGGTGTAGTCTGAAACCACGCCAGCGACGATCCCTCCTACGATACCGCCGACATCAAACAGAGCCGACAAATCAGCGGCCTGTTCCGGATCGTAGTTTGCGCCAGTGTGGTTGATATAGTTCGGCAACCAGAAGAGGAATGTGTAGCTGACAAGCTTCGCGAAGAAAAGGCAGAGAGAGAACTCGATCACACCCTGGAGAAGAAAACATCAACATATCACACCAAGATTCGGCCGAGATTTTGACCTGAGGACGACTAATGTACCTAGATAAACTGCTGTGAGGTCAGGCTAAGCTACTAGGTAAAATTCTGGGGGGTTAATGTCCTGGGGGAAAATGTCCGGGGGTACATGTCCTGGGGGTAAATGTCCTGTGGGGGTAAATGTCCAGGGGGTAATTGTCCTGCTTCTAGCTAGAGTGCAGGGGGCACGGGGGTGGGGGGCATATGCCCCTAAGGGTCATCAATAAAATTTGTTTTCATGCAGATCTTGTCTCTTTTCTGCCACATGACTGTAAGCTAGATACAGGACAGCTACTTACAGGAATTCTGAGCGCACTTAAAAATGATATGGCTTGAGCACCGTGGTGTGGTGCGGTGGCATGTTCAGTAGCAACTCCGTCTTCATTCTCCAATAATTTCGCACTTTCACTCTGAAATTCAAAGGAAACTTTTTCGCAGATTATTCTGATTCATGAGGCAGTAGTACAGTGGAACCTCTCTTAATGGACACTTCTCCATTAAGGCCAACCTCTCTCCATTAAGGACACTAGTTTTAGTCCCAAATTGGTTGTTTCCATTCAATTTGACCTCTCTAATCAGGATACCTCTCTATTAAGGACAGCACTTGTCAGTCCCGAGGGAGTCCTTAATAGAGAGGTTTTACTGTACTGTTAACTCAAAAATTTTCACATGTCGGTTGTTTTCATGTTTTTTTGGCATTCAGGTTAGGCATGTAGCAAGAAGTAAAAGTCTGAAATCCACCTAAAATTGGAAATTTGACATCCCTGCATATTCCCTCCACTTACCTCGACATTCCGGTTCCCATTCACCAAACCTTCCCAGGTCCTCACCACCTTCTCCTGAGGCTTCTGATTACCAACCTGGTCCGGGTCCTCGCACCCGACGTCTTCAGGACTGGGCACCAGGAAGAGCCACACGATAATCCCCATGCAGAAGATGATGATGCCCGGAACTATGAACGATAATCCCCACTGTTTGTCCACGAAAACTCCAGGGATAACAGAGCCGAGGATGTTACCAACCGATGTGTGGGAGTTCCAGACCCCCATGATAAAACCTCGCCTGAAATTAAAAAGGTAGTTTGACACGACTGGTGTTACTGGTTTTAATGGGTATGCCGTTCGTAATGCTAGTCCAGGAAAGAAGAAATGAGGTTACATGTACACACAATGTTGGCAGTTAACATGCATACACATTTGCTGCATCTTGGTATTTATAGAATGTGCATATCTGCCAACACAACGACGGCCATGCTGATATCTATATTTAGTACGTATTTCCCCAATTGGAAGTTTTCAAGAGAAAATTGTATCTATTCGAGTTAATCTTTCCCTACTTACTTGCCCTTCCCGAACCAATTCCCCACACAAGCAACAACACCAGGCCAGCCTGTAGCTTGGAAAAATCCACCAACAACCTGAAACAAAACATAGAAATTAACTTTTAAATGTTTTTGTCCTTGTAAAATACTCCTCCTAGGACTCTGAATCATTGCTGGCAGAAGCTGGGACAAATCCGATGGGTATGTTCGTGTCAGGTATCTTCATTTGCGTCTGCACAAAAACAGGTGCTCAATTTTAAAACCATTTGGTGGCCCACAAAAATATTTTAGTCATGCAGGAACAGTAGTGACACACAACAGCCAAACAGACCAGTCATATGTCATAATTGCTGCGGTGACCACTGAATTTAGGCAATGACACAATGGTATTTTGAGGGGAACAGTACGGCCATTTTGAATGGCTTATGTGTAGTCACCGGATGTAGAGGTTACACAACACGCCCCTTGCATGGGCCTAGTATCACGGGCGACTATCAAAGACTTCAAAGCTAGAAAGAGGGATTCATAACTCACCTGTACACCTAAGTAATAAGTCAACGAGTGTATCTGCCAGTAATACCCCATTCCGAACGCAGCAGTAAGAATCCCACTCCCGAACATTCCGAGGGTGAGGTACGTCCTCAAGTTCATCCGTTCGGCAATATGTCCACTGATGAACATGGAGATGGCGTAGCTGAACAGATAGACGTAGTCGAGGCTCCCCAGGAGCTGTTCATAGTTGTCATGTTCTGCAAAAGAATCGCAAATGAACATAATACATAAGCAATGCATCATGATAGTTTCGCTTCAGCTTAGTGCATTGCTTCCTTGTATTAAAGAGGTACGCCATATCAACTGACTGTTCGTCCAACAATAGCTATTTCTGATGCCGGGCATAGTCAGACATAATGCATGCCACATGCATGCATGCTCGTGCGTTATCTGTAAGCAAAAGGTGTATCAATTTTCCCGATTGCTATATGTTAATTTAGCATATATGCCAGTACTCAGTTTGTCCTTATAGAGAGGTGTCCCCTGGTTGTCATCACACCGATCTCAATACAAGTCCCTGACAAACTTACCAAACGGTTCCCAACTGCACCAGTTGTCAGTGTCATTGGCATACTTAGGAGGGCGAATCAAATTGGAACAGTTTCTGTGGAGGACACTCTGAAGAGGAGAGGATGAACTTTATAAACGATCACATAAAAACAATGATAAGATTCAGAAACTGAACAATACTGGGGATGACGACATTTTGAAATGTTGTAGGGTTGTAGGCCTACACTGGATGTTTTGAAAAGTTTCTTAGCAAAATGTTGCCAAAGACAATGTCAGTACTTCGGTGTTAATAAAGACCAGTGAAATATTATTGGGGTTCAGTATGTAAAATAGATGTATAGAGCAGCCTTCATTAAACTCAATCTTCCCCAGGCGAACTTCAATTTCTGTCCATTATACTTATTTCATGCAGAGCAAATTTCCTCTGCATGAAATATTAGATTATAAATAGATTTAAAAATCTTCAAACAAATGACCTTACAAGTGGAAGTTATATCAAAGTACATTTAAATATATCATACATGTACATGTCATTGTGTCAGTGTTATCTACATGGGTCAATAATTAATCACGTAAGATTTTAGGAAATACATGATAAACTTACATTTACAATTATAATACAAAGACAAGAATGATCACATGAATCTACAGTTTAATGAACTTCCTGCAACTCCGGTTAGGGGAAAAATAACAGGAACGTGAGATCTGAGCAAAGGAGAGTTGAAAATAGAGGGCCTATGGCAGGCGGTGGGTATTGTTTGAAGTATGCCCCTTTGCTCATTGCGGGGCTTGAATGAAAGATGAGGGTCAATTCATAACAAGCGAACTATTAAAAAAGACGAAAAAAACTTTTTTGGAAGAAGGATGCTCTTCACATGTCATCGGGAGTGACCCTCACCCCGTCGGCCAACATCAATGTCATCATACATACATACATACATACATATATTACTGCAAATAGGCTTTTTAGCCTGTAGCAGGTTTTTTCTTCTTAACTTTTTCTGCTGATTGCGGGAGTGCGGTGGGGCGGAAGCGAGGGTTTAGGATTGGTTTTGGGTCCAGGCTAAATGACTCAGATTTGTAGTGGGCATCTATCTGGTTTTTAAATATATTTAGGGACTCGGCGTTAACAATATGGTTCGGTAGGCTGTTCCATGGGTCAATGACTCGGTTTGAGAAAAAATACTTTCGTGTATCCATCCTGGCTCTAGGTTTGTTGAGTTTAAAAGAATGCCCTCTGGTCAGGTGTTTATCATCAGCTGGTCTGAGTAGTTTTTCTCCTTCAATATTATAAAATCCATGTGAGATTTTATACGCCTCTATCAAATCTCCTCGTAACCTTCTATATGCAAGACTAGGTAAACCTACGAGCTTTAATCTCTCTTCGTAGCTTTTGTCCCTCATACCTGGAATCATCTTTGTAGCACGTCTTTGTACATGGTCCTATGTTACCAGCAGAAGTTTTCAAACATAAATTTTTTTCATAAATTCTCTTTCACATTCCATCTTGGGGAAGTCTTCAGTGGTAACATGCATCAAAACATTTCTTAGCACGGCACCTAGACAAAGGCCTACCAATTCCGAGCTTGGCCTAAAATAAACAGCAAAATTTATGTCATACAAATACCTTGACAACACTGATTGGTTTCCGTGACAAATGGTAGGAGGCGTAACAGAAGAACGTCAGCACCAGGATCAAACCTCGGTACCTAAAATGAAATGGGAAATTGATTGCATCTTGTCGATCACACAATTTGCTTCAAACCAGGGCCGTACATATGTACAAAAAGGCAGAGTGGTGTACCCTTTTACCTTGCATTTACCTACCCTTGATCCTGATGATTTGCAAGGAGAAGGCTAGGCTAGGCTTCCACCTTATCAAGTGTCAGGTCTCAGCCTGCAGCACCACTTGGCTGCACAATGATTGGAGTTCAGCACGGTGAGGACCAGAGCATCAGCTTGACAGCTCGTGCCAAGACTTGCTGGAGCAGTACTTTCGCTGTTTAAAGAACTTGTGATGAGCCATCACCTCGGAGCCATTATCTGGTAAATGTAAACACTGTAGTGAAGGCCTAGCCTACCCTCTAGTCCTTCCAGTCGGAGTTCACCACTAAAGATCCATGCACTTGATTGGGAACAACGTTTACGAAGACATCGCGTCACGTTACAGTAATGTAAAAATGCATGGTGACGTGACGGCACTATGTTATGTTAACGTTGGTCCAAATCAAGTGCATCCATGGATCTAGTGCCAATCTCCAGAATGATTGTCGGGCGTGGGACTTGGTTGGGAAGACTGGTTTTGCGCTCTGATTGGATGATTCATTTAATCATTACCATCATTTCACAACTTTTTTACCTCCAACTTTCCCAAACCCTTGATTAGGTGGGACAAAGTGCATCATAGAAGTGGCCTGCACTATAACTCTGCTCAGTGCATGTAGGCCTAGTATGATGTACTATCACTTTCATTCACTTTGACTATACTCACTGTGGTTGTTCTAGCCATCCAAAAAACACCCCAAAAATGCAATTTAAAGTCTCAAAAATGGATATTTCACTTGCTTTACTTACGTGACATTTCTGTTGCATGGAGATGAACCACATCTCTGCAACAGATCGACTGCTAGAGGAGGGGAATTAACCATTGTCACCGAAACTTCATTTCTGTCTTGTGGCGACTGGGACGGTACTTGATGTAACAACTCCGAAAGTGTAGTCTCTCGCAACTCTCGCAACCACTGCGTAATGCCACCTACTACAATGCACTACAAAATGTTGCGAAAGACTTATTTTGGATTAACCTTTTTAATACTTTAGTTGTGGTAGTTTCTCGAATTGCAGGGTTCGCCCACCCCCGAATTCGCACCACGCAACGCAATCTCCCGGTCACCAGGCCATGAGGATTTTACATACATCCGTCGAAATTCTTACAGAGTCAGTAGGTCCTGTGCGTCGTTTGTGGCTTTGAAACAATGATCACCATTGACGATGCTTGGAGAATGCATCCAATCGTCTGCCACGTTGTTAAATTCACTGAGCGGGAGCTTCAAAAATGTTCCTCAAAAAACTTCGATTTTGTGTTTCTTTTCGCAAGTGAAGACTTTTTTAGCGTTGGCGTTCATAGATACGATATCACAGCTTAAACATACATATAGTTTGACCCGGTTCTTTCACTTTTGATGCAGTATTTCATGATTTTTGTGCAATGCGCAAAAATTGTCATGGCGCCCACATTTTTGACAAATGGCGTTCATCTCCTCCAAAAAATTGTCGATTGGGAGTTCCAGCATCCTGGTCGAGTTGCCTGATTAAGATATTTGTGTTCTATTCGTATTTCTATTTCTGGTGAACTGGACTTTATAAATAATTTGAGCGTTTTTTCGATTGAAAAACGTGCACCAAAAATATGATAGGCCAGAACAGAATACAATGTCTCAGAATAGCGTGTGCTATGCCATGTGCATTGTGCGTGCATTGGACTGGATAAGTGTTGAATTCAGAAGAGGGGTTAATATTGAAAATAAGAGGAGTGAGTGAGATTTATAACAGTATAACTTAAGGGGTGCTCCTATAGCTAATCATTACAGAAGCAGGAGGGAGAAGTTCTAAGGCCATGGCCATGGTGGGAGTAAGTAAATAAGTCGCTTTAAGATTAGAAGTTGGCCCGGAAGTGGCAACGGTAGGTTTTAGTGTTTTCCTTCTTTTTCAGCCTGATTTCACAAGGTAGTTTACCAACCCATCGTCTTCACTCTCAATCTTAGATGGATGGTCCTGTTCTAGTGAAGAATCCATTGTCTGTCGTGATCCATCCCAGCCACCGCATCTGAGGGACTTTGTCTGGACATGGTTGAGATAGTATATGCAGTAAAAGTAAGCTTTTTAGTGATGAAGATGTGGTTTTGCAGCGCTTAGAGAGCATCAGTCAAATAGGGACTTATACAGATATATGCCAATCCTATGACTTAGTGCGAGGCTACCATCTGGGGGATTATGACTGAATGCCTCCAAGTCCAAGTCAGAATCTCGCCTGAAAATGTACAAAAATCTAATGGTTTGAGTTCTCTTTCAGCCTGGTTTCAAGATCATTGGAGAGAACCAGGACCACTACAGTAGAATCCCTGGGTTTGTTCAGCGGGAGTGGATGTCACGTAGGCTGTCCAAGAGAGACTCGAACTACAGTAGAAAAAGACGGACCAGTTTGGTTTGGCGTGGCTAAGTATCCATAGACAAACTGTCAACCAAAGGGGTGGAGACCTGCATGTCTCCGAGGAATGAAGTTTCTTGTCAGTCATTCTGCTGTAATTTTGCCGTTTGAAAACTCCTTGCTTCTGATCCAATGCAGTTGAGCTGCCGACATAGCGATGTCAGTCATTGCACTTGTTATAGTTGACAATGACAAAATTAAGCTGTCTAAAGTTTTGGAGTTGTTGGAAGATGAGGAGGAGGGCTCTAAAACAGGATGCCTTGCCGTATGTGTACCAGGTAGCCACCTCAGCTAGGCAATCTTACTACCATGAAATATCAGCAGCCAGTCAACGAAAGGATGGAAGCTCCAGGATGTCAAGTGTCAGAGAATTTCGTGTCTAACGGCATACAAATTTATGCTAGTTATCGTAGTGTGGTTTCTTTTCAGCTGAGGTCCAAGATTTGTGCTGCATCTGTCACATAGCCCCAGGGAAACCATCACAGGATGCTCGGAGACTTCTAAACTCACATCTGGAACCCCTGCTGTGAACAGTAGCCGAGGGCCGCACCTGATGGCAATCGCTGCCACAATGTCCCAGATCTGAATAGTAGTTACCAGCTGGCTCCACTCGTCCCTAGACCCTGTCACAACCAAGCTGAAGACAGTAGCTGTCACAATTCTGATTTCACCATGCTGAAATGTTTTTTTCGACTGTCTTTGAAGAGTATGTACTACATTGTAACAGACATTAGTCGGTCAATACAAGTACTTCCGATTTGCAGGATCCCCTGCCTCGATGCGCACTTAATTAAGCTTAAGAGTAACCAGCCTATGGTTTATAGCATGCTTCTACGCCCCTCATACAACCATCTAACTTCCCAATGTTCAGCCCAGAAAGCGGCCAATGCTTCCCCTCTCAAAGAGTCGAAAATAAAGCAACATGACACACTTAGTTCACCTGTTTTACCAATTTTTTTATTTTCTAGTTTTTTAGATTCAAAAAATGAGTGGACAAATATATGACTCATACATGTCAGTTTCTATGACAGCCAGATGAAGAATGAGGAGCAAAATGACAGAAAAATAATCTGATTGATTTTAAACATAACTTTGTCAAGATACCAGAAAAAAACGGCAAAAAATAAAGGTTTTTGGAACACTGAAAAACTTATGAGACAAGAGGCTAGAAGACAAATATGCAACAACTGTTGATAAATTTACCCTTGTTTAGAAATGTTTTATTTCTAAGTTAAAGGAATGCTACAATTTGAACAGAACTGAAAAATGTGTGAACTGCAATGAATTATTGAATTCATGTTCTCAATTATCAACTATTGTTTTCTGTGATTCTTTTAGCAATAAGAGAACAGTCACCAGTCACAATATTGACAGAAATTTCAGTTGAAAACAATGATTGTTTTTTGTTTAATTTACGTTAGAAAATGGTGAATATTTTATTGTCACGAATATTGGACCATCAGTGGTGATCCCACTGAGAGTGGGAGCACAGAGGATCGAGTACCCTCCGTCATTAGAAAAAAATATTAATGAAATTACAATGAAATTTGATTTAAGATAGACCCTGAACACCACCTGGGTGTCCCTTGTTCTAAATGGTACCTGCACTTTTTCGGCCTCCTGGATTTGCCCCCACATGAAGATGTGTAAAAAAATATAGGACAAACCAATTGTAGTACCGGTATTTTGGTAACAAACCAACAACGTTGTACGCCCTGATCGGGAATAGAACACATCGAGATTGTCTAAACATGACATAGCACATGAAAGATTATTGGGAGAACACAGTGTTCTATGAATATTCCACCACTATTAAAAGAACGAGCAAAGCAAGACAGGATAGAGAAGTTAAGATATTTTTAGAAATCATCATCCAGTTGTCGTTCCGAGGTAAAAGTATTTAACTAACTTCAATAAATAGCATGCAAAACCCAGTTTTTTGGACATGGTAACTTTAGATGAGGGACACTACATCACGATGTAACTTTCAATGAAAATGCATTAGCCCCCCCAACTAGCTATGACCATCAACTGGAGATCTTGCAAGGTAGAACACAAATACTCAAAACAAGGCCATCAAAATAACAATTGATTGGAATGGACTAAAGATAATTCACTTACACACAAATTCTACAGGCCCTGCATCGTTTATGACGCACAATTTCGCTGGAACCACGTGTACAGTGACAAACGGGTTGTACCACATGCGAGGTCGGCTTGATATGAAAAGTTCTCCATGTATGTTAATCAGTAAGAGATCTTTCTATTGGATGTATCATCATAACCAGTACCCAAAGAGACGAGAAAAAGCTAGGGATGCAGGAGTGATGGACATCCAGAAAGGGCGGGTACAATCCATATGAAAGTGTGCATGTGATTCCAACAAAGTCAGGATATCAAGAACTTTCCTCAATGTAACTTCAATCAGCTTATTTACAAATATACAAAGATCAAAATCACTCTCGGAAGTTGGTAACCGTGGCAACCAATTACGCAACCATGACAATATCACTGGTCTGCATAACAACATTGCTTGTGTCCACGACAGAAGCTGGTCTCCATTACAACAATGGCAACCCCAAGTAAATTCTTTGACAAAACCAATTAAATTCTTTGACAAAACTGTAAATTCTTTGACAAAACCATCAAGTTTGAGATGATATGGTAGGTTGCCGTGGCAACGATTCTGGTTCCTATGGAAACAATGCAGGTCTCCATGACAACCATGCAGTTACCCATAAATTCTCAGCCAAAAACATTCAGACTTCTAAAAACAGAACAGTAGGACATTCTCGACAGATCATCTGATGATTTTATCCAACACAGTGTCAACAAACTTAACCACACAGGCTTTTCATATTTATTTAACCTACAAGCACATTCCTATGAAAAAAATAAATAAACGAAACGAAACTGATATCAAAATGCTCTGTTTCTAAAAATCTGGCCAAGACTGAACTCTCATTTTACAAAATGCAACATAATTTATTCCATCAATTTGTTAAATCCTAAGTAAAGTGTTCATTATAAGTCAGACGGGTCATGTGTATTCGTTTCCTTCGTAGGTGGCGCTTCTGTCTTTGGCGGCTCTGAAATGACAAGAACAGATGAGTGAGACATGTGAATGTGGACAAGAGGGAACGTCTACCCAGCTTGTAATAACCAACTAGAAAAAAACATTAAATTGGTTTTGAGGAAAAGTTTGATCACAAATTGCATACCCCTTTAATGGCAAGAAGTCAGTTTTTAACATTACCGGCTGCATCGCAACAAGCTACTGACAATCACAAAAGATCCCAATCCTTTGGTTGCAACATGGCGGATTTGACAATATGCGGACAGCGACTTATGCTCCATAAGTGATATCAAGACAAAGCGCATACTAACCTACAGGTTTACTATCAGCCGGTTTGCTATCTGTTGTCGATTTTTTATCTTTTGTTGGTGTTTCTGGCGTTGTTTCAGGCTTTTTACCTAAAAGTGGAAAAACGCAATTAGAATACTGAAAAGATGCACAAATATTTTTGTAATACTTTTTCAGGAATCTTTTTCGATATCTCAACCAAAAAGTAGACATAATGTTGTTAACATAGTACCACAACAAACCAGCTCACATTGCTCATAATGTCATGATCGATATCGTCTCAGACAAGACCAGACCATTTTACAAGGCAGATCAAACTCGACAAATATGGATTAGTTTGGTACTCTGCAACGGCCCGATAGTACCCCCACCAATGATTACAAACCCAATGAAACATTCCCTCGACTCTTATAAAAAGTTCCGTGGCCATATACACTTTACCAGAGGACCAAATATATCTAAAGTTGTCTATAAATTTTTCTTTAAAAGGCTCTTGCCAGAACAAGCAAATTCACCAAAAACCATTTAAATTACCTGAATTAGTTTTCAGACAAGTACAACAACACTTTGTCACACATACACAATACAACCCAACACAAAACTGAAGGAACAAATTCACAAAATGGACCAACATCTTCCAAGTTTCGATGATTTGCAACATTAGTGGATGAGGAATTTGCCCTGGGTATGAGAAGATAGCGAGGCCAATAACAGGCTACAGCTGAGCAGACTTAGGTTTACCTGTTGCCTCAGCGCCATCTATTTGTAGAACTTCCTCCTCTTCAGTCGAGGAATCAGTATCTTTTTTCTCTGGCTCAGATTTATCCGTTTTCGCGTCCTTATCGGGGACCTCTATTTTTATGTCAGAATCCTTATCAGGGATGTCTATTTTAATTTCCTCTGCACCTGGAAATCATACGGAACACACACTTAAACACAACATTAAACGGAACAAACACTGCCACACAGAATCAACAATGAAAATTATCGAACAATAAATAATTCCATAGCATATTTTCTGATTGGTGAATTCTTCAAACATGTTGCATTGCTTGTTCAATAACCCCCAGTTGTTTTTCAATAGGATCTGACCCAATCCTATTTCTGTCACAAGAATTTTGCCATAACTTGGTACCAATGGCACAATGTAAGCTAGCACCACTTCAACTCATATATTGTAAAATACCTCATGCTCATCTAAAAGTTTCTGAAATCCAAAGCACCTCCTTAACCTCAATACTTGCACCATATTTCAATTTAACAGTTCCTGTCCAATTTTAATACTACTCAAAGATATTTTTAGTAATGACTGAACAGGAACATTCTCTTTTTCGAAAGAACAGGATTTCTAAGGATTTGAATAAAAACAAAAAATAAAACTGAATATAACGAAAATAACTAGAATAAAACGTTTACTAAAATGTATTAGAATCGACAACCAAACTAAAAGGAAGGAAGAAATGGATGGAAAGTCGTATAGATTTGCAGAATTCTGTAAATTTTCATTGTCCAATCCTAATGGACCATTTTTGTTGCATGCAATCATAATTGCAAGTCGCAGCAACAAAAGTCACTGGTTTGGTAGGCGCTTAAATGAGACCACCATTGATCAGTGTTTAAGCGAGGATAACTCGAGGGGGACTCTTTCTCATGCAAATTCAGGGCATTCATGTATTGTTTCAACCAGAAATCGTGAGAGGCAGGGCAGAAAAAGGCACAGCCTAAAGAAGGCAGGGTGTACCGCCTCGCTTTAAATGGAAATGAATTAGCCGCTTGTAAAAAACGCAGGCAAAAAGAGAAAGACAGAAAGGTGGGGTGTTGCCCGTAGCTAAAACTCATTAGCTGAAACGCTATCAGGGCCATAGTTTGGAAGCTAGCCATGAACGAACAAGAATTAGAATTGCCAGAAGCAAAATGAAAATTCTCAAATTCAAAGAAACAGACAAGAGGTGTTTACCACGCCTTCTTGCAGCTCGGCCCCTGTGTCGCAACATTCGCCGGTTATATTCTCGGAAGAATTTACGCAACTTGGCACGCTGGCCATCGCTCAATTGCACACCGACTGGGATGTGCAAATGACTAAATTTCCGTTGCTTTTTAGATTTTTGGGCATATTTGCCACGCGGGCGAAATCCATCTTCAAACTGGTCTTCAAATTCAACTTCAACATTCGGCCGCTTGTGCCGACTATCTCGTCCAGAGAAGCGTTTTTCGGGTTGTTTGAAATGTTCGCTCGAACGCTGGTGTTTATTTCTATTGAACCGTTTCCCGAAAATGCTACCAGAGAAAGTATCTTTACCAGTTTTTTTACCACCTTTCGAGTGGCGTTTCGATTCTTTCATTTTCATTTTTTTATCCATTTTTTCCTCCTCTTCCCGGTGCCGTTTTTCACTAAGTTTCTGGGCACGGAGTTTCCGTTCGGCTTTTTTTTTCTCCTTTTCTGCCTTGATTTTTTTCTCGCGATCAAGTTTCCGTGCCTGAGCACGATGGAGACGAATTTTCAAATCTTGTGTCATTGTTGTTAGCTTTTTTTGTATGAGGACTCGAGCCGAGTCGACTAGCGTGGTAAGCAACACAGGGGTTTTTGTGCAAGCGGTTTTGTTTTGCGCTTCCTCCATTGTATTCATCCACATCTTGAAAAGAACACAACAGAAACGAAAATAAACAAAACGAAATATATAATGTTGAAGGTAATTCATGCTAGAGCCAGTCAATCAAAGTCACCATGTGATATCATTTCATTAAGCTCTACGATTCAGCCAATCTGACCTGCATGCATAACACCCCTGGTGACAAAGTCGGAAAGCACAAACACACGCCCACCAAACGACCAACTGACTTGAAACATGATAGACACCAAGTGATTGGTCTTACTTGACTGCACAAGCAACAAGTTTATTGATGAAACAGGTTACAGAGACGCCCATTCGAATGTTTTTTCTTTTCCACGAGCATCTCTGTGACCTGTCTTACCAACGAACTTGTTGTTTGGGCAGCCAAGTGAGACCAGTCGCTGGGTGTCTTTCATGTTTCAAGTCCCCCCTGGCTATTTGATGGTCGGGCCTTCCAACTTGGTTGCTGGGGTTTTTATTCATACATGTCAGCTTTAAAACAAATACACCTCCCAACTGACACACTTGGTTCCTTCGATCAACACGACACACCAGCATGAAAACTGGAAGACAACTTAACGATACTTAACAGAAACTTGAACAGGGAAGCAAATTTCTTGGTTGGACACTAATCTGAATAGTCACTCAGATGTAAGAAACGCCCCGATTGGCCAGCACGAAATCAACCTGTAAGTGCCAACCAATCAGAAGGCTTCAACTGAATTTGTCACCTTTCATAAGAAAGATATTTCTACGTTTTCCATAACGTAATTGCAGACCAACAACAGAGGTGGGTGTCCAAGCGAACACTGGTGAACTCTGGTCAAAAGTAGCCACCCAGGTTTAATGCGGTTGGAATTAAGCAGGGCGCCAGAGTCAATTTTCCATGGTGACAACCAAACAACGAATTCACTGGACTTAAGTATCGATAATGTAATTCTGCTTTCCTGTTCAAGAAACAAATCATACGAAAAGAAACCTCCTTGGTTATGAATCGAAGAACTATAGATTACCATCTGTTTTTGTTTCATTACTGGCTGTGGAATTTGCATCTGTTTTTGTTTTATTCTCTGTCTTCTCCGGTTTAGGCTTGGGCTTGTAATATTTCGCCTTGTTGAGCAAATATTTCACTTCTCGGTCAAGAGCGCCAATTTTTTGGGCAATATCTTCGACGGTGACCGGTGGCTTATCGCTGGACTTTGCAGCTTTGATATCACTTAAAGCTTTCTTGCGCCAATCCTGTTAAAAAAGTATTAGAGGCGAAAAATTAAGAAGCAAAACCCAGCACCTAAATGTAGGCCACTGCCCCAGAAATAAGAGGGAGGGGGGCACTTGGGGACTTCTCATTTTCTTTTTCAGCACATTCTCAATCTGAAATTACTTGACTCTTTGTAGCTTCGGAAATTCTTATTCAGGACACATCAGTCAGAGTCCAAACTGCGCTTCATTATGCAATATAACATAACCGATAATATTGCTTTATTCTGGTTCCACAGGGGATCAACTGCGACAAGGGTCCAACTGTAAATGACATGAGTCCCTAAAGCCAAAGGGGATGGATAGCAAAGAACTGTGCTAATCGATAACCACATAAGTATCATTGGTTGGTTCCACAGCTGCTAATATCAATAGGTCATCTGTATTTTAGGTTAAAAATGTATCATGCACCACACCAATCTAAGAATGCCCCTATTTCCAGATAAGCGGTAGAGCTCTGTTGTGGGGAAACAAATGGCCGACTCACAGGTTCAACCTTGGACCTTCCCGACATCATGACAACTGTGTCGTCGAAATCAACAGGTGACCCATAAATCGGCGTTTGCAACTCCACCGCAATAGGCGCTCACCTGGAAACAGGCACAGTAAAATCGTAATCAAAACCGAAAATAACCCAGCATTTCACCTACCGTTGTATCATTAATTAACTTTGATAATGTGGTCACTTCGACCTCTGTAAATATTGGCTCGTCCGCCGTGAGATTTTTTATACTTTTCAGGAAGTATCTGGAATGATTGAGCATGCTTTTCAAGGCCTCCAGAGCTCTAGGACGGTCCTTGGTTTGTTCAACTCGATACGCAATATCCTTGAACTCCTCTTTTAAAACCGCAAGTTTGGTGTCGTATTCCTGAAATAAAATGGGTAAGTTTGTTATTTTCTCGAACCTTGTAGACTGTATAGATGGATATCTTTGTTAACAAAATGACGCCACACAAATCTTTTTCGTCACCCCATCCAGGAACCTCACGCCACTCAACTGAGGGCAACGTGACGTACCAATTTCATACGCAATCCATTCTAGATTCACTGGGACGGACAGAGTAGCCTAGATCACTTACTGCCTTGGGCGTATCCATGCCCTGCTCGTCCAACCAGTCGGACACCTCAGATAATTTCGTTTTCAATTTGATACGTTCGTCTGTTGTTGAGCATTTTTCCCAGTCTCCCTGGTACAAGTTGTCTTTCATTGTGAAAACGTAGGATTCTAAATCATTGATGGACTTTTCCCGATCTCTCTTTGCTTGGTCTTGCATTCTTAGGTCAGAAACTCTGAAAGATCACAAAACAAATTTCAAGGAAGACGCAACAGAAAACAGCTTTCGAGTTGACCTTCATCGGCCACACTATCTTGAGGCTACAGTTGGTCTTCTTCTGCGTTCGGAAAATCTCAAACTTACATTTTCTTAGAAGCAGCAACCATTTTCTCAGTAGGTTCTTGTAGATCCATCAGGGTCTGTGTGGCAGTGAGTTTCTCCTTGATGATGATTGGTTTCAGCTTAGCCTTCTCTTTTTCCTGAAATTGAGGCAGGGATTTGATTTGAAAATTGAACGGCACATCATTTGTGCAAGACATGAAAATCGTCATATGAATTTAGATTTCTCAAAGCCCAAAAGCTCCTGATGCTGGTCCTGCCGCAGAAGTGCTTTATAGTTCCCTCAGCCATCTTAACTAACACAAAATATCATGTAATCTAAATATTAAATGAAACACCAACCTTTTCCTCTGCAGTTTTATTAGCATCTGCCTTCCCTGCGTCTGGTTTGGTCGCGTTTTCTTTCGTTTCATTCTTGGCAGAAGGTTCTTCCTTTTTCTCTTCCTTCTGTGTAAAGCAGATGAAGAAACGACGAGGGAAAATCAGAAAACTAGTGAGATTATTTCAATAGGTGGGTTCCGATACTGTAAACTGCCAAATCTTAGCAGAGGTTTTATTTTTGCAGATTTCACAAATAACCTCAATTCGTGAAGATTTAAATTGCGAAAGAAAAATATGATTTTCTAGCAAAATATGGACATTTTATCACTAAAATGAGATCACCTTTATAACCACCCAAGAGCGAAAACAGCTTGGAAATGGACCACAAAATGGAGCAAGCACATACATATCTTTAAAACAAGCCTATATGCTTTTGATAGGATAATTCAAATTCTTAGCACTGAGGAAATACGTGTGGTAAGAGCAGGGGTTGAAATGGAGTTAAGAGTGGGGAGTATGAAGTGGGAATTTAGACAACAGTGGATAAAATATGAAGCCCAGGGCCAATTTGCTCAGTCGTCGTCAATCAGCATAAGAGACAGCTAAAGTGAACATCATCTACTTCTGCAGTAAACTTCCTTACAATAGTAGCGTAAGAACTAGCTGCCAGAATATAAGCGACTTGGCCCTCATTAAACAAATACAGTTAGCGATCTATCTTCTAGCACTGCACATAAAATGAACACCATAGAATTTCAACTCTTGTAATCAACTCTTGTAACCAAACCTATTAATCATGGAATCAAATCTACTCCACACATGCCGCTGGAGAATTCCATAAATAATCTGTGTATACACTGGTCAGAAACGCCTGCAACCTGCAGACTGAGAGGATCACATCAAGAATGGTATAACGGGAGACACTGACGTACGCGTAGGCCAGAAAATGATAAGGTAGAATGGGGTATTTGTAGCCCCTGCATTGTTTGATGCATGGGGATATCTATCAATATCATAGGCAGGGGTTACAATTACCCCATTCTATCCTACCATATGTTGAAAACCCTGCATTCGGGTACAGGGTGACACAAAATACACCACCAACAGAACTTAAATACACATAACAGGTTCATTGGTTTCAGATGATACAAGAAACCAATAAGCTTTTCGCTAAAAAATAAGAGTACTTTCCCATAAATCGGGACACCTCTCTATTAGGGACAGGCACAGCACTAGTCAGTCTCAAGGTTGTCCTTAATAGAGAGGTTATACTGTATTTCGGACATTATGGGAGTTATCCAAAACCAAAAGTAGGAAATATATTTTGTGTCACCTGGTAGTACAAACAGGACATGAACATGACAACAACCATAATCCCATAATCCCTCGACATAGGATAACACCTTGACATAGAATTAAAATCCTTAAAACCGATCAGGTGATTTCGATATGAAAACTACCTTAGGAGTTTCAGAACTCTTAGTTTCATTCACAGGGGCGTCAGCTGGTGTAGCGTTAGCTGGTTTTTTGTCACTAGCGTCAGCCTCACTGCTAGCCGCATTGTTAGAAACAGGCTCGTCAGCATTTTCTGTCTCGACACTCTCGTCCTATTCAACATGTAAAGGAAACATTGACACATTTAAAGCGTATTTCCTACGACATTTACATGCGTATTTCCCTCATCGCAGTAGATAACAAAGCATCATCAAGTCATACGCAATTTACTGAATGGAACCCTATTGCGGACCCAATTGTCCACATGTTCAGCAGGCCCAGAATTTAGCTAACTGATCTGTGCCAGACTTATGAATAGGAATTGAGATGGTTCACTTTCACCGCCCAAGAAATTGTCAAAAGTCAGAGTTTCCGCCAGGATTAAATTTGAGGGGGAGCAAAAAAGTTTTTTCTAAAAAAAATTTTTTTCTTAAAAAGGGTATATGACCCCTCTTGAGACGTTTTTTGGCCCTAAAACCGCTTCAATTGGCTCCCAAATGCTCTTATTTTACATATTAAATCATGAAAATTACTCATTTGACAGTAAAACAAACTTTAGTGCTCAAAATTAAGGGGGGGATATCCCCCTTGAAATATTTTAGGGGAGATGAATCCCCCCCCATCCCCCCCTCTGGCGGAAACTCTGAAAGTAGGCTGAATTGTTGGTGTGCGGAATCCGCTTTATGTGATACATTTCACTCTTAGAAATGTCACTTAAGATGAGGAGGGAGGTACAGGGGTCATGAAAGCTTTCAAGTAAAAGGTAATTTCGGAAGACGTCAAATTCTGTGGCAATGGAAGAACTATAGTCTACCTGCTCTGTGAGTTCAGGTTGTTATAAGTTTAATGTGGTGGATGGGAGGAGTGTAAAGAAATGTACGTGTTGGGTAATTTTGTGATTGTCTCTTAATGGAAAGAACAGTTCATCAGATAAAATGCTAGAGACCGTGGCAAAGTTTTAAATGTTAAGTAAAATGTGTCACAAACTAAAAGAAAATGAATTAAGACATAAATCTGAAATGAAAACAACCCATTTCCACACTAACACACATCACCTATACCAAAAGAGATCTATTTTATCACTCGAAACTACCTCAAGCAGCTACCATTTCAAACAGCAATATCTACACTCTTTTTAGACCAAGGACTGAGGAGCTGATAAATCCATAACTAAAATATCTGATTTTATTGCATTTTCTCTTGATCGGCACAACATCAGCCATCAGAGTCAACAGCAAAATGAAAATCTCTCCTACATGCCAAAATTCTGGTATTCATAAGTGGAGCCCTTTCTGGAGTATTATATTCTTGAATTCCCCAGTCCTTGGTGACATACTGTAAACCATGAGATTTGTGCAAAACTTTTTAATGTTCGCCAAAATATCCTTAAAAGCAATTTCCGCAAAAGGTCGACTTTCCTTTTGATAACAATTAACATGTTGAGACGAATTTAGAGCTTTTTATTTTCAGATCGCAAAAATAAAACGCTCTCGAAATCTTTCGTGTTTACAGTTGTTAGAAGTGCAATTTGTATTGTACAGTAACCATGGTTACCTTTTCCTCCTCTTTCTCTTTTGTTGGTTTTTCTTCCTCTTTCTTCGATTCAGTTTTCTCCGTCTTAGGATCAGTCTCTTTTTTAGGCTCACCCTGCCGCAAAGGCACATAAAATTCGTCTTAGGATATTGGACCATGCAAGGTTATCCCCAACCCTTCCACCATACAGGGTGAGTCAATAAAAAGGTAATACAAAACTAAAGGGTTATGTCCAGGATAATTATGGATGCGTTAACCCTTTACTTATGGATTACCTTTTAATAGACACACCCATATGTTAATACAACTTGGCTCGTGACTCATTTTAAAGGGGGAGGAGCATAATCTTTCTTGATTAACTTGCACACGTAAAATATGTGTCCTTAAAGTGAATTTCGCACAAGCATTGCAATGGCCCTCCATTTCCCCTGCCTCAATCGGAAACAAAGCAACTGATGCATGGAGTCATCACTATGGAAGTCTCAGAAGCAAGTTTCTGAATGGAACCCTATTGCCCACATGTTCAGCTGGCTGACTCTAGCTGACTGAACTGCGCCAGAGTTTTAAACAGGAAATAAAACGGCCCATTTTCGTGGCCAGTGAAAATGTAAAAGTAGGCTAAAATCCTGATCAATCGAAATTCCCTTTCAATTTGATTTAATTAGGTTCATCAACTGAATAAATCAAACTGCAAACACGAGTCAAGAAACCAAGTTGAGACATGCCTTTTCATAATATTCCTCTAGTACCACATGAAAAAAAATTAAACCATAAAGAATATTTCATCATGAACTGACACCCCCAACAATGTATCATTGACAATCAATATCCATTTTCCAATATCTAAAGCATACTTGGTAGCAAATTAAATGGTGATAATCTTCCAACTTAAAGCAAATAACACAATGTCCAATAGAGTACCAGCATCCTCATAGGTGGCACTGATTTTCACTTGGGTGTGCGCCAAAATGACATCAAAACTCTGACAAAATTGACATTATGTTTCTGTCACAACCCTGTGAGAGTCAACGGCCAAAGTTCACAGTACCCTGTGATAGGGCTGGCCAAAGTCACGCTGGTACGCTATTGGCTGAGCTAACATAATCTTGAACCAATAACACAATATTTCGAGGAGGAAACAAATTTTTCAGAAATACGAAGTTGAAATTAATAATTCGGCTTATTTTTCCGGAACATGCATTTAAATCAAATATGGGGCAATGTTTTTGAAAAGCAAAACCAATTTTTTTCAGAAACATGGAATTGAAATAAAAGCAGATGTTCTTTTCTCACCTCTTCTGTCTTTTTGTCTTCCTTCTGCTCGTCGGTTTTCTCTTCTGTTTTCTCCTCGGTCTTTTCGTCCTTCTTATCCTCTTTTTTCTCCTCTCCCCCGCCGAACAGGTTACTGATGGTGCTACCAAGCTCTGAAAGAACAAAACAATTGCTATGAAGTTATAAGTGTAGAAAGAATTTGAGAAGGGGGTCGTTTTTCAAAAATACAATCACTTTTCATCGACAACTTTCACGATGTATTTCAAATTTCAGGTTGTCCTCGTCAATTTTGACGATTTTTTGTCCAATGGGGGTCTTTCGCACCCCTTACCCTAAATAGTGGTTGATAATGTTAGACAAAACAGGTTAGATTTATAGGCTGTTTTAGTGTAACAGAGGAAATCACCAAGTTCCAGCCAGGGTTTGAACCGGAGACCTCTGGCTCATAAGGCAATCACTCAACCGACTGAGCTAGTGTGAAATTCCCCCTTGCCTCGGCCAGTTGGAATGATGCCACCATGACAATAGCCTCGTTTTTGAACTTGCTGCCCGGCGATGTGCTTTAAGTTTACCAACAAAACCTGTAACCACTGGAAAGAGGACAAAAAAATTGATGAACACGGAAAGTTTCAATTAGAAATTTTCATTCCAAGTTGTTTTGTGAAAGTGGAGAAAAGAGGAAGTTACGTGTGTCCATGCAGCAAGAACACCGAAAAATGGTGTTTCCTTTAAGTGTAAGAACCCATTCACAGTGCTACATCATAGACCCGCCGTCATACAGAATCCATAATTGGCAGAGATTAAAAACTGTAGTAAAACATACAATTTCCTGCAAATGCACATGTCATCAGCTCATTGAAAACTGTCAACATGCAAAAATATCCTATCCTTCAATAAAACACCTCTTCGAAAAAAAATCTCCTGCCCATTCCAAAAAGTTTGCCAACTTACTAAGATTGTCAATGAATTCTTTCTCAAATTCTGAAACGAAGGCAGGTCATTGTGGAAGAGTCAATGGTTTACGTGAATACCACATTTGTATCCGAGTATGAGTCAAATAAATTGCACCGCAAACGAGTGATTTTTGTTGCTACAACCTGCAAAAACTCTCATTAATCTGAGGTTTTTTGCGCTGGTCATCACAGCTGCATACCACAAGAGTCAGTGATCACTACATGTGATGAACTTAAGCCCAGCAACTACCAGTCGCCCTCATGCAAAAGTCAGCGATCACTGCAACAGCTACCTGCCACTACCACTAGTCTAAGGGATATGATGAATTAGGACCTACATGTTGACCAATCCTTCCCACCTTAATCTATGTAATGCTAATCCTACCAAGACATTTATATGACAATATGAACGCCTACAATACATAACCTGTTGTTTTAGACTTGATATTTTTACAAGATTCCTCTTGTGCATTTCCTTCATAACACCGGCTACTTGTTACCTCATTTCATTTATGATCCTTCATCCTATCTAACCCTACCCTTGGTCCTGAACCTTCCCCCATACCCAATCTGAACCCTTACCCTAATTGTGACAAAACACTCATGTAACAATGAGAGAGTCAAGTTAGGAAAGTCACTTAGTTTACTTCATGCTAATGCTAGCCTATATAGATTTTCTAGTTATTTTACCTTTGACCATGTCGAACCCCTCTGGAAAGTACAGATATTGACTGAAGTATATATTTCAAATATCTTTTTACCACACCAGATGCCATGGCCTACTGTCTCGTGACTCTTGAATAAGGGCTAAGACAAGGAGATCCCTGGTTTGAACCCCTCCAGGCATGAGACTCTAGGCATGTCCCTTTGTCAAACTTGCCTTACTCCACTCAAGGGTACATCGGTATTGTCAGAACAAAAGGAAAACATCCCAATTGAAATCTGTAAATCAGACTACAGATCAATTTGAACACATCAATCCAAACCCTTCAAACTTACTGGACAAAGTGGATTCTTCTTCCTTCTCATCAGGGCTTGGGGGCTGCTTCTCGAAGACCGAGTCCACCAAGTCCAGATGCAGCAGACCGCTCTCGTCCATCCGGAAGTGGGCCTTTACGCCCTTGAAGTCGGAATCAGCAGAGTTCTTCTTGTAGGCATCACCGACACCTGAGAGGGCGACCTTTGAGTGTAGCTGGTTACCAAATCCACTGGAAAGAAAAGTATTTTGGATGAGATTTAGGAAGGGGACTAAACAGCAGAACCATTCTCGAGATGCGGAACTCTCTAGGACAGCCGACCACGCATCTATTGCAGCCGGGCTGAAGAACAAAAACAATTTTGTCACTCATCGAACATAGTAGCCAGGACGAATACCACAACGCGTCAATCATCGAACATTTCTTACATTTTCTCCTCTTCAGACAAGAAGTCCAGATCTCCGTACATAACTTCAAAGTTGAAATCATCAAAGTTTTTGTTGAATTTCATGACTTTGCTGACAGGGTATGGATTCATTCGACCAAAGATGACACGTTTTATCGTTTTTGTTGACTTGCTCTCATCTTCGTTGGTGACCTCGCGTTCAAACTCAACCTAAAAAGAAGCACATTGTATAAACTTTTTAAAAACCGACTTTTGATTTATTATCGAGGTGGTGAAAGTCGAATGGCATTAACCCTTTTGCTTCCGTTAAACCAGTCGCGAAAGGGCCAAGAGGTAAAAAGTCCAGCAGAGCACATTATGCAGCAAGCTTGGAGAGAAAGAGACCTCTCTGAAAAAGTTAATACAAGCTCTCCAAAATTTTTCATCACAAAGTGTATTTATGAAATGCTTCTCTAATTCAAAAGCTTGGACCCTACAGCTTGACTGTTATTACTTTTGGTGCAGAAAACATGACATAAGTGCTCAAACCCCACCAGAGCTTAAAAATTTCTTGAATATTTTATTAAGCACATTGGACGAGTAGGATGAATGCTTGTGATATTGAAACAACAAACATCAGAGCAGTAATGGCTAAGTGTAACAAGAAGCATTTTTCAATGAGCGTGCGTGGCTTACTCAGCAGTGATCATTTAGGCCAAATCCACACTTTTTTAAAACATTCATAGTCACTGCATCTAACATATCCAAGAGGGAATCTATTAGTCCTCGATACAAAATAGAGTGGTCTGGGCCACGTCATCAACCAAATATTCTAGACAGATTGCAGTTTTTCTGTTTGATGATTTAAGACTCTGTCGAAAAGACACCAACTTAGTGAAAACCCAAATCCACAAAAGTTGGTAACATTATAACATGTACAGTGGAACCTCTGTTAGCGGACACCTCTCTATTAAGGACAACCTCTCTATCAAGGACACTAGTTTTGGTCCCAAATTGGTTGTTTCCATTCAATTTGACCTCTCTAATCAGGACACCCCTCTAGAAAGGACAGCACTTGTCAGTCCCGAGGGTGTCCTTAATAGAGAGGTTCTACCGTATAAGCATAAAAGAAGCTGACATCCAGTTTCCCCCATGCATTCAGGGCTTATATTTTGCAAGTTGCCAATTTTCAGAAATCTTGTCTATAGTATTAAGGAAGCGCACAGCACAACAGATAACATTGTGAGGCTAGCCTACTGAGGCAGTCGTCCACAACCAACCTGTCTCTGGAGAAGAGTGCTCGTAAAAGCAATCTAGTGGCGTGAAAAGTAGAAGAAATTGTGTAAGAAACACGGCAACAGAAGATTAAGAGTAAGACAACCTTGACCTACAAGGTTTATGAGAAGAACTAGGCATACTTATACCAACCCTTGACTGCACGGCCTATCACTGTGTGCATCCAAATGTGTATAAACATCAGTTGGCTGCTTTGGCATTACACATTTTGAGGACCAGAGCAGGGTTCAAACTTATAAAAGTTATTATTATATTACCAGGTGAGGGGAAAATTTGGTTTTACCACAGCATTTTTACACATAAGTTCCACATACTAGAAATTACGAGTATCATTTTTGTCGTTGCGGGAGATACTAACCTGAATAGGGAAGATCACTGCTTCTTTGACGCCAAATCGCTTGACCTTGAATCCCTTACTAAGGTAAGCAGCTTGGTATACCGCCCCCAGGGCTGCAGCTTCATCTGTGTTGATACTCTTGCCCAATTCTTCTCTGCAACACAAAAAATCATGAATTCATGTATTTCAAATTGCTATTTTCTAAATAACTAAATAGATAGAGAAGAACTTTATCATTATTACTGCAGGTGACAGTAGTTAGCTTACAAAATAGATTTCCAGCCAATGTCAATTTCATCCACTATAGGTACTGTATTGTATTGGATTAGTAATCATTACTGCAGAATCTTTGGCAGGGAATGATGAAATTAATGAATAATTATGAACTGCTTTAGCTCAGTTCCTGTCAATATTCTGTAAAACTCACTTTTTTGTAACTTCTCTCAATTTCGCCTGCACTTTGGGAACCCTGGTGCCTCCGCCCATCAGGATGATCTCATTGATTTCATCCATTGTCATATGAGCTGATTTGAGAGCGTCTTCGAGTGGCTTGGCAACTCTTTCAAACAGGTCGCTGCAAAGTTCTTCGAATTCCTCGCGGGTTACTTTTGCCCTGAAGTCACGATCGTCCAATAAGCCCTCGACCTGAAATAAAGACCAATTTGATCAGAGCAGGAACCACGTTGGTGCTGACATCGAATTATAAAACTTTTCATTGACGCAAAGATCACTGGCAAACTAAATTCACCAAGGACAGGAATTGAGTCAGTTCGGAAAACCGTGGTCTTACCCCCCAGACTAACAACAACACTGAGCTAGACAGGAAGCAACAGGAGACGATCTATCATCTCATCTGCGACTAGGGCACTCCCACGTTAGGAAACCACTTCACAGAATAGGCTTACGACAATCTGCTCCATGTGGATGTGGAGCTTGAGACCAGACACAAGCTCACGAGGTTCAAACCTTCTCCCTTATGAAGAATAGAGAGGAATACTGGCCATAGGACACCACCCCACCACAGAGCTTTGAGGCTCTGTGACAGAATTCTCCGGGACAGCCAACCTTGTGACAGAAAACAGAATGACTGTCCAGAGTGCATCTCAAGAATCCCGGAGGGAGGGTCACATTCTGCCCAAAACATACATTATTTCATTTAGCAGCCACAACTACACGGCACAGTGAATACTTTTCGTACCTGGGCGTAATGTTCGTTATTGGCGCTGAGAACCTTTTTGACTCGTCCCGCCTCCTTCAGAAGCTTGGCCATGGCGCGAGGATTTGTTGTCACGTCGGTTTTCGTCTTCTTCTGTGCATTAAAAAGTTTCGCGAGATGCTCCCTCAGCCTGAACTGGAATTCCATGCCGCCAAGTGTAGCATCAAAGCCTATTCCTCGGATTGTCAACTGCGGGTTGTTCTCCACAAACCCTCGATCCTTCATTCGTACAGTCTGATAGGCTGGAAACAAAAGAGAGTGAGGTTAGGCTAGAAACAAAAGAGAGTGAGGTTAGGCTAGAAACAAAAGGGACCAAGGTTATTACAAATGTTCATCAAGATTCTGAAGTTCTCCTCTTTAGGAGGCATGGTTGACCAAACGTTTCTTTTCTGAAAATTAAAAAATTTAGAATTTAAAAAAAGGGTCATTGGTGGTGCGTTACTGGTGGTGCCTTTTTAAATGTGTCAGCTCGAGATGTCGAAACCAGTCAGGGATAACACGGCTTATACATGAGATACCTACACACAATAGTCGCAGTAGTACTGGAAGCCCCCATATCGTAGAACAACATATTCTGCGCCGTGGTATTGAATTCTTTTCGACGGAAGACACCATAATTCAGAGCTACAGCGCTGTTATCATTCATCAGCTGTAAGACGTTCAAATCGACCATCTCGGCAGCGCGGACCAGGGCGCGTCGCTCTGCCTGGTTGAAGAATGGCGGTACGGTGATCACAACATCCTTGATGGTTTGCTCAGCGAACGCCTCAGCTGATTCCTTTCCCCGCTCCAAAATCATCGCAATCAGTTCCTCTGGCGTATAAAAGGTCTTCCTGAAAGAAAGAGAGGGCGATATTTTTACTTCCAAATCAACACTTTGAAATCTTTTCAAGAAATAGGTAGAAGTTTGAAGTTCCGTAGCCACAGCGAGTTCAGGAATGTGCCAATGTTTTTGCAAATTGTAACTCTGACGACAGCTGACGGACCTACTTTACTCTATAAAGTTGGCACTTTATAAATGACAACGTCAACTCTATGTAAAACCCAATAGACAAACGATTGTGCCAGTGTGAACTCTATGTAAACCCAGAGCAGTCATAGTATTAAAGTCAAAGTTATGTAAACCCAGCCTGATTAGTGTTGATGTGAATTCTATGTAGGCCCATACTATTTAGAGTACTGTTGTGAATTCTATATGAGCTCAGCCTAATGAAAGCGGTGTCATGAATTCTATGTAAGCCAAGCTAATGAAAACTGCAATGTCAACTCTCTGTAAAGCCAGCCCAATGAAAAGAACTGTTAGATATCTGTACATACTCATCATGTTGAAATATCACAGTGCCAGTTTCAGGATCCTCTTTCAAAGTGTAGAACGGGAATAACTGCTGGTAACGCTTCACGGTCGGGTGATTCATCTTCTTCCCGAGGACGCTCAGGAGATATATGTACGCCTTCGCCGGGAACTTGACCGCCTGTGAATAGAATGATGATGATCATGTTAAAAGCATTTTGGTGTACGCCATACCAGTTTGGTTTATGGGCCCAGTAGGGACGTAAAGATCGACCCCAACTCAAAGAACAAGAATGAGGTAATTCCCATTCCCAGATGCAGTCTTTCAAACTTACTGTATTTAGCGCAGCATCACCAAATGACCTCTCTCCATCCCTCATCGACACAACTGCAGCAGTTTTACGTTGAGATTCTCTGAAAAATGATAGGAAAATAAGGTTCTTGATTGACTATACACATCTGGTTTAGCTTCAAGAACCACACCCTTTAAAGTTAAATCTTGCTGGCCTTGATTTGGAGCAACCTGCCTTTTGACAACACACCACATCAGAATCCGTCTCATACTTGCTGGATGAGCTGGAGATTACATACCTATTCAGAACAATTTCCATTGGAACGCCAGGCTTGACAAGGGCAACCTTCATGTACTCTTGACCAAGATCAACAGACATGACAGCTAAACCATCTGAAAAAATTTGAATTATGGATTATATTTTTAAGTTTGAGAAATCTATCATAGAGAATTGCAGATAACAGGATTCCTAGTTGCAGGTTTCCAGTGTTCCAAATTTGCCTTGTCAAGATCAGCCCCACGAGTGGTGAAGCTCAGTGATGACTGAGGCAACAATTGGCAGCCACATAGAACAGCCTCACAGCCTTCCTAACATCAACAGGGCCCGACCCCACATCTTTGCAAAGTTTGGCCACTCCCTTCGCAAGAGGCGCTCATCAGGAAAGGGGCAATTGTGTTCATCCGAAACAACTCCTATAAAAATTTCAGTGGAATAATTTTAAAACCAGCTGATACGAAGTGACACGTCATCATTTCTATTGCAACTTTGAAGCAAAACAGGTATCACGAAACTACATCAGACTTGTCACAAGTTTTCCATTCCATTATTATATATATTGATATTCATACTGAAGGGGACATTTTTATCTCAATTATAGTCACAAAACAACGCTTTCAATAAGCTTATCATATTTCGCCAACCATTATCTGGCAACAGGTGGAAGAAAATGACTAATAAAATTGACTGCTGTTATTGTAATGTGAACTCAATGAAAGGAAGTAAACTAGAGGAATACAACGTAATGAATCAGCTGAGTCAGGACAGGTGGACTTGGACTTTGCTTTTTTAAGGTTTGACCGTAGGCACCACCATGAAAATCCTAAAGCAATTCAAACTCTTTCAAAATGAAGTGAATGCCAATATCAAGGGTTGGAGTAAATTTCCTGAGAACAGCCTACCAGGTTTTAAAAGGGGATTCACTTTAAGGATTTAAAGTTCTTGCCAAAATGGCAGTACCTATTGTCAAGTAGAAATTTGGCTTTTTTAAACTACTGTACTGATAAAAGATCCTCGCACTGATATAATTACACCCATTTTTGTCTGAGGGCTTTTTAGTTTTCAACTTATCCCTTTTTTCGATATCAATGTCGAGTATACCCAATTGAAATACACCAGATATCAACATCAAATGTACCTTAAAAATACAACTAGGTATCAATGTAGATTACCTATAATACCACCAGGTAATAATGCCCAGTGTACCCAACACAAAGTAAGATTTACACAGTCTTTAATTCTAAAATGCCAGAATCCCATCCCACATTTTATCTGCAACTTCCCATTATTTGGTTGCCATGACGACTTACCTGTATTATGTAAAACACAACATACTAACAAGACTGCTGACACCAGCAGCTTGAAATGGCGCATCATCGTCATGGTGACCTGAAATGTAAAAATAAACAGACATCAGGATAAAAAATAACCAACAAAGATGCACTCAGAGAACCTTTCAATAGTTTGTTTTTTTATTCAAATTAAATTCCAAGTGGGTGTTCCAGACAAAGGTATATCAGTATTATCACTATGTGATATCAAACGACACATCATGTTCAGCCCCGCTGAAAAAGAACACTGATGGTGTTTAAAGGACCAATGGCATTATTAAGGACATTACTACCAAGCTGCTAACTGCCCAGTCATCTTCTACTCATAGTTCCCATCATCAAACTGCACTCATTGGGTAAGAGAGGTTATGACCATGCAGGGGTATTACTAAGACAAGAATGAAGACATTTAATTTACGTTTACAAAAGACTTTTTGGAGAGGTTATGTATGACCAAGACGACATGATTTTCAAGGATGGTAGTTTGTTCTTTGTTTTCCAGAGCATAGCCGCCCAGGTTTTTAAATAGGCATTCACTAAACTTTTTAGAGAGAGTATGACCATTTATGCAGGGGTTCACCAACTAATAAAAACATGCTTTTCATCCAAATTTTCGCGCAAGGATTTACAACCACTGGGGATAGTTTCTGATGTGGCACTATGGTTTCTGAAAGACTGTGCCCAGGATTGACAGTTGTCAGCGGGCTGATTTAGTGATAACAGTTTTACAGCTGCTTCAAGGGGCTTGGGGAGTTTCTCATCTACTTTGCATGTTTTTGTCAAAGGCTCATGATCAAAGTAGGCTTGTTGTCAAAATATTGTCATGATAGTTGTCCTTTGATAACACGTTACTCCATATGGTAGGTTTCCAAATATTCAGCAAGCCGTCGATCGTGGTTTTTTGCCGAGGTGGTTGTGTGAGCTCTGGGCCTTCAATGGCTTGCTGGATGGATGACTTTAGGTTGTTCCAGACCTCAAGTTGATGGTGTGAGGGAAGAAAGGTTCTCTGTACAGGACCAGGTGAATTTCCTCTCTATTCTTAGCCTAGGCCTGCTCTTTAGCTTGGAACGTGCGATATTGTATCGCCACGTCGTGAGAGGAATGTGCTTTTTAATGGGAATTAACGTCACGATGTAGATTTGTAAATGGCAACACAACGCAGAGCCACGGCACGGGGCCGGGCAGAAGTGGCGATACCATATTCATATATGGGCCTCTATCACGCAACATTACATCCTTGAGAATGCAGAGTGCTTACCGGTACAAACGAGTAATTAGATATCTAAAGACATTCACTTAGGCCCTCTATTCTTGTAGGCCTATGTATAATCAAGCATGTAAAGTTATCAGCCTCAAAATCCTGAGAAAAACAGTCAACAAATAAAACCACAGAAAGAGAATACAAAATAGAAATCGAAGACAGCAATATGGCTGTACAACACACGAGTTCTTATCACATACATACCAAAGAGAATCTAAATCGACATAAACCGGCGAATATTTCGATCTCCTAGCTGAGTAAAACTGATTTTTCTGGCAAAATTATGAAGATTTTCTCCACTTTTCGCCGGCGAATGTGGCGAAATATGATTGGTTCACGTGGCGGATACGCATGCGCAGTGATTCTACAGACGTGTACTTCCGATTCTATAATTTCATCATTTTTGACGAATTTGGTAGATAAACGCCACGTTCTATGGCGCTTTTTGATCTCAATAGATCATGCTTGATTCCTAGAACGCATATAATTGGCTTCAAAGCGCTGTAAATAGGAGTAAATGGTATAATTAATACAACGACCTTGACCTCTTTTGAAAGGTCACCACCAAAGTACGATTGTCGGATAACCTGCTGCGAAAAAATATTCACTGGCCATAGAAAAAATCCAATATAAAGCCACATCCCATAAAAACTACTAAATTGATCATTTTATAACTACATAATTTCTGTCGAAAATTTACCAAGGAAGATTTTGATATACAACAATCCCGCATCTATAGTTTGAATTCAACGAAATATGAGATGAAATTATACAAAAAGTGAAAAGATTTCGTGAATGCTATGAACTGCAATCCTTTTGTTTATTGACGTTGTGACAGGCAAGCAAGTAATTGCTCGGTTGCATCATTTCATGGCTAGGTGAGTTGGTCAGAATGTCACAGCTGCATCATCGTCATCATTTCTGCCAAACTGAAACCTCAAATGAAACTAACCAAAGTCTACGAGTGCTGCTCATATGGATTTCTTGACTCTGTCTGACAGTGTCGCTGTCCGTGTCTCCGTCCGTGTCTCCGAGTAGCGAGTTGAGTACTAGATGACCTGTTGACTGTTGTGACATGTTGTTATGATGTACCAACCAGGTTTGTCCATGCGTACATGCATTTGACATATTGTACTGGATGTGTTGGCGTCACCATGGTCTATGCCGTCTGGTCCATGTTTGATGACAAATGCTTCAGTCGGTTCAAAAGGGTCAAAGCCAAAGGGCACCATCCAGTAAAAGAGACAGGATGCTGCTGGCGGCATCAATCAAGGCACAATCTTTGGGCATTCTGGCGACTCTCAACGCTGTTTTGGCGGCATCTAAAGTTAGTCTTCTTCCAAATGTCAGGAAATTATCAGAAAACTCTTTTTTCAGGCTCCCAAGACAGAAATCCAGACCCCCCCTAAAATCCCTAGACACTTATACTGCTACTGTTTCATTTTTAGAGAACAATTTTTTGTGCAAGCCCCGGACAGTTTGTAACATCATTAAACTGTGTAATTGGTGCCAAAATCAATCTGTAACATCATCAAATAATGCTGTCTCGGGATTCGGCATCCTGGTATTTTGAGTTGAAATTATTGACTTCTGAGTCTCGGGGTCTGGACAAGTATGAGAAGACTATGTAGTGTGTGCAATATTTACATTTCCATCTATATCGTGTGTCTCATGGCATGCTTAAGTAAGTTAATTTTGTGCCTCATGACTTATGTAGGACCAGAGAATGAATAATTTAGGTTTGATAGCTATTCCGTGTAACGCTTGTGATCCCTTGGGTATCAGAATGAATAACAAACATAACTTGGATGATGATGTCCTTCGAGTGCACATGAGATGTGAAATCAAAATTCATCTCACCTGGTGATCCTGCTAGGTTATGCCAAAGATCTCGATGCTGTCCTGGGGCTCCTCCTCCCTCTCAAAGGAAAGCGTCTTTAGGCCAATAATTACATGTATACAACCCAAAAGGCACCCAACCATAGATAATTATACAGTCGAATCTCCCTTTGCAGACACCTAACTATAACAGACATCCTCTCTATTAAGGACACCCTCTTTATTAAGAACACTAGTTTTGGAGCCAGATTGCACTTTACTTATGTCATTTAATTTGACCTCTCTTATCAGGACACCTCTCTATTTAGGACAGCACTTGTCAGTCCTATGGTGTCTCTCTAAAGCAAAATTTTGTTGCAGCCATTCAGTGCCCTTCTGATCCAGTGGCTCGGTTGGTATCAAAGCAACTGATGCATCATCAAGTCATAGGAGAGTTTCTGAATGGAACCTAATATTTCATGCCCAATTGTCCTCATGTTCAGGGCGAACCTGGTGAACTGATCTATGCCAGACTTTAAGGAGTACTTTTTCTCAGGTGGTGAAATGTGAAAAGGAGGCTAAAAAGCTGGTCGGGTAAAGTCCCCTTTAATAGAGGAGTTCTACTGCAGTTGATAATGTACAGTGTAGCCAATAATTATTGGGACACTTTGAATATCAATGTTGTTATCTCAATTTTTCTCACGTTTTTCAAAGTGTCCCAATAATTATTGGCTACACTGTATATATTGCAAGTCAAGAACAAATGCAGGAAAAGAAGATTATTTAGTGAAAAAAGTCATGGACTTTGATTGGTGTGTCTGTAAAGAATATTGCTTTCACCTTGCTAGTGGATTTTAGCCCCCCTGCGTGTTCTTATTGGAATGGTTCAGCAATTTTTTAAAGCCACTTCAGTCAACCACAACTTGTCCGTTTGGCAATTAGGGGCACCACCTGCTCAGAAGCACAAACGTTTTTTTGTGCATAATTTTGATGTTGGCCCCAATTTGTACTCAAAATCTGTGCTGCAATGACGTCAGGTTGGATGGTGTGCCACAGTTGTTATTATCACTCTGCGATAAAAAAAAACTCATTGAAGAAGCAAAATATGTATGTTCAACGTTGAAAACTAACTTCACATATAGCCAAATACAGTACACTTATTTAGACATCGTTTCAAGCTCAAATAAAACATAATTTTACTATTGCCTTCAACGTACATTAGAATTTGAGCTTTTTAAATGGTGTGATCCCTTTTGAACTTGTTTCTGCTGGTAAGAGTTTATAGGGGTGGAAAAGAGGACAAGGATGATAAATTTAAAGTTGGAATTTAATTGAGACATGACAGTTGATCATTTGTCAAAACCTGCCAAAGCGGGGATGAACATGCATAACTTCTGACCCACCCCCTGTCGATATTCCTATCTCGGGCTTTGAGAGACGTGCTTAATTCTATGATCCAGGTATTAATTCCTGGTTTTAATGGATACTTTAAGACTGGTGAAGGAGTAAACAGGCTAATAAATTTTAAATAGCGAAGGAGTGTGTGACATTGGAAGTCTCACCTGGAATTTAAAGGGGTAGCCAGGTGATGACAAGTTTAATCCGCAGAACAGCAATCTTTTTGTTGCTGATCACAGTGATAATTATTCAGTGTCGGTGCAATAAAAATCACTTGTTTTCATGGCGAGTTTGAAAATAGATAATTTGATCAGAATTATTTAAGACATGACAGTTTATGAAACCACAATATGTTATCAGCATACATTTAACTGGTATGTATTATCACACTTCAAGAAAACCTGTGTGCTTGATGTTTTGATCAAATTGTCATCCTTTCTTCAATTTTCAATAGTTCTGAGCTGGGACGTCATCACTATTGAGGTCGAGATTAATGTTGTCCTAATTCCGATAAATCACACAGAAATCCGTCAAATTTATCGGGTATGTGCAATCGATGTAAGAGCTAATGGGTGTGTTTGATTGATAAAATAGTGGCCTATTCGGTTGGAGGACAAATATTTATGTGTCAGTTGAGTTAGACTTCTCATTCGGACCGGGAGGAACATCACAACTCTAAGATGGCTCAGGTCTGTCTTGAAATTTTTTTTCCTTTCTAATTCTTGTTTTAATCACAGCGTCCGATCAAAGTATCTTTTTGTTTTTATTCATACACAATTTTCATCATGCATAACTAAATTTTGTTGTCATTATTTGCAGTTAATATGGCAAATAGACCGTAAATGCGAAAATAAATTTCGGCCATCTTTTCACAGGCGGCGTAAGTTTACCATGGCATAAAAGTCCTGTTTTAAATGAAAATATCACCAAAAGCATTCAAAATATCATGAACATTGAAAGGCATGGACAACTTCAAGTAAATTGCTTGAATAAGCTTGTTTATTTTTATTTTTATGCCATGGTAAACAAACGTTGCCTGTGAAAAGCGGTGAAAAGGGTCGTTCCAAAATGGCCGAAATTTATTTTTGCGGGGTGTCTATGGAAGGGGTGATGGGTGATTACATAATACACTTAATACACTGTTATCCCGCTGCCTGCCTGAACAAAGTTTTTCTGCAAAAGCAAACACCACGATTAGTTATGCATGAACAAAATCGCTTACAAACAAAATTATATTGTCTTTGATTGGAGGCCGTGGTATTAGTTGGTGGTTAGTTGTTCAGTTTTAATTTTTTGGTAAATTTGTTGTCAGTGCCAAGGTAAGGTTATTTTTATAGAAAGTGGGTCTACTCTACATGACCTGTGGTCATGGACTACAATTACGAGATCATGATTTGAGGGAAACTTTGGATTTGCTGTACTGAGGTTTGGTGAAATACCTATCTAAACTTCCTGTCATGTCTGTCTGTTGTATTTCAAAGTCAAGAAAAGTCAAACTGCTTGTTTGAACTTGGTATTTCAGCTGATTTGCAAAGATCTAGGCCTGGTCAACATCACATTATGTCTGACTTTGTTATTTTCCCCTGCTTTTTGAATTCAAAAACCAATGTCAGTGAGTCATGACAGTCAAACTAACCTCTCTATTAAGGTCTCCCTTTGGGAAAAAAGCTGTTCTTAATAGAGAGGTAACGAGGTTTCCTGATTACGGGGGTCGAATTCAATGGAAATTACCAATTTGGGACCAAAAGCAGTGTCCTTTATAGAGATGAGTCCTAAAAAGAGAGGTGTCTGCTAAGGGAGGTTCCACTGTATATGAATTATTCATATTATGATAACAGTCTGTCCTAAGGAAGTTCTCGGCCTCTTTTCTATGATCTTGGGGCATTTTGTTTGTCCTCAGCCTGTCCTTAGAAATAATAGAAAATCTCCCCTGATTTGGGGTCACCTACCGCAGAGATTCTTTTCGATCAAATTCGGATCGCCATCTTTTGTTTGAATATGTGATTTGTTCTTTGCTTGTCAATATGATAAAGAACATTCGTCCATCGATATCAATAGATGACATGGGATTTCGTCCCCCACGTAGCTCACCTTTTCATTTGGTCTCTGGTGTGATTTGTATAGAATTGAAGTAATTTCCTTCCTATTTTATTGTGCCTCTCTTTTAATGAAAAACGGTAGTCCTAATACATTTATATGTCTTTCCTTATATTGAGAGTGATATTTTGACATCTGTGTCATACGTCTGGCATTCCTTTTTCAAGAAATCTGATGAGTGTCTCTTCGATGAAAATGACTATTTTTACGGCTATCCATCAGGCATGATTATGTGACATCATATCAGTGGTAACAGCCTTGATCGTCGCAGAGTCTTGATCACTTTCTAATCTTAATCTTGATCTTGAGCACTTTCTGGCAGAACTCAAATCGAAAAGAAGTTCTCTTATCGGTCGATAGGGGGAGGGGATGTTTCTCACTGCACTTAGTGCGGTCTTTTGACTGTCCTGGCATAGACACAAGATATTTTAAGTCTCATTTGAATGACTGCGAGTTGAAAGCCACGCCAGTCTATCATGCGTCGACTCAATTCGCAAAAAAACCTGACATGCCCCTCCAAGTGCAGAGCTGACGCTAAAAATGAAGAATACTTAGGTTCTTGAGTATAGGCCATGACTATAAGGTAAACCCTTGGTACATCATATACATGCTTCCCGAAATTGGTGGCTTGCATTGGAACTAACTTTTTCCCCCTTGTCCGTCATTAAAGGCATTCAAGTGTGTTGGTCAACCATGACTATCTCCTTTGTCCCTTCACCATAAGGCCTAGGTTCCCCTTATGACATCACTATTTCGGACACTCAGCGCCCCATTTCTGGAAAGGTGTAGAGACAAGAATCTTAACAATTTTATTCAGTGTTCTTTAAATGATAAAAGTTCAAGCGTGCAATGGAGATTTTCACTTCGTGATGACGTAGACAGTTTAAGGCTTGGTCAAATTGATGATTGACCTATTAGCCCTAAACCTATCAAGCGTAAAATAGTCGACGTACTCGGCTTGAACATGAAATTTGATGCTAATTTTAGGCATTTGCTCACACTTTCTCTCAAAGCAAGATTATTGTATTCATATTTACCATTGTGATTAATTGTCTGTTTACCGACTTAACCTGGTCCTATGTGCTTCTTTGTACTCTATGCAATGAATTCTATGGACGGATTATGCTTAGCGGTGAGGTTGGACTAAGATGAGATTTCTTTCCCACCCTGCGTAGCCACCTGAACTGAGGATGTGTGATTGAGGTATTGAGGTATTGTCGATTTGTGACCTAGTCACCAATTCGTTCCAGTTTGCCTGAATATCGTTTGTGGTGTTTCTCCCTTTGTATTGACGATTGTCTTTGATTTCCGGCACATGTCTTTGGACTTCCTCTCAGAGCTGAGGTAATGCCCACCATGACATTCAGAACAGGACATCCTTTTACCTCTGTTGTGAGCTCAACTTCGGTAACCGGAAAAACGCCGACCGACCGACCGACCGACTGACCCACTGACCTGCCAACCTACCGTCATATGCAGTATCCCTTTCGCTTCTCTATAGCACATGTATCTGTGTAGTGCCCAGCGCAATGGACGTGATGGAGTCCGACGTGTCTGACAGCAGCATCTCCAGTCAATTATACCGGGAAAACGAGCCCACGCGGTAAGGAACTGATAAAGATACTCTAAAGATATGCTTTGTCTACATGGTCGGTGGATATAAAAACATGATTGGGGCCTAGTATATGCACTGTAGTTTTTCTACTCGAGTGTCTCGACCGATGCAATGCATGAACTGCAACGCGCAACATGCATTTGTTGTCATTTGACCAGCTTACGTGCGCTTGTTTACAATTTCATTTCATATGACCTGCTATCGTGTATTGGATATATCACATTGACTTATGAGTAGGTTGGCAGGTCAGTCGGTCGGTCGGTCGGTCGGCTTTTTTCCGGTTACCCTCAACTTCCATTGTGGTTTCGACTTGTGTTGTGATTTAAATTTGTGTATCGTTCATTCTACTTACATTGTGTGATAATTTTGTCATATGTAGACTTTATTTTTTCACTGAAATCATTCCTTTGCTACTCTAGTTCCCGTTTAATGTTTTGCGACAACTTTATTTTTCGTTCGGCTCAAATGTATTAAGCGCCAATTTTCTTTATGGTTCCGTCCATGATCCTTTGCTTAAAGTCTGATTTTTTTCTCTTTTCAGAATGATTCTTAGGAAAAGCTATACTCTCTAACCCGCTGCAGGATGACAGAGGACCACTATAGTACTCTTGGCCTCAGAAAGGGGGCCTCAGAGGATGAGATCAAGAAGGCTTATCGGACACTCGCGAAACAGTGGCATCCGGACAAAAATCATGATGCCGGGGCCGAGGAAAGGTTCAAAGAAATTGGCGCTGCGTACGAAATATTGAAAAGTCGCGACAGGCGGGAAATCTGGGAGCGGGAGTACGATTATTCAAAACAATCGAAGGAAACACCAAAATCAAACCCAAAAGCCCCTGGTGGCAAAAAGAATAACTATTATCAGTCAAATTTCAAAACTTATGCTAATGAGGACTCTGGACCCAAAACGAAAGGATCGTCTGGGAGAAGGTTTTCGTATAGTTACGAGCAAGGACCAGGGCGGACGAAGTTTTCGTTTTTTTTCACGGATAGTGACGATGCGGATAGCGATACTGAAAACACGCCACGGCGGGAAAAAACAAAGTCGAAAGGCGGCAAGACGCCACGGAATAATCGTAGCTTCAGTTTTTCCGGCCCAGGCGGGAAAGGTGCGAAACCGGAGAAACCAAAGTGGGATAAAGATTGGAATGGCACCGAGGAAGCGAGAAAGAACTATAACAATCAGCGACGATTCTCGTTCAATTTTGGTGTGTTTAATGTGTTCAACGATGGCGAAATGGGCTTCAAAGCATTCTTTAAGACGCCCTATGATTCAAATTTTGACGAGGCGCCATCTTTTGCATTTAGTGACGATGAAGAGGATTTGGAGTCGGCGCGTCAAGAACGGATCAAACAATGGCGGGAAAATTCGCAGAAGTTTGCCGGGAAGGAGGGAGATCCTGATTGGTATGACTGGAGCCGTGGGGGTGAGGACGGTGATTCGTATGGTAAGTAGTTCTTATCAATATGAGGAGACGGTGATCAAATTCTTTAGCCCTGTATGTTGGTAGGCAACTTTTCACACATTCAAAGCCGACATTCCTGCCAAAACCCCCAGTGGCCAAGTCACAGAAACACAAAAGCCTGCCCATCAAACAGCACTCGAAACATGATAGACATCTGTTGACTTGTCCCACCTAACTGCTGACAATATCACAGACACTCGGTGAAAATTATTGACATCGCTCACCATGTCATGTGAAGGTCTTCAATCATTTCATCACTCTAACAAAAACTTGGCATTCGGACATGAAACAGCCACTTTCAAACTCCTCACTCGGCGGCAAACTTCAATTTGTTGGCGATTATTGATGATTAAGACAGTGGAAGAAGTTTGACCACCTGCATACCAAAAAAAATCAACACTTTTGCTGGGGTTTACCTATCGGATTTGTCCTTCATTTGTTTTTGACGACCAGTGTACTTTCTATTCCAGATGAAGATGAGGACTTGAAGACATCGTGTTCCTACTGCGGTCGCACCATGAATTCGGAAATGCTGGTAGGTGGATTTACTTCTTGCTGTTCGACGTCTGTTTGTGTAAAGTCTGCTTTGATCAGTCCCATGTTGAAGAAGATGGCTAAGAAAAGGAGGACGCGATAAAGTTCTAATTAAACTTGTGCATTTGTATCTGGGGATCTTTGGGAACATGATAGTTCAAGGTTCACATTGAAGGTTTCGTCCGATAGGCTGAGATGAAAAGCTTTTGTTGTCCATGCTTGCTTTATGATCTTTCGCTTCGTCACGCCACCTCTGCAGAGATGGTGCTTGAAATCAATCCATAGCTGGCCCTGTATCCAGATGTGTGCATCAGTTAGATACTGACATGCCATGGGAGAGCCACTTTTGCGAGGAAACGTTTTGGGGACTCGGAATTCAAGAATACGAAATGACTCGGAACCTGGACTTGGCGAGAAATGGCCGGAGTTCAGGATTTTGATTTTCCAGGGTGAAATAGCCCACAAGGAAAAGGCATGTGTTTTCCTAATGTTTTTAGATTGAATTCTATTTGACATCTTCCACTCCAGCTGCGTCATGAGTCTAAGTGCCGCGTGTTAATGGGAGGAGAATATCACAGCAGCAACCAGGCCAACTGGCGGCTGAGGCACGAGGAGTTGATCAACGCGTTACGACAATCTCGGCGAGCATCGATGTCGGACAAGAAACCACCGACGCCACCGCCACCTAATAAGAATGGTAAGAGACAGATTGTGTCCTTTGGCAAGGATCTTGTCACCTAACCCCAAGCACTAGATCACAAGACTTCTAATTCAATAGGCGTAGCAGAGACAGGACTACCATTACCAATTACACACTGTTTAATTGTGTGTGTGCCCGAAGGAGGGTAGGGTAACAATTTTTGGGGTTTTTTTTACCCTCTACCAAAGAGACTTACCTAAGGTTAAGAAGCAACAATGTGTCCACGTCCAGTATTTAACCCACTTACAAATTCTGATTCCAAAACACAAAACCACACCACCCTATAGTAAGGTTACTCACTGCAGTATAATAACATTTTATGATCATTTGTATATTTTTTCCAGATTTGATTACATGCAATTACTGTTTCCGTTCATTCAACTACAAGGCTGCCAGCAAACACATTCAGTTCTGTGAGAAGAAGACCAAGCAGACGGGCCGTCCGGATAATCCCCTGGGGAAAGGGGCCGAAGCCAGGGACTACATGAGCAAGAACTACACAGCAAGGGAGGTGGGTGTTCCTTTGAATACTGAACGTGTTTTCTGCTTAAAAAGGTCTTCTACATTCTACAATATTATGCTTTGCTTAGATCCTGACAAAATTCTGCTTCCAACTTGTCAATTTGTTATAGGCAGGTTTTACTGTACAGAAACCTTGTTCATTTCAGTATGCGAAGACAATCCCCAAGCCCAACAGCCGGCGTGGCTCGCGAGTAGAATCGGAGTTTGAGATGGAGGACCTTGGCTCAGACAACGAAGCAGACAATATCAACTTTCAGAGGGAGTCGTCTTTCCCCGATATCAACCTCCTGGGCAATGGCAAGCCGTTTATGGGTAAGTGGAGAAAATATTTTTTCTCAATCATTATTATGAACTAGCACAGCATCTCGCGACCATGCTTCAGTCTTCCGCCATTTTGGTTCGGTAACGCACTTTGCTATGGCGGCCAAGTTTTGCAGTCGAGTTTGTCATCTGAGAACACGCTGACATTATGCGGTGCACTAGTGTGCGTCCATGCATGCGTTGCCTCAAGTCTATTGCTAAAGTAATCAGTCGTAGCCTAGGAAATTGTCATTAAAAAGGAAATTGCTCAAAGTAAAGAGGGTGAGTACTGAGGTTATGACTTCCTTCACGTGCCTTTTTAACCAAACAATAAACTCCTCGAGCAACGTCGTCTGTCCAAGACATGACGTCACATCACCCATGGACTACGTCCTGTCCCCACCCTTAATCAATCACCAATGGCCTGAATCGTAATCATTGACCATGAACTTTTTTTCTGCTCAGAATCTCCGTACCCGAAGACACGGACTGGTCTCCATCCCACTGTGACGAAAATAGATTCGGGAAGGGCCCGCCGGAATTCTAACACGAAGAGGCCGAACTCGACCTCGTCCACCACGAAGAAGACTGCAAGGAAGAAGAGTCCCAAGATTGAGTAAGTACTCTCTTCACGCTGGTCCTACGTCGGCATAGTGGCCTATTAGATATTTGATGTTGACTCGCCGAAGTATTTGCCCAGGCACTTGAATAAGTTTGTGAGGGATACAAACGATAGCAGATAGCATTAGAACACTCCAACAGGAGGGCTTTAGGTTCCATAAGACAGTGTACGTAGATCCAATGTGGTTTTGATCAGAAAAACTGTGATTTTTTTTTATTGAAAAATGCTTATACATGTAGTCAGCTCCATGATTTTGAGAACTGTTGCATATTACTCTTGATTTCATAATTTTGCTGGACTTTCATTGAACCTTCATGTACCTTATAATATATTGATCTTTATGTCATGCCCCGCCATTTAATCCACTCAAAACTTCACCATGACATGAACGAATTGTTAAAATTGATTATGTTACATCAAGATTAAAGAAAGACTAGTACAGATTTACAAATGTATGTTACAATTTATTTGACTCTCTATTTTTAGCGTGAATATGGATCCCAACAAAATGAATACTGGAATCCCAGGAAATGCCGGCTGCAATGAATGTCAGAGGAAATATGGGAAAAATAAGGCCAAGTTTATTTGTAGCTGTGGTACAAAGAAGGCGCTGTGAGCAGTACAAATGCTGGACGTTTGTAAGATAGACAATTCAAAAAGGTTTTTTAAAGGGGACCTAACAATTTTGACAGATTTTAAGTTGATATAATAATACATTGGAACCTCCCTTAGCGGACACCTCTCTAGTAAGGACACCCTCTCTATTGAGGTCACTAGTTGTGGACCCAAAGGAGTTGTTTCTATTCAATTTGACATCTCTTATCAGGACACCTCTGCATTAAGGACAGCTCTTGACACTCCCAAAGGTGTCCTTAATAGAGCAGTTCTACTGTAATGATAAACTTCACAATCAAACCTGCCTCTGCGGAAAATACAGAAATTGTAACTAATACAGGCTAACTTGCTTGACGTCGTTAACCAGAAATGATGACATCATTTCATGGTGACGACGTCATGTTGGGCAGCTTTTAATTGCGCTTTCCGCAGTGACATATTTGACTGTTATGTTTCTTATCATATCAACTTGAGGAAAACTGTTAAAGTTGTCAGTTCCCCTTTAGAACTGGGTGCAAAGGTCATGCACCATTTGTTGAACAAAATTTCAGTTTTTATGCATAATCACTGGCAGAGACATGATTTGTTAATGATTTCTAAATTGTTACGCAGTTTCTGATTGGTGGAAGAAATATGTTCTGACCAATAGTGGTGCTTGTTACAACTTGGTAGGATTCATGTTTATGTGATATTAAGTTCATTTTCAATATTGATGGATTGATTCCGAGAGATTCGTGGCCAGAAAGAGTAGACCTGACAGTCTGAAAACCATGCAAGCTTTAGGTTTGCTGGATAAACTTTGAGAGTTTGCTACTCAATAAAAAATATTTATTTAATTATTGTACTTATACCAAACACAAGGGAGAAGAGGAAGATAAAGGGTAAAAATGAGGAAAAGGGAGAATATTTAGACAGTAGAACTTTGCTACTAAGGAGATGAGCTCTTTTAAGGACACCCTCAGGACTGACAAGTGCTGTCCTAAATAGGAAGTATCCTGATAAGAGAGGTCAAATTGAATGTAAATAACCAATTTGGGATCAGAACTAGTGTCCTTAATAGAGAGGTGTCCGCTAAGGGAGGTTCCTCTGTACATTGCAATGGTGAACAGGGTAAGTTCTTGTGTTCTTGTACTTCACAGAAATGTAAAAAAAGCCACAAGTTATTCCAGGTTTCACCGTTTTTATATGTAAATTGATACAATATTGTTGATTGATATTTAATTTTTTCGTCTGAACAAAGTTTCATAGTTTCAACTTTTTTCATTGCTCACTTGTGCTGTATTGTAGTAAAGTTTTCAGGTATTCATTTTATAGTCTTGTACATTTTATAGTAATTTATCAAGGCCATAATTCTATAAAGAATAAGATAGTTTATTATAACAGTAAATGTTCATGCAAACTTAAATCAAAAGTGAGTTTCCTCTTCTAGAATATTATTTTGTGGGCGATTATAAGTCCATTTTCTACTGAAAAGGCCAGTTTTCAATTTTTAACAGTACTTATTAATGTAGCCATTGTTAAACCTTCCGTCCATAGTTGGTTCCTGATGGCTACTGGGCAAGGTGATGTCAATATAGACAACCATGTTTTAACAACCCATTATGTCATTCACCGACTTTTCTAGGTGCCCCCTCCTGCACCATGCTATTTTCAGATGGAAAACCCGCTGTAAAGAGATATGATGAGAAAGGGAAACCCTCAACCATCTTCTGACATCTATAATATGGGAATCTCTCAGCTGGTCAAATGACATCATTATATGTAAATACTATTGCCATGGTCATTATATGTAAATATCATTACCATGGTTAACATGGCGGTCTGTACTTATGTCACCTTGCAAGCATGGTGGCCGTCAGGAACCATCTTGCTTCCGTCCAAAAAAGTTATTGTTAAGTGTTATAAATATTGTTACTTTTTGAAATGTATTTCTTGTCTACTTGTGATTACATGCACAAATTGTGGTCGTTTTTGCCTCCAGTCACTGGATTGTTCAGCCCCCTAGACTTATGACAAGAATAAAGTGTTCAGCATTAAAAAATTAGTTATTGCGGGCAGCCTGCCTCAGTATAGTCCTGACTTCGAAGATTTGAACGCTGTCAATAGCAGTTTAAAATTTGACAGTTCCTCGGTTTACTTCAAAACAATATGAAATAAGATAACTGCAGGGACAGGTATGATTTGAAATACAGAAAATACAAGTATTTTAAAATTTAAAACAGGCAACAGAAGTATGAGGCCTAGAGGGCTGAACAGCTATGGGCAAATTTTGTAGATATTTTGACATGTTTACCAGTAATTTATGTTTTCACAAAATAATACATGTAATTTATGCTCGGTTGCTTTGATTAAAGTTGTCAAATAGATATTAGTGTCAATCTTTTTATTTGCCTGGTGAATATCAGGGCTTTCTCCCCTTCCTGCGAAGACCAATAAATTGTGATTATTGAAGATTACATGTACTTTGAGAAAATTGGAATTAAAGCCACTTGGACCTGGTATCAAAGACACAACTGGTTGTCGGCTTCTAAGTATATGATGACTGCATTAAACTCTTAGGTCAGTGGATGTTATGAATCTGGTTGTGGCATTCATGTCTTCCTCCGAGTGACCTGCAGATGCATGCCCATCTAAGGCCGATCGAGCAGCATCTGACTGGATTTCTGTTTTCAATCTCCTAGATGAATTGCGCTGCCTGCCACAGCTGATGAGATTCCCCCTCCCAGAGCTTTCTGGTTCTGAGGCGCCAGTGTCTCCCCCTTCGGATCACTACAATTTGTAGAAACATTTCCCAACCCGAAAAGGGAGGGGGGAATCTTGCCTCCCGGAGATTGGAAGCTCGCCAGCCTGAGGCTTGATTGCAGGCTATTGGAGCATTTAATGATCTAAGAGAGCAAGTCCTCTAGACAATTAGACAATCCAAGGGATTGTCTCTGAACGAAGAAAAGTTGTGACATCTGTGTTCAGAACATTATGATATCCCTCAAAAATACATATTCAAATGTATCCTCATGCTGCCGCAACCTCGTGTGGCAAAGTGCCTTGTCAAAGGAATGCAACGATTTTTTACGCTTGCAGGGAATTCCCTTTTGCGATAGGGGTTTTCCCAGATTCGAGAACGAGGCTCTGATGAATATTCATAAAGGTCATGCAAAATGGCGGCTACTGAAATTTGGCTTCTTCTTTATCTTTATTTACGCCGTTTATAGGGCGATGGACCCCAAAATGAGGGACATGGGGAAATCTAGTGGCAGTAAAAAGAAAAAGGATAATGATGTGCTTGGAATCGCGGGTAGGTTTGCTGTCCGTTTCGCTTGTTACGCCTTAGAAATGGGGCATTTATGTTGTCAACATTTCTGACGTGCATGCCAACACTGTGTACAGTGTACATACAATACACTGAGACACACACATGACACACATGATGACACATTCTTACAACATGTGGGTCATGACAGATCCTGTTTGATTGATATCACCGGCTACGAATGCTTGGGCTTCTAGAACTCCTCATGAATGTGCAGGCCCAGGACCTGTCGTTATTGATTGTATCATTTTTTAAATATTGACAATTTCGACGAAGGTTTTTGGGCGCTGGCCAGGGGGAGTCTAGCGTTTCACCTGGAAGAAAGGGTCACTGTGGCTTATGGCATTGTCCGTAGTTCGCTTAGGCCTTCTGACATGTTATTAAAGTGTGCATTTGTTTTGTTTGGGCTCTGGTTTGTCTTTGTCGAAATTGGAAATAATAATAATAATAATAATAATAATTTATTTGATTTAAAGTGCTAAAATAATGGTGCATACATTTTCTAAGCACTGTACATAATATTAAATGAGTACATTAAAAGTGGTGATTTCATGAGGATAAAAAACAGTTTAAAAACATCCGGAAAATATCAATATTTAAAACATGTATGGCCTACTCTGAATATGTTAGGATAAAAAGATGAGTTTTGAGTTTACTCTTAAAAGTGTTTAGCACAGTGACATCACGTAACCAGCTTGGAAGGGCGTTCCACAGCCCCGCGGCCCGGACACACAGAGATCGATCCCCGAAGACCCCATTTGAACGTGGGATGGCAAGGAGCCAAGGGTCATCCGAGGACCGAAGTCTGCGGCCGGGCGCACGGAGACTGAGAAGTTCCTTCATATACTGTGGGCTCTCCTCATGATGGATGACCTTGTGGGTTGTGAGAAGAACTTTGTAGTCGATACGTGATGTCACCGGCAACCAATGAAGAGATTTTAAAATAGGGGTTATGTGCTCTCTCTTTTTGGACCTGGTTAAGAGGCGAGCACTAGCATTTTGTGCTTTTTGAAGGCGCTGGATTTCACAGCCCGGTAATCCGAGCAAAAGACCGTTTTGGAAATCCAGGCGAGATGTTATTAGCGCATTTATTACTCTGGCACAGGTGGTATTGTCCAGGTATCGTCTGATCTTTGCTATTCTATGGATCTGATAGTAAACCCCCCTCACCACTTGGGACACCTGTTGTGACATAGACATGTTTGCATCAAAAACAGCACCAAGATTTCGAACCTGAGATGAGGGAGTAACAGAGGATGATCCGATCTGGATTGAAGGAAGTGGCTCAAGTCTTGACAGCTTTCTCTTCGACGCAATGATGAGGAATTCAGTTTTATCATCATTGCCCTTCAAGTGATTGGGGCCAAGCCACTCCCGAACATCTGCTACACATGATTCAGCCTTTTTAATGGCAAGGCGGAGCCCTTCTGGTGTGACATCGAACGTATCATATAATTGTATGTCGTCCGCGAAGCCATGACGACACATGTCATGATTTTCAATGATTGCCGCAAGGGGTTTGATGTATATAGAGAAGAGTATAGGGCCAAGCACGGAGCCCTGTGGCACCCCAGAGAGGAGAGGCATTTTGTCAGACTTTTGCCCTTGAACGAGCACCGACTGAGTTCTCGAGCTGAGGTAGGATTTAAACCACTCCAAGGCTGTCCCCCTGATACCAAGCTTGTCCTCAAGTTGTGAGATCAGAAGCTTATGGCTGATAGTATCAAAAGCAGCAGACATATCAAGGAGGATCAAAATCACACCCTGCCCCCTGTCAAGAGCCACATCGATGTCTGCCTTGATACGCAGTAATGCCGTCTCCGTGCTGTGTCCAACTCTATAAGCAGATTGTAACGGATCATACAGGCCATGCACCTTCATATGCAACACGAGCTGCTTCGCCACCACCTTTTCAATGACTTTTGATAGAAAAGGAAGATTGGACACAGGGCGATAGTTTTTGAGGATATTGCAATCCAAACCTGACTTCTTTAGCAGTGGTGTCACAAAGGCATTCTTTAAGCAGTCCTGTACCTGACCGGTCCCAATCGATTCATTTACACAACGAACCAACAGTGGCAAAATTGCATCCAGCACAACATCATCCCTGAGTAGCCAAGTAGGCAAAGGGTCCAAACCGCATGATTTGGGAGGACTCTCTTTGATCACCTTTCGCAGTTGATCAGAGGACACAGGCCTGAAACTGGTCAGACAACGATCTTCCAAAGGTGGGACAGTCGGGCTAGTACATTCATTAACAAAGCCAGCACGAATGGTCTCGATCTTCTCATGAAAGAAATGAGCAAACTTATTTGCCAACTCCTGTTTGTCATCAGAGTCGGGAAGTTTCCCCCCTTGATCAGCGGAAAGGAGCCCATTTACCTCTTTAAACATGTCACGAGTGTTACATGCTGCAAGTCTCTCATGCAGATAGCCAGTCTTTGCCCTATTTATCAATGACACCACTATCTTGCTCTGCTCAGCAAACATTTGGCGATGTACCTCCAGACCTGACTTTTTGTACTGGCGCTCAAGGTGACGCCGTGTCTTACGAGCAGCATGTATATCATCATTGTACCATGACTTACGAGAGGTACCCTTGATACGTACAGTGGTCACCGGAGCATGCTTGTCAAGCAAAGAAGACATGGCATCATTGTAGGCCAACACAGAATTTTCTTCACCGTTTAGGCTATTCAACCGTTCACAAATGTCCATGGCAAAAGTCACTGTGTCGATTTTTCTGAGCTTCCGTACTTTCTTTTCTACCTGGTTACTGGGACAGTCCTTATAGACACCGCAGAGTTCAAAGAAAATTGGAAAGTGGTCGGATATGGCTTTTAGCGGTTCCACTGTGAAGGTTGGTACAAGAACAGCTGACGGCCGGATGATGATATGGTCTAGGGTGTTGCCTGATCGGTGGGTCGGTTTGTCGATGATTTGGATGAGCCCATGCGTAGCCAACAGGTGGAGATACTTGATGGCTTCTGGATCATCCTTTCGATTCACTTTAACGTTGATGTCCCCCATTGATGATCGATAAAAAGTTAAGAAGTATAAGTCCAAAAACGTATCCATCCGACAATTAGTCAAACAATGAATGGCTACATATCAATCAGTTGGCTTGTGGAGAAAGGGTGATAACAAAACGGCCAAAGTTATCATTGAAGCAAATGATGTATTGTTAATACGGCTGGAATTTAGTTGTCAACATATTTTAGGCACTAGTCAATCATGACCCATACTAATATGAGGAAGGCTCAGGCCTTGATAGGGAGCTCTTCGTTAATATGGCTGGTGAGCGAGAAGACTCAGTGGGGGGGGGGGTATATTATAGTTAGGATGATGCCCGGGATGATGCCATCATGGCAGTTGACCGAAGAAGCAGTTGGCTAGCACACAATGTCAATGATTGATGGCGAGTAGTTGGTGGGTGGGAGAGGGGGGATATATCATTGAAGCAAATGATGTATTGTTAATACGGCTGGAATTTAGTTGTCAACATATTTTAGGCACTAGTCAATCATGACCCATACTATTACTAGTGAATGAAAGTGATGATAGGGTTCGTACTGAACTGAAAAGTTGTTATGACATCCGACTGAGACCTAGTGAAAACTGAAAGGGAGTGACTTGATGATTCATTGCCATTATCCAAAAAGGTCTGTAGTCCTGGTTTGTTGACCCTCACCAAAAAGCAGTGTGATGTCTGTCAGGATTCAGTCAGGTTGCAGTGTTGAACTAAGGAGGCATTGTGGTCATTAGAGATAAGAGTTAAGAAGTGGGAGTGTATCCTTTAGTCAGGCTGTTTGGCTTTATTGGTATTTTTTCTTGTTGATATGAGTTTGTGGGATCCATCCAGGAGCGGATCCATGCCTGTGGCAATTGTATGATGGGCCTGGTACGAAACTTCATGATTTGTGATATTATGACAGTCCTATACAAAACAATTTTGTTTCAGTTCTGAATACAATAGAACCTCTCTATCAAGAACCCCCTCAGGCCTAACAAGTGAGCACTGTCCTTAATAGAGAGGTGTCCTGATTAGAGAGGTCAAATTGAATGAAAAAAACCCATTTGGGACCAAAAGTAGTGTCCTTGATAGAGAGGTTGCCTTTATAGAGAGGTGTCCGCTAAGGGAGGTTCCACTGTACTTTCTTTCCTCCATTCCAGATTCCCCGAAGGATAGTCCCCTGAGCAAGATAAACGGAGTTGGGGATTCTAAGCCACCTCCTGATACGGATCCGTACGAGTGGGAAGATGAGACAGAGTAAGTTTATGTAATTTCAACCGCATATAAATATTTCGAGGAATATTGTCTTGTTTACCAGATGATTGATTGACTGCAACATCGTCTTTTCCATTGACTTGGTGTCTTTTCAGGACCTTCTTCTTCTTCATCTTCTTTAGCGTTCGCTCTGCATTTGGAGGTGATTTTCTCCAGGGAGAATTCCTCCTCCAAGGCGGAATGAGCGTTTTTACTTGCCAATACGGTTTGTCGCCAATTGGGTAAATTGGCCTAGTGACTCCGACTTTGGCCAGAGGTAGAGTCCACGCAAGCTACTCATGTTTCTCATTTGGTGGGGTATTTTGCTTGGCCTGTCATAGACCCCAGATACAAGGAACATCAGTTTTACGTCTCATTCGAAGGACTATGAATGAGAGCCAGGAATTCAATTTCCTTCAAAGCCACGCTGGTTCATCCAGAAATACAATCCTGGGTTCTCCCCGGTGGCGGTGTCAAACCTGGGCTCTATAGCGAGGTAGCCAGCAGTGTTTAACCACTATGCTATGAGGCTTCTCCAGGTACCTACTTAGGACCCTGGTGTTCATTTTATTTTCAGTCAATAACACTTGATGTGTGAAGCTGTGGGGGTCATCGGGTGTGCTAAAACCTATGGCAACTTTGGTTTAAATGGAAAAGTCACCATGGGGTTTCTATGAGCTATTAAGCAGCCTGTTGGGGTGTCATGGTGAACTAGGAGGCACTGGGGCTCTGAGGTCAAACTCACCCCCAATACTCCTCTTGATCTAGTGCTAGTGTAAAAGCCAGTATTTTTAAGAAGGTTCAGGTTGGGGGTAACTTACACAAGTATATACATGCAGAAACAATTATAACTGAGGAAAAAGTTATTTTATGCCCTGGATATTTCAAATTATGAAAATTTCTAGCCACTTAAGTCCACATCGACTTACATATAACCGTCTTCTATTTTTAGAACGAGTAACTGGAGTGAGAACCAGAAACGACAGGTCAGGAATAAAACGGAGAAGAAACGAAAGGAGAAGATCAGAGGGTTCATAAATGATTTAGCTGTGCTGTTACCTCCTGACAGGGGTGTCCCAAAAAAACAGGTGAGAAGTTGTGGTGGAAGGAATTGATACCGTATTGGTTGTCTCTCCAGAGGCTGGAGCGAAAATGTCGGCCTGACCAATGGGCCTCTGAATTTGATATTTTCGCAAACTCCGGGCGGGGATGATAATTACTGGAGTATTTGACAAGGTATGGAGGTAAAAGTTATAGGCCAGGGTAATTGGCAGCATTGGCCTCGATGCTAGTTGAGAAAAGGTTGGGTGCCTACTAGTCATCTATTCTCGTCTATTCTTGTCAACTTGTGAGGCAGGGAGCCGTAACGTTCTATTTTGCTCTAGAAGAAACCATTCACTTGTTCTGGTGAAAGGTATGTAGTCACTGTACATGACTGTTGTACTCAGTGCCGCAGCTGCCAGTGACTGAGCTCTGTATCACCGGCACACGCTCTAATAGCGATAAATGAAAACGATGACAATATGACTTGATCTGTTTCAAAGTACTCTGTTCCACTGACCTCCGAGTGTTACCAAAATCACTCAAGCGCGTAAACAATGATGTGATGTTTTCATGAAAGGTCTATTGTTGTCCAGGTGGATGGCATGTAATAAAAGGTTATTATCTTATTGGGACAGTGGAATTTTAGATGTTTTTCCCATTGAGACGGTTTTCTTTCAAGCTCTTGTTGGTGGCTGCAAGGCGCAAGGATCGTGCTTCCCCAAATACAAATAGTTCTTCCCCAAATACAACACCGCTGTTGGCTAATTATAGTGCTAGATGTGTGACTGTGAAAGGAAAGGATCTAAAAGTTTGTGCTCATTGGTTTCAGAAGCTCAATTAAGGACACCCTCAGGACTGACAAGTGCTGTCCTTAATAGAGAGGTATCCTGATTAGGGAGGTCAAATTGAACGAAAACAACCAATTTGGGACCAAAACTAGTGTCTTCAATAGAGAGGGTGTCCTTGATACAGGGGTGTCCGCTATATTTTAAATTTCCTTTTATGATTTCAGCAATGTATGAACCTGATCTTGGAACGGACAGTCGAGTACATGAGCTTCCTCAAGAAGCAGAACCAGGCCCTTCTCTTGGAAAAGGGCGATGAACAGCAAGGTACGAATTAACTTGAAGTGCATTATGTGTAGGATGTTAAGGGTTGATCATCGGTACCACAATTTTGGCTAGAACTTGGAACCTGAAGCAATTAGAACTCTTCCAAAATGAAGTGAATGCCAATTTGAAGGGTGGGAGCCTCTTACACATTTTTCTAATACCCAAGGCAAAAAGGGTCTAAAATAGGTGCCCAAATACTCTTTAAATTCCAGGCTTGTAAATGTGTAACCTGCTGTGGACGCAAATCCTCAAATACAGCAAAGATCTTAAAAGGACCATGATGATGATGATGATGATGATGATGCTGTTGCTAATCATGGGCATGTCTTTCTAAACGAGGCATCCTCAAACTTACCTCTTTTCTCGCTTTAATATCTAATCATTCTCAGGGTTCTCCACTGTATGCTTTTGTCCAGGCGCAGCACTGGGACAAAATCATTTAAAGCACCCGAACGATAAAACGTTCGCAGCCGGACAGATTTATGAACTTGGTAATGGTTCAAAGGGCGTCCAGACGGATTTTACTGCTAACCTTGACTAATTGAAATGAAATCCACTTTGTGTTTGGCCAAAGAAATTTGATGTGGAGAACACTGATTGTAAGGTGTCGTTGGTCATTGTAATCCAGTCTGGCACCATAAAAAACCCTAATTTTGATTGATTTGATAACAGATTTCCCCCTCCTCGTTTCAGCTGAGGAGATCAAACGCTTAAAGGTAGAGATCACGGAACTCGAGCATGAGCGGGACAGGTACAAGAAACGTGCAGAAGAAAAAGGCAAGTACCATGGTTAAGGAAAACCAGGGCAGTGGTGGTCTAGGTGAAGGGTTGACCATGGGCCCCGCCATTTCGGCTAGAACTTGAAATCCTAAACAGTTAGAACTCTTCCAGAACGACGTGAATACCCTCATCAAGGGAGGGAGTTTGTTCTAGTTTTCCAGAGAGCAGCCTCCCAGGTTTTAAATGGGCATTAACTTCATTTTGAAGGAGTTCTAATTGCTTTGGGAATTCAAGTTCTGGCCAAAATGGTGGTACCCGTGGTCAACCCTTAAAGGGGGGTTGGTCCTGAGATGATGCCAGGCTGGCAAAAATGATGATTTCGGAGTTTCTAAGTAGAGGCTGTTTCAGTTACTGCAAGATGAATACAAGTGTGCGTGTGCGTGAAAAAAGTCGAAGAACAGCTTGAATTTTTGGTGTGGAATGTTGACTTCCTCAGGCACGAACACCAAAACTGTTAACCACTACAAGTGCTTTTTTATATCATATTGCTCTTATTCCAGTTTCAGCTGGTTTTCCTGAGCCTGACCCGAGCGAGATGTGGGACTACCGCAAGGACTTCAGTCATAAGATCGACCCAGAGAAAATCGATCTTACAAAGTTGATCAAGGGTCTGAAGAAAAACAACGACGAAAACAAACTTGAACAAAACACGGATGGAAAAGATCGGAAAAATCGCGGGAAAAAGCAGAAAAAGACTGTGAAATCTCACTTGGAGGATGAAAAGAGGGACACGCGTCCTGCGGATTCTGCGGAATTTCCGGGCCATGTTTTGAATCTTATTGACAGCGCTGGAAACGAAAAGGTGCAGGATTTAAGTTCATCTCGGACAAAACCGCAGCATGTGCAGGAAATTGGTATGGAAGTTTCTAAACCTAGTGCTACGAAATCAGACGATGTTACAACTTCTGATGTCGAAGTAATTGCGAGCAGTATTTCCCAAGCTGAGACCAGTACTGCTGTTACCGGTTCCGTTACTGTTCAAACTGACCAACCGGATATTTTGGCGCTGTCGCTGAGTGGTCAGTTGACGCCAAATTCTATTGGACCGTCTTTTGGTAACCCGATGGATGTCAGCCCCGAGGCTGAAAATCCTTTGCAGACGTTAGCGTCGGTCGCGTCAAATACGCAAAATTTGACAAGCGCTGTACAAACTTTAGGGGGAAACTCTGTGTTCCCTCAGTATAGTCCAACGACAACGCAAATGACGCAGTCTTTGAATATCCCGATTATGTCGACTAATCAGAAGGCCTTGAATACTTCAGGTCAGGGCCTAATGATGCCGCCCCAGAATGTGCCATTTTCTGGTTTACCGAATCCCGGAGGTGGCATGTTCGTCATGAATCAGCATGGCCAGTTCATTTTGATGAACGACCCGTCACAGGGTATGATGGATCCGAACTTGGCTGCAGGTATGTCTGGCGTTCAACAGGTCACGAACGTTCCCGGCTTGCAACCTGTTACGAGCACACCTGCAGCGCCACCTGTCGCCAAACCGAAAAAAGCATCGAAGAGTAAAAAGTTAGAAAATGTCAATGATGGCAGTAGTACGACTGTCGTCTCCGGCACTGGAGTCGTTATGTCTACGCAAGTTACGACAACAGCAGTGTCGACTCCTAGTGTTACGACACCACAACCGGATGGTGCAATGACTTTCGCTGATCAGAATGCATACACGCAGCAGATTCTCGCAGGTGGAGGTGTGCCGCAAATGATACCTTTAAGTAACGGACAAATGGGCTTGCTCGCGCCCAATCAGTTACCATTATTAGCCAATCAGCAGCCAGGACTTGGGATGCTGCCGCCTGGATTAATACAAGGCCAAAACGGCGGCATGGTATTTCCCCCGGGATTTCCTAATCCACCAATGGGAGCAGTTGGACAGTCGAATCTCCCATCAGCTCTGATTTTACCAAACGGACAAATAATCCCCGTTGTGACGCAGCCAAGTATGTTAGGTGTTAATAATGGTGTTATACCCACCAGCCAGGGGGCACCTCTCATTATACCGAGCTCAAAAGCGAACACTCTTGTCTCTCAACCAACCGGTGATATTTTTGTACCGGGAATGGGCCAGATGCCAAATTATCTCAACATGGGTTCCATGGCCGGCCCAGCACAGAGTTATGGAGGTTTGCTGATGACGACCCAGAGTATGACGACCACAGCACAAACAACGATGAGTGATCAGTCGAGCCAAACGAACGTGACATCGTCAGCACAACCTACAGTGACACCTTCGATTTTACCATCGTCTAGTGATACATTCCCGCAGAATTTAGGATCGAGTATGATGGCAACACAGCCAACTTTCGCGTCGTCACTGAGTCAGCCGCATTTACTCGGACAACCACCAGTCGGTTTACCACTTCCGCAGTTCATGCTTGACGGTGTCATGAAAAATAGCGCTTCTCAAGTCTTAAGTGGACAAGGTCAGATTGTATTCAACTCAAATCCAGACATTGGTCAGAAGTTGGTCAATAGCTCAACTGGAGGTCAAGGTCTTGTTCAGGGTCAAGGCCAGATTATCCAGGGTCAAGGTCAAATGGGCGTTCCGAATCCAGGAGTCTTGCAGCCTCCTTTAGCAGGCATACCGATGGTGAATTCACAGGGACAGATAACTTTCAGTATTCCGCAAACAGCGGCCAGTATTCCGCAAACTGCGGCAAAAGACAGTGCAGGTAAAATGCCACCTGGGGGCGGTATGATTAGTTTCGGTCCCGGCGGAATCCTGCAATCCGGAATTTCACAAGCAGCGTCGACAATCGGGCAGACGCAGTCTAACAATGCACAGTCATCAAGCACAGCAGTGAATACCTCCGCTGGATTCAATAATGGAGGCGGCATTCACACAAGTTCAAGCGGCGTCCGGAGTCCGTCGGTGTCGTCTGGATCTGGGCCACAAACTGTGCAAGTGATCTCATCCAATGGGTCGCTATACCTTACCTTGCCCCAAGGTGCCCAGCACCAGGGGCCGATTATCATCGATCCAAGCAGCTTGCCAATGCTGCAGCCAAAAGTGACAAGTTCTTCTGCAGGGCAGCCTATTGCCCCAGTGCCACCTGGAGTCGTCAAAGGAAAAAATAAAAAAGGTCAGCGTGTCTTAATGCCCAAGCCGCCGTTAAATATGATGCACCCAATGTGGCAAAATCAGGTTTACATAACGGAGAAGTTGCCTGAGGCGAACAGAGAGGAGGAATCTCAACAAAAAGTTGCGGACGAGAAGGACAAGATGCCTGAAACCACAGCTACTCAAGACATACTCGCTAAAGCCGCCGAATCAATCTTCTCATCTTCGATGGCGGATATTTCGCCGACGATGTATGGTTCTCCCGATCAGGCGTTACAAATCGACACCGCCGATCAACACGCTGTTGCGCCTAGGAAGGATTCCGCGCGTAACCGCAGCCGCAAGAAGAAGCCGTCTGTGTCGAAAGTGGTAAAAGTGCAGAAACTTACCGAAGCAAATGCGGCGCAGAAAGAAGAAGAAAATTCGGAAAATGTGGAGAATACTGCAGTAAGTTTGTCTTCTGTGTCTACAGAAGCTGTTGAGTCTGTGCCAACGAAAGCAGACGGCGCGGTGTCAACTTCGACAAACATTGTCAACGCGGGACAAACTTCTCAGTATTCTATGCCGCTATCTATTGTCGTGTCCGAATCCAACTCGACTCCAATTACAAGCAACTCGACTCCGTCATCGGGAATGACTTCATTGAACATTCCTGATCTCTCTGCGCGACTTTTAAGTTTTACGAGCAATGTTGAGACGACGAAAGTTTCTAACAGTAATTGTAGCACTCCCACTTCTAATACGGCGTTGGAGGAAGCAAAACTGTCTGTCCCGGAGGTAGCAGATGAGTCGAAAAATGTGAAGAAAAAGCCTACGTCGCCAAAAGACCCCACGCCAAAAACTCGCAAGCGGAATTCCTCGAAGAAAAATATAGTCACGTCGCCAAAGATCAAGCCGAGTAGTTTACCGGAGACTATCATGTTTTCAGAGGCAGATTTGTCTGATGTTTTGGATCAGGTAGAAAATCTTGAAATTCCTAATGCAGGTGGTGCGCCGCCGAAACCTGGTCGATCACGAGGAAAGAAAAATAAATCTGCGGATAAGGATGATTCTGGAAAACCGGACAAGAAGAAACGGAAGCAGAACAATAAACAAAATGAGTACGATTTTCAGGACGATGTTTTGCCCGAGGATCCCGGTCTTCACATTGATTTGGATCCACCGTCTTTGACCGATAGTTCCCCGGCACATGTTGTTAGTCCTCCGACGAAAGTTGTAACGTCAGCTCCCAGTACGCCTGTAGCGCCCTCTATAGGGTTTGTGAGCCCCAAACCTGTGGAGGAGCCTGCACCGACACCAGAGGTCTTGCCGGAGCCTGAGCCAGAGCCGGAGAAAATGGATATTCCCGATGACGACCAGGAGGAACAGGCAAATAAGCTTTTGGATAGTCTCGAAGAAATGATCCAGGCTCCCTCTAGTGTTAATTCCACACACCAACCATCACCGGCGATGCTGTCGTCACCAGCGATGATGTCGCCTCCTGCCACTACGAATGATCTTCCTGAATTATCGGAGGCCAAGTCGGAGAGTGTGAGTGTGATGGAGGCTCTTGGTCTGATGACAAGTACGGATGTATCCCAGCCATCTCAAATGTCACCGCCTAAATTGACCAGTGTTATCTCGCCATTAAGATTACCGTCACCAATGCCAGAGAAATCACTGACTGAGACAGTGTTGGAAAATTTCCCTACGACTACTAGGGGAACTTTCCCTGCAAATTCCAGTCCATGTGTCACACCACCTAGTAGCCGAGAAGTTCTGCGCGACACTTGCGACAACCAGCCGCTTGGGAATCCAAGTTTGTTTGCAGATATTCCTATTACCAAGGAACAGCCACTTGGCAACCCAAGTCTGTTTGCAGACGTTCCTATCACCAAGCAGAAGACATCCCCTGAAAAGCAGACGTCAATACAAAGTCCCGGTTTTGCAGACACTCCACAGATTACTCATCAGAATAATTTCAATCCATACGAAGCTAGTATTCCATCGGGTATTGAGATGGATATTCCAAGTATTGAGGTGAAAAATTCTTCATGTAATCATCAGGATGGACGGAAAAGCATTGAACAGATACCCAATACTTCTCTTGCCAGTCAAATATCTGGAAATTCAGCCAATCAGTTGAGTGGAAATTCAACCAGTCAGATGAGTGGGACGTCAGCCAATCAGCTTCCTGGAAATGCTCAGCCACCATATCTTAGCCATTCTGTTGAATCATTATTTGGGTCGACGGGAAATCGCAAGGAATCTGGTCGAACACCAGATGCAAGTACAGTGCCATCTATTCCAGAGAAGGAGCCCGTATACCAAGAAACGGCTCCTGCACCGCCTAGCCAACCTGCTCCAGCTCCTGCACCTGCACCTGCACCGGCGCCGCCTCCTGCTCAGCAGAAGAGCCCTTCAAAGTCACGTAGCTATCACCAAAGTACAGGCAGCCAGTCGAAGAAAAAGAGCAGAAGTTCTGCTCCACCTCCTCAGCCCAATTTCTACTCTGCTGAAAATCTGCTGCACTCTCAGAATCATGGTCGCCATCCGTTACACAAGGATATGCCACCGATGTTCCCGTCCCAAGGTGGTGAAGGTGGCATTCCTTGCAATATGCCGCATAGAAACGAAGGTTTTAACTGCAACCCTCTCTTCTTGCCACCTACATCTTCAGGGCCAAATATGCCACCAACGTCTATGCCATTTAATATGCCGTCATCGTCGTCAGGGATGCAGCCTCCGCCATTTTCATTTAGTTTGTCTTCGTCCTCTTCGTCTGCTCCAACAAACACTTTCAGTCCGCAGTCGTCGCAGTTTTCATTTTATCCATTACACCCGCCTCCAATATCGTCGCATAATTCTGGCCATGGCCCCATTACGGGACCTGGGCCACCAGATACAAACATTGGATTAAATTTGCCACAGTTTGGAATGGAGAATCCGGAACAGAACAATCCAAGTCGAGAAATTCCTCGGCCGAATCAGGAGAGTCTTACGTCGCCCCCGCAGGTTTCTGGGAATCCGTCGTACCCAAATTTTAATCGGCCAACGAACAATACTCGTGTTACAGGACACCATGGACCTGGCCGTAACCAGTTCATGGAACCAGCGCCACCTTTGATGCATAATGATAAAGACTTGGCTAACTTACCACCACCTCTTCAGCAGACGCAGTTCAATATGGTGGACTCGCGGAGACCGGAGATGAATCCGCCGCCACCGCAATCATTCCCAGAAATGGGTCGATCACCTTCGAATGCGTCGGATCCAGGATCGCAGCGCTTAATGCCCGATATGGGACGCCACCCGCCTCAGTTCACTGACATTCCGCCCCATCGTGTGATCCCGTCGCAACCGAGGCATCCAGAAACGAGTCCATCGCAGCCAAATTTCTCAAATCATCCAAATTCTGGAGCACAAGGTCAAAACCGGCAGGAAATGAACTTGCCACATTCGCGGTCATCTGATATGGGCAGGTCTCGGCGACAGTCTGACGGCGGACATTCACGAATGAACGATATGGGCCAGTCGCCCAGAATTGGCGAAATCAACCAATCGCCAAACAGAGAAAGCAGTCAAGGTCAGAAACGTCTGTCTGACATAGCGCCACCTTTGAACAACCAACCGCGTAGTCGTCCAAGTTCAATAACGAGTCGATCGCCTCACGTAATGAACAGTTTGCCGGGACCAGGACCGTTCTTTCACTCCCCGGGGTCAACGTTTGTAAATCAGGGCCCACCTCCGCCAGATCTCACGAGCCCCCCCTTACGACATCCAAGTCGTGGACCGTTCGAGGCGGGAAATTTCAATAATCAGCCACCGCAGGATTTCAATCCCATGTTGAACTTTGGAGCATCTGGTTTCGACCCGCCACCTTTAGAGTTACGTGAAACTAATCCAGCCCCACCACCACCACCACCAGCACCACCGACTTCGCAATCGTCCGCCTTTAATAATAATCAGGCCGCGCCGCCTCCGCCGTCACAAAGCACAAAATCAACCAATCAGAGATCGGAGAGTACACGTGCACCGAAACGGACTAGTAGTGCTAAAACGACAACTGCAAAACCACGCGCCAAGTCGAAAAAACAGACTCAAAAACAACAGCAACAGCAACAGCAATATGAAATGGATACAAACCTGCAGAATTCGATATTTGAGCCAAATCGCAGCATGACGCCATATTTTCCAATTTCAAATATGTCGTCGCCGCCGCCTAGGAATATGCAAGCAGACGGACCAACTTATATTGGCAATTTATTTGGTGGGCCTTCGCGACCGCTTTCAAACACTGGACCTTCACCGCACCACAAGAACTCTGAGGTCAATGCTCCATTTAATTCATTGTTTCCGCCAGGGCGGCCGCAGAATGGATTAGGGTTGAATTTCCAGCCGCCAGGTTTCGGTATGAATCACATGCATGGTAACCATGGCAACCCGGGGCCGATTCCGCCGCACGGGAACTCAGTGTCCGTCACGCCACACATGCCAAATTTCAACCTGAGTAACTTCTTCCAGGATATAAACAACCCCGGCCAAAACGACTCGATAAATATCTCGCCGATTAAATTCCCGCACGGCAATCCTATCCTGAATCAGCAAGGTATCGATCATCAGTTGCAGCATCATCACCAGCCGGGAATGTTCCACAATCGGCCACCACCCCCTGTGTTACATAACGCCATAAGTCTCCTAGGACACCAACATCATGGTTTCGACTCCAGGCAGGTGGGGCAGCCGCTAAACAGTTCGATGGGGCCACCATTCCACGGCCACGGTGGCGCACCATCTTTTGGGATGCCACCAGGGTTAAATTTCAATATGCATGACCATTGAGCCAGGTTTTGAATTTGGTTTCTGTTCATTTAATCCAATGTTTGCCCACTCAATGGTTCCAAAATATTTCAAAATTTGTTTCGAAAAGGGATTTTTCCAATACTCCCAATACAGTAGAACCGCTCTATCAACGACGCCCTCTGAACTGACAAGTGCTGTCCTTAATAGAGAGGTGTCCTGATTAGAGAGGTCAATTTGAATGGAAACAACCAATTTGGGACCTCAACTAGTGTCCTTAATCGAGAGGGTGTCCCTAGTAGAGAGGTGTCCGCTAAGGGAGGTTCTACTGTACTTTGAATCGGCACCACGATTGGAAGGATTTACTGTAGCATACACTGTTGTGAGTATGCATGATCAGATACAAAATCTGTAACTGTGATTTATTAAAATTTTAAGTGTGAATGGTAGCCACCAAATGGCCAAATATTGGGCCAATCCTGATGGGTTGAAATAGTCTAAACTTGGATTGAATAAACATGAGAGTAAACATTACTATGATTAGATATGTGATATTCTGCATTGCTCAGTATTATTGGAGAAAAAAATTCCACACCCATAACTAGCTGTGGAAGTATACTGTGAAATGAGTTCTCCAGCGGTAATTGAATGTCAGATTTCGTCTGAAAAGAAGGATGTGACTGTGATTTATTAAAGTTTTTTAAGTGTGAAAGGTTCAGTTGGATAATTTAAAAGTCTGGGATCACCATGAAATATCAAAATGATTAGATTTGAGTTGGGGGAGGGGTGCTATATTGTCAAATTTGATAGAATCTGTGTTGAATAAATTACTGTGGTTGTCTTTTCCAACAATTGACATGGTATTTAGTTCTAAAATTAAGTCATGCTGTGTTAAATTTTTTTAAAGTAATTGTATTTGAATAATAATGGATATAATTTTTTACTGGAAACAAATGTAACTTTACGTGCCATGTTGAACAGAATTGTCTGAAACTATTGAATTACCTGTCAAATGATAATAATTGTTTTAATTGTTTTATTTTTCTATGAGAATATGCATTTTGGTGTGATGTGATTCTTTCCTTAGATCTAATAAAGGCAAGATTATTAATATGTAACAAAAGTGGGAATACTTTAGAGGACTATTTACACTGCTCTACTCTACTCTGTTAACCTATTTGCTTGGATTTTTGCGAAAATGCAGAATTTTAATTTCCCCTCTTTTGTAAGCTTTTCAAAAACCTGGCTCAGTGGTGTGGTTATCTCAAAACGCCCATTCATAGGCTGAAGTATAGATTAATCTATACTTGATAGGATGGATAAAGTGTCGGTGCTAGTGTCTTCACCTTGAGTATAAGGCCAGGCACCATAGACCGTAGTTTGGCCTGAGCAGGGGGGAGGGAATCCTGGATAATTGGAAAATTCTGTCTATGTACTGAACGACCCAAGATGGATTGGCAGAGGGAAATGGACGGTCGTGTTCCCAAGCTCGAAATATTCAACGAAGAAAATGATACCTGTTTTTACTGCATCTCCCGATTAAGTTAATGTTGGATTAAAATATTGGGATGACTGAGAAGGAAAACTTGTTTAAATCTGTGTTTATTCATTGCTCGGTTTCTGCAGGCAATGTTGTTTTTTATAATCGGCCAGGTGCTTGCTGGAATATTTGTAGAATCTCACAATTGTTCAGAACACCCCTTTAGAACAGAATCGTATGACCTGTGGCTGAATATTTGTATAAAATTTGCATTAAATGTGTATATCAGGGTCAGACCACTCTTGTTTCAGAGGGGTGCTTTAATGTAGGTCACTGCCATGTAGATTGTGCACTGCAATCAGTAGTTCTGACAGGTTGTCCCAGAAAATTTGTAAAACTTTTCTGTGACATTCTGTAGAAATAGATGTAAAACTTTAAATACTGTACATTGTGTAATAAGATAGTGTATGTGCTCCCATACATGTATATATGTGATTATATTTGTACCTGTACTACTGTGTGTTATGTGTCTTGTAGGATACATGTTGGTTCAAGCTAAAATAGGTATCTTTAGGTTAGCGTCAGATGCATTCATTGGCTACTATTTGTGTTACAGCCAGTTGGAACCAGTAGAAGTGTCATTCATTTTGCCACTTGACACTTCCTCTACCGTACCGCACGGTTTTGGAAGCGTATAGAACCCCTGGTCCGCACCCGGTATTGACCGGGTGACCTGGATCCCGACTTGGCCTAGGAAAAGTTTCATTATAAAATAGCAAGCACTACCCAATCTTTGGGACGAGGTCTGTATTGGAGTGACTGCAGTGCTGCCATCTCGTTTTCCAGTCTCTGGCGAATGATAGAACTGCATAACTTTGGCTTGATCGACCTGCACAGAAGGCGAAGAATATGGAAAATTTATCTTAATTTTTTCCGCGACACCCGTTATTCGTATGACAGTGACTTTTTACCATGTCTGCGGGTAGGTTGGAGTTATAATAGCCAAGTTTTCTTTGATTTGCTGAAACTCCCTCAGATTTTTTTTCTGAGGATGATATCATTGTTTTAAACATATCAGATTTTTATTTTATTATGCTTCTTACGTCTGTCTCAGTTGATTTTAGTTTTTGTTGACTGAAGATTCTTGCTGAGCATTGTCAGTTTAAGTGAATTATGGCTGTTACTGTGTGTTTGCCACCTTGTGCCTGAAATATTTTGCAAAAAGAAAGGATAGGAAAAACCTTTGAAATTTGTATGGCAATCCCTTTCTCATAAAATCATGAATAATCATGAGAAAAAATATTCATGAAATATGGTACACTGCAAATTTTTGCAATTTGCAATGTTTAAATTTTTTTGGCAGTTTCACCTTCCTTCTTACAGATTTTAGCATAAAAGAAATAAAATTTTCAGCTATTTTTCTGTGAATCAAGATAATTCACCGAATCTGCTCAACTAAAATTTGGCGCCGAACAGTACTTCTTGGTTTTAATACCAGTAGGTCTGTGAGCTACTCCAACAGGAGCACTTGCCATACTCCTTTAAGGACTCTTGATTGGCAAACATGAATCAGGCAAAAAATTCATCTTTATTGGATTAACCATTAAAATTGGGCTGCAAATGCAGAATTTAATTGACGCCAGATGAAAAATTATGAAATTCACACACTTTTGGCTCCGCGAACGTTACCAGATTTACTGTACATGCCGCTAAAATTGAGGACCACAAAAATCAATTGCCACCATGTCCGGATTCCCCCCCTTGACGGGGAGTGTGGTGCTGCGGAGGACGTTACAATCTCTAAGGCTTGTATGTCAAGATGATGGTATCTTATTGGTGTAAATCACAAACACAAGCATTTAGAACAAGTAGTTTTTGGGTAGACTTGAAGGAAGATGTTGAAATTTGTTAAGTTACTAAATTATGCATAATATATCGATTTTTGTAGACGCGTGTAGGTACTGAGGCCAAATGTCAGCTTGTGTTAATCATGTATTGCCAAAAGGATAAGACATTAGCTTTTTGAGTTTTGAGGCCAAATTTTTACTATGATTCCACGGAAGGAAGTCTCTCATGCCTGTCAACATAAATTAATCATGATTTTTTTGAGAATTATATTGCACTAAGGCAGCGGTTGCTTTAGTGGGACACATTATCTGTTGCCTCGAAGTCACCAACTCTACTGTAGGGACAAGGTTAGTCCCTCGATCTCCCCAGCTAATGTGGTAAATGCTAGGATGTCGCTCAAATCATTGACATCAGTAGTAGATGTTTTATTGATAGGAAGATTGGTGGTCACAAAACTTAATTGATGTTTTCTATTCGAAATATCTGTGAAATTACAGCATTTGCCTCTCAGCACACAGTTAAAAGAATCCAGGCCTAGCCCAATACACGGTCTGTTGTGTTTTAGCAAAGCCTGCATCTGCCCAGGTCTAAATTCCCATTGTTCTACTGTCTTGTCAAAGGGTTATCAGGGGAGATCATGATATTATCGACCCTCACGAAACCACTTTCATGGGGACATTCGGCCTGAACCAGCAAGGGCAATAAGCGTAGTGAGGTATTCATCCTAAATCTTGATGCTGCTGTGAGTGTCATCAATCATATTGTTTATAGGCTGGCTGTCTCCTCAATTTTATCAGTAAATGCTAATGTACAGTTTTAGTGTGCATCAAAAAATGTACACAAAGCTTCTCGTTTAAGGTAGATGTTATCACTAATTTGCAAATATTGTAAATAGAATTTTCTGGGTTGAAAAAGAAGCCGCACACTGTTTTTGAAATATCTGAAAATATTTTTGGCCAACAGCAGTTACATGAGTGGTCTATTAGTACATGTTCACTGTGTACAAGCATACCGGGCTATACACCCATTGAAAATATTCTTTTTTATGCAAGGTATTTTAATACCGCTTGGGCACGTTTTCAAATTGGCTACACATTATGTCATTAAAATGTGCACTTGTTCACCTTAAACAATGCTATATGACAACAAGTCTGTATAGCAGGGTATGTGCTTGTGACGTGCTGTATAGCAGGGTATGCACTTGTGACATGCTGTAAAGCAGGGTATGTGCTTGTGACGTGCTGTATAGCAGGGTATGCACTTGTGACATGCTGTAAAGCAGGGTATGTGCTTGTGACATGCTGTATAGCAGGGTATGTGCTTGTGACATGCTGTAAAGCAGGGTATGTGCTTGTGACATGCTGTATAGCAGGGTATGCGCTTGTGACGTGCTGTATAGCAGGGTATGTGCTTGTGACGTGCTTGTCCACAGTGACCTTCGTCATGAACAAATATTTTTTATGATAAATGTCGATGTTTGCAATTGTAACAGATGATGGCCTCTTTTTACACCCAGTACATGCTGAACTGGCCCGAGTCAGTTGTACCAAGAAATATTCGTGTCCATGCATTTATGAACTTTTTATACATAATAACTTGTACAAATGCACTGTTGTATATATTTTTACTACAGAGAAATACAGAGATTATGTCATATGAACACATTTCGTATATCATTTTTTGAGTTTTTTAATACTTGTGGTCAAGTTCATGTCCTGTTTCTGATTGCTAAATGTGAACAAAACATTTTTCAGCGCTGCTGCGTAAAAATCGTCGAAGTTTTCATTTGGTTTCTGTACACGCTTTGAGAGATCGAGCTTTTCCGGGAATGGAACGCAAGTTGTTATATTTCACGAGCCACAAGAGGTGGATAACGAAAATCAATAGTTCAGAGTGTTGATGGATATCTTAGCACCACTTCTGACACCATGTTGTGTCAGGATGGGTCGGAAGCAATTGGAGTTAAGACGATCTTTACGAACAAATATATTTATTGATTCTCAAGAGCTTGAAGGTAACAGCGAGTGAGAAATTCCGGAAGGGCCGTGGTGGGCCTTGAAGACACCAACAGCACAGTCACAACCTGGCAAAAGCCATGTAGTATCTCCAGTTGGGTAAGTATGAGGACCATGTTGCATGGCCTGAATGTGCCTGAAGACAAAGTCGCAACAAAACTGGCAATTTGTCATAAGAGTATTTTACTATTGTCACAACCAATCCAATGGTGAAAATGAGCTGGCAAATAATGTCCCAGCGAATATTGAGACACAAGACAATCACTGTCACTGCCAAAGCGATGGTAAAATAGGCTGGCAAACACTGTTCAACAGCACGCCTCCTCGCCGTTTGTCGATGTTGACATCTGGTGGTAATAAATGGAACTGAAATATTGTCTTAATTTCGTGAACATTTCAGTTTTATTTCTTACCACCAGATGTCAACATCGACAAGCATTGACAACCAAAGTTTTTATTTCATTAATTCAAAATACTGTAAAAATGGAATAATGAGAGCCAGTTTGAGATAAGATAGGATGATGCTCAAACGTCAAGGAAAGAGCATTGACAACCAAGGTTTTTATTTCATTAATTCAAAATACTGTAAAAATGGAGTATATATAATGAGAGCCAGTTTGAGATAAGATAGGATAACTTGTACAAATGCGCTGTTGTATATATTTTTACTACAGAGAAATACAGAGATTAAGTCATATGAACACATTTCGTATTTCATTTTTTGATTTACTCGTGGTCAATTTCTTTATGTCCTGTTTCTGATTGCTAAATGTGAACAAAACGTTTTCTCTAGGGTATGTAAAGCTCTCAGTTGTTGTAACACCAAGACTTGCATCGTCCACATGTATCCTGAACTCTGAACATCACAATTTTGCATGCAGCTAGCCAAATACATGTATGCTGAAGACAGTGTCACAACCTGGCAAAAGCCATGTAGTAACTCAAGTTGGGTAAGTATGAGAACCATGTCGCATGGCCTGAATGTTCCTAAAGACAAAGTCGCTACAAAACTGGCAAGTTTTCATAAGAAAGACTCTGGAAACTTATATTTTAGGAAAGTTTTGTCCGTCCTCTCTGATAGACAAAACTGGCACGTTTATCATGAGAAATACTCTGAAAACTTACATTTCGGGACAGTTTTGTCTCTCTCACTGACAGACATCAACAGTAGTGATGCCTGGTGTTACCTGGCAACACTAGCAAAGAAAGAGTTACATTATGGCAGCCCCACCTTGGTCCTTGTCGTAGGAGGGAATCGTGAATATGCAACGGTCCATAGTCTATGTCCCAACGAGTATTGAGAAACGAAACAACCACTGTCACAATCTGATGGTAAAATTGACCTTCTAGCATAAGTAATGTCCCAACGAATATTGAGACAAGAGATAACTATTGTCACAAACAATTCAATGGTGAAAATGAGCTGGCAAATAATGTTCCAGCAAATATTGAGACGCAACCACTGTCACACCCAAACCGATGGTAAAAGAGGCTGCTGGCAAACACTGTTCCACAGTACGCCTCCTCGCCGTTTGTCGATGTTGACATCTGGTGGTAATAAATGGAACTGAAATATTGTCTCAATTTCGTGAACATTTCAGTTCTGTTTGTTACCACCAGATGTCAACATCGACAAACGTCAAGGAAATACCACGGCCTATCATTTACGCGGGAAGCCTTGGCGGGAATCGACGTGCGTGTGACATTGCGAAGTGGAATATGAGGGGAGGGACGACCGTGTCTGCTGCCGGGCTACGAAGTAGGCTTAGTATTCTAGCCTATATAAAAACTAATAGCATTTTGGATATCACAGGACGTCTGCTATCGAAAATACTGTAACGCCGCCGATGAAATTCAACAAAAAACATCTTTTTAAAAACGATGCGGGCCGATTTCGTCATGCGCGAGGGGATGATAGACTAAAGATTTTTTTATGGGGCCTAGTTTGGTTTGATTCATACTGAACTTTATTGACAGATTATTAGAAAAAAGTTAGATTTGGCTGAATTCCCGCTCAGAATTCCGGCAAAATCGGATTATTACCAGATGAAAGAAATTGAATATACATGTATATGAATTATGACACGCATCCTGAGAAATATATGTAAAGGTATTTTTTCTTCGCCAATATATAAGGATAGCAAAAACCTCGTAAAAAACCTCTTACACCACTCAAAGTAAATGAGATGCCCTACATGTACTATCCTACCAGAAAGTAAATGTCCACCGTTTTTTAAAAATATCACGGAGATAGAATAAGATAATTCAGCAGAGAATGGTATATCTAGTTGGTCATGTATCTGTTGTATTCGGGCCTAGCTAATCATGTCTCTTCATTATGTAACAGGCAATTTTAAAAAGTCCAAAAAGTAACTTTTTCTTTTCTTTTCTTTTCTTTTCTGTTTTTTCTTTTTCACAATGTATTGGTAAACGAAGTTTTTTTTGCTTTCATTACTAGAAAATTCCTGCTAAATTCCTTATTTTGAAGATTTGTTTTAGCTCGCTAAAGGTGATTGTTTTTTTCAGACAGCTGGTGACCTTTGAGAACACCCCCTCATGGTCAGCAATGCAGTCGGTCAGGGTCTTTATGGCCAACTCGGCTCATACATGAAGGATCGGGGGGGGGGGGGGGGGGTCTTTATCAAAGGTAACGGAAGAGATTACAAAAATAACGTAAAAATCCTAAGCAAAAATGTGCATTTGTCATGACTGTCAAATATGGAATTGCAAGAGCCGAAAAATGATGGTCATAAAGCACAGTTCATGGGCTCATTTTAATTTTTGAAAAGGCACATGAAATAAAAAAAGTGATTTTTGGACCTTTTTAAAATTTTTTGTTACATAATGAAGGGATGGAATTAGGTGTATCCAAATACAACAGATATATGACCTACTAAATGTCTGATACTCTGCTGAAAACCACATTCAAATATCTTATTTTATCTCGGTGATATTTAAAAAACTCTCTCGTAGGACTGTTCATGGCGGAGTAATATGGATAGATGCTGGACTATAAATCATATCAATAATTGGACAATAAGGGCATACAGTATTATAAAAATATTCTATCGTCTCATAACACTGTGAAAAATGAGTTCATATCAATCTAACACAAATGATTTATTATTCTATTCATGATAATGCGGCGCACTATTTCAGCACATGCGCATGTATCGGGCGGGAGTCAGACGTCTCATTATCATTGGCGTTGCTTAACGAAGACTGCACTAGTCGGAAACGCATGTGGATTTTTCCCGAATTTCTTTCTAATGTGGAGGGAATCTTAGGAAAAACTATAATGCAACGAATGCAAATTCTGGTGGCCGTTTTCGGCGTGGCTTTAATGTTCCTATCAGGTAGGAATTTAATCGAATTTATCTGTTGTTTGTGCGAAATATCTATTAAAATGACGGCAGAATTTCATCTGTCATATCTAGATGACATTTCCATTCCAGTGAGGTCTATAGGCGCGATAAATATCATGATACGGGGTGGGCCATCCTTTGTGCATCTAATAACAGTGTCCCATGCCAATTTAGTGTCCCTTATTTCCATCAAATAAGGCGTCTTGGTTAATAACATGATACATGTAGGCTATCATTTTAGCGACGTTATACAATAGGCGTTATAACTCCTTATTCCGAAGTGCGCAATATCAGGACGCGTGTGCTATATGGATTATGCGCCTGCTTCATGAGTGAAATTTACAATAGTGCACATTTCATTGTTTTTCATATGCAGCGTACGTGACTCATTTCAATTTGAGTGGTTATATGGTTCTGTTATAACCTTGCTAACAAATGGTCCATTGATCGTTGAAAAATGATAATTAGGGCTCGTTGGCAATGGAGTCGGAAAAAGTCACCTTGGATATATATTGTGATAAAGCGGATTGGGTGTGGTATAGTTTATCATGCTGTTGAGGTTTTTGTTTCATTCATTTATTGGCACTTTGCCTAGTAATGTGGAGCTGGACCTGCTACTTCAGTAATGTGTGTGTGTGTGTGGGGGGGGGGGGGGGGGGGTATGGACATTTTCAGTCGAAGAATTGAATTATCCCTCAAGAATGAAAGAGAAAATGATGCTGTTTGATCTGCTGATGTAGGTATAAGAGCCCTGTCATGATTCAGAGTGTCAGAATGTCAGAAAGGCCAGCTCTGCACTTTCTTTTGTTTAGCCTATGCTAGAGATCTACATTGCTGGTTCCCACAGCCTGGACCTCCCTAAAAGGACAATGGAACATAAAACTTGCATGCAATGTTGTCATAAAAAAACATCTGTTCCTGATTGCTAATGATTTATGATATGCCTGCCTGCCACACCCCAACAAGGAAAGCACAATCACTCATTATTCTCATTATTTACTTTGATCATATCATGACCGTTGTTCTTTATAACCTTCCTTATCTTGTAATCAAAACTGACACGCTCCAGAGATTTTGCTGAAAAAAGTTACAATTTTGATATAATTGTACAATAACGAACCTATTATGATAATGCATTGTTGGCACTTGTGTAGTGTCCTCATTAAATCACAGGTGGAGGTTTGGGTTTCAAAAAATGGCTACTGTGTGTTTCAAAAAATAAAGTGACACAATGTCCTTTTTAAATTTTAAAAGTTTTAGCCCAAAATCAGTAATAGGACTTTGGAGATCATTCATAAGCAGAATGAGATACATAATGAATAGTGTGCTTATCATGTTGCAGGTTGAGGCTTGGGTTTGATGGGATTGCTACTGTGTGTCTCAAAATAAAATGACGCCTATCTTTTGTGGAAATATTTCAAAATGATAACCTTGAATAAGTTAGAGGACTTTGAAGACCCTTCATGATTTGAAGAATGCAGTGAATAGTGCTTATCATGTCACAGGGAGAGGCTTGTGTTTCATTGGGATGCCTACTGTGTGTTTCAAAAAATAAAGTGACACATGTCCTTTTTGAAATTTTAAAGGTGTTTTTGTTCCCTGCCGGTATTGTTCTGAGAATAAGAACAATACTATTGTCTTGATAATTTGAGCTATGATATTGAAGACTATAGGATTGTATAAAGATAGAGAGAAAGCGTTTAAAAATTGTTTAAATTTGTTTTTCAACATTTGGCATTTATTTCAGGGTTAACTTTCAGATTGAGTATGACTAAAAACACATTCATGTAAAATTAGTGAAAATTGCTGACGATGGTTTTGAAAAGGGAAAATTCTTTAATGTAGTTTGACTGTTGCAACAAACCTGAATGTATGTAGGCTTTCATGAAGAACAACACTTCTTGGTTGGGACTCTGTAGTTTCTGAGATGGCCCCCTGACCTTACTAGGCTGCTAGATATCTTGCACAGCGGGTTGGTTTTATTCACAAAGATATTTAGAAATCTGATATTTTAATTGATTTTTGAGCACAGATGCTTTCAACATTGAAATGTTATACTGAAATTACAGGAATGTTTCCAGAACTTGGGTTCCATGGTCTGGCCGATCTTGATCTGCCAACTTAATTTAATTTTTTGCTGTTCTTTCTGCTCAAATAACATGAAAGTTCTACTCTGTTAGAAGACTTTTTTGTTGTTAACTCTATCATGTCTATCAAGAAGTCTTTAGTCAATAGTCTTTTGCAATTCTTGGCTCTATGCGGATTAAGAGTATAAGGAGGGGGTAAGTAGGATAACTCTCCTAACCTCCCTTTTATAATAAGACCTTGTCGTTGTTAGCTCTGTCAAGAATTAATAGTCTTCCTCAACTCTTGGCTTTCACCAAGATTTAGAGTGAAAAAAGAGGGGGGGTGGGGTACCTATTTTAACATTCAATACATGTATATATTAGGCCCTTGTCCCAATTTCTAAGCAATTTCTGATGGGATTCCAATGCAATCCTCTAGGTGCCCCCCCCCCCTGAAATTCTGACAGTGAATATAAACCCATCCTGGCGATCCTGAAAACAGATAATTTCTCCCTCTATATAAAGGGAAAGTTTATCAACAATTATAGCTAAAGAATTTCTCATTATGGGTTGGATAGTGAACAGAAATTAAAACTAAGACAGATGTACTGTATGTTGGGTGTAGCAATAAAGAAATTTATTTCTTTAGGGCTGGGCAGACTTATGCAAGTATCAATTCGTGTCTTGTACCCCCCTCCTCAAGGGTACGACACCTTATCACCCTATAACGACATCTTAAGGCTCAAGCATCACCCTTTTTTCACCAATGCTACTTTTTCTTTCGTCAAGACATCACCATCAACAATATATCAGTTATCACCATCATGTAAAGTAACCGGACTAATTTTACTGGGTAAGACTGTATGTTCGACAAGACATCGACACAGTAGCATCCTTATTCTTTCCAGCTTCGCCAAATTTTCACTAAAGGAAAAATAAATACTACTCAAGCATCGGCAAAGATTAGTGGTGATAGCTTAACTACCCTTGAGGAGGGGGGGTACAAGAAACGAATTGATACTTGCATTAGAAGTGCCCACCACTGTGAAATTTGGTAGAATTCTTGCGTATTTTCTGAGTCTGTCTTTGTTGCGCAATTTCTGCCCTTTTTTGACAAAACTCCTCTCTGCCCCTTCCCATGGAAAGAAGAGAATACTCTGCCCTCTTGAAATCATGGCAGAAGCGCTTACAGTGATCACTCCTCCAGGCTATTCTGTCCTTTCTTTTTTTGAGATGGCCCCAAATAAGCAAACAGTCGTAATCAAAACTATCCAAATCAGTACCAGCCATTTCCTACTTCACATTCATGCCCGTCAGTGAAATATCAACACTTCTTAATGAATGTAAATGCAAAACTAGTTTTTTGGACCGATGATGGAAGCTTTGAGTGAGGAATGTGAAATACAAGTCTTAAAGGTTGGACTGTTGATATAAACGAAGTTAACTTGTTTATTAAAAAGAAAGGCAGCTTTGTCGCCAGAAATATGCCAGGTCAGAATTTTATTTGAAGCCAAGATTATCTCGGCAGGTTTTCCTACACCCAGTATATATGTAGGTTTATAGAATTTTGACTCTTTCAACTGGTTATCAAACCCAAATATACCTTGCCTCTTCCAGTTGGTTATCAGTTCTTCAAGGGATTTCCCTCTTCCAGCTGACTATTGTTTCTCAAGTCTTGGCACTGTGGCTGACTCCAGGGGCATAGGCTGGGGTGGGGTGGAAGGGGGGGGGCTGGGGTGCTAGAGACCAAGACCTGATTGCTTAAGTTTCACACTAGATCTTCATATTCATGTTCAGTCGGAATGAGAAACCCATTGATGTACACTTTTTGTACAAACTATACTACGGGATTATAGAGTTGTATCTTCTTTCTCAGAAATTTTTACAAAATTATCTAAGCACTTGGACAGGTACGTTGTAATAGCAAAAACGCTTTGCCATAAAACACACAAAAAACTACCAATATCGCAGGTAAACCAACCATGCTTACTATAATTTTTTCACACTGTGGTTTTTCACATAGGAAGTGCTGTCTTAATTTACCGCAAAATATCTTTTTTGGAGGCGTGACTCATGAATTTGTTTGAGTACCTCCTGAGCCTGTAGCCTGTAGCCTGCTACTCAAAAATCTCTGGCGAATCAGGAATAATTTGATCATCAGATCATCGACTATCGCCATATGTCCCCGATTTATCATTTATCAAACTCTGAAAGTCCTCAGAGTAGCCATAAAACCAAAGGGGGACTATAGGCAGGATCTGGTGGGTTAAATTGGCCATCTTGGGAGACTTATATGCACAGAAAGGGGACTGGGTCATTTTAGATTCAGCCTAGTTTAATATATTCATTGTTCAAGTGTGAATAGTTTTGATGTACTGTTAGATGGGAGAGACCCCTATTGGCGACTTTGTGTAACTTTATCTTGCCTACCTAGCTGCTGCCTGTATAGTCCGTACACTTTGATTCCAAAACGAGCACCCAGATCTATAGCATTATTGATCATCAGTACTTGTTATCATCTCCTGAGTCTGTTCTCTGTCTTAACCAATCAGGAGGGCGACCAACACGCCCGGTCTGCAAAAAGCCAGCAGGCCCTCGACAGTTCCAATCTTTTGCTAAAGATTTATTTTTCCCGGAATTCTCTGCCGCAAGTGTAATACTCTAAAAGCACTTTCTTGTTGTTGACGTTTTATCACCTTCCTTGTCATCATCTCGCAGGAAAAGTAGGAGTTGCTTAGAAATTGTACGCAGTTTGCCCGGCATGTTTGTATCAGATTCTGTTATGTGTATTGATTTTTCAATAGAAGACACCCACGATGATGTTCTTTCTGCACGATATTTAACAGGAAGTACATTCTGTGGTGTTGGTGAGGCACTGCTAAGATATGAGACGTGGCTCTGGCAAAAGTAGGCGCTTGACGAATGGAGAAGAGGGATGAAAAATGGAAAGTGAAAAGAATATTCTTTCTCAAGTAGTTGAAGCTATGGCATGGGCTGATTGGGTACATAATTACCTTTAACTTGATAAAGGGATATCACGATCGTCTGAGAAATGATTGAGTGTGGACTTCAGAGCAGGTCATTTGTTCAAGTTTTAATTTTTTTGAAATAACTCATCAAAGATTAGTTTGAATTACTCAATAAGAAAACCATTAGTATCATCCCCTTATCTGATGTTTTACTCACCGATAATAACCTTCAGGTAGCTAAAAGCAACTTTACAAGTTCATATGACTTTCCTCAAGAAAACAAATTTTGTGAAAAGAATGGCACTCTTTCTCCCTGTTCTCCATATATAACAATTACGCATCTACTTCTGCCATGAGCAGGCTAAATATTACCAGTTTCTCTAACTAACTGGTAAGAGTGAGTCCCTTTGAGCTTTGTGCCTTCATGTGGCCTCTCCTCCTCTGAGATTCAGGCTCTTGAAGGCTTGCTCCATGGAGTGATTCAAGCTGCAATTTGTCAACCCATTTTTCAGCACCCCATACCACCACCCCATGCGAACAACTAACTAATCAAAGTTGAGTCCCTTTGGGCTTGTGCCCTTGTGTGGCCTCCCCTCCTCTGAGATTCAGGCTCTTGAAGGCTTGCTCCATGGAGTGATTCAAGCTGAAATTCGTCAGTCCATTTTTCAGCACCCCATACCACCACCCCATGCGAACAACTAACTAATCAATGTTGAGTTCCTTTGGGCTTGTGCCCTCATGTGGCCTCCCCTCCTGTCTGAGATTCAGGCAATTGAGGGCTTGCTCCATAGAGTGTATTAAGCTGAAATTCGTCAGTCCATCTTTCAGCACCCCATACCACCACCCCATGAAAAACAACTAACGAATCAAAGTTGAGCCCCTTTGTGCTTGTGCCCTTATGTGGCCTCCCCTCCTCTGAGATTCAGGCTCTTGTGCTTGAAGGCTCACATCCTAAGCGAGATTACCATTAGCTGAAATTCATTAACCCATCTTTCAGCACCCCATGTGAACAACTAATTCAAGTTGAGTCCCTTGAAAGATTGGTGTTGTCACTGTAGAAGATGTCGTCAAAATCATCCATCACTGACCTTTCAAGATCAAAAACCTTTCCTTCCAACGTCAGAACTTTAAAAATCGTTTCCATGGTTTGCAGGTTTTTACCTGTCAGTCTGACATTCTGTTGTCAGTTAGGGCAGGTTTGTAAATAATACACTGATTTCAGCATGCTTCTTTCATAAACTTGCACATGTTTTGCTGTTGGAATCTTAAAGGGACAACCTAGGCACGAGATATGTTGGTTTTTAATCCAAAATGGCTTCCAGCAGGACCGTGTCTTCTCGAAATAGGATATTGAAAAAAAATCAATCAATCAACTGCAATGAACAATGCACTAGTATGGGGTGTAACCTCTGGCCTACCTGAGATTTACAAGTCATGTCCAAAACTACCTCATAACACTGGCGAAAATCATTATTAGAGATCAGCGTTGGTGTGATACTACGGGTGGCGGCACATGGTGGCAGCAAGGGGTATTATCCTCTTGGCTAGGTAAATCCCACGCCCAAGTTGTCCCTTTAAGTAGGTACAAAATCAGCTTCCAGGTAAATGAAGCCTTGTTAGACTTCTTAGAGGAAGTTGAACGTCAGGTGTTTTCAGCTTGACGGGCTAACTGATGTTGCCTTGAAATTCTTTTCAAAATGCCAAGTACTTTCAATGGACCCGTCGTGTGCTTGAAGGGGTATAATGCAACTCGTATTTAATCGTGGGTCAGGTAAATAAAAATGCAAGTATACTTGATGCAATAGCGCAGTTATCATTCATGCAAACTTGCTGAAAGTTGGTATTGATAGTATTTTTGTACTGTCTATATAATGGCAATGTGAAATTTGATATTCAGTACGTCTTAACACGTGACAATAGGAAATTTCCTCAAATTCAACTAACTAATTTCAAATTTTTAACGAATGATGTATGCTTTTATAGCTTTTCATCAACCTATGGTCTTCTGAGGAAAGGAAAGTACTGTTACGCCTGCAATCTCTAACATGGAAGGAACAGTGTATCTTATATGTTTTGAACCTACGCCTTCTCGATCAGGAGTGTGGCACCCTAACCACGAGACCATCATGCCATAGTGATTGTATACTTTTGTACGAAGTCGGCCTGTTTAATATCCCATCCCAACAGAGTGTGATTGCATCTTTTTGTAGACAAGATAAACCTGACATTAGTCTCCAAGTTGTTGATATCTTGCTAGCTTGGCTTCCCACCTAACAAAGATCATCGTTGTCAGACGTTTGGACGAGTTCCAGGACCTATGATGGGTATTTTCCCCACAGCTTTGCCGCAAAATTCAATCGACATGACATCATTTGTGCTGAATAGCTCGGCACTGCAGTGGCTTCAATTGAGCTAGGACGTAAACAGACACACTCCAAGCATTTCAGTACAGAACGAATCGATCTGAAATTCGACTCGTTTATATAGGAAAAAAGTCTATCCATAAACTGATGAAAATTGACCAACTCTATAGTGTACGAGTTCATTGATCATCAGAGGCGAACCACAAGTTTTTTTCTCGAGGAAAATTGATGCGATGGACAACTGTGAATTGAATTGAGAGGAAGCATTTTAAACGATGATTCATTCATGAATGTGCAGTCAATGATAGTATGATGGGTTTGGGAGCTGTGTGGAGTTGAGGCTGAAAGTTGTGTCCAGTATTGCAAAAAAAACTTCCCTTCTAAACCGCCCCGCAAACGAGCAGTTTATGTTGCTGCAACCTGCAATAATTGCTGCGATGTGCGATAAAAAAGAGGCTGAGACTGTGGTCGAGCTTTGCAAATACTTCCCTTGCACACAAGCGTTTTTTGCTGCAGTGACCTGCAATAATTGCTGCGGTGTGCGATAAAGAAAGATCACTTGTCTGCTGTAATTGCATGTTGCTGTGATCACTGATTCTTGTCGTAGGCGCCTGCGATAACAATTGCAAATTTTTTTGTTGTATGCCACTTGATTGCAGGCCTCAGTGACGAAAGTCATGAAACCAGACACAGATTCTGGTAACACACACCGGGCGTGTGCCCCTCTTATTTGAGAAAACATGCTTTGTAATTGACCATGAATTTTATGACATTGATGGGAAGACATTGGCCTGGCTCTTTGATCCCTTCGATGGCTGAGGTGTCCCCTCTTTCCCAGACTCCTAGATCCACCCCTGGATAAGGTCTGTGGACATTTCTGCAGCTGGGATTAAAAAATGGATAATCGGCACCATTATGTTATACAGGGTGGTCCAGCAAAGGACAAAAAATCGGGATAATTTAATTGGGTTGTTAGTCGGCTGGTTATGCTTTCCCTTTCACAGATGTACAGGCTACCAAGTTTGCTGTCGACCCACTGAGCAACGCTGCTCATAAAGCAGGAAATGTTGAAGCAAACAGCAGGGAACTGCGTATCCTACTGTAGGGAGTACTCTGATTGCGAACTGGAGCTTCAGGCATTTTCAAAGAGAAGATACCAGAACGATGGTATAGCTAGCTCACGGCAGATTTCCACGCATGCTGTACCTTCCAAGGTCATATCTTGGCAGTCATACCTGGCCACCCATGGGCACCTAATTAGTGTTTACTCCAAGCAAAAATGCTGGAAAACCAAAAAAGTGAGACTGAAAGTGGGGTTTCAGAGCATTAGTTGTTTTATGTTCGTCGAGAGGGGGGCCTCAGGACTTACTCCAACTCAATATCTAGGCTTGGAAGGGTCATGTTTAGGCTATATATTGCTCATGTCCTGGCTAAAGGCACCTCCAGTTCTTTATCTGTCTTGTGGAGCTGATTTCAGTACCTGCGTTTGTAGGGAGCCAAAAGATAACACAAAAGAGGTTTTTCCCTATACATTTTGAATTCAGTTGCCAAAACTCATGAACACTAATGTATTTTTTTTGCAGTTTAGGGCCTACTGTACAAAATGTCATCTCGTGCCTGTATTCTCCAGTTAAGTGACGAACAACACAATATCAAAATTAAAAATCAGTTGGTAAACTTTATGACAATTGTGGAGCCAACTAATTGCATATCCCGCATGAATATTTTATACTGGATAATTGATGCATAGATAATAGTGCAGACTGTTTGTCTTCCATGTCGCCTGGTTACGCATCATATCACATTGTTAGACAGGGGGAGGGGGGAGATGGTTCTACGTCTCCTGTTTACATAATACACTCTCAGACTGGTGGATATTTGCTTAAAGATAGTATAGCGCTCCAAGCGGTCTCAGTATAACCTCCTATAAGTTTAACTTGAAATATTAAACTGAAATTAATAAGAGTGAAACTGAAAATAAAGGGTACATCTAGTTACTTAAATTCTTGGGAATCCCCAGTGGCATTCTAGACGTCAATTCTTCATTAGTTGCTGCAGTAGGAATAGACACAGTTCACAGTTGCTAAAGTAGGAATATTCTGGAATTATTGATCTAAACTCCAAAAATAAGTCGGAGCCAGCTTTATCCTTAAGTGTTTGTTGTACCAGAAAAACTTGATATTATTCACGCTTGAGATGATTTTTTGATACTTTATATATGGATGACTTCCTAAGTTGGCGGTTGCAGATGGGACCGTTTCCAGAATTAAACCTGAAATGTTCTGCAGGGTATCTGTTCAACATTTTAAAGGTGCCATGGTCAACAGGCTGGTGCCCCGTGGCAGTTTCTGGTGTCCACTGGTTGAGCTTGGTGACCCATCAAGTTGTTTGTAGTAGTTGAAAAGCCCTGCGCTGGCTACCAACATGTTTGGCCTTGCTGTGATATCAATATTTAGTACAACAATATGAAAAAGTGTACTTTGGGTGAACATGAGAATGTCATTATTTCTCCACTTAATCTAACTTGGTAATTAATCCTAATTAACTTGTAATTAATTGTGATTATTTCGTGGTCAACGCGATTGAAAGCATTTTGTGTTGTGTTTTAAATGCCAAGGTCGTGACCTAGAAATGGTCTTGGCCATGAAGTCTGTAAATAATGGGCATAATTTTGATCTCGTTGCTCTGGTGCAATTTTGATGAATACTTTTTTAACAGCTGCAATTGTGGCGGTCAGGCTTGAAAGGGTTAAAGAAAAGACTTCCAGTTGTGGCATGTTGAGAGGGAAGAAAAAATGCACTGACATGTGGTTCCCTTTTCCAATACATCTTGCAAGCAATGGTCATGTTTCGAATAATTTATCAGTTTATACAATATCAATTGAAAGATCATTGATAAACTGTCAATAGCTCTGATTAATTAATCGGAGTTGCATCATTAGATAGATGTCTCAAGTCGCCAATCAAGACATGTTACATTATGTTGTTGTTTTAAGTCTGCTGGACCCGCCCCAGCCGCCTGAAAATTCTTTATAGGAATATATTGCCAACAATGGCAAATCAAAATAAGCTCTTCTGTCTACTTAGTCTGGAATCAAAGCAGTCACCCTAGCAGACAAGCATATTGATCTCAGAGTCTTTTGATAAAAATCAGACATTGGTACAAAATGCAATTTATCAGGAATCACTTTTTAAGCTATTGTTTGCTTGTTTCACTCCATTAGCGTTGCCTCTTGTGAAATGTGTTACCATGGTGACCAGTACAGTGTTGTTTGATTTGGGTCTATATTGGTACATTAACCCCTTGAAGTTAACGTCAGGGTATGGTATAATGCAAATAGCAGTGATCCAGTCATAGGTCGAAATGTCAGCAGTTTTTAAATGGGGCTAGATGTCAGAGTGGCTCAGTGGCCATGGTCATTGGCAACTTCAACTCAAAGTAGGGAATTGGGAGCCGAACTTGTGAAAATTTACCGTGATGACATCATTGGTGCCAAAAACTGGTTCTTTCGACCTCGATTCAAAAAATTAATTCAAAAAGACGATGCTGACGTCATGTTTCGAAGCAGTTCCTCCAGTGAACATGGATTATTACTCTAAAATATTTACACAAACAAAAATGTTGTTTAGCACAACTACACTTAGAAAAAACGTTGCACTTTAGCCTGATAGAAAAAATTGGCTTAATTTTTAGGTTTTGTTTATCACAAATGTCAAACCTAAATGGCATCTGGAATGCGGGATACATTACTACATTTGATCAGGTATATATAGACTTATAACCTTAACCCTGATAACTCTAACTCTCGAGGCAGTCCATTCGTCATTCTAGGCATTCTACTTCTTTCGTGAACTGCCCCAAATGGTGAGAATTTTGGAGGTGGCTCACTGCACACACCGTGATTGGTACTGCAGTTGGCCTTAGCCCCAGTAATAAGACCTAAGCCCCAGTTGTTTGAGGCCATCTCTGGCTCTGTTGTTGATTCCACTCCATGATCATATCATGTTACACACATTAAACAGAAATCAATACTTTTCCATCAAAGACTTTATCAATTTATTATCCTAAAGTGTGCCAGGTGAAAATAATGAGTTTGAGGTAATCTGGGGAACTGTATGGAAACAGCAGTAGATTCGTCCCTTCCATGGAACGTTGTAGCATAAGTTGTTCTTCTGCGGGTGATCCAGTGCCTTCACAGTTCGTACTTGACATGTTTTTGGTAGTTCCATAATGTTTTGTGTGATAAGTGGACATTAACACCCAGCACCTGAATCGCCCTATTCCCTAACCCCCCTGAACTTTGCACCTTGACAAATGTTCTAAGCTTCATCTATAGATAGTATTCCAACTCCCTTTTCCACACCTAACTTCCCACAACAAGCAAACACTTTCAGCTGAGCGCCAGGCCCATGGGCCTCTTGTTGATAGTTACATAATGTTTTGTGTGGTGCGCCTCTTCCTGATTTGTTCCTTAATGCCAATGTCAGGAAAAAGTTGGGAACTTATAATGTAGTTAATCAACCAGCACCAATAGTTTGTTCGGTAAGGCATCCGGAGTGGGCCATGTAGAATTAGCAGAATGAGCGAAATGACAAGATTCTGTACAAAATATGATATAATTTCATACAAAATGGAACTTAATGTATTCACGCTCATTCCGCTTATTCCGCTTATTCTGCTATTGGCCTTCAGAGTGTGTCAGGATGGGTCGGGAATTGGAAATTGCTAGGAGTGTGTCAGGGTGCTGGTTGTCAAACTCCTTTGAGGTTATCAGAGCTGTTAGTAGCCAAACTTCAGTTTCTCTGGATGGTATCTTTTTTTTCTCACTTTGACAGTTACTCCTGATCTAAAGATACGGCCAGTAGTTCTTTGTAGCTTTACGCAACATAACAAACACTATTACGTTCTAAATTTGGAAAGTATATGCGTATTAGACAAAATATCACGTATTTTTACTGTCCTGGATTTAACTCTCATTACACAACATTTAGAAGTCTTCAAGTTATGTTCCAGATATTGCAAATGTCAATATTTCACAGTATGCCAAATTTAGCACTTGTTTTGACTACGCAATGCGTATTGGTATTTTTCACTTTGTCAACACATCGATTTCAAAAAATGCTGCAGGATCTGTTCATAGAGTGATTGATTTTAGATACATTATACTAAAGTGCAAATATCTCGCCTAACTAAAGATCAATATTCAACCCTATTTGTAAACAGTTAGTCCTTCACCTCGAAACCTCAACAATGACATTTGATATTATTGGCGAAAAATGACATTATTGCATCATAATTTATTGGGAAACAATACAGTAACTTATGAGGTATTTAGAATTTGGTGATTTGCAGTGCAGTGGAACCTCCGTTAACAGAAACCTCTCTATTAAGGACAACCTCCCTACTAAGGACACTAGTTTTGACCTCAGATTTGTTGTTTCCGTTCAATTTGACCTCTCAGTCTAATCAGAACACCTCTCTATTAAGGACAGCACTTGTCAGTCCGGAGGGTGTCCTTATTAGAGAGGTCCTATTGTAATTGACTGCTTATAATGCAACGATTCAGATCAAAATTCTGATATCTTGCCTTACTGAGGTGAGTATCGATACAACGTGAACAGTGACGTGCCATTTATTGGGGAATATGACTCTAAACAGTGCTATTATGTAATGATTTATGAAATTATCTGATACTTTGAGAATTATCTAATGATTTTATTGGGAAATCATGATAAATATTGTAATGATTTTATTGAGAAAAGTTACATTTCTGTTACCAATTCGCAATTTATATCGCTGCTGTCTGCGACTATAATTACTGCTCTGTGTGACCGTGATAAAAGTTTTGGAGTGACGTGGCGGAATAATTTATATTTATAAGACAGTGCCATATCTGGTACTCCAAGAATAATTTTCTTCCACAGATTGGAATTTCAACTTTGAACTATACTCTAGTGCGCTATTATAGATTTGAACTTGAAACTTGATGCATAATTAAATAACTCTGTTTTGTTTGTCATTTAACATGATTTTATTAGATTTTGCTACTGAATTTCCATTCCTTATCTAGTTAAGGCAATAAAAAGACCTTTACTATGAAATAAGGGAATTATTAGAGTGGGGTAAATTGTCGACTAAGTGACTGGAAGTAAAGTGTCTATTGAAAACCTCTTAATATAATGTCTAAGGGTAGAAAAAGGCATCACCCATAAAACCTCTTATCAGGGACCAAAATCTGATGAGCACTTTCTGATGGTACCATTCTTTGGAAGATTGACCTCTTTGGACAGAAATCGGATGAGTACTTTCTGATGGTACCATTCTTGGGACGACAGGTTCTCTTTGGACAGAAATCAGATGAGCTCTTTCTGATGTTACCATTCTTTAGAAAATTGATCATCTTTGAACGGAAATCTGATTGCTTTCTGATGGTACCATTCATTGGACAGCAAATCTGATGACCTCTTTCTGATGTTACCATTCTTTAGAAGATTGATCGTCTTTGGACAGAAATCTGATGGCTTTCTGATGGTACCATTCATTGGACAGCAAATCTGATGAGCACTTTCTGATGGTACCATTCTTTAGAAGATTGATCGTCTTTGGACGATTGCTTTCTGATGGTACCATTCATTGGACAGTAAATGGGTGAGCACTTTCTGATGGTACCATTCGTGGGACTACTGGTTCTACTTGGCCGGAACTCTGATGAGCCTTCTGATGATACCATTCTTTGGACGACGGACTCTGTTAGTCAGGATATATCATAAGACATCATAATTTCCGCTATAGATATCCTCAGTCCTCTATGGGTTTACGTGTCAGCAACAGTCATCGCAATCAACCGGTTGCCACGTGGATGACATCATCTCATCTGTCACTGACTCAGCCCTCCACTGCAATCACCGGCAGCACCGGGCCATCTCCGTCTACCTGCATCTGATTATCACGTCCGCCCATCCCGTCTACGGCAAATTGACTCTCCGCCAAGTTTGCCGCAACATGAGCTCACAGAGTACGCATCCAATATGCGGAAAAACCGCCATAAATCTTTATTGGGCTCGTAACCGTGGGTTACGAGGCTATCTACGATGCATATATTGTTTTTGGTAATCTTGCCGGCTTAGCGTCAGTTCGCATCGCTATGGCAGTCATTGTTTGTTCATTTTATGCTCCGCTCGTTATGCAGTCGATGCATGCATAATCTCCAATTTCCCTATAAATGATGCCATTTTCTTCCTCATTTTAGATGTTGAAGTTTGTTTATGTCTTTGGCTAATCTCAACTCTATTCTGTCGATGCAATTTTTGCTGCAGATTTCTGATATAGTTTCACTGAGAAGAAATTATATTGAAATGTGTATAAAGCAACTCTTTCTATCGTTAAAGTAAGACCCCTCTGTCCTCCTACATGAAATATGTAAGGGGAAAATCACATCAGCCTGATAGTTTCACTGAGAAGAAATTATATTAAAATATGTATAAAGCAACTCTTTCTATCGTTAAAGTAAGACCCCTCTGTCCTCCTACATGAAATATGTAAGGGGAAAATCACATCAGCATTTTAACCCCTAGGCCTAGGTGGAGGGGTATTGTCATCCTCTGCGGCGTCTGTCCACTGTCCGCTGTCACATCAAAGTCCCTGGCTGAAGACTGAGTCAATTGGCACCTAACTGTAGTGGCATACAAAAATTCTCATCTGCCTTGGCGGAGGAATACTCCCTGAAGAGTAAAACCTGTGAAGAGCGGGCCAACCTATAAATTACGCTTCTCGTCACCAAGGAGTCGAATTAAATTGAAAAAAGAAATTGAAAAGTTATTCAAAATATTGGATTGCTAAAAAAATCATTGAAATCATGCACAGTATTTGCTAATATGACCTTGACATATATAAATTTCGGTGAGGATAATTCCAAGGAATTGCGTGCGATTAAGTCATGACTTGGAGCAAGGCACGCGTCTGAACCGTGACCCACAAGGAAGCTGGAAGAGTTCATACCACGAGTGAAGAGTTTAAAAAAACCCACAGAATTCATTGCAACCTCTTCCTTGTAGAATGAAATGGTGTCACTTTCACTTTGGCAATAAAGTTCGATATAACGTGCTTTATATTTGAATCGTGCCACTGAAGAAGTCAAATGCATCCACTTATAAACAGACAAAATGACGAAAATGTTTCGCATCAATTTGTTTGCCTTGTTTGCCAGTGAAGAGAACCGAAAACATTGTTCCAGAACCAAATAAAAAACATGCGACATATTTTTGCCCGAAACAATGTTTCTGTCCATCTTGTGTGCAAAATGCGAAACATTTTGAAAATTTGAACGCGCTGACCAATGGTTGCACCGTTGTTTTCGACTTGGCTCTATCATTTTGTTCGTCATGTGTGGGTGACCCCTTCAAACATTCTGAAAAAAACATTTTTGTTTAAATGGAATTTTGCCCGTTGTTTTCCCTGGCTTTAAAGGGACAATATAGGCAGCAGCTAGGCAGGCAAGATAAAGTTACACGAAGTCGCCAAAAGGGGTCTCTCACATCTCACAGTAGGTCGAAATGATTCACGCTTGTACGAGGGATATATTTAGTGCTGAATCTGACATAACCCAGGGCCCTTACTGTGTATATTTAAGTCAGCTGAAGATGGCCAAATTAGCCCCTCTGCTCCTGCCTATAATCCCCCTTTAAAGGCTAGCATAGTTTTGAACAATCCAGCCAGGGCTGATGAATTCATATTGATACATTTTATTGTCACTAATCATAGCCCCTCCTCGTCTTCAGTCTAAGTGTGTTATCACCATCTTATCCATACTTGCTGAATTTCCCTAACAGCGCCGGGACAATTTTCATAACAATTAAATCACTGGTCGCCATGGTTACGAGTTGTGGTACATTTGCCACTAGATCTGGTATATAACGTTTTGTAAGTTTGTCTCCATGGTGATAGCATTCTGAGTGGGAGCGATCTGATGAATCGTACACAGATCATGGTGAATTATTCATGGATAATGATCGCAATTTTTTTTCAAGTTGATCTGATCTTGCATTTCTTCAAGCATCATAAAGCGGGTTTTTTCCAGTGTATTTCCTGAGGATTTCTATGATTAAAAGATATAGCCTTAGTACAGTTATATAGTCCCTACAGTGTAGAAAACGTCGTACACATTAATGTGCATGCAGGCTTTAAAGGGTAACTCGTGTCAAATTTCACCATATAATATTTTAGCTGTTTTTGACAAATGACTACGTCACTTTCTCATGAATTGGTAAGGTTTTCGAATCGAAATGCACATTTTCTAGAAATTGATGGTTTAATCCCGCCCGGACGGCTCGCTATGATGCCATTTTCGTTGATGACGTCACAACATGAACATTTTTGCGGTCGCGGTGGTTTACATTCAGCGATTTTATAATAAATCTAATCAAAAATGGAAAATTTGAGCTTTACATTTGTGATCAACCATTAAAAACGGACGTATTTCCGCAAAGTTGTAAATCACATCATAGTATCACTTTAATTATAACACCTTATCTTATATTTTGACAGATGATTTTAGCAAAGTGAGTTTAATTCTCTCTTTGGTTGTGTCTTTTCAGGTGAGTTGAATGTTTCTATCATGAACATGATGAACAGAAAGTACATGTATTTCATAGTGTTCTGACGGTAAGAGATCGATACACAACAGAGATTTCTCTCTCATTTTGACATCATTACACTCCCCTCACAGTGGTGTCGTGTACACTATAAGAAGTTGCAAGGTCTGACCCAGATAATTTGCGTTTACACTATGCAAAATCTGATCCAGCCGAGTTTGACCCGAGTATGTCAATAGAACCAGCTGAAATAAATAGGGACTTGTCATTTTTGTCCAAACTCATCCACAACGCCACACGGTGGTGGAACATTGCACTTTCGGGACCAATAAACTTCCGCGACAAGACAACACAAGTGTTGTGTCACGTCACGCACATCTTTGAGAGACATCAGACACATTGATTCGTTGATCAAGGCATGTCAGACTTCACCCATGACATCATTGCACAATTTGTCCTGCGCCGTAAGTTTACTGGTCCCGAATGCTACTGCGTGGTGCTGGCATTTGGCCTTGAACAAAAGTGATAAGTCTGGCATTCAAGCCAATATAATGATTTAGATGATAACGAGCCATATCAAGCCCAAAATGTCGGCCATGACAAACATCCCACAAATCAAATTACACAACACAGAAAACGGGAGCCAAATTTCATTGATGGGCCACTGTGGTTGAAAAAACAGATCTGACAGAGACCAAATTCCATGGCAATTAGGACAACAAATTATGTCACATTTCATCATCAGATTGTGTGGGAAAATACTTTGAACCAAGGCCTGAAAGGACAATGACATTATAGAGTCCAAATGTTGTTGTTTGGGGATTATCAACTTCCGGGTAATAATTAGTCAGTTGCTCAAAGTACACACTTGTTGGTGCTGATCTCGGGCCAACTCAATTTGTTTCAATTTACACTTAAGAGAGCCTATCACCAAACGACACAGCCGAGTATCGGGCAGATTCCCACCAAAGCCTCAAAGAAAACACATTTACATGAATTTTTGATGTTTTGATGGGTAAAACATGCACAATATGGAAAATCACCGAACAGTAAAGGACTCCATTCAGGCTCTGGTTTCACTGTGCCCAAATACTCATCATCATCATCATCATCATCACCGCCATTACCTGTTTCATAAACCTTTTGGATATTTTCCAGTGGCATTTTGTCCACTATAAGATATTCTCCACCTCTGTGGGATCTTTTACTCCAAAGGGGGTATGTGATACGTCACAGAAGGCCCGAATACATTTCTATATCAAATATGAGTGAAGGATTACAAAGGCTATTTTCACAACTAAGGTGTATGTTACAAAGTGGTGCTGTGCATTCATAAAATATTGAATTGTTTTGCCCTAAATTCTCGTACAGTAATAGCAAGCCATTAGGAAATAAGAGTCAATTTCACCTCATTAATTGTGACATACAATACTTCATGAAAATGGGCGAGTTTGCTTGAAATGACTGGTGGAATTCCCGCATGTTCATTTCATGCTTTGCAACATATTTACTACATACTCATTTTAACCCACTTACTATAATGTACCAACTGTAAAGGGTGTACACACCCTATAACCACTGCATATGGGACACTCCTAATTTCCACAGTTTATTGCAGTTTTGTCAAATAGTTACTCATAAACGTGTTGGCCATGCAAATAAAATATCGTGAATTACGAAAAGCCTTGTCAGGAGCTTCTCATGCTGCAATGTACACTTACCCAACAGTAACTAGCGGCAATTGTGATATAGATACAATAAACACTGAACTAACGATAATTTCATGGAGTCATCAGATGAAAAATGTTCTAATTTCTAACCGATCATATTCTGCCTGCTCAGCACAAATCGAATAAACCACAATTTTTTATCGAGAGGTTTATTACGATAAAAGCGCGCACATCAATCTTGGAGGAGACATGATCAATCACTGCCTGTGGCGGTTTGAAAATGATTAAGAAAAATTTGTCTGACTCTGGCCATCTGTGGAATTAGAAATTTGAAAGTTGAAAAAATTGAAAGCTGGGAGCTAAACGTCTAGCTAGATGTAAAGCTGGTGGACAGCTTCCTAATCCTATGGACATAGCTACATTTAATGGTCGTTGCAGCTGCTGTGTTTGTAGGACTGAGTGGCTATCCACCCACCAAAGTATTTCTGGTATCATCGGCACTCGCTTGCAGGTGCAATAGGCATGCTAGGGCTAAACACGATCTGTATAAAAAATGCCATGCCAAATATTGCTCACGCTATCTGCGCTGCTTCAAATGTTTTCATGGTGGCAATCGCTGCTGCTGAGTTACCCTAACCCCCATTGTCTATTTACGTTATAACTGGCCATTCTTGTTGTCTTATCCTATTCCCGGCCTAGTGTCTTGTTGTGTCAGAAAACAGAAGGCGCATTTGATACGGTAATTACTTCGAGAATGCCGATAAGTGATGAAAGGGGTCATCTCATGAGTGAATCGGCCTGCATTGGGCAAGTAACCAACCTCTTGTGCATTTGTGGCATGCTAGATTTTGATACACTAGTTTCACCATTCTAAGACAGGTCCTCAATATTCGAGTATAAAGTTTATGTTGTGCACATAGCCATTCAACATGTCTATTTTGGATAGACAATGGTTGGCGACACCGAGTTGTCTGATGGTCAGGATGACATTCTCCTACTTGGCACGTTTCAATTTTGTATAGTATTTAATCAACTGGTCTGAGATTGGTGAGACCAGAGTCTATTCTGACCAAACAAAGCAGAGGTGACAAAAAATAATCAAAGGGAACATTCTCAAAATCGCAGACATGATCAATATGGTCGATTAACAGAGCCATCCGGTCTTAAGATCAGTGAAGCTAAAGTATATTGCGACCAATAAAAGCAAAATATTGGATGGAAGCACCAAGAAATGATCACAGGGGCAATCTCAAAATCGCTGATATGATCTATATTGGTCAATTACTACTAACAGAGCCAAACCTTTGCAGCAGGCCGTAGCGCAAATAACGGTCTCGCCATTTGGTAAATATTTTATTTGCTGTGGCCAAACACCAGTCACACTGCATAATAGACTACTTACATTAACGAATGCTGACCAGTTGTTCTAGGGGTGTCATCTAAAAAGTGTAACTAAGTCAAATCTTCTTTTCAACCATGACTTCAAGTTAAACCCTTGAAACATAGTGCCTCATGATCCTGCGGTAACATCGGCTTCTACAGTTTGGGGAAAATGTGGTTTTGAAGTATAGTAGAACCTCTCTATTAAGGACACCCTCGGGACTGACAAGTGCTGTCCTTAATAGAGAGGTGTTCTGATTAGAGAGGTGTCCGCTAACAGAGGTTCAACTGTACTGCAGTACAATAAGGCAGCCGTAGCGCAGTAGAAGAGAGTCGGCCTCATGATCAAGAGGTCGTGGGTTCGACTCCCGGTCGGATCACTGCTTGGTTCCCCCACTGGTCGCGTTCAAGTGAGCGCCTTCTGGTTGCTCCTTGAAACCCCTGATTGATTTCTGTGGAGATTGGGGTAATAATATGGTATCCCAAAAGCCCATTGAGCAGGAAAACCTGGAAAAGCGCTATTTAAGAACTCATTATTATTATATTTAATATTATTATCTCTCTTCCGTCCTCTATCTGGATTGACCCCAGATATGCATGTTTTTATCTCCCATTTATCCACTATCTTCACTCCGACTATGACGTGAAATGAAACCCTTTAAACATATTGCACCATCGCCCTCGAGCAACAAGGTTCAAACAGTTAAATCAGTCCATCTAATCAATCAAGGAATGATTCATGGACTGACGTATCGAATCCACGATCTGCAGATGCGCAGACACTGTCCATGATCGCAGAAACGTCCTCCGTGGGTTGACTGATGGCGGGGTTATCATCGAGATAGTCTGTATCATGTTGGCCGTAATCACTAATGTTTGCATGGCGGCGACACATGGGTTGCAGCCGCCATTACAAAAGGAATCATAGGGAGTCGCCATGGCGATCGATCATCGCACGACCTTGACCTTTGTTGGTGTGTCTTGCCATTATGTCATGTTGATTATGAGAGATGGGCAAGAAACGAGAAGTGTCCACTCGAAGTGTGACTCATGTCATCGGGGTGTTGTCTCACGGATGTTACGACTGTTATTTCGTCCTTGGGATGTTGATGCAGTACACTTTGTCATATTATCGCTTGCAGTCGGTGGGGTCTGTTCAGTCAGTTTCACAAAACGTAGTTTGATATTATGGGACAATTTTGACCTTAGAAGATGGGATGTTGGTTTCTTGGGTGAGGAGTATCATGGCCTAGTGGTTAAAGCTGCTGGCTACCTCGCAATCGGGCCTGGCTTTGAACACGGTGAGAGCCCAGGATGTATTTCTGGATGAACCGCCGTGGGTTTCAAGGATTGGAAACTCCTTGCGGTGACACTGAGCCCATGAAAAAGAATTGAAATAACTCATTCTTGCACATCTGCAACTGGATACAACACTTGGAAGTTTTGTTCCATTCTGCTGACTGGTAGTGATTCGTTTTGAGTCCTCATAGGAGTATACTGCAGAAATATAAAATAAAGTAAAATTAGCTTGTTGTCCAGCTTGATATGTCATCTTGAAGTCCTACAATAGTGCATGCAACTTGTGAGTTGTGTAGTTGTCATTCCAGCAAAGCAGCACATGCGTATATGATCACATCAGCATTGCCTGTGGCACAAGAACCTCCGAGAAATCATTGAAAAAACATGTCCAGTTTCTCTTCTTATCAGCCTACTTTATCTCTGAGATCACCACTGGTGCCTTGAGCGCGCCAGAAAAAATGTCTACGCATAAAAAGCTGCCTATGGTAACGTTTGATGTTGAATGATAAGCGATCGCGTTTCTGTACTGCATCAAAGATACCTGCAATAGAATATGAGGCTGGCGGAAAAAATATAATGTGATTGTGGGAGGTTTGGTGTTTTTGTAGGATGAAGGAAATACAAATGTTTTACAACGATACGTGACCACAATGGCTTTGTACATTTCTTGGCCGAGTTGAGTGGACAATCTACCCATTTATCCTCATTTGATATTTAGATAATCTGTCCTGGGCCATATTCGATATATTCCATATCGCCTCTGTCCTCGATCTTTGAATCGAAACGTTACCTGTAACGAGCACAACGTCCATTCCATTGTTCAAAATGAACGCTCGTTTCATTGTCGATCCGCTCGGACATAATCTCTTTTGATTAGTCACGGGACTTGTCGTAACCATGCACGGCAGAATCAAATTAAATGTGACGCCATAAGACAAAGAGACGCATGGATGCTGTCGGCGATGGCGTCTGTTGTCCAACGCGGGAACAACAGAGTCGTTAAAACAGACTAATTAACGAAGTCACAATCAATAAGTGAAGATGTAATTGGAAGTTTTATGCTATTCACTGAATCGCTGACTTATCATGATTTGGATGATGCGTATTCAAATCAAAATTATTCATAAAAAAGTCGATTCAATAGTTTTTGGTTGAATGGTGATGACTCAATTGAGTACACATGGCAGGATTCTCTCACAGTCAAGTGGGAGCGGTGTTACACAGGCAAAAGTGGTGTTACACAGGAGCGGTGTTACACAGGCAGAAGTTTTCATCATAGAGGACAATCTTTGGCCCATGGTAAAATATAGGATGATTGGCACAAACCGCGTTTTATATCGGATCCCCATCATAGATTCTGTGACGAGCTATTAGACAATACAACCTCTCTATTAAGGACACCCTCTGGACTGACAGACGCTGTGCTTAATAGAGAGGTGACCTGATAAGAGATATCATATCAAATGGAAACAACCAATTTTGGACCAAACCTAGTGTCCTTAATAGATGGGTTGCCCTTAATAGAGAGGTGTCCTCTATGGGAGGTTCCACTGTAGTTTCAATGTTGTTTATTGAGCTAGTATGTTTAGACTCTTCCTGGGGATGCTGCATTGCAAATATTTATGACGCCTGGTGAAATAGATTGTATGCAGTTCTTTCTAGATGTCATTTTCAATTGGTACTAGCCCCTGGCCTGGAGCAGGGGTTAGGCTACATTGTTTATAGCTATCAGAAATGCCTCATCCCTTGTGGGTGATTTACTTCATATGACAAATCCATTGCAGAGTATACATTGTGTTCAGAGTATCAGTCCGTTCCAATGTAGATTTCTGAAATTCTGTGTACATTAGTGTATACACCAATATAGAAACTGTATTGGTCGGTATGACCTGATTGATTTGAAACATAACTTATAAAAGCTTGTTTTATTGGACGTTTCCTAGGCGATGGAGATATGACTTATTGCTTGTTTTCCAAAATTGTGATAAATTGCTGTTTCTCTTAGTTCAACTGGAAAATATGTGTGTGGCTTCGTATACAGTGGAACCTCCCTTAGCATACACTTCTCAAAAATAGGCTGTGTACGGACCCGGTAAATACCGGGTACGATAGCGAATGAATTGAAAGAATATTGTAAAGAGTTACACCTGTCACTGTCACTGTGCTGCGATTCTACAGGTAGTTTATAAATGTTGAAACAAGCCAAACAAAACGAAACAAAATAAACATTCTGAACATGAAATTGAAGATCATGTTTGGATGCAATATGATTGCACTAGCGTTAGGTTGATATTTTAGTTTGGCCTGTTTCATTTGGCTAGTTTCAACATTTACATACTACCGCTTCTACACTTTGTATATGTAGAGTAAAATGTACAATGCGATTGTGTCGGCTATAAAACGTGCAATAAAAAACCTTGGCCTAATTGATGAACTGTTGACTAATTATCTAATTATCGCAAATTACCTCTTTTGTCTGATGGTTCTGAGTGTCTCTTAACCATAGTTGACCCAAAAATTGCTAATGTGGAAAATTCCCATTAATATTCGGAAACGTTTTGTGTCAAAGGCCCTGTATCATTTTGTACACAAGTTAGGCCATGCCTATTTAGTTTACAGGGTTTTGTATCAAAGGCCTTGTATCTTTTTATACACAAGTTAGGCCATGCCTGTTTAGTTTACAGGGTTTTGTATCAAAGGCCCTGTATCTTTTTGTACACAAGTTAGGCCATGCCTGTTTAGTTTACAGGGTTTTGTGTCGAAGGCCCTGTATCTTTTTGTACACAAGTTAGGCCATGCCTGTTTAGTTTACAGGGTTTTGTGTCGAAGACCTTGTATCTTTTTGTACACAAGTTAGGCCATACCTGTTTAGTTTACAGGGTTTGTTTCATAAAAGTCTACATTGGCTTAGCTAGCGGGGGGGGGAGGCCCCCCAGAAGTCACCAAAAAACATGTTTTTGGCCGTGATTATGGCAGAAAATTGTCAAAAAGTGTCATTCTCCCCTGTAAGCCTTCTGCCCCCCTCTGCCCCCGCCCATGACCCAAAAGCTAGGTAAGCCCCTGGTCCCCCCATGACCAGAGAGTCAATCCGAAAGCTTCCCTTGAAAAAGAAAATGTCAAGGCTAAAATCATTGTCATCACTATGACCTCCTTATCACACATGTCACAGTGATTTAGATGGCGACAGTTGGAGTATACCATTCGTTATGAACCCACTGACCTCGTACCGTCCTGGAGTTGCCATCCCGGGAGAGGACATAGCAGTTGATCTCAAGAGGCCACACACACAGTATTCTGTTGATCTCATTACTTTTAATAAAGGTTCTTGTGCTTCTTAAAGGAAACCTGTAGTGAAACACTTATAAAAATGGGGAGTTTTGAATGGCCCAGTTAAAACCTAAGGCGAGAATAATGTTCCATTGATAAATCTTAGCAGTTTTAAGTTCCCCTCAGTTAGTTGATTTTGCAAGCATGACATCTGAGTAACATTGCATAATGTTACTGACTCCAGTCAATGAACTGCATAAGAAGTAATCACCAATTTAGTTATTTTTACTACGTTCAGCACCATGTAGTCTAAATAAAGATTTGTGCCAACGGCTGGATCTCTTTAAGTAGATTTCCATCTTATTCTGCCATTATCGGCAGTACCATATGCCTCCATTGATTGACGTACTGTCAGTTATCTCGGTGAGGTGGACAACAGCTTCACTGTGTGGATTAGCGCAAATATTTTGATTGGCTAATCAACCTGCCTCGAGAACAGATGTTATATTGCGATGTCAGTATAAGTTTGCAGAAGACCACTGTACATCCAATACACATCTAGAGCATCATCAGTGGTAAACTGTTAGAGCAAGCTGTCTTTTCTACACTTCCTTGAGGGGCCATCTTGAACCTGATCTATACACATCCAAGTCAAACGCTTTGTATGTCATATTGAAGCGTCACCTCACATCTTGTAAGTCAATGCCGCTTACTGTGAAAATGTCTACTGCTAAATGTCAACAGTTTCATTATTGTCGATGATGGCTTCCTCAGTAGTGATGCTGACCTTGTCAATGTGGACAGTGGTGAAACTGTAGTCTTTTATCCAATGATAAGAGGTGAGTTTCAAACTGCCTCGATGACAGAAAATTTACGCCAGTGTAACTCGCTCCTTTTCAACACTGAAGTTAGTCAATTTCATTGGATCAAGGGGAGGGACCTTTAATTCTACCAAAAATACTGTTTCCGTAATTAAGTTGACATAGTTATTTTTTCTTTCTACATTATTGTACAATGATTGCCAGTTAACAACAACATCCTGCATACACGATGCGTTTTGTTTGCATTCCCCTTCCCCGAATCCTTTATCCACACACACTTACAGTGTCATCCCGTGAGTTATTTCACAGATACTGGAACAAACATCCACTAAAGACCTTGTTATAGGGCTAATGATAATTAACATGATTAATGACTTTTTATCAAGGACAAGTGCATCAACATACCAATGCAAATACAAATTGACCAGTATTATATTCACGGATGTCAGCCTAGGTCTGGCCAAGGAAGATTTTTGATATCAAATAGAAAAAAATATGCTAAAAATGAGGTTTTTGAACAGGGCAAGCAATCCTTGTGGACAGAAGCTAGTGGTAGACATCCCCTAGCCCTCCATGCTATTCTCGTCAGGCAAAAACCCCAGAGACTTGTATAGAACAGCTACCTAAATGGTCAGTTCTTCTACCTAGGCGTTTGCTCTGCACTTGGAGTGCGTTATTCTTCAGAGAGTATTCGACACCTCCAATGCGGGATGAGCGTTGTTGTGGTCCACTATGGTTAGGCACCAATTGGGTTGGCTGGCCTGATGCCGTCTTTGGCTAGAGGGGTTGGTTGAATCCAGGTTTACAACTTCTAATGTAAGACCAGTTGTCATCAAGGGCCGGAATTAGCTGAAAGTAATATCATCAGTGGTCCACTAGATGATCGGAAAAGAGGGAAGTCAACAGGGGAAAGAGGCTCTTAACATATCATTTCCTTGATTAAATTGGACTGCTTTGTTCCTGGCCTCGGTGGCAGGCTGTAGTACTGAAGTGGGAGCTTTTCAGGACATCGGCTGGGTAGAGTTTCAAAAAATGAAAATGTGACCCCTTTATGTAGTAAGTTTCTTAGATGCACAAAATCAATTTAAGGTGTATGCCAAAAACTTAACGCCTGCCAAAATTTTCCTGTTCACAGGACCCTGATGAGTGCCTCAAAATTCCCCTGACGTTACCTTTCCCATCATCTCCATGACCTGCTTCGGATGGTCAGCATTGTCAACATGGCCGTTGATGCTGTACCAAACAGAACTTGTGTCCGTTATGGTAATGTCCAGCTCTTACGGCTCCTCCAATGGGTCCGAATTGGCCGCTAGAGAATTCCTTGCCTGTGATGGTCATCCCAAAATAGACCATTCCATTGATCGCTGTTGGTACGGAAGTTGTTGAACTCATTTTGGCGGCCAAGAGTTTTCGAAGTACCCCGGTGTGTCAGGTCTGAAGTGCGGCCAGTTTTGGAAAGAATTTCAACAACTGGTCACCATGCACAAACTCGTGTGCTGAAACCAGCTTAAAGGGGTACGCTCAATTCATATTTTATTGTCGGTCGGAAAAAGACAAAGCAAATGAGTGATAATCAAGTTACTTGAGACCAATTATCAAGTATATTAATCACAGTACCGCACCTAATAAAGATGATGTCACTGTCCATACAATACCGTAATCACACATCGAGAACAAAGCATTAAATCAAGTGGTGCCACCTTTTGGTAAAGATGGAGTCATGATTGCGCTCAATGTTGCAGCAAAGACGTGATTAATTAGATCCTGGCCACCCTCGGGGAGAAATAATGAATCATTAGTTACTTTACGCAACGTCATAATTAAGAAGTATTGCAAAAATGACACTGGAAGCATTGCTAAAATCTGGAATGGGATTTTGTAACGCCGGTCCCCTGGGATGGCGGGATGGCTGTGGTGACTCATTCATTACAACAGATGGGTGGTCTTACTGATAGTCTTTCCATCTAATGTTTGTAAGTGTGTTGCGCATTGTACAGGGTGTATCAATGAAAATGCAGCAACCAATACTTTGGCATGTTAAATTGTGGCAAGGAAAGTCACAGTTAATATGGTATGGAAATGTCTTCTGAAAACTACACGAATACAAACGATGACTGTTTCAACGTATTATCCTAACCAGGTCACAAACTTTCGGGTGACTAGAAGCCCTAAAATAACAAAATGGCCATGTGGAGGCAATGGCAGCCAATTCAAGCAGGGACATAACGATATCATCAATAACTTGATTTCGAGTTCCAGAAGAATGACTTTTGGTCTTGGACTCCTGAGTCCTATTAATGACAATCAAATCAAAACAGTCTATGCCAAACCATCAAAATAAAAAACAACCGCAATCTAATAACACAACAATAGAATTATGATAAGATAACATTCCAGTTATTTTTCCGCTAAAAAACGATTGTAATAGCTCCTGAATGTTGCAATTGAAATAGTTCCAGTAATCAAATTGCATCCTGTCAACAATGATATTTTGTTTGGTATGAATTTTGGTCGTTTTATAAAAAGTGATGGGCAATTTATTATCAGTGGCACGTGTTTGGCCTCACGTTGGTTAACCTCTGTGTATCTGCATTGTTTTGCAGGCGGGTGGGGTGCAGTAAAGTTCAATCGTAACGTTTTATGGTGGCATATGTGAAATAGAATACCATTCTTTTAAATTCATGAGATTCAATTGTTTTTTTATTGTCATCTATTTGATAAATCCGTTAGGTTTTCTATTTCTAGACAGGATGGACCAGAAGCAATCATCAAATTGATTTTCATATGTTGGCCAATTCGAATTAGAACTTCCATTTAACTTATCAATGGAGCATTTCTTCCAGTTCCTGTAAAGAATGGACTTGAGATCTAACTTTAAAAGTGTCAAGATGGTAGAATGTTTATGTACATTTTCGGATGACTCTCAGAACTCATCTCTATGCATGATCATTACTGGTAACAATACATAAGTGCTGCTATTGAGAGTTACTTGTGTTCCTTCACCTTTAATACGAGACGTACTGCTTTTGTTCAAAGCCCGACAACATCGCTTGCCGTGCCATAATAAAGTTTTTTTGAGACGAGTAAACTTCCGGTCAGGTGACCAATGGAGTGCTGTGTGATGTCATAGTTTATATCTAAAATGATCAAGGTGCAGGGCATGTGTCATGACTCGTGAAGTCATGCGATTTGTCATGTGATCTGAAGTTTTTGGACGTGTAAACATGATTGCTCGACACTGCGATCTCTGTCGGTGGGCCATGAAGGAAAGTTGCCAGTCCCGATTTGCAATTTTATGGAGAGGATAACGAATATCTGTAATAAATGTCCCCAAAATAGCATCAGTTATCATAGCGAGTTAACATTATCAGAGGTCGTTACTCAGCCATTGGATCAATATTGTACCAGGGCGCATTACCCGCAACCCGATTATATCACCATTGCGGGCGTCGATTGAGACAGTATCCTGTAAGAGTCATGTGACCGGCTAGCTCGGTGCATTGCGGTTTGGTAATCTCTGCCTTAAGTGCTGCACAAGCGAGTGATAAAAGTCACATCTACCTACGATTAAAGTCGCTGCTATGAGTGAGAAAAAGATCTCTTATCTGCGGGTAAAACCCGTAATCGCTTGGTTGATATTGACTCGCAAATCGCTGCGACTTGCAATGACCACTACAAACAAGCGATTATTGTGGTATGCAATTTAAATCGTAGATTGTATTGATTTATATTGCTCCTTTGCAGGGCGCTTTGTGCCTTGTCCTGATTGGTTTTGCAGTTAGACAGAGGTGATGATGGGTTGTTGAAGACTGCAAATTTTGAGAGAAAACTTTTGCGTTTGTTTGGAGCCTACATTCACACCAGAACCCATTCTCTGGTACAAAGTCTTAAGAATGACCAGCTCGCTCAGAACCCAGTCTCTGTCAGTGTCTTTCATATGAATGACTCGCCTTGTGCATTGCGGTCACCGCCTTGTCATGTGATCAACTGATTGGCAATTACTGAGATGACATTGTATCTGCCGTATCAAGCATCTTCAAGACAACAGGCTAGCCAAGTGCAATCTGGTTTCCTCATCTCATCGATGTCGATTCGATTGATTTGCATTTAGTCAGAGGTATGATGTGTCTGTACTAACGTGACTCATAAGGTATAGCAGATCTTGAGACAAAGTTGCCACTACATCTAGATGAATTTCAACGGGTATTGTCTCAGAAAATTCTGATGGTCAGAATATCGTAGTTACCCATTTTCTGTTGAGACTATGATAGGACATGCAGCAGGGCGCCCGCAGAATGAACTTTTAATTTCTGGCTGTTTCAATCTCAAAATATTCGTCCCTGGAAACCGCCGTCACCCCAACCTCAATCGGTTAAAGTTCTCTTCAGAAAGTTATAAGAAAAGAATAGCTGATTTTAGTCATAAAGGGTTGATAAAACTTCATTGAAGATGATATTGGTATGGGTAAGTTGTACAGTTATTGCCCCTGTACAATTTCATTGCCCTGCAGTGTTGAAAAGTGCTGGTAGACAATGGTAGAACACATCAATGCGCATCAATGAGTCCATGAGGTAAGGTAACGTGGTACAATTATATCCCCAACAGTGTTGAAAAGAGCTGGTAGTACACATCAGTGTACACTGAGGCTATAATTGTATCACATTACCTTAGATTTAAGTGGAAATCCTTTGTAGCCATTGAAAAATAAGGGTCATGTATGAATAAATTGAACTGCTTATTGAAGTCATCGAAATAATAAAAGGCAAATAATTAAGCTATGTCAAAGCTGTGGTTAAATAGTGTCTTCTCAGGCTTCTAAAAAACGGCTTAAAAAAGAAAGTTAATTTCTCACGGCATCGAATCACCTGCTTTTAGCTCAATTACGCCCACTATGTATGATGTCGCCTCCCTCCATCGTGAACGTCACTATGATGCCCCGGGCAATCGTGGCTTCCATTTATCGAGCGCTCGGCAGAAAAATGACGTCGTTTAGGAAATCAAGCATCGGAGAACACCTGTGGCGAAGTATAACGACTTTGTTGTATGTGTGCATCCTGGTGTATGGGATGATGTTAGTTCTGAATTGGAACGATGTCATTTGATGATAGTTGTTGTTTGAGGAAATGGGATCAGGGACGTTGAGTAGATTTCCTTTAAGGGTTTAGTCTGTTTGTTTACCTTGGTGTTAATTTCAGTGAAAATCTATGTCTGTGAAAATAAATGTACAGTAGAGCTTATCTGGAAAGGACACTCTCGGGACTGACAAGTACTGTCCATGATGAAGAGGTGTCCTGATTAGAGTGGTCAAATTGAATGGAAACAACCAATTTGGGACCCAAAGCTTTATTTAGAGAGGTGTCCACTAACAATGACTAAGGAGGTTCAACCACTTTGTGCCAAGAGTATTGGCCACTTCGCTGGCCTCCCCAAAGGGTATGGAATGCAATATATAGCACTCGCCTTGTCAAAATGGCAGCCAAATTGCTATTACGCTAGTGCTAGCGTCCCTTGGTACTCTCGTATCACGATGTAGTAAACTGTGTTGTGCTGGTGGCTAAAATTGTATTTGCGCAGATGGTGATATTCTTTTGTCATGCAGCGCATCGGATATTGTTTCAATCAGTTATACCCCATCGCACTAAAATGTGTACTTGGCCACCCTCTACAACAAAGAAGTGGGCCTTGGGATGTTATTCCTGTTGGTATACACCTTTCCAGAAATGGGGCGCTGAGTGTCCGAAATAGTGATGTCATAAGGGGAAACTAGGCCTTATGGTGGAGGGACAAAGGAGATAGTCATGGTTGACCAACACACTTGAATGCCTTTAATGACGGACAAGGGGGAAAAAGTTAGTTCCAATGCAAGCCACCAATTTCGGGAAGCATGTATCGCAGGGTCTTCTTTTAAAGTGCTTATACACAGTATCCCTGCCAGCTTTGAAATGGCCAGGACCATATTGGCTGGCGTATTTCTGATGGAACTGTTTATGACTGCCTTACGATCCCTAGATACCTAATACATCGACCGAGGTCAAATTAGCCAGCTCGATGGTTTCTCGTTGACCATATTGTGAAACCAAATCAGCCAATCAGGTGTGCTGATTCAAGTCGCTGCGGAATATTAATGGTATTGATGGCACCTTTGGGGATCGATGTGAGCGGAATATATAGAGAAGCAAAGATGGTATTTCACCATTGGAGGGCACTCTGAAAATGAGCCATGTATTTGATTTGATGTTGTGGCATCACTGACATAGGCCTATTCATGTTAAAGTTGGGGTTTTAGTTGGATATCGTCAATAGAGATTATTATCGGAGTTCACACATTATGCACAGTCTATTCTGAAACCTTTTCAGTAGAACTCAGATTTGCTGCTCATTCATTGGTGCAACCTGAGAATTTCTGACGGGTACTCATTTATACACCACGGTGGATTGAGGCAGACAGACCTCCACCTTCTGATATCAAAACACCTACTGGTCTTGCCGCTAAGGTTGCCAGCTGTCACCAGCCTAATATCAACTGTGGCCTGTGCTGCTCAGTTTGAAAACAAAGCTGACCTTGACCCAAACTGATCTTGACCGGAACTGACCAGGCGATTGAGGGCCTGCCAGTTTGCAAGCAAGGTTGACTTTGACCTGAACTGATCACAACCTGGTCTTGTGAGGACAGCTAGTATTAGCCACAGACCAGGTGATTAGCGGCCTACACTTGTCAGTTTGCAAACAAGGCTGACCTTGACCTGAACTGGCAATGACCAAGTTAAGTTGTGGAGGACTGTATTTGCTGCTGACCAGGTGTTTAGCGGCCTGTACTTGTGAGTCAGCAAACAAGGCTGACTTTGACCTGGAACTGGCCACAACTAGGTCAAGATAAGGACTGTATTTGTTGCTGACCAGGTGTTTAGTGGCCTGTACTTGTCAGTCAGCAAACAAGGCTGACTTTGACCTGGAACTGGCCACAACTATGTCAAGTCATGGAGGACTGTATTTGCCGCTGACCAGGTGTTTAGCGGCCTGTACTTGTGAGTCAGCAAACAAGGCTGACTTTGACCTGGAACTGGCCACAACTAGGTCAAGATAAGGACTGTATTTGTTGCTGACCAGGTGTTTAGTGGCCTGTACTTGTCAGTCAGCAAACAAGGCTGACTTTGACCTGGAACTGGCCACAACTATGTCAAGTCATGGAGGACTGTATTTGCCGCTGACCAGGTGTTTAGCGGCCTGAACTTGTCAGTTTGCAAACAAGGCTGACTTTGACCTGAACTGGCCACAATTAGGTCAAGATGAGGACTGTATTTGCTGCTGACCAGGTGTTTAGCGGCCTGCACTTGCCAGTTTGCAAACAAAGCTTACTTTAACCTGAATTAGCCACAACCTGGTCATGTTGGCTGTGGAGGGCAGTGGCTGTCGCCAGTCAGGTTATCAGCCGCCTGTGCTGGTCAGTCAGCAAACAAGGCTGACCTTGACCTGAACTGGCCACGACCTGGTAATGTTGTTGAGGGAAGTGGTTGTCGCCAGTCAGGTTATCAGCCGCCTCCACCTGCACTTGTTAATAGGATCAGGTTGGCATTTGTAAAACAAATTGCTCTACCTGTTCCAAGGCTATAATGTGGTTTATGGTATTCTAACTAATTGCTCTGGGACAACTCCAGTGTTAACCCTTAGGGAGCTGATTAACTGCAGACTTTCCAGTGGGAACAAGGTGAATGCTGGCCTGGATCAAAAACTTCTTCAAAATTATTGAAAAATCGTTTCCAGCACTCTTGGTGTTATCTCTGAGGTATTGTTCACTTTCTGGTGGGTAGGAGACAGGATAATCATCCATCGAGCACCTTACGACCTCAGACTCATGTGGTAAGGATGGCTATCAAATCTGTGTACTGTTGGGCAGATCTTTAGGAAGGTCTGTCCTTGTCAACCAACCACCAGTTGAGCACCTTACCCACTACAGCACTTGGTCTACAGATCGTTGACATCAAAAAGGGTTTTAACTACTCCAGGATAAACTATGGGAGACCATGCATTTGACACGTGAGCCAGGTGACTAATGACTCATTGTTTCCGATGTGATCTTTCAATAAATCATGATGGTTATCTAACCCATGTTATGTCAGTTAAATTGTCACGATTGTCGGTAGGGGTGAGGGCTGTTCATATCAACTGATCACTAGTTGAGCAACCCAGCCACTGGACCACTTGGTCACTGTATTAAAGTTGGTACCAAAAAAATTAAAACTATTACTAGTTAACCAAGAGAAGATTATGCTTTTGACACGTGAACCAGAAGACTATTGACTCATCCCCTCATTGTTACCGATGAGATCTTACAATACATCATAATGGATATCGATCATGTCATGTCCAACAAATTGTTATGATTGTGGGTAGGAGGTAGGATAGGATAATCGTGAGTTGAGCGCCTTGCTGACCTTAGACCCTTTGGTATTGATGGCTATCAAACCTTTGTGTCACGTCGGACAAATCATTTTGATAGTTTGTAGGGGAAAGGCCTTTCCTTGTCATCCCATCACCAATGTGAGCATTTGGAAGGATCTACATATACATGTGTATAGTATAGTAAAAGTCGTCGGATGTCGCAACTACATTCGTATTGTCGAACTCCTTATTTCCTTGTTATCAGTGTCAGGCTCAGCATCCTGAGGACTTATACTGGTGGGAGGATAAGACCAAGTCCAAGTTAATAATCTATGAGCCAAGATTTATGCCCCACAATATATGGATGGCTTCCCATGAAACCACTTGGCCACAGTATTTTTGCATCAAAAGAGCTACCACTAGACAAATTAATGAGAGGAGATATGAATTTGACAGGTGGGGGAGAAGACTAATGAATCTTTCTCTTATTGGTCGACTGTCTCATCTTCTTCGTCCTCATGTACTTCTTGGCATCGGACAAATGGTCTTATGATTCGACGCAACAATTGTTTCCATGGCGATCTGATGATAAATCAAGATGGCTGTCTTAACCATGCTGAATGAGAATAATCGCCCATAAATGCGATCATTACACGCTGTTATAGTCCATGAGCAAGGTTTATATCATCGTTCAGAGTTATCACCGGTTGGTCTGTTTATGGGCCCATTACTTCCGGTTGCACTTTTAGCGATGTAACAAAATTTGTAGAAGTTTACATGCCCATTTGAAGCTATGACATGACCTTGCCTGTTCCCAGTACCCATTATGTCTGTTTATGGCCTAATCTTCTGTTTGCACAGTGGACAGTTTGTAATCAAATGCAGTGATTGTTGTGAGGTATAGTTATAACCACCCTTACTCTGATGGTTTTCATCTCGACCTACAAGATTTTGATATGATAGCCAGTTCTTTCTTTCATCAGTTTCACAAAATACATATGGATTTTGATATGGGGACACCCTCGATTGGTGATACTTGGTACTACTCAAAGACAATGATGTCTCCCGCCTGATAGACAAGACTGTTTCAGTGTTACAGAACCTATTCCAGCCTCATTCGTCTGCGCGACTGCCCCACCCTATGTAATTTAGCTGAAGAATACCTCAGACACAAGACATACCTGACATATTAATGGCCTCTATTGACAAAATGACAGCACCTGTCAACTTGCAATTATGAGAAAATGCAGATATCTTCCCCATTATGAGGTTCGGCGGAGTCGGCAGGTCTGAGGTGAGGCATGTGCTGATGAGGAGAGTGTGTAGTGCAGAGTCGGAATCAATGTGAGGAGAATCTGTCACTGATGAGGAGTCTGCTGGTGATGAGGTGCTCGTTAGTCAGTATCGTGCTAATGTGACTTCGTTTAAAGGGATACGCCATTCATAATTACTGGGGTCCAGGAAAATAGAAATGCAGTTATACACAGTGCCGCAGTGCATGCAATTGTATATGTCAGTTGCTAAAATTTGTCTTTAAAGTATGTTTTCATATAATGTGGGCGAGCCCACATCGCCCTTTATCTCTAATGTATCAGTGCCTAATTCCTTTGCCTGGGTGCTAAGCCAATCATGTCTTAGGCCTTCAGATTATGAGTATACCAGGTCATGAGAAGAGGTTATAGTTATCAGGGGAAAGCTAATTTTCGAAGTGGTCAGTATGCTTCACTGGGCCAGAAATGTGTTCCAGCTACGTTTCGGCCAAAAAATATACCAAGCAAGCTCACTTATATATACTTTTGGTATCGATTACAATCTTCTACTTCTGCTGTATGGCTGTTACACCCGGAATAGGGAACTCTTCATCCAGTACATCTTGTCCTTGTTGGACAACAACCAAGTGTCTTTTGATGGCTCGTGAAAATGAAGTTACGAGCCGGTTTGGCCAAGCTTCAGCCTTCAGCTAAGTCATAGTAGTTCCATTTAGAAGATAGGATATTTCTTGCAGGGTCACCTTTCACTCGGAGGTAGGTAGTCGTTCCAGAGACTATTTCAGAATCATTTGTTTACAAACAAGACATTCCTGCTCCCCTGTTTTGCTCTCTGCAAATTGCTTTCTTTTCCTTGTGAATTATTGCTTTGTGAACCAGGTGAATTTGAAGAAAAAGTGCTTCCAGCATCTCGGTAAGATATTGTTTGAGATGGTTGCCAGTGCAGTTAAATTCCTTGCAGCATGTTTCCGTTGGCAAGGTGCTTTGCATAGGTTCCTGTGTGCGAAGTGTATTTCGGAGAATCCGTCATGACTCTATACTGCATGGGAAGGCATAGTAAGGAAGATAAGCGCAGTTGAAGAGAGTCGGCCTCATGACCAGGAGGTCGTGGGTTCGACTCCCGGCCGAGTCACTGCTTAGTTCCCCTACTGGTCGAGTTCAAGTGAGCGCCTTCTGGTTGCTCCTTGAAACCCCTGATTGATTTCTGTAGAGACCGGGGTAATAATATGATATCCCAAAGCACTTTGAGTGAGAACTATAGTGTCACGGAATTGCGCTATATAAAAGACTCATTATTTATTTATCATTTATTATATTATTTATAGTAAGGAAGATGGAAATCTATCTTTGAGTGGTCTGCAGGACAGCACGGTCGTTCGAGCTCCTACAGATCTGAGAGTGAAATGATTAAGAGAAAAGGAGACTGCCCAAGGCCGGGGGTGCAAATATGTTCTTGCAACTGCCGGCTGATCGCAACCCAGATAAGAACTTGCAACGTGACAAAGAAAGGACTACAGATATTGCCCGAAATGTTGGAGAGAAGAGGGCCGATGTATCATCCAGTGCCACTATTCTTCAGATGATACTATACAGACAAATGAGTCAAATCATTGTTCTTTGCCATCAGTTGGATTGGTTGTACAGCCATTTTTCCAGTGTTGATTGTCTCTTCTTGACTTAGCAAGTGCTACATTTAGTTGGGGAGTTAAAAAAAAGTGTCATTTCCATAAAAACGACATGAAAAACCAAAGAAGTTTACAAGACTGAGTAGGGTGTACTGATAGCTGTCAGAAAAAAACATGGTATCTTCCACCTCCATGATGAAGCAGGTTCATAGTCGGTATTCTTTACCTGTTCTTTGTAAAAAGCTATGATATGGCAGAAAAACGACTACTTCCCACGGCAAGGTGTTTTAGAAATAGTTGAGTAAACGTCAAGTTGCAGGTAGAAAATTCTTTAAAAATTTACAACTCATTCAACGCAGCTTTGCAAAGTCTAGCTCAAATCAAGAACAGAATTTAGGTGCACTCAGCAGTGAACAGCAGTAAACAGGACCCAAAGCGAAACGGCTTCTTAAAAACTTTGTTTCGACCCGAGCAGATGCGTTATTTGAGTGCTTCGAAGGTTTTAGGAAGAAGTCATCCATATTGGATGTACTAGCAAATTACCCGTGATGTGGGCAGGTTGAAATTGGGTTATACCTTCGAGTAAAACAATCCATGGAGTTGAAGAAATTGTTTGTAAATGAGCTAACCATTAGCTTGTGAACCTGCACTTTCTCAACAAACAAGTGCCTGAAGGTAATGCACTTTCTGTCTTGCAGCCTCGCCATCTGAAAACTCCGCCCACGACACTCTACCTTTCTCCGAGATGTAAAGGCAATGCAGGGGCTATGGTAGACTATAGGTTTACATAGGATGCGTTTTGTCAATTTTCATGGTTCACATTGTCACCTGTCGCCAGCATGTTTGTTCACTGACTTTGGCTTGAAAACATGATATGACACAACATGACACGAGGTTCCCTTGGCCTGTTGGCATCTTCTCCTATGGTAGACTATAGGTTTACAAATGATTCATTTTGTCACTTTTCATGGTCCACATTGTCACTTGCCGCCGGCATGTTTGTTCACCGACTTTGGCTTGAAAACATGATATGACACAACATGACTCAAGGTTCCCTTGGCCCTTTGGCATCTTCTCCAAAATCACACTAACACACAGCCCTTCTATACATACAACTCACATTCATGATGTAGACAACTTGCTTCTTGCATACAAACTTCCTATTGATATTTCAGCCAGTAATTCTCGCCTTCTCATCTCGCATGTTGATGTGGACTGGAAATCAATGCGTGAACCTCTCAGAATCCAGCTACACTCTGTGGGTGACTTAATACCTCATTACCCAATATCCTCCTCTGGAGTCTTCTATATTTGAAGTAATATACACTTGTATACAGTGGAACCTCCCTTAGCAGACACCTCTTCACCAAGGACACCCTCTCTATTAAGGACACTGCATTTGGTCCCAAATTTGCCTTTAATCTGGCCCGACTGGTTTGTTCCTTTAAAATAGTATTTCATTGAAGTATAAAGTCAAATTACAAAATTTGGATTATGAAATCCTAAAACCATCTGCATTCAATTCTCCGTGTAATATTTCATGAACTTGCTCTCCATTCTGCATGGCATCAATGGCAGTCCCTGACATTACGCCACATAATTGACTCACTCGTCTTCATAATTCATAAGACCGACATCCGCAGAACGCGAGCGACGCAATCCTAGATAATCATGATAAAAGATGCAAACAAAAGAAACGTCACTCTTGCATCATGGATTTTCTGCGTGGCTGGCTGGCAGAAGTGTTTTTACATCGATGATTTATAATGACAGTGAAGAGAGGAGTCAACATTGTGTGTTCCTGTGTGATTTGCTCTGGGGGCGTCGGTTGCATTGAGGAGAAAACTGATTGCAGTCCAGGGGCGGGTCAAGGAGTCATATAAAAAGAAGGCACTCTTGAGAAAGAGTGGTCACTTCATAGCTATATACAGGAGAACCTTGCTTAGCGGACACCTCTTTATGAAGCACATCTTCTCTATGAAGGACACTCCATTTGGTAACTATATGGTCTTTTTCATTGAGATTTACCTCTGTAATCAGGACAAGTAAGGACAACATTTTTCAGTCATTTTGTAACTTACCAAGATGGTACAGGTGGCAGAGGCCATGGTTTGGAGTCTCTGAAGCGCCAACCATTGCACCTTCGACCGTATCTAAAATAAATGTCTAAAAAACAGCAAAACAGTTCAAAAAGGCTAAGGCCATACGACTTTAAACGTGATAACAATTTGATTAAAAGGAATATATCATATTTCGATTGATCTTATACAAATAGATCAAATTCCAATACGGCCCCTCGATCCCTCTTCTCGTCAACGCTCTTTCAATGATTTAGATCAATTTGGAATCAATTTTTCCCAGTCGTACCAAGCAGGTCAATATAGTCTTAGAAACTGTATCGATGCAGTTTACTGGGGATTGATCAAAACTGGATGACTCCAGTCAGCTTGGTATTCCTTCAAGGTGACATACAGCGTAAAGAATGAATAAGAAATCTTGAAAGGGATGCTGGTGTCCTGTCCGTTGAATGAATACTGGTATATGCTTTTACTGAAAACTTCATGTGCATTTACACATGGCCTTTCCGTACATAACTGAAATAAAAGCATTTACTTGTCTCATCCAGTGTATCAGATACTTGTACTTTGTACATGTACTTTTGTGGTTCACCTGACAATACCGAAAATCTTAAAAGGGTTGCCATATCTATTCCCTAATGTATAATGAAAGTATGTCTGGTATGTAAACCTCAATAATGATTAAATGAAAGTAGGCCTGATATGTAAACCTCGATAATGATTAAATGAAAGTAGGCCTGATATGTAAACCTCGATAATGATTAAAGGAAAGTATGTCTGATATGTAAACCTCGATAATGACTAAATGAAAGTATGCCTGATATGTAAACCTCAATAATGATTAAATGAACGTAGGCCTATGTCTGATATGTAAACCTCGATATCGGTTGCAGTCACGAACTCTGAAGATGTAATTCAAATGGAAGTCACACATCTGGGCCCTGGTAGCCTGTAGTCACGCTATGGTTTTCCGTCCTAGTCCGGATCAATTAAGATCCATACTTCAAACATACATGATACGAACCTAATGCATGGTTCAGCAACCACTCTGCCCCGGCTATGCCAGCTATAGTCGTTTACGACCATCGCTATGGTAACTGTAGAATTAGGGGCGACGCGACTGTGGATATTGCCGGATGCGTTTTGTTGATAGAGTTAAGAGCTAGGTTAGGGTGTGATGGGGTACGCGAATGTGGATTGGCGGGTGGGCGTGATGCTGACAGTAGCTTAATATTGCCGTCCCGGTTTGGGTGATGATTCTTTTGATAACGCCACAGTACAACAAGTCACATTTCTAAAGGAGAAATCGAGAAGTACAGAATGTGATCTTTATATAAACTGTTGAAGAGCCCACTGATTGGGGCAAACACATGAGCTAAAGTGGTCCTGTTCCATTCTCCTGGTTGTTTTGATTTTCCTTGACCCTTTCGCTGTGGGTGACGTGCATAGTACGTCATGACCTTCTAAAGTATCAATTCGTGAGCACTTGGTCTCATGATGTCATGACACAGAATTTCTTGGCATGGTGCACTTGACGACAATATCAGTCTGCTGAAGCAATATGGTTAAAAAATCGATGGTAAAACCAGGAGTCACTTTTACCGTACCGTACCGGTAAAGCTTCTTTCAAACATGCGGGCTAATCACAACAGGGTCCAGACTTGACTATAAATCGTGTGGAGATTTAATGTTCTAATCAGCTACAACGCCAATTACGGTTGCGCTGTCTTAAGGGTGCAATTAATCAGCATTATTTCTAAATTAGGAGTCAACTCTCCAAAGCTGGTGATCCTGTTTCATTTCCAAGTTTTGGAGAATGGCAACCTATTTGCGCTATCTCTGCTATATTTCTACATATCTTGGACTGAAATTTGGTAAAATGCGAAAATTCAAGACACTGCTCGCAAAGATTTAGCTTTTTACAGTTATTCAATTCCAACCTTCCAACCCAAGGGCTGAAGCTCTCAATCGCATTAATTTCACCATCACACAAGCTGGTGCTGTTGACTTCAGCCGATTATTTGTCTTATATAATGTATCTTTGAATTTTCTGTGAGATTATCTCTAATGTTGTGTCAATCTATTCTTATTCCAGGTATGTATATCAATGGAATATGTCACTTGACGACACCTGGAGTAAAGTAGGTGATCTTTTCCATCTTCATTTATAGAACAAAGATATTTGATGTTGCCATTTGGAGTTGGCTGCAGGCACTCTCGTTTCCATTGCATACAGTTTGAGGTCAACACCTTAAATATTTTCCAAATTATTGGTTATTAGAATGACATCATGAGAATTTTGCACTAATGTCATAGATTCTGACCCGAGATTAGTATTGACATGCTGTGTCAGCTCATTAATGTTGCTGACATTGGAGACACTCCGACTGCATACTCAAGTGTAATCATTCTAATGTAATCAATATTCATGAAAAAAACACCAATTTGAATGTGTTTTGACTGGAGTCCTTGTGCTGCCGTTTTTAATTCACTTTCTAATGAATCAAATGTAACCCTTGATGCTATGTCGTCAAGATTTTAATCAAATCTGCACGAGGGCCTGGCCTTGCGCCATCTGGTGTCATGGACAGTATGACATATGTGACCCGCCATGATGAAACAAGTCACATGTCGCGTCGAGCTTGACAGGTTGAGACGGACTAGTTGTTCATTTCACCGTTGTCTGCCTTTTGTGACATCCGAGTACATCAGTTTCTTCTATTATGTTCTGGTGTCATTTTAGGCTCAACTTCTGTGCGACATGCGACCTATTTTGTCATGGTGGGTCACATATGTGACTCGCTCTACCAAAACTAGGCGCTTGTCGCATCTGAACTCGACAGGTTGATACGGACTTGTTGTTCATTTCCCTATTGTAAACCTTTTGTGAAATCTATTACAAACTGATTTGGTCACATTTCACAAAAGGTCTACAATAGGGAAATGAACAACAAGTCCGTATCAACCTGTCAAGTTCAGATGCGACAAGCGCCTAGTTTTGGTAGAGCGGGTCACATATGCACTCAATTTTGAGGAAATTTGCGTGATTGACGTCTTTGGTGATATGGGTGCATCGTTCCATCAAGCGCGGCGAGTGTGACATCACCAACGACGTCACACAGCATTCAATTCTCATTCCTTGCCTCCCTCCAGCAACCCATGGTTTCATAATCGAAACGTTCCCCAAAAATTTCCACAAAATACTACCTACTCAAAACTAACTCTGCTCTAAAGTCATGAAGTCCAAAAATCATGTCAACCACATAAAAAATCCATATCATCATTTTGAGTGGGTGTCATGCTACGATCACTAAATAAACCTCAAAGTAAATTGAAGAGCACTTTTGGCAAACAGTCGTGTCGTATTTTCTCGCTGAAAGATGTAACTGCCGCGGCATATCGCAAACAGAACCGAAATCTTTTCAGAGCAGTGTGTGCTGACTTTGAGAGCACGAATTGGAGATGCCTTTGCTATGTAAGGTTTGATTGTTTACCCAGGACAAACTTGTCTATTTGGTGATATAATTTCATGTTCTCAGTCAAGGCTATATGCGAGGTCTGAATACAGAACACAAGTATAAAGCTATGGAAGTTGGGGTGTTAGAATAGCTACTTCCACATTATTTTCCCTCCGTCATTTTCTGTCCAATTGGCAGCTAGCGCTTCGTTCCACGTCAGGAGGGAAAATAATGTGTAAGAATAGTCTCCGCCAAATTTTGGACAGATGGTCCACCTGCCCTATTGCCTTCAGGCCTACTGACCATCTTCTGAGCATTCTGATGGCTAAAGCTCCTTCCATTCCTGAGTTATGGCTGATTTAGTTCCAGAAGACATAGGCACATTTTAGGTTTTGACTGTTGTTTTTGCAAGATTCTGAGAAAATTAGATGCTATTGGCTTGGAAATTCAACCGCTGATTTCCCCAGGATGATTTCTCTGAAAGAAGACACTGTGCTGCCTTTGGGATTGGATGATGCTGGCAGGAAAGCTATTGGGTTGTATTTCTGGTTTGATTCAAAGGACTGGCGTAGCCATTTAGGTGATTCTAATGTTAGTAGGAGGAAACCTACGTTGTCAACGAGAGTTGCCCTCTCTAATATCATGTGAGTGTACTGGGACAAGCTGGGAATCAAGCTCAAGACCTCAGAGGTGACTGGCGCTGATTTTTTCACTGCGCTACTCTGACAGCGGAATGGTAAGGGTTAAAGTTCCGAATTCTTTAGAGACGATATCCAAGAAGATTGCTTGTATGATACTTCACTTGTTTACACGATCCCGGGCATCACTCTCAAGGAGTGTCACTGACACAAATTTGTCGATATGTGGTCGATAATTACATGAATACGTAGGTGGAGTGATTGTACCATCATCTCAGAACAGTGTAGCACAGCGAACACTTTGAAATATACCATATTACAACATTTTGAAAAAATCTTTCCCAATAAAACTGTAAAAGGTGAGGGCCATTGGTTTATTGCCTAATGTTTTGGTAGTTTTAAATTTGACTGCATTTAACGAGGCATGGTGAATTTTACCTTGAAGTTTTAATGAAGGAATGATGGAGCTTCTGGAATGGTACAAAATATTTCTCTGGCCCGTAGCTAAAAGAGGTGTGCTCCCATGGGTCACTGAAATACGTGTTTTTATGCAGATTGTGACCTTCAAAGGTCAATGGTGTTCCAACCCACCACCAGAAGGCTAATTCTCCAAAATAGGCCTATTCAACTCTGTGTTTTATGCTTGTGTGACTTTAGCAGAATGGACCAGAAACAAAGACAAAAAACATGCCTTGGCCTGAATTTAATAAAAAGGCCTGATTCTGATGGAGAGTCGTCCTCGGAAATATCCTGTCACAAAAGTGTCACAGCCACCGCATGTCCCCTAGTCGATCATGAATGTCGGCTGCTATCCATAAATGCACGTAAACAACATCTCCGCTGATCCATAACCTCGCCGAGGAAGCAGTATAGCATAAGGTTAGTTGGTTGCCATGGCGACCAATCTGAAATATTCGCCGAGACTGCGGAGTTCGTTGGGCTATGCTCGTGTGGAATAAGCTCGCGGGATGTTTTTGTGCACATTTTTAAGTTAACCTTTTTAGTAAGTTGAATTTGTTGAGTTGATCAGCACTCTATTGAATTGATTAAAACTTATAACAATTGTTTTAAAAAATTTACAAATTGACTAAGAAATTGTATGTCACGGAATTGTTCAGAATTATTGAAGTGAATGATTTTTTTGTCAGGATTGTTAGGCTGTTGCATTAGCATCAGGTGGTAGTGTGTATTTATGTAGATTCTGGTTGGTGCCAATTATATCTCAGCAGTGTTGAAGCTGAACCATGACTTTAATATGTTCTTGATAAATTTATCAGCATTATGTAAGATGTAAAACTGAGGATCCTTGTACCTGGTGCCTAGGTCTTGGGAAGCTGCACTGTCCAAAGCAGGCACATGAAGCTCCATACTCAGTCAATAAATCAATCAGTGGATCAATTCTGAAATCTTTTGTTATGAATGAAATGTACATGTACCAAGGAGCCTCAAATTTTATGTCTGTGCCTCAAAGTTCGTCATCTCTCATGAGGCTTTCTTCTGAGCAACGATTTCCAACAACAGATTTAATATTTGATCTCAAATCCGTCCGATAATGCCCTACTTCAGTGACTGCTTTCGACTGTCGCCTGGTTATTTAGTATCCAATAACGGTGATTGATGCCTTATTCAGAATCGATTCGCCTGTAACGTCGTGATGAGGGGATCTGGAAAATTACGCAAATACCGATCTATCATGCCGGGATCTGTGACAATAAATTTTAGAAATGTGTCGTGCTGTTTTAGATGTGATACAAGCATATTAGAAAATTAAGTTGGGATGTTAGTCGATTTGGAGGTATTTATAAGCAATGAATTGTACGACTTAGTTGATTTCCTAAGTACTTGCCTGGACGATTGCATATATTGATATTTGTGAAGAAATGCATATTGGCAAGCATGTTCGGAAGGCAAATAGGATGTCTGTCTATATGGATGTCCTCCCTTGAGTTACTGCAGAGGCTCTGACTTCTTTGGCAACAGTCCAGCACTTGCCAACTACTGTAAGCAGGCTGTTGGGGTACTAAGCTAAACACAGGGCCATGAGAATTGGCCAGGCTGCCCCAGGCTACTGCCCCAGTAGCAGCCAGGATGCTGCCAATTTAGCAGCTTGGTTTCCGGAAACCTACTTTCATTTTAACCTGCTAACACATGGCAAATGAGTACAGTAGAACCTTCCTTAGCCATCACCCTCTCTATTAAGGACACTACTTTTGATCCCAAATTGGTCATTTCTATTCAATTTGGCCTGTCTAATCAGGACACCTCTCTATTAAGGACAACACTTGCAGTCCCGAGGGTGTCCTTAATAGAGAGGTTCTACTGTATAAACAAGTCTATTTCATTCTAAAAATGTCCCTGAATAGTTCTCAATATTCTAGAAGTGAGTTTAGGGTTGTGATACGTCTTTCGTGCTGTTATCTCTCCATCAGACACGTCAGAGACTTCCAGCAACGGGCCACATGGAAGAGAAATTGGAAAGCACTGCAACACCTGATGACCTCCGCAAACCAGGAATTTGGTCACATGTGATTATGACTGCTGGTCGCAACAATCTAAAGTGCTCACTTTGCGGGACACTTAAGGCTAACAATACAGCTATGGATTTCTCATGTAATGCAAGTCATAAGCTTGATTCTTGAAGAATATGTTTACCATAAACCATCTATTAAGCGATATCGCGTTATCGAGCTGTGATGGAGCTGGGCGATGAATCAACACATTGAATCTAATGTATGGCAAGTGATTCATTTTAGTGCTTTCCTGTTGCCACCAATTATGGCTTTCAGTGTATTATTTCACCTATGACAGGTTGTTTGGAAGCGATTCAAATCAAGGCGCTTCGCTATCACCATCCGTCCAGTCAGCGTCGAAGTTGGCCTGGACCCAGTAGCTGAATAACCGACTGACTCACTGATACTAATGAAACAACATTCTCTAAGCAGATCGATAGATATTCTCTCTGCCAACATAGTCGACCATTAGACCAGGTTATCACAGGTGTGTGAAAATATCATGAATCAATCAACCAAATAATCATTGATCAGAGTACAAGCAACTGACACAAACTCTACAGACATTACACAGTCACAAGAACTATCACCATAAATCACAAATCATAAAAAAGTTCATAAAATAACCCACAGGACACTTGATCTTTTCGCAAGTAATTCTTTTTGCTTGGAGGCTGTCAAAAGTGTGCTCTACAAGGACTTCTGAACAACTGTCTAATAAAAACGCTTCGACATTAGAGGTTCTTCACAATCTCAAAAACTGTTTGGGGTTTTTCAATTCATCAAAAGTCGCTCTACTGGGCGCATATTTGTGTTGGTTTCCGAAGCTCAAAAACTGTTATTTCTGGGAGTGCTGGGTTGAGAAAGTGTACGCCAGCGCCATCAACCACAAGATGATTCAACACGGTGCTGTGATCATCATGTAAAACGCCTCTCAGTTCTCCGGTGCATCGGTTGGGCGGTGATTCATCACAATCGTGACTCCACATTATTGGCTGGAATTACTCAGACCACTGCTGTGCCATTGATGCTGGACGGTTTCCATCCAATTTCATGATGGAATGATTGTTGTGTGGCCAGTTCCGCGATTGAGTGTGCAATCGCACGCTATATATGTCGATAGAAGCAGAAAGGCAAACATCCATTTCTCAACAATATTATCAGAGCTCTATGTACAGTAAGGTGGTACAGTTATCCCCGGTACACTTGTTGGATCTTTACATCCAGCTGTTTTCTAAACTGTTGGGACTACAATTGTACTGGGGATATGATTACACAACATTGCTTGACTAGGGATCTCGGAATTTACAAATCCCAATAAAACGCTGTAAAAAGCTGGAGACACTACAGATTGCATCAGTCTGTTGTATCACAGTGCTGCCCTACACAGAGAACAAACAAGGATTCTGTTTCACACAATAGAATTCCAAGTCCCAATGAAATCGGACAGCTTCCCCTTAAAACGACAACCACTTTAGCATCTAAAAGTACTACCTTAGCAGATAGCAACACAGTTTCCTTTGATAATTTTCCAAGTGTCTGACTCTGACTGCAGACAGCTTCCAATAAATAATGACGACATCTACCGCCTCCTTAGAACATAGAAAATACAGATTCTTTCAATAAATTTCCAAGTCACAGTGAAATCAAACTATAGACAGCTCTACCCGTAAATATGTCGACATATCAGCCGTCTAAAAGTGCTACCTAAGAAGATTGCAAACACAATTTCAATAAATTTCTAAGTCCCAGTGGATCCAAGCGGCAGACGGATTCTATCTCATTCAAAATTACAGCATCAATTTGCCACTGAACAAGGCTACTTGTGGCAGTAAATGCTGATTCCTCCAGTAGATTTCAAGTCCCTGTGGAACCCAGTTGCAGACAGCTTGGACTTAATAATGACAGCATCGTCTGCCTTCTGGTGCGACACAAGCTGAAATTCAAACACAGATTCGTTGGTAGATTTCACCAGTAAGAAAAGATCTTTTCTCTAGAGCAGATGGATGGTTGCCTATCAAAAACGATGGAATTAGTCTGACATCTAGACATGGTGATTTAGGAGGTGTGTCAACCCAAATTCCCTGAGTAGATTCCATGCCAGAATGCCACGAAACCTCACTCAGCTGCCCCTCAAAAACTAATGACATCAGTCTGCCCTCTGGCTAACAATGCTTCTTTGGCAAGTTGTAATTACTGATTACTTAGATGTACCAGTCGAAATCCAACAAAATTGCTGACAATGTTCCCTAAAACGACAGTACCAATTTGCCTCTCCACGAGCGCTAACTCTGGCTGACAACAAGAAATGGGTGTAAATAGGATGGGGATGACATATTGATTGTGTGAGAGTCACATTGACAGGTTAAACATTATCCTAGGATCTGGAAAGAATGGAGTTGATGGCCTGTCAAAGGTACCGTGGTGTGGATCAAAAGAAGAGGGGCAATGATTGTGTTTTGGTACAGCGATGACATTGTCAATGGACTGACGTTGATACTAGACCTATGTCAACAAATACATCTCCTTCTTTGGACCACATTAGATTCAGGAGAGTTGCTAAATGCTAGTCTTGTGAGCCCAATAGAAATCAAGCAGCAGACAACTTCCCCTCCTGACGTGGGTCAACTCTTCCTGACAGCAAGAGATGGGTGTAACGGACCCAGACTGATGTATTGATTGTCCGAGGGATGTATTGACAGGCTTAACATTATTCTAGGATGAGGAGAGAGAGTGGGGATGATGTCATGTCAAAGGTGCCGCACTGTAGATCAAAAAAGGGGTCTATCAATCTCATGTTCGCGTGTGGATTCGTGATCCAAACATATCTGTTTTCGATGTAGGCCTCAGATTATATGATACAGAAGTTACAGCATTTTCTGAGAGTTGGGGAGATGACCTCACGGAAAGGGTTGACATATCCAGGAAATCCTACCTCAAACTTAGGAATGCCCTCGGAAAATGTGGTGGTGATTCTCCAGGGTGAACATTGAGGGTACAAAGTGGCCTCGTAGGGATAGATATCAGCTAACCTTGCATCTGGAAGCTCTCTATCCATTTTACCAAGAACCAATAAAGACTAGTCTTTATGAATTCTTTAGTTTGCCACTGTGCTCCCTGTAATACTGAGAGTGAAACTGCTGACATGTGACGGCATTGATGGGGTACAAATAGGATAAAGATAAATCAATTGATGGCATGGTTTGAAGGAAGATACTTTTGTGACTTGAAGGTGATCCTGGTATTATGTGGGAACAGGGATGACGACATATCAAAGGAGAGGCTTGGCTTTCAAACGAAAATGTACTCTTCCCAATGGAGTAGCTCCTCTGTTATTGGAATTGAGGCTGGGTTGGGACAAGATCCCTATCAACCCCCACGTGTAGGGTGCAGGTTATATGTACTTTGACTTTGTGGTAGACACGTGTTTGAAAAGAAGTTGCGACAAAGGCTTTACAAAGAGATATTAGTCAAAGATTTTTGATAATTGAATTGCACTTGGCTCAGGTGGAACCGGTGTAGCAGTTTTAAATGTCCCCCTGGTGAATGTGTCCTTTCCACTTTATGGTGATGGATTAAGTTATGATGTGATAGAGACCCAGAGTGCATCATAAAACACTTTGCCCCCCGGACATTCGTATCCTAAGACTGCTTTTCCTATCGCACTGGTATGTAATGATTGTTGAGACATAATTATGGTCATGCTGGCAGTTGGTGAACTAGCATGGTCTCCTTCACCTTTTAATATCAAGTAAAAAAACTCAATGCAATCTGGTTAATGCTGTGAAATGATTTTGAGCTTGTTAGGAAAATGTCATAGGCGATTAGCAAAAGGGCAATACAGATGAACGAAAATGATTTGGTCGTTAACATTTGAGGAAAGGGGTCATTTAACACTGAGAAAGTCAGGGAGTCTGAGGCATAAATTGTACTTTTGTCAATTCGAAAACCCTGTGTCTATTTGAGACCCGTGTCTTCAGTGTGTCTAGGAAAATCTTGTGCGGTCTTCCATGGACAAAAATTAGTATGTTGTTAATTGACACGGTGACTGGTGTTGTTGCTGGTAAAATGAACCCCAGGAGGTTCTAGAATTTGTCGACACACTTGTTGAATCTAGGGTGCCACTTGTCGTCATGCTTTTGATTAACTTCATGACGTGTTTTTGCACTTCCATCTATCGAAAAAACTTGTGTTAAACTTGCTCCATAGCGCTTCTGTACATGCAGTAATCTCGACATGGTGAGGCGGAGAAGTTTCCCTGGGGCATAGATACAGAAATCAAGAGATGGAAGCTAAAAAAAACGTCAGCGCCTGTCACCCTTGGGGTTCTGGGCTCAATCCTGGTCGGTCCAAGCATACTCATGTGACAATGAGGGCAACTCGCTTTGACATTATAGGTTTACTCCAGGGTCTTCAGTTTAATCCGGGCTGTCGGGTTTTATCGTGCTTTACAGTTCCAATCACTCGATATTGTTAAGAGAGCTAATAAAGTCCTCAATGACGCTCCGCTCTCAACTCAATATTCATAAGCGCAAAAAACACGGGAACCAATACACTTAATATGATGGATCATCAATTTGAAAGTCGGAACAATTCATTTAGTTAATTGAAAGTCTGTATTTCTGATCTGATTTCTCTTAGAAAAGGTTTCACTGTTCCAAAATGTGTGAACTGTCAGAACCAATATACAGGACCATTTGTTGGCAAGTTCTTGATGAATCCTTTCTCTTGGTGCTGCTTCTCATTTGACTTGACCATTTGTCATTGATTAGAGCTGATTAACTCTTGGCAGAAATAGTCACAAAATTCTGTCCTGTAGTTCGAATGGGTTAAAATCAATTGGACTAGCATTAGGAAATTTGCAATAACTCTGATGTTGGGCATCATCAACAAAATGTCAGAAGATATTGGCAAAAGGTCAATACAGTCTGACGAAAAATAACAGGTCATTAAGACGTAATAAATGCCGAATCGTTAATACCCACGTATTGATCTCAATAATTAATTTTTTCAATCATTTCGCCAAATATTGATAAAGTAATTACAGAAGAAGGCGTCCTATGACTGGTCTATAGAGTGAGGCTTTATAGGTCAGTTGTAGAGAACTGGCCATGCGGAGAAAGACCAAGTAATAATTATTTGTAGGATGGTGGTGTTTTCCTTGGCTCTGTGAATCTGTCATAAATTAAATATTATGAGAATTCTGGATTTCCTTGGCTCGTATTCTGATGCTTGCAACCTCCTCGCCTCACTGATCAATTCGGGACTCACCACTTTCATTCAAAGACTGTCCATAGTGCCACTCAATGCCGTAATAACCCAATGTTTCAGTGTGGAATGAACATTTTAGTGGGGGACGACGTGCTTGGTACGTCACCCGGATGTCATGGGGCAATGTACATGACGTGTTATGCACGTCACCTGAAACAATAGGGTTATGATAGGAAGTGAACTATCATAAAGCAAATTTTTACCTAAAGGATGTGTACTCTTGCTCATGCAGATGAAACAGAAACAAGATCGGCTGTTGATACATCAGGCTTTGATTGATGGAAGTGGTGAGATAGATTAGCCTGATGCCGCTCCGCTCTCGCCACCATTGCTGGGCAGCTCGGCCTGTGGATAAACAACAGCAACAAGGTCAATTAGACCGCCACCGTTTTGTGATATCGGGCATTTTAACAAGGTGTTTTCGCATGATTCAGACATTGTGAATGTAAACAGTCGCACTTAAAAAATACCTATGCCATGATCAAGCATCAGATGGATGAAGGGCCAAGGTAATTTGGCCATTTCTTGTTGCAATATGTCTTCAGCAATTAAGGGGTGAGCTGTTTGTAATTACTGGTGGTCCAGGAAAATAGAAATTCTTTAATTTTTTTAAGGGGTGGGAGCCTGTTTTTTGTTTTCCAGAGAACAGCCCCCAATGTTTTAAATTGGCATTCACTTCATTTTGAAGGAGTTCTTATTGCTTTAGGATTTCAAGTTCTAGCCAAAATGGTGGTACCTACTACGGTCAACCCATAAACAATGTCTTAAGATTAAAGACTTAAGTCAGCTGCAGGGTTGATGATCCACCCTAATCCAAATTGTAAAAGCCATTCTTTCAAATTCTATCTCTGGCAGTCGGCAGAATGGGGGCCAATCGGATATCATGTTCCCCGATATCACTACCTTCATTCCTTTTCATCTACAATATCAATATCCCCCAGAGCCACCACCTGAATGGAATCCCATCTTCCAATACCATTTTCAATTCATTGGATACTTTTCCATTACTGCGGATCCTTTCTCGATTCTCTGGCGATACGGTTAAGAATGTCTCATGATCTCAGAAGGCTACTGCGACTTCATGGCACCAATCGCAACAATCTAAGAAATGTCTCCAAGAGCAACCCCATGAAGGGAATCCCATCTTCCAGTACCATTTTTAGCTCAGCTGACAAGCTGAGCTATTCATATGAGTAAATGGTAGAATGAATGTCCGTCTGTCTGTCTGTCTGTCTGTCTGTCTGTCTGTCCGTTAAACAGGCACGTTTCAAAACTATGGCGGATAGGCGATAGATTTTCCCTATAAGCCATTTAGATCCTTCAGGACTCCTGAATAGAACAAGTGTGGGTCCGGCAGGATTAACAGTTTGGCCACCAGGGGGCAAAAAGCCTAAATCACAAAACAATTTTTTGGCGCTTTATTCAAGCAGATAGAAGCTTGAAATAAAGTTGAAAAGGACCGCATGCATGTAGGTCTTGAAACTACTAAGAGTAGTTTTGATTGATATTACCAGTTGGCGTTACTGAGCCAAAATCTGTGTTGACCTAGTTTAAGCTTGATTTGAATTACCCGCTCTTGTATGACTCTGAAGGTTGTCGGTTCCAATCCCACTTCGGGTCAATTTTTTTTTTTTTTTAATTTTTACTTTTTTCACTTGTAAATACATTTTCTTTACTTTTTTGAATAATTTGGTGGGCGGCCATCTTGGTTTTTTTTTCTATTTTAAAGCCTTTGCTGTATCCAGAGTGACATGAATTTTATGGTTGGTGTACAATAAGTCTCCTTTACATGATATCACACGGGCTTTCTATTTGACCTACTTTTCAAGGTCAGCCTGGCTCAGGCACTTAGATTTGACTAATAAGTGGCATATTTGTCACCATTTAAAAGTCTTTTTACTTTGGTATGTTTGCCTGATATATTGACAAAACTGAGGTTGAAAGAGATCTATCGGGTACTTTCCATGTTCATATATTTCAGCTGAGCGCCAGGCCCTTGGGCCTCTTGTTGTTGGATGCTTTTCCACTACTGCGGATCCTCTGACTAGATTCTTCAGCAATACAGGCAGGATAGAAATGTATTGTGATCTCAGAAGGCTACTGTGTCTTCATGGCACCAGTCGCAACAACCTAAGAAATGTCTCGATGAGCAACACCATGAAGGGAATCCCATCTTCCAATCCTCATATTCGTTGGATGCTTTTCCATTTCTGCAGATCCTCTGACTAGATTCTTCTGCAATACAGGCAGGATAGAAATGCATTGACCTCAGGAGGCTTCTGGTATTGCATGCACAAGCACAATAGTCTTAGCAATCACTCCCAGAGCCACTCCATGAATGGAATACCATCTTTCAATGCCATTTTCTTTGCAAGCTTCTCAATTACTGCGGATCCTTTCTCAATCCTTCGGCGATATGGTCAGGATAGGAAGGTCTCGTGACTTTAGGAGGCTACTGGTACTACATGCACCGTGCAGTAATCTTGGCAATGACTCCCAGAGCGACTGCATGAATGGAATACCATTTTCGTTGCAAGCTTCTCATGACAATTACTGCGGATCTTTTCCCAATTCTTTGATGATACGGTCAGGATAGAAATGTATTGTAACCTCAGGAGACTGCAACTACCTGGCACAAGTACAACAGCCCAAGAAATGTCTCCCAAAGCAACCCCATGAATGGAATCCAATCTTTCAAATGCCATTTCTATCACAACCTTCTCAATTACCGCCGCAAATCCTCTCTCGATCCTTTGGCATTGTACGGTCAGGATAAAAACATCACGTGACCTCAGTAGGGCTTCGGCCGAGTCACAATAACATCAAAGGCTTTGTAGGACTGATGCATTGTGGGATATGTGCGTTGTAGATTGCCGCCCACTTCATTGAGTTATCGCTTGACCAATGGTGCAATAATCCCTTCGTTCGACTTGTTGGACGGTGAATGGACTTGTTTTACGCGAGTGTAAACATGTTTGCTGGGTTATTGGTTATATCGGCTTACCCTCAGAGGGGGAGTAGCCTCAGGGCATACAAGGAGGAGTAGAGGGACTGGCTGGTACTAATGACCAATGTATCATTGTAAAGTTCCTGTATGGAGGGGTGGAGTCCCTTGATACGACTGTTTGGAAGTAGGATGTCCTAGCTAACGCGTTGGCTCGATTATTTGTTAAATCCGCTTTTATTTGCTTACCCTCAGATGGGTAGTTGCCCCGAAAGTTAAAGAAGGGAGGTACCGTAGGCTGGCTTTAATGTTGCAGTACATAGTCCCTGTAATCGGGGTGGTTCTGCACTTGTGATAGGGATGACTTGAACTCGAAACATTGCTTGGTGATGGTGGCCTTGGCCTCTCAAAATGCTTCATTCTGAATTGATATCAAGAATCTGCACTGCACATCAAAAATCAGTTATTTGATGTGATGCAATCATTGTTCTATGTCATGCCATAGACGTTAAACCTTAAAGCGTTAAACAGGGTAGGACGAATTGGTTTATCTCTGACCCCGAACCAGACTCCTCCACAAATCATCAATCACCTCACATATAGCGCTACCCTCACTATCTATAACGACTTCTACGAAGTGACATTAACGTTTCCATGGCGACCGTTTATTGTGTCGGTAATGAATGTGTTCCCGGCTCATGCCATAAGCTGCGGAGGTGATTGGGACGATGTGCCATCTGGGTGTGGAAGCCATCGAACATCTTCACCTCAGATTTTATCAACGAACATTGCCTACGTCGCATTTTGCGGGTGAGATGGTTCCAAATGTACGGGATACTGACATACGCAATAGATCCAACTAACCAGTAGCTCTTTTGGTGCAGACTTGTCATCCCAATGAAAGATGGCCATCTCCCCAAGACGCATGGAGTGTGGAAGCCATTGTACTACTTCTTCACCTTAGACTTTATCAACGACCATTGCCTACATCACCTCCTGTGGGTGAGACAGTTCCAACATGCATGAAATACTGACATTCGCAAGAGAACCAACTAACCAGCTGCTTCATTGGTACAGACTTGCCAAAGATTCACAGAGTATGGAAGCCATGCGGAACATCTTCACCTCAGATTTTATCAAAAACCATTGCCTGTGGGTAAGGTGGTTCCAACGCGTATTGAATACTGACATTCCCAAGAGAACAAACTAACAGGGGCTTCACTAAAAGTAAGACGTCTCCGTTGGTACGGTTAGGTTGCCCACATGAAAGATGGTGGTTCTGAAGACCGTTGCAGTGGCCTGTGGCATTGGTTGAGGCAAATGGAGATGAGGATAACAAGAGTGATTTTGTAACGTCGCATCCTATGGGTGAGATGGTTCCAACACATATGGAATACTGACATTGGCAAGAGAGAACCAACCAACATGGGCTTGACCCATTCTAAAAGTAAGATGTCTCCGTTGGTATGGTTAAATTGCCCACATGAAAGATGGTGGTTCCAAAGACCGTTGCGGTGGCCCGAGGCATTGGTTGAGGCAAAAGGAGTTGAGGATAGAAAGTGATTTGGTAACGTCGCATCCTATGGGTGAGATGGTTCCAACACGTGGAATACTGACATTGGCAAGAGAGAACCAACCAACATGGGCTTGACCCATTCTAAGATTAAGATGCCTCTGTTGGTATGGTTAAATTGCCCACATGAACGATGGCGGTTCTGAAGACCGTTGCAGTGGCCCGAGGCATTGGTTGAGGCAAAAGGAGTTGAGGATAACAAGAGTGATTTGGTAACGTCGCATCCTATGGGTGAGATTGTTCCAACCCGTATAGAATATTGACATTGGCAAGAGAACCAACCAACCAACTGCTAAAAACCTAACTTCATGGTGTTTCCTACTTATCATATTTGTGATAGGGTCTACTACAGTTTAAAAATCTGGAGATCAAGCCCTACCCTGGCCCCAGCTCATTGCCTAATAACATCTGCTCTATCATTCTCTGAATAATTCAGTTACCACTCCCAGCAGAATCACCATCTTGTTCAAATGATGTCTATTTCAGAAAACTACTGGTTGCTATGGTAGCAGGTTGAGCCAGTCAGTTTTATTTTGGGGTTTTATCAATTTTCGGCAGGTGTATAGTTTGTTTTGCTGATTGCACTTGATATCAGTTTTTCTACTGCAGCAGATAAATGGTACACCTGACTTTATGGCTGATTCTTGCTCGAGACTGCCTGCTCTGTGATAGCATGTCACGTAACATCGATTAAGGACAACCTCTCTCTTAAGAAAACTAGATTTGGTTTCAGATTGGTGCTTTCCATTCAATTTGACCTCTCTGTTCCAGACACCTCTCTATTAAGCACAACACTTGTCAGTCTCGAGGGTGTCCTAAATAGAGAGATTCTACTTGTACCTGTAATATCTATATGTATATTCAACTGAATGTATTGGACTTCGACATGCATGAAACCGACAACCGCTGCGGTAAATCTCTGTTGATGCAAAGCAGTGCGAAAAAGGAAACAACTGTCTGCGATGAAATGTACAATGGACCCATAGGCATTTGTATTTACTGGTGGTTGAGGAAAAAATAAATGTAGTTGTACACAATGATGTGGTGCAGTTATAATCCATTCGAATGTTGCGTGGTTGTGTTTTCAAATCTCCCCTGAGGCACCTTCGTACCATCCTGGGTGACTTCGATTGGAACTCAAGTTGAACGCAAGTTGCTCACGTTGCAACTGAAGAGCAAAATCTACCCAGGTTGCCAACCTCTGCAAGCGATGGCTCTACAGTTGCCATGGAGTTACCCGGTGTGACCAATCCTCACACCTGCGAGGGTTGGTTGGGTGGGTATTTCCTTCACTCCTCCGGTGAGGAAGCGAAGTCGAGCGACCCCTGTGAAAGTTCCCACCACACTGGTGGTTCTTCAGCAGGGCATTACTATCTCAGAGGATGCTCTGTCCTTTCAAGTCGTTCACTGCTCCTTAGAAGCAACAAGATGACTCTGCGATGTTCTTTCGCAAGAATTTCCAGAACAAAGACTAAAAAAGTATTTTTTAATCTTGTATAATGACAACAATTCCCTAAAGCTCGATATCGGGATTCCTTACGATGGGAGGATTAGATCATTTGGTCATCTTTTTACGTCAAGTACATATATCCTGCAAACGTCGTCATAGTAACCCTCAAAACGGCTGCTATAAATCTTCGTTAGATGCAGATGCCGCCTCGTGTTTTTTTGACGGCCATTTTGTTGCGTGCATTAAGCTTTATTCATGAGCGAGAATTCATGGGATTCTTTATAATATTGGATGAGCTGAAAGAATTCGTTGATTGCCTGCATGGCTGGGTTGGCTCAGCCACCGAAAGCCGGGGTGTAAACCACTTTTACCAATTAGAGAAAAGTACTAGAGACGTATAAAAGAGCCTTCAGAGCAGCCATCGAGATGCGAAGAACATTCATTTGGGGTTCTTTTAGAACTTAATTGAGTTGTTTAACTTCTTGTAAATCCCGGGATCCCAGGGTGGTCACGTGGTTGCATAATTGGGTCTGACTTTCACGATGTATAGCGCCCGCATACAACCGGCAAAGTCTGGTACCGAAGCACCATCTACCCAGGCATGTTCTTATTGACCCTACTGTACATCAAACATGCTAAAACAAACAATAAACTAGCGTCCCAGCTCAAGGGAATAAAAATATCACTGAGGCCGACCTGTCGGTCGTTGGGAAAAAAACGTTATTTCAAAATGACCGACTGGTCGGTCACCGGGATTCAAGAGGTTAAACACTTGGAAACATTTGGAAATAAAAAACAACACTTAATGGCATGGAACAGTCATTTGCATATTTTCCAGCTTGATTTGAATATATAGAATCGGTCTTAGGTCGGTGAAACTAGAGCATCTAAGTCATCCAGACTGAAAGATGTAAATATAGATATCGACTAAATATAAATCAGTTATGAATTGCGTCCAATATTTTTCCTATCTCCATAAACCGTCTGCCAGACTCCTATCTGTATGCGAGGAAGATATAACTAGCAACATGCTTGGTATCAACCAATCAGAGCGTTGACTGCCAAGTTGCTCCCCGGTGACTAATTTGGCACTGCCAGCTAAAGATTTTACAGCAGAATTGCCTGTTTGATATTTACAAATTTTCTGCTGAAGGAAAGTTAGTGGAAGGGGTGAAAAATGAATGATTGAGCTCTGGGCAATGATAATAAGTGTAAATACTGTTGTCGTATGAGGCTTGAGAACAACCCCAAGGAATTTGCACATTATTTTTCATCTTAACTAATAAGTCCAATTCCTACCTTCATGAGAGGTATTATAGGTCGAGCTCGTCAACAATGTTAAAGAGACTTGTGATCACAGACAGGTAGTTCTAATCGCAGCAACCTGAAATTTTATCGCATGGTATAAAAATTGCTTGTTTGTAGGGTTCATTGTATTTAGGTGCCTGTAACAAGAATCCGTCCTGAAGATTGGGTAATGCTAAATGCTAGCTATTTTACGATAAAACTTTTCCTGAGCCAAGTTGTGATCCAGGCTGCCCGGTCTTTACCGGGTGAAGGTAAGGGATATGGTACACTGCCAAAACCATGTGGTAGTGAAAGGGTTAATGTCTATATATACTTTGAATAGAGTACATGTGACTGCAGTGATGCTCGCTCACTAATGATGAAATTTCCAAAATTGTATTTTTGCAAAAAATAGATATGTCGAATCAAATATCAGAAAGCCATCCTAGTGATTTTCAAACTTCAGTCATCTCACCATTTGTTAGATAATTTAGATATGGTGACTACCGTAACGTCATTTGCAGCGATTAATTTCAATTATAAACTCATTATCTGTCAATTATGGCTAGGCTTATAGTAAATATGTCTCATTCATATATCATATTTCATTCATTAATGTTGACAAGTTGTAGTGGATATTCAACTGAAAACAACATCCTGTTGATAGTTGGCACTCCAAAGCTCTCGGATGATCGCCAAACTCACAAGAACGGCGACAACCTAACAGAGCCTACAATATGAAGTCACCGCCGCTGTTATGGAGGGAAATTGAGGCAGCAGCACATGGCCGTAGGAGGTGGAGGAATACAGGGACGACTGCTACAGATAGAGTTAACAGGGTTTAGTCAGGCCAATAGTTCTGTACATGTCAACGCGTAAACAGGCGGGGCAAAGACCAGGCATACCCTGCAGCACATGTAATGGAGACGATCCTTAGAGAATGAGATGAAGTCCCAGCAGCTGTTATGGAGGTAAATTGAGGCAGCAGCACATGGCCATAGGAGGTGGAGGAATACAGGGACGACTGCGACAGATAGAGCCAACAGGTTTTAGTCAAGTCAATAGTTCCGTATGTGTCGGTGCATATCTAGGTGGGTGTGGTACAGGCAAAGACCAGGCATACCCTGCAGCAGGTGCAGACAGATCTTAGAGATTGAGATGACAGGGCAGAACATGGACCAAGAAAAAGAGGGGTCATTAGGGAGGGGGCGTGCGTCTGGTGCAGCGGCCCCCTTTTGGATTGGCACCTGGATGAAGTCCCTGCAGCTCTGATGGAGGCAAACTGAGGCAACAGCACAAGTAATAGGATATGTGACAAGACCATGGATGACCTTCTTTCCTGTTGGAGCCAGTGAGTTTTTAGCTTAGTTCCAATGCCTCTTCAGTGGTCTTGCTCAGAGTCCAGGGTAAAGAGCACAGTTCCAAAAGTTATCTCAGTGTTCTACCACTAACCCAGATCAAAGGTAAATGTTGCAACAGTCTAACTGTGATTACTGATAAATAGGCCTAACTAGCTTTAAAGGAGCTCCATAGGTAGGTCTCTCTGTCACATGAGGTGTGCTATTGCCCAAACAGGATTCAGAGCAAACACAGTGTTCATGCTGCGTAGTATACCAGCATTTATGCCTATGTTTTCTAACAGCAATTTCATCAGCAAACATGTCACACTTCCTGTTGTGGCAATATTCTAATTAGAATTAACGATAACAAGTATGCAAGGATTGTCATTTACTACACATAATTGGCCGTAAATCATCCAAGTTACATCAATTGGCCGCTCCATTTAAATGCATGTTGGCCTCCGTAACATTTACTACCAGTAAATACTACTGGGCAGGAATCCAGCTATGCTGTCTGGCACTGGTCCGACCCAACTACAATTCAGCCAAAAAAGCCACCACTCAGACTATGAAAATTGGCTAAAATCTGAAAAATCAGCTGAAACTACCCCCAATGTTTAAAAAACCACCAATCCAGTGGTTCTTGATATAACTTTGAGTAGGCAATCAAATGAATATACAAGTGGTCCCGTCTGACCATCCAGGCGAGCTGGTAATCAAATAAATATACCAGTGGTCCCATCTGACCATCCATGCGAGCTGGTAATCAAGTGAATATACCAGTGGTTGCGTCTGACCATCCATGCGAGCTGGTAATCAAGTGAATATACCAGTGGTTGCGTCTGACCATCCATGCGAGCTGGTAATCAAATGAATATACCAGTGGTCCCATCTGACCATCCATGCGAGCTGGTAATCAAGTGAATATACCAGTGGTCGCATCTGACCATCCATGCGAGCTGGTAATCAAATGAATATACCAGTGGTCGCGTCTGACCATCCATGCGAGCTGGTAATCAAATTAATATACCAGTGGTCACGTCTGACCATCCATGCGAGCTGGTAATCAAATGAATATACCAGTGGTCGCATCTGACCATCCATGCGAGCTAGTAATCAAATGAATATACCAGTGGTCGCATCTGACCACCCATGCGAGCTAGTAATCACATCCTCTATGACACATCCTCTATGACAGCCAAGGTCACTGCCTCCATATACAGTGGTCGCATCTGACCACCCATGCGAGCTAGTAATCAAATGAATATACCAGTGGTCGCATCTTGCCATCCATGCGAGCTGGTAATCAAATGAATATACCAGTGGTCGCGTCTGACCATCCATGCGAGCTGGTAATCAAAGGAATATACCAGTGGTTGCATCTGATTAATTTCACCAGTTGCGAAAGATCATGCGGGTCTAGTGATACCAGAAGTCGATTCCCCCTTCTGGCATGGTAAGTCAATTGGGCGCTGTCCTGACACATCCTCTATGACAGCCAAGGTCACTGCCTCCATATACCGCTCGTTAATCGTACAATCCCCTAAACCAACTAATTACAGAGCGAGGCATGCTCCCCAATACAAATATCATGAGACAGACTTGCTGAATAATGAATCATAAAATGCTGTAACAGGAAAAATAGCAAGTTAATGGTTTGCTTTGATAATACTTACGTGTTCCATCAGTGCTTGTGAAATCATATTGGAACGCATTTGACGTGTGTAAAATCAATTAGATTAATCGATTCCATCATGTTGTCAATCATTTGACTTCTGAAACACTGATACACTGATACACTGATACACTGATTGACATATATACTATATAGTAATTGGATGTTGTTTGTCTCATTTATGAGTTGTTGGAAGAAATTATGAAAAGTGTCAAATCAAGGTAGTTTCAGATATGAGCATAAAATGATGAAAGTACAATAATGAGACTTATGAAGTGCTAAATCCATCTGGTTTCTTTCAGGGCTACACATCTAAGGGCTTGGCATTATTACCCCTAGTAGGTGTGGCAGCCCAGCTCTCAGAATTTACTTTCATATTGTGCAGTCTCTGCCAGCTGGGTACCGGCTTTCATCTTGATGAAGTGAAGCAAATTAAGGCAATTGAAGGTCAGAGGTCTCTGTGAAGGACACTGTGATGGCTGTGGTCCTCTCTAGAGTCAAACCTGTGTCTTCTTGATTCTTCTGCTTCTTCTTCTTCGGCATCTGCCTATAACTATAGCTTCAGTCCTATAGTGGCGGGGATGAGGCAGCCTGTCACTTCAAGGTCAGTTTTCCCTCGACATTGGTGTCTGCAGGCCAGAAGATTTGTCGTAATTCCTGGTGCAGGGAACATACTTCTTGACATTGGTGTCTGCAGGCCAGAAGATTTGTCGTAATTCCTGGTGCAGGGAACATACTTCTTGACATTGGTGTCTGCAGGCCAGAAGATTTGTCATAATTCCTGGTGCAGGGAACATACTTCTTGACATTGGTGTCTGCAGGCCAGAAGATTTGTCGTAATTCCTGGTGCAGGGAACATACTTCTTGACATTGGTGTCTGCAGGCCAGAATATTTGTCATAATTCCTGGTGCAGGGAACATACTTCTTGATTATGAGCCTGTTTATCTAACCACCATGCCACTGATGATCTAAAGAATAAAGAGTTTTATTGAAATATGCTGATGCCAGTCTTATGGCTAAATCTTTCAGTACGAATTCTTTTGACAAAATGCGTTTCAGTCAACAGCTCTACAATCTGACTCTTAAATTCGATATTTCTTTTTTGTAAATCATTTCCCATTCTACGCTTCGTTCCAATCTGGTTCAAATGAGATTGATATTAGCAATGCACCCAGTGGCTGTATGGAACCTAGACGCCGCCGGCACAATGGGCGTTTCCATGGCTGGCGGCTAATGGGCTAGCACTCTCAGCTAGTGCCATGACAACTCGAGCGAATGCTAACATAGCATAGCATGTGAGTGGCTATGCTGATCTTATCTGGCTGAGGTTTCAATGAAAAACAGTGTGTTTGAGATCCATACCTGCTTTGAAATGTTGGAGATCCTAGTTGATGGATCAGTTTGGTCTTCAAGTAAGATGACCAGGACTGTACCCATGCTGGAGGGGGTGGGGTTGATATTCCAGCCTGGAAGTTGCCATGCTTCTTGCTCTTAGTTTTTAGCTCACCTCTTAGCAGAGGTGAGCTTATCCCATACCGTGGCGTCCGTCGTCCGTCGTCGTCGTCGTCGTCGTCGTCGTCGTCGTCCGTCGTCCGTTAGCAGGGCACGTTTCGTAACTGTTAGAGCTATTGAGTTGAAACTTGGTACACATGTACCCTTATGTAATGACACTTGGGAGACCAAGTTTCGGTCCGATTCGTTTCATGGTTTGGCCACCAGGGGGCCAAACGTTAAAAGTGAAAATATGCAATATCTCCCTTAATAGTAGTCGGGAAATTTTGAAAAAAATATGGTAGGTACTTCTAGCAAAGGTGCATCATATATCCTCCGGGTTTTTGATTTGACCTCCTTTTCAAGGTCACAGAGGTCAAATGGTGTAAATTGGCCGTTAGGATGTGACGATGGCACGTTTCTAAACTGCTATGACTATTGATACCAAATTTGGTACACATTTACCCCTTAGTCAGGTGATCTCAGGGACCGAAGTTTGGTCCAATATGATTCACCACTTGACCACCAGGGGGCAAAATCCAAAAGCCTTAAAAATGTGATTATTCCTTAACTTCTTGCCCGATTGCCACCAATTTGATATCATGGGTACATCTAACCACCATACAGTATATGTCACACAGGTTTTTAATTTGACCTTCTTGTCAAGGTCACAGAGGTCAAATGGCGTAAATTCGCCGTCAGGCCGTAACTATGGCACGTTTCTTCACTGCAATGACTATTGATCACAAATTAAGTACACATGTACCCCTTGGTCAGGTGATCTCAGGTATCGAAGTTTGGTGCGATCTGATTTGCCGTTTGGCCTCCAGGGAGGGGGCCAAATCCTAAATTCTTCAAAATGCCATTATTCCTAGTAATGACTTGCCCGATTGGCACCAATTTTATATCATAGGTACATCTAATTCTAACAACCATTCAATGTGTCACCCGGGTCTTCTTTGATTTGACCTACTTTTCAAGGTCACAGAGGTCGAATGTACTGTATTGGCCATTTTGGGGAAATTGTAATTGCTTGGACCTACATCAAACCTAACACTACATGACACAAGACCATGCTCTTTATCCATCTTTCCTCCAAATGAGGTGAGCACAATGGCCCTGGCCATTTCATCTATATTGGTTATCACATCATGGTGGCATACAGGCCCTCATGAAAACTGATTTAAAGGGGTATGCCGTTCATATATAATGGTGGGTCGCAAAAATTGAAACGCAGTCATGAAGTGCAGTTTTTATGCATGCACTTTGCTGAAACTTGGTATGTATGGCATTTCTGTCAACACAACGGCAATGATGAAATTCATATTCAGGTATTGACACGATTAGAAACTTTCGACTTCTATTACTAATTTCAAATTTAAGTTGGGCCCTGATGTAGTACGTCTTTAAACAAAAATTTCTTGAAAATGCTTATCAAGTTTCAATCAATGTCAGGGAGAATATCGTAGAAACTGGAAGCCAGTTTTGAAATTTTCGTTAATTATCGATCATGAAAAGTTGATGTTGATATAAACACTTCAAGATTCTGGAGTGCACTTCACGACTGGACAATTTTAAATGCCAAAAGAAGCACCTCTCAAATCAATTTCATAACCGATTCAGAACAATAGCTAAACCATCTAAACTAGTTCTACCTAACAATTATGAACCATCCCGACCATATACAGTAGAACCTTTCTATTAAGGACACCCTCGGGACTGACAAGTGCTGTCCTTAATAGAGCGGTATCCTGATTAGAGAGAGTCAAATTGAATGGAAACAACCAATTTGGGACAGAAGCTAGTGTCCTTAATAGAGAGGTTGTCCTTAATAGAGAGGTGTCCGCTAAGAGATGTTCTACTGTATGCATAACCTGAGCCAGACACCCGCATACAAGTTGTCTATTCATGTCAAATTGTCCAAATTGAGCATTCTGTTGCCATGGAAATGACTATAAACTTCCTCATCATTACAAAAACCTGTCAATTTGGCCCGAACCACTTTAGAAATTATGAGTCCTTCATTGAATTTGGTAACCGTTGGCTGGTGTGCTCAGAATGAGTGTTACTCTGCAAGTCAAATACAGACAGAGTGGAGGAGTCTGGTGTACTTGAAGAACTATGGTCTGGTTTTCCAACAGATTTTGTGGAGTTTTCCTAAAAAAAAGCTAAATCAGATGATTGTGGACAAGAATTGAACTTTTTTTAGGGTTCTTTGAAAGGGTGTCCTCAGATGAAATTAATCGCTGCACAAATGGTACCATCGTAAATTGCCAGTGAGCACCAGTTGTATACAAGTGATACCATGGGCACAAATTGTACCATTACAAAGTGTAGATGTGCACAGGTGTAGACAAATGGTTCCATGGGCATAGGTGGTTCCATTAAAAAGTGCAGATAGGTACCAGCCGTACAGAGATGGTACCATGGACACAAATAGTGTCATCACAAAGTTGAAATGAGCTCAAATGTTACCATGGGCACAAATGGTACCATCATACAGTGCAGATAAACACCAGGAGTACTTAAATGTCACATGGGCACAATAGGTACCATCACAAAAGCAAATGATATTTCCAAGGAATGGTCATGAGCATTCCAATAAAATTTGGAAGTATTTTTGAAATTGACCAAGATATTGTGGGTGACTTCCCAGAGTGGTCCTGGATTTAATTCCCAGGTTAAAATTCCCTGTGAGAGGGGTTCTTAGTTACGATCTTAAGAAGTTCTGTGTACATGTACCATCACAGACTTGCCAAGCTAAACATGCTCAGTTAGATGATGTCAACATCCAGGCCTTTTCTTGGCAACAAAACCATTTTCCGCCCCCTCTCTCTTTGAACCTGGGCACTTGATAAATTGCCTCACACAGCAAATAACATTATCTTCTACGTTGTTATCTAACGTCCATTCCCAAGCCAAGATTGGGAACTTGGAGTGCCAGGTACACATGGTAAACTATGAATGCCATGACAAGGGCTGGACTGGTACAATACAGTACATTGTCAGAAAGCTCTTCTTCTTCTTCTTTGGTCATTGTGTGTATCACGCGGCATATATATTTTGCACCAATTACGTAAACTTGGAGTGCTGCTTGCACATGGTGAACTTTGAATGATGAGGACAGGCACAGGTGGGCACCAGAACCGATAGGTGCAATGACTGATGGGTGCAATGACAGATGGGCGCAATGACGAATAGGTGCAATAACAGATGGGTGCAATGACAGATGGGTACAGTGACAGATAGGTGCAAAGACAGATGGGTGCAATGACAGATGGGCACAAGGATGAATAGGTGCACTAACAGATGGGTGCCAGGAAAGATGGGTGCAAGAACAGATGGGCGCAAGGAGAGACAGGTGCAAGAACAGGTGGATGCAAGGACGAATAGGTGCAATAACAGATGGGTGCAAGGACAGATGGATGCAAGAACAGACAGCTGCAATAACAGATGGGTGCAAGGACAGATAGATGCAAGAACAGATGGGCGCAAGGACAGATGGGTGAATAGACAGATGGGTGAAAGAACAGATGGGTGCAAGGACAGATGGATGTAAGGACAGATGGGTGAAAGAACAGATGGGTGCAAGGACAGATGGATGTAAGGACAGATGGGTGAAAGAACAGATGGGTGCAAGGACAGATGGATGTAAGGACAGATGGGTGAAAGAACAGATGGGTGCAAGGACAGATGGATGCAAGGAAAGGTGGGTGAAAGAACAGATGGGTGCAAGGACAGATGGGTGCAAGACTGCAAATCTTCTACTACTTCAGTCTCCTGGGCTCAGGAGCAAATACAAAAGAAGAAGCTAAAAGCAGTGTCACTGTGGCAACCTCAAGTCTCCTCTTTCAGAACTTGTTCATGTTATCTTAGTCTGTGTTGCCATGGTTACTGATCAACACCCAGAGATCACTTTTCAAATTAACGGAAGGACTTTTTGAATGAAAGAATCAGTTCTTCACCACCTGGATCGTTCAATCTTCAAAGTGGTCACAGCAGGTCTGAAAAGAATAGATTCTTTTAAAATTTTCCTCTTCTGTAATGATGTCCCAGTGATCACTTGAAAGGTAAAAGGCTGAGTTTTCAGTTTCAGTGTCTTTATCACCAGGTTTATATCTCCAGTGTCTAGTGCTCGTCAACAAATGTTAACAAGGTCTACTAATTACAGGTCCAAAAATAGTAGATTCTTAAATTTCGTCTTCTGCGATGATGTTTCAGTGATCAATGTAAGGCTGAGTCTTCATTTTTAGTGTCTTCATCTATTCAAGTTTAATATCAGTATAATATCTCCAGTGCCTAGCGTTCGTCGAAAAATGTCGATAAGGGCAACGGGCTACAAATAACTATAATATTTTGTTAATAGCATGTTATAAATAGCTTTTTCTGATGCAGCTGGTCGGTAAGTTGCTAGCTAGTTAAACAAAAGGTACAGAACCTTCTCGCCGGCCAGGCGCTTGGAATTGTGGGAGTTTGGAATAGAGGAAAAGGAGTTTAGAAACTCTTCATACTCAATTCGAGTTGAAAAAAATGTAGAATTTACCCAGCGCTCTGTAACTGCAGGGGGACTGCGTGCCTGCTAATTGTGCAGACACAATATTTACTAACAATCATGAAAGCTGCATTATCTGCTCAAAGATATCATATCTGACTCATGCAAAGAATTCTTAGAAAATAGCTGCAAAATATTTGTCATATTTCTCTTTGTGTGAGGTGATCTTGTTGTGTTCAAAGCATCCATGGATGTTTTTGCAGAAGCCATTTGATGCATTCTTGGCAATTGTTTTGATTTATGTTCCAATACTAAAGGTCGTCAGCTGCGAATTGGGTGCTTTTTTACAGTTCTCTGTTTACATTTTGAAGGCACAGTGGAGTTACCATCTGCCTGTGGCATCAAAATTATGGTTTTATAGGCAAAGAATTTTTCATCTTTGATCAAATTATGTTGGCTAATTTGACAGTTTGAGTGTGACACTTCTTAGGGGATGTTTTTCAGAGCAGCCTCATAGCCTCTAGTGGTTAACACTGCTGGCTACCAGGCAATAGGGCCAGGGTTTGATCCCGGGGTGAACCAAGGTTTGTATTTCTGGATGAACCGGCGTGGCATTCAAGGAGCTAGAAGTCCTGGCTCCTCACAGCCCTTCGAATGAGATGTTAGACCAAGGTTCCTTGTGTCTGCTGCTGTCTTTTGCAAGGGAAGATCAAACAGAGGGAGAAACATGATTCACTTGCGTGGACCTACCTAGCTAAATCTGTCCTGAAGTCATCTGATAACTTACAGGGACTAGTTTTCAATCAAAAACCCTGATATCGCTTTGAAAACTAGTCTGAAGCCACTCCGCCCATTGACAAATATTTACAGGTGACTTGGAGTTCCTGCATGATTCACAAGCACTAACTGACTCTCAACATTGATGAAATATAATAACTCAATAAATATCACCATATCAGTATGGCATATTTCTGCGCAATGTATAGCGCTAGCTGGACCTCACCGCTATATACCATGGCAACAAATTTTCGATTTCATTGTTCCGTTGGCAATCTGTGAATTTATGGCCCTATTGCCAAATGCGCTGGTGATTATACCCAGAAAAAATATTGAGGTTTGCTTATAAACATTGTTGTATAAATATATCAGGGCGATTAGTGCCGATATCAATTCTCCTGTGGCTACTTTTCAACATCGTGTATCAAGGGGCCGTCCTAGTGGTGCAGCGGACACATCCTCGCTTGTCACCTCTGAGGTCCCAGGTTTGATTTTGGTCGGTCGTGATACACTTCTTCTTATAGGCATTCACTTCATATAGTCAATCCTGTTCGTCGGATGTGCTCAGTCGTCCTCCGCAATTCCAGCCAGTCTCCATGCAGTTGATCCTGCATGTTGGCACCATTTGGCCAGATTTCTTGTCTGTGGCTTTGTGCAGAGGGCAGTCCTGTAGCATGTGGGTTCTTGCCATCAGTTCCGTACTGTTGGTCCTACATGTTGGCACCATTTGGCCAGATTTCTTGTCTGTAGCTTTGTGCAGAGGGCAGTCCTGTAGCATGTGGGTTCTTGCCATCAGTTCCGTACTGTTGATCCTGCATGTTGGCACCACTTGGCCAGATTTCTTGTCTGTGGCTTTGTGCAGAGGGCAGTCCTGTAGCATGTGGGTTCTTGCCATCAGTTCCGTACTGTTGACCCTGCATGTTGGCACAATTTGGCCAGATTTCTTGTCTGTGGCTTTGTGCAGAGGGCAGTCCTGTAGCATGTGGGTTCTTGCCATCAGTTCCGTACTGTTGACCCTGCATGTTGGCACCACTTGGCCAGATTTCTTGTCTGTGGCTTTGTGCAGAGGGCAGTCCTGTAGCATGTGGGTTCTTGCCATCAGTTCCGTACTGTTGATCCTGCATGTTGGCACCACTTGGCCAGATTTCTTGTCTGTGGCTTTGTGCAGAGGGCAGTCCTTTAGCATGCGGGTTCTTGTCATCAGTTCCGTACTGTTGATCCTGCATGTTGGCACCATTTGGCCAGATTTCTTGTCTGTGGCTTTGTGCAGAGGGCAGTCCTGTAGCATGTGGGTTCTTGCCATCAGTTCCGTACTGTTGACCCTGCATGTTGGCACAGTTTGGCCAGATTTCTTGTCTGTGGCTTTGTGCAGAGGGCAGTCCTGTAGCATGTGGGTTCTTGCCATCAGTTCCGTACTGTTGACCCTGCATGTTGGCACCACTTGGCCAGATTTCTTGTCTGTGGCTTTGTGCAGAGGGCAGTCCTGTAGCATGTGGGTTCTTGCCATCAGTTCCGTACTGTTGATCCTGCATGTTGGCACCACTTGGCCAGATTTCTTGTCTGTGGCTTTGTGCAGAGGGCAGTCCTGTAGCATGTGGGTTCTTGCCATCAGTTCCGTACTGTTGACCCTGCATGTTGGCACAGTTTGGCCAGATTTCTTGTCTGTGGCTTTGTGCAGAGGGCAGTCCTGTAGCATGTGGGTTCTTGCCATCAGTTCCGTACTGTTGACCCTGCATGTTGGCACCATTTGGCCAGATTTCTTGTCTGTGGCTTTGTGCAGAGGGCAGTCCTGTAGCATGTGGGTTCTTGTCATCAGTTCCGTACTGTTGATCCTGCATGTTGGCACAATTTGGCCAGATTTCTTGTCTGTGGCTTTGTGCAGAGGGCAGTCCTGTAGCATGTGGGTTCTTGTCATCGGCCTCGTATTGCAAGAGCATTGGTCGGCGTCTCCTATTTTGTACTTGTGGAAAATAGGTGGTACCGCGTCCTGTTATTTCGCTTCTGAGCCTGAAGGTGGTGACTTGTTCTTCCCTTGTCAGCTGATGATAGTTGCGGTTAACTCATATGATAGAGATGGCAACTCTCTCCAACAGCAGGGTTCTTTCAGCATCTCTGGTTTCCCCCTACTTTGCGTTAAAATCGCCCAGTATTGTTTAAAGAGCCAATAATGTCCTTGTTGACGCCTAGCTCTCATCTGAATATTTAATAACTATATGGCACTGATATTGTTTTCATATTCAGGTAATAGCTTCCTTCCTTTAATTATACATTTTAATATCACCGTCTAATTTTTGTAAACTCCATCAAGACGAGATGACGATCGCGGCATGTTGAAATATTGACGAGGGCGGCTATCATCAAAGCACGATGGCTGCTGATACCTTTGATCTTTTGTAGCTTCGAGCCAGACACGTTAGTGTCTCTCGCTTTTAACAAATTAGTCATTGGTGACATTACGGAGCGAGAATTTCAAGAAGATGGTGAAGCTTCGTCGAGGGTTGTCCTACTCCCTGAGACCTAAGAGCACCCCTTCCTTGGTAGTTCCTCCCACACCAGGTGCAAGGCATTTGCTGACCGATTTTCTTTGAATCGGCCCTAGATCTCTGGAACAAACTTCAGCCTCTCAATAGGAGAGCAGAGTTTGACTTCTATGTAAACCAGTGTGTATTTACGTAGTTACATGTACATAGTTAGAAAAACCTCAAATCCAATGTCAATGAACTACATAGGCCCTTTATAAGGTACTTGTCCGAATTTCAGACCTGAGAATTGGTTAAATATGCCTTCGTATCTCTGTCAGTTGCGAATCCCAAGCAAGGAAGGCTTTTAGGTGTATGATCCGAATGTGTGAGAGTAATTTCCAGAATCTTGTCTCTGAAATATTCAGAATGTTGACGATCAAAGACTGGTGGTCGCTGTTGCCTTTGATGCGCAGTAGCTCGAAGCCAGACATGTGCGTATCTCTCGCTAGAAATTGATTAATTCTTGGCATGGTTAGGTAAAAATCTAACGCAAAGTCATAGATGTACGCACTTTGTGTGATTATGCAGTATAAGCGGAGAGCATGGATTTCAGATGGGAGGCAGTGCTGCCAGTGGTCCAGGATGTGTTCAGGGACCTATTGAGTTGAGATTCCGAGTGTGATTCCCGCTATTAGGTAAATTTGCGTGAGTTTCAAGGTGCACACCTGTTGTTGGCCATTCAGAATGGATTACCTGAACAATGGCAATGCCGATTTAAGATGAGAACTGATGTATTTCATGCTAGAAGTAAGATGTTCTTCCACAGAATGAACATTGAAAGAAAGACCCTTTTCTTGAAGATTGGGACCAGAACAAGGGTGATCGATATTAAATAGCATTGGCTTGTGGCAAGTTGCCAACAGGAAACTGAGGCAAATAAAATGCTTGATACATTGATGTGAAATGTTCGTATTGATTTATGCAAATGGTTCCATTTGACCATCCACCAGTTTTATGTATTGTCACAAACAAGTAGGACACTTTTCAGATGTAGAGCAAAAGCAGCCAAAGGTGCAATTGCTGGTGCTGCCATCTGTGAAAGTGCAATGGAACTAGTCAGTCCTTGTAGTTGCCTCGTCTGCAGAATATAATGGGTCGTTGGTATGAAAGTCATATTGACTGCGTGTGGCTGAACTTTGAGGAACAGATATGCAGTAATCTCCGAGTGTCTTAGAACATGTAAGACAGTACAACCTCTCTATTGCGGACAGGGCATATAATTCATTGGCACCGCTGTCATCAGCATATAATTCATCGGCACCGCTTTCGTCAGTATATGATTCATCGTCACCGCTGTCGTCAGCATATAATTCATCGGCACCGCTGTCGTCAGCATATAATTCATCGGCACCACTGTCGTCAGCATATGATTCATCGGCACCGCTGTTGTCAGCATATAATTCATCGGCACCGCTGTCGTCAGCATATGATTCATCGACACCGCTGTCGTCAGCATATAATTCATCGGCCCCGCTGTCGTCAGCATATAATTCATCGGCCCCGCTGTCGTCAGCATATAATTCATCGGCACCGCTGTCGTCAGCACATAATTCATCGGCCCCGCTGTCGTCAGCATATAATTCATCGGCACCGCTGTCGTCAGCATATGATTCATCGACACCGCTGTCGTCAGCATATAATTCATCGGCCCCGCTGTCGTCAGCATATAATTCATCGGCCCCGCTGTCGTCAGCATATAATTCATCGGCACTGCTGTCGTCAGCTCTCAGCTAATAGACTCGTAAGGCAGCTGTGGAGACATTCTAATGAGTTTGAAACGTCCAGCCCCGAAGGTCCCCTACCCTTGATGTTTATGTCTTTGCCAGCCGTATTGGCTATTCTCAACGGAACCAACCATAGCCTTTGCGCATATTTCTATCCAAATATATGCATTCTATTACGGCCTCCCCGCGGGAAATGATTTATTTGGCCATTTGTATTCAGAACGCGTCACTGTGTGGCCGTTATTCAACATGAAGTTTTCGGTGTATTAACTTGGCTCCTGTTGCCATATGTAGACATTAGCCACGATTGCAGTGGCATGCGAGCCAGTCATATCTTGGTGTTAGTCACCACAGTGCTGGTTTAATGGGATTTGAAAACATTAATCAAATGGTTGTCTGCAACCGGTGGATTGATTAAAATATGGTGAAATCGAGCAGTCATCTGGGTGTTGATCTAAGATGCATGAAAATGATACGCACATTTTATTAGTTTGTGTTTTCTCTCAATTTATTCAGTAAATATTTAATGTGGGGCAGCGGTAGCGCAGTTGCAGAGCATCGACCTCATGATCAAGAGGTTGTGGGTTCGACTCCTTGCCGAGTCGCTGCTTGGCTCCCCTACTAGTTGATTCCAGGTGAGTGCCTTCTGGTTTGGCAGGCTCCTTGAAACCCAAGGTCTTCTTGCTGTTCGACTAATCAAAAAAGCAAAATGGCAGAAGTGTCTTGGAGCAAACCAAGACCAGCGCAATTTCAGATCTTTCAGTCAATATGTAACCAGGTTAGCTGGTGCAGTGTGCGTCAACTAGAAATTCCCATTAGAGGACAAACATTTGCCTGGATATTGCAAGAATCTCAAATTGCCCTGCAATGAGCTGTTTCTAATGCAGTGACCAGTGATAATTATCACACGGGACGTAAATGTTTTGTTTGTTGGAGGTCATCGCATGCACCTCAAACCAGAATCGGTCATCCCTGCAACCTGCAATACATGTCAAACTCTGTGATTACAGGTTTTAGCCTCAGGAAAGCAATTATTTGTTGCTCATCACTGCAGAAATGGTTGTAGATCCGAGCAACAAAAATCCCTCGTTTGCATAAAGCTTTAAGATTTCAATCCCCAGGGGCCTTCCCATGATTCATGCCCAAGTAATTATTGCTGGTAAAGCTGATTGTCAGTTGCAACCAGTGACGTCAGTGCAAATTACTGATCCTAATTAGAGTTTGATTATTATCGTGATAGCGAGTGTTGAAAATTTTTCATGATTAAAGATTTCTTTTGCAAGATTTGATTCTTGTTGTTGCGTTGTCTGATGTATTTTAACCCCTTCTTTGATGACTCATTATCAAATTACGGCTTAGAACTTAAATTCCGCGAATGTAGGTGAAATATTCGATTGGCTGTTGTGGTCAGCCTCAGGCAAAAGGGGACATGCTGGCGTCTCTGCCATCTGAGACGCGGAACACCTCGTTGAGAATGCGGCGGGGAATTAGCTTTCACTGGCCATGAATAAACCATAGGCTCTTGGGAAACGAACGCTCATGATACTCTGTAAACAGAATTTCCTTCAGGGTGGTAGAGGTACTGTAAACCTGGTTATGTTCCTGAAGCCAAAAGCTCGCGAGTTTTGTTTGTTGACCGAATCTTACTTTTAACTTGCTGTGAATTTCAAGACATTTCTGACCAAATTTCCCTCTTTCTAACATGTGTTAGCCAAAGGAATTGATTTCCATATAATTGGACAAGGATTCTTATCAAAAGCAAAATAAGAGAGCAGGTTTTAACGACAACAATTTCTTTACAGCTAATACATTTATCTGTCTCAGTCAACAGGAATACTTCTTCCAATGCTAGCGCTGATGATGATGATGATGATGATGATGATGATGATGATGATGATGACTCTGTTGATGGTGATGATGATGACGATGATGATGATCTCACAAAATATGAATCAATTTACAGCAGATTTCGATATCTTTCTGACCAAAGTTCCCTCTTTCTCTTTCCAGCCAAAGCAATGGACTTAGATATCAAACCGGCCGGAGCAACTTTAGCAAAATCAAAAGGCGCATCCTTTATGTTGACTTGTGTAGCTACAGGAATACCTAGTGATTCAAATTTTAAGCCTCAGTTAGAGTGGTACGGGCCGAATAATGCTGGGCGACCGTTGACAGATGCTGATTTAGCTGCTTAGTAAGTATGAAATTTATCACGGAGAGATGCTGATTGGAACTGTCAGGGCCGTTAAGTTTTTGGTCCTGGGGGCCATTAGGCTTCTTGGAGAGGAGGGGGCAGAACACCACTTTTTGTCCCAAAAGATCCCTAATCTGCATGGAAACCTGTTTTTCAGTGATCTCTGGGGCCCCCTCTCCTGAATGTTCTGGAATGATGGAGAGCTTTTAGCAAGGTCATGTCAATGGAAAAGCGTTATATTATAATTTGTGAAATTAGTACAGAAAATCATGTTGCCTTGACCGGGACTCAACCTCAGATCATTGGATTGCCAGTGTACACTGCTCTACCAATTGAGCTTATTTAAAAAAATCATATAACCTTGTTACAACAATTTGATTTTTTTCTTCATTTTAACACAATTATGGTAGTAGTATTCGAACCTGAGACCCCATTCTCTCACGATTATTCTTGTATTCACACGTGAACTTGTTCATCCGTTCATCATTCTCTCTTGCAGTAATGGATTATTAGATAGGGATACTTATGAAAACAAATTGAAAATACGATTTGAAGGAATAAAGGGCGATGCACAGGGGAAGTACGTGTGTCGAGCTAAGACGGAGACAGGAGAATCTCGTCAGGCCGCGATTCAGCTACAGCTATTTAGTAAGTCATCTTGTCTGGCCTCCTTGACTTTGTCAATAAGTTTAAAATGCAATTGTCATCGTGAATCTGCCATCTGTGAATGTAGTTTCCCTGAACAGACGCTGGAACACACCCAGGAAGAATGTGCTCTGATTACCACCGAGGGGAGACCTGGTCGGAGTCCACCTTCCTCCAAGAAAGGCTATGGGGAACAGAGATAGATATACGTCACACTGCCACAGTCTTGAGGACCAACATCGTAAAGTGTGACCAGTCAAACGAAGAAGAAGAAGATATAAGACAGTTTACGCGACCCAAAGCCGCCGCATAAACTGTTTGAGGTCACGTCAAGATAATTTGTGACAATCTCCCGCAGCCAGTTGCACACAAGTGGCAACCTGTCAACCCCCACGAGTGTCTGGACTCAACGATATGCAGCATGCTCCAAAAGCTAAAATCTTACCCCAAATTGTGTATGCATACCTCCCGTGCCTTTTGCTTGAGAGCATCGGGGTATTGACGTGTAAAAATAATGCAAGAGGGGAGAAATTATTGGCAATATTCCTCCAATGACTTGGCAAAATTTGAAACAAAATGGCCGCCGATCACAAACCTTTAAACAATAAATGATATTCGTTCAATTTCAGAGAAGATCACATTTGACGATGCGCCAGAAGAGCAGTTCCCAGTCCAGGGCGAAAACGCTTTGATCAAGTGTGTTGTCAGTGGATCACCGGAACCTAGCATTACCTGGAAGGTCAATGGCAAACGTATCGACTTCAACTCGCCAACGAGTAAGTTTATCTTTTTAAAGGGGTTCGTATCTAGTATCATACATACAGTAGAACCTCTCTGTAAAGGACAACTTTGGGACGCACCAAAACTACAATAGGGCCCGAAATAGGGTTCCTTTCAGAAACATGCGTATGACTTGATTATGAAGTAATTGCGTTGGTGAGGACTGTGGTGCGGGAAGGACTTTGTATAGTGCGTGGGAAATTCGCTTTAAGAATGTTGACAACAATTTCTTTACAGACACCAAGTATGGTGAGGACGAGCAAAAGCGTGGCATAATCGTGAAAACGATCGCTCAGGAAGACGAGGGGGCGTACGAATGTCATGCGGAGGTCGAATCCGACGGTCAGATGCAAGTCAGAAAGATAAAAGTCACGGTGAACAGTACGTATTGTTCTATTAGGTTTAAAAGCTTCTTTTATTTATTTTGTCATTCATTTCTGATGCATGTGTTTGGTTGCATTGACTTCTTATGCTTGTAGTAGCTCTTGTTGTCAAGAGGGTCAACTGCTTAAACTTGGACTTATTTTTCGGCTATGATTTTATTTATTCATACTGTTTGTTAAACTTTTCTTGTGCTGATGTGTTCCATTGTATTACATGTTTAAAGAGTCAGTAGAAAGCCTTTAAAATTTTTAAACTGCAGTTTACCTATGAGAAACCAGTGAAATAGATCAAAACTGACCATGATTCTATGCAGAAATTTAATGCATCTGGCATTCAGGTCAGCTGTTCAAGGGACAGACGTCTCGGGATCAAAAATGACATCCCAAAATCAACAATTAGGAAATAAATTTGTAACAAGAAAACTTTTCTTTGTTTTCTATAGATATGTGGTATTCACTTCTATCTTTAGCATGTTTAGTTCCTTTCTGTTTCTGCCTGGCATTATCATCTTGCATGTTTTCTGTGCTTCCCTGTATGTATTTTCCTTTCCTTTACTTTACTTTCTCAAATTGTTGTGCTTACAGTTTTTGTGGAAAGAGTGCATGTGATAGACGATTTTCAAAGGTAATTAAAGGGGACTTCACACGACCAACGACTTAGGCTTACCTCTTACATTTTCTCCTGTGGTGAAAATGTACCTTATCATTTCCTGGTTAAAGCCTGGCACAAATTAGTTAGCTGGATTCTGCCTGATGAACGTGAGGACAATAGAGCCGGAATTGGGGTTCCATTCAGAAACTTCCATATGACTTGATAATGAAGTAATTGCTCTGAGACGGACTGAGGCACGGGAAGGGCATGGCATTTCTCGTACAAGATTTGCTTTAACCACACATAATGACTACTAACAGTTGTTGCAAGCTACTCATGTCTCTCACTTGGTTACATCTTTCACTTGCCCTGGCATAGACGTCAGAAATAAGGAATCTTAAGCTAAGCGCACATGGGCGACAAAATTACAAAAAAACCTGAAAACATTTGTTTTCAAATATTTTTTCACAATTTGTTGCTCGTCTGCGGGCGACAAAAACAAATGTTTTTCGAAAACATTTGTTTTTGAAACAGTTTTCGAATATTAAACATGCAATATATTTTTGACCTAGTCAACATTTTTTTCGTCAAAACGTCGCCCGTTTGCGGGTGACTGCATGAAACGTAAAACATTTTTTGCGTCAGCATCATCATTAGCCAATCACGATGACGTTCAGCGTCATGTGATACCATGTGACCGGGGGGGTGTGACTTATGGCGCAACCATGGTTACCCCTTGTTTTTGACGTGACCTGTGACGTGACCGTGTCATTTTGTTTTCCGTGTGCGGGTGATTGAAACAAACACGACAAAGACGCAAAACATTTCGAAAACAACTGAAAACAAATGTTTTCAGTTTCGCTGTCATTTTGTTGCCCGTGTGCGCTTAGCTTTAGTTTTACGTCTCATTCGAAGGACTGTTAAGAGCCAGGAATCTTAGTTCCTTGAAAGCCACGCTGGTCCATCCAGGTAGGGCCCTATTGTATGGTAGCCCTATTGCCTGGTAGCCAGCAGTGTTAACCACAAGGCTATGAGGCTCCTTCCCCAGTTTCTTAAATTTAGCCAATTTTGAGTCCTGTCATTGATCTTACAGTTGTTTTCATCAGGCTAGATATATTCATTTCTTGTTTCCAGTCAAGCCGAAGTTTGCCGATGGATACAAGCCAGAAGTTATTGACACGCCCATTGTCGGCAAGACAATTAAGCTCAGGTGTTTCGCAGAGACGGGTAAACCGGAACCAACATATCATTTCTATAAGGTAAGTTTTAGGCAGAATTAGGAGCCTTGTACGAGGTCTTCAGGGGATGTAGTATATGCACAGGAGGTAATATGGTTTGGTTTGACTTTGTGATAATAGTGTTCCACCTGGAAGGGTGAACAGAGCCCATGTCACCTGACAGCGACTTTGAGTATTTTGATCTGGCCCATACTGATGGATATCTTTGTTTACAAAATGACGTCATTCTGACGTCATTACCGTTTGCTGTGCGCACATACTCGTATCTCAACAGAGGGGATGGTGTGACATAACAATATCAACGTCCACGATCGTTGGTGGTTTCACTTGGACACGAGGAGTTTTTCTCTCCTATCTCGTGACTTGCATGATATTTTAGAATAAAACTTGGATACGATTTTGTCACAATAACAGCCGTACCTCATCGGTTGAGCATCATTATGTTATGAAGAGAAATCTCAACAGGATGAGGGTTTGTCGCAACTTTTCTTCATGAAAACCATGTTGAAGAGATACGAGAGTGCGCTTGCATGATCTTTACAAATTGGCCACGACGCCAGCAGATATCCATCTGTAGCTCCTGCCCATAGTCTCCCCATTGTTTTCCTCCAGAAAAGTGCACCAAATGATGAACTGACGACCAAGAAGGATAGTCGGTACACACTTGCGCAAAAGGCGGGACCAAACTCGAAATCGGGTGAACTCACGATCACGGATGTGAAAGCTGAAGACGATGGGGATTACATATGTCGGACGAAGAGTCAGGCGGGTCCTACGGATGTGGAGTTCAACGTGGACGTGATCGGTAAGCATACCGCCCTTTCTTGTTGCTCAGATAAGGTAAAGTTGTGCAATTATAGCTCTGGTACAATGTCATGTTGTAAGTTATAAGCCCTATTACAACTATGAGGTATGTGTGAATAGAAGTGTACTGCCGTCTGTTTCTACACTGAGAGGGTCGGGTTTCATAATTGTACCACTTTACCTTACAGATTGATTCTTCAAACACCTATACTTTTGCATCCTTAAATTTTTACCTAATTGAACTCTGGGTGACACAGGGGAATAGCGGGTCTCTTGATATACTTGTTAATCAATTTCAGAGCCACCTCAGTTGATCAAGTTTGAGGACCAAGTCTTCAAGAGTAAGGAGCAAGGCTTCTTAAGATGTGAAGTCAACGGCGATCCAAAACCAGAGCTTTCGTTCAAGAAGGCTGGTAGCAGCTCCTCCTATGTACTCGGAAAACAACCGGTAATTGTCAGTACTTTTCTAAAGAGCTCATCCTCATTGTGTTACTGTCAAGTTGAATATTTTCACTCGGAAAACAACCGGTAATTGTCAGTACTTTTCTAAAGAGCTCATCCTCATTGTGTTACTGTCAAGTTGAATATTTTCACTCGGAAAACAACCGGTAATTGTCAGTACTTTTCTAAAGAGCTCATCCTCATTGTGTTACTGTCAAGTTCAATATTTTCACTCAGAAAACAACCGATTATTGTCAGTACTATTCTTTAGAGCTCATCCTCAAGTTGAACATCATTCCCCAGAGCTTTGGAGGTAGACTTGAAATTACCGGGGCGTCTGTTCACCGCTAGCCGTCTCTGTCACCGTCCATTTGACCCTGCGGCCGCGCTAGACTCTTAAACTGGTGAAATGTTTCGATGAAACTTCAGGGGTGTGTTAAGTAGGTCAATATCTCGAATGGTTTCTTGTTGGGCATCATGGGATTCGAATTTTGGCCACTAGGGGGCCAAATCTGAAAATATAAAAAATTTGATTACGACTTTACTATTGCTTCAATCCTAACCAGTTTTTTTTCATTGGAAAGTAACTTTACTTAGGTTGCCTGGTTCACTTTATCTATTTAAATGCTTTATGATGGCCTAAAAACAGGGCCATTACACTGGGAGATAAAACGAAATTAAGGGAGAATACGACAAAATGTGTACCTCTCACATGACGTCAGTGATACTCGTGGAATCATACTTGCTTTCGTACTTTATTCAATGAGGTCAAGGTTATCGTTTGTCACTTGTCCCTCCAAGTCATCTTATCTATCCTCAACAAATTTTCAGGATGATTCTCGGATCAGCATCAAACACTCGACGACTGAAAGCGGATACGCAGTCATTGAGCTCCAGATTGCTGGTCTGACCGCTGAGGATACCAACAACTACACATGCTCGGCCAAGAATAGCGGCGGCTCACAGGAATGGGAGGGTAGCATTACTGTCCAATGTAAGTACGGTGGAACCTCCCTTTGCTTCTCTCCAACTTGAAGTATGGGTACCTTGCTGGCAGAGATACTGAGATACTGAGCAACTTGAGACAGCTCGGACCTGAAATACTCCAATAGAGTGGAATTTAAATCGTAAATGTACAGGCCAATAATTAGAGTTAATATTATGTTACCATGTGTACCACGTTAAGCAACTGAAAACGGTTGACATTTGCACTATATCGATGATAACTTTTTGAATTATCAACATTTTCCAGATAAACCTGACTTGAGCCAGACTGAGAACACATCATTCCACTGGATCGGTAACACCAAGAATGTGACATGTCTGAGCGATGGTGAGCCAGCGCCATCATTCCAGTGGCAGCATGATGGCAGTGACATCAACGACGACTCGACGTACAAGATCTTCAATGAGAAGAAGAAAAGCAACCTTCAGGTAAAGTATTTTTCAGATTGATCTGGTCAAATGTACTGGGCTGATCTCTTGACTGTTACCCACTACAAAGCTGTTTTCAGCCTGCTAAGCTCTGACTGTTACACAGTACAAAGCTGTTTTCGACACACTGGGCTCTGACTGTTACTCAGTACAAAGCTATTTTTGGCACACTAGGCTCTGACTGTTACACAGTACAAAACTGTTTTTGACTCACTAGGCTCTGACTGTTACACAGTACAAAGCTGTTTTCGACACACTGGGCTCTGACTGTTACTCAGTACAAAGCTATTTTTGGCACACTAGGCTCTGACTGTTACACAGTACAAAACTGTTTTTGACTCGCTAGGCTCTGACTGTTACACAGTACAAAGCTGTTTTCAGCCTGCTAAGCTCTAACTGTTATTCAGTACAAAGCTGTTTTCGGCACACTAGGCTCTGACTGTTACTCAGTACAAAGCTGTTTTCGGCACACTAGGCTCTGACTGTTACACAGTACAAAGCTGTTTTCGGCACACTAGGCTCTGACTTTTGCACAGTACAAAGCCGCTTTCGACTCACTAGGCTCTGACTGTTACACAGTACAAAGCTGTTTTTCGCCTCCCTAAGCCCCGCTTTGAGAGAGAACGAATTATCAAGCATTCTTTGTGAGGTTCCATAGAATAACATCCCTCTTCTGTATCCATTTCAGATTAAAATTCCAAAAGGTGAAACGAGTGCCAACATTGCCTGGATCTTTGGTAAATACACCTGTATCGCCACAAATGACATCGGCGATGACACGCATGACATCATGGTCAAAGAAGCAGTCACCCCGAAGAAGCCTGACCGAGTCACAATCATCCGCCACACGCCGACCACGATAACATTCAAAGCAGAGGGACCAAACGAACCGGGACAGATAGATTTGATCGGCTATTTTGTCGAGTTGAAGAAAGATGATGGCACAGCGGGCGACTACACAGCTAAATATGACTACGCTATCAGTAAGTTGATGATAGTGTAAAGTTGGCCTTTTCGCTGCGGAAGCCATTTTTCAGCCTACGCTCAGGGCAGGTTAAAGCAGTGGATAGTAATGCTGGGTGCTTACTTGTATTTAAATCAACAAAAAGTGTTTCCATCTATAGTATATTTGGACCAAGCTAATGTTGTGACTATATCACGTGACAGAATCAGTTTTTCACTGTCAGAGATCGGCTGCCTCTCAATTTTGAGTAACATGTTTCTAAATTGTTTCTAACAATTGTATTTTAGACAAAACGATCAAGGTTTTCAACCTGGAGTCAAACACCAAGTATCAGTTCAGGATAACGTCGTACAACGCCGTGGGATCCAGCGCCGAGGGCATCAAGATCAACCACACAACAGACAACATGCGTAAGTACATATCTTACTGATCGTGACCTGGGGCGAGACACTTTTCTGCAATTGGCATATTTATTTCAGCATTGCTGTTGTTAAGACAGATATACAAATACATGTACTGTGAAAACCAAGTTTCAGCAAATTTGTATGCACAATAACTGCACTACAGCATTGTGTATAACTGCACTTCTATTTTCCTGGACCACCAATGATTGCGAACGGCGTACCCCTTTCAGAGTAATTTTTTGTCTTTTTCAGGCGCCCCCTATCCAGTTGTAATCATTTCAAGGAACATTAGCGAACAACCTAATGTATATAAAATAAAATGGGAAAAACCAGACAACGGTGGCCAGCCGATCCAGCTATACAAGATAAGTTACAGAGTGGTAAGTAATGGATTTTGTGTCACCCTGTAGGGTGTCTAGTTCACTATGTGAATGCCATGTAATGGAAAGGTGTCTGGTTCACCATGTGAATACCAGATAATGGAAAGGTTTCTAGTTCACCATGTGAATGCCAGATAATGGAAAGGTTTCTAGTTCACCATGTGAATGCCAGATAATGGAAAGGTGTCCAGTTCACCATGTGAATGCCAGATAATGGAAAAGTGCCCAGCTCACCATGGTAATGGCAGGTGATTGAGAGGTGGCTGGATTCACCATGCAGATGCCAGGTTATGGCAAGGTGTCTAGTTCACCATGGGAATGGCAGGTGATTGAAAAGTGACTGGATTCACCTTGCAGATGCCAGGTTATGGCAAGGTGTCCAGTTTACCATGGGAATGGCAGGTAATTGAAAGGTGGCTGGATTCACCTTGCAGATGCCAGGTTATGGCAAGGTGTCTGGTTCACCATGGGAATGGCAGGTGATTGAAAGGTGGCTGGGATTCACCCTGCAGATGCCAGGTTATGGCAAGGTGTCCAGTTCACCATGGGAATGGCAGGTGATTGAAAGGTGGCTGGATTCACCTTGCAGATGCCAGGTTATGGCAAGGTGTCCAGTTCACCATGGGAGTGGCAGGTGATTGAAAGGTGCCTGGATTCACCATGCAGATGCCAGGTTATGGCAAGGTGTCTAGTTCACCATGGGAATGGCAGGTAATTGAAAGGTGGCTGGATTCACCTTGCAGATGCCAGGTTATGGCAAGGTGTCTAGTTTACCATGGGAATGGCAGGTAATTGAAAGGTGGCTGGATTCACCTTGCAGATGCCAGGTATTGGCAAGGTGTCTAGTTTACCATGGGAATGGCAGGTAATTGAAAGGTGGCTGGATTCACCATGCAGATGCCAGGTTATGGCAAGGTGTGTAGTGTACCATGGGAATGGCAGGTGATTGAAAGGTGGCTGGATTCACCTTGCAGATGCCAGGTTATGGCAAGGTGTCTAGTTCACCATGGGAATGGCAGGTAATTGAAAGATGGCTGGATTCACCTTGCAGATGCCAGGTTATGGCAAGGTGTCTAGTTCACCATGGGAATGGCAGGTAATTGAAAGATGGCTGGATTCACCATGGGAATGGCAGGTAATTGAAAGGTGGCTGGATTCACCTTGCAGATGCCAGGTTATGGCAAGGTGTCTAGTTCACCATGAGAATGGCAGGTAATCAAAAGGTGCCTGGATTCACCATGCAGATGCCAGGTTATGATACAAACTGCAGCTCACATTTGCATGAGACCAAGGGTAGCTACTGTCACAACCTACCCTGAAAGCTCTCGGTAAGCTCTCGGGAAGCAAAGTGGAAAGTATGATGACAGCCCATATATAACCACCATAGGCCTGAAGACTGCACCTGAGGAATCGTCGAGTCAAAATTCTGATGGAATAAGAAAAAGTTTTTTGACAACCCTGAAAAAATGTAGAGACATCTGTCTTCGACCGGATTGTCTTAACAATGGTAGGTAAGTGCATTGCCTAAGGACGCTCTTTATCTTTCAGGTCGAAGTGGATCCAAATGACGAATCTAAAATAATCAGTGGCGAAGGGTGGATGGAGATCAAAGCAAAAATTAATCCGAACAAAAAAAGTTACAATCTAAGACATCTGCGGGCGAATAATTACTATGAGGTGAAAATAACGGCAAAAAATGACCTGGGAGTGTCGGAACCAAAGGCCTATCTATTCAAGACCGTTCAAGGTAGGTTGAAGTTCTTTTTATTCGTACATTATGATGATAGGGAACATTGACTGGATTTTCTGAGCCCCCTATATGTGGGTCCTTGAACTGTTTTTAACCTGTCGTTAACTAAATTATAATGATTACAAAGTGGTGAATTTCTGGAAGAGAAAGAAAAATGCCTGGCCGTCTGAAATGATTTCCATTTGAGAACTCGGTGTGATTAGAATTTAAAGAAGTCCTGTCGAAACTAGAACATTAGTTTCATCGAGAGGGGATCTAAAAACGTCTAAATTTCAAAATATTCAAAATGCTTGGCCGCTATTTGTTTCCAATCATACTGACACTCAGAAACATGACAAATCTTTTTCCAAGGAATTTTGAATAAAGTTTTTGAAATTTTGTGTTTTTTGGACTTTTCGTTCTCCTTGTAGGTTTAGATTTCTGTAGATTTTTTACGTGGCATTTTGTCTGTCCGCAATGTTGTGTACAGCATGGAGTCTTTAACCTATGTTACCATAGCAATGTTCAAGAAGTAGTCATTTTGGCAGCCATTTTGAAATCGGGGCAAAGCTGTCCGATCACAGACCCTTGACAATTTTTGAATATCTTCTCATCAGTGGTGATTTGCAGTTGACTGTCCATAGCTCCAACGATTTAATGCACCAGATATTAAGATATTTTGAGCCTAGAGCAGCTAGGACCACCTTTGACGATGGCTTGATGGCCACATGAAAATATGATGACATTTTGAAAATATATGCGGATTTTTATTCTTTTTCGTTTCAAGAAGCTGAAATTGAGTATGAGACTCTAACAGTGACTATGAAAAATCCCGAATCTGAACAAGGTAAACATAAAAAAATCGGTAACAGATGAAAAAAATATAAATTTCTCAAATTACCCGCGTAATTTGAACTATCAAAATGGAACAAAATTTGTGTTTTGTGTGGTTCTTTTAAGGAGATTCTATCCCCAGTACTGTTGTTTGTATTCTTAGACTACGCATGTTGGTTGGATGTTGCGTTCCTTTTGAAACTGTAAACATGTGTTTGTTTTCAGTGTTGTTGGTTTTGTGTGATGTTTTTTCCAATCGTGTCATTGTCATCTGATAGATCTACCATGAACTAAATTAATGTATATTTTTTGCCAAGGTATTTTATATCCAGACATAGGATATTAAATGCAACTTTTAAAATATGTTCCCAAAAGTAATGTGGGTGATAAGATGTTCTTTACCTGATTCGTAATTGCCAAAGTATGTAAGGAAGCCAAATTCAGGCCTATGGCAGCCTTGATTAAATTCAATATTTAAGAATTTTCTCCAGTTTAACCTTTTTTGTCCATCCGAACTCAAAGTTGAAAGTTGACACTTTCTTCATATGGGACCTTGAATAAGGATCTGCCTATACCTACAAATATATGTGGTGTGTCCTTTAGGTGTTTTCTGTTCCATCATGTCCATGTTGCACAGACTATCCTGCAGATATCGATGGCCTTGTGATCAAGGCATCTGCCTCCTGAAGGGAACATAGAAGGTTTGAGGTGTGTGGGTAGCTCGTCCGGATGGGCATCCACTGACTGGTTATTAGATATAGGGTGTGAAGCGTCTTCATTCAGGTACCTGGCAAATGAGATATGAGTTTTCCCGGCAGTTTTTTGCGATGGGGACAATTGCTCCCTCAAATTCTCCCCCCACAGGGCCAACAGCATCCCCTAGGACCACAAAGGTAAATATGGCCCATGTTAAGAAGTAAAGAGAGTAATAAGAAGCCGACAGTGGCTTGCCTTATAATAAGGGGTGGGACTGAAAAAGCTGTCTTGACTTTCACGTGAAACAGTGTTACCAGTTGGCTTGGCTTAAAGGGACAATATAGGCAGCCGCTAGGCAGGCAAGATATAGTTACACGAAGTCCCCAATAGGGGTCTCTCACATCTCACAATATGTCGAAATGATTTATGCTTGTATGAGGAATATATTTAGTGCTGAATCTGACATGACCCAGTGCCCAACTATTAATTACTTGAAGATGGCCAAATAAGCCCCTCTGCTCCTGCCTATAGTCCATAATTGAACCATAGGCGTAGGGTCTATGTCGAGATACCAAAACTCTCGAGTGTGGAGCTCAAAATCTTGAACAGTATGCAAAGAGTTTTGACAGAATTTTACTGACACCCGCTAGGGTTTTGGGTATTTCAACCCAAAGGTTATTTTAAAATGTCAAGTCTAAAATGCTCTCAGAATGAGACTAATGGATTTACGCTTAGAAATGATATTTGGGGAACATAATAATTGGAGACACCGAGGTATTTTAGAGTGGAGGGGCCGGCGACCTAGCAGTTGCAGGTCTACTTGGCCAGTAACTGCCCAGGGACTTTTAATTTCCTGCTGTTGACTTGAGGAATACCACGCATTTGTTCTTTTAGAAACTTGTAAACTATCACACCACATTTAATACATCATACAAAACCACAATTTGAACTATCACACCACATTCACATCATAGCAACATCTTATCAAGTGAAATATTCTGTTGGGTAGGGTTTTTCCAACCAGTCTTTTGGCCCGAAGAAGAATTCATTCAGTTGTTGTTGGGACACTTCTGAAAAAAAGGTCTTCTGCATCCAACTACCAAAGGATTGTTCAGGGTTTTGATTAATAGTGTTGCAAGTTTTAATGTTAATCTTCAAAGTTAACTCCTTTTGCAAAAGATTAAAAAGCATTAACTTTACAACTAGCAACAGGCTTGATTTTTCTCAGAGCATGATGATCAAGGGTTAAAAAGCACTTTTAGGATTGGTTTACGTAGAATTCACGTTATCACGTGTGATACTTTACTTTTACAAACAAAGAAGTCATTTCCAACCAGCTGGCGACGTAAGATTCACAATGTCACTTTTCAGCCTCATGCAATTTCAAGCATAAGTCAATAAAAAAACATGTTTGTGACAAGTGACATGTGACAATTGACAACGTGAATTATATGTAAACCTTGACCAGGTATTTCTATGTAAACCTGCACCAAATATCCTGGGAGCACTTTATACTAACGTGTCTTGTTTTGCAGGCTCGGTCAGTACACCACCTATTTTGGGCATGAAATGCACTGCACTTCTAAAACATTAATCTATAAAAGGGGACCATTATCAACAATTTAACAATTGAAAGCAGTGCAAAATTAGTGGAAAGGATCATTGGTGGTGAAAAAAGCACTATCCCTTTATTGCAAAAGTTGCATAAATTCAAGAATTGCAGTTTGTAGCTTTGCACATTTGCCCAATTTCCAACAAGCACACTATAAGATTATTCGAAATACTCTTTTTGACAAACGTTTATAAATAGATACTATTGGACTTTGGTAGAAAGTGCTACTCCGAAAGTGGGGAAATTTGGCTGAAAATTTGTGAAATTACGTCAAATTCTAGCAGAAATACGTACTATTTCGCCACTTTTGTCGCTAGCAGGGTTGGGTTGAGCTGGTTCAGGATGGCCTAAACCTAATAAGATCGTTGCAACAGAACTGAGATGGACTAAGGCTAATTGTGGATTACATGGAAGACCATTGAGCTATGGACTTTACTCTCTGAATGTTCTCAGGCATCTGGGAGAGTTCAAAGAACAAAACTTATATCCACTCATTCGTTGCAACAAATATTTTAATGTTCGGTATATTATGTTAACTTTGATTTTCAGTATTTGGGATCATTTTGGGTCCGCAATCTCAGACATTGTCAGATGCAAAAGTCTTGAATTAAAAAACAACAACACGTATTTGTTAACTTCCTGTCTTATTTTCAGTAACGTTTCCATAGGTTAATTCAGTTATTGATTAATTACTGTAGAGTTAATTACTACTTAATTGATTGATTGCTAATTAATCTGCATGGTTATTTGTCTCGTAATGCACCAAACATTTTCTTCTGTTCTCTCATCTACCTCATGTTTAAATGTTTTCGGCCATGTTTGTTATTTCAGCTGCATATATGCCTCTCCCAAATAAGGCAACACCGCCCCCTATACTTGAAACAAAACCAACAACTCCGAACAGTAGGTTCAATTATCGATTAAAATGCACTCAAAGACTTGAAGGTCTGTGTTTGGTGAAAGGGAATAAGATATTTCAAACATTTGTTGATTTCAATTCGTTGATAATGATAAGTTGTTCTTCATTCATGGTCATGATATGATAATCAGCTGATTATGGAAATATATCAGACACATTTAATTATAGTTCAGACTTATCCAAATGCCCAAAGGGCAAATTTGGTTGCATAAGTTCCAGTTCTCTGAGAGCTATATCGGCACTGAAAAGAAATATTTAGTTTCTGAGTATTCAATTAGACCTAGTGCTTCACTAGAACCAGTGGAAAAAGTCAAGGTTGATTCCAAGATCATTGGTTTGACCTTGAACCAGCAGCAAAGGTCATGGTCGGTATTGAACTGTTTCTTGACCAAACTTGATTGCGTAGCTGAAATTGATACTGCTACACAAGTTCTACACAAAATAGTTTGAGCGTAAACTTTGTCACAAACATTTAAAAAAAGTTCTTTTGCCCTTTCTCCTTCACTGACCTTCCTGTCCATAAAAATTCAAGAGAATATTTTGTGGTGTTTTTCGAAGCTTTTGGCTTGCTGATTTGCTAGGCGAGCCTAAAATTGCAATTTATGTTAGTTGACCAGACCAGGTTTAAGATGCATGCGCATGGTACACGACATTTGACAGATTTTTAACAATTAACATATCTTTGCAAGAAAAAACAGATCACAGATTATTTAGTTGAATCCTAGTTTGGCTCTGCATTCTACTGAGGTTTTGGATATAAGTGCGGTACGATATCAGTTAGATGTTGGTCCCGTATCATATTGATATAGGCCTATCATTCCAGCTAGATATCAGAGCATTTTGACTTTCCCTTGGTACTGGTGGGGATTTGAGACCGACAAGTGAAATTTCAATGTAGCTGAGAGATTTTGAGACAATAGGACTTTTAATGTCCTTTGAGGCATGTTGTGACATGTGTAGTCAGAAGTTTAAACAATAATAGTGAAGAAAGAAATTCTTGCAAGGTTGTTTAATTGGAGGCCTCTTCACCATGCCCCCTTTAGGTAAGGACAGGAACCTTCTAAGTGCCACCTATTGGTAAAAGGGTGAAGGGGCAGAGTTATAACTGTCATAAAATTTCACGCTTTTTCGCCCGCTCCGAAACTGCCTGTGTGGTCTGATAACAAACCTAGAAAAACCTCTCGATGCTTTTTTGTTCAGCCTCGCTTTTAAATGTCCTCTTTAGTGTTCACACTGTAAATAAGTTTTCCCTATTTGTCCATTTCCCTAGTTGTACAGAGATAAGGTTACTAGGCAGTAGTGTTGCCTTGGTTACCAGACATGTTTATTTGTCCTCCCAGCTTTAAGTTAGGTGTTTTCCTTGAATTATTGTATTTTTTTACAATATTGAAATGAAAACTGTTGAAATGATAAATAGTTTTTTCTATAACAAGAACAAATAGTTGATGGTAACTATAGTTCATTTTGTGAGTTCGTTCCCATAGCAACTGTCGATTTGAATGTTTCATTTTCTTTTAGTGTACATGATACTGACCCTGTTGATGGCTTGTGTCTTTTTTATGTGGAAATTCAAATTTTTGATGCTAGGATAAAAGTGTTACCTATCACCAGCCAGCTTGTTCTTTTAGAGAAAATCATATGCTGCAATGTAATGGTAGCCATTGCAAATGAGAGAAATATATTTTTTTTCAGCCAGTTGGATTCAGTATTTAGACTCTGTGGATCTTTGCTACATCATTCCGTTTTGAAGAGTTGATAATAATCTATAAGAAATCTCAATTTTGAGCTGTTGAAAAGTTCCTTGTGACCTAATTTTAAGTTATGATGTTAGCGCCACCTAGCTATTCGGCTATTTGTCCCCGACAGCTGCCCCGCTTTGACTGCAACCTGCTAAATTATCAAGGTACGCATAGATTTTAAATCTTCACCTTGATTTGCTGATTTCACCTGTGCAGTGCTGTTTACCTTAATACCTGCAATGTTCTGATAATCATGGTCATTTTAGCATGAAGTGGACTTTTTGCACCTTGGCCTGTACTTGATTAACACTAATATAAATGCATGAGCAATTGCAAAGAATTAATTTCTGGCAAAACAGACTGGTTGCTAAGCAGTTGCAGAGGTTACTTGGCAACACATTACCATAGCAACCAGAATAAAACCCAGTATAAATGCATAAGCAGCTACAAGTGGTTGCTAATTGTCATGACATGATACTTCCCAATATTTTACCATAGCACCAACAAAACAACTGATAGAAATACTTAAACAACTCCAACTAGTTGCTTACCTGTTGCAATGTTAGGTTACTTAGCAACACGTTGCCACAGCAACCAGAAAGAGAAACTGGTGTGAATGCATAAACCTAAACTTCAACAGTTTTTTAATAGCAGGTTTCTCAGTCACACATTTCTACATAGCAACTAAAAAATAACTGATGCAGAAGGAAATTAAAACTCCATTGACGTTACTTGGCTACATTGCCGTTGGGTATATTTGGTTTCTTAGCAACACACCATAGCAACCAATTGATTAAAACAACTTCAAAGGTAACTCATGATCAGTGTCTACTTCACAAATCCGTCTGAAAAATGGTACACGTTTATTGGGCTGGAATTTCCTCTGGGTTGCCATGTCATTGCAGTCTTGTCGCTTTCAAAAAAATTACCTTTAGTGATAATGAAACTTGCATTGGGCTTCAATACAGGCATGTTGCATGTCATCCTTGGTGGTCGGGTATTCCTCAATCTACACATTCATATACATATACTCTAGTTTCACTGATCTAAGATCACTTCTGGATATTCAGTTCAAGTTAAATTGTAGATATCATGCACATTGTCTTTCAATGCCATTTGAACCTATCAAATTTGGATGGAAATGTGTTGGTGACACCAACTTGTCTAATTGTTATTACATTATGTTCCGGCTTCACCCTTGTTTAGATTTTCTAGGAAGAAATCAACCTGTCTTAGATCACTGAAACTAGACTATTTGATACCAAAAAACACAAAAGAGCTCCTTTGACATAACTGACATACAACTCAATGTAAATAAGATTGTTTGAGCAAAAAGCTGTTATCAGTAGAAATCCTTCTATGTGGACTAGGCATACACACTGTACATTAATGTGGGGTTTACATGTAAATGTAAAAAAACACTCTGACAACATCGCTAACTACCCTACGCTTACCCAGCTTCTAAAGCAAACTGTGGTTTTATATGTCTGAATTTTAATACCCTATGATGGATTATCTTTTCACCAGACTAATATCATTTTATCAATTGATAACTTTTATAAATCAATGATTCTCTTTCTGAATAAATCAAATATAATTCAAATCCATTGCTAACAATTCTTTTTCAGTTAAGTATGCGTGCATGCTAAATTCTCTTTCCCTGTGTAGCAGTATTTCATCTGATTTTATGTTCATTTCTGAAGTATTTCTCTTGATAATATACCCGTGCATGTGAACAACTACATGACAATAAAGGATGGGTCATAATACTAGATTTACTTGTCAATGAGGTAAAATACCAAAATGGGAACCAAAACCTCTTTGATAAATTTTGGTTCCTTCAAATATAGTGAAGTTATTCATGATAGAGGGGGAGAAATACTGCCAATATTGCATGTTGCTTATTTTAATAGTTAAAGTTAAGTTGTAAGGTTCAGTTTGTTGGTGTGGCTCTGTCTATGTCCAATGTCTAAGCACTTTGTGAACACAAACACAATAGAACAATCTGAATACTATTCGTCCAACTTATATTGCAATAAATGAGGGGGGGGGGTCTTATTGGGATGCAAAATGACTGGACTCAATGAGATATTACCTGAATTTCATCCATTGACAAAGCAATTCCAACGAAGTGAATTTTCCTGCTGTTTTGTATTAATTTGCTTTCTTTTTTGCATGGGTTTTTGGGCATGTTAGGAGAGAAACTGTGTCTGCCTCAACATTGATGCGATATATATCATTATTTGAATAAATACTAGAGTGATTGGCTGATTGGTTGATTGAATTTAAAACAAATTCTGAAAGGCCTTGGCCACAGGATATCAATGTTAAAATGGAAAATATGTGAAGCCTGGTTGCAGCAATCCTTGATTCCCAACCAAGGACTGTAAGTTTTAGTTTGATATATATTCACTTTGAGCCATTTTAGAATTGAAATTATTACCTTGCTTTGGGTTCTTGTTTGTCGAAACAAGACCATGCTGGTAGACCTCACATTTCATCTGAACCCTTTGACTGGGGCCTTGAATTTTCATCTACATCTACAATTTTCATCTTTTAGGTCCACCCAAGTGGTCTTGATTAGACAACTGAGGATGCCAGCATGGTATTAGAAAAAGGCTTTGAACTTGGCTGTCCATATGCATTTCTAGTTGGCTTGTTTCGTGGTTTTGACCCATTTTCTCAGAATGGGGAAAAAAGAACTTGGCTTCTTTTTTGGACTAGTATCCTCAATAACAATTGAATAATTGGATATTACTTGAATCCTTGAATCAATCAATCAATCAGTCAATCAAATGCAAAAATCAAGTGGCTAATTGGTAACAGTCAATCAAAAAAGGACAGAATTGAAAATCTAATGGATGTTTGTATTTGGATTTTTTTGGCATGTGTGTGAAAAATCCCTGCGTGTTGTGCTAAAATACTTCTCAGAACTTACTTTCCAGCCACATACAAACATGCTGCAGTGTATTTGGAATATCTCGTGTTGAAATTTCTTTAACAATTTCATTTTTTAATGTCGATTTACACATTTTTTACCGGCAGGTACATTTTTGCACTCTACAGTTTGGGACCAATTCAATTCTTCACAGATTTTGTAAACCTGGAGGCTTGTGGAAAAAAGTACTCACACCCGTTCACGCTAATTTGTACGAAGCTGTGATCAGTCGGCCTTATAGCATGGTGAAATTCTTGGTATTGTCAGTGACTGCTTCAGTGCGTTCCTGAGTGTTGTTAAAATTTAGTCCTGTCCAGTTTAGACTTTTTCGAAATTTGAAAAAATATGAATTGTTCTTTTGTTTCAGTGAAATGAAAATTTTGCTATTACTGCTGGCACAAGTTTGCGATAAAGAAAAATTTCAGAAATAGTTTTAATCTGGTGATTATTTGTTAGTAATTAAAAAAATGGATGCATACATGTAGAATAAGTGTCAGTCCTGAAATAATTTTGTAAAATAAATTTGCGACTTTTCATATGATCTTTAGTGTATAACTCCAGGTTTACATTTAAATGAATGTCTGCAAAGAATTTAGGATTCATAATTTCTAAAAAAGTTTTCAAAATTACCTATATTTAAATAGAAAACTATCATGAAGAATATAGGGAATTTTAACAAACTTTCTAGAAATTGACATGTAATACCAATCTCTATCTATCCTCATTTCTGAGAGCAGACACATTTTTTCTCATTAGACCAACAGCCCATGAATTTTCACTTTTCTGTAGACCTACTACCCATGATTTCTCGTCTGTCATTGTCTCAAAACGCCTTTTGTTCTGTTTCAGCAGCTGACGGTGGAACTTGGCCAATTAAATCGAGTGGTATAAAATCGTTGGCATCCCCCGCCCTCGTCGCAATTATGCTAATTATCTCGAAACTACAGCTCTAATTGGACACTCTCGGAGACTGGGGAAATTCTTGGAAAATACTCACGATCGAAGATGGTGGTGCTTGAAAAACGAACAATTGACTCTGAATTATCAGCAAAGAACATTTCAAAGATTTTCGAAATGTTGAAAACTTTTGAAAGTGTAAATGTTCAATTTGTTAAATATAATTTATGTAAATGGGTAGTCATCTTTGACCTCTAATTAAGTCAGTTTGTGAGGAACTTTATTTTTTAACCAAACAGGTGCCCAGTAGCATTTAATGCGATACTGGTGCCTGTTAGTTGCTGGCCTGACGTCAATCTATCAACATCTTATCCAAGATATTCACCAGTCGAAAAAATTGCATAAAAGATTGCAATTTTGATTGGTGAATCTCTATCACCATGGTTACAATAAGCAGTTCCCATGACAACCAATGTAGGTTCCCATAGCAACTATTAAAGGTTACCATGGCAACCAATAAGATAAAACCATGTCAATCCTCCGTCACCCATAACCAGCTTGTCTGTTGTCCAGCTCCTTTATGTCTGTTGTGTTTGTTTATTTTTTGCACTTTTTCATTAATTTTCTATTAATTTTCTATTAATTTACACTGTTTTACATGTTTTTATTTGCCATCATAACAACCTTTAATCTTTTGGGGTAGCATGCACCCCCTGTGGAAATAATTTGTATATTAATTCTAAAATTCCGTCACTTTTTGAAGATTTTTTAGGTCTAATTAACATCAATAAAGACACTAGTAAACTAAAATTTAAAAAAGGTAATTTTTTTGGTGTCACGATGAGTAGAAGACGAAGGTGAACAGTTCCACTAGCAAGGGTATTCATTTTAAGAACAGAATTGAAATGAAGTAGGGTATTTGGTGCAACATATTAAAACCACAGTTAGAACAACACACCAATATGTTTACCAGATTTTGTAGATCAATTTGCCAGTATTTGTTATGAATGATACTGCTGATATCAGAAGTAAATCACATACCTTTATTTTTGCACACAAAGGTGGAAAAACAAAGTTGTAACATGGAATGGAATTTTTACTCCAGGACTGAGATTTTGGCATGCTAGTTTTCCATACACCACAGTAAGGAAAGACTTTCTAAGAATAGAAATGTTCACTTCAAAAATATTCAGTTGATGATAGGATCAAACAACATGCCCAGCAAATTCATCCAAATTCATATTGTGTAATTTCAATTGTTCCCTTAAGTTTATAGTCAACTTTCATTCCATAAATGTGGTTGTTAGATATGCCTCCAGTAGGTGTCTCCACTACTTTTGTGATGTTTTTATCGAACAGGGAATAAAGTTGGTTATGGGTGATCCATTAAATAGGTCACAAAAGCTGACGATAGGACATATTCTGTCCCAAGCCACACCCCATCCCCCCAACCACAGCTGCAGTCAGAGTGTGCACCCCCTTAACCAGCCCCACCCCGCCCAGCCTCACCCAAATATATCAGCAATTAGCTATCTTGACTTTTACAGGCCAATGTGACTACCTAGATATTTCACTGTGTTACCTTTTGATAATTTGTGAATCAAACCTGTAAGAATACTCCGCCAGTTGATATGGAAAATTTTAATAGGCCACAGAACTAGCGACAGGGCTTCTCTTAAATAGCGTTCTTTGGTACCTGCAGCATCTGTGGTGGGGTGTTTTGTGGAAATCACGGAAGTTATCCGATGCCATTAGCGTGTTGTATAACTAGCCCCGCACCTGAAAGAGTTGGTGCCAGAGTGTTATCTTACCATGTGACGTCACAACTAGCGCTTGTGGTGCTGAGCTGTTGTAACCAAGACAGTGAATTCGTCCTGTATGTTCTCGTTTTTTGCAAAAAGATGGCAGACTGTGCAGACCGACCAGATTTTCTATGAGAGAAAGTTGGTTCTTCTTTGTTTGAAGTTAGCTATTCGCTGAAATATGCTGAAATGGAAGAAATGGAACATGCAAGTGACAAGTGTGGATGAACTGGTTTGAGTACAATCAGTTATCGGACACGTTATGTAAGGTAGTGTTATATAATTTTGTGTGAGCCATTGAGGGCTGGCTCTATTAGGCAGAATTGAAAATAGTGCCAGGGTCAGTTGTTTTTGGTTTTAAGTTTCGAAAGCATTCTGTTCAAATAATCATATATATGTGTTCGTTTTATACAATTTTATTGTACGATTTTGTTTCGTTTGTGTTTTCCGATATTGGCGCTTAGGATAAGAGCCCACCTCATCAATTGCCAAATGCCTCTTGTGACCATGACCGTGACCATGACCTTTAGTCAGATGACTAAATAATCATTAATATGAATAATTTCTGAAAAAGGCATCCATTTGCTTAAAAAACATAAAAGTATTGTAGATTTTAAACTTTGCACCAAGTGGATTCTTCTCGGACATTTATCATTGATTTGATGTCATCTTTAGCATTTAGCAAAACAAGCAATTTCACCAAACTGCATTTATTATCTCATTAAAGACTGCCAAAGTGGTCTTACTACCCTTAACTTATGAAATGGCTGTTCCCTGTAAGTGATTTAGTTGAGTCCATTCCAGTTTAGAGAGTAGATTTAAATGTTTTTTTTATGAGATGAGAAGGTTTGGCCATGAACTAAATGCTGTGTTGAGTAAGTCTGATGTTAGGAGGGCGGCAGATCAAGAAAGAATTTGGAGTTTCATTTCTATAAATGCAGATAGGTACCCTCTTGCTATGTGAGGGGACAAAAAGTGCCACCAAAAAGTTAAAAAGGTGTCAAAACCTATATTGACATGACTATTCATTGGAATGGTCTCGATGAATACTTTCTGGTGGTTCAGTTGCTGCCGTGATTGATTTTTGGACAAAATGTACCTTTCTTAAAATTTGTAGCCCTGCTAGATTAGGACAAGGGATGCAGTTTATACCTCAGGATTCATGGTTCTTGCCGGTGGTCATGTTTATTTTCAAGTTAAACCATTACTATGGTTACGGTTACCATGACAATGACTACCCATTGCCAAGGTTGGTTACAAACCTGGCACCAGTTGGATTGAGATTGATGATTGGGAGATCTGTGTAGAGGGTTCTTTATGAACCAGTTTGAAACTTTTAGAATAATCTGTTGCAAAAGGCTCATGGGAGGTTTATGCAAATGAGATTAATGACCTCGTCATCTTATAAACCTCATCTCCAGGTGTATTTTATTATTGTAATGGCTTCAGTCATTGGTCTTTGGGAACAAGTTCAGGGAGTCCCCACATGTTTGGAAATCATGGAAGTCTTGTCACCAAGATGAAATGTTCCTGGGGAGAGGTAGCAATTGTGATCTTAAGAGGGTTAGCCATCCAGAACATCATTCTTTATCAGATGTCGGTATATCTTGTTTATGGTGTATAATACTTGGTTAACATAGAGTTGGTGTTGTCACTTGAAACGTTCACTTTAAGAATGAACAAGTCAGTTACAAAGAGCGGATGATATTGGATTCACAAAGTCAATTTTCACCCTGATGGTGTTCCATGTCATGTTTTTAAACCCGTGTCAGTTTATAAATATACACGTGACTTGTGCCGAGTGACAAGTGACAGCATGAACTCTAGTTAACATAGCCTAAGGTGCCAACATCGATTCATGTTGTAACGGGATCGAAACGATCAGGTTTTATTGGGACACCCTGTGTAGCCGGTGTACATTAGACTAATAAAAGTGTCATTTCTGTCTAAACTTAAGATTCATTTGCGGGATTACAGAAGCAAAAACTGTCGTTGATACTTTTTCTGTGGATACTGTGGAGCATTTTGATGCCCTGTTGTCTCTTAATGTATGATAATAATATATTCGAATATTCGGCAATTTAACGCATAGCTGAGTGTTAATATCTTTTCTGTCTTGAATTGCCCACGGGTATAGAGCGTGGCTGAGCTTATTTTAGCACAGGGAACTTCAGATGTAGAGGAACATAGGAGAAGTAGTTGTAATTTAGGCCTCCAATGTGGAAACAAGGAAAACTTCATAATGTAGGAGGAAACCAGAGTGTTGGAATCATTGTAATTGCATTTGCTTTAGGCTTTTGTGCTTATAGCAGTTTGAGTGTGTGTCAATTATTGCCGGAGTGTTTAAACAATGCAAAACTGAACAAATTAGTGCATCGTCGAAGATTAAAGTTATTTCATCACCACCTCCGTCAAAATCACGTAATGCTCCAAGTGTTGACAATGATGACGGTGATGACATCAAGAATACCATGATCTTTAATCATCCTCATAAGTATGATATTGTTCAGCTTGACAATCTTTTTAGAAATTAAAGGATACTATTTGGCCAGTAGTCTTTCTAAATAGATTATGACATTGGCCCTCTACTATTCCTTGTGGAACATCCATTTGCAGTGAGATTACAAAATAAAGGCAGCCAATTATGGTTACTATTTCCTCTACAACTGATGGTTCTCTGTGATTAACTGTCCAAAGCTTGATCAAGCCGTGTTAAATGTGGATACAAATCTCGTGTGCATAGCTATATTGTACTTAAATCTCACTAAAAGCTGTTGTCAACAATTAGTCTTCAGTGCCTTGGAAAACAAAGCTATTTTATTGGCTAACATCATAAACAAAATATAAAAATTTATCCCTCGCGCATTCAAAGTGGCCATGTGGTCAATGCGCGGACCCTGAAAGTGTTTCGTAAAGAGCCATATTTTCAGAAGCTGCTAAAAGGGATGGACATTCTCTGCTTTCCTGAGATGGACCATCGTTCTACGCTATCCTTAATTTGGCCAGCATTCTCTGCAATCCTGAGGTGGGCCGGCAACTTGTGGAGTGGAATCGCTTAATCGCTTTTGAGTAAGCCATGCAATTTCAAAACGTTTTTGGTAAAAGCTTGGTTGGAATGGCCACTTTGTCCCAAAAGGTGTTAGCTATGACTCAGATTTGTGAAAGATTGTTTGAGTCGCGCTCACATTTTAAACATTTCAGGGTATCAAAGGTAAAGGTGAGTTAAAGAAAATTCTACAATGCCACTAATCTGTTAGAGGTCTCTACTGAAGGAATGTATATATTTAAAATCCTTGGACACATGGTTAAGTAGACAAAAAGAATAATCAAATTAAACGAAATTTGAAAAATTAAAATTTTTTTGTCTGATAAAAACTTTTTAACGTTTGGATGAATTTGATTTTTGAGACTTTAAGATAGCTTCCTCGTGCAAGGCACTCTACACTAAAAATTACCTCTATACTATAAATAGCATACACATCAAAATAATCTTGCTTGCTACTATTTGTTACTTGTACAGATGTTGAACATTTAAATATGCCGCTGAATTTGTTATGCCCTTCGATGTCGTGACCAGGCACCTTAAAGTGGCTCTGGCCTGGTGTGAGCTTATCTGTATAGTCGATTGAAGCTGCTGTGTAGGGCAGATGTCTGACTATGGATCTGAACCTTCCAATAGGGAGAGGAGGCATCGGTTAACACTTTGAAGGCTGGACCAAAACAAGGCAAAGAAAAAAAGGAAGGCTCAAACTTGTTGGTGGTTAAAAGAACGGCTCTAACTTCTTAGCAGTTGACCTTTAGTTTATCTTCATTTCTCAGATTAAAATGTTTGCAATTTCATTAGTTACCGATGAAACGTGGGCTAACTAGGATAATTATTCACATAATTATTGTAAATAATGATTACCATAAGTGTTATTCAAAAATTTTAAAACATTTAAGACATGACATCAACAGTTTGTCCATTATACTGGTCATTAAGCACAGTGACATAATGATAATCCTCTGCAGAAACAAGTGGAAAAACTTTTTTTAAACTTTTTTTCTTCTTTCACAGCAGTTTCACGCCCTCCCCAAAGCCCCTCTTTTAAAAACAAATCTGAAACCCCAAACCATAAAATAAGCAGTCAACCGAAAGCTGAGAGCCTAATGAAGATATACAGTTGATCATATCATTCCTAGATGGCAACAATTAAAAAATAACAATAAAGATTCTTAGTTAAGATCGACTTACAGGTGATTCAAGATTTGTTTTGCAAGCAATTACTAGGTAAAAATTACGCCAGGCCAGTGTTCCCTTCAATTGATATTATTGTTATATCTTTATTTTTAAAATATTTTTCATTGAACATTCAGGGGCAAGTGTTAGGTCCTTACATCATTAATAATCAATCAGACTCATATATAAATAACTTGTAAAATATGATAAATCAAACTAACCCATTTTTATCTTGGACTGCGGAGATCTTGATTGTGAGAAATTTAACATAACTGGCGGGGCAGCTGTAGGGGTCATCTCAAAATTGCTGAATGCCATAAAAAAACATTTGTGCGTCCCTCGTAACCCATCTTAATGAGGAGAAAAAAAGATAAAAGGCATCAACACTTCATCTCAATGATGCCAGAAGTTTGAAAAGGATGACATTTTGGCAGGCAAGTGATTTTATGGTGATCCCTAGATTCAATGATTCTTCAAATGATCACCATTATTTGGTCCATTTGTCCTTTTTGCCTGTGAAAGAAATTAAGATTTCCGTCAGTTCTTGTTGGGTTAAATTTATATTGCACCCAGTGGTGTTGTAACATCGTAAATTTTATATTGCCATCTGTTTCTTCAATCATAATTCATATCTGTATAGTTGCAAATTTGAAAGCTTAATGACATGTAAAGCTATGATATTATGGTGATAACTTATTGGTAGAAGGACAGGGTCAACAACATAAACAAATTACCATTCATGAAAAAAAACCCCAGAATTGTCTCAATAAGAAAAAAAAAATTCTATTCAATGCAGTTTTCGTGCATTCCTTCCAATTTTGACAATATTTTTTATCTCATCCTTGAGATGAGGATAAAATGTTAAAAGAAGATTTTGTGCTTCCCTCACTGTTGTTGGTGGAAATGCTATTGTGTCATTAAAACTTTTTTCTTCGCAAATTTCCAATGTCATGGAAATACGAGAATTATCTAATTCGATATATATCCAGATATGTGCTTGGAAACTGCATTCAAAATTTGTCTCCGGTGTTTTTTTTGTGTCAGATTGTTTTTACAAGCAGTTGATGTGCTATCGCAGAGTGATGTAAGACATTCTTACACTAAGATATTGAAGCAGCACCATTTCGATTAAAAAAAAAAATCAAACGTGTACTAAAAATGACCACTTTGTGGTATGGTGCAACCACATTCTTGAGAAAGTTGCTTCAGTGAAGTTGCATTAAGATGAGACGACAAGCAAATAAAAAACATAGGTGGACCAGTTAGTGCTGTCATCTATCCATATGTATCTGAGCTAGTCAATTTGTCGACCGAATAAGTTGTTTAAGTAAGTTGATGGTTAAAGGTTAACATCCAAAACAACAATATCTTCGTTAGATCTTCACATCTTATCATTGCATTCATGATAATTGATTCAGGATTAAATGATGGTCATATTCAATGTTAATGTATGCGATTATGGTAATGACTCAATGTTGATTCCCTCAGTGTATAGAAATATTAATATCATGTGGGAATTTGAATTTTTCAAATTACTGTTTGATGGAGTGGGCATATCTACCAAGCCTATTTTGCAAAGTGGCTATTTTTTTTATTTTGGTGCCTATTTTGTGACCCCTAATTTCACCAGAGGTTTAAGATTGATACTCTAGTCACCATATGAACACAAAGTTAAATATGAATAACACAATGAGATACAGTATATTCTAAAATATAATCGTTTTTCTGGTAGTACTTCTCATTATGGCTAGATTTAACCTGGATTGGGACAATTTCCATACAGATCATGAGAATTGATCTCTTAAGATAGAAATGAGCCTAATGCAGTACCAGAGGAAACAATCTGTTGTGCATCGGCCCTGAAACTGACAACTTACAATATAGGCATAACATTACAGGCACAGAAAAAAATAGACAACTTCAAAAATAGGCCCGGTACCGGGGTATGGGGTTCAACGTTGCTGAAGCCATTTGTGTAACTGTTAGGAAATGTTGCTCTGCCAAAGTTAGATAAGTAATCATCGTGTGATGTTATTTTCTTTATGCACTCTATACTTGCTGAGGCTAGATCCGACTTAGTCACAAATTATTGAGTTTCCATTTTGTCAGGGTTCTCCAGCAATATTTTGCATTTTTACTACAATTGCCTCTGTCAGTTTTGTTGAAAAATGACAGGAAGAATCATTTCAGAATCAACAAACAAAACAAAAAAATAGGGGTTTTATAAACTCAAATTGTTTGAAACAAGACTTTCAAAAAATGAAGCAATCTTGATTAATTCAAATATTCCTAGTTAGTGTACAACCGTGCGAGTAGTATGCAGGTTACTTCAGAACAGATTGACCTACATTCAATTTTCTGTGTGATCTTGACCTGTATATGATGTTATGTATGTATAGGGTCACTTTGGTCATACTATAGTGAGTTGACATTCTCCAGCAATTCTTTTGCACTTCTGCTACGTTTGCCTCTGTCAGTTTTGTTGAGAAAGACAGGAAGAATCAATTCGGACACAACAAACAATATAAAAAAATCGGGGTTTCATAAACTCAAATTGTTTGAAACAAGACTTACAAAAAATGAAGCAATCTTGATGAATTCAAATATTCCTAGTTTGTGTACAACCGTGCGAGTAGTATGCAGGTTACTTCAGAACAGATTGACCTACATTTAATTTGTTCTCTATCAGTTTTGTTGAGAAAAGACAGGAAGAATCAATATGGACACAACAAACATTAGAAAAGAAGCGGGCTTTTATGAACTCATATTTTATGAAACCAGACTTACAAAAAATGAAGCAATCTTGATGGATTCAGCAGATTCCTGGTTAGTGTACAAATGTGCGAGTAGTATGCAAGTCCTTTCAGAACAGATTGACCTGCATTCAATTTTTACTGTGTGTCCTTGACCTGTATATAATGTTGTGTATGTCAAGGGTCACCTTGGTCATACTATAGGGAGTGCACATTCTTTCAAGAATCTAGAATTGTAAAAATGTTATGATTCAAAGGTATCGAGGAACAAAATTTATACACTACCCACTTCTTTAGATAGTGCAACCCTATGTGAGGATGACTGTTATTGTGTAAATTTGTGATGGCCATAAACAAAAATGGGCAATACCTTTTGTCACTGGAATAACCCAGCTTCAAGGTGGAAACTCAGTACTTTGTGGTGATTTTGCTGTAAATATTGCTTCATGATCAACGTAGTTTTTCGCCAGTTCTGTTTGCAAAATTTTTGTATCCCGTCAATGTAAATTGTAATCTTTTTTATTTGTAATTACATATAAATATATATACAATGGCGTACAAGATTATTTATGGCAAGTCACTGATCAATCAGAACTTGGAGGACTTTATTTTGGGCAGATGGACCACAGTCGGTACAGAAGAGAAGTTGGAGTGGTTTATACAAGACAGGTAGCACACAACCACAGCTATCGGTGAGATCATTTCAGCGAGATACTTTGATTCTCCAGTGTGTATTCTGTAGATGTCTTTTTCTGTGGTACGATCCACAGGGTGGAATGAAGTCAAGAATAACGTAGTGCCAAACACATAGGTGGATGCCAGGTGGGGATCTAATTCCATGATATTGGAAAGAGAAGAACTCTTGTCAAAAACAGCAACCCAGATCAAATCACTGTTGCAACATGATCGTCGGCCTTGGAAACGTATAAGAAAGATGTGGACAGAACCTTGAACCTTGCCATATAGGCTAGGCTGTACCAATCGTCTACAGCCATATTGCGTTGAGTGATAAATCCAGAAAGGAAAAAAATTTTGAATAATGAACCGTTATTAAATGATTCATTATTCAACATTTAAAAATATGGTGCAAGTAACCTTTACAACATGGCTAGTTTTGCTGGTGATAGGTACACTTATAACAATGATGCATTGTACACAGTGGGATATGATAGCGCAAAAGTGCACTACAGACAGGCAATTTGTATGACAGCCAACATTGCATGCTACATAAATCACTAGTCTGCAGGGATCATTTTGCTACTTTCGTCAAGATCAGAATTAATATGATTGACATGAAATACTATAAATATAAATCCTTTTGGTTGTAGCACATATTGCTATGACAGGCAATTTTACCTGCAAACAAGCAATCTTTTTATCGCCAGTCTTTTTCCAGAGGGGGAAAGGGGGACATGTCCCTCTCGCCCTGCAAAAAAAGCCCATGAGGAGATTTCGTGATTTTGACCAAGAAATATAACAAAATCACCAATTTTGCTGCTATTCTTCCCCCTGGAAATACTAATTGCTCAATGCAGCGGAAATCATTGCATGGTGTTGCAATAAAGAATGCCGTGTGGTAAAATAAAGTGCCTTTGAAGAAGCACAGGCTTTAAAAGGGTGCTATAGTAATGGGGTATGTATGTACGTATGAATGTCATATTGAACATGATATGAGTTTGGAACTACAGCTTTTTTTATGTGACAGTAGAGATTGGAAGGTAATGAAATACTTCTTTATGAAATAGGTAAGGTTATCATAAACTCAGTGTTGCTTCATGTAAAATGTATTTATGTCTTATAAAACTATCATTAGTCCATGATGATTAAAGATCGTGAGACACTTTGCCGCATCCCATTAAAAAATATTTCATCAGCTTCACTTCCCTGGGACCCATAAGATGGTAAGACCCTGCAGTGCTTCAGAGAAAGAAGGAAGGAAGTTTCTTAAGTGCTGCGCAAATGTGTGATCTAAATTGCAGCAATTTAAATTGCCTGTTTGCGGGTACTTGGGCCCATCAGCTGATGGACATCACTTTTCTCTCTCATGCATTGATGACTTTGTTCTTTTTTTTCTTCATCTCATTTCTTGTATACTGTAAACCGCCAGTTCTCTTTATTTCTGCATTTCACCTTCCTGAAACAAAGATTTCACAATTTATATTTTGGCGGATTACCAAATTTCTCCAGGTTTTTCCAATCAGAAAATATTTCGCTGACATTTTTATTGGATAAATTATGTTTTGAAAAAGTATAAATTTTTTGATAAGTTCAAAAAGAGCAATTGCTATACATTTCGGAATCGGAAGCTTTTGATATCACTCATATCAAATGTAACCGAAATAGGGGTTTTGATCGTGCAACACTTGACTTGTAAATGTCCTAGCAAGAACGCATATATGGCACAGCTAGAAGACTAATTCGCATGTTTGTGTTGGCATTCAAGATTAACAGGTCTCAAATCAAAATATCACCAGATGAGGTTAACATCCATTCAAAGCCCTCTCCGTCTTTTCCCTTCAGGTGATGCAGAGGAATCAACTGGTCGCGGTGGCGCCCTCTCAACTGGCGCAATCGTTGGCATCGTCATCGCCGTCTTCTTCATCTTCCTCATCATCATCGACGTGTCCTGCTACTTCTTGCACGAGTGCGGCATCCTGCATCACATTTGCGTGCAGTTCTGTGGCAAGGGGCACACGAGCAAGTCGCGAGAAGGTGATGTCGAGGAGGGCAAGTAAGTAAAGAGTTTAGGAATTGATATTTTGATTTTTGATTTTATGTGTTATCTTTTTCTTTGGTGAACAAGGAAATGTTATGATAGAATGTCTGATCACACAGAGAGTACTGCTCAAAGCAGATCTATTGGTATAGGCAGATGAATGCTGCATCCAATCTGGCACTGCTAGTGAGGTTTCCAAGGAATGTGTTAATCAGATTGATATTTCTTTCCAATCGTTTCACACTTCTTTCTTATCTAAAAGTGGTACTTGTAAACTTATGTTGGATGAAATTTCTTGTGAACGCAACTGGTTACCAATATTTTATACAGTTTTTTCTCTCTCCATTTTTGAATTGATTGCACATTTTTTGAACTGCAAATGTTTGAATATTTTTTGCATTGTGGTATATTTTTACAACTGGTTCTGGTTTTGATTAAAGTACAGTATGGAGTGTAAATAAAGTTATCATGTTTTTAAATTTATAATAGACTGGTTCCCATCTTTCTGCGTTTGGGTAAAAAGGTTAAAGGCCTATGCTGTTTATTCAAAGTTTGAAATGGAATTTGAGATTTTTGACTTTTGTAAACACACAGAATTCAAATTTCAAGAATTGTTGCATACCTAGAATAGATATACTCAGCAGTGTATATTTCATCACGTTTACATGTCTGGTGACTGTTCATTGGTAGTTTTTATTTCTATTTACCAGAGCCACCAGAATATACACTAAGTACAAATGTTGAGGGCCTTTGGGGCAGATCTTTAAAATGAACAGTTCGTTTTGTAAGGGTCTGATTTGACTGCGGGCTGTGCAGTGATTGCAAATGATGAGGAGCCAATGTCTTACATCAAATTAATCTAACGCCTGTAAAAGCTGTATTTTCCCGCTGATTCATATTTTTACATCATTTTGGTTCCTATGGAGGTCGTGACATATGTCTACTTGTTAAAAGAGTGGTAAACCGCTCCCCCTGTCACAGCTTTGGGAGTAAAAGTTCTGGTTATCACCCAATCGTTATCTTTACCCTAGTGACAAAATTGGGAACTAGTCAAGTTTTAACAAAGCATACAACCTCGATAAATTGATAATTCACCAACAGCATGTGAAGCATGGTACGGCAACTGTGAGTCTGTCCTGTAACACCCTCTATTGTTTAGTCCAGTAACTGTCTGGTGTTGTTTCGGGTCCTATCCTCTCAATCCAGTGCTTGACTTCAAACGATGGTGACTTGCTTACAGTGCCACCTGTGGGCTTTGTATATAGTCGCAAAAATGTTCAAAATACTTCCATTTCGTGACGAGCAGAGTCATTTGCATTGCCCCTTCTAACTTTTTTAAATATTCCACACAATTTTGTGCGAATTTAAGACCAACAAGGAATTTTTTTAGAGGAGGCTGGTATCATGCAAAAGGGTATTAGTTGGCTGACCCAAAGGTTACATATACATTTTAGAATTATGAAAGTTGCTCCTTCATGCCCAGAGATTTAACTCTACTATAAAATACAGGTCTCGGAATACTGTCATGACATTCTACTTTGGTATCAAATTTGAAATTATATTTCAAGCTGCCGAAATATTATTTTTACAACTATCTTTCCTCACAATATTGCAATCTCAGGAACATCAGTGTAAAACATGACAATATTGTGTACAGTTCTGTCCCTTTTTTTCTCCGTTAAAGGCAACTGTAATCATGTTTTTGTAAAAATTGAAGGCAATATCTGGATACTTGTATGATCACCATCTGCAAATTCAAATATTTTGTTTTTAATTTAGCTGGTGTAACTGTTGGCTACCAGTAGTCTTGCTAGTGACATTCCGAGTGGTGTGCTCAATATCTATAATGCAACAAACGTACACGATGACTCTAGCCTTTTGATAGAGAGGTTCAGATTTTATTCAGAGAATGGGTGATTTTTTTTCTCTAGTTGATGTCATCAGGTCAAGTCAATTGTTTTGTATTATTGTTTCTTTGCATACCAGACATAACACAAACTGTTACATTGCATTTATGAAAACATGCAACGTGATATCTTGCGTCAAAATTCAACTCATTCTTGTTTTCATAACAAAATCTGGACCTCTCCAATAACACCACCAGACACTGGACTTTACAACCTCTTTTCCATCCTGTGCTGTAATGACATACTCCTGATTCAAACCAACTGTCCATATGAAACTTCCTTGACAAATGCAACACTCACTGACATTTTTTGCGATCCCACTTGACATGAAAGTTGGTTTGATGAGATTCTTGATTGGGGGGTGAATGAAACCTACCAGGGGTGGATCCAGGGGAGTGCAGCTTAAGCAAGGCTCCCATCCCTTATTATCCCTCATTAAATTCTTTGAAATTGACGAATAATTTTGAGCAATAGACGTAAAATACACTTGATCTATCTGAGACTCCTGGATTCACCTCTGGGTGCACTGATGTGGCATGCGAAAAAGGAATGTTATTAATGGCCAGAACTGTACATGAGTCTTGGAAATTGTTTCTATGAAGCTAATTTAATGAGGTGTGCTTCATGGTGTAGATACAGGATACCTGATAGAGAGCTTCATAAATACCCACCGACAATGTATTTTTCTGAAAACCATCAAAATGGTCAATCTCTTTCACAAAACTTCTCATTGTGATAACAGTAATTAAGCTGACCCTGTTCAATTGACATGTTACCAATTTCAGGGTAAATAATAAAAAGGGCGATAAGCTATGAAACATAGCTGCTACAGTTAGATGTTAGGGGTAAGATTCTTTTGGTGATAGTACATCGACATAGAGTAGCAGGCAATAAATGAAATAAAAAAGTTGATGAACAATTTAAAGTCAAGGGAGATCATCACAAATGGGTCATTTCATCCGACAAATCCTATAACTGGACAAACTAGACATACATGTACACGTAATCCAAATGATTCCAAGCCCCTAACACCATGATTTGTTACCATGGTAACCATATTTTATTAACATCCAGTAAGGAGCTAGTTAAGAACACGGACGCAAACGGCGATCAAGCGAACTGCGAAGAAGTACACGAAATGACCGAGGACGTGAACGATGATGAGTGAGCCGCCATTTTTAATACTGCATGATGGGATGCATCATGTCCGTCTGCGCATGTTGTCTAGATTTCGTCATCGCCATTGTTGATTTATTATCGTATTTTTCACGATTACAAACCTCGTCCCATGGGATGTTTTCCTGATGCATTTGCTGTGGAAAGTTACCTTAGGGATGAGGTTGTCACCAGCAACCACCATTAGCGATTAGTTCTTGGCACTGACACTAGTAGAAGCATTGGGGGGGGGGGGCTAAAAGATTTTTTTGGTTTAACTCTTTTGCTGCAAGTGACGTGCATACCAAGTCTTGAACAAGCTCCCATGCCAGCGGGTGTCGAGCATAGCATTTTTTTGGTTTGGTTGTTAAGATTTTTAAAAGTAAGCTGTACGGTTCTGTATTGGTAACCACCATCAGAACAGGATGGCTCTGGCCAAAAAATGGCTGCCACAGGGAAAGGGTTAAGTGAAACACAAATGTCAATTCACACTCTCCTCATAAATTCATATCAATTTCTAAGACAATATTAATGCTGTTGATAGAATTAAGACTTTTAGATTGAAAGTCGCCTGGCAGGTCTAAAAGAACTACTTATCAATGGGAACGAAAACGAGAACTAGTCTGCTAAAGTCTGTAAAATTTACTTTGTACTGGGTGCCCCCATCAGATCAGAAAGTTCCCATGTGTTTAATTGCCAGATATTTGGATGTAGCAAAAGCAAAAAATATAGGACTGTTTTGGTATCATGGTCTTTTCTTACCCCCAAGTTGATTAAAACTAGTATAAGTTGCTGTTCACATTCGATTTATGTTTACCTCTCTGTGGGTCTTTCCCTATTTGGATTGGGAGGGGTATCATGGCATTCCACTTTCTCTGGGGGGAGAGGGGGATGGAACACCGATGAAGGGAAAATTCCCCCCAGAAAACCATTTTTTTGAGGGAGGTTAGAAAATTGCCAGTGGAAAACAACATTTTGAGGTGTTTTTCAAGAATTCTTAGAAAATATGCTGGGAAATTTTGAGGAGCTTTTTCTCCTTCCATGTCAAAGTTTATGCCTTAAAGCAATTAAACACATGGATGTCATAATTATTGCATTTTTTTTGTTATGCAGGGTTCTGACGGAGGTCTTTGAAAACTTCCAATCTTTATTTTTCCAAATTTGAACAGTCTATCTCGGTCATAAATCCAAACCCCAAGGCAAAAGTCTGTGTAGGCCCAATTTTATAAGCATGACATTAGCAAACCTGTAGCTTCCTCAAAGTGTCTATCTAAAGCTTGAAATGAAATAATTTCCTATTTCATTGAGTTATCCGAATTGTTGTTTTGAATACGAACCTGTTTCAGTTTCATATCCCCCAGTTCACCCTATCACCATCTGTTCTTTACTGTACACTTTGTCATCCACAAAAATCCCACAGCCTTGCCAGTCCTAGCCTCGAATTTCTCCTATGTGGAAGGGGAGGGGGTCTTTCTTCCATCAGAATAAAGGTCACATCACTATACATTTTCCTCATATTTTGCAATACTGTTCCCTACCCCTGATGTTTACCCCAGAATTTTTTCCTCTCCCCACATCCTGACAGTTGTCATGAGGGCAATTTTGGTCACCTATGAAATGAAATGTGTGTTCTTATATGATGCTTTATTCTGTGCAATTCGTAAAAAACACTTACATTTATTCCCTAGCCCAATCCAGAAACCTTTCTGCATATAACCAAGGAGTAAACATACACTACACCTGACCACCTCATCAGGCCAGTTCAAAACACCGAGGGTTGAACCTGTGACCTGACTGCTATGCCACTACGCCATTCCCTTCTCATCGAATGATTTTAACTGATTTTATGTTTGGTTTAGGGATCTCAGTGTGCCCAGGGAGTCCTACACATCCGAGGACCCCCTCACGATGCTCATACCTAATTTGTAAGTAGCGGATATTAACTCTTTCGCTGTGGGTGGATGGATTTCTATTTTCCTGAGCCACCAGTTGATACAATGAACTCAAACGGTGTACTCCTCTAAGTCCGCCATGAAAGCATCTTGATCTGGACAACCCGTGGGTGGGACAGCACTGTCTGCATCGTAATCTTATGCCAACAGATGACTACAGAAGACGTCAACATTATAGCATCGTAATCTTTGGTATAAAATGCAGCGGAAGGGTTAACTCCTTTCTTACTTTGCCTCGCTAACAGCTATGGAGCAGTTTATCATTTCCAGAAACGCATAAAAATACTTCACGTCAGTCATAACTGAAAGAAGGTATTGAGCTCATCCAGTAACAGTATGATGTAATCAGAGCTACAAAATTACACTTTAAGCACACTTTGTATAATTATGCAACAAATGAAGAATGACCCACAATAACAATAACAAGCAAGACGGATCAAAGGGTGGCAGTGGCCGCCTGGCCTCTCTTTCAGAAAAATCTTTGAAATTGACCATGAAATTTTGAAAAAATCTTTGGAATTGACCAGCATTTTGAATGTGAAGAGCCCAGTGCACCCCATTTTACTACGAATCCTCAAACCTCACAAGCACAACACAACATTGTTCAACAAATCAACAAATTTGAATTTAATGGATGACAGATTGTACAGTTTTTTAAACTTCACCTTGTAAAAGATTTGTGAAGAAAATGTCTGAAAACTTAAAGAACATTTTGGTATCAACCTTAATCCAAAGGTTGCTATCATTTTTTGTTTTTACAACTCATTCTGTTCCCTTTATAACTTAATTACAAGTATGTCAAATTTTATTGCAAAGTTTATTAAATTTGCTACCCAGCTTCAATGTTAAACATATGTGTTCATTTTACCTTCTCGTTCTTTTTAGCTCTTAACCATTTTAACTTCCAAAACCAGCTTTTAGCTCATTCCAAGATAATCAAAAAGAAACTAATCAAAGTGATTTTGAAAATAAAGAATGAAAGTATTCAGACATTTTCCTCCACTTATGCAGTCCATTTGGCTTTATCTACCTGATAGGGTCATATATAGAGTGTACACATAATGTTTATTTTGCCAATGATGTCCTAATCATGATGAGAAAGCCTAGAAGACTAAAATCACACAAAAGGGGTCAACGGGGTGGGGTGGTCAATTGAAATGTTGCCAAGGGCAAATTGCAAGACAAGTAAACTTTGCGATATGTGTCAAACTAATATGAATCGTAGGTTTGAGGTGGCTTTCAATTCTGGCTATTACATCAGACACATGCATTGCCATGCAAAACATGACCGGGTCTGTGATGTAGGAGGAAACCAGAGCCCCGGTTGATACTCTATGTTTGACCCTCACTCCATCAACATGTAAAGCAGTTGTATTTGTTTCGTACCTTTAGCGTAAATCACCGATCTGAGGTTGATAAATATCGTCAAGAGAGGGCGTTAGTACAGCCGGTTGTTTTCTTAGATGAGTTTTATCAATTTCGGGTGAGGTAAATTACATTTTGATTAAATTTTTTTCCTCTTTTTTACACTAAAATCTTAGATTTTCTTTGGATTTCTAAGACAACAGATATCAAACCTAGTGGTTACCAGTTTTACCCACAGACAAGCGGTCTTTTTGTTGCACATTGCAGCAATTGTCATCTCAAACATACCCAAGCATGCAGTCAAACTTTCAACTGTTCCCTCTTTTGTCTTAGAAAGAGGGGAACCCATAGTCTCTTACTTCATTTTCTGTGTTTATCATAATGTAAATTTTCCAAAATGTCCTAACATTTTAAACAATATCGCTAAAGCATTTTAACCACTAACAAAAAAGGTAATTTTTTTAAATGAATTGCAGGTTTCCTCGCTTAACATATAGAATAATGTTGAGTTCCAGTTTTTAAAATATTAATATTTCGGTTCAGGTATTTTTCAAATTCATGTTTTTCATAATGTTTCAGTCAGGTATTTATTGGTGCTTTCTCTCAATTAGAAGGTGGATCTGGTACCTTTTAAAACTTTAAAACTACGGGATCTATTCATGTATTGATAGCATATGTTATGGTAACATACTGTACTCCTATTGGCACAGGTTCAGAGCATTTGAAAATATTTAGAATAGCTCCTTTGTTGATAGCATATTATCAATTTGTTCTGTTTCAACGACTCATTTTTACACAGTTTACGATTTTTGCAGTAGAAACACAGTTAAAAAACTTTGGTTATATTTGACAGTAAATGATATGCTCCCGACATGTTCACGTTTATCAGGAATTCGCCACATTGGGAACAAGTCAAGAACTAAAAAGAGAGCTGATCAGAGCTGACCCACTTACACCAATTTTTTGTCAGGAAACTGTTGGGTTATTCGCATTAAGTTACTCTTTCCACTACTTTTGCATTGACTGTTAAAGAAAGTTGCAGTTGCCACCTTTGCTACATTGAAATGTACACTACCTATCACCAAGGTGCCACCTATTGACCACTCCATATAACACAGCATTGTTTATTACTTGTTGCCATAGCATCAAGAAAGAACCCCTACCAGATGACGTTGACGACTTGCCCCCACCTCCTCCCGAAATGCTCCAAGATAAAGATGAGGCCCCCAAGGGGCAAGAGTAAGGGACCCGCTGTCTGCATGTTAAACCCTCTCTCACTCAGAGCGGTTGCTTCTAGGATGCGCACTAATCGCACTAAGTTTTTTTCCATTTGCCAATTACACAGATTGATTTTGCAGATAACAGTTTACAAAGTCAAGGCTATTAGCGAAGAAGTTGGTGTCAGAGTGAGAAATTAATTCAAGATTAAATCTTGAATGGATTTAAGCTTAAATGATTAAATCTTGAATGAATTTCTCATTCTGACACCAACTTCTTGGCGTTTCTGAGGATTTCTTGTTCACGGGATTCCTCAAAAACTGTATTGCCCATGTGGTGTACAAAGTCAGAGCAATGATGATTTCAGATGTTTTTTTTATTAGTCTGGGTAATAGGCAAATGAATTCTTTTTTGCTTGAAAATTGCTTCTAAATGCTCTATTTTCATAGACTACTTCTATTTACATAGACTATTTATCATTTTTCGTTTGTCGATATCTAAATACTTTCTGCCATGTATTTTTTTTCTGCTTGACGAATTTCTATATTATGTGCGTGGCTTGAAGAGTTCAGGTTACATCGGAGTCAGAAGTTTAAGGGACTCTGCCTCCATCAAAGAGCTTGGACAGATAGATTTGCCCAGGTTTAAAGCAATAGAGGCTGGTAGCATGTGATGTAATTACACAGTGCAGATTTTTTGTAACCTTCAACAACCAATGACTCCAAGACTCGTTAAAATATGATCTTGAACAATGTTTTTTAATTTGGAACATTTAATATGAATGGTTTGTTTTACTGCGATACTTTTACTTCCTTGAAGTTTTTTAATGCCTGCTCAAGTTTTCTTTACATTTTACTCAAATGTTTCTTAGTTGTTCTTCTTCTTGGTTTAAGTAATACTTCTGGACATTCAAGGGCTAGAGCTCATCATCTGTGGAGAATCGAGTCTGTCAATCAGCCTTTGTAAACCACAAAATGTATAGACCTCGATGCAAACATGAGCTTAGAAGCATGCACAGGTATGCCAAGAGAGAGCCGTTTTTACAGAGCAACAGTAAGAGGAAATAAAAACTCCAGAACACAAGATACTTTGAACAGCATAATGGTCAGAGTTTAGGATTTTGATTCCCGGGGTGAATAAGGAGCTTATTTTGAAAGTGGTTTCACAAATTATCAGTATTTTTTCCCATTCTAACTAATCAAGAACTCACAACTCACCAAATGCACAATTTTACTCCAATATCACCATAACAACCACAAATTCCCGATCTTAGAAGCAACCAATTATGTCCTTGACACAGTGGCCTTGACCCTTGACCCCTGAACTCTCACTCCAGCATGGATATCCTGTCACAGCTTCAGTAACCTTTGACCTATAAATGCTTACACTTGATTGGCCCGTTCATGTTCTATGATCATGTGACCCTTTGAATATTTGCATATTATGTGCGCAAATGTTCCCTTTTTGTGACGCTTGTTGTAGCTTAGTTTAGGAATGCTTTATTCTGTAAATGATCATGTGTTTTAATATTGAAATATTTGTTGATATATATTTAATAAATATTTGTACAAAATAATTATTTAAGAAAATTTGTTTGGTGAATTTATGAATTAATTGGTGGTTGATCTAAGTCATATGTGGGGGAAGGGGCATTCTGCTTCACAGTAATCATAATTATCAAGATAACTGCCTAGAAGCTGTTATGAATATGTGTTGATTTTACTGTCTTATAGCAATAAAGTCCACTTTCTATCAGAATTGTAGTATGCTAATTTGCAGACAATACAATTTAACTACCAATAATAAGTATTTGTGCTCGTAAGAAAAAGTTAGGGAATGAAGTTAAACAGGAACGGATATTCTCAAATCAAATTATGTTATTTGCTGGTTCTCACATTTGTATTTATCATCTCTTCAATTTATCTTGCATGAAGTTTACTTTAAAGAAAACTTGATTGAATAAGTCAAAGTAGATTCCTAGTACAAATATATAATTAGTTAAGTTTGTTGATAACTATTGCTATTTAATTATGATTGATCTCTTGCTGAACTCAATGATTATTTTTAGACCATTATGCTAACTATCTATTATTGGCTTCCTTGACCAGTATCCTCTTAGAACCAACTTATTTAGCACATATGATTATTTCAATGTCCCGCCTCTCCACTAAAGGTCTCGCCCCATTGTTAAAAAAATTCCTGCTAATTTGACGTTAACTCCAATTTGGCCTTAACCCCATTGCTGCAGATAACATGCATAGCAGGGCTTTAGTTCCGTTTGATTCAGCGATAATTATATATGAGAATAAATAGTTTTGATGTATTATTGCAAGATTGGAGAGACCCAATTGGCTACTTAATATAGCTTAATCAGACCTACTTAATAGCTGGTACCTATAGCCTCCCATAATTGAAAGCACGCCAACTATTTCCCTTATGTCGTGTTCCATATTAAATGCAATGACAAAGTTTTCAATTTTCCAGCAACTTTGAGTAAAAGATTGAGGCACATTCAGTCACTTGACCCATTTCTTGCTACAAGTTCAGGGCTGTGTTTAGTAGCGACAGGGGAGGACTGCCCCCAGACGTTGCCGAAAAACGTGTTTTTCATGCAGATTGAGGCACTTTTGGAATAAAGAGTTGTGTTGCCCCCCACCCCCCCCAGAAAGGCTACTGCCCCCCTGGACCAAAAAGTTAAATACAGCCCTGAAGTTAGTGTTTTTCTGAAACAGCAAAAAAAGCTCTGTGAGGGGAAGAAAACTCTGAATTAGACAAGCAATCATGATGATAGCTATTAACTCCTTCTGTTTCTTTTTCTAGCAGAGAGAAGGTCGACCTAGAGGACCACCAGGATGAGTTGGAGCCGGATGAGAAGTCTCCTCTTACCGGAAATGTAAGTAACGTTTCATAATTTCATGGGGAGATTTGATTTTTTTGGAGTGGGGCACCCGGATAGAAAAAGACCCAGTAGAGTGCTTTTTCAGACAGATCTGGCCAAAGGTACTTTCATGACCTCTTGTCACTGTGATATTTTCCAGGACAAGCCGGAGGAAATTCCTCTCGAGGAAACTATAAAGTATGAAGAGAAGAGTCCATCAGAGAAGCCCTCGCCTCAGGCAAGCCCAAAAGAAACATCACCGATTATTGCCTAGGGGTTGACAGTGTCAGGTGCCACCTATAGGAAGTGGTGTGAATTGTGCCCAGAGTCGTAAGGACATGGTGAGACGATAGACAGGGATTTGAGATTTTGTGATAAGGGTTGGAGCTGGTGACTCAAACCTTTAACTAATTCTAAGTGCTTTATAGATATCTGATGGAGACCTTAACGAGCGGCCCTCTCATCTGTTAACTGGGCTTGGTAACCTCCAGTTCAGTACTAACCAAGCTTTGAACAACTGTGCCCTGTTCGCTCTGAGGAGAGGTGTTCAAGGGACAGGCTTGCAGGTGTTGCCACCATATGCAGAACTAACACATTAGACATTGCCGAGTTCCGCAAGATGGTAGAAAGCAAAAAGGCAGTTAAAGGTTTGATTCTCCCATGCCACGCGGTTTGAATCTGATTTGAAAAGTCAATATCTTTGGTTTGCTTCATTTGAAGTTGGTCTAAAACTGTTGTGCATTTCATGTACATAATTGTCACATTCTATTGGCAATTTAAAGTGACATCAATGATGCAGATTACCCTTTTCCTCAGAAATATAATATATCAACTGAAATAGTTGAGTCTTGGCTTGACCACTAAGAGCAGATTTTTTCCCAAGACTTGTGTAGTTCAATGCATTGTCCAAAGATGCAACCACTTATATTATTGACCTTGACCTTCTGACCTTGACCTTCTTCAGGGTCACATACTATTGAACACATTCCTTTTATGATATTTTTATAACATTCTTCCATTTTTAAAAACAAAAAACATAGTCCATGTTGAGAAAGTAGATCAAAAGCATGAATGAAATGGTTACTAAGCAAATTGTTGCCATAGCAACCAAGTTCCTTGCATCACAACTGGTGTCGTTGCATAGCAACGTGCATGGTTACTCTTAATTAGGGTGACAGGCAAAATTGGTACCATAGCAATTATTCTAATTGCCATAGCAACAAATATTAAGGATAATGTAACCATGACAATGTTACTATCATTTTTCAATGCATTTTGACGTGCTATGCTTTGTATCATCTAAGAGAACTGTCTGTATACTGGTATCTCAAACATTTATAACATTATGCTAATGTATGCTAATGCATGTTAATTTATTCATCATGGTACTGTGTCAGAAAGATCATATTGCTTGGGCTTTATAAACAACCTTGTACACTCTGAACTGAAGAACTGGGGTGAGGTTGGCTTAAAGGACATACAACGACCCCATGGACGAAATCTATTGCATCAAGATACTGCAAACCCCCAAGTTTTTGTGCCTCTTTCTTTTTGCTATTGCAAAATCTAAAGAAAGAAAATTTTCATTTTCATGACTTTTTTGCAAATGACAAAATTCATTTTCCATTTTTTTCCCAGAAAAAAACATTTTTTCTGCTATTACTATTTTTGCAAATTGTATCTTTTTTTAATCTGCGAAATTCACCAACATTTGAGGGTTTGCATAATGACTTATCAATGTTCTGCATTGCAGTGCTAATTGTAATTCTCAGATAAGTAGAACTTCATTGTAATTCGTGGATAAGTAGGACTAGAGAGTTCATGGGGTCCAACATATTCACAAAAATCATCTTCCATTGAAACTTAATTTTGTAACTATTAGTGGAAGTCTTGTCACATAGATGTCAGTACGTGTCACCATGAGGTTATCTAACTTGTCAGATTCAACATAAGTTGGACTAAACTACTGTACATTTAGTGTATCGTAATGTACAAAATGTATAGTTGGTCTGTGTAAGCATGAATTTGGTTTTAATATACAACTTGTCCATGACTGTTCGTGTGTTGTTTCAATAATCGAGGGCGTTTGTATCTGTTCCTGTTTGTTTGTCTCGGAGGCATTCTGCACTTAAATTTTCAAATACTCTTGGATTTTGAAAGAAAGATGCCCTTTAAGTTGTGTGCCTTTGGCTTCAGTTTGAAGTAGCTGAACTTGGCAGCAAAAGGGTTAAGACCTTGTCCAATCATATTTGTGTTTACATACTGACCCAGAATCCCATTCTGCACTCGTCTTCAGGCAGCAACTGGTGTAAATTTATACGCTATCTACATAATACTTAGTGCGTAGACATAAATTTACCGCAGGTAGTGCCACCTGTGCCGATAGGTTTACACTAGCGATTCCAGCTAGCCACTTGTAAACAAATTCATGAACGTACTTTGCCTTTAACAATAATTGCATCTAATCAGTCACAAGGAACAAAAAACCATGACGCCATCTACAAATTATCTCTGAACTACAATCTTATGAATACTCATCATATTTGCAGTAATGTTATGCTAATTAGTTCACGCATATATGTAACGGTTCGTAGCAGTCGCAATGAGTGTCCAAAGAATTGGTTTTCCATACTGCCGAGAAACATCAAGAGATTGTGTGGTTTTTCCACAATCTGAGGGGGCGCTGCCATATTTCCGTAGGTAGTTGCAAGTTACATAAAGTGAATGGTTTTCTAAAAACCTACATTAAGCAAAAACAAGGACTCAATGTAGAATTGCTAATGTCTCACAACAAGATGGTGAACCGATTCTTTTGGACCATTATTATGTATATAATTTATGTAAGTATTTGTTGTTGTCTTAATGAAGTAGTAAGAATATCAACACTCGATGTCGTACCAATTCTGTAGTTCAGAATTCCACCACTAGGGGCATATATGTAAGCTGGTGCACTTTTTGCACTTATTGTCATACTTACTCGCTAAATATAATATATTTTTGCTTTTATAAATCTTCCAGTACGAATGGATATTCGACTTGCAGGTCTTGTTGCTGTTGTCACCATGGTAACCTATTTCATATATCACCATCGCCATGGTAACATATTTCATATATTACCATGGTAACGTATGTTAACAGATTTGGTTGGAGTTGCCGTCTGCTCTTGACCTGCATTTATATTGTAGGCCTATGTTTTCAATACACACTGACAATTGATATAATTTTATGTTTCTGAATAATTTCTTACGATTGTAATTATGTTGAATATAATGTATATATGACCGAACATTTATCTGTTTAAACGTACAAAATGTAAGTCTAGTTAGGGTAGCAAACGGCAAAGTGTCCCTGTTCAAAAAAAGGAAACATGCAGTAAAAACAAAAAAAGTGTTATCAAAAAGTTGGTTACCAAGCAACCGTTGCTATTCAATTGTGTTTTCAGTCATTGCCATAGCAACCGAGTTGATTGAACTCGGAATTACATGAAAGGAATTGTCAGAGGTATCACTATCATGACTATGAAGTTGATTAATTTATTCGATGATGGCAGTTGTTATTTACAATGTTACAGTTATGGCATTTACATGTAGCTGCTTTTAAAATCTTGGACCACATGTGTGTTGTTAAAGCTTTTTCATGGAAACATGCTTTTTACGCTTGTTATGCTTGTGTTTTCTGATTCAAATATCTTTTCATTTTCATGTAAAAGGGATTGAAAAACATTGCAAAAAAAGTTACGCGATGTGAAAAAGGCAATGAACTTAGAATGGATCAATCTAACTTGTTTGGTAAAAGGATATACATGTACAACCAAGATACCACTCTTGAATTAATTGATTTTTTCCATATTGTTGGTTATTTTATACTACTCAAGTTGAGTTTCCATGGTTACATACTACTGAAAAAGAAGGCTTAAACAAGAGATGAAATAGAAAACCACACTGGCGACCAACAACAGATTGCCTGAGGTTTTTGACATGCAATCCAAACACCTGAGCCAAAATGCTATTTATCGACCTGGCAGCTGTCAGGCAAGGTTCCCCATTTTGGGAGTTGTCGCAAATTTGGGGGAGTATTGCTCCTGGTTCGAATTGCATACCCATGGAGCTTTGAATTAACACTTGATTTGCAGCATGGTCCATCCCATACAGCCTCTAGAGCATTGGGAACATTGGGAACATTTTGCATGCATGTTCATGTACATACTTATTTTTATCATAATACTCAATGTTCAGGTTGTTACTGTTACTCGACCTTCTGGTGTGTTCTTGCCCTTGATATCAGTGACGGCGATCAAAGAATAATAAAGCGTCTTGCCCAAGGACAGAGTGAAGTGCAGTGAAGTGTCTCGCACAAGTTTGTAAGATATGGTGTAATGTACGTTTAAGTCTGGTTTAAAAAAAGGAGAGGTGTGGGATTTTTGTTGGCAGTCACAAATCTGTCCAGTTTTTGTCCCGACCAAGAATTCCTTTAAAAGGAAAGCCAATTCATGTACCTATAGCCTGTTTTCACTGATGGTGATAGTGGTAATGATGGCATCTATCTAAAAGGTAGCTGGCCACTGTTCAAAGCAAATTTCTTAACGGGTAACGAGGAAATGTATTGGGCCGCAAGTTGGTGGATAATGTATGTCGTTGTATGTGGTTTGATTACAGTCATTGGCATTAAAGGGTTAACAAAAAATCTAATGTTGTAGTCTGTGCCCGTGTCATATTAATGTCACGTGACTATTTTCGGTGTTGTTGCGTCAGTATTTTATATAAACTTGTGCCATGCAAGTTATCTTATATTTATTTTATAACTTTCAATTTTATGATAAATTGATGATTCGCTTTGTCTCGTCAGGTATAAACTAATTAATACTGTGTTAATTAGTCGCCTCTCTATTTAATTTGAATAGGTTTTGTAAATTCATGATATTTTATAAGCAATCATTATAAAAACGGGTAAAATTGTCCTTTTTAACTGAAGTCAGATTTGAAGTTGAAACTAGAGTAAATAACTTGTTGCAATATCTTCACCATATTCTGAGAACTCCACCCTTGTCCCTGAAGAGCTTATTGAAATTACTCTGTTTTTGGGTTGTCAGAATGCTAAATTAAAAAGTTGCAATTTTACGAAACTGTGAAATACAATGGGTTGCAGATAGTGTAAGATGAAACACACATGGACAGTTTTGAGTTAGAAGAGAGGAGTCACCGATGTAGCCCTGGGGCTAGGGATGGTAGTCCTCCACACTATCAGGCATGGCTCGCGGCTGGTGAATAATACCAAGGTGCATGCCCCCTAATGAAAAGCATTTGCTCCTTTACAAGGACCACCATTTGAAGAAAACGGATTTCAGGATCACGAAGATATAAGATATAAGATCATGGTTGAACTAAAATTCATTTCCATTCAAATTTGGTTTCAGTTTCCAAGGATGATTAGGGGATCTATGCTGATCAGAGGGCTACATGTACTTGCATGTGCTTTCAAGTGAGCATAAAATGTGGTTCATAACTTCCCCACTAGGGGGATTCTTGTTGGCTTCCATATTGTGCGATTTCTAGTTTAGACTCCTCTGCTTGTACATTATAACAACTAACCAAGGCATTGTTATAGTAGACTTGTCGCCACGACAGGTTGCTGATGCTTAGACTGTAGCCCATGCATGTAGATGCTGTCAATGCTTTGTATTATGACAGGGATATATTTCGGAAATATTCAAAAGTTATATTAGGAATATATCCGTGTGGCAGTGGTGAAATTCATCGAAGTAGGACATGTCTTGTTACAAGAAAACACCATGCCTATTCTCCGAAGATGTTATGCATATAAAGTATCATAGTTTGCATAAGAACCAACACATTTTCCATACAACAAGAGCTTATTCTTTGACAGTGGCTCAACTGCCAACTGAAATCTGACAATAGGGGGACCCGCTGTTATAAGAGTACTTTGGTTGAATATTCTGATAAGGTTCTTATTTAAAGGAGGACTAAAGGCAGAAGCAGGGGAATGAACTTGGCCATCTTCGGGTGACTGAAAGGCTCAGAAAGGGCACTAGGTCATGCTTGAATCAGCTCTAAATATATTCCTCCTACAAGCGTGAATGGTTTTGGCGTACTGCGAGATGGGAGAGACCCCTTTTGGCGACTTCGTTTAACTTGATCTTGCCTACCTAGCTGCTGCCAATATTATCCCTTTAAGGAACGCAACTCGTGCTTTGACCATTTTGGGATGAGACCTTTTAGAATAGGCAGGGTGTTTTTCACTTGGGAAATTGTGTATATTTAAGTGTTTCTATGACTGTTGCTCCTTTAGGCTGAAGCACCCCCTGTCTTGTCTGCTTACATAATGGTTAAAACTACCGTATTAAACAATTGAGTGTGTCAAATATTAACTAAAGTCTTGACTTCTTCATTTCTCTTGCCCAGTCAGGTTGTGACGATGTCTTCATGCCATGAAGGCTTTGTACAGATCCATTTCTGAGGCATCCTGTATAAAAAGAATGATTGCAACAGTCCGCCCTTCTAATATGGGCTGGTGGTCTCTACTATACTGTCTGTCAAGAAATGCTGTATTGAGTGACGCATCCTCCTTCTCCTCCTTAGAACCAGGACATTCTTCCTCCATTTGCCCTTGTGCTCCAAAGATGTGAAAAAGGAACGTACTTTTAAAGTATAGTTGATAGGCAACGATTCCACACAGAGGGGGTTAATTTTGAGAAAAAAAGGTATATCCTTTTCATAAGGAAGAAATTTTAGCAAAAAAAATATTCCCACGGTCAGAGCCAAACGGGATGAGAGGGTTAATGGAAACCTTGTTCCTAGGAAAAAATGAAAAATTTCTTGATACATTACACCTGCAATTTTCACTTTTTGAACCTGGGTACAAGGTTGTTTATTAACCCTTGCAGCCCGTTTGGCTCAGACCGTGGGAACATTTTTTTTTGGGGGGGGGGGGGATTTTCATCGTTTGGGAGAGTATTTAAGATTTATGGCGATATCAACCACATCTGGGCCGGTGGTCTCTACTATACTGTCTGCCAAGAAATACTGTATTGAGTGACACAGCATCCTCCTCCTTAGAACCAGGACATTCTTTCTCCATTTGCTTCTGTGCTCCAAAGATGTGACAAAGGAACGTACTTTTAAAGTATAATAGAGAGGATGTTAATTTTGCGAGAAAAAAGGTATATCCCTTTAATTGGGCAGAAATTTTGCCAAACAAAGTATTCCCATGGTCCAACAAGATTGCGACCATCTGTCCACTGGGCCACACAAAGACAAGCTGTGATGATATCCTCATACCATTGAGTCTCTACAGATCTTTTATTAAAATATTGGAAACTGTGTCCATGTGGTTGTTACGATGTCTTCATGCCAGGCAATTGAGGCGCTGAAGATGCTTTTTTGAGACACCCTGTATAGCAAGGAAGATCGCAACCCTTTTATTTAGGCAGACAAAGACAGGTTATGACGATGTCTTCATGTCATTGAAGCGCAGCAGATGCTTTCCGGAAACGGAGGAGATTGTACAGACTGTTCAGCAAAGGAGATTGTCTGTTAACACAGTGACATCATGCTGTGACGACATCTCCATGCAGTTAAGATCTATAGACATCCTGTATAGTAAGGAAGATTGCAACGCTCAGCAGTCCGTTTGGTCAGACAGAGATAGGTTCTTACATTGTCTGCATGTCATTGTGGCGTTGCAAGATGGCTTTCCGAGACATCCTGTATGGCATGGACGATTGCAGCACTGTGTCCATTTGTTCTGACAGAGATTCGTGTGGTGACGATGTCTTCATGTCATTGGGTCTCTGTGGATGACTTTCTGCGACATCATGTTCAGCAAACCCGATTGCAATAGTCTGCACATTAGAGCCGACAGTAATTGGAGGTGAATACGTCTGGCATATAAGGCTATTGAGGCACTGCATTCGCTGAGGCAAGGATCAAAGATTGCAACAGTCTGCCCAAGCATTAGGTCAGACAGAGATAGGCTGTGACGATGTCTTCAGGCCCTCGACGCTCCTTTTTGAGAAATCCAGAAGAGTAAAGATGATTAGAACAGTGTTGGAACATGTGGGGCGGTTACGATGTCTTTATGCCATGATATTAAGGCGCTGTAGATGCTTTCCTGGGACACACTGTAGAGCAAAAGAAGATTGCAACTATAAATTTTGTCTATTTGGTCAGACAGAGACAGTCTGTGACGGTATCTTCTTGCCAGGCTTTTGAAGTTCTATGGATTCTTTCCCGAGTCGTCCGTTACAGCACGGAAAATTGCAAAACTGTCCTTTTCGTCAGAAAGCGATAGGTTGTGACAATGCGCTTATGCCGTGATGTGATCCAGATGCTTTGCTGAGACACCCTGTATAACAAGGAAGATTGCAGCTGCCTGTCCTTTTTATTCGGAGAGAGGAAGGTTTGTGAATATGTCTTTTGGCCATCGAGGCTTTACCGATCCATTTATGATACACCAGAAAGATAGAGGAAATTGGAATAGTCTGTCGAGGGCCTGAAGACATCGGCGCAGCCTATCTCTGTCTGACCTAATGCCTGGGCAGACTGTTGCAATCTTTGATCCTTGCAATATAGCTTGCCTCAGCGAATGCAGTGCCTCAATAGCCTTATATGAAGACGTATTCACCACCAATTTCTGTCGACTCTAATGTGCGGGCTATTGCAATCGGGTTTGCTGAACATGATGTCGCAGAAAGTCATCCACAGAGGCTCAATGACATGAAGACATCGTCACCACACGAATCTCTGTCAGAACAAATGGACACAGTGCTGCAATCTTCCATGCCATACAGGATGTCTCGGAAAGTCATCTTGCAACGCCACAATGACATGCAGACAATGTCAGAACCTAGCTCTGTCTGACCAAACGGACTGTCTTCCTTACTATACAGGATGTCTATAGATCTTATTACTGCATGGAGATGTCGCCACAGCATGCTTGTCACTGTGTTAACAGACTATTGCAATCTCATTTGCTGAACATGATGTCCTGAGTAGGCAAATGCAGCGCCTTGACGAAATGACGACATCGTCACAACCTAACTCTGTCTGGCCGAACGGAGTGTTCCGATCTTGCTTTCAGTTCCAGATGTCTCAAAAGAGGTTTCACAGGTTTTATAGGAGGATCTGTAGAGCTCTGAGGGCCTGAAGACATCGTCACAACCTCTCTCTGCTGATCAAATGAACTAACAGTTGCAATTTTCCTTGCGATAGAGGATATCTCAGAAAGGATCTATAGACCATCAAAATGCTTGACGATATCATCACAACCAGTCTCTGTCAGACCAAATGAGCGGACTGTTGCTACCTTCCTTGCTATACAGGAAGACGTCGTCACAGCCTATCTCTGTCTGACTGAATGAAAATGGACAGATGCAGTTGCATTCTTCCTTGCTAAACAGTCTGCCTCAGCGCCTCAAAAGCCTGTCATGCAAATATTCTATAATGCCTAAAAATTTGCGGACCCATGCCATCGGGGTTGCCAGACCTGATGACGCAGAAAAGGAACTGAGGAGCCGCAACTTCATAAAATAATCGTCACAACCTATCTCTGTCTGGCCCGATACGTAGACCAGTACAATCGTCTTTGCTAGACAGATGTTTCGGGAAGGCATCCGCTGCGCCTTACTGACATGAAGACATCGTCACAACCTGTCTTTGTCTGCCTGAATAAATAGAGTTTTGCAATCTTCCTTGCTTTAAAGGGTGTCTCGAAAAAGCACCTTCAGAGCCTCAATTGCCAGGCATGAAGACATCGTAACACCCACATGGATTTTAACGGAAGGATCTGTAGAGACTCAATGGCATGAGGGTATCATCACTGCTTTGTGTGGCCAAATGGACAAATTGTCGCAATCTTCCTCGCTGTACATGGCCTCTAGAGAATGAATCTACGGTGCCTCAATAGCCCAGCATGAAGACATCGTCACAACCTGCCTACCTTAATACCAAATGCACTAACTGTTCCAAACCTACTTTCGGGTCTGGATGTCTCACGAGAGGTTCTGTAAAGCCTCTCCCAGTCCTAAAGACCAACTGCCGCAATGGACAGTCTGTCGCAATCTTTTTTCCTGTCTCAGAAAAAGATCTGTAAAGAGTCAAAGGCAGAAAGACGTCATCAAAACATATCTCTGTCTGATCAATAGGACCGATTGCTGCAGTCTCTCCTGCTGTACAGTATGTCACGGAAAGGCATCTGCAGCGCTTCAATGACAAAAGCAGACCACCACATGGACACAGATTCCGATATTTTAATAAAAGATCTGTAGAGACTCAATGGTATGACAATAGCATCACAGCTTGTCTTTGTGTGGCCCAGTGGGCAGATTGTCGCTATCTTCCTTGCTGTACATGGCCTCTAGAGAATGGGTCTGCAGTGATTCAATAGCCCAGCATGAAGCCATCGTCACAACCTGCCTACCTTACCCAATGCACAAACTGTGTCAATCCTACAATCAGGTATGGATGTCTCACGAGAGGTTCTGCAAGCCTCTCCCGGGCATGAAGACCAATTGCCGGAATGGACAGACAATTTTTTTATACGAGGTAGGAGTATCAAAAACTTGTATCTCAGGATGGGAGCACAATGACATGAGGTCGTTGTCAAAACCTATATCATTGTCTCAGCAAGTGGGCAGACCATTGCAACTTCCTTACTACAGCATGTCACGGGCGATAGTCCGTCATTCCTCAAAACCCAGGCATGAAGACATCGTCAGAACCTGTCTATATATGACTAAATGGACATACGCCATGTGTCTTCCTTGCTTCACAGAGTGTCTCAGCAAAACATCTGCAGCGCCTCAATAGCACGTCATGTGGACATCGTCACAACCTATCTATGTATGGCTAAATGGACAGACGAGTTGTGTCTTTCTTGCTACACAGAGTGTCTCAGCAAAGCATCTGCAGCGCCTCAATAGCACGTCATGAGGACATCGTCACAACCTTTCTTTGTCTTATCAAAGGTGCGGAGTATTTCAATTATCCTTGTAATACAGGATGTCGCGGAAAGGCATATGGAATGGAGCGCATCGATGGCACGAAGACATGGGGCGATATAAATAAAGACAAGTAAATGCTTTTACTACAATTTTGTACAGAAAGGCCTAGTGTAAATGTACATGGAGTTTTAGATAAAAGCATTTGCTGGTCTTTATTCATATCACCCAATGTCACAACCGGACAGAGTGTTGCAATCTTCCTTGCTATAATACGTCTCGGTAAAGAATTCGGAGATAGCCTGTAATGAAATCATCGTCATAACCTATCACCGTTTGACTAAATGGACAGACTGTGCAATACGCCTTGCTCTACTGGTTGTCTCATCTGCAGTGCCTCAATGGCTTTTCATAGACGGCGTCACAACCAATCTCAGTCTAATTGAATATGCAGACTATTGCAATCGTCTTTGCTTTACGAAAGGTCGCAAAAATATCTGTAGACCTGGTTTTGCCAAGATGCCTGTCTCTCAGTGGCCGAATGCAGACTATTGCAATCTTATTTGCTATCATACAGAATCTCCGGAGACATCTGCAGCGCCTCATTGGCACGAAGACATAGTCACAACCTTTCTCTATCCCACCAAATTTTTAGTGGCTTTCAGTCTTCCTGCTAAGATGTCTCAGAAAAGGGTCTGCAGAACCCATACTACCCTATTGTAGACGTCGTCACAACCTTTCTCTCTTTGACCAAATGGACAGATCGTTGCAATATCCCTGGTGTACAGGGTGTCTCGGAAAGGCGTCAGCAGCGCTTCAATGACGTTGAGACATCTCAACCTTTCTTTATCTGACCAAATGGAAAGAGGCTTTCAATTTTTTTCGCTACACGGGATGTCGCCGAAAAGGATCAACTGAGCCTGAAACGCATGAAGACAACCTATCCCTGTCTGCCCAAATGGACGACCGATGCAATCAACCTTGCTGAAGAGGATTCTTGGGAACGAAACCCTGGACTCTTAATGACGTTTAAACGGCATCGTAGTAATCTATCTCTTTCTCACCAAAGGTGCAGACTGTTTCAATTTTCTTTGCTGTACAGGATGTATCAGAAGTGGATATGTGGTGTCCTCAATGGCATTAAGACATCGTCACAACCTGTCTCTGTCTAAGCAAATGGGCAGGCTGTTGCAATTTCCTTGCTACACAGAATGTCTCAGAAAAGGATCTCTGAGAGTCTCGAACGCATGAAGACATCGTCACAACCTGTCTCTGTCTAACCAAATGGGCAGGCTGTTGCAAACTTCCTTGCTACACAGGATGTCTCAGAAAAGGATCTATAAGAGCCTCGAACGCATGAAGACATCGTCACAACCTGTCTCTGTCTAACCAAATGGGCAGGCTGTTGCAAACTTCCTTGCTACACAGGATGTCTCAGAAAAGGATCTCTTAAGAGCCTCGAACGCATGAAGACATCGTCACAACCTGTCTCTGTCTAACCAAATGGGCAGGCTGTTGCAAACTTCCTTGCTACACAGGATGTCTCAGAAAAGGATCTCTAAGAGCCTCGAACGCATGAAGACATCGTCACAACCTGTCTCTGTCTAACCAAATGGGCAGGCTGTTGCAAACTTCCTTGCTACACAGGATGTCTCAGAAAAGGATCTATAAGAGCCTCAAACGCATGAAGACATCGTCACAACCTATATATTAGTGCTTAAGAAGATAGACTGAGGCAATCTGCCTCGCTGGAGAGGATTCTTGTAATAAAACGAGTGCCTCCATGACGTTACGACATCGTCATGTATCTCTGAGTAGACCGTTTCAATCTTTCTTGTTATACAGGAGGGATCAGTAAACAATCTGTAGAGCCTCAAAGACAGGAGGGGGGAGAAGCTGTGGCGCCAAATCTTTTTGTATTTTTATCCTTTGCTGTTCGTCTCTAATTAATTTAACTTCTACTTATCGATTGATAAAGACACAAAATTTGTTCCGGGCGTTTGCTTGTGAAATTGGTGCATAGCAGTTGCAATCGCAGGAATGAGGAAGAGTCAACCTGTCTTATCGCAAAGGAAGTGAAACCATTATGTTTATTTCTTTATGGTCTTCTGCATGAAGTAATTGAGATCTTGTCCGCTCATGATCAGAAATGATACCGCTGAAGGTAAGAAAGACAAACACTTGGGTAGATAATGACAAAAGGTCTTCCAAATTTGGAGGGGTCAAAAACAGCGCCACCTACTAACTGTAAATGTCTTCCATTCGAACGCGATTTTAGCTAACCGTGGGACGTTTACGGATACGGTTAAAACGACTCAGTGACGCTCTCCGCGCGCGATCGTAACCTCCCTATATATATATTCCCGCTTGCACACCCTCAGTGTGCATATTTGGACAACGACAGAAAATAAACGGTCAAAATAAACATGTCAATTTTGGTATCAGTACGCAACGGTCGGCGTTGATATTCACAGACATATTCAAACATATTGAAGTCTGATTTGATTTTGTGTTAAATTTGTTCAGGCCTTCATTCGCTCGGTGTTGGAATCATGAATATATATACTCAGTGAAGTTGGCACAAATGCAGGCTATTGATTTGTGTGAGAGAGTAAATGTATAGTTCGGAGTCATGGCACTCATGAGTACTCCGTTCGTAATTACTGGTGAGACAGGACTAAAATGAAAATGCAGTTATACACAATGCCGCAGGGCAGTTGACGTGCACGCAGCTTTGCTGACACTTGTTACACACAGTATTTGTATCTTGTGCCGTCTACACAACGACACTGGTGACATTTATGTTCAGTACGTGTTGACGCAATTCGAAAATTTCAAATTCAATTACAAATTTCCCATTAAAAACGAATGGCGTAGGCCTTTAAAATAGTTGTCAACTATTCGCTCTCTATCCGCGCTCTCGATATGACGATTGAGTGAAAATATCTGAAGATCAGAATGGTGAAAAATTTACAAGGATCTTAGCTACTTTCTTCGGGGTCTTAGTTTTGACCTGGGTCTGAGTTTGTTCGTTTTTTTACCGGGGTTTTAGTTACATGTAGGCTTAATTACTTCGGGATCTTAGTTTTTCACCTTTCTTTGGGGTCGTTAATCTGAGCTCTCAGGCCTTCGTGTTATAAAAACCCGAAGGCAGTGCATGGTTATAAATAAAACTAGTAGCACTGTGTAAGTTTATTGACAAACCCATCTTACAAAACCTGACATATTTTTTGTTTAATCGCCTTTAAATACACAAATCTGCCCTGGTGACGCGACTGGGCTTGTTTACAAAGTTTATGCAAGATTGCCCGCACTTAGCAACGAGGAATTGTTCACGTTCCATTTCGTAACCCGAAGTTTGTGTCATGCATACACAAGTATATAACTCCTTTATGGAAATGCTTGTTTTTTGTACGTTGGGCTACAATTCAAGCCCTAAATATTTGCTAAACGGCTTAAGTGTGGGCCTTTACCCAAACGACCATGTTGTGTAGTGTTTCGACTTGCTAACCATAAGTAAGCTTATGTCTGCATTTTATAAGAATCTCTTAGTACCCTTGTACTAGCTTTGAATTGCAGCTATACTATTAGGCAAAAACATACATTAAAATCACATTATAATTTTCCCGAAAAAAGTTTATAAATGTAATTTTCCACACAACTGCGACTGAAAATGATATCAGGACCTAAAAACTATTAAAGGGGACTATAGGCAGGGGCAGGGGGGTTCGAATTGGCCATGTTCAGGTGACTAATATGCCTCGTAATGGCACTGGGTCATGTTTGATTCCTTTCTAAATGTCTTCTTCATCGTGAAAAGTTTTGGCGACTCTTGTAACTTTTACTTACCTACATGATTGCTGCCAATAGAGTCCTTTTCGTTCTCTATCAAAAAAAACCCATGTAAGCCATATCAATCATAAAACCGGGCTTAAAGGACCATTGGCATTATTAAGGGCAATATTACCCAGCTGTCGGCTGCCCAGTCATCTCCTATTCTACATAAGTAGTCTCCATTAACAAATTGCACAAAAAAAGGAAAAATTCTAAATCTGACTGAATTATCGCGCTTTTCCAATGTTGACTCAGATTTTTCGATCCTTTCCATGTGGAACGATGCACTACTAGTAAGATTCCTGGAGCCATGGATCTACCCTGTGATGTCTTGGTGCTGATATTAATTTTTCCGACGTTACGCTGATGGCCCTTGATTTCCCCGCAACTGCGACGATAAATGGAAATGACGTTGCGTCTTGATATCGGGGTGACGTGAACTCGGATCTCGGCGTGCGCTCACGTGGCGGGAAAGGTCTTTGGCGCCAGGACTTGCGCGTACTGAAAATAAAGAATAACGTGTTTTTCTACTATCTATCAAGAGCTAAAACAAAATTTGAAAAGTGTCAAACATGTTCAGAATAAACCAGAAGAAAAACAAACATACTGCAATAAAAAGCCGACTATTACTTTAAAGAACGATCCCGGAAATTTCAAATTTCGAGATTTCTTTTCTTTGGAGATAAGCCTGGTGATATGGCGCACGAATTCCACATCGGCCGTGATTATCACATAAGGCTAAGAACTTTTTCACTTTTCCTCGGATTACACTGGTTGTTTCACAGTATACATACATAGGCCAATATTCGCACAGTCATCCGGACACCCCGACAACTTGACAACTGATCCAGCTTCGTATAGGCCTACCAGGATTTCAATATACATGTACTCCGCTATTGATACAACAAACCTCTGTAGGCCTGTATATGACGTACATTGGTAGGGGTAGGCCTACAGACATGATAGATGGGAAGTGTCCCGGAGAAGTGTCATCCTCACGCCCTCGGCTTCAATTCTAATGTCATAAACAAACTTAATCAGAGAATGGTAAACAGTCTTATTATTTACGGAGCACGACAGTTACGTCAAACTTAATGTTAAAATCACACTGTGCTGTCCGCGGTTTCAGAAGCAGCTGTTGAATGTTCCTTACCTGGTACCAGGTTATAAAATACCCCTACTGGCATATACTCTTGTCTAAGGTGTGAACCGATCCGCGTGACTCCGCCAGCAACATGATGATCCTACCTCTCTTGGTGATATTCCTAGCAGCAGCCGTGCCTGGTAAAACTTGACGCATTATTTTTCTCCTTTTCATTAATTTTTCCCCTACCATAATTGGACAGGGCAGGTAAAGTGAATGAAAAAAAACCTTCCACCGTTCAGCTAAATCAACATTGCATGATGAATATAGGTATGTGCAAGGTTTGTTGGATTCTGTCTCGTCAGTGCTGTCGTGTCGTCTGAAAATTGTCGAGGTTTCAGTAGCCGATTTTTCACCCATGTTATTCCTTTCAAACGAGCATTTAGTTTGTAGTGACACGCATATTATCATTTCTCGAATTTACGCCTGGAAATGTTAGAATCCGGACGGAAAACCTCATACATGTACTCACTTCCAAATTTCAAATAGCCGATTGTTCTCCAATGCTATTTCTTTTAAACGTAGTAACACGCATTTTATTCTTTCTCGAATTTATGCTTGAAAATGTAAGAAACCGGACGGAAAATTTCGTATTCGATTTTAAATTTCAAATTATTGAACCAACAAATATGGCCATCGAATTCTAGGGTTTGATGGAGCTACCTTACGAATTGGTGTCTTTGTATCGCCGGATACGATAAGAGATTGGGCGAGAATAAAACATGGAACGTTCGCCACGCTCAAGTCAGCTATGGAGGGAGGACTCCAATCTGAGGTACGATCATTATTTTCTTTCTCCATTCCGTCGTAGGCTAATTCAAAGTTTTCGAGTCAACCAGAGCCAGCGATTACACCAGTGACTTTCAGATCGTTGGAGCGGCCTCAGCGTGACACGGATGGCATGGCGGGGACGGGGAGGGGGCGCCGGGATTGGCCGAAAACGACAATCGAGAATCCATGCCTAATTTATCGGTGGTGTGTGTCAATCTTCAAGTTTATTTGAGAGACTCTGATGTCAGCAAGTTGATTTTTAGCGGGATTTGGGAAATGACCGAAATCGCTATCGAGAACCGGGATCATGGGTCTTTTTTTAATAACGGGACGTTGGAACAGGTATATACACCCTCACCCCGATTTTCGCCGCACGCTGGCGCGTCCCGACGAGTTGCTGCGACAAATCGCTACCCGACCCGCCGACTCCCGCGGATACACCATAAGATCTGATGCAACGCAGCAGTAGCAATGTTTTATTCAGCCATCATGACATTCTTCGCTTCTCCCATCTAACAGGTCAGCGACGTGTTTTCGACCAGTCAAGGCTTCCCATGGAACGTGAATGTGAGGTTCAGCAGCATCGAGCAGATTTCTCAGAGCAAAGTTGATGAGGTAATTTGACCAAATTCCCTAAAGTATCTGACACCAGCCTCGTCCTATGCCATTTCACCTCCGCCAATTCCTGACGCAAGGTTGTAGCCGCACGTTTACAATGTACATGTAGCTACGTTGACCACCCAAATATCACGATATCTCGCAGGGAGGCGCGTGGTTTTACCAGGCTGACCTGACACCTCTCAGAATGTTTCCTCGCCCCCGAGAGTCGTTTCGCGTCGTGATGTGGAACAGCGTGCCGAGTTGTTTTTTTTCTTCAGGTAGTGGTACCATCATGTACATGGCGAAAACTCACTATTATCACGATTCTTTGGATTTTCGCCATCTTTTCCTATCATGGCGTACATGTAGTTGATCTCGCCTCGATGGGACTTGCTTGAAATAATGTGATACGTTTCTTTTATTGAATTGTTTCAGTGGATTAATAATGCCGAAGCCAAACCTGAATTCAGGCGATCCGCACCCTTCGCAAGAGACTTCTGTACCTATGTGAACCGTGTGAAGGGTACCAGATATGACGTTGGCATACTCGTTCTTAGGCAAGTAAACCTGGTTTCATACTCGAGCAGTACAGGGCCGTTGTAAATTCTAAAACACCCGCACTTTACAGTGTAAATGCACCATGCCCCAATGAAGCCTCGTTTGGAATTCAGCTGCATGGTTTGGTTGATGCATATTGAAGCAGTCAAAAAGCATTTAAAACCACATTATTCGTTGTTTGATATGAGATTTAGAATAGAAATTGACGCCCGATTGTCGGTATTGATTGTCTCACCAAAACCACTCGGGTGGAGCTAAAATGTTACCTGATATATCGGGTCATGCCGATCTATCGCCGTTGTGCACCGGCCGGGTATCCCTCCTTGGAGGGAGACGTTTGAATTGTCGCACACCGTGTTGCGTGGTGTCAGAATGTTATTAAAAGAAAGTTACTCTGATACAATTTTAATCAAAAAGTGCGTCTTTCGAGTTGAGATTTCGTACCGAGTGAAGTGGTCATGGAGTGTTACTTGATAACTTGATTTCCTGAATAGTCATACATATTTACTCTGCATCTTTCCTTGATATATTTTAGCAAGGCAGAACAAACAGCCACTCAACTAGGTGGGTTTTCAAAATCTATGATATATTTTAGAACCTCTTGGGACTTATGTAGAGGTCAGTGTTAAAGGGGGGTGCGCTGTTCGTAATATCGAGGTATGAAATGACTGTCTCGCAACACTTGCCCCAATTTGGAGGCGCTTATTCACGATCCCAGGTGAATATAATAGAAGCATAGCGAATTTATAATGCAACTTTTTAAAAAGCTCTGCGCATCTTGGTCTCCTGTCCAGGTTTTCCGTGTTTTCTGTAGGTGTTGTGGGGCGAGAATGACATTTGATCTGCTTGAGAATGATGTAAAATGTCACTTTTTCTTCAGCACCGGCGTCAGCAGGCGGTATCGGTACATTGTGCAATACGCAGATGAACGCGAACTGCTTGTACATGAAAAGCGAGATAATTCCATCTTCAGGTATTCCCTCACCCGTCTGGCATGAGCTCATGGGTCATGAACTGGGACATCTGTAAGTATCTCTTTATCGGCAATGAACCGGGGCATCTGTAAGCATCTCTTTATCGGCAATGAGCTGGGGCATCAGTAAGTACCCTTATCATGATTCAGCCATGAGCTGGGATATGTAAGTACATGTACATTTTGTTCCTGCTTATCGGCAATGAGCTGGGACATCAGTAAGTATCCCCTTATCATGCTTCAGCCATGAGCTGGGATATGTAAGTACATGTACATTTTGTTCCTGCTTATCAGCAATGAGCTGGGACATCAGTAAGTATCCCCTTATCATGCTTCAGCCATGAGCTGGGATATGTAAGTACATGTACATGTACATTTTGTTCCTGCTTATCAGCAATGAGCTGGGACATCAGTAAGTACCCCCTAATCATGATTCAGCCATGAGCTGGGATATGTAAGTACATGTACATTTTGTTCCTGCTTATCAGCAATGAGCTGGGACATCAGTAAGTATCCCCTTATCATGCTTCAGCCATGAGCTGGGATATGTAAGTAAATGTACATGTACATTTTGTTCCTGCTTATCAGCAATGAGCTGGGACATCAGTAAGTACCCCCTAATCATGATTCAGCCATGAGCTGGGATATATAAGTACATGTACATTTTGTTCCTGCTTATCAGCAATGAGCTGGGACATCTGTAAGTACCTGCTTATCGGCAATGAGATGGGATATCTGTAAGTATCTCCTTATCGGCAATGAGATGGGATATCTGTAAGTATCTCCTTGTCGGCAATGAGATGGGATATCTGTAAGTATCTCCTTGTCGGCAATGAGATGGGATATCTGTAAGTATCTCCTCATCGGCAATGAGATGGGACATCTGCAAAGTATCTCCTTATCGGCAATGAGATGGGACATCTGTAAGTATCTCCTCATCGGCAATGAGATGGGACATCTGCAAAGTATCTCCTTATCGGCAATGAGATTGGATATCTGTAAGTATCTCCTTGTCGGCAATGAGATGGGATATCTGTAAGTATCTCCTTGTCGGCAATGAGATGGGATATCTGTAAGTATCTCCTTATCGGCAATGAGATGGGATATCTGTAAGTATCTCCTTGTCGGCAATGAGATGGGATATCTGTAAGTATCTCCTTATCGGCAATGAGATGATGAGATCGTAGATGAACTGACATGTGCAACGTTTCGTAATTTTATATCATGATAATGATAAACAAAACAGTGATAATTTCACTGCGAATATCGCGGATCTGGATCGGGATAGCCTTCCCCATCCCGATCTCGGAGGCGGAACGAAGTCATCTCCGTTGGGCTGCGTCGCGGTGTTAGCCATTTTCCCGCCCAGTAGATGTGCGTGTGAAACATGAAAACAACAGGCCCACTTATACCCGCAAAATTATCACTTAATGAATTAAAATCGCCGCTCGACTGGAATTTTCAGAATCTTCATGTTATAATTGACCGTCAGATACATCATGAGGGACATTTGATGTTATTCCAACAAGAAAGCGGGGGTTTTCTACGCCATTTGACATTTACGGGAACCAGCGGATTTATCTCGGATCTATCTCGGATCACGTTAACAAGATCGATTCAGAGTACGCGGGGATCGATGACGTCAGGTCATTTTTCGATTTCGGCGCAATCCCGATCCCGAACTCGGAAACGGGCAACAAACTGGAACATCTTTGTAAAGGATCTGATATTCTTTGCCATCCCAAAAGTTACGGAGAATAGACGAAGTCGGCGTATTGAATGGCCGAAGCTGTTGTTGCAAGAATAACGAATACAGTGAACGAAAGTTCTCGGCTGGGGTGTATCAGCCTAAGATATCACACCCATGCCAGCGAGGGTGGTAGTTTGGAATTTTGAGTTAAACTACTGGCACGTTTGGCCGGTAACTGGGCTTCTGCCTACACTCCCTCCCCCCCCCCCCCCCCCCCCCCACCAGACACACACCTAATTTCATGATTGATTGCAGGTTTGGCGGCCTGCATCCCCTTTGGGAAGATAAGCCTTGCCATGATATTATGGCATCTCCGGGTATAAAGTCACCTAACGGCCTAACTTGGGGATCCTGCACCACACCGAAGTTAATAGAGGTGCAAAGGTCAGTATAAAAAGGAGGTGTTCGAAAGCAGAATTTGGGACAATCCAATGTTCTTATTATTATCTCCCTGGTTCATCGTCAGATTCTAAGAGCATTGGGAGCGTTACACTCCGGACGCAGTGGACCAGCCTCGTCTTACGATCAGATTGACGAAATGAACTGCATAGGAGTCTTGGGGAGAGAACTAGTATATTTTGGGTGGTACATAACCACGAGGTCAAAAATCCTTTGGGTGCAACCTGGAATGCATCGAGACGCATGGCAATCAAACGAAATGCGAAATGCGAAATTACAATCTGATCGACCAATCGGATGAAGTTTTGCTTCTGACCAATCAGATAGCGTAATGGCAAACACCCACGCATGTCTATTGATCTACCTCCCCGTTGCCATTCGACGTTTGCTCGGTGTCCTGTGTTTGTTTGATACCCAGATGCATGTAGTTGTTAACGGGGTGCGCCGTTCGTAATTACTGGTGGTCCAGGAAAAATGGAATTCGGTTAAACACAATGCCTGAGGAGTTTTATAATTTTGCTCAGAAATTTGCTGAAACTTGGTATATAAAATGTATTATAAACATGTATCTCTCTATACATCGGCAATGCTGAAATTTATTTTTAATACGTACATGTATATAACCGCAATTGGAAATTTTCAGATTTGATTACCAATACTAAATTTTTAAACAGTGGCGTGGCCGTTAAAGATCAGGTCGATGTACTAGGTTTAGGATCTTCATGGAATGCCTTGGGGGTCTTATTTCATCACAAGGTGTAATTTTGGACGACTTTCTGTTTGTAAAATTCGTGCGGTAGGCTGAAAACGTAACTGACCAATTTAGGGTTAAAACTTGGTCAGATTTACTAACTTGTATACTGTATATTCACAATTGCTCTTACCACGGAGGCTATACACCTCATAGACGATTGCAAATAAGGTCATAATTATTATGTGCTAAAACGTTCACTTTTCAGTAGCCTTATCATACCCTCTCTTGATTTTCAGCGATGGTGGCCTTGGATGCGTTGGCCTGTAGGTCGCATCGGATCACACGTCCACTCCGAATGCCATGCACTCGCTGATTTCATGATGGACTTGCCTTGATCACCAGACTAGTCAATAAATAATTCTGCAGATTATCGACCGTTGTTCTGTATCAGCTTTTGATGATGAACACGCACTAGTCACCAAACAACAATAAATACTTTGAATATTTCTGCAGAATATCCACCGTTGTTATTTTCGTTAATTCACTTACATATAAGGTGCAGGTCCGTTACTTCTGCAGCCCACTATCGACCAGGACGCTGCAAGCAACAAAGCTCAATCGAATCCATAATGTCTGCAAACACCGTCAATATCACCAAGGATATAAATATTACACCAAACAAACACCTTGACCAGTCAGCAAAAATCAATCCAGGTTGCTTTCCTTCGCAGTGAGATCAATACCAGCTCAGCATTCAAGTTTAATGGACCTGCCCTGCGTGTTTACCAACAAACTTGTCTGACACGCGAGCGGAACAACAAGCATGTATAATCAAGAGAGTGAGTGGTTGAGTCACTCTAGAAGCTACTTCGTCATAACAAAGGACGGACCTAACCAAAATTGCTTACATTTTCGCATTGCTACAATGAAAGACCTAATACTGAAATCACATGTCTGTTGACTGTGCTTTAAGAAAGACTGGCATCATGCCTGACTGGCATCATGCCTACTCATGCCTGACTGGCTTCATGCCTAGTCTCTCTTAAAGCACAGTCAACAGACACCACTATAACCCCTCACACTAAGAAACCACAAGCGCCCACCCCTCTCTGCTACCTTAATACTTCTAGTTAACTTGGTAACGTGTACGAGAGGTCAATTTTCGTATATCATCATATAGCCCGGGTAATATCATCTTGACCACCAAGGTTTTTGCATCTTATCAAGATTCAAAACCCCGGCGAAATTTAAAGGGGGTCTAGACCACGAGGTTCAGGATGGGGTAATGTGTCCAAGTGTATTTGAGAAATTAAACTGTTGAAAAGTGCGTTTTATAAATCCAGCATTTATTATTATAAAACTACACCAAATTATGCGTACAAGCAAATCAAAACGGTAAGTTGCCTGTGAGAGGTTCCCAGCAGGTGGTGACCGTCTGTTTCGTCACACCGGTTTCGACGTCTCGGAACTCCATCACGGTGGTATAACTCCGCTGTACATTTATACATACATAATTTCTTCCCCCTCTTCTGGAGACATGAGCTTGACATTTTCAGAGATGAATAAATAAGTTATAAACCAGATGATGTGCCTAAAAATTCTTATGTTTTCAAAAATGAGTGATCTTGTACATTCGAGCATTGCAGTTCTCTGGTAACGTACATGGGGACGGAAAAAAACCCAGCTAGGTATCGTAACCGATGGTCACAACTAGACGTGAACCCGGCTATTCAAAGCTCTGCTATCTCCCAACAGTTTATCCGCAAAGCCACCGCCAAGTTAAGTTTAGTGACGGCCATTACAACTGTCCTGGCTTTGAAAAATCGGGCCCTGGCCTCCCAGCGAGGTATGCACGTTGCAGTTCATAAGCAATAAATACTATATACAAACAGTTACAGAATTGAGGCCAAAGGTCATGATCCTGTGACCTAGATACAATGACACAAAGGTCATTCGAAAGGTCAAGGTCACAAGACATCGCGTTGGCATCAGGGAAGAGCGGGCGACAACAATTCGTCTCATATGTTGTCAAAAAGCTTTAAAACACGGTTGGTAAAATTTCGGTGTGTAAATACGTAAATAATGAGCTGAATTTTTGCCAATAGCATCTTAAATTTGCCTTTCTTTAAAAACCGAATCATTGACAAAGTTTGACGCCATCTTTGGAAAGCATGTTTTAGTGCTAGTGATAATGATCGCGGAAAAAAAGATCGAAAAACGCCATGATCCAAAATGTCCGCCATAATGGAAATACGTGCGTTCATGATGGCTGCCATTCGAGAAGAAGGATGATTGGTTGAATACGACAACGCAGTGGACAACGACATGGATCGCTCAGTTCTGCATAAATTAAAGTTCTCGCGCCCTTTCTTCGATCAGCTCCGACTGCTGGGATCACATCTAGCTTTTAAAACAATTGTTCGTCATGCACATACATGCTAATATGAAAAACAAACAACACATCTACTAACATGGAATCATCACCAAGATTCGATACGTAAATCTAGACCAAAGCTTTATCCATTTTGAATGCGAAACTACGACTTGACGACTTGAAGTCAAATAATGTTTATCACGATGATGTCACTCACGAATCCTTTTTGACATTACCATTCACCTCAACCTGTTGTGCAGGCAGCATCTGATCGTAGTTTTCCGACATTCTCCCCTCGTGATCCTCTTTGTTGATCAAGTTGACACCGCGCGCTTGGGGGCCCAATGAGGGTTCGAAAATGAAATCGTATAGCACTTTCAACCATGAGGTATGGTATGGCAAATTGTCATAATATTCTGAAGCAATTTTTCGAACTTCAGGAAGCTTCCTATATGAAATGTATGGAAAGTCATGGTGCTCAACGTGGTAGCCGACGTTGAAGAGAATAGGGTTGAGGGGCCCGTAATAGGAGTGCGTTGCCTGACCCTTGTTGTACAAGTAATGTTCCGAGATGAAGTGTCCAGCCAGAGGATGTAAACCAAGCCCGAACATGGTCCCCATGAAGAGATAGACCAAAGCTTTAGAACCGAAAATCTGATAGATTAGTGCATCGAACGAGAGCTGAAGTGCTAAGTTTATGAGTTCGAGTGACGTAATTGGTTTTGGGCTTTTACAAAATGGCCGTACGGCATGAATCAGAGGATGCAAAATCAGCCATATCATTTTTGTAATCGGGTGACGGAAAAGCTTAGTCTCCAGGACTGTAGGTATATCCACATCGTTCGCGTCGTGTCCCAACCACCTATGGTGATCCGTGTGATATTTTTTATAGGTAACCGACATCGGAACAGCTAATGGAAGGTTGCAAAACATTCCAAGTGCCCGATTGGCCAAAGGATGCTTGTGTCCGAAAGCGAGGTTGTGTCCTATTTCGTGAATGGCGCTCCCTAGCGAGTGATTCAGGCAACCAGATATGACGTAAGCGGAAATAAAAATAGTCACCCAGGATGCATTTTGAAGTAAATAACACATGATCATCTGCAGGACGACCTCCACGGCGACGATGTAGCATATCGCGGGATCGCCTCCCATTAACTTTTTGATTTCTGGATATTTCTTCAATATCTCCTGCCGTCTGCTCACGTGGGGTTCCTCCGAGTATTCCCATTCCTCGTCCGCATGGTCGATTTTAAAGCCCAGTGAGAGGGACTTGTGGAAGGTTTTGAATAAGTCCAATTCCAGCATTCTGAAAAAGTAGAGAGAGAAACGTAAAATTAGTACAAAACCAGACGTCAGAGTAAGGGGAGGCCTTTTTGAGGTTTCTTCCACCGGCAGAGGTACAAAGCCGTCATTGTGTTATTCTGAAAATGTAAAGCGAAACCAGGGGCGTAGCTATCGGGGGTGGCAGGGGCATATGCATTTCGACCATGATTTTTGCCGGAAATTTATCATAGGACTACAGGTTTTCTCCCTGTCATAGGATCAAGGACTATGGACCATGACTTGCCTCAGAATGTTCGGAAAAGAGTTTAGGGATTTGATTCTCCGGGGTGACTGAACCAGAGTTCTTGACCAACGTTCTCGGGCTCGAGGTTCCGACAACAGTTTCAAGTGAAGATAATGTTGGTAGGATATCTATGTGTAGCAAGCAGAACCAGAACGCATATATCATGCACATACTTCATTTGCAGCTGTCATGCAAATAATGTAGACAGTAACAGTAACCTGTCACTTTTCAGTTTATGAGCTGATTGCCCAGGGCTGCTTGCAACTCATGGGTGCTTATTGACAGTCGGGCTGGCGGGGTATGGGCACGGGGGGGGGGCACTTCAATGTGCGTTCATAATTGAGAATTGGCGTATTTTCTTCCCCCATGAAGGATCGTGGAGGTCATCTGTCATAACCGATAACACAGGCCTCTGATTTTGGGTCTCTCGATGCTGGTTAGTAGCCAGGTAGTTCAATAAAGGGTACAATCGGCCTTCTTGCCAGGCGCCTGCCATTTGAGATAGGAGTTTTGAAGTAAAGATTGTCCCATACGCCAAAGCTGGCTGGCCGTTTCATAAGGAGCGACGTGATCTATAACCCAGGCCGAGTTGGTAATAGGCCGAGCTGGCCCGTAATCGTGTAAGTCGTTACGCACCCGAAAAACACACGTCATTTTCGCTCATTCGTTAATTTGTTAATATCGTGCAGAATACAATAGGGACGGACACTTTTTCCAGAGGACATTTTAAACTTCTACACTGGCCTGGTTGACACGTCTCTCTTTATTTTACAACATCGCAAAATTGTGCACGAGCAACATACGATTGCCTTGATGATCCATCATAGGTTAAGATATTCAAGTCACGTGATGACTGATGATGTCCAGGACTCCCAGATGACAAATCAGATTAAACAGAGAATTTCCCACTCTCATGATAATAAATAAAAAAAATTTCTAGAACGTCCACCCGAGTCAATCATCCCACTCTTGATGACCAAACAGCCAGCAAGATCATGCGATGACAGGTGACAAGCCCGAGATCCTGGCAACGATCCTTAAAACCACCCCAAGTCCCAGGAGGCGAAACGACTAATTTTTGGGTAGAGTGACTCTCAGACACTCTTGATTTAGCTTGATTACATTGCATCACGGCAGCGGCCACCTTCAGCGCCACCACGTGGGGCCTAATGGTATTAGGCTAAGGCTGGGGGCGAAAACGTCAGGGAGCGAAACGACCGGATACCCATAACATATAAAATCCGCTGCAGACCAGATTCCGCAGAATTCGCAGGATCCGCTAAATCGCCATGGCCATGGATATATGCATTATGTTTACACTTTACATACAGTGTATACGTAACCATTACACTCACTACGTTGTGTGAGTTATTAGCTTATTTTTCAGCTTAAAACGTGGTAGGCCTAATTGTGCCTTCTGTTTGTGGGCAACCCAGAATAAGCATGTTCACGTTGATTCACGCCTAGCTTACAGGTATACTTGTATGTACAAGTAAGTATTAAACAAATACCGCGGTAAACCTTTTACCAAAAATACCTTCACATAATAATAGTCTGAAGGAGATACCGGAGGAGGGACCTTTTCGGGTAAGACGAGGACAGAACACTCATGGCTACGAACGAGTCTAAACACAGTCCTATACTGCCGGTGTGTAGGAAAATGTTGTCACTCTGGAGAATAGGTCCAACCATATTGTTTAAATGATATATCGTCTATTTGTTTCTAGAGAGGCAAATTGTTTTATAACAATCTTAGGCCATCCCATCCTGACATAACCAGTGATTTTCAATATACTCCGTCTCTCGATATTTCGAAGTAGGAGTATCAAAAACAAATATCTCACCAACTGTATCAGATACAAAATTAGCCAAATTAAAAGACACATCAAAAATTCTATTCTGGTTTTCAATTCTCTGAAAACACAATGAATACATATATTTCACTAAAGACGTTGTATGCACCGGTGGAGATTGTACTCGGTCAATTTTCATCTGGTTGACATACCTGGTTTCAGTACAGCGGCAATGTTTTTATATCTACTAACTCTCGAACAGACAAAAAAATATACACGCGACAACCACGCCTTTCATTAACTCTAGTGGTATCAATCTTATGCCTCAGTGACAGCACGCGGGCCACACCTGTCGTTTGAGATGACGGAAATGGCGTACACACCCTATCCCCTGTATATATATCCATGGTTATAGATGTCGTAACTACCAGGTGTAATTAAAAACATAAATTCCAAAGCATGGTTGAGACAGGGAGTTGTAAAAAAATTCATCGCTTCCGAAAGATAGCTAATCCCGCGGGCTAACCCATCCCAAAACCTTCCCTTGAAGCATTTGTCAGGGCGTGGGGGTAACACTTCCTTGGTCAGGGATTCTGAAATCAAGCCGAGAAACTCCCTGGGTCTTATGTGACAGGACTCTAGGCGCTACATCATTTCTCGCAAATTACGCTAATATTTTGGTACAAAATAAGTCATCCTTCCAAAACACCTCACCTCCAGGGTGTGCAATGTGTTTTAAAGCAATTGGAAGTTAGGGAGTTTTCCCCGACACGTCCAACATGAACGCCTATCTCACTGTTTGACATCGTTACCAGGAGGACGAACAATGAGATAGGTCTCACGTTGGCGTTTCGGAGGATTTGCGAAAACTCCCTACAGTAAAAGTGTGTAACGCGAAAATGGGAATCCAGTTTAACGAGCTGTACGGGAACCTGTTTTATACCAACAGTATCTATCGCAGCAAAACGTCCTTGAATCATTTATCACCACTATATAAACCATCCAATTTAGAAATAAAATTTGAAATACTCCACAGCATAGAATTATGCATATTCCGAATGGGGTATATCCACGTCGAAGCAAAAATAACAAAACACTTATTAAAAAAATCAATAACTAATAACAACTTTGATCGACTGCCTACCTTTTCGATTCACCTGTCCGTCACCAAGGCGTTCGATATACTGTTTTCCTCCGTGCGGCGCGAGCCTCTTTTGAAAGTCAACCCGGCGGATTAATTGGAGGCTCTTCTGCTTGTTGTGCACACTCCGTGGTAACCTGTGTTGTGTGACCAACGCGGGCCTATTACTGCGCAATGTGTGAAAAACTCCTTTGTTGTTCTCTGCTGGACGAAATATGTGTTCATACACGGACGATCACGTTGTTCGCATGTTTTTCACTTGAAAAACCCAATGATTTGGAAGTTATTACGATGTTTATGCAACAATCAACAGCGGGGGTGCAAGCATTTGAAATAAGCCCCGTGACGTATACGAAGAACGACGCTGTCTTCTTTTTTAACGAGGTTTCCCAAGGGGTTTATATTAAAACTCCTGTGCACGTGCCATTTTTTGCCCTGACGTGGGTGAACATGTTTAATCCAAGAACTGTAAAAAAACCTACATGTACATTTGATTGAATGGTGAACTTAAAAAGTGGTATCACAACCATTCATTTCAAGCATGCACAGTCAAAATCACTGATCGTTTTTCCATTAATTACATTGATCTAATATTGGTAAACCTTCATTAATGATGGATGAAATCGCCAAGAATGGGCATCTGATGACTTTTCTATGTCACGAACGTATAGTGGTGGATTGTAATGAAAGCTTCGTTCTATAGACACGTTGTACAGTAAACATACTAGTATATTATGTCTGCGTGTATAGGCCTATACTGATATTCATATATGCAACATCTGCCGCCGCTCAGTACTTGACAATATTTCTAACACCGTGCCCAGGACAATGACACGATTCAACTCACAGATGAGACTCGGAACACCCATTACACTGAAACCCGATTACAATATTGGAATACTAATTCAATTGAAGTCGTAGTTCAATATTGAACTCACAGATGAGACTCGGAACACTCATTACACTGAATTCTAAAATACCTTGGTACCGTAAAGTCAACTTTTAAATGGAAAATGCATAAGCCTCGTTCTGAGAGTGGAGTGTTTTGGACACGCAACCAAGATGCTCTACCAAAGTTCCCTCGGGTTGCACTAAAATGTGGAACCATGCACACAGCTCACTTCAGAAGTTTGAGGCTCTCAAAACACTGCTTCAAACACAAATCAGCCAAGGAAGCATCAACCACCCTAAGTTTTTTAATGAGCACTACACATATTTGCTGAGAAAAACGCTCCAAATAGCCCATTTGCGCGGATTTTAGCGTCACTTGAGCGAGCCGATCCGGACTTCCTATACGCGCTGCCGTAACATAATGTAAACAACGGCGCTACCGGCGCTCCGGGCAGGCGATGGATGGAATTTGCCAAATTCGCACATATTCAAGTTATTTCGTGGCCTATCTTTTTAAGTTTGAGGTATTTTAGAATAGAAATTGAACCCTCGGCTTCGGACCTTGGTTGAGTTACCAAGACACTCTCGGGTGGAGCTAAAATTTCGTCCAAACCCTCGCCTGTCGGCTCGGGTTTGGACTGTATTTTAGCTCCACCCGAGAGTGTCTTGGTAACTCAACCAAGGTCCTCCGCCTCGGGTTCAATTCCTTAAACCCAATTCCAATATTGGAATGCTAATTCAATTGAAGTCGTAGTTCAATATTGAAGTCGGATTTCAATATTGAAGTTACGATTCAATTGCCTCCGTATCCTCCGCCCTTGACGCGTGTTGACTGGAAGCTGGTAATGTCAATACTTTGAGGGCCAAGACTACGGTGGCCCATAGAGGACATGCGTTTATTTTCAATATAATAGAAAAATTTTCTTTTTACAATGCGTTTTTTTTCTCTCGAATTACAACCGCCGTCGGATTTATTTCTCACCGCCGAAAAAATAATTTCCACCGCCGGGTAAAAAATAATAATTCCCACCACCGCGGTGAAAAATTATATCCACCGCGGTGGTAAATAATATCCACCGCGGTGGAAATTAATATCCACCGCGGTGGAAATAATATGTTTACAACCACGATTGTGGCTGGACTAGTATCAGGTCAAGGAGTACGGTGGCCCATAGAGGACATGCGTTTATTTACAAGACGGTCGCAGACTCGTGAATATTCCGAATCGAAACAATTGTTGATCAGCCCCACAACCCCAACAGAACGCACACATAGAACGTGATTGTTTTGTATCAATCAATTTTTGTTTTATCGATCGCTATAATTCTGGTGCCTTCCCATTTTACCATTTCCCCACTTCGCCATTTTCCCATTTCGCCAGGTTCCCATTTCGCCATTTATGTTCTGGTATCTTCACGCGCCTGTGATTACTGTTCAGTCATGACGGCCTGTGTTGGCAGTCACGAATGGGAGCCATCAATGAAACTAGTTTCACGGCTGCGCATGAGTCTACGTCGACTCTTCAGTGCCGTTCAATTACGTGTAAAGTCCCCTGAAGGGTACCACCAGTTGCTGTATCGGAGTTACTGTGGTGGCAAAGAGTCCGATATTGGAAATTAATTATCGGCGGTTATAGGCCATATATACTCAGTTGACTTTACATTCTCAGATACATGTACCTGTGAAATTGTGCGCTCTATTGCAAAAAGTGGCGAAACTCCAATACAGACATTGGCCTTTAAGCTTTGCAAGACCATGCAGAAGGCGGAAAGAATGGTTTTAATCCTCTAAGATATTTTTCTAAACCTCTCCCGTTTCGACCCTCACGTTATTCAAGTACATGGAGTGTTTACAATCACCCATGGCAACATTAACGCAACCGATAAGCGCTTCGACTTGTGAACAATTGTTCAATCTATTTCCAATATGCTGCCAATCAAATTCAAATAAAAACCAGAGAAAATCTGTGGCGACAGCGGTAAAAGTGGTCGTTGACACTTTTCGCCCGGACGTATACACAAGTTTCCGCCGGATTGCTGCATGCGCGATGCCCTGATGCATGGGACGTGCATGTACATTGTTTATCTTGCGTATTCACCTCTGTAATAACCATATGGTATTAATACAGAATAAATGGAAATGGTAAGGGAAATTGTGTAGGGCATCCTGCTTGGGCTACGCTCAGACCGCATGTACACTCTTAAAGAGAACCAGCAGAAATTACAGTTCGTAGTAAAATTTTACTACTCTGTTAATTTCTATTGCACCGACTGTGAAATTAGCTGTTTCATCTTTCGAAATATTAATTCTTAAGCGTTATTTCATATTACTTTGCTTGATAGCTAGAACAACTAATTAATGGTGAGGTTGACTACAATTTTTACTAATTTCACAGTCGGTATAATAGGAACTACCAGATTAATAGTTTTCACCAATAGATGTTAAGAATACACGCAGCTACTCAGAGATGTCTAACGTCTAATTTATCATCTTGTTGTGTTTCTGTACAATTGAGCGTCTTTTGGAGTATGTCAGTCACCTTACTTAGGACCATTTCTTCGTCATTACAAGTGTTATCATGGTATGCTTTTTGTCATACATTGCCTTCCGAATCCAGGAAATCTCTAAATTTCGACCACTTCAGTAGCGCACACGAACCAGCCTCGAGCCGGTTTGCTTTTACACAAAATAAAGCCTCCTGAACCGGCCTACACCGCCCCGCGCCGAACCGAGACTGGCGATCGGAACCTGTCTCGGACCAGGAGGGCCGTTCGCAGCTTCGCTAAGTACCACCAGGGAGGTATTATAAGTACCTCCATGGTACGCAAATGCAAGGGGAGAGCATTTGAGAATAGGCCCAACTGCGTACGCGAGCATGTTGACACAAGTGGTGCACCATAAAAAAGTACTACGCTTTAAATATCACGACTGATTGAAACCTTCAGTCACCATTATCAAGTAGGCCTATTCTGTGAAGAACTGAGCCGTGTAGCTGTGTTAACATTATTGATTTCAATTGTACACTTGTGCAGAATATGGTTTTATCATATTTGTGTAGCACGACATCTTCATAGCGCCAGTCTACATCATCCTAAGACCAGGCATTTTTACTACTGCATGTATGTCATACAAAATTGTTTGAAATATCGAGAGGCGGAGTATATTGAAAAATAAGATATGCGTGTTCTCCTGGCTTAGTGGTTTGATGAATAAAGATGTTGGTTTGAATACAAATCTGTGGACTTCCAAAAAGTAATTAATTGGGTGAAATAAGTTCTAATATGCTTATTTATTGTTTTAAACAATGAGATTATTCTAAATAAATTAGGCAAATATTTAAATTCCCACATGTCGAAGCTAAGGAACTAAGGAACTAAGGAAGCTAAGGAACGAAGCTAAGGAACTAAGGAACTTTGCGGCCGCAACGAGTCACGTCATAACGAAAACCGACACCACCTGGCTTACACTCCAGATGCAGTGGATCGGCCTCGTACCTCTACCATACAGCAAGACTGTATAGGGTGACAATGGAATGCGTAGGGAGTCTACACCTGGCTACGTCCCAGACCGTTTTCATCGCTTCAATGAGAAGAAAAGTATTTCGTTCAACACAGTATAACTCTTTCATCAGGATGACATTAGGCTACCCTTTTATAAGGATGAACTATATTGTAAAAATAGAAGCACAAATAAATATTGTAAGCATTGGCTTTTGTGAAGAGAAGTGACTTCCAAAGATTATTAGTCCATATATCAAAAATAGATATATGGGCTCTTAAATTAAAGGTGGGATTGTCGGGAGTAAATGGGTCCAATACATGCATATAGTTACAAACTTCCTGATAGAATGTGCATTTTAGCCCCAAGTATAGCCCCGCCTATCCATGCAGCAATGGACCGAAGCATTTTTTTATAGCCTTGCGGTTGGTGCGGATGTCCACGCTGGTCGAATGTAAGCAACGGCGGGCGTATAGCTAGTCGGTGTATAGTTGGCATGTAGGGTCCAAGAACAGGCCCTTCGCCATCCTATTCATGCTGTCTCATTGACGAGGCCCACTGCGTCCGGATTGTAGTGAAATGATGCAGAGGGGAGTAGTCTCCTTGACTTTGATTTCTTCTAAACCGCCGGATGTATGTTGACAAATCTCTGATTGAACGACGCGGGTGATCCACCGACGGTAAAGGAAAACCTGTTGGGGACTTGGGTCAGAAGGCATCGTCTCATAGCAGGCCTGAGAATGAGTGTGTCTCATGAGCGATCCAAAACTGCATTTGGAAGATGACGGGGAAAATGCAGGAACGCGACGGCAGCCAATCAAAGCCGACAGATCACCCGCATATTATAAGTCGCCATCTGCATGTTGTCCGCCGAGATGATACTGCTATATAAGGAGATCCTTATACGCATGTACACAAAATACGTCCTCCGTCCCCATAGTTTTATCCGTATACGTATAAGGATCTTTGATAAGTCGCTGTTCTCAACCTGCCTAATGTACAGGCCAACAGGCCAACTGGATTAACGCCTGAAGGATTTCTTCTTGACAGCGCAGTTCGTCTCAAACTTTCGATCAATGGCTGAGAGTAGTTCAGGTAATTGCATAATGTACCTTCTTTTCCACACCGACCGAGCTGACACCATATTATATAGGTTTATAACGCCCAAAATGCCTTGAGTTAGCTGTAACACCCAAAATGCCTTGACTTCGCTGAACGACCCGGAATGCTTTGCTGCCCTATACCCGTCGGCATCAGAAAATTTGGTGGCAAAGTAGGTGGCCGGCCCCAATCTCCTAATGAGAGGCAACCTAGCATTTGATGCGGTTCAGAAGTACACCAGTATTCGGTACAAGTATCACTGGGCAACCGTTACCAATGGCGATGCAAGGAGATTGTCCACGGCCCTTCCCCTAATTTAAGGATAAAATGTTTTAGGCCTATATTTCATGTTATTTCCACAATAACCCCCTTTTTGGATCCGGGCCAGATAATATTTCCAACAACTTGCAATGTTGCCCAAAGATCCCCCATAGATCAGATTGATGATAAAAGAGAAATAATTTTAAAAAATTGGAAACAAATTTAACAAAACCAAGCTACATATAAACACCGCTAAAAAACAACAAAAAACTACTTTGCAGTTTCGACGTGCAGTGAGGAGCCGGACGAGGACCTCAGGCGGGTCCACAACCGCCTCTCACTGCGACTAGAAAAAGACATCACGGCCGACCAGCTCAAGGAGTTGAAGCAGTATTTCTACAGAGCCCCACTCGACCCGAAAATCTACGGGAAGATTGCAAGCTTCATTGAACTATGGAACACCCTTGATAGGTAAAGGATCTGCGCAGGGACCTTAGCGATTTTTCAGAAATGAAATACCATTGAGGCTTTTCACACTAAGGGTAAACAAACATTAGGGTTTTTCATTTTCCTGAGAAACCTATTAAAGAGTGCACTATATGTAGTAATGTTGCCGTGGCAGAATTTCACGTAGTGTGTCCGAGGAATGCCGGGGCAGATGAAAATCTGACCAAGAATCAGATCGACAGGAACGCCAATTTGCTTAAGGGAACCGAACTATCTTACTTTCAGCTACAGAACCATAAAACCGGGGAAGTATACACACTTGAAGAAAGCCCTGAGCACCATCGGCGCGAAAACTTGCCTGGCTACCGTCGAGAAGTTTGAAATCAAAGGTAAGGCGACTCCACAATGACAGGTACCATCATTTTGGCTAGAACTTGAAATCCTAAACCAATAAGAACTCCTTCAAAATGAAGTGAATGGAAATTTCAAGGGTGGGAGTCGGTTCTCTGGAAAACAAAGAACTAACTCCAACCCTTGAAATTGAGAACCGCTTCGTTTCAAAAGAGTTCTGATTGCTTGATGATTTCAAGTTCCAGTCAAAATGGTGGTACCTATCGTCAACATGTGCAGGCCTTTATTTATTCAGGATAGTGACACCTATGTAGTGACAACGTGACGAGAACAGATAAGCTGTTCGTCATCTGTTCATTTTGAAACTTCTTCATAGGATTCGAGTACCATTCAACACCATGATTCTCCCATGGCACTAGTGTTCTTTTTAAAAGTGATAGAAAGAATTAAATCCTTGACAACTAAGCATCGCGACTGCGATATTTTGTGATTGTTGTACTGTCAATATGGAGCTCTTTCTTTTCAGAATTCAAATCACGAGATAGGGCGATTTCTCGAGAGAGTGCGAAACAACTAGAGTTGGAAGCTTTGATAGAAGAATCCGCCGATTTACGAAAACAAGTCGAGCGTGAGAGGCGACTGAAGGATGAAGCCGAGAATCTGCGGGATACAGCCATCAGAGAGCGAGAGGTGTCACACATCAGACACGAGAGTGTGATTCATGAGGCCGGGAGAGAGGTCAAGAAAAAGAAACATCGAGACGACCACCATCAGGCAGTCAAGGTGGCAAACTACCAAGGGGCCTGGAGGGTTGTTGGGCCCGAGCAGGTGATGGAAGCTCTCGATGATGTCGATGTGACCAGATTTGACCTGTCGCAGCAGAATCAGGAAATGAAGCGTGAATTGGAGGCCCAATGCAAAATGAGGAGTCAGGCTGAGAAATTGAAAGATCTGGCACTCACGGAAAGAGAACTGTCACATATTGAGCATGAAAAGGCTATTAAAGATGCAAGATTAGCAACTAAATTAGAGCATGAACAGCGGACACGCGCAGAAATGGAGCTAGAAGATTTAAGGAAGAGAGGGCAGGAAGAGAAACCGGAAAATCCTACCAATCTTAGAACAACAGATGGACGGATATACTCACATGGGACCCTCATCTGCCAGGAAAATCACCAAGGTTTCGGTGTAGTGTTTGGAAATTACGGAGAGGGAGAAGCCCAAAGTTACAGGGCTGGCCACCAGGTGGAAGTCAAGTCGAGGAGTCGGTCAGAGTCAGATACAGACAAAGGAAGGACGTGGGGAAATAGGGCGACTGAGAGGCAGAGGTTTGTGGCTAGCTCTTGGGATGAGACAATGTCTGATCAGCGCCCAGCTGTTCAGAATTCAAGTGCCGTGAGGATGAATACTGGAGTAGATCAGCTCAACCAACAGCGGGAGGGCAAGGGACTTGATGATTGGATAGAGACTCACGGTTGCGAGAGCGATGAAAATGTAAATGCGTGCACAAACAATACTTCCAATGGTGTTCGTGACCTAGACCTTGACGACATCTTGGATTCTGTGCTGCGTTGCATAGATACTAATGATTTACAACGGATGACAGAAATAATGGATGGATTGGACGCTGATGCCAGAAAAGTGTTGACGTCCCTCAAAGTCTCTCACCAAACCGCTGTTTTTAAAGCTTGTGTGAAAGGGCATGTTGAGTTTGTCGAATACTTTTTGAGTGAATGCGGGGCAGCAACGGAAGAAATAGGGCAGTATATCTCAGAGGGTGGTATGTTTTACCAAGCAACGCCACTCTGGTGGGCCTCCTTCACCAATCAGCAAGAGATGGTGCAAACATTGATCACTCACGGTGCAGATGTCAACGCCGAACTTACAGCTATCAACTCGACTCCCGTTCTATCAGCTTGTGCCATGGGGAACGCAGAGGTTGTAAAATATCTCTCTGCACATGGGGCTAATTTACAAAAGCCGAACGCAAATGGTGAAACATGCCTGCACAAGTCTGTACAGAGTTTGGATCTGTGCCTGTTTCTCCTGAACCACGGAGCAGATATCAACCAGGTCGACGGCTTCGGGCGAACACCGCTGCACCAGGCGGTTGATGCTGGACCAGTGGAGGTAGTGCGGCTGCTTGCAAGGCGGGGAGCAGACGTTAACCTGCAGGACTGCTGTGGGGACACTGGCCTTGATATCGCGTTTCGGAATGGACGAGAGAAGGTCACCGAAATGCTTTTGAACAGGACGTCTGGTACATGCAGAGGAGCAAGAAGGTAACAACCGTACAAGACATGCCAGAGAGTAGGACTGTTTACACGGAACCAAACCTATTTCACGACGAAATACCGCCAAGAAGACAGAGACATTAGGATTGTTGCACTTCGGTATATCTGAAAATGCACTAAATGTAAATGCAAGAATATTTAACGCATTATTGACCGCAAGTCCAATGTACTATGAAAATTGGCCTCCACTTTCAAAACGGATTCGGAGACGTCGTTTTTTTCCGCGATAAGGTTCGAACTCAACTGCTACAAATCGCCGACATTATCAATTGTTATTCATGTTATTTGTTTATGGCTATTCCAGCGAGTGGCACGGATGGTTGCATTTCGTCTCTTAATTCAAGGACGGTCTTTAAATTCTAAGACCATCTTTAGCGCTTGCCCTTTTAGGCGTACGCGCGCAGTCGAACGCGAATAGAAGCATTGAGGATACTAAAATCATGCAGATCGGATCACTTATGCTTGAGGGAATTGATGTATCGAGTCCAAATCGTGTCTTTTCTTCGGCGCTTCATCTACCATCATGATAGAAAAAAGTACGCCCTTAACTTCTTTTGAGTTGCATTTAACTTCGCTCGAAAAAGATCCGTTCTTTTGGTCCTTCTTGCCTTTGCGCTCCGTCCCCATTCCGACAAAATATTTCCCGAAAATTGTTACTAACGGCACAAACGCTACAATCCACGTTACAATCAGTCTGTCTCCCATGTCCAGGAAGAAATCCTGACCTTTAAGTATGCAGATTATCAGCAATAGAGGGCGTAGCAAGAATTGCCACTGGAAGTTCATCTTGAGCAGACAGCAGACGAAGTTCTCCACCTTCTTGTAAGGGCAGCGTGACGCGTGATGGGCGGCGACTTGAGAAGCCCCTTCAGCTGAAAAGGATGAGAAAGTGTTATCAAAAACACGACAAAAAAACCTAAGTGGGTCAGATCAAAAACGAGATTCACTGAAGGAGTCTTGTCAGGTTAAGTTTAACGAAGTCGCTAATAGAGGCCTACAATGAGATTTTCATTGTTATGCATAAAGACAATTTCAACTTAGTTTATACAGTACAACCTTGAACAGACAGGTGTCTACTATGGGAGGTTCCATTATGAATTAAAAAAAATAGAACACTAGCCTTCGCGTTGGTCTAACTGACACGACTCCTCATCCCGACTGATCTGCGTATTTTCGACCTTGGTCCACGCCCACAGGATCGGAATCGAGATCGGCAGCACCAGAACTACATAGTCGAAGACAAGATCAGTTATCCTGGACATCCGCTCGGGACAGAGTCTGAATGAATCCGGGACAACGACACAGTCACTACCAGGGAGACAGTCGACAATTACGACACCGCTCGGGTTCCGAGTTGTGGTATTCCCAAGGTCAAGGACAACTGATTCATATCCGGGTAAATCCAAAATGGCTGCTTGAGATTCGTAGATTTGCGTCCCATGCATTCGATCAACTAAAATTGCCATCAACCAATAGAAGGCGATGATCACTGGCATCAGAACAAACAAGGCGTTTCGAAAGAGTGTTGATGAAAATCGTGCTTTGACACGCCTGAAATATTGCAATGGTTTGCAAAGGAGGGTTTGGCATAAGCAGATATTGTATATGCAGCTGACGATCTGTAGAATCGTGTTGAAGCCCTTGCAATGCGCCCATCGTTCACATTTTGGCGAGTGGGAATCGTATATCAAAATGGACACAAAAAATATCAACCAAGCGTTTATATTACAGACGCCTGCAATGATCTCACATCCGCTGCACACCAGACGACCTTTATCGTTGTCGTCGTCGTTGTTTCGGTTGAGGCGGAAAACAGTTATAACGACCATGATGTTTGCCAGCATCAACATAAAGAGTACGCTGGCGAAAAAGACAACTGCCGCGTTGTCGATTGTGAGAGGAGACATGTTGAGGCCGGACTTGGCGGCACGATCTGAAAAGAAAACCAGTGGACTTAACTAAATGGTACAGTCCCAGTGCGATGGCGTTAGAGACAACGTGGCAACGCCGACTCCGATTCAGCTTTGAGACTGAATTACTGTCATCTCGAAACACACCTTCAATTGAACGATTTCACACTGATGAACCACATCTACGTATATTTACATATATCACCTGAATTTTGGGTTTCAAATTAATTCCCGTTTTAATTCCGCGGCTCTCGAAATCGTGATGTTTTCATTGACTCAAACTACTCCATATTCTGCTCTACCCTTTGCCCTGACTACAATGATGTTTACCGCCCCTACTCAGCAATCCCCACTTTTTCAGTTCGAAACATAGTTATATGTCCCTATATATAAGCTCATATAGCATGGCGCTCCGGCACAGCAACTCAAAATCTTTTCAGTTCAACTGAAATTATCAGTTTAAATGAAAATATGAAATACGCCTATAAATTTCTCGAGAACATCCGGTGGCGACATTTCAGGGATGGTTTTTTTAATAACCCGTGAGAATTGGTTGGAATATTCTGCTTCCGAAAATTGCCGAAGAGCAGATTTTTTACGAAATTTGAAATATATATCGAGAAGCGGAGAATACTGAAAACAACTGGTTCCAGGATGGATATTGCCATGGTAGAGCCCCCATCACTATACCTCTACACGCGTACACTGATCAGCAAAAACATTGTTTTGAGTAAAAACGTAGCAAAACTTTAATAATATAACTGGTACTAACCGTGATCCCGAAATCGGTGTCTAATTATGTCATACTCGTCAAAGTATGATGATGAAGGCGTCTGAACTGTTAGCTAACTTAGAGTGAGAAACGTCCGAAAGGCAAAGAAAAACGATAGGTACTGGTATGATTGTTCCCTTGATGAATCAAAGTACGCCTGTCTATACGTGATCTCCATCAACTCTTCCAGATCCTGCCAATGCATATATGTCATCCATCATGCATGCAGCCTTCGCAATCACTACACCCGCATATGAACGTTTGCAGGCCTACCTAAACCCGTACCTTCGATTAGTTATTCGGTAACAAGTGATATGAGCAGCTGATCAAACCGACGTATTCATTTCCACTCGCGCCTTATCATGTTCCAGTAACTACTGAGCAAATATGGACGCAACATCTGTTGAAATATCGGAATCCTCTTCAGTCCACTAAACAAAGAGCTCTCCCGCACCGGCTGGGCTGATGTGACCTAGGATATCCAGATTATTTTGTGACAAGATTTGGCGCGAAACAATCGGCTTTCACAGGCAATTGAGACATGTTTGTGTGGTCGTATTGTATTTTACACAACCCGTATGAGGCTGTTGGTCTTTTTACTGATCAAGACCTTCAAAGGAGAGGCAAAGGGGATACACCTGATTTTCCAACGTAGACATTATATTTAAGAATATTTTCGCTTCCATGTTGTGACGTCATTGTACATAATTGTGAATACGTCACGCCGTGTATAAATCAGACTGAAAATGGCTGCGACCACAGATCGGTAGTCACTTCCGCGATAAAATTACAACAACGTATGTCGTTGGAAATAAAATTGTGTCAACCGAAATCTTTAAATGTATCATATTAACCATTTCACAAATTTTCGGTCAATTGGAGGGCCTAGAAATCGTATAAAAAATGGCTGAACCAGGCCATTCGGGGGGCAATGGTGGTCAATTAAAGCAGGGACAGAAAAATGTCCGGTCTGTTGCAAGGAGACTGTCTCGTCAGTCATCGCTCGAAACAGCAACTTGGCTGCTAAGTTTTGCCTATCTATCTACAGTCTGTGGTTTCGTGGTTGTAATTCCGGACAAAGTGGGGTACTATAAATGGCGGCCTGTGCCAGCTAGCGGTCACGTAACGCCGTACATAGTTTAAGGAATTGATACCGAACTGGAGGTAATGGTCGTCTCACCTAAACGAGAGTGGAGCTCAAACATATGTTAGCTCCACCCAAGCCCCTGATCCTGACGCTGCCAACAAACTAACAAAAATGCATCTTGTCAGTTACCATCTCTTTTATTTGAATAGACGATGACAGTTTACAAAAATGATACTATTTCTTCATGGCATTATCGCAGGTATTTTATGATAGGTCTTGTACGAATTCTTTATCACCATTCAGTAATAATCAGTAATTTTCTCTACAAACTCACAAGTTAGATTTCATTATCGGTATATACAAAGTATATTAATATATGCTCGGTTCTGTACAATATACATGTTGGTTGTCATCTTGTCGTCTAACAAAACTGTTTAATTAGTGGCGCTGCTTCTCTATAGAGTGGTACTCCTCGCCAACGAAGCCGGATAGAACTAGCTGCATACTTTGTGAGCAAACCGAAGAGGTAGTGGCTGACCTCCTTTACCTTGAATTTTCACAGCTCTCGGCTGGGGCAACGGGGATTTAACTCCCATAAGAAGGCATACCTTCTGCTGTCCCTGTACCAGCGATGCACTGAAACTGCATTTCACTTCCTTCTGACAAAGCATGACGCACTGCTGCATATTTGGCCCCGGTACTTGGTTTAGTGTCTTTGGTTGATAGTAGAGAACTGGAACACGCATTGGAACCATACGGCAACTACCTGCAAAGGAATAATGATAAATCAGTGGAAGTTGTGAGGACCACGCGAATGTCGGGTGAAGCGATCCGATGTGATCAGACTGAATTGCCCTTTTCTAGTTAAACTTAAATGGGTGTGGCGATCCGATGTGGTCAGACTGAATTGCCCTATTCTAGTTAAACTTAAATGGGTGTGGCGATCCGATGTGGTCAGACTGAATTGCCCTATTCTAGTTGAACTTAAATGGGTGAGGCGATCCGATGTGGTCACACTGAATTGCCCTATTCTAGTTAAACTTAAATGGGTGTGGTGATCCGATGTGGTCACACTGAATTGCTTTATTCTAGTTGAACTTAAATGGGCGTGGCAATCCGATGTGGTCAGACTGAATTGCCCTATTCTAGTTGAACTTAAATGGGTGTGGCGATCCAATGTGGTCAAACTGAATTGCTCTATTCTAGTTAAACTTAAATGGGTGTGGCGATCCGATGTGGTCACACTGAATTGCTCTATTCTAGTTGAACTTAAATGGGTGTGGCAATCCGATGTGGTCAGACTGAATTGCCCTATTCTAGTTGAACTTAAATGGGTGTGGCGATCCGATGTGGTCAGACTGAATTGCCCTATTCTAGTTAAACTTAAATGGGTGTGGCGATCCGATGTGGTCACACTGATATGCCCTGTTCTAGTTAAACTTAAATGGGTGTGGGGATCCGATGTGGTCAGACTGAATTGCTCGATTCCAGTTGAACTCAAATGGGTGTGGCGATCCGATGTGGTCAGACTGAATTGCCCTATTCTAGTTGGACTGAAATGGGTGTGGCGATCCGATGTGGTCAGACTGAATTGCCCTATTCTAGTTAAACTTAAATGGGTGTGGTGATCCGATATGGTCACACTGATATGCCCTATTCTAGTTAAACTTAAATGGGTGTGGGGATCCGATGTGGTCAGACTGAATTGCCCTATTCTGGTTGAACTTAAATGGGTGTGGCGATTCGTTGTGGTCAGACTGAATTGCCCCATTCCAATTGAACTTAAATTATTTTCAGTTCTATAGATATCATTTTGAGTTAAACTGAGATGATTTTAAGTTCCACTGACACTTATTTTAGAATAACACGGTTCACAGGAATCATTTTACACTAAAAATATAACTACCGATAAACTCACTTCCCCAAAATCTGCTATGTGCAGCGAAACTTCGGAAAAAAAATATTCGAACCAATTCTCACTGGTTAATAGTGAGTTTTCACTACCGTGTCCAAGAACCACTCAAGCGAGAATGGTTCCCAATCCCATTATAAGAACGAAACAAAAATGGTTTTGCATTCACGACTTGAGATCTAGCAGCGACAACCAAGTTTTCATGTTTTGAAATGTGTCTCGGGTGTTGTCATGATGACCTCTCGGCTTGTCAAATAACTTTGCATTACTTTTGACCAGTTTATTGCATAAATATTGTGTACTTAGTGCAGAAACAGACCCCGACCCAACAAGGGGTGACATATATGTATATACCTACTAGACCACACCTTTTTAGAATATTTTCTTAAAATATCAATTTTGACATAAAAATGTCTCACGCAGATGCTAGATTACCGAATTGTAAAAAGTCTGATCCCAATCTTTTTTTTGTCCATGTTTGGCAACTGTTAACTTCTTTTTCATTAAGGATTACGTAATCACAGTCCTAATCAGATTTGTTATCCCTAAATTTGCAAAATTGGCGCGTCATTGAAACGCTACCCAACACGTAGGTCATGCTAAGTCGAGCGTAGGTCACGTGTAATTTACGCGAACAAAAGTGCGTCACTGGTGTTTCATTCTAAAATACCTTGGTACCGTAAAGTCAACTTTTAAATGGAAAATGCATAAGCCTCGTTCTGAGAGTGGAGTGTTTTGGACACGCAACCAAGACGCTCTACCAAAGTTCCCTCGGGTTGCACTAAAATGTGGAACCATGCACACAGCTCACTTCAGAAGTTTGAGGCTCTCAAAACACTGCTTCAAACACAAATCAGCCAAGGAAGCATCAACCACCCTAAGTTTTTTAATGAGCACTACACATATTTGCTGAGAAAAACGCTCCAAATAGCCCATTTGCGCGGATTTTAGCGTCACTTGAGCGAGCCGATCCGGACTTCCTATACGCGCTGCCGTAACGTAATGTAAACAACGGCGCTACCGGCGCTCCGGGCAGGCGATGGATGGAATTTGCCAAATTCGCACATATTCAAGTTATTTCGTGGCCTATCTTTTTAAGTTTGAGGTATTTTAGAATAGAAATTGAACCCTCGGCTTCGGACCTTGGTTGAGTTACCAAGACACTCTCGGGTGGAGCTAAAATTTCGTCCAAACCCTCGCCTGTCGGCTCGGGTTTGGACTGTATTTTAGCTCCACCCTCGAGTGTCTTGGTAACTCAACCAAGGTCCTCCGCCTCGGGTTCAATTCCTTAATTAGCGCGCAACTTGGTGCGTAACTTGAGCGAACTTTGCACGTCAATGACGCAAAGCAGGATGGAGGTCAATTGTGACTTGGACTGTACAAACTATTCACGTCAAGAATTTATTAATGCTTTGTTGGGTATGGTAGACACTATTCAAAAACAAAAGCAAGGCTGCTATATTGCACCGGGTATACACATTAACCATATATGAGTAAAACGGTTCTCGTAAATAGCCCCAGTACATATTTTGTCAACTCAAATTGGCTGATAAGGCTGATATCAGAAATCAATAAATTTATTCGCACTTTTCTGAAACACAAAGTTATAACAAACAGTGGTCCTCAACCATCCAGCTCTGATGCACAAGAAAACCTGAAAGTAAGAAATGTTACTGACCTGAACACCTTTTGCCAAAATAGGCACATCCTTGACACTGCGTCCATGGCATTTTCTGGTGATGAGGCATTTCCCTCATACCAATGGCACACAGGTAATTTCCAGTTCCCCTTGGGATAGCTGTGACAGACTGACACCGCCCCTTGGCACCAGCGCACGCTTTCAAACAGATAGATGGCTGGGACCCAGGCACGAATTGTAACATAGCGATGTAGATAAAAACGGGGATGGCATTGGGACCTCTCTGTGACAGCGAAAATTTGCAGTTACCTGAAATGACGATTCGCATGTTTACGCGACCAACAGTTTTGTGCCATAATTTTTGGATACATCTATACAAACTGGGTGTTACCAATGAGGAGCCTGCACAACAAAACCTGCCAATAGGGGGCCCTGCAGGCAAGTGGACCATGGTTGTAGCCTAATGAGAAAGCCATTTCCCGGGTCAATGATTATTGAATATTTCATCCCGTAATTACTCGACATGGGGAAATAGCACCACGAGTGTTGTTTTATTAGACTTTAATTCTATTTTGATGAGTTTTAGGGAGAAAATCAACAAAACTTAATTTTAATGGAAAATGCACTGGAAGTGTACCTTTTAGAACTGGTGCTGCCATCTGGATTTTTAGTTCTGTAGGTTCCTCATTCCATCCCCTAACTATTGTATTCGGCATCCGACCGAACCAGCTTACAATGGTGCAATAATAACCCCCCCCCCCCCCCCCCCCCACCCCCCAGCATACACTGCTCTCTCTCTGACGCAGAAAAACGAATGCGTAAGGTCTGCTAGAAACACTTTTTCTAACTGTCAGAGTCACTTATGGACATCCCCTTCACCACTGAGGTAATTTCCTACCCAAACAAATACTTTACTCTGAATATGTTGACAAAGGGAGGGGGATTTAGCCCGAAGAGATCGGGAGCAAAGTAATCTTGAAAACTATAGTTGTCGAAGTAGAAATATTTGACTCACCCTTTTTCGGTATTTTGAAAGCTGGCATACCACCACTGGCCCCACCGCCACCACCACCCCCACCGCCACCGCCATAACCATTGCCTCCACCACCTCCATAATTATTAACAGGTGCTTGTGTCGTTGTGGTTGTTGTTGGGGCAAAAGTGATGGCAACGCTCGCTAAAAATAATGAATTTTATATTTTCCATTACAGATGCACTCGGACAGTGGTGCAAAGCAATACTTTGCATCGCCAGCTTTGATAGATAATAGCATTCCGCGATGATGAGGTCACTGCAGCTGCTGCCCTCTATTTCCCCAATGCTGAATTACAGGCAATGTCGGACAAACATGCGGTTTCGTAATGGATTCAGGCTTTCCAACTAGGGCAGTTAGATTCAATCTGGCACATGTCCGAGTGTTGGAAATATTACATAATTGTTCTGAATATTTCTCTCTCTGACTCTATGGTATCATTCATGCTAAAAACAATGCAGGGTCAAAGATAATTGACTTTGAAATAAGCTCAAATGCGTAGAAATAAGTGTCGATGTCCGACTGTCACGTGACTAAAACGTCATCAATATCTTATGCAAATGACCTTGTGAGCTATAAATAGTAACTTCGCGGAATGCTATTGGCAACATTTTTATAGAAAGAACTTTTCCATTTGGGTGCTTTTGCTACATGACGGCAGGTTTACCACAGGTCCGCATAAAAACGTTCATTGTGCCTTCATGGGTCACACCCACTTAAAAGGCAAAACCCTAACCGAGTGTGGGAATAAGTTCAATTGCAGAATCCCTGAATGATGCCTAAAAAAATTACATTCTTATAAAATATATGAACTAGGACCTCATGGTCGAATTTACAAAAGTTGGATAATAGTGCGTATGTATGAAATGAATGGCCCCATATATGAATTACTAAAATAATATCAGCAATATGAAATAATAATGTATAGTGATATACATGTATCATATTTATTCCAATATAAATTTTGGCAAGGGATATTTGGCATGCTTGCTTGCTACGCAGCAATTATTTTTAACTTGGGTGGCAAGCATGCTTGCCGCCTAAAGTGAAGATCTGATCACAAGGTAGCAAGCAGAATACGCCCCTCTAATGAATATTAATTGGAAGTGGCTATTTGGCAAGCACATGCTTGCTACGCAGTCCGTTATTTGTTTCACTGGATCATTAATTATATAAATATTCATGACTCTCCTAATTTATGCGCCACACCGAGTAAACAATGGTGGCTACTGAGGTTGTGGAAGCGGTGAATGTCGGCTCAAAACTGCAGTTAGGTGCCACTTATCGATCATACGACGACTTTAACATAGCTCTAAAAGAGTATCAGGAGAGGACTTTGTGTATTTTTGTCCAGAAATACACAAGGACGGTGGAAAGTGCCAATTAATATTCATTAGAGGGGCGTATTCTGCTTGCTACCTTGTGATTAGATCTTCACTTTAGACAGCAAGCATGCTTGCCACCCAAGTTAAAAATAATTGCTGCGTAGCAAGCATGTGCTTGCCAAATAGCCACTTCCATAAATTTTACCTTTGGTGCCTCCCTTGCAAATAAACTCGTGTGGTTCTGAGCATTTTACTCGTTCCCACTTAGGTAGACCTCTGCTAGTTTTTGAGAGGGATGTGCAATTTTTTGCTCTGCTCTTACTGCGCCTGTCCCAGTTGCGTCTCGACTTTTTGTACTTTGAATGATCGGTCCATTGATCAACACCATTGACTTTCCTCAGTCCGAGCCAAACACGATTTTTTTTTCTAAAAATGTGTCAATTAAAAGAAGGATAAGGTATAATCTTGAACAAAACACGGAGTGCTCCTGTAATCCAGTAAACTTAATTCCGTGAATTGCAGAATTTTTGCAGGACGTTTTAGCTTTGCAGACTTCTGGAATAACCTTGATTCAAAAAAACGATATTTTTTAAAATGTTCTTTTAGTCGGAAAAAATCGAAATTTTCTGTTATTCGCCGATATAAAAATATATATTTAAAAAACACGAAATTTTTCGGGAATCACTTATATCACTTAGAGAGATTTATTTTACAGAAGTTTATGGCTTGTTCAAAACCACAACCACGTTAACCTTAGTGGAGTCAGTAGACTAAGGGTGAAAAATTTTAATGTGGATTGACGAAAAGAGATAAAGTCTTTAGGATATTTGAAGTATTAACCTTTAAATTTTGTGCTTTTGTACAACTCGACCCCGACTTACATTTGATCAGGGAACATAGCCTTCATGAGAATGTTCTCTCTTGTACTTGGGACTGACATCAGATGATAGCCATCCCTCACCGCCTGACACCTTGCCTCGGCATCTCCCCACGATTTTTTCGAAGAGAAGAAACGGTAACAATGGCCTTTTTGGGCTGCAAACGTCCTGGGACAACCCACTAGAATAAAAGGTTGCGGCTATGTTTATAACAGGACTATCATATCAGGGCAAAAAGGCGCATTCTGAAAGTAACACTAATAGAGTTATACACTATCATCCAACGAAATAAAAATTGTGGTTTGCTGTGACCAAAGCCTAGGTTCTGAGTAAGTTAGCCAAAGTTAGATTAAGAAGGAAATATTACAACCAATTGGAGTCAAAATAGGAGTCAAGTGACAATTACTGGCTTTAAAATGCCTTATTTGAATTTCATTCTCCTCCTGGCCCAAACAAGTGAGTCTGAGGGATGAACTATTATTGTAGTAACGTAATTCCTTTGATGGCCCTTTTACGTAATTTTAAAAGAATTTTGGTTGCATCTGTACACTTACCATCCTTGTATTCCCAGCGCTCGATTTCAGCCTTCCTGACTGCAAGAGAATTGAAATATAAACCATATGGTATAGACCTACTAGTACTGGAATAATACCTGCATGAGGTAAACTTGAGAAATTAGAGGGGTTTGGGACCAATGGCAAAAAGCTGAGGACTTAGATAATACATGCAGTTCCAACAAGCCACATGTATATAATATAGCTGTCTATACCAACAACATAAATTTATGTTTTTTTACAAGAGGGGCGTAAGGGGTCACAGCCCGTGACATTTCACATATCAAATACTTTTATCATAATTTTTCCTTTAAGGGCCTAAATAATTAAGGTAGGTAAGATTGGCTACCCCATTTCAGGCCTTTAAAATACTTACTGTACTGTGACTGTTTTCCGCTGCATATGAATATGTTGGGTGTTTTGCATTTTGTTTTTTTCCATTTCCCATTGACAACGGTGACGCAGTAGGCCTTTGAGGCGCCTGTGGTGTCCCAAGGTGCACTATCAGAAGCCATTCCTTCTTCTGCAGTCCATTGGTACGGATTTCCCTTTATTCTCAATATACCCATCCATACTGGTTTTGCTCCACTGAAAAGATAAGACACCAACATTATCTCACGTACATAAGATTAAACAATCTTAAAGGTCGAACCTGTAAGTTCAAAAATTTTGAAAATTGAACTTGAATTTGAAATTATACACTGTGTAAATACACACTATCTAAATTTCAACACAACTTTTGTGTAGACAGCTATGCAAATACTATTTGTGCCAAGAGAATTTGCTTTCATAATAACTGCACTGCAGAGGAAAAGAGTAAATGATAAGCTCACTCAAATATGCTTCTCGACTGACTGGACAGAAAGGAGGATGCTTCTCGACTGACTGGACAGAAAGGAGGTGGCATCATGTCTCATTCACTGCATTGCAAGACAGACATTTGTCCTCGGCGTCATCAAACGTCATAGGTGTCATAGCAATCCCGATGGCCCAGTGGTTAATGTGTCAAATGTTCGAGGCCTGCTGCTAACCTCTTTCCGTATGGCCGATTGGTTAGCCACCAACACGGAGTACAAACTGCCTTCTTGCCAGGCACCTTGCATTCGAGTAAGGAGTTTGGAAGTAAAGAGTGTCCCATAAGGGTATTTGTAGGTGGAGTAGGGGTGGGGAGGGGGGTGGGGGGGCTATTGAGGTTTATATCCACTTGCCTGTGTGTCAACAAGAAAAAAATGGAGCATGCCTTGTGTTTCATTGTGCCAAGCATTATGGGGTGTTACAAGGCAGAAAAGTGATAGTGCGAGGCGTGACAGATCTTTTGGAGGCAGAGGCAAAGACCGTCAGAGGTGGAGGAAGACTATGGATGCAAAACGCTCCAGATTAGGTCATCAGGTAACAGTATTAAGTTGCCAACACCAGTTCTTGTGACTGTGTGCAGCAGAAGAAACACTCACAGCTCAAGCTTTCTCAGAATATGGGTCTGATTCCTGACCGACTGGACAGAGAGGAGGTGGAATCGTGTCTCATTCAACCCGTTGTAAGACAGACATTTGTCCTCGGCGTCATCAAACGTCATAGGTGTCTTCTCCGCCTTGTAACAATCCATCAGGCTGGGCATGAATCCTTCCGGACATTGTCCTAAAAATACAAAACGGAACATAAGGGAGAGAGAACACAAGGTTGTAGGGGACCTAACACGAGGTGTTACATGGTTATTTATGGGCCCCACAAGGAGAGAGTCTTTCAAAGAATAGCAAAAGTCGTCAGTGAAACCATTCTATTTTCAGTGTGAAGTTAGATCTCGTTTTATCGACCCGAAAATCACGAAAGCGATCACAAATTCGCTCCCAAAAAGCACATTTCAATCTTTCTTTTTTTAGAGATTACGGCAACATCATTCAATCCAAAATGTATAGCCTTTTAATGAGGTAATATTTGTTCAACACTCTGAATCAAAACATTTAAAGGGACTATAGTCTCATGTAAGCACCGGCACTTACTCTGTTCTCCAGCTGCGGCTCCAACTGAAATCAATCATAAGAGACGAATTATCAGATGAAGAATTATCAAAGACATTCAAACTCAAAAGTTAACACAAACAGATACAGTTAGATAAGCTAACAAGGATGATACAACCTCTCAACAGACCAGTACTATTAAAGCGCAATTTAGCTTTACTTTTACTGCTGTGCCAAAATAGAAAATCGGGAAAAAGTGAAAAGTGAAAAGTGAAAAATATGGACTTACCAACTAGAACGATGGCACACAGTGCCAAGAAAAGTAGGGACCTCATGATGGTAGTACCACTGAAGTCCAAGTGACAGTTTCAACGAATGAAACTGGAATATATGCTGCATCATCAGACCTTTTAGTTCAATATATACCAATTAGGTAAGTAATCATTGACAATCCTAAACTTTAATTGCCGAATAGTCGTATTTCTCTCGTGGGTTTTGTTTTTACTGGAGCTTGACGTCAGGGACATGGGAAGAGTCAACATGGTGAGTGAATGCATTAAAGTATCGAATTCATGAGATGTATGTGTATCTTAAAGGCCCTGTCCCAAGTGTTTTTTGTTTAACTAATGACCCGCTCATCATACAAATGTAGGGTTTTATATGCCAGATGTGCAAGTATGACACCATCCAACAAAAGAGTGAAGTTGAGGCCAGAGCTCTGTATTAGACACTGTGTACATAATGTGTACATTGCTGTACATAGCTTTTTGTGTGATGAAATGGCCAGGGGCCATTGTGCTCACCCTATAGATATTTGGTGGTTAGGAATTTATCCTGGTTAAGAAACATGCTACATGTATAGTATATAGGTCAAACCAAAGTCGGTATAACATGTGATGTATCCTTGCTTGGAGTACCTAAAGATATCATCGAAATCAGGATAATAATTAGCGAGATTTTGCACATTTTACCTTTCTTATTTTTGGCCTCCTGGTGGCCAAGTCGAGAATCAGATCAGACCGCAATTCAGTGTACATAAGAACAAAGATCAAGGAACAATGATCCAGGTTCTCCGAAGGGAAATGTGTGTCCTTTTTCACCATGGTAAACTGACAACAATTCACCATGGTGAATTGGGACGATAAAATATTTCACCATGGTGAGCATAGTAAACTGTTAAGTCACAATCCATGGTGAGTTAGGTAAGTGGTTAACGGTAAATTCACCATGGTAGATTGAATTCATCAAGGTGAATTCTGCATTTACACCATGATGATTTGTTTCCGCAAGGGTTAGGTTCACAGTCAACTGGATCCTAAGGTCAACAAGCCTTTGATTGTATTACCAAACCCATTTCTAAATGAAATATTTTAAAATATATGATTACACTGATTCCATAAATAGACAAAGACATATTTCTGTACTTCCAGTTTCAATGACAAATTGCTTTCCTCGTTGCACGCTTCCTATAGGCCTTTTTTCCAGAAGAAATGGACTGAATTTATCAAAGATTGCCTTTTTAAACTACATTTTACAGATCGGCCTTAGTGTGAAGCTACAGGTGGTGGTGACACATGGTGGTGAGCAGGGGTACTACATTATATCATTCTCCTGGCCACCTGAATTCATGCCCAAGTTGTCCCTTTAAAGGAAAAACAAGGCAGACTTGATGACAAGACACGGAGAAACAAAACACCATTAAAAGCCAAACATTTGGCGGCTGGGCAGATGAAGAGTGGGGGCAGCTTGGCAGATTGGGAGTGGGGGCAGCTTGGCAGATGAAGAGTGGGGGCAGCTTGGCAGATTGGGAGTGGGGGCAGCTTGGCAGATGAAGAGTGGGGGCAGCTTGGCAGATTGGGAGTGGGGGCAGCTTGGCAGATAAAGAGTGGGGGCAGCTTGGCAGATTGGGAGTGGGGGCAGCTTGGCAGATGAAGAGTGGGGGCAGCTTGGCAGATTGGGAGTGGGGGCAGCTTGGCAGATTGGGAGTGGGGGCAGCTTGGCAGATTCGGAGTGGGGGCAGCTTGGCAGATTGGGAGTGGGGGCAGATTGGCAGATTGGGAGTGGGGGCAGCTTGGCAGATTGGGAGTGGGGGCAGCTTGGCAGATTCGGAGTGGGGGCAGCTTGGCAGATGGGGTGTGGGGGCAGCTTGGCAGATGAAGAGTGGGGACAGCTTGGCAGATGGGGAGTGGGGGCAGATGGGGAGTGGGGGTAGATGGGGGAGTGGGGGCAGATGGGGAGTGGGGGTAGATGGGGGAGTGGGTGCAGATGGGGAGTGGGGGTAGATGGGGGAGTGGGGGCAGATGGGGGGGCGTTGCTGCTCTGCCTACTATTTACTAAGCCCTATAGAACACTTTGATGCAACACACACAAATCAATGTTCGTCTTTTTCTATTCTTAAAAAAATTTTCGTGAAGATAGTATTAAGTGCATATGTAAGTATGCCTATCCCAATGTATCAGAGTCAACTATTGATGCATTTCTTCAGCCCTTTTCCTGTAGAATGGGGCACATGTATGATAACAACCATCATGGATGCACTGCATGGAGGGGCATTCTTCATCTATCTCGCAGTCGTAACGACAGCCTGATCTCTTCACGTCTAAAAAAGATAATGAGAGGAAGTATATTGAATTTGTTATTAGAAGAAATAGTATTTTGACCATCATCAGTTCAATAGCCAACACCAATATATATCTTGACCAGTGACCTCAGGCTCTGCACTTACTATAATTGCCAAGTACTTTGAAAAATACCGGCCACGTTTTAGTCTGATCTGAAAAAAGACTACATAAGACAGGAGTAAGGTCACTAACACTGCCTGTAACAGTATTTCAACAGTGTTTACAGTATTATTGAAGAACTTGGACTGGCCAGCTTGGCAAGTTGGAAGGCCAGCCTGATTCTCAGCAAGATGTGGATTGAGATCCACGGTGGAAAAAGATGGTGAAGAAGTCTAAGGCTGTGGATTCTTTCTCGAAGACACATCCGACCATGGTGAGTACTTACTTGCCGCAGTCGAGCAGGCTATGAGCTGAAAAAGAATCGGGAAAAGAGAAATGATTCAGTCTCGACTAATAAGGCTCTTACAAAGGGTTACGCCATTCGTAACAGAAAAAGAATACAGCTACATGTAGGGGGCATAGCAATCCTTCCTCTGATGAATCAGCAAGCTGTCCTTCTGCAAGCCATTGCAAAAAAAGTTCAGTAGTCAAATGGGCATTTGCTTCAATTTGAAGGCGATCTAATTGCTTTTGGATTTCAAGTTCTAGCCAAAATGGTGGTGCATATGGTCAACCCTTAAACTGACTGAGCATCCGATCACCTGTGCTGGAGGCCTACCTGTATTCAAAGGCCCTTTAATCGCACACCAAGGATTCGGCCCACTTTTGACATTTTCTCGGGCAGTGAAAATGAACCGTCTCATTTCCATAATTCCGATTCTTAAGTCTTGCACAGATCAGTAAGCCAGATTAGGCCTGATGAACATGTGGACAATTGGGTCCGCAATTAAGGGTTCCATTCAGTAAATTGCGTATGACTTGATGATGCTTTGACATCTACTGAGGCGAAGGAAGGGCATTTTATTTGTCATAGGATACTTAGTATACGCTTTAACCAGAAGAGGCCTATGTGGGAAAAGAGTGTCTACACCGGCTTAAACCTGTCGACACAGTATATATCTAAAGTAACCTTGAGTGTAAAAGGAACTTACCAGTGTTAACAAAAGAAAATGCTTCAACATGACGATGTTTTCTCGGCGAGTGCAGATGCGAATGTGAAGAGAAAACTCCTGCTGATCTCAAGGCCACATCACATATCTGATGCCCATGTGAAATAAAAAGGTGGCAGATACCCTTAACAGATAACCAGCGTTCATTTCGGGTGGCATGAAATGGTTTTATCAATGATGATAGCAGGACCAAATCTCCAAAGCAGACAAAATATTCAAGTATATTCTCTTATCTCTCTGCCAGCAACAGCATCCATTGCACGTGTATTGCTATGTCTGAAATACACTATTCGAGGCATGAATGCTGACAAGATCCATGGCACCCTTCTACCTCCCTATCTCAAGTTTCTGAATCCAAAACTGACCGTCACTTGCGGTGTATTGACCTTATTTCGACCTTTGCCAAGTGTAGTTCAGGTCTTTGACAACTCATTTATATTAAAAATAATAAAACCGATTATCTAAAACGTCTACATTTCCATTTTTAATGTTTATCATGTTCATTTACATGTACCATGTGGTGTGCGGTACTTTGTCAAATCTTCTGTGCAAGCAGGGATGGAACCTCAAGTCCCACACACCCTTCAAAGAAATTTTGTGATTTAGCTATGGATGGAAAAAGTCATACAGAAATACAGTAGAACCTCGCAATCGGGACTGACAAGTGCTGTCCTGAATAGAGAGGTGTCATGTCTAGAGAAACAACCAACTTTGGACCAAAACTAGTGTCCTTAGTAGAGAGGGTGTCTCTTATAGAGAAGTATCTGCTATAAAGCGAGGTTCCACCATACACTGTAAACGGTACACTCATTCACGAAATCTTCAAAATAAAACACCCGCAAAAATGTCATGGTTTACAGTACCACTTGGTGTCAGTTTAATGCAACGCATGCTTAGAATCATGTTCGAACTACTTACAATTTGCCGGGTTACTCATACTTTCCTGTAGCTGATATTCAATTGTCTAAACAAATATAGCAGTCTTGAGCTCAGAGTCGCTACACTATAGTCTTTTGTAATTTCCATATTGCCACAAACAGCAAAGTCATTAGGCTTGGCAACACACTTGACTATGGTGAGACTCGACCATGGCAACACATTTAACCATGGCAACACATTCGACCACGGTTAAGAATTTAACGACGAAAATGTTTTTTCGGTGTCACATAACGTCACAGATCCAAAATAGATCATTTTTAAACTTCCACTACACGGATATTATCAGAGAAGAGTTTTCCAGTCCACTGTTCTTACAAGAGACTAAGTCGTTATCTATCAACGTAATGTTTCATCCCAAGAAACACGACCAAGGCAAGAAATGTACAATCCTTTACATATCCTCGATACTCCATTTGTAAGCTTCGATTTCCCTGGCTTTCTTCGAGGCCATTTGTGCGAAGATTTTCTTCTCGAAGCCAGTCGACCTGTCCACGCCATCCCATCGATACCCCGGTCGGAGACCGTACCTGTTCGGAGGGGGCTGGGGTCCCTTATAAACTGGATATTCTGAAGAAGATTGAAAAAAACCTCATCTTACCGGCCCTCATTTATTTATCTCATATTGAAACTCGAACTTGTTGTGAAGAGCCAGGAATTTTACTCCTTTGAAAGACACACCGATTTCATCCAGAAATACAATCATGGGTACTCCCTGGGATCGAACCCAGGCCATATTTCGTGGTAGCCAGCAGTGTTAACCACTAAGCTATGAAAATATTTGTATACAGAAGAATCTCCCTATTAAGGACACCCTCGGGACTGACAAGTGCTGTTCTTAATAGAGAAGTGTCCTGATTAGAGAGGTCAAATTGAATGGAAACAACCAATGACCTGAGCCCTTCATGCCCTTTAAATAGCGTTTTTAAGAAGCAAATTTAACTTACCTTTCTTTTTCGACTGCGGTGCTTTGGATTTTTTCTTTCTCATAAACGCGGCCATCGGATCTCCATCGCGTTCTTTCTCCTTCAGCAGACTCTCCAAATCGTCATCTCCTGTATGTCGTGCGAGCGGCTTGTCCATCTCGTGCATATGGTCCGCAAGATTCTCAGCTCGTAATTCCTGTTGTTTCAATCTGAACGAAACGATAAACATTTTAAATACCTCTATCAAAAAAACCTCATGGTAGTTTTTTTACCAACATGTGTAGGGTTATACGCAAATCCATAGAAACATTGTTTGTTTATTACTTTTTTTGGTCAATATTTGGGCAATTTGTTAGTAGGAGAAAAGTGGGGCACTCGGAGCAAACCTACGCTGTCAAAGAGAGTGTACCAGGACCAGCCAGGAACTGAACCAAGGACCTCAGACATGTCAGAGGTACAGGTGAAAGGCACTAAGGTACACCACTGAGCCAGCAGACTAGCAGACAATTGCTCAGGATATCAAGTTTCAATATGCCAAGATCCCCAGCTCCAACAGTCTTATACATTGTAGATGTAATGTACAAGTGCGCTAAAAAGTAAAAATTCCTTTTTTGGGGTAATTTTACCCATGTATCTTTCAAAAACAATGGTGCATACGCTAATAATTTTACTGTAAACTAACTCTCGGCAACAAAGATCCTCACCCTTGTCCCCATGATTCATATTTCTTCTCCCGCTCTGCCATTTTCTGCGCCTTTTCTTCATTCTCCTCGGCAATCTTCCGTCGTCTCCCTCGTACAACGGTTGCCGCATGCTTACCAAGTGTTTCGGCGTCAATCTACAATGAAAAATATGTTTTAGTTGAAAAATCATCGATGATGATTCGTTTCATCAGTTTAATACAGGAGTAAAATGTTGCGGTTTTTGTAAGGATCGACCAGAGCTGACACAGTGCCTAAGTATAGCATTTTGGACAAATTAACGTCTGAGAGAGGAGAAATCATGTGTTGTGACACGTCACATCATGTCTCCGAAGGACGTCAGACTCGTCATTACTTTGACCAAGATGTGTCAGACGTCATCCACGACGTCAAGCAACACTTCACTATCCGGTGCAATAAGTTTATTGGTCCTAAAAATGCGCTATTTCAGCTGACTGCGCAAGGCTTGGGCCGGAAGTGGCATATCCCATATTGTTCAAAGAAGGGTTAAGGGGTAGCTATATAGCCTGATCAATGATTTTTGAGAAAGTCGCTCACCTTTTTAAATGCTTCATTCTCTTTCTGCTTCACTTGTTCCATTTCATGCTTCATTTCTTTAGCAGACGACAGGCCAGCTTTTTTTCCTGACAGAGTTTCTTTCATTTTCTTGTCTCTTTCTTCCTGACCCCAGCGTGAGGGTCTCCTGACATTTTCCTCTCTCTTTTTCCTAGGTGGTGATTGGTCAGAATCTGAATTCTGTCTTTTTCTCCTTGCAGGTGATTGGTCAGAATCAGAATTCTGGCTTTTTCTCCTTGGTGGTGATTGGTCTGAATCTGAACCATTAGTTTTTCTGACAGGTGATTGGTCAGAATCTGATCTGGTCCGTTTTCTTGGTGGTGATTGGTCTGAATCTGAATCATGCCTTTTAGTTCTAGGAGGTGATTGGTCAGAATCTGAATCACGCCTTTTAGTCCTTGGATGTGATTGGTCAGAGTCTGAATCATGCCTTTTAGTCCTTGGAGGTGATTGGTCAGAATCTGAATCATGTCTAGATGTCCGTTTCGCACGATGATCAGAATCAGAATCATGGCGTCCAGGCATGTCAATCATGCCACCATTTTGACTGCACGAATCAGAATCCGAGTCATGTCTCTGGCGACGCGGTGGCAAGTTTTGTTCACTGGTCTCTGTAATGAATTAGAAAGGTTTGAATTGAAATACCGTAAACCACGATATTTTCAATTCATGGGTGTTCTCATAGTATTTAATTACATTTTGCAATGTATAGAGACAAATGTTTGCATAAAAACAGCAAAGAGTTAACTCCATGTGTCTGCTGGTTAAAATGTAAATGATTGAAAAGCTGCAAATATTTTTGCACCAAGCTGAGCAGGGGGCAGCCTGGTGTTTTCTGGTCTTCCTTGGTCTAGCTTGTCACAAATCAGCAGCTCATAGTCATAGTCATACCATAGCAATCAATGTTAATTTTTACCTTTATCTTTTGTCATCACCTTCCATCGATCGCTCTGGAAAACCTCCAAGTGTTTCACATGATCTGGTCGCTCATCGACAAAATCAGCGACCGTTGGCGCCTCATCAATCTCATCTAATGTTGTCGTACCTTGGGTCACATCTGGGACAAGAGCTTTAAGATCAATGTCATCATCAAATATCTTGATTCTGAAAGACAAGTGTGGTTTTCATCATCATCAACGTACCTCTGTTCGCTTTTCTTTTTTGTTCCTGTGTATTTCGGAGTTTTGACTGATATCATGATAGAGTTAGGCTAAACAGGCTACAGCTAGCTACTGCTAGTCGCGACAAGTCACGCATTCATACTAGAGATGCCAAGCCAAGATTTATTTCGAAAGGATTTATACACCTCTCGTACAAGTCAGCAGTAAATTAAAATACACTACATGATTACTTCCCTACACACAGGTAAAACTTGGTCCGAAAATAGATCGCACTTAGCATCCGACAATGGAAAACCAGTGTAATTTTCGAACCGTGATCAGTCTGTCAAAGGATAGATCACAAAAAAAATCTCCAAATTACCTAGAAACCGGTGCTACTGCAACTTTCTTTTTCCTACGCTTCTTTTTCATTTGAGTTGCTTCAGAATCTGCTGATAAATAACGTTTCAAATACTCCGCTTTGCTCAAAGAAGCCATTTTGGAAAGTTTCACCTGCAGCGCCGCCTTCCGAACACTGATGGAAACAACATATAATATTTAAAGGACTAACCGAGTAATAGAGCAGGGTGCCACCGTTAACCCTCGCGGCTACAGATTAACAGAAGCAATATTGATGTAATGTCGGATTGACTCGAAGAGACTGGTGAAAGGAAGCATGAAATAAGTATAAAAATGACGATGTCACTGGCATGTAGTAATAGGCCTACTCGTGATGAAGAGCCATGGCTCCATGCAGCGTGAGAGAAGAAGCAATTGGAGGAGACCTTCCCCACGCCGGCTCCCGATCCTGGCTTAGGACACGTTTTACCTGGTCGTGCGATGGAGAAGTTGGTGAAGTTGGTCAAAGCCAAGGACAATCACGTGTGTAGTCTCTTGATGACACCCGTGTTCATTACCATAGTGGTTACGCCACTAGTGTTACGCTCTTCGCAGGTGGCCTACTGCAGGTCGTCCTCGCAAAAGTGCAGTACAACTGTCATCTGCCTATCCTTTAGGACCAGAGTCAGTCGCATGCTCCTCCCCAAGCACACACGCTCTGTCCCGAGTGCCCAGTCAAGTGTTACACTGAAGTTCAGGGTGTCATCCATGTGGGAGAATGGGTTAATGTCTTTAATAGTTGTGCTGCCCATTCCAGATGGCAGCACAAGCTGGTCTTGCCTTTTTCAATACACTAGTTTTAATGCTCTTTATTACCTTTAATCATTACATAATATATATACTTATACCTATTTAAGTGAATGTTTGGTGTGGCCCAGTGCCATTCCTTGAGTTTATCACTCTACTATGACATTATTCCTTGCTTATCCTTAATTCTATGTGCTTGCAGGTGCCTGTGTGCCTGCTAATTTGGCCACTGGCCGGAAATATCGGCCACATCCAAGTAACCGAGTGCAATCATTTCGAGGCGAAATGTCAGGAAGGGATACTCAAAGACAACACAAGGACACTAATATCATACAAACACTTTACATTTTATTCCTCAACATTATAAATATTGAAAGACAACATTTCAGTGACCGATGCATCCCGACTCTCAGTCGTTTGCGTCACCAAACCCATGACGGATTCCATCGATTTTCCTGTTTTCTCGGCACGCTCGGCTCAAATTGAAGAGGGCAAAGGTCAACCAAGGACTCGTTAAATTCGTCCTACCAGAGGAATCAAATTCGTTTCCACCAAAGCGCAATTATCAATGAACCAATCACAATCCATAGCCTGGTACCACTGGCCACCGTCAGACGACGCTGTTGTGTTTCGTCAATACAAAAGTCAAAATAGGTCAAACACAACAGCGTCGTCTGACGGTGGCCAGTGGTACCAGGCTAGTGTTTGGATTTATCTCCTGGTCACGTGACCGATGACGACTTCCGTTTGAGCAGACGAACAGGAATGATGGCGAGTGCGCCAAGGATGAGAAACACGCCCGCGGTCAGGAATGTAGTCACGTATGTACCGCTGGCTTCGTAGATCGCGGCTGAAAATGAAACAAAGTACAAAATTAGACAGAGTCCCTAAAGACTGTAGGACGTCTGGAAGAGCGATCATAATTCTTCAGTAGCGATGTATACTCTAATATGAACGAACGCAGTAGAATATTAATATCGTAGTTATATCAATATTGTCATAACGAATGACTCATATATACAAGGCTGATGCACTATGAGAACCTATGTGAACCTCACCCGCAATTGGCGGCCCGATAAGAAAGCCGATTCCTTGACAGAACAGCACCACTCCAAACCCACGGACCATTTGGTCCATGCCAAGAAAATCGACGATGATGATAGCACGCAAGGAGACGAAGCAGGCTGGAAAGAAGAATGAAAGAAACTTCGAATTCACTGCCAAGGGACGAAGTAGTCTTCCCTAAAGCGCAAGGGGCAGATTTCGCAATACTGAATACGACGCGCTACGAACTGTGTCGACGGCGGCATTTCAAGTGAGGAAACCGAAGGCACTTGATTTCTTTTTATCATCAGTATAAATCGCAATCGCAGTGAAGATTAACCTCCAGTGACAATTAATTACCTCTTGCTTGGGCAAGAGCTGGATTTGATTACACTCCGGATGCAGTGGATAGCCTCGTCTCCGATACGAATAGGATGACGAATAGAGTGTCTCGGGAGTCCAGTATTTAAAGGACCATGCAGAGCGTTACTCACCTACACACAGACCAAACACTGCAGAGCAGACGGCCAGGACAGCAAAGTTCGTACAGAAGGGCACGGCCATGTTGACAACACCTGCGATCACTAGGGACAAACCGTAAACAACGTAGCAGTCGACCTTCGGGTGATCCGTGAGCAAGCCAATCAGAATTCGACCAATCGTGTTCAAGATTCCGATTATGGACAGCAAGATCGTCCCATGTGTCTTGTCGATGTCGCGTGAAAGGGCGTAGTCGACCAGGTAGATGAACATGGTTGTTTGAGCTGGATGAGAAAACAACTTTCATGATTAAAGGGACAACTTGAGCTTGAGATTTATCAAGCCAGGCTATGGCAAGCCAAAGCGGAATTTATTCAAGACTTTAGAATTACCATTCAAGAAGTTAAATATAAGTTCAAGAAGGAAATATATGTTCAAGACTAAAATATGTTCAACCTTGAATAAAATATGTTCAACCTTGAATAAAATATGTTCAACCTTGAATAAAATATGTCCAACCTTGAACAAAATATATTCAACCTTGAACAAAATATATTCAAGACTCACGTGACCATATTCAAGACGCACGTGACCACAAAATTGATGACGTAGTTGCTCATGTTTTGATGCTTTACGGACTTTCCCGAACCCGCGTCCGGACTTTCCCGAACCCATGGTACTTGTGTTGCGTTTCGGAGCTCGAATTGTTCGCACGAGGTTTTGACACATGGTTGTACACGTACCTAGCCGCCTACACCTGACATGTACTGTAATCCTACACATAATGACATGGATGCCGAGTGAATGTCAGAGTCGATACATGTTTCACAGACATATCAGGCAAATTATAGGTTCAAAATGTGCAATGCCTCTCACCTTTCATTCTTAAGGCCGACACCACTGTGTCGGATTCTCGTTGTCTTTTGACATGTTTGAGTGTTTAGGCTATACAGGCAATCAATCATGTCGTGAAACAGAACGCATCAGAAGTACCACAGATTCTACGCTCTACGTCATCAATTTTGTAGTCACGTGCGTCTTGAATATGGTCACATGAGTCTTGAATATATTTTGTTCAAGGTTGAATATATTTTGTTCAAGGTTGGACATATTTTATTCAAGGTTGAACATATTTTATTCAAGGTTGAACATATTTTAGTCTTGAACATATATTTCCTTCTTGAACTTATATTTAACTTCTTGAATGGTAATTCTAAAGTCTTGAATAAATTCCGCTTTGGCTTGCCATACCAGGCGGATAATACCCCTGCTCGACACCATGCGCCGCCACTTGTTGTTATCACGCTGATCATGATGCTTCTGCTTCCCTTTTTGCTAGAACGCAATCCATCGGCAATAGCAAGCTGAAAGTACGGAGAATTTTGAAAATTTCACCTTGCCGCCTTATAACTCGACAATTATCATGGATGGTGAAATAATATTTTTATAAACTTCTACTTATCACCTTGAGAAAGCCAAATAATAACAATTTTAAATTTTGATACCAAAATAGGGTGCCGTTGCGGCTTTTCTTTGAGCATTTTGACCGCGAAGTCTCACCTTGAGAACATGTGCACTCTGACAGGAACCAGTTTATGTCAACATCCGATTGAGCTATACATAGCATGCGAGGCCTGGTCACTGCGGACGTGCACAGAAGAAGCTGATATTTTCCTCAAATAATCGTCAGAGCTACCTCTTCACAAAATACCCAGGACACCGACATTTGAACATGCAGCAATAGCGATATGATAGGCTTATCTGTATCCATGGTAATCGCCTGAGATTGAAGAACTTTTTTTTTACCAATGGGACCAATGTTGACCTGATCACCACTGGCTAGTGAGACCTATATTTGGGAGATCAGTAATGTACACTGGAGGCGAGGTATGACTGGGTTGTTCTAAAATATAGATTATTGAATCGGATATGCGACTAATTTCTAAACTCCCGTCAATTCCGATCTGATCATGTAAATATAAGCTCAAAATATTTGATTCGTAACCACCTTAGGTTCAAATTGCATTATTTCATGTTTTTATGCATTTTTAGGACTGATTCCAAGGTTTATCACTGGTTTCAAGGTTTCACTGGTTCCAAGCTTTATCACCTACCATTCCACCCTTGTAGCTAAGTCATGCAGCCTTTATCGAAGGACAATGTCAGGCATGTCAGGAGGTTGCTATTTCCGCCAAGGGTTGAAAGACAAGCGAATACGCACCTGTCCAGAATGTACACGATATAATGATCAGGATGAACATGGGGTGAACGTAGATCAGATTCAACCCGAAAAGTTCTTGGCACGATTTCAAGTGTGACGTCACAACTGCCAGGCTTCTCCTCCTATAATTTACGTGCGTTGTCTTCTTTATTTCTATACCGGAAATGGAAGCCATAGATCCTATAAACACAGCAGACGAGTATTCTGCTTCGAGAGATTGTCCGTAACCACGGGGATGCAGCCGGTTGACCCCGGCCTCATAACTTGATGAGACACTTCCGCCATTGCTCTCCGTTGCGTCTGTGATATGGAACTTCGTCTCTGAACCAGCAGCCGCGTCGGCTACAGGCTCTTCGGACGACTCTGGTTTACTCACTGCGACAATGACCTCCCCTCGTGTCTCCAAATGGCGAAACAAAGCACCAAGGACACAGCCATTCAGCGAGATTCCAGCAAGAATCAACAGCGACCCGTCCCATCTGTATTTGTCTATGAGAAATTTCAGGAGTAGAGGTACGATGAAACCCCCGGCCCCCGCGCCGCACGTCACGATCCCGTTGGCTAGGGCGCGGTGCCTGTTGAAATATTTCGCAACCATATCAACGGAGGCGACCAGGAGGAAATTGAGTCCGGAACCTATAAAAAAATGGTTGTTTGTTTTAGCATTTTGACGTCAACATCTATGTAAGGTATTTGACTGGCAGGCTAAGCCCAATATCCTAAAACGTCTGGGTTAAGAATGAACCGTTCCGCCACGGTTTTGGTCAACATTTTAGCTCCACTCTCACCAGCACTGCTGCAGCGTTATAACTGCATCGAGAATCACTTTACTCCCCTTCCCTGCCATGAACTAGCTGCAGTTACCTTTAATCCAAGCCCACTCCATCCTTGCACATTTAAAGAATATAATCCTGATCGTATCGATGATGAAATATAGTTGTTTACCAAAGATGGAAGACTTTAAAGAAACGACGAAACACAAATTTCTCTTCATCAGAAAACTCGTGGTGAAAACGTCTTCACTGTAATATATTTTTGGTGTTTCAATAGCAAAATTACCCAGTCATAAAGAGCTACTAGTACTTATTATGGCATTAAGCCTTTCTCTAATGCTTGAAATCATTTTGGTTCAAAGTACAAGGGCATCTTCCTCTGGCGTACAAATTGAGCAGAAACTTCAGCTGTGGAAAAACATCACGTTAACTAGAGTTCAGGTATCGGAAGCTTCTTCAACCTTCTTCCTCCCAGACATTGCCTGAGCTCAGTCAAATGGCTCAGGTAGTCTAGTTTCGAGGTAAGGTGAGGTTGGCGCAAGGCTAGATTTCAGGTATCGGAAGCTTCTTCAACCAAAGGATGGATGACCAGGATTGCCAGCTGAGGGCAAAAACTGAAAGGTAGGAGTCTCGATCCCAGACAATGCCTGAGCTCAGTCAAATGGCTCAGGCAGTCTAGTCTTGAGGTAAGGTAAGGTTGGGATATCAAAAGGAGTAAGATGTCAAGAGGATATTACCGGCAGATTTTAACATAAATCTGGCTACGAGATCATTTGTATGCTATACTAGCTATGCTTTTAATCTTTTTAGGCAGATCTACTGGAGGTAGTGTGTCAGGTATCGGAAGCTACATTACACTGCAAAGTGCGGGTTGTTCTAAATCCAGGTGTTTTAGAATTCTCAACCTTACCTCCCATCGCTCCGTATGTGAGCGCCAACATTGCAATATTCCGGGAAAATGTTCCAAGAACGAAACCAGAGGCAGCGATGATGGAGCCGAGAAAGACAGTTGCCCGGCAACCAAGCTGCTTCACAGATACTCCGGCAACTGGGCCTGAAAAAATCAAGGATACCAGTATGACTAGATCTATCTACAGAGTAATGTATTCATATAGGAAGATTACCGCAACGTTGTTGCCTTCAAAAAGCATAATTTAAAGGACAAGGCGGATTATTCCTTCAATATGCTCTGCCTCTGTTTCATTAGTAAACTATTCCAAAGGGGGCTGTTCTTATTCCTCTGCGTTCGCTCTGCACTCAAAGGTGTTCTCGAGATAGTCTTCCTCTTCCAATGGCACGGTGCGAGTTTTTTACATCACAGTGACACTATACGGATTGGTACCAATTCGATTTATTGGCCTCGTGTCTCCGTTCAGTAGGCCAGAGGTAGAGTCCATCGCAAACTACTCATGTTTCTCACTTGGTGGCATTTAGATTTGGGGTTAGGGTTAGGGCTGTGCGAGTTTGGGTGCTCACCTGCTCTTCCATACGTGACTTACCCATCAAATTGTGTCCACCAATGAATGCCGCCCCAACCCACGAGGTCGTCGACGGCCCTTCGTTGAACTGTTCAAGCAAGGAAACATACAGAACTCCGTAACTGAATGCTATACCATCCCCGATAAACCAGCAGAAGAACCCGCTGATGCAGACCACCCAACCGTAACCTCCATCTGGTGCTGAGGATTCGCTCGATGGTGGTGGCGGAACGTCCTCATCAACGGAGTCCTCATTTTTGGAGGTTTCCGAATCCACGCCGCCGGGTTCCGATAACATGGTGCAAAAGCAAATGCCGATACTAAAGCACTGATACTCCTGTAAATATTCACTGATGGTTGATGCTCTGATATGTTAGGTAGGCCTTATTAAACTGGGGATTCACCACTGCAGCATACTACTGTGCAAGAACGGTAGCTACGAACGTTCGCCACTCTCCTGTTTGTATGTCGACACACTGCTCACACAAAGAGTTCGAAATAGAAAAGCCAATAATCAGGCGGCCGGACCTGATATCGCTGTAATGCCTGTGCCTCTCACGGTTGACGGTTTGCTATAGAAAGCACACCAAGGGGTGCGCGGCATCCTGGCATAACCACTGACTGAATGGCTTTCAAATTATACCTATGGCAAGCCAAAGCGGAATTTATTCAAGACTTTAGAATGACCATTCAAGAAGTTAAATATAAGTTCAAGAAGGAAATATATGTTCAAGACTAAAATATGTTCAACCTTGAATCAAATGTTTTCAACCTTGAAAAAAATATGTTCAACCTTGAATAAAATATGTTCAACCTTGAATAAAATATGTCCAACCTTGAACAAAATATATTCAACCTTGAACAAAATATATTCAAGACTCACGTGACCATATTCAAGACGCACGTGACCACAAAATTGATGACGTAGAGCGTAGAATCTGTGGTACTTCTGATGCGTTCTGTTTCACGACATGATTGATTGCCTGCATAGCCTAAACACTCAAACATGTCAAAAGACAACGAGAATCCGATACAGTGGTGTCGGCCTTAAGAATGAAAGGTGAGAGGCATTGCGCATTTTGAACCTATAATTTGCCTGATATGTCTGTGAAACATGTATCGACTCTGCCATTCACTCGGCATCCATGTCATGATGTGTAGGATTACAGTACATATCAGGTGTAGGCGGCTAGGTACGTGTACAACCATGTGTCAAAACCTCGTGCGAACAATTCGAGCTCCGAAACGCAACACAAGTACCATGGGTTCGGGAAAGTCCGGACGCGGGTTCGGGAAAGTCCGTAAAGCATCAAAACATGAGCAACTACGTCATCAATTTTGTGGTCACGTGCGTCTTGAATATGGTCACGTGAGTCTTGAATATATTTTGTTCAAGGTTGAATATATTTTGTTTAAGGTTGGACATATTTTATTCAAGGTTGAACATATTTTATTCAAGGTTGAACATATTTTATTCAAGGTTGAAAACATTTGATTCAAGGTTGAACATATTTTAGTCTTGAATGGTAATTCTAAAGTCTTGAATAAATTCCGCTTTGGCTTGCCATATATACCCCATTTGTCGATATTTTGTATGTACATGTATAAAATCAAGTGTGGAATAAATTTAATCAATACATTTTTTTTTTACCAAGTACATGTATCAAACTAGATTTGATAAAACTAGCATGCACGTCAGGAGTAAAAAGGTTGCGGTTGCGCGGTCGATACGGGCCTACTTAATTAAGGTTTTCCTTAGCAGACACAGTATGGGACCGCCTCATCACACCACACTCCGGATGCAGTGGATCGGCTGCGACAGAGGAAGGAAGATCAGCATAACAAAATGGACTGCACAGGAGTTTACATCACACAAGCTTGATGCATCTAACAAATGTATCTACAAGTTTGGTTTTTGACCTTTTCAAACTAAAAGTGTTGTCTTCCTGGTTTTACGGACTCCAGGTCTAAATAATTCCAATGCTCTATCTGTTTCATAATGATAAGACTTTTTTACTCCTACGTCCTATATAAAATAACTTGATATATCGACAGGTGGAGTACATTGAAAATCATTGGTTCATGCCACAGGATGAATAATAAATGGTAGTATCATACTACTACATTATGTTTTTGTAATTGTACATAATTCTACAATAATCCGAGGTTTTGGTTGATTTGCATGATTCTTATTGTCGGCCGGTGTACATTATTCCTCTGTTATTCATTTCTGTATAATTATCTGTATATACATTTGGCTGGCCCCTACATGGCGTATTTGAGTAACAAGTACTATATAGATCGAACTGAATCACGCAGCTATCGCTGCGCCGGAGTATCAGACTCCTGTGCTGTCCATTTCGTCATCCTGATCATCCTTCCTCAATGGTGAGGAACAAGACCGGTCCACTGCGTCCGGAGTGTACGGAGTATGTGCTCAACTAACTTGTCAGGATGAAAGCATCGTGCCTGCTTCCTTTCCACTGTTTCATCTTTTGTAATAATGTACATATTTTATAACGCATAAATCGATAAATGCTGGGTATTACTACGGGTGTCTACAAAACCAAGACCTACAAAACCAAGACCCAAGACCCAAGACCTACAAAACCAAGACCCCCCACCTACAAAACCAAGATCTACAAAACCAAGATCCATCAACAAACCTACTCCAAACTAGTACCTCGTACCATAGTACCTGCCCAAGAAGTAATTACATTGTTCTTTTTTTTTTTCATTCACCCTAACCCTTTAGAAAGCTAGGCTATATTATCACGAATACCCTCGAGAGGACTATTTAAGGTATTTTAGCTTTTTTATTATATCCTTACCCCGAGATCCTTATTTTCTTGGAAAAGCTTAACCAGTGTTAAATGTTCTGAACAGAATCTGAGTACAAAGCATCGAGCTTGTTTATATAGGAGCTTCTGTTTTATTGATAAATTGCAACTTCCTGCTGAAAAAAGGAGAGATGTAGATGGGGTCTTGGTTTTGTAGGTCTTGGTTTTGTAGATGGGGTCTTGGTTTTGTAGGTCTTGGTTTTGTAGATGGGGTCTTGGTTTTGTAGGTCTTGGGTCTTGGGTCTTGGTTTTGTAGGTCTTGGTTTTGTAGACACCCGTGTGGGTGTCTACAAAACCAAGACCCAAGACCCAAGACCTACAAAACCAAGACCCAAGACCTACAAAACCAAGACCCATCAACATCTTGGGTCTTGGGTCTTGGTTTTGTAGGTCTTGGGTCTTGGGTCTTGGGTCTTGGTTTTGTAGACACCCGTATTACTACGGGGTATTAGTAGACTCCGCCTCCGGGAGTAGACTCTGGTAGAGGGCCAGCTGCACACGACAGACACATTGATTGACGCAACTTCCCCTTTTTTCCGAAAGGCCCTGGGTACAATGGTCAGTAGGATGATCGGGACCGATACCCCCTAAAAGCACTACCAACTACCCAACCACTACCCAGTACCTTTCATTCCGGGCGGCACTAACAGAATCGTTGGTACCGATAAAACAAGGAATATTGCCCGGAACAGTGGGTGGGTAGTGGGTGCATGGGTAGTGGGTAGTGCTTTTAGGGGGTGCCAATCGGGACCCAGTATTATCAGAACCAGAACCATATATTCTGTATAAGGTGATCTCCGTCAATTTTGAAAAAAGTGGTGTGCAGTTAGGCCTACCCCCTAGATGTTTCCACAGATGCCAAATCGCGCTCGCTCCTTTAATATACACTCGGCGACAGGAATTTTAGGAAAAAAAGTTTATTTGAAGACAACAACAACGGCGACAACATGCAACAAGCTATTTTACAAATTCGAAGGTTATTTTTTTATTTTCTCAGATTTCGCATCTTACCTTTTATCTGGTTTTCATAATAATCACACAAAATTGTAAAGATATAATTGTTTTAGGCACCTAATTTGGAAAAAACGCACCAATCGTTCTGTAAACCGGTGCTTTTATGGTGGTTTGTGATATTTTTTCTTTTGTCGGATGTGGAGTGAAATATCTATTCACGGACAGACAGATACTCTTCTGTTCGTGCGTTTGTGCTGCCAGACCAAAGGTGGTAAGAGACAGCAGGTGACTTGGAATGGTATTGACATATTTTTCTGATGTTCTGCGTCTTATCTTCAGCTCTTACATTATGTATCTACAGTCTCTTGACTAAAGGATTGTCGGAACCAGTTGGCCTTTCATATCCATAGAGCATCAGAAATTTTCTATTTCAGGTTGACGTTGTCCCTCACAACACAGGTAAATCTCCAAGCCCGACATCTTCACACCCAAAATGGACCGTTGGCATTTAGAACATCAGCTGTGCTAGGGTGAGTAACTCGGATGAATTTTTAAAATTTTATGTTCAGTTTTTATTTTTGATCCCATTGCATCTCTTCTAAGCCTGGCCCTGGGATAAGCCCCACCCATTTCATTTTGGTAGTACATCAGATGAATATTTTCAACTAAATTTTAGCGGTGAGCCAATGAAGAAAAGAAAGAAACAAGATCCGATGATTGCCATTCAGCGGGAGAAGAAGAAGGAGCGAAAGCTAGAAAAGGCCATCAAACGTCTCGAGAAATTCGGAAGAAAACTGAAGCCGATTGAGGAGATTGCTGGTGACACTAAGTTACGGAAAGAGGCAAAGTAGGTGTCTTGAGTATACTGTAAAACTTACCCGCAAAATTTCTGTGCCTGTTTATGTTTGAAATTGCGAAAATTTCTCCGAAATAAAAATTGTCAGAATTTCTTTTTTGTCGATTACAGAATTTCAGACTCTCGGAGAATGATATGTAAGCATTATGCTATCTGAAATCCGAAACCCATGTCCAAATGGCCTAGCAACTCTTATAGCGGAAATTAATTTTTTTATAGTTCAGCTTTAGCGTGATGCTATATGTGCCTGTGGATAGTGTCTAGGAGGGGTATTATCCTCCAGGACACTTACAATTGGTCTTGACATGCGGTCTTGTGAGTTACCTGTCTAAAAACCAATGACTCTGCCATCCTGCTCTCTTGGAAATAGCTCTTGGCTGGTTTTACTATTTCAAAAACTGTTGGTTCTTTTCAGTATTCGCAGGAGAGATGGTCCAGTTCTTACATTTGAGGAGGCAGAAGAGCGAGCGTTAGTAGAAAAGGATTGGTGCCGGTATAAGGTACAGATGTATAGAGACCAGTGCTGGACGATAGCGAAGACCCAGGCAGCGCAGGAGAGAGCACTAGACGAACTACGGAAGGAGTCGGAGGAGTTATATCAAAAGGCTATTCAGGTTAGTGCCGACACCTTCTTCAAGGTCTTCATGCTTCTGGCATTTTTTCCTGCCACTCTATTTTTGCCAGGACACCGCCTAAATGACTGCCTATCATCTGCAAACTTACTGCCATCCTGACTCTCAAGTGTTTGCATCACCCGGCCACTATTGAGAGTGATTTAGTGATCTCATAACATTGCAGGTCAAGATGACTCGCTGCAGGTGTTTGCTGATGACCAGACTGATTACAGAAAACGTTTAACGACTGCAACACTGGTCCGTCTGGTGAATGGACTGCATCTCATCATCAAGAATTGATAAAGACTAGTCTTTATTGGGTTTTAGCTGGTCTGTGAATGGTGAAATCTGTAAACAAACAGAAGGAGGGCTCGTTAACACTTCACAGACCAGCCCGAACCCCTTCTCAGCATTAAAGATTCAGTGTCCTTCTGTCAGGGCCTGAATTCTTGGTAGTCAATTTTGTCTCATCTCAGTACTCTTTTTTTCAGATTGATTCGAAATTGATACCATTTAAAAAGTCCGGACCCGTTGACACGCCTCCAATTAAGGACTATGACTGTCCTGATGGAGATTATACAGATACGACAAAAACTTACTGAGACAGTATTCAAATAGAACGCGACAAAAGAGTGAGTGGATTCAAATGGATCATGTTTTTATCTTGCATGAGGATTCTCAATCTTGAGGAGGATACATTGTTTCTTCAGCGCATCTGCTCTGTCGAGTTCACTCTCCAAGCAGATCCTCGGATATTCTCTCTGCCAACACAGACTACCACTACACCAAGTGATCACAGGTAGTTGAAAATACCAGAATCATCAAATTAGCAATTGATAAGACCCCAATCACCACACAGCCTACAGCCAATACAGACACTAGTAATATGTGTATTTTCTGTTAATAGGTTATGTATTTCATTTAATTTGGAATGGATAGATCGCTATGATTCTGGTATTTTCACGGGCCTGTGATCTACTCCAGGAAAGTGGGTGGAGATGGAGATTGTTGTGCCTATTGAAGGGGGCCGATCAAAAACTCAGAGTACGAATACAAGCATGCTCTGCACATGAAATTGGGAGTGTCCCAACTGGGAAGTCATGCCAGGAGACTACTGTACTGTAAACTGCTAATTTTGCGTTGGGTTTAATTTTCACGATTTGTGAAAGTCGTTTGTTAGGTGTGTACGTCATTTATGGACGGCCCCTAAGCTAAATAAATAAGGTCGTTGAGTACATCCAGCCTTGTCAATGCATATAATAAAACATCAAGTTTTAGTTTGTATGATATAGTTTATTCTCAAGTAAATGGATATGTATAACATGAAATTTCAATTACATGTATTGCGATATACTGTATTGCAATGTTCCCCCCCCCCACACACACACACGCACAGGGCATCAAGAATGGTGCTGTCCCAACCAGGATGAGAAAATTATGTATGCTTCTGAGGGGTATGGGTGTACATAATATTAGGTTCAATTGCATATATATATATACAATGTATATCTCTATACAGTGTGTAGATGCCTTGTACCATTTGGGGACTGAATGTTTGTACATGAACATGAGTACAAAGGAAGGGGTCTTCATGCCAGTCTACTGTTGTTGTGTGTATATCCATCTTTCAAAGAGGAGGAGACTGTAGGATTGACATTCACTGCAGGTAAGTCGGCATGGGGGGGGTCTTACATTGTGTACAGGATGAATCTATTTGATCAGGGGTCCAGATTTGTGCGAGATGGGCCGCTATAACCGTCTGTGCAGATATTGTCAATGAAACCTTTCTCTCATACTTAGACCAATAAGATTGACTTGAAATTTGTTTTGACCAGAAATCAACTTGGCCCTTCCTCAAGGTGGCTCTTTTGTCACTATCAGGCTTCTCAATTAAATCATTTTGGAAACACCCTGTTATCCTTGATAATTTAGGCTGACTTCATGGCGTTTGCAAAATGTGGGTGATTTCAAAATGAGTATTTTGGCAGCCCATCCATTGTCATTAGAAATTGCATCAATTCAACACTCTGCTCCTCTTGTGGTCATGTTTGTTTTTAGCACCATTACGCGACAGCAGCATATAAGTCCTTTAAAGCTGCATCGTCAATGACATCAGTGGCTAATGGAATCGTGTCTGAAAGTAAAGACAACATTTAAAGAGTTATGCCGCTCGTCAACACTGGTGTCTCAGGAACTGTTGTTCAGTACTCATGGTATTGATAGTATTTATATGTCCACAGAACTGAAATGCTGAAATTAATTTTGGACCCTCACAATGCCGAATTGATGGTTGTGAGACTACCTTCCAAGGACAAACATTCATGCTACACCATACCTACCATTTTCATTGTTCTTTACTTGGACACTAGATGGCAGCACATTACGTTTGGGTATATCTGAAAGTGGTTTCTTCTCGTCAACGCCTATGACAAGGGCCTTGGTGTTAGTTCTTTTACCATTCACCTGAAAGTATATAAAAATACGTGGAAATATATTTATTTGGACTGTGCGTTGACCTGCTGGGACAAATGGCTGTTCGTCCTCTTCTTTCCATTACCACAGATAAATGTGCCTCTCATGTGTCTTCATGACATCATGAGTTTTTGTCCCCTAAAAATCCACAACTTTTCAAAATGTTTAAGAATGCCTTTCCAGGGAAATATTTTGATGGGACAAAGCATCCTGAGGAAGTCGGGGGAAAAACAGGTGCAGGGCTGGAAGGACAAACTGACAGGCATAGTTCCAACATTGACCACCAGCTGTCACTGCAGTTGTTCCAGGCCAAAGCGGAGGAATGTCAATGTCCTAGGGTTATCTTCACCCTGTTTATTTATCACCTACTCAACTAGTTTATGACTTCAATTCTTTATCACTATGTACAGGCCCACTCACCACACTAGATTCTTGGGAAAGAGGTGACACAATTACAAGTCTATAAAATATGAAAATCCATTAACATTATATTCTTGATTTACCATAATAAATTCCAATGGCTTAGTTTGTTCATACAGCAAAGTAGGAAGGGGAGACTGGCTGGCCTCCTCATCCCCCGCCTTATAGCCCTGGTAGGCAACAAGTCCAGGAGAAAAGCCCATCAATTTGATCCCGGTGTAATGTTTTTGAGTGTTTCTGTTTTTGAGTATTTCCCCTCATTGTTTGGGAACGCTCAAAAATAGATTGACAAGTTTTTCTGTGTATCCCCCCTATTGAAAAGTCGTGGTCTCTCTAGCTGCCTATTGTTTGGAAACACTGACACATGGGAAACAACCACAGATGTTACACCGGCAGAGTTCATACCTATAGTTCCCTTATATAAAATAAAGGTTTCGTTTTGTAAAAACGAAAATAAAGGTTTCCAAAATAAAGGTTTCGTTTTGTATATGACTAACAACAGTGACCCGAAATAATCTTATCTAAATATTTGACTTTCACATGTCTCAGTTTCGTTCTGATCTTGTGTCTATGTAAAATAACAGAATGGCTGGCACGTGAAACGTCCTGTAACACTAAAGATTTTACACTACAAGGGCCCTCACACAAAATATATCACAGCTATGTGTGCCACTATTTTCTTCGAACAGGTTGTAGCTCTTGGTAGCAATTCCCGGGCTGTTGAGTATGAGGCACGTTACTTTCAACCAGAACTGCAGTTGGCAGCAATGACAGGCCAATCAAAGATCACTTGACCCAATTAGATTAAATTACTCAGATGTGACAGAAGACATGACCCATCCTCATATTTTTCTGCCCCAAACTTCTAGGTCTATTTCAAGGATTTGCGCAAATAGGACTGACCCTGATCTGATACAGAGTCTTTCAATGTATTGAAATAACTCTCAATGAACGCAGTGGCCTTTGCGTTCATCATTGCGACCGTCCACAGAATGTGGTCTCCTCACAAAATTACTCTGCAAGAATCAACAAGGCATGATAAATGAGATAGGATATATCTGTAATTAATGCCTGCCCTCAATAACTGGTGTTGTTTAATCACCCTGGATTGGATGAGTAATCAAGAGTTCAGTGTGAACTGGGCTTAAAACGAGGGCATGCTCACTTTGTTTACATACTTTGATGACCTCGCTCACCCTTGGTTATTCAGTTGCTTTCTCGGCCTTCTCAGCCAATCTAAGATGGCTGCCAAGCGGCCATATTGAAATATTTCGGATCGCGCTCAAACTGAAAGTCGCTTGGTTATTCAGGCAATGGAATGGCATGCTCTTTATCAGTATTAGAATGGAACCTTCTTGGTAGAATATGTAAATTCGAAAGTGAAACCCCAACCGATTCTCATGTAAATGTAAAGTAGGAGCATTCCCATCCAGCCTTCCGAGCCCGGCTTCGGAGTAAACGGCTGGCCCGGGGTAAAACAGGGCTAATGGATCATTTACTTCAGTATTAATCACCCATCATGTGACCAAGAGCAGCGAATAATATCTTTATCGTTATTTCAGTCTTCGTTGCGACTATTTTAGCTTCATCAGCAGATCAATTAGAAGCTTGATTAAGCGTTTCTAATTAGTAGACGTTCAATGGAATGAGAGTGACCCGCAGTCTTGTAAGATTGAAAAGCAATGCACCTCATCCTGGGATTCAGGTTTTTGATACTCCTGGTCTCATTCAACTATAGGCTTAACGATACATACGTTCCACTGGCCAAAGACGCTGCAATTTTGACCTGAAGAGATGGATGATTTTGGGCTGTAGTACACTCCGGACGCAGTGGACTGGCCTCGTCCCGTCGCCATGAGAAGAGACGATCAGGATGACGCAATCTCCCGAGAGTCCAGACTGTAGATGCCACGCCCACCTTTAAGAAGCTATTGTTGGTATATTGGGGCAGACATTGGGTACACTCCGGACGCAGTGGATAGGCCTCGTCCATACACATTCTCCACTTAGGAAGACTTATGCTCAGGATGACGGTGGGCTGCATCGGGAGTCTATAGCTGACATTGTGCAACAAGTAGGCCTACTATTCTAATCATAAAGAGTGGGCGATTTGACGGATTTATTTGGAAAATTGGTTTTGCCTGCGTTTATATTACGATTGCGACAGTGTCAAGAGTCTAAATTGACATCTATTAAAAAAACACAATTAAAAGTCATGATCAGGAAGAAAGATAATGGATTTCTAAACCAGAACACGAGGTTGTATACAAATTAATGCGATTTCTATCCATTTGTATGTTATGAGGTGGTGATCAATAGATCTGTCATTGAGTTTAGATCGCCAACATATGCTGATCACGAAACATCTCAACAGGCACGTGAAATGGGCTCAAGTGATTTCATGATTTCGATAAAATACATGTGTGAATCTCGACTTCACTGACTATCATCGATACCAGGGTGAATCGCGCCTACTATCTAAAAGCGCTTGGTATATATATCGTCACATCAGCGTATATCTAATCCCAACTCTGTTAAAGCCTGTTTCTCGGTATTATGCTGCTGCAGTCACAAGTAGATAAAAGAGGAGGCCTATTACACTCCGGACGCAGTGGACCGGCCCGGCCTTTTCCCGCCGCTTGGGAACAGACGATCAGGATGACGGAATGGACTGCCCCGGGTAAATACCCCTCCCTCTCTGGAAGTCCCCCCCCCCCCCGACCAAAAGCTGGCTACACGCCCCTGCGGTCGAGCCCTCACAACAGTGTATTCTCCAGTTATTGACACGCCAGGTGGTTATCACTTCAACCTGGCAAATGCAAAATAAAGTCCATTTCTTTCATCGCTCTCTACGTCAGTTACATTCCTTTGTGGTGATTATTTGAGACAGTGTGGCTGTTATAAGAAATAAAAACAAGATAGACATTACAAATAAAAGAAGTTTTCTTCATGATTGTGATATCGCGGTGTTTTGTTGAAGTATATTTTCTTGGTGAGTGGTAAATTTTCTCCCCGAATAATCGTTAGAGAGCCGTGTAATAGTTTTCAAATGTCTTGAGCAAAGGCATGCCGACTTATCGGCGGTGAATATCAGTCATAAAGTCATAAAGTAAATGGATCATGAGTCTGCACGTTCAGCTACAAGTTGGAAACTCGCAACATTGCTAATTTGGATTGTAACCAACATTACCAAAATACTATAAATCGTTTTGTACCCCATGTGGAATCATGCAGTGACAGAATTGTCACGTCCCATTAAATCTCTCGGACACAGGATATCCTCAAATTGACATAGTCTACAACTCAAACACTAATTCATGTTTTATAGTTTCTTAAAGGCCAGATTCGATCGTTCTGAATATGCAATATAAAATTGAATTAGAGAATTTCCAATTCTGAAAATACTCGCTGAACATAAATTTCAAGATTGCTTTTATGTCAACTGATCTTTACAAAAATTCTATACTGGTCAATTTCATCACGTTGGCGCGTTAGGTCACTGTTCTACGGCCATGTTTATCTTACCAGTGGAACAGACAAAATCCTTGAAAACGGACAAACTACACCTTTAAAGGGACTGCACACACCCTATTGGACATGTAGAGACAGAATATTACTTTAAGGACCATTCAGGAAATGTCGAGGAGGTCTATTAATTTTATCAACGGACATTAGAAAAATCACTTTGTAGTTCGTCTTTGGATTGTTTAGGTCAAGTGGTGGATGAGACCAAGATGACACACATCGGACATATCAGAAAGCCTGGCGAATTAAAGTCCTGATCATCTACAACGTAGGCCCTAATGCTCACAGGAACTCCATCATCGAGATTCACAACAAAAATGGCCGACAGTCGGCCATCTTGAATGCGATTCTGTAGATAGATAATGTAGCGATCGCTTTTGTAGCGCTTTCTACTGCTGACCAGGGTCCGTCTCAAAGCGCTTTAAAAATTGTTAGGCTATCACAGAGGCGCTGATGCCTTCTTTGCTATCAAGGAGTTGCTCATACCTGAGCTGGGGCGAGTAAAGGACAAAGTAGCAATCGATCGAGGTTGAAACCCATGACCGCTGATTGTGAGTTGGACCAAATACGACGGAATTTCTAAATCCTTGACACTTTTCTGAGATATCACAGTTGTCGCATGCTTTATTATCATTATTTTGATGAATAAGAGCTATCTAAGAACATGAGCATCTCTCTGCTGAGATGTGACCTATCGAACTGTGCCGTAATATTGTCGTTATTTGAAATTGGAAAGTTGCACGCAATTCTGGTAGCTCTACATTCGCAGGTTGAAATTTAGTCATCCATTTTCTAGCCATATTGGCGTATGTCCGTATGTTGCGTGTCTCGAGGGCCTGGCCACCACCACCACGGTACCTCTGTCACATATTGCTCTCCCATTAATCTAAAATTTAAAGAGCTGGAGCCCCATAATATACACATGTGTCCAACAGTTTACAATTTGATTAAAAAAATTTAGTGCTGTATGCCTGGGAATACAACCTATAAATATATAGATGTAAATCAGCTGTGGTTCTCAACTGGAATTTTAAGATATTTGAACATCGAAGTGATTGTCGATTTCCATGCCATGTATACATCATCGGCAGTTTATCAGAAGAACTAACCATCTCCCTTGACCTGCCGGGCAGATTTGCTTCGAGTTGCACTAACTGATCAGACACTCTACTATCATTTCAAGAAGGATCTCAGTGCACCATGTAAGGGTTACATTATCAAGCAGCGTCTATGGAACCTCGGGAGACAAGGCAAATCAATCTAAGACTGCATGCATCCTTATATTGGGGATGTATGGGGTGCAGGTGAATACTGCCTTTAAAATACTGCCGATGTTCATATAATACAAGCAAATACAATACATGTACATGATTACTCATGATGATCTATCTGTGTCGACGCGATTAAGCCCGGTTATGGGTACACTCCGGACGCAGTGGACCGGCCTCCTTCCTCGACCTAACCCATAAGGAGTCTACAATCATGTAGGTTATGAGGCGCCTGTATACGAAGTATTTCTGTGATACATGTAACATCCCGATTTATCGGCGTTGAGTTGTTCGTTAGTCCTAAATGTCTCCTCTTGACGTATACAGACGCACAACGCCGACAGATTGGCATAGAGTTTAAAACATGTGTCTCCGTTCATCTTAGTACTTTTAACTATGTTTATTTACATACATTTCAAACTGTACATTGTTTATCTTGCTTATTCACCTCTGTAATAACCAAGTGGTATTGATACAGAATAAATTGAAATTGAAATTGAAATTGTAACAGCCTCGACAGTATATAAGATATGGATAGGTTCAATCTTTTTTTCAGCTGATTTCAACATGGTACTTGGCACTAAATGCTTATTTTATCGTCTGCGACGGCAAGCACCTGTTGCGCTGCTGCAGTGTATAACACATTGAAAGATATCCAAGCCTAATCCGACAAATGTATAGCGGAGCATGCCAGATGACTTCACACTATACAGTACAGATGTATATGCCTTATACTCGTACAAGAATTAACAACAACAATAAGGGCACTGTTTCAAATGATTTTTCGATCATTTCGATATCCAATATGGCCGCCAAGATGCCATTTTGTTCTTACGGCCACGCCCTCGTTAGGTAGCAGGGACCAGTTTCGAGGAAGCAAAGACGACAATACATTCTAGTGTCCGTGATCGATCTTAGCTTTTGGCCGGTTGGAGAATTATTCTCCGAGACCATCTTAATGAGTGTTATTGCTTGATACGTTTTTGCGCCATCATACCATGCAGACTTCTTTGACGCAATACTCTGGCGCAGTGATAGTGGTGTGATGAGGCTTGGATATTATGTCTGCTTTAAATAATGCCAGTAAGAGAGAGGAGGTGATACGTTAAAGCTCGAACTAAATTTGAGTTTGAAAAAGGCAGAGCCGCGATCGGGAACGCACAATTAGTTCTTTATTTCACGTCTTGTTGATTATTAGCAATTCGTCGAATCCACATGTGGCGTACGCGTAAAATGTGAAGGCCGTGTTTTAATTTTAGACTAGTTTTCATGATAGTGCAAATGGAATGTTCGTGGATGGATGTCCTGTAGTGTTGAGGTCACAAATGTGGAGCAAATCAAAAAGAAATGTCCTCATCATGACATGTTATTGTAGGAGGGCATTTAGATTTACAAGTAAATATAGCAGCTCTGTATTATATGCCGGAAAGCAGGGCCATAAATCTCGAGGGGGGCTTGCCATGTGATTCATATCATTGCTTAACCATTTAATGTCGTTCGTGGTGTATATCAATGGACTATTTACTCAACAAAGAGCAAATTAATTGCATTTTTCATTACAAAAACTTTGTAGTGCCATCCGTCACTATTCTATGAACAGGATTGAAGCACTTAGATTCCATTGCTATAATGACCTCGTAAAATATATATTCCTTGATATAAAAATAATCGTTTTATAGTTAATTTGTTCGATACGAGTTAATTTGGTACGGAATGATCAAAAGTCGTCTATGCCGGAAAGCAGAACCATAAATCTGTCGTGGGGTGATCGTATGCTTATTATTGAAGGGGACCTAGGCTGGGGTTCAAATGGTTGGCATGTGATCATATCAAGAATTAATAAAGACTAAGAATTTGGAACTTCAGAAAGGCCAAAAGCTTTTCTTTTTTTTAAAAGGGTAGTTCATACTGAATTCCTTTACGATTAAAAGTCGATTTTATTTTGTTAAAACATGTTCGTTATCTTATCCCCCACTCAGCAATACCAAAAAATATATCAGCGAGATTGGCTTTTATATTTTTGGTTTGTATCAACGTGAATGTTACCGTCAGGTTCTTATATCCACAGAAATCACAATGTCCGAGTCAAATAAGTGTTTTGAAGTCCTCGAAATCGCCTTAAAGGGGTAATACGTCGTCCGTAATTACTGGTGGTCCAGGAAAATAGAAATGCCATTAGAAACCATGCTGTAGTGCAGTTTAATATTATTATTATACATATGAATTTGCTGAAACTGGGTATGAATAGTTTTGTATATACATTTATCTTTCTATGCAGCGGTATTGTTACAATTCATATTCATTTCGTATTTACGCAATTGAAACTCCAAATTCAAAGCGGCGTAGGCCTTTAAAAAGGGGGATAAGATCAAGGCTAACTTACCCATTTCCACCCGATATGCATGCTGAGGACACCCTTCCGCCTGAATATGTCATCACACTGGTCAAGAACGTCTCGCGCTTGGTCAACAGAAAAGCCAGCATTCACTTCGAAGACTCCACCCTGAAAAAGATGATAATCATCTTGACCACCAAGGCTTTTGATACACGCCGGCGTATACCGGAAGTATACTCTGGTATACTCCGGCGATGTTCAAAGGGAGAATAAGACCACGAGGTTCAGGATGATGGTAGGCTGACTGTCTTATAAAGGTATGAGGTTGTTTTCAATTTGCACCAGTTAAGTTTGTTTGTAACTCTGTTTCGTCTTTTTTTATCCAACAGTCTTTAGAATAAAGAAGTTCACGTGCCCCTTATGCTCTATAGGCCGTGTCCGTTGCAGGTGTGGTAGAAAGATTTGTCCCGGGGGAAGAGAGTCCGGGTCCGGGACAAAGCGGGAATCTACAATAATGCGCGTTTAATATTTTAACTTCATTTCATATCTCATGGAAAATTTCATAAAAATGAATCAAGAAATAGGGAGCATACACCCTTTTTGGATTTCTTATGCACGTATTTTGATACCCCCTTCATCTTACTTTTTGGGTCCCAAACTTGACCCAAATCTATAACGTGTTAATCATTTTTGGGGCACCCTGTATGAGCTGAATCGGCAATATCAATGTCATGCTTAATTTAATCCAAACAATCATGCTTTGTCGAAATTGAACTAGTTATCTTAATTTGGGCCGAGGACACCAGTTTACACTTCGGGTACAGTACAGTCATTTTAAAAGTAAATAACAGCTGCATATATTTTCAGAAATAATTTCGCGGGTGGGGTGATACCGAAATGAACCCGGAAAAGAACTGTAGGCCTGTAAAGGCCATCTTGATCATCAAGATTTTGTATAACCCCGATTACATTTAAAGGGGATATAAGACTATGAAGTTCAGGATGGGAAAGGCAGGAACTAAACAAGACGCGGCACGAGTCATCTTGACGATCTCAAGTTGATATTCCCTCAGTCATTTTTCGCGGGCACTAGTCACAAGAAATGCCAGTCATTTTTCGGCCAGTAAATTTAAGAATATATACCAATATCGTTGAATGAAGTCGTTTTGAATATTTTCTACAGCTTAATTTAAAGCTGAACTGCGTGCACGTTTTCATCCTGGTTCAATCTGAAGCCGAACTGAAGGAAGTCTGGCGCTGGTACTAAAACTTTTCCTGGAACGTAGTATCAAACTCCTATTGCAGTCAAATAGCATTTACTAAGCTGAAGACATTTCTTCACCGAAAAAGCCACCTAATTGGACTTTTAGCTGAACCGAGTGTTTTTATCATCAAAGTTATTGCAAAAAAGAAATGAGATATTGTTCTTACCTTGTCTTTGGACCTTTTCTTTTTCTTCTTCTTTTTCTCCTTTCCCGACTTTTCATCATCACTGCTCGAACTTGAGCTTGAGCTTGAGCTTGAGCTTGAGCTGCTACTGCTACTGCTACTGCTGCCTGACCGAATGCCGCTGCCAGCGTCAATTCCGATGGTAGCATCATCGGTACCGTCCTTGATCTCTACCTCTGGTTCCGGTCGAGGAGTTTGCTCTTTGACCTCAATTATGGCCTCTCCAATGATTTCATCCGACACCTTCTCAGCGAATTCTACTTTCTTTTCGAAAGATATCTTTCTCTTCGCTTTCTCTTCAGCGTCTTCAACTTTTGCATCTCCGAAACTGAGACTAACATCATACTGTACTCCTCCCGGTGTAGTGCTCTCCAACACCGCTAGAGGGCGTTGTTCTTCTTCTGACGAAGAGCTGCTTGAACTTTTGCGTTCTTGTTTGATTTCAGCATCAACAATTTCAATATCAGTTGCGAATGTAACTCCTTTCTTTCGCTTCTCGTTGATTTCATCTGAACTCGAGCTGCTGGAGCTCGAACTGCGACTACGTTTTTCCTCTTCAACTACCGGCGTTTCTACGACCTCTGGTGTCTCGACTTCTTCTTCCGGCAGCGTCTCTTTCGGCACCTGGATTGGTACGACTGGTTCTGGCTCTGGAACCTCTACTTTCAGCTGTATTTCAACCTCACCAGGCTCGTCCTTAACTTTCCCTTCATCACTTGAGGAACTCGAACTACTGGAACTACGACTACGCGTTCCCTCTTCGACTACCGATGGTTCGACTACCAGTTCCACTTGTGGCTCTTTGGGGATCTCGATATCTACTTCGGGGCGCTTTTCCTCAGGTTCCTCGACCGCAACATCTGGCTCTGGAACCTCTACTTTCAGCTGTATTTCAACCTCATCAGGCTCGTCCTTAACTTTCCCTTCATCACTTGAGGAACTCGAGCTACTGGAACTACGACTACGCTTTCCCTCTTCAACTACTGTGGTAGTCTCAAATTGAACCTCCAGCTTTGGCTCTTCTGGCTCTTGTACTGCCACCTCCCCACCCGATGTCTTAACGTCAAGATCTAGTTCGAATCCTGCTTCCTGCAGAAGTTCATCAGGAATTTCTGGCAAGTTGCGTACTTCTTTCGTTCCTTCACCGCTGCTGGAACTACTCGACCTGCTACGTTTCTCGACATCAATCTCGACCTCAACTTGCAACTGCTCTGGTTCGGGAATTTCTTTCACCTCTGTCACCTCGGACTCAATCTTCAGCTCAATTTCCGGTTCCTTGTGTTCCTTCTCTTTTTCGTGGTCGCTGTCGGAACTCGAGCTACTGGAACTGCTGGAACTTCTACTTCTTGTTTTGGCGACCTCTTCTTCTTTGGATCCTTCCGGTTTCTCTTCTGTGACTTCCGTCACTTCAATTTCTCCAGGGGTGACTTTGACCTCCATGACATCCCCAGAAGTCGCAGCATCAATGTCAACAGTAGCCGGGGTTTGTTCCTCCACCGGGTCTTTTGGGGCGTCCTTTACCTCGAGGTCAAGGCCAGCTTTATCAACATGCTGGCTGTCTTGGCTGCTTGCGCTAGAACTTGAGGAACTACGGGATCGTGGGGTGACTTCATCTGTACTCACGGTTGGAAAATGACCTTGTATTATCGTCTCGTCTGTTATGACGGGCTCCCCTTCGCCTTCCACCGTAATTGTCTGCACGATGCGTCTTGTGACCTTTTTGACCGTGCGGATTGTACCATCCTCGCACTCCTCCGTAACCGTCTCGACTCCCTCCCCATCTTCGGGGAAATCCGAAAAATCATCACCTTCCGAGAAAAGCGTGGTACGCTCCTTTTCGCTCGTGACGACCGTTTTTGTGGTGGTCTTCAAAGTAATATTCCCATCCTCATCGACGGACTCCACAATCTCTGTTGTTGTGCGTTCCCCCGGCTCCCCGGAAATTTCGAAACCTGTCTCGCCTAACTCCCCAGGGTCGGAAATAACGGTATCCTGCTCTGAATTTTCAATATCCGGGCTCTTAGCAGTGTCGTCTGCTACGACGTCGCCGTTCCCGACGCCATTTTCGATTTCCTGCTCCACCTCTTTTAATCTTTCCTTCTCATCATCGCTCGAACTCGAACTACTTGAAGAAGAACTTGAACTTGAACTTGAACTCGAACTCGATCCGCTTGACTTCTTTTCCTTCTTCTCCCTCTTCTTTTTCTGCCTCTTCAACTCCTTTGGATCCAAGAATTCCTCCTGTTCCACTTTTGCAACGGGCTCCTCCATCTCGGGCTCTTTCTTCGGTGACTCCGACAAAACCGGCTTCTCCTCCGCGCTTTTCTTACCAGCAGCACCACCTCGGGCAGATGGAATCCTACTACTGCCACTGCCAGCACCGCGACTTGGTATCCTGCTTGGGATGCCCGTTCCGCGGGTCTGCGGAGCAGTTGCAGCGCCGCCCTGGGGTGCGTCATTTGAATCTCGTCTGTCTCCGCGACCAACGGGTTTGGCGATTCCAGACCTAGAGCCTCCTCTTCCCCTTCCCCTCCCGCGCTGTCCCTTCGGTGGCATTTTAATCCAAGCGAACGGAATCCAGACTGCAATAGACACCTCCCCTAGAGCTTGTGCACACTTGTACCTGTTGATTATCTGGCTGGCCCTAATTAACTTCCAAAATCAATATAAAACGGGTCAGGTGCTTCTGTTGATAAGCTGTCGACTCGCCATCAGGAACGCCATCTTCATTTTCCGAGGCGGGTTACTTTATATCTGTAAAATCACCGATGTTCCCTCAAGTTTAGGATCCATTCCGCCGACCCGCGGGACTCCGTTCCACCAACGACGAGGGGAGGTTACGGACGGAGTATCTCTGGTGGTTTAGAATGTGTTGGTCGGTGTTTCGTGGTCCTTTATGACAGTAATTCGACAATCAAAGTTTGTACGAGCAAAAATAAGATCGATTGATCTATTGTTGACATAAATGATTGAAATGGAGACGTTAGGCAGGGGTCGCCGATAGGGGTCTCTCATATCGCACAGTGTACATCGATATTCTTCAAAATTGTACGTTGAAAATATTTATCGCTGGATCAATCATGACCTGGTCCCCTGACCTCGCATATTAGTCACCCGCCTGACGATCACCAAATTGACTCCCTAGCTCCTATACCTCGAGTCCCCCTTTAAACAAATCTTGAAAAATTTTAGTTTTGCCCTAAAACACTTCCATTTGCCAGTTTAACATAATTTTAAAAAACAAAAAAACAATAGTTTGATCAAAGTATTTTTACTATTGGCCAAAAGAACTGCCCAAGAAGAAGAACTAACTACCAGCAAATTACTGCCAATTTTCGGGATACTACAATCTTACAGGGACATTTGAGTGAAACCTGAAGAGTGCTGTTTCCTCTGTCAGTGGCGACACAAGTTACTCTTGACACTCTTGTGACTGGCAAGACGACTCCCATGGAGAGGTGACTCCAGGACAGGTACATGCAGGGTAATCGCATCCCTTGGAGCGCATGAAAAATACGTCATCGGTGGGAGGAGACACGAGGCCGTAACATGTGGCTTGCACAACGTCACAAGTGGTGAATCGGCAAGGATAAAAATGAACAGGTTTTAATCTTTTGATCATATCTAAACTAGGACATAGATTTAGCAATTTTATTAGGTTGATATTTTCAGGTCAATAACATAAAGTCAATAGGCCTCAGCCTATATATACACCGACACCAAGAATATAGGTCTCCGTGAAAAATGGACGTCTTGCAATTTGTGTTCGATCTTGGTGTCTTGTTGTTTCACATTTTGAAATTCTACTGCTACTTTCTGTGGCGGTGCTTCGTCCCCCGCAGGAAGAAGACAGTCGTCGGCGAGGTGGTTGTGATAACGGGGGCGGGGCATGGCATCGGGAAGGAGGTCGCCCTGAGACTAGGGAGACTCGGGGCGAAACTTGCACTCTTAGACATAGGGAAGGTAGGTGTACGTGCGCTAGCTAGACGGTGGAATGTTCTCAGTGAAATTTTATACCGTGTCGGTGATACGTCACCGACAGCGGAGACACGAACGTCGTTCTTGTACCGAAAAAAGACTAGTTCTTTTTCTTGAAGCTAAGTACAAGCTCGGTACAGACTGTGAGGTATCAGTTTCTAATCTAAAACACCAATCTTAAAAAACTACAGGCGCTGATTTACTGAATCGACGTCAAAGATGCTTCTCTTGACGTCGTGACAACATAGTTTTATACTGGTGTATTCGTGGTTTTGTCGAAATATGCCAAAACATGTCACTTTCACGCAGTTGACCTATTTCACTCCCTCTGCTTTTTAGAAAGGAGTGGATGAAGTAGCAGACGCTATAAATGAATATGGCGGTTTTGCACGTGCGTACGTGTGTGACGTCGCCAATGACGTCATGGTGTCCGAGGTTGCCCAGCGAGTTGAGGACGAGATTGGTGATGTTGGTGTCCTGATCAACAATGCTGGGATTGCCCACTGTCATGACCTTTTGACCTTGTCTATGAAGAGGATACAGTTGACGTTTGACGTCAATATTGTCGCTTATATGCGGGTTAGTTGAATTCTGTTTCATATTTAAAGGAGTAATATGTTAGTTTGGCTCACCTTTAAGGAGTATCCTGCTTAAAAAGGTTTTTGAGATTCTGAAAAACCATTTCAGCTAACACAAATATGCATCCCGTAGAGATTTTTCAAGAAAATAAAGAATACTTTGAGGATTTTTACAAACTCAAAACCTTGTCTCGGAAAAACCTAGGCGGAGGGGGGGGGGGTTATTTGTGTTTGCTGAAAATCCCTAAACGGTCTTTCAGAAGCTCTTTAAACATATGTTTTTAAAAGAGTAACAACCACCCCAATCCTTCTTTAAAAAGAAATCAAAAATGTCGAAAAAGCCTCCTCCTCCTTTAACCACCATCTTCTTCTTCGTCTTTTCAGATGGTGAAAACCTTCCTACCCAAAATGATACACACTAACCGAGGTCACATCGTCAACATGGCATCCACTGCGTCGTTTCGTGGCACCCCATTTTTGGCAGACTATTGGTGCGTATATACATATAGAGAGAGGTTTCGAAACATGCATCCTCTCTGTACCCGTCGTTGCCTTTACTGTTCACTCCAGTTGTTTAGGCCTATTTGGTTTTATGAAATTCGTTAGTCGAGATATCGAAGGTTTTTTAGCCCTAATCATCACATTGCATACCTCTTGCCGTACAGCGCATATATTAAAAGTCCCCAAAATGGGGCCTGCAGTTTTTGGCCGATTTGCGATGCTTGAAAGTGAACCTCCCTGGTGGTATACTCATATCCCATACCTCACGTGAGATTCCGTGAATATGATTGGCTGATACACGTCACGTGACCGTGTGGTATTCGCAATGTTGCCCGCTCCAGCCGGTCGACATTTTGCCAGCATGTCTCCCGGCGTGTCGACACTCTGCATGTAACTCTCCGCGGCGGGCAATATTTATATAACAATGCCAAGAGTGTGTCGTTTCTCTTGGCAAAATTGACAATCATACGATACTGCCAAATACACACTGACATCACGAGCATTTCTGTCGAATTTAGATCGCATGTTATAAGTTGATATGTGCCGCGACCATGATGTAACCCTGAATATATCTGTAGGAACGGCGCATGCACCCCTTTAAATCTTCCGTTTCAGCTCCACGAAATTCGCCGTCCGGGGCTTCACAGAGGCGTTGAGAGAGGAAATTAGGCTCCTTCACGGAAAGGACATCAAGGTGACCTGCGTGTTTCCCTTATTCGTGAACACTGGCATTGTACCGCTCCAACGCATGAAAGTCGGCAAGTAAGTGAGTTTTTTGCCCCCCCCCTCCGGCTCCACCCCTTACTCAGCATCAAAATTCGAAAATGACCATCCTTTCTAGGGATTTAATCCTCCTTCTCGGGGACCTACATGTATTGTTAAAAAAATCACCTAGTTTTTAACCCCTTTATTTCATGTCATTTTCCTTTTATGATTTTTTTTATCCTGAAAACAATGCAAAATGAATAAAGTACACTTTTGAATAAAAAGCACTTAGCCGGGGTATATGCGTAGCCGGGGTATATCTTTTTGATTAGAATTGAAAACCCTTGGTGGTCAAGATGCATGAAAATACATGAACATGGAGAACATGTTGTAAAATCTGCTATTCTTTGTGTAGGATAGGGACCATCTACAGCCCAGAGGATGCAGCTGATTTCATCGTTGACGGGATACTTCGCGAGGAGAAGGAAGTTTACATACCAAAGTGGTTCAGATTTCTAGCAACCCTAGCAGGGTAGGTATCCCCTTTCCCCGCGGACAAAGTCACAGCCAGAAGGCCGTAATAAGATCACTTGAAAATTTGAGGACTAAATTTGTGATTTGCGTTCATTCAAACTCATGACTCCTGGGGCAGTCAAGTTCTTCATCCTTATCGTATCTTCTCATGCGACGGGACGAGGCCGGTACCCTGCGTCCGGAGTGTAACAAGCTCAGATTAGCAAGCAATCTCCGCAAACCATATGTTTTGGTTGCAGTGACATACTCATAATGACAGCATAAGACAAATTTCTCGCCTTTGCGGTGATCATCGGAGGTACACCTGCAACAAGAACCTGTCATCGCCACGACAAGCGATCAAACTGAGCGTACCTGTTTTACTCGATCAAGCTTTTGATCGCCCACAGCAGCGACAATTATCCCAGTCGCTGCAACAAAGATCTGTAGTTTGTGGGGCGCTTAATAAACCGTTTGTGGGGTGCTTAATTAACCGTCATCATTTTGTCATTCATATTTTTAGGTGCCTACCGTACGGAATAGTGAAGGTGATAAGCGATTTCTTTGGAGTTGGCGTCAGTGCAGACACGAAACATACGCACCCGGAATGATTTGACAGACAATAGGCAGGTTCCATATACGAATAACGACGAACTACGAACAACGAAGGCCTCCTTGTGCCAATGCATTTACGTGACACTGTCTCGTGAATCATCTTCTAACTACAGGAAGCTTTAAGGAGACACACTCTTAAAATGTATTAGTAAAAACAACTAATTTGGTAGTTGCTATTGCACCAACTGTGAAATTAGTAAAACCGAACCATTAATTAGCTGTTTCAACTGAAAAAGTAGTAAAATCTAAATAGTTTTAACTATTTAATTTTAGGAGTGCGGGAACTTTTCAAAAGAAGTCGTGCATCAACTACCTACATACGTTGTATACGTAGCTCTTCGTACTAAGGGATGCGAAATCTGCCTCCGCTTGAAGCGACTGTCGGTCTTGGCTTTGAGGACTGTATATATGGTGCTTTCTTTTGAAAAATGTTTTGTTAATTTGGCCCAAAACCGCTTTCAATGGCCAAAAAGTCGCATATAAAATCAAAATGTAATTTTCAAATACATGTATGTACCTCATTTGATTTATTGATTCAACTCGTCGCATCTTAACCAAACAAACTCGACGATTGGCTCTATACTGTGCAAGTCTGAGTTCGACCTGCATGGTCCTGTCTCGTCCAAGACGCGGTCTCAGTTGTGTCTGGTCCCATCTAAAAGTGGGTCATCGTCTCTGAGACTACCTACTAACCTGGCTCAATTATGATAAAATAGAAGACACTGTGTCGTTCTTCCAAAGGACACCTGTCTATTCACAGACATTTCCCAGCAAAAATCGAGAAATCCGAAGCGAAACAGCTTTTGTGCCAAGGTGCCATGTACTTAAAGTGCGTACGCGAAGGAAGGGGTCAAAACATTGAGGCAAATTTCGCGTACCACGCTGGATGGGGGAGCAGTCAAACATTTCTAAACTAGATAAACTGCTCCGTGCGATCTATATGCGTGCGAATGGGTAGTAGGTCTACAGTCCAGCACTTTAAAAAATTCGCTTTAGACTTTTCTTATTTCTCGTTTAAGTCCTATATTTGCTTTACAAGTTGATTTTCATCACAAATGTCAAATAGAATTCAAATTTTTAGGTACACAATTGTAATTGTGCTAATAACATATGGTAAACACAATTCTGTTGTGTCATATTGGATTCAGTTGCAAAACAGGCATGGAAGAGGAAATAGCAGAATCGTTTGAGTGTACCATATGTCAAAAGGGATATTCAAGCAAGTGTAATCTGTATCGACATATGCGAACACATGAAGTTAGCAAGCATGTATGGGGTATATAAAAAAGCCTTTACACGCCCAGACTATTTGGAGAGACAAGTTCGCACAAGCTGGATGGCAAATTGGAATGTCCTGTTTGCAGTCAAGAGTTTGATAGAGGAGACAATTTGAAACGACACATGAAACTTGTCCATGAGAAGCAAACAACAAAGGCCGCAGACACACCATCAACATCTGGGGAAGATAAGAAGTCATCCAAGTCGAGGAAACGATTTTGCAAATGTTGTGAGGTGGTTTGGATATGTCTTGCAAATCTAAGGCCAACAGTTACATTCTGTTTTGGTGAGATCTTTATTGCAGTTGGGGATTTTTTAAAGGCTCGCGCCGTCTGCCCGTTTACATTGGTCGTCTCTTGAATGAAAATGACACACTACACTGCCGTACCAGTACTCCAGTGAATATATGTGAACGAACGGCGATCCCCTTTAAACATCATGGCAGAAGTGGTCTTCAATCTACTCCCTCTCTCGATATGACGAAGGAGTATAAAAAGGCTGAATCTCAGTATGCCCTTTAACTAATTCTGATTGAAGAAGTCACGGCCTGACAGAAATACTTTTCCACCCCAATGTAGCCTCGAGAAATCTTGCCGCTGATACGAATCATCCTCGGAAGTACTCGAACGCGCGGAATCAGTGCATGCTGCAGTTTGAAAAGGTTTGTTTCGTTGGTTTTCTTCAAGATGCAATAATGACAATGATGATAATGAAAATAATAACATGAACATGAATGAATAGATAACAAGTTAATAAAGAAAAAAAAATTGTGGCAGATTCACCGAGAATCGAACCCGTGACCAGCCGAACCACGGTTTAACACTCTAAGAGCTACACCGTCAAGGCTTTCATGTTCACATGGGGATTTTATTTGCCTGTTATCAACGAGCCAGGTGATGCATGACCAGATGACATCCCTCTAATACCATTCAAGTCGTCGCCATATTGAAAACGCGCCGCAATTGTGACTAGTTCGCGCAGGTGGCAGAGTGATTTGCCGAAATAGTTCCAAGTTATCTTATATTTCGATGTTTGTACAGATTCTTCTCAATATATCGTATTTATATACCTCAGTGATATAAAAGACAATGCTTGCAGTTGATTTTACGTTTGAATGGCCTTTTTGAAAAAGTTTTTATAATCGAGGTCAACAGGGTCAAAAGAAATAGTTTTTGGCGCCAATGATGTCAGCGACATGGCGGATTTGTTCTAAAGTTCGAGTCGATTTTCTGCCGATACGTACTGTACCGGTGTATAAGTTTAAAATGTCCTAGGATAGAATGCCGGGAAACAAAGGATTCTATTATGCGCTTCAATATCTGAGCTATTGACGGTCAGGGTCTCAATAGAACCATTGCAGATTACAATAGGGCCGGACAATTTTTCCAGGGGGGCATTTGTTACCGTTACACCGGCTGTGATTTGAAGGGACAAATTAGGTTTGGGATCTGGGTGGTTTGGATCTGTCTTGCAAATCTAAGGCCAACAGTTAGCCTACATTCTGTTTTGGTGAGATCTTTATTGCAGTTGGTGATTTTTTAAAGACTCACGCCGTCTGCCCGTTTACATTGGTCGTCTCTTGAATAAAAATGACACACTCCACTGCCGTACCGGTACTCCTACGGCACCCTAATGTGCCACCACACTGCACCCTAATTTGACTTGGGCCGGGTGCTATGAAACAAAATGCTATGAATAACTCGAGGTAAATGAGGTTCCAATGCTTGGATGTTGCTCCACTCATTCATCACTGTCCAGTCTGCTAGTTGGCCAGAAGAAATAAGTCAAGGTAACTCATACTGCAAGTACATACCTGAAGAAAGATTTCTATGGCACCCTAATGCTAGGATTATGGTGCCCAGTGGGTGGCACTAGCACCTCAAGAGTGCAGTTTGAGATACCATGACTTATTTCTTTTGGCTAACACCATTTTTTGTCGGAAAAGGGCCCAAATCTGCATGAAAACGATTTTTTTCCGGATAACTTGTCAAGTCAACTTCATTTGGGTCATCGCCAGGTGTCGTTGTAACCACATATCGGCACACTATCAGTACGGACGGCACTTCACTGGCCTCTTTCACAGAAAAGTGTCCTGATTATAGAGGTCAATTTGAATAGGCCTTGATAGATATTACCTAAGCAAACAAAATTAGTGTCTTCAATAGAGAGAGAGAGAGTGTCCTGTTGAAAGCGATGTCTGCCAGGTGATAAAATGTGTCCTCTTTTCAAGATTGCGGGATGTCTTTCCAAAGAATATGTCGGTGAACAGATGGTAGATGGGATTCTCCGCGAGGAGGAGGATGTCTTCATACCTAAGACGTTTCGATAGTCACAGCTTGACCATGTACATGTACACATTAAATATCTTGGTTGTGCCAAAGTCTATACAGATGAATATGTTGACTGTTCCCTTCCCTTGTCCGTCATGAAAATCTTGGTTGAACCATAGTCCCATGCATGAATGAATACCTTCGTTGTGCCACAGTCCCGTAGATTAATGGATATCTTGCTTGGACACAGTACCCTATGAATGAAATCCTTGGCTGTGCCAGTCCCCAATATGAATGAATACCTTGGTTGTACCTCAGTCCCCAATATGAATGAAAATATTGGTTGTGCCCCAGTCCCCTTTATAAATGAATTCCTTGGCTGTGCCACAGTCCCCAATATGAATGTATACCTTGGTTGTGCCACAGTCCCCAATATGAATGGATACCTTGGTTGTGCCACAGTCCCCAATATGAATGGACACATTGGTTGTGCCACAGTCCCCAATATGAATGGATACCTTGGTTGTGCCACAGTCCCCAATATGAATGGATACCTTGGTTGTGCCACGGTCCCCAATATGAATGGACACATTGGTTGTGCCACAGTACCCAATATGAATGTATACCTTGGTTGTGCCACAGTCCCCAATATGAATGGATACCTTGGTTGTGCCACAGTCCCCAATATGAATGGATACCTTGGTTGTGCCACAGTCCCCAATATGAATGGATACCTTGGTTGTGCCGCAGTCCCCAATATGAATGTATACCTTGGTTGTGCCACAGTCCCCAATATGAATGGATACCTTGGTTGTGCCGCAGTCCCCAATATGAATGTATACCTTGGTTGCGCCACAGTTCCCAATATGAATGGAGACCTTGGTTGTGCCACTGTCCCCAATATGAATGGACACCTTGGTTGTGCCACAGTCCCTAATATGAATGTATACCTTGGTTGTGCCACGGTCCCCAATATGAATGGATACCTTGGTTGTGCCACAGTCCCCAATATGAAAGGATACCTTGGTTGTGCCACAGTCCCCAATATGAATGTGTACCTTCGTTGTGCCACAGTCCCTAATATGAATGTATACCTCGGTTGTGCCACAGTCCCCAATATGAATGTTTACCTCGGTTGTGCCACAGTCCCCAATATGAATGTATACCTCGGTTGTGCCACAGTCCCAAATTGGCTGTGCCACAGTCCCCAATATGAATGGACACCTTGGTTGTGCCACAGTCCCCAATATGAATGTATACCTTGGTTGTGCCACGGTCCCCAATATGAATGTGTACCTTGGTTGTGCCACGGTCCCCAATTTGAATGTATACCTTGGTTATGCCACATTCCCTATATGAATGGATACCTTAGTAAAAAGATACCAGTCAGGGTTGGTTCTGTGAATTTTTTCCTCCTAGCCACTTTTTAGCCCAGTGGCTGTCACTTTTCGCCATTGAGTCAGCTCGAGCCATTGCCGATCGTTTGTCCTTCTTGGGGCCGATCCAGCCACAATAACATGTGCGAGATTGGCAGCCAGCCAGTAATGAGACGAGCAAATCAACGAACGATTCGAGGAACCCGTGACCGGAGACTCCATGGCAACGAAGCGAGCGGGAAACTAACCGATAATGCATGCGTAAGGCGACCAGCAGCGCCACCAAAATCACCGTAGTGGTAACGGGAAGAACTACAATGCAAACGATAGCAACCACGTGTGATAGCGCGGCCGCCCGCAAATATGAAAAAGTTTGACTGACTAACGATAGTTCCTTGGTGCATTTGGTGTGGAAGTGGATCTTTTTGATAGACTTTGATCAATTTTCGCACAACACTATTACTCTCTCGCCAAATCATGGCAATTCAAATTGAATTCACAAAATTTTTAGCCAGACATTGTTTTACATTCGCCACGCAGTGCAGCATTCGTAAGTGGCGAAAATGCGAATGGGCGCGCCAACCCTGCCATTACAAGAGGATGACAAAAAAATCAAATGGAACAAACATATTCAAACACCTGTAAATCTATCTTTATTCCAAGTTGTTTGGAATGTAACATAAATGGTCAGCAAGAAACAGAGGAATACAATAAAGTTTCATTTACATGAATGTACTTGTACCTGTGAAACAAACCCCCCACCAAAATTTGGCGTACGGTGGGTTGAAGAAATCACCAAGTTACTTTGGATTGAACCAGTTCACAGGCAGTTTCGAATTCAGTAGATTAGACTTAAATATCTAAAGTGACTGAGCCCAAGTGACTCTGACAACAGAACCCTTTAGATGTCTGATACAAATATCTAAAGAGACTGAGCCCAAGTGACTCTGACAACAGAACCCTTTTGACGTCTGATACAAATATCTAAAGAGACTGACTCTGACAACTGAACCCTTTAGATGTCTGATACAAATATCTGAAGAGACTGAGCCCGAGTGACTCTGACAACTGAACCCTTTAGACGTCTGATACAAATATCTGAAGAGACTGAGCCTGAGTGACTCTGACAAGAGAACCCTTTAGACGTCTAATACAAATATCTAAAGAGACTGAGCCGGAGTGACTCTGACAACAGAACCCTTTAGACGTCTGATACAAATATCTAAAGAGACTGAGCCCGAGTGACGGATTGGAGGATTGTTTCTTGAATGACACAGATTGTTCTTTTGTCACTAACCATGGCATTAACTTAACCTGGCTAAGTTAATTCAGTTAGACATATCGCCAAGTAAACACCAGCGTTTGTGACAATGTGTTTTGAACAACCTGGCCCAGAACCACAGCAGGCTTTATCTAAAATCATCTAGAATTACCCAGGAATTATTCTGGAATATCAATCAACTGAACTACGGACCTACTAATAGAACCTACTGATAGTAATTTTTAAACCCTTTTGCTGGAGATCCTCCCTAAAGCATTGATCCATACCCAAATCTTTATTTCTATTAGAAGTTGTTGCCTAGTACAGAGAATCCCAGATGTTTTTATCGCATTGGTCCAGAGCGCGGGAAACCCCAGTCGTTTATTCATCAGATCATTAATATTGGATGTGAGTCTCAAGAATTCTGCACCTGATAAAACTTCTGGCGAAAATGAACAATGAAGTTGGTAGTTTTTTTTCTGATGAGGTATCACTGAGCTGTCGATGAGGGAGTTACTACTTAACATTTGGTGGAAAAAAATCTTAATTTCAGATGGAAAATTTGCCAGCGAAAGGGTTAGACCTAGGGGATGACTCGGAAAAAATGTTTTAGTCCTATAGTACACTACATGAGAAATATTAAACTAACATATTCAGCGGAAAATGAAAATCAATTCAACATTCTATCAAAGCCATTGACATACTTCAATGAACCAAAAATGAACAAAAAATGATCGAATGAGTTATAGATACAGAAGAACTACACAATACAATGGATTTTGAACCCATTTATGCATCCTATTCATGTATTCCGCATTTGACTCTGGATGGTAAAGACAACCAATTGAAACAACCAATTCAGGTCCAAAATTAGTGCTCTCATTGAAGGTGTCTGCTAAGAAAGGCTCCACTGTGCATCCATTTTTCTTCCATTACAATGAATTAGAAGGCATTTTAACAAGGCAATAGTGAGAAATATGTGATGACTGATATAACAAGGCAAAAGTTCCACATACTAGACATGGCTTCCTTTGTTCAAATGAGTCCTTGGTTTTTGTGTGTCTTTTAAAAATGCAGTTTCTGACTATTGTTTGCTAAAATACTTTCAAATAGATAGATCTGTAGGAAATGAAAAGGTCACAAAGAGAGCTACCCAATCTCATTTTGATGCAGACCCTGCACACACACCTTAGTTGTCGGAAATGAGTACACTGGAACCTCCCTTCGTGGACACCTCTCTAATAAGGCCAACCTCACTATTAAGGACACTAGTTTTGGTCCCAAATTGGTTGTTTCCATTCAATTTGACCTATCTAATCAGGACACCTCTCTATTAAGGACAGCACTTGACAGTAACGAGGGTGTCCTTAATAGAGAGGTTCAACTGTTTTACTCTTTGTGATGATCTAAGCAAGGAGTTTTTACATTGTACCAGACGGGAACTGAATACCAAAATTTCTGGCGACTTTAGCCTGAGCAATGGCAGCATCGAGGAGTGAAAACAGGTGAGACATCTCAATCTCAGTCTTGGCGAGTTTGATGGCTTTGTTGAAATGTTCAATAGCTCCGTCAAGATTGCCCCTGGAATACAAAATATGATATTTGAAATTGAAATTTTCTTTCTTAAACATTCTTGCATCTGCCCGAATCCGGCCAAGCTGCCTCCATTTTACCAATTGAACTATTAAGCATGCAGCATGCCCCCTTTTCAAATTTCATGCCAATGTAGCCTTGCCATTGACAATCATAATTTTGCGGGAATTGGCATTATAACTCTATTCAATATGACGGCATCAGATGGGTTAAAAATTTCAAGCAGATCTTGTTGCTTTTTTAGTGATTTTTTTTGCTTAAGTTGCTTAATACCTTGGCGGTGACTCAAATCAATATTCTGGTCAGGAGCAACAAAAGCTTCATTGAAATCCTTTGTGGCTGGTGGAATCTTGACAAGGGAGCCTTTGACAAATTTAAAGATCTTGCGACAAGAGATTCAAACAATTTAATTGTGGCCAATAGACTGGTACAGTAATCTGAATCGCTACTGTTAACACGACTTTGCCTCACCTTTGAACTTCAATGGTTCCCAAAGTCTCGTAGGCAAATTCACATTTGTCGTCGACCTCAATTGCCTTGGTGATTAGTTTGGCGGCTCCCTCCATGTCCTGCCTCCACTGGATACGTAATAATCTGAAACAGAATAATGATGATAAATCAGTGTTAGCCGATCCCTGAACATTGCCTAGCTGCACCCAGCCATCCCACACCCAGGGGCACAGTGCAATTGTGCCCTTTTTATCACCAAACTCTGCCCTCAGCCCCCTGGCCCTGAACACTGAAAAAATTTACGCCCAAGGACTGGCGTGGGAAACACTTCCCGCAGTCGAGTGCACCCCAGGTCGAACTTTACATCACCTCTGAAGAAAATACCCTGCTCCGATGACACTTACCCTCTATGAACATAAATGTTAGCATTATCCGGCTCGATTTCTAGGGCTTTGAGGAAGAACTCATCAGACTTCTCGAACAACTGCTGGTCACACAGTGACTGGAATAGAAGGGAAACGTCATGAGTAGAGGTCCTGATTTTATAGGGAGACCACTGGTACAAGCAAGACACTCAAGTGAACCATAAACTGCTTCGTTTTACGAATTAGATACTATTTAACTGAGGCTCCTTGTGTACCAGGTGCCTTTGCCAGGGCAGGAAAAAAGCCCCACCAAGTGAGAAACATAACCCTGCATAGACTCTATCTCTTGCCGAAGACAAAGTCACTTGGACAATGAACCCAACTGGTGCTCATCCTGCCTTGGAGGAGGACTACCCAACACCTCCAAGAATCAGAGTATCACTGCCACTAACAGAGGAGTGTCACTGCTCTGCAATTTCCCATAAGTTTCCTGCTCAGCAGTGTTAACCACTGAGGTTATGAGGCTCTGATTATTGGTGTCAAAGTGAACTCTTACCTGGCCATAGAGTGCGAATCCCTCGGCACATTTGGGGAATTTATGAACGGTTTCTTCGAATGATTTGATAGCCGACTGGAGCTGCATGGGACTGTGAATGGTAAACGCATATCGATACTCTGAAATCAAAAGACGAGAGATAAATTCCATTCCATTTCGATCCAATTTGGAGAGAGAGACGTGTGCCAATGATACACAGAACCAGACACAAATAAGTGCCAAAAATAGTCAAATTTGCCAACTTTCAGCACCACGAACAATTCACAGTGGCCACATTTACTAAATCAGATCATCTAATTTTCATTTTTGTAGAAATTCTGCAACTGCTGCCAAAATCTAATGGTTATGCATTAGAGTTGAAATGTTAAAAGTTAATTGGGTTCCCAAACTGCAATGATTAACAGTTGCAAACATTGCCCGATCTACAGTCACTGGGATGACAGACAACTGGCCCACCACCACCAGTCGTGTGGAGGTGCATGACAAACTTTTCAATCAAAACACTCCCTGGACTACTGAGCTATCTAAGAATATAAAGACAAGTTTTTCAAGACAGCCTACACAAGGGATCATACAAGTAAGCAAATAAACAGCTCCTAAACCTTTTCAGGACAAGAGGCCTAGCTGTAAGCCTGAGGTAAAAAAAAGTTATCCATGACTCCATGATGCAAACATTTTTACTCTTTTGCAGACATGAGCAATCTCCATGATTCTTCTTCCTCGTCTTCTACTTTCAGCCATTCTCTACCTCTCCATGACGAATTTAGCATCGAGTTGAAAGGTTGTTCAGCAGACAGCTTCGTTTAAAGACAAGCTACTTGGGAAACATCCTTCAACTCAACGTCTTTGATGATTCTGATCTACCCATGTCTCGGTTGATACGAATCCGGAGCCTACGACTTCCTTGATGAGAATTTGCTTCAACGATTGTTTTTAGCATCAGGCCAGAAAAAGAAAGCAATGTTCAAAAGTAGCTAGCTCGAGAATGCTAAGCTACTTGGTGAACATCCTGCCCCTGCTGGCCTGGAAACCATCTACGAATCGCCGAATATCCCAACAACTCTGTGAACTGTGTTATTGTATAAATAACACAGAGTCCTTTCTTCTCCTTTGTGTTCAACTGGGCAATTTAATTTTCACAATATTTGGTCCTCCAGAGCAAGGCAGTGTGACACAAATCTGCCTCTGTTCCCCATAGCTTCCTTGGAGAGATGTGGACTCCTCATCAGTAAAGTTTCTGAATGATTTTAAATAATTCTAAGTTCTACAGAGAGCTTAAGCATAGAACTTTTCATTTCTGCTCTCAAATCAAACCCTTTGCCAGAGGAAGATGAAGAGAAATCCCCCCAAAATCGGAAATGTGGGCGAGGGTGAAAAGTCAGCGATAGCAAAAGGAAGCCGTTTAGCACCAGAAGTAGCACACTGACTACAACCAAAAATGACGCATTTTGTGCCCTCTATGAGTCAAACGGCAGGCACAACGAAACACAGCCGCAGTTTCCACTAAAGATTCTATAATCTAAAATTGACATTCAGTGGAGAAGCGATACAAAAGTCTACACATTAAAGTGATACTATGATGTGATTTACAACTTTGCGGAAATACGTCCGTTTTTAATTGTTGATCACAAATGTAAAGCTCAAATTTTCCATTTTTGATTAGATTTATTATAAAATCGCTGAATGTAAACCACCGCGACCGCGAAAATGTTCATGTTGTGACGTCATCAACGAAAACGACATCGAAGTGAGCCGTCCGGGCGGGATTAAACCATCAATTTCTAGAAAATGTGCATTTCGATTCGAAAACCTTACCGATTTATGAGATAGTGACGTAGTCATTTGTCAAAAACAGCTAAAACATTATATGGTGAAATTTGACACGAGTTACCATTTAAGCAAACGAAATACAAAGCAGGTAAGCAGTGTTGGTTAGGAAACGTAAAGCACGTCCAAAAAGCAGCTTTGTCAACTACAAAAACTACTTGTCAAACATCCTTACGCTTCCGTACCGTCCCATCACCGTGAAAAATCCCGACACCAAGCTGGCAGCGACTGAGAAAATGTTCCAACCTACCTGTCGTGACCTAAATCATTGTTCTTTTGAGCACTGATGCCTCCTTTTGCACCAGGCCAAATTGAATGACCTTTGGATAATATGGCTAATATATGGTGCCATGATATGGTGAGCAAGTACCGGTACCTTTTTACAGCTAAAACACATCTTGCCGAGCTGTTCGATCAGCGCTACAATACAACCTATTTCTAACCGCTTCTCATTTCTACACCTCGGTAGAAAGAGTCCTGCCTGAGTCTCAAGCCGACTACAATTTAATCTATATCTATTCTAAATGACAATCATCAACAGCTTGGGAATGTTTTTGAAGTTGAGGGTCTCTGCTAGGAATGCCTGTACGCGCACAAACTACTCTTCTATGCATCTTAGCCTATATAGGCCTAGGCTACAAGACCTAAATATCAGGTAAAACAGACCTACTATAAAAATGACAACAATCAAAATACAATGAAAAGATATCAGAAACTTTAAATAGCTAGATACAAATGAAATCCATAATAATCCCAATCCACTACCCTCGGAGGTCCTGTATCAAAGGTACTTTAAATAGCTGAGCTCAGGAATGTGACCAGATTGACAGTGGTGTTGCACAGCACTAGGTTATCCAACCAATGCTCGTCACGGTGTCAACTAAAGCCTGTCAACTATGACACCGGCTGCCCAGGGCTGCGTAATATTACTGTTTGTGATGGCACTATATTACAGTTTAGTGACAAGAGGTCATCCAAGTACCTTTGGGAAGATCTATCTAAAACCACTACACCTCTAGGTCACCTCACCAACCTCTCCCCAACTTACCAGCGTAACATTTCTGCACCTGAGCGATGGGGAAATTCGGGTTTAGCTTGACACATTCGTCAAAATCCTTCAACGCCTCTTCAACACGTTCGAGGAGAAGATGGAGTTGGCCTCGGTGATGGTAGATGTCGGAATTTTCTGGGTCGTCTTTGGCGGCCGCGGCAAAGTCGGCAAGAGCAGCTTCCTTTTCTTCGTTTTGCATTTTCAGGCTTCCCAATTTGATCAAGGCGTTCGTGCGTATCTAGAAGATGGAAAATAACTACAGTGGACCCTTCCTTAGAAGACACCTCTCTAAAGGACACTAGTTTTGGTTCCAAATTGGGTGTTTCCATTCAATTTGACCTCTCTAATCAGGACACCTCTCTGATAAGGACAGCACTAATCAGTCTCAATGGTGTCCTCAATAGAGTGGTTCTACTGCACTATTATTTTTCACATTTGTCCATCAACAATGAAAATATATGGCATATGAAATAAGATAGCAGTCATATTTTTACGGGTGTGTGGTATGCAAGCGGGCCAAATCAAAATGAACTAACAGTGCTCTCCTTAACATAGGAATTCCTTTCAGGCGGTCACGTCTGCACCAAGTGAGAACTGAACACGACATACCTGTTGGTCCAGGTTGTTCATATCCAGAACCCTGTCAAGGTCTTTCCTAGCTTCGACACCCTCTCCCAGCAGTAGGTAGACGGTTGCACGCAACAGCAGAGATTCAGCAAGATAGGGACTCATTTCATTCTCAATCTCTTCAGTGCATAGCTTTACGATGTTGTCGTACACGCGTGCAGCAAGGCACTGCTTGGCTTGCTGATAGGGGCTGAAATCATAACAGGGAAAACGCTGATCAAGACACATCCCGCTGGCCTAGTGGTTTAAGGCAGGAAACTGGAGAAAAGGAGGTCGTACTTCTAGCCCAATTGCCGTCGGTAGCTCTTTCCAATGCAACCATTTGGTTAGCCGTCAGCTATTTAGATATATAATGCAGACTATTCGTCAGGCGCCTGGCATTAGAGATAGGAGTTCGAAAGTATCGGGTGTCTCATAAGCCAAATCTGGCTAACCGCTTCGGAGTGACACTATATAAGGATTTTGAGAGATGGGTTCTTAGCAAATTCGATTCTGACTAAATACAAAGGCTGAACATGCTTGGGAAGACCGCCAAGTGGTTTACCTTGAATCTTTTCCATCAATGTCTTTTTCGGTCGTGTCGTTCGCCTGGACTTCAATATTTTCAATGTCGCTTATGGAATTCATAATGGGATCGTTGGCGAAGGCTGAGAAATATGTTCTGATGAATTGCTGGGATGGAAGAATGGGTCGACGATTCTGAAACGCAACAAGGACATTTTCATCGTCCTAACGTTTTAAAAAATTTGTTGATATAGGTTTATTGTATCGAAAGTATTCTTGCAGCAAGACCAGTTCAGGGGGAACAAAGCCTCAGTTAATATCTCCGCATTCACCACAAAATGTGACCAAGGGCCACTGTAGTGATGTGGAAGTGTGCCGGCCTCGCGTTTGAGAGATTGCAAGTTACACACGCAGCTAATTTCTCATTGATTCAGAACACATAATACACCAAGCATTGAAGAAACAGTCATAGCAAAGAGCATTATTTCCCTCAAATGTTTCAGAGAAACAACTCCGAGAGACCAAATTTAAAGTCGTCGTTTTCCTAATACAAACCATGAATGCTTCTTTTGCTTTCGTTCGTCCGATTTCCTTCAGGACTCGATCCGCCATACGCAAGCTCATTTGATTCTGGAATCCTTCCAAGATACACACGGCAGTCACATCTGAAAATATCAGTACAGTATCAATACAAACACAGCTAAACATTTTAGTACTCAGTTTGACTGTTACATACAAGAAAACTACACTACATGCCCGTCTAGCTTTAGATTTTCAAGTCACTCAATTCGGATACTCTCCAACAAAGAACCTTACAAATTCCAAAAGACAGCATAATCTCTTTTTTGTTTTAGTCTGCGACACAGGCAGCAAACTCAAGTGGACATGAGTGCGTGTTCCTTTTCCACATCACTTTGCCTGAGGCTTCTCATGTCAGCAGGGCCAACTCAAGGGAAATTCTCAAGGAACTCTTACCTTCTAGACTCTGTGAAAGATCATTCTCAGTCTCGCAGGCCTTGGCTCTTCGAAATAAAGCCTTTGTATAGCGGCTATTGTACTCTAAAGCCTTATTACAGTCTTCTATCACTTTCTTGGTATTTTTCTAGAAGGACAGAAACAAATGCATAAATTAGTCATTGATAGAATCACCAGAATAGCTATCATCGACCAAGAGTGATAGGGCAGAGCAAGTTACCATCTTCCAATTCTGGACCCTGCCACTCTTTTCTTTCAAAAATTCAAAGTTCTACAGAGCTAAGGCAAATATCTTTCCATTTCTGCTGTCAAATTATAAACCATATCACAACAACGGATCTGTATTTCTGTCCAGAGCATCACGGCGCATGCTGTGAAGGACCAAAACACTGGTCTGATCCATCTTGAGGCAATCTTTAGAAACTGCATGATTCTTGTCATTCCTTCATTGCCACATATGAGGCCACAGAATGTTGTTTTATACCCTTTTTCGGAGAAGCAAAAATGGAAATATAAGATATGCCACATCATTGACTAGTGAATTTCAACCTACCAACTGTTCATAACCAGCAGCTCTGTTTTGATAAAACGTCGACAGCTCTGTCTTGTGTTCCGCAGGACATATCTTGATGGCCTCGGAGTAGCATTCAATAGCCTTGTCATATTGACCAGCCTTGAAGTACTTGTTACCCTTGTTTTTAGCCGCATTAGCTTTCTCAACAGGAGTAAGTGGCTTCTGTAACAAAATGAAAAAGAGAAGTTGGTCAGTAATGTAAGTGGTCGCTAAAGCCTTCAACATTACTGATTATGGAAAAGGAAGGTTGTTTTAGCGCTGAACTAGTATTAATGACGAACAGCTGTGTTTGAATTTCTTCTTCTTCTGCATTCTCGATCTAAGATGGCCGGTCCTGTTCTGGTGAAGAAGGACAGGTTTATATTGGTCAGTTCCTTCAAACTTCCTTCCCAGTTTTCTTCAAAAAACTGCCCACAAGACCAAGCATTGCAGGGACACTGCCCCTTCTACTCTAGGAAGATATGCTTCCTCTAATCTATTCTAATGTAATCATACATGCATCAACTTCAGACTGACAATGCATATTACATGTATTATCATTTCCTAGTAAAATATAACATCAACAGGAAATGATACAGGCCATGTTAGGGTGTATCATCATAAAAAGTCGTAACCTATCAATACACATATTTCTTACACACTCACATGATTTACGACATTAACGAGATCATTATCTTATGACCTGACATGAGCTGACATGACATGATACAAATCGAGGAAAACTATTATAGAAAAATATCTAGATCTACTCTACAATTACAAGCTTTAGTCATATGCCCGGGACTTGTCAGTGATACTGAAGTGGTTGATAGCGATACTTGTAAGACATGCCACAACACAACACCACATGCTCAGACTTGTGAACTAGGCTAGTCTTAGATCCTAATCAGCAGATAAAAATGAAGTGTGTCATGTCAATTTCGAAGCCAGCCCCCGGGTCTCTAGATCATTATCACGTGCAGAATACAAGAAAGGAGTGCTACTTTTTTAGGCCTAGTCATTAAATGTAGTTATCGTAGTTATGCAGGTCAATCCAAGTCAGCCTGGTCAAGCCTTGAGGGGCAGAAACATACATAACGTCGGTGGAGCAACACGACAGCCCAACAATAGGGACCAAGGCCGGGACACTGTTAACAAGCTACAGTAACTTACACTTCACAGTAGGGGGCCTACCTACCCAGTTCTATCTTCAACTTAGTTATACAAGTACATATGCTAACGTTGCGAAATATTGTATTGCCACCTCTGTGTTATATATCGCCATTCACGTCATTGGATTAATTCCTAAAGGAGTGGCGATATAACTAGCACACAATCTTCTCACGTGCACAGGTGATGAAATCCAAAGAGGTTGAGTCGAGATGACCGTCCGAGTCTCGGCGTGTCATCTGAGAGGTGGGAGTATGTCACATCTCCTGGCATTAGTTCTTTCTCAAGTGTCGAATGATCGTGAACAAGCGTTAAACAAAACCAAAAATAAGAAATGTAGGCCTACACGAGTTTTTTGGGGGGTGTCCGGATATCGGTATTACAATAATCGATAGTCGGATTTTCGCACCTGCTCTTCCTTTTTGACTGCTTCAACGTCTTTGAGCTTGTCCAGTGAAGGCTCTTCCTCTGGTTTTGCCTTCAGTTTCTTATAGTACCACAGACCCGCCAATCCTAGGGCAACAGGAGCACCGACAGCAAGGGCTACTTGCCATTTACTAAGCCCTCCCGTCACATTTTGTGCCCCCTTGGACATGTTGGACGCCATGCCAGGAAAGGTCAACTAGTTCTCTCGGAAAACCACTATCGCGAGATTTGATTGATTGATCTGAAACCTGGGAGTGCAGTCTAACTCTTCATTACGCCATTTAAATGATGTTTTAAAGCAAAAATTACACTAATAATTTAAGACCATCTAGAAAAGATAACACACTAGCTCTTTGCTTGCGGTTCTAGTGTTTAAATACTTGCAAAACTTTAGAAATTAGATTTAAGTGAAGGTACTTGTTGAAATTGTGGCTGTCTAATCACCACGTGACCTATTACGTCACGGTCACCGACCGCCCCTTTTACTCTAAAATGGCGTCCAAGAAATTGAAAGAGAAAGAAGAGGTGAGCAATTTTCTATGTTTTAAAGCGTGTAGTGCGGTAGATATTGTAGATAATGTTCATGAATATCTTGTGAATATAACCGTTGTAAAATTTGGCAGAATTTCCTCGTATTTGCAGAGTATGCAGCTTCCGAAATTTGACCTTGTCTGCGCTAAACATGCCAGAATATGCAAAATGGCGGCGTGCTCATGTAGTGAAGCCCTCCCTGTACATTTTGTACACGGCATGTACACGACCGGTGTGGTCTAGCGCTTGCATGTATGGGTCGCTGTGGAAAATTCCATGCATGATGTGGACTTTTCAACACCCCTTGTTATCACAACCTGTATTTGAATTCAACTGATGTTGATGTTTCATCTAAAATTTTTGACCGTTGTGATTCACAGATTTGTGTGTCGTTCGTTGATTGAGTGATCGACTTGAATAAATGTTTTTTCGAGAATTTTAAAGCGGTTCGTGAAGCATGCATGCTTTACCCCATGGCCCATGATCCCCATGTCTTACCCGCGCTTTTCAGTTCTTAAAGTCAAGGACAAGGACAAGGACTAGGCCTAAGGTTACTGGACTCTGGTTAATCGAGTTTTTAATATCGTTGCGCTTGCAACCCAAACCTAACGGAAAGGTGATTGAGCCATTTGAGGTTGTCCGGCATGCAAATTTAGGCGAGTGAGATAGATATTGTGACCTGAGAGCTTTACGGTTCTGATAATCTTTGACATCAATTTCAGTTTTATCATGAACTAATTCATTTGGAATCAGAAATCTAGGATAAAGGATCAATATTGTATTATAAAAATAGATCTATCATTTAGGAGTGTTTTGAGCAAAGTGTTCTAGAACTACGTACAGCATGTTTAAAGCCTACTCCGCATAAAAAAACTGTTGAAGGATTTACCTATTTATAGTTTAGAAAGAAAAGTTATTTCCCAAAATACTTAAGAAATATTCTCAATTGAAAAAATGAATTGGCTCTTGTGAACATTTCTATGAATGGGTGAGAAACGAAGTGTGTAAACTGTTTTTGAATTAATAATAATCTTGTTCTTAGCTGGTGTTGAATTATTCTGTGGGCCTTGTGTTATGTAAGAATAAAAATGGCCTGCTGTGTTGGGTGCATGAACACAAAGATCGTTATGGGGGTGGGACTGTTAAATGGGTTAAACCGAAGGTTTCTGTCTGAACACAGCTTAGTAATGTGTGCCTACTACATGTAAGGTAGAATGGGGTTATTGTAGCCCCTACCTATGATATTGATTGATATCCCCATGCATCAAACAATGCAGGGGCTACAAATAAACCGTAAATAAGTTGTAACACTTTGAGGCCTGCCAGACACAGCGATTGAGTGACAGTCGTGAATCATTGACTTGTCACTCTTGAAAATGGTGAGAGATCTAACATGTCTAAAGCCACTGTGAACAGTGACTAGGTATCAGTCCTGAAAAATCTTTCAATTGCTTCCCAGGACTCTGATTGAGGACGAACTCACAATACTCATGATTTTGTCGAAAATTCTCCATTCTGTATACTGCTCAGTATGGAAGAACACTGCAGCCCGTTGGTTTTCTCATACCCCACATGTAGGTTTAGCTTGATGCCCCACAAGACTGCTTATAAAGTTAGCCCTGCTGTTGGTATTTTGCAATGCATATTTCATTGTATGCTAATAATGTTAAAATCTGGTACGCGCATCACTCATGCAAGGGTGCAGTTAGAAGAGATGTCTTTTATTATGCATTACTTGATTGTTCGACAGTTCCGGTTGATAAACTGTGAGCATTGGATAAAAATATAACGTCATGAATATTCTCCTGACCTAAATAAATTCTAAGTGTTATTACCACCTATTAATTTTGTTAACTTTGTACCTGTCAGAAGAAGCTGTTGACACCCAACAAAAAACTGTTGTTGTATTGTATACCTTCCTTGTCGTGTTCTTTTTTTTGTTATGCCTAAAATTTAGCCTTGTTTTTCTTCTGACGCACCTCTGACTGGTTCTATTCTGACATTGTCATCATGTACGCGGTGTTGAGATTTTGAGGAAAGTCTAAAAGTGAAGGTCTCATCTTGATTTTGATTAGTAAATGCACCTATTCAGTCTGTGATGCATGCCTTGGTTGCAAGAGAGGTAAAAACCAGTCACCATACAGAGTTGGGCTTTTAGGGAAGTTGTCACAAAGCTATAACGATGACACTGTAGGTCGATCCCGGGTCTTGGTGTTGCCAGGGCCAGGAACCTCTCTGTCCTCGGCACTTCAGCGTGATCTGAGGACAGAGCAGTGACCTGACTATCCCAGGACGCTGGCGTTTCAAGTTGATGCCTTCAGAACACCAATTCTCCTCGTTCTACTTCATAATGCTCCGATGACTTGTGATGGCGTCCTCTTCATCATGTCGGGGCTGTCACGGTTGTGAATGTGATTGTGATTGTGCATGAATTCATTTGTCATGCATAGTTTAAGGAAATTACGCGGCCACTCTGCATGCAGATCGATCAACATGATTGCGATTCATGAGAATTATAGATTATTCCTCCAACATTGGCCGTTAATGGACAATGTTCCATCAGGTAATTCACTGTACAAGTTTGCTTTCTCATAACCGTGGCTTGGTCAGTTCATGTGCAAAATTGCTTCATTGCAAGTCGTGCAGGCTAGCTGACCTGGTGTAGAATTGTAGTGGTATAGTGGTAGTATAAAAGGTCCTACATTTGTAAATTGGCCGCACCATAAATCTTGTGAAGTCCCACAGTCAGCTCTTTTGAGTAGTATTTCGGTCACGGTCTCGATATGCCTCGTTTTCACCTGCTTCGCTCACCATATGAACGCAACAGTTGTATAAACCCACTTGCGCTTCCATTCCAGTATCTTCCCTGGTGCATGGTGTCAATGGTATCATTTCCCTCATGAAATGATTACGTCACATGAAATATGCAGAGTCATGACATACTAATGACATGCATCGTATATATGTTACATCATTACATCATTACATCATTACACACCATAAAACCATTCCTCTTGGGTATTATGGCTCATTATTATGTCATTATCAATTCATAATGACTCTGCCATCAACACAGGTGTATTCCACACGCATATTCTCTCTTGGATTTTCGCTGGTTGCTTCTTGAGCCTAGAAATCCCTATCGTTGCCTTCATGTATTTCAGGTTGAGCGTTCTCTATCCATGTCGACAACCTCATTGGAATTTCGCTACTCTGCTCTTTGACCTTTAGGAACTATACGCAATTCCATACATAGATCAGAAAATTCCACTGTACAAAAATAAACTTGTTTAGCTAAGGACAATGAAGAAGAAAGACGTTCGTTTTACAATATCTGCCTATCAACAGTTCAGAAGTTTGACTCCCACCAGTTGTTTCTGTCAGAGGATATTTTACTTCAAATGTTTTTCGCCCAATTTCCTAGGCTATGGTTGGTATTTGCTGTTGGTATGGTAGAAAAAAGACCTTTTTTTGTCAGTTGTTCTTCACTCCCCAACATATGAGTAGGCTCCACCATTGATGAATGCAACTTGCAAGGTGACTACTTTTTGAACCCCGATCCTCATCAGTGCTGTTGTTTCTGTTCTGGTATTTTGTGGATGAAAAACCTGCCCCACATCCCGGCATTTCCCTCCGATTCTATAATGGGTCTTGCCTCCTCGTTCAATTTATTGAACAGTTAGCACCCTTCGATCTAGACAGAGATGATGCTGACGCTAACAGCTTGTTACAAAAGTCGTCCCCTCGAAGCCATCATGCTGAGTGATCTGTCAGATGCAACACGAATCCTCAGCTGGAATGCCGTGATTAGGCAATGCGTGGTTGATTCATGGTTGCCCCAGTGATGTCTAACACTACAGATTTGGCCTTAACTTTTTGGCAGGCTCGGATACAAAATTGAAGGGGTCAATTGCAAGGACCCAATAACCAATATTTTTGGCGAAAATGACTTCATACGACTGCCCCATCGGCTGTAGTGAAATCAAAGCGTATTGCTGTGACGGCAGTCTTGAGGTTGAGGTAATGAAAATGCCCTGTACTGTAGTCTGTAGAAAAAGCAATATGCAAACATACAGCAGTTTCACTGACTGACTGAGAGCAGAAACCCAGTATGACACTACATCAGTACATGTCCTGTACGTGTGCCAAGTTGGTAAATGACATCATAGGCTCTTTCGTCTTAGAGCGACCCCTCCCTACAATTCTATAAAATAAATATAGTGAAAAATGCATCGGCATGGTGCCTAATTCGACATGTGCAGAAATGTGAATTATTGAATTACAAAGTCATAACATCTGGAGATTTATACATTGTTGCAGATGTGTTAGTTGATGCATTGGGAATTATTCCATGAAAAGAACTTTCTCAACTGTCCTACAGTTCTTGTAGCCAAACCTAGGCTTGATTTATGAGGAAGGCGGTCAAAGGTCAGAAACAGAGAAACTGATGTATACAGCCTAGCGGAATTCTTGCATTGATTTTCTGTCATTGTGTTTTGCCATTACCCGTCCCCTATTGATTGAAATATGGATTGGTAACTTGACGGATTCCTATGCATCTGTAACAAAAACGGACTAGTAGTGATTATGGCATCGAGTTGGGTTTGACCACACCCTGCGTAATGTAATGATGACATTTTCCACTATCGGAACGCTTTCAGTAAAGCGTAAATGAACAGAAAAATAAAGGATAAGGAAAGGATTTGTGAGACTTGGAAGTTGTGGCAAAAAGACCTAGAGATTTGTCTTCATAAATGCTGAATTGCCCTATTCCAGCCTGCTTCAATGGGTGTGTTGCAAGAGCACATGCGTGATATCTGTGATCAAGCTTGCTTGTTTTGCGAAGGACCATGATGGATGCTGGAGACCCTGCGACGAGTGCTGCGTCGCTGGGATCACAATCGCATGATCGCTCATATTGTGAGGCGTTTGCGTTAGGGATGTGCAACCGATTTCCTTCACCGTCACATCATTTCAAGAAACTGCACGTCAAGCCCCAAAAAAAAGTATTGCTTGTTCAAAATTCAACAGTTGTCTTTCAACGTGGTGGAACATGTCAAAGGTCAATCCAATGCGTTGATTTCTCGCCAACTCCGCTGCTGATTCAGGTCAGCCTCGGCTAATCCTGTGTCCTTATAAGACCCCTCGTCCTATGTGTCACGATCTGTTCTAAAAATACACCCCCACAATTGTTCCCAACCGCCTTGCTAATCTGAGCGCTGTATGCATTGTCATGTATCGTGAGTGATCTTTGTTTCCTGATTTCGTGGATTTAGTCATCAGTTGAGTTACCAACATGCATAAGAATATTATAAGATCTGTGTCGTGAATGGGCGAAATATCAGTGTTTGTTTGAGTGAAAGGGCAAACGTGTTTTTTATTTCGGTCGTAAGAAAAATTATCAAAGCTGCATCCACCTGAACTCTGGTCAGCGAGGGGCATTTTGTTTGTACAAAACCTCGTTTGAGGAGGTTTTCCAAAATTTGGTACCTCATAGTCATTGGCGAGACGGCATCATAGCACCGTTTGTACCATATTATCTAAAAATACGCGCAGAAATACCTAATCCCCCCGGGTACGTACCCCCACCTTCTGACGCACTACGTAAATGTAGTCCGCGCTACAATCTGAATCCAGCATTCACCTCGTCACACTTGCCTCCGTCACAGACTCCACACATCCTACTATTGATCCGAGAAGCAAGCATGACACTTTGACCTTTTGGAGATATTCGCATAACTTAACCTTTGGAAATGCTGCACGCTGAGACGAAGATGAGTTGAGACGGTTGGTTTGTGAATTGATTTGCAATCCGGCTTATGGCTGGGGATTTCTTTTCCCTGGGTATGCCAAGGGGGGAAGTCTGTGTGTTGGACTCCACTGTTGCAGTTGGGGTTGAGATGATGTTTTTAGGATGGAACTTGGAAGAGAGCAGGTTGTGAATTTTGGAACGTGCCTCTTCTTCGGCTCGGGGGAGTGAAATGTACATGCAATGTAAGCTTTGATGAACTGAAAGAGCAATCTAAAGCCAAAAATTTTAATTGGGAAATCGCTTGGATGGTGCTTTCACATCATACACATTGAAGCGTATACTCTAGAAAACTGAAGTCAGTTTTCTAGTTGACATGTATGCATTTCAGCTGATGGTCTTGGGAGGCGTTCTTTCCCCATTGGTAAAAATAGATCGTCATATTGATCTCCGACTGAGCACTAATTAATCATTTTCTGAGCTGCATGCTGACCAGGGCATGTAACCTGGCAAGCAGTGCCCGCTCAGGCTGCAGGAGTGGGCATCATGGCTTTGATTCTACTGGTGCATTTGCCGATTGATTACTGGCAGAAGTGGCGTTCGGTACAGTGCCAAAGATGCAAAGGAAGACTTTCCTTCTGTGACCTTTCTGGCTCCTGTTTGATTGTTTTGCAACTTGCTTGATGGGATGCCTGCAGAATATATAGCGTCGGTAGACTAGAATGTAGCCTGAACTTGTACTCCAGTGAGAGTTCTTAGTCACGGAATGTCGAAGGTCAAAGCATTTAGTTGTTAAAGGGCAATTGCAAAAACGGGCAGGTGGTGGACTGACTTTCTGACTTGTATTTGTTTTACTGGCGGGAGGCTATCCACCAGATGATGAAAGGTCATGCAATACCACCTGACCTTTCACATGCAGTGTTCTCTTGGCATCTGATGGTAGACAGTGGTTCTGTGGAAGGAAAACGTTATTCAGCCACCTCCGCCTCGAACCACTCTTCATTAATGTTATTGATGAAAACCGCAATTGGATGCGATCAGACGACCTCTTTATTACCCCGAAGACTCAGGTGTAGCACATTTGCGATGCTTATTGACGGATGAAATGGGACCCTACTTATTCGCTGTAATTAGCGCCGAGATAATTAGTGGCGGCTATCGACCTGAAACCAAGTATAGATGAGAGAAAGCGATTGTCGGGAGACTCGGGACATGCAATTGCAATGTGGGATTATTTTTCACTGAAATGTGTCATGTGATAGTCTGCGCAAAACTAGGTGAGGTCCAGACTTGCTTAGTCTCCTTGCCATCACACTTGCAGATGATTTGACGTACGGAATTGTTGCGATAGAACATTTTAGTTACTGTACTGACATTCGTCACTGCACTGACATTCAATAGCAATGTATGGTCAGCACAACAGTCCATAGTAGTGCAAGTGTTTTCTGCTGTTCAAGGAAAACTCCAGCTTGATATATTTGCTGGTCCTGCTACAGAGTCTGTCTCTTGTGTAGAAAGGGCCTGTTGTTTATTTGCCCTAATAAATTAAAAGAACCTTCCAACCTTGACGACAATTCATCTACCGTTGCCAACACCTGGACAATATGATGCATTTTCAACCCAACTTCCAGCTGGAAGTAAAACGTTGCACGTCTCCCAATTTGCAAATCTCACATTTGATTTGACAATTATGCACTGGTGCCAGCTGCCATATATGATATTCAAATTTACCAATTGACATTATCTTAATCTATAAAGTCCCCGGAGTACTTGTCTCAAAAAGACTCGATCACCAGGCGACTGATTGCTTCTCAAATCAATGATTGGAGTTGGACAATTTTTCGCAAATTGTTATCAATACAAGTCAGTTCATGAAATATTGAAATATAATTTCATAGTGAGAGATTCCATTTATATCCTCCCATCCTGTCAATGTCCGATTTATATAAATAATCTATCATGCATCACTTGCTCAAAATACTACAAATTCATCTAATAAAAGATACAATTTTGTGATCATTTGTTTCCATGGTAACTGTTGTATATTTGCGCAGAGCAGGTGGTCGGTTATCGTCCTGGTTGATTGGACACAAATATTTTGGTCCGATACAGCATCTCCTCGCATTGTTGCGGATTTGGTCTCTGGATTTCGACGGGTTGGACACATCTGGAATTCTCATCTTGGAATTGCGCTTTTATTGTTGATCATATGGCTCGGTTTGCTGTTGCATAATGCATGGCATCCATCGATGGGCTACATTTAAATGATTCTTTGTGTCTTGGCCTTATGCCGATTGATGATTGACGCCTCGTTGCTTGGCCCAGAATTACATCGACTGAATTTCAAAAGAGAATGGAATTCAATCAAGAGAAGTTTCTGAGAGTTAGAGGCCGACTGTGGCAATGCACCAAAATCTACCACAGTACCAGTACTAGTCATTCACAACTTATTTGGTACCAAGTATATTCACCCAGACAGTATAAAAGTCTGTCTCGAGAGGTTGAGGAAAACCTCCCCCAAGTGTATCTCACCATACCATTTTGCCCACGGCAATATCATGTTACTTATTTTCTATCAAATGCATGCTCAATCTACATTAGATCATAATCAATCTTTTATTGACAAAAAATCAATTCTCACGGTGATCTGTCGACAATAAATGCAGTAAAAGAGCTATTATTTCGAGCTATTTTAGACACTTTGTGATGATTGTTATAAACCTCTGCAATAGGACCAGTTTGTATTGTTTTGTAAGTTGTTCAGGCTGGATGGAAAGGGAAGCCCGACTGGCGTGAATTACTAAATCAGTACTTTCTTGCTTTTGCCTTGGACAGGAATGCTACATTGGCTTCTTTTAGCAACAAAACAATTCAGCTCAAAATATCCCATCAGACTTCTCATCAATGTCTCCTGCCTGTTGCTAGGTAGAATAGCCAGATCGATAGTCTTCGTCCCCTTCAATTGTGATGTATAGTGTGGCCAAAGTCATGGTGAAAGATTGTATGAAAATGACGGTTATGGCCACAATCATTCTGAAAAGTCTGGACTAAAGCCAGCGGTGAAGTGCACTGGTAGCACTCCTCGCCCGTCACAAAAGATATGGCTCGTCTCTTAACCCAAAAGCTTTTCCCCATGCAATATAGGTCGTATCGATTAGACATCATGGAAGTCTTCTGCGCTGGGCTAAAGCAGTACCCTGGTGATGCATGATCTGCAAGTTATCGGTACGGAATTGTACAGTTATTGATTGATTCTTTGATCAAACCTGAGGTCCATTTGCAACTACAGGTTATCTTGCTTATTGAGTGTGCATGCTGCTCTATGAAATATTGATGGATATTTACCTTCGATTATGCGATGAAAGGTAGCATGATGAAGGAAGAATAGAGCTTTGGCTCCATGTAATATATTATTCAAAACATACCATTCCTTTAACTCTGAACTGGTGGCTGAACAGGTTTACCACACCACACCAAGTGACCAACCAGTGTTCAGTGCTGTATTGGAATTTCGGCCTCTTGGGGAGTATGCATATGGCAATGTATGGGATGAAGAGAGTCTAGGTTGGCGGTTTTGCTAAATGTGTGCATTCAGAATTGGAGGGATTGAACATTCCCCCCTGGCCCCATGACGATCCACCGTCGTTGTGTAGGACTGATATTCACTGCCGATAAGTCAGCATGCCCTGGCCCTTGTACCCCTTGTACCCCAGTTCCCCCGCTGGCCAAAACCCTTGGGATTTCTCGGCAAAACTGTCACAGACTGCAGGTGGGATACCCGGCCCACAGTCATACTATCATAGCATGCATAGTGAGTGTTTGAGTGACACTCGCACATTTCTTATTGTAAAAGTGTAACAACACGATCGAGGCCCGCTAAGAGCTTTGTCAACATTCATACCCCGCAAGACATGCAAGAGTTACTTGTGATATAACTATTAATTGCTCGAACTGATTACTGAAGCCCTACGGAAGTGATACTGTATAATGTGTGTATGGGGAGGGGAAGGGGGGCATGGTGTGTATTGCATGGAAAATTGAAGTTCCGAGCTGTACTCAGTCAGTCAGAGGATCTACCTTCAACGTGGATTTGGGTGATGAATTATTGACCCAGATCCCAATTTTGTCATTGGATTGGAATCCACTTCCGTGACACTGACAAGGAGGACAGAGGCTTAAGTGGATTTTAGATTTGAAAATCATGAAAGTAGGCCAAAGACTTAAATTAAATTTTATGTAATCTCAAATTTCTGATCAATAGAGTGAAAGTGAGTTGCCTATTTCACCATGCCCAATATCTATCTGTCACTCCTGCTGAAAATAAGATATTGAAAATCATATCTCAAACTGGCACACCTATTGACCCAAATGCATGAAATATTAAGCAAACATTTGTAAGCTCTACATTAGGTGCATACCAACTACAATCAGCCCTGCCCCATAGTCCATATATCTTTGCCAACACCAGTTTTACAAACTTGAAAAATCGAACAATAGCTTTACCTCAGGCCTGCTTTATAATCTTTATTCATTCATAAAGTACACTATCATACACTAGACCCAGGTAGGCCTACATATATCTGAATTCTGATTGTCTTGGCCGGTAAATCTCTGTGTAAACACCTTTGGACAATGGTTCGTGGGGAAACATGTTTCAAAATTCAGGACATGCTAAACTGGTAAACTGCCGGAGTGCGACCTGCTGGTAAACCTAAGTAACATTGAGTATAACTGATTGAATAATTCACTCAATTGATTCATAGAATTTGTGTTCTTGTTCGTTGTACCCCTGCAGTAAGGGCTATTTATAAAAAAAGTATTCTCGCTGTTGTTCTTGTACAAATTGTTTAAGGATAAAGGATTATAAAGGTGAATAGAAATGGTAATAATATGTTTAAAAAAATAGTGAATCCTGATAGCCCTCTGACTTCAAGGGATCCAAAATTGCTTCTAGTTCTTCACATGTCTACATAAAATGAAATACTGCTCATCCATGAGCAGCTATGTAGACTCTGGGCTCTCCACCACTGGAAAGTTTTATTGATCTCAACGTAATATACTATTATGCAAGAATTAATAGACCATTGGGAGGTTCGCTGTGATGCAACTGATTTTCAGTTCTGAACGTATGTAGTTGAGTTAAACGATTGACGTCAGAACTCCAAAGCCAGGTGCTTTGAGCTGCTTGATCAGCAGGATTTCATTTTGCATTAGAATAGAAGGAATTGATACTGAACTGGAGGTGTTTGTTCTCGAGGGAGACCCTTAACCGTAGGACAGAACCGAGGCTGCCAAAGGTTTTGTGCTTCATTGTAATGAGGGTGTTTCAGAATAGAGAACAATCGCTGTACCAATACCATTGCCGCTGTTGCACTTTTAGAAATAATTTCGGCACAGAGAGAACCATTGGTCAAGTTTTCCCAAAAAAATTCATGCAGTCTTCAACATCAACTCTCAAAAGTTTTAAAATTCTTTACGATAGGCTGATCATATGTCTTATATTTTCTCGTTCTAGCCCCGGGCTGATAGTTACCGGTTCGCGGTGACTGATGGCGACGATGAGAATGCCTCCGGTAAGAAGAAGAAGGGGAAGAAGCAGAAGAAGAAGCAGGAGTTGGATGAACTCAAGCAGGAACTCGAGATGGTGCGTATACCCGGCAGGATCTTGTCGGATTTGATTCGTCACTTCCTAATGCTACAGTCAATGTGTGTCTTCTGTGCCCCTCCTCATGCCAGGGTGGCATGAGGAGGTTGGATACAACAAGAACACGTTGAGCAGGATTGTCTATCATATCGCCATCCATCAAGTTCAAACAGGATCAGCAAATTGCCACTCCTGTAAAATTGTTTGACCTAATAAAAGCTGTGAATCTCCTTGTCACAACCATTCTGTATTGCTGCAACAAAATTTTCCCGAGTGACCAATTTATCTTCGAGTTTTGTCATTTCGCGTCGTCATCACGTCGTTAGCTTTAGGAGGGCGTTGTGTAAAACACGCATTGATGCTTGATTGATTTCATTGTGATCTTGGTGATCAAGATGGGACCTGAAAGTCAAGGCTGTAAGACGTGAAAAGTGCTATGCCCTGTGCATGCAGCCATTTTGAACCTCTGGTGAAAATGGTGACTACTTTGAGATGAGGCTGAACGCCATTGGCATCTGGAGATAGTCAGCAATATTGAAAGTGCGAGATTTTGCCTGATTCTCTCGTAAAATGAGTATTCAGGAGGTGAACAGGGGCAGTTGCAATAGCAGGCCAGTGATACTCGTTCACTCGTTGGCCAGAGTTCAACAAGGCCAGAAAACCAGAAATATCTCGGCTGCTGTGGGTGTGATGACTTCAGATATTCTGTGCTGAATATCAAGCCCAGGCCGATATCCACTAGCCTCAATTAATGAGAAAATAAGTGGCTTACATTGTTGTAAAGCCTATCTATAATGAGTTGATAACCGATTGATTAATGGGATGTCCTAATTTTAATTGTCTGACCAGCTTGTATTATTGCTGGCTTGCTGTTTGTTTGTATAAGTGTACAGTTTGTTCTACTTCATAATTTAAAAAGGCCTTCATGATCAGTTTTTCACACTGTTGTTCACAGTAGAGCTGTTGAGTTGTACGTTTTGCATATATTCGTTGCCCAATTTACCATAGTTCTGTATCAAAACCGAAATCTGAGCGGCTGACCAAGCAGTTGTAGCAGTAGCATTAGCCAAAGTAGAGAAGTAAAATGTGAAAATTAACCACAAAATCGCCTTAAAGCCAGGGGAACCATAACGTAAACCTAAAATGCATTGAAATTGCTGGTCGAGTGGTGAACTTGATTGCAAAGTTCAAAAGGGTCTGAGTTCTTTGAGCTCAGCCTCTATGATACTTTATTGTTCTGTTGTCTTTCAGGATGACCACAAAATTCCCATCGAAGAATTATACGATGTCTTAGGCACCGATCCCAATCTTGTAAGTATTGTCATTGATGTCCAATGAAAGGTAAGGGTTAGGTAAAATGAAAGCAGATGTCATCCGTTGGAGGCAGTTGACAAGTGACTGCATTGAGCCTTTGAAAAGTCTCAGATTCATGTTGCACCTAAAATGGGTTGTAAGTGCTGTCATATAATCATTCAGTGCAAAAGCTCTAAAGAGTGTTTGCAGAGACTTTGAGAGGCTGAGTAAGGATGATTGATGGAGATGCCTCGAGGCACTCAATAGATTACTTCTTTCCAGACAGTCTTGAGTCAATAATCTTCCCATCTTTCAGGGTTTAACACCAGATAAGGCAAAAGAAGTCTTTGCACGCGATGGTCCAAATTGTTTGACACCTCCAAAGACGACACCAGAGTGGGTGAAATTCTGCAAACAGCTATTCGGCGGCTTTAGTTTACTTCTGTGGATAGGAGCAATTCTCTGTTTCATTGCATATTCTATACAAGCCTCAACTTATGATGAACCACCTGGCGATAATGTAAGTATAAGTAGGGAGAAATTATTTCATTTGAAGTGGTTTGAGATCTGTAAACTACATGTATTTGGAAAAGTATGTAATTTCATTTATACAAGAAATACTTTGAAATCTGTCGTCCTATTGGAGGCAACAGGCGTGTTTTAAAATAGATGAAATTATTAGTGATATCACTATTGGAAAAATGTTGACAAGAAAATAATACTATCGTAACTTTTTAAAACAAGCTACAAATATGAAGCGTTCTTTGGTTAGAAGATTATCAGATCATGCCGATTGGCTGTGATAGATGGATATTGTTAAAGTCTATTTATATTGAATTGTTCGAACTGTATTGTGTAATATAATGATCCATGATCTTATTTCCTGTTTCTTGAATGTAACTTAATAATTTTTCTCCAGCCAGGGTGGGCGTACTTTCTGATGAAAAGCATAGACACAGATGCGAGATCTGCTTGAATGCCATATCACACAATTCCACCTGAAATTCATATTTGTTCTTCTACAAAGCACTGCTGACTTTGTTGAACAACACCAACATACATGCAAATAACTTATAACACATTCGACATCGTAGTTGACTGTTCTTCCAATGGGCCAGTGTTTGAGTCCGGATGAGAACCCAGAATTAGTTTCTTCGGATTAACCGGCAGGAATTCACAGAACTAAAATTTCCGGTCCTCTTCATAACAAAACCGAGAGAGCAGAAGTAAAGATATATAGTCTGTTTGTTGCGATTAAAAGCTGCGGTCCCTTGTACCTGAGTGTCTGTGCCAGGAAAAGTAAAACATCCCACACATGGGGTAAAAATTGATCCAATGGTGGACTTAAAAGATTCCGTCAAAACCTCAAATAGGGGATAGAAGCCGTCGACGATTGATTGACAGATATGATGGGGTTATAATCATATTTTATCGTAAAGATTTTGCAATCTTTCGAAATAATTTGCTTCCTTCTTTCTCTTACTTCAGACCACATTGTGCCACGATGAAATTTCAACAAGATTTACCTTCAGTTTACTTTTCAGATGGTTTTCACATGACTATTTGTATAAATTCGAAATTGGACAACAAGTTTAAGAACTAAGTCACTTGCAACATTCTGGCATCATCGTCGGGGGAAAAGTCCTGACAGTGTATAGCTTTTCCCAAGGAATGGGACAACTTTTTCTGTATTCTTTCTTGAAAAAGTCGCAGCGAATTTTGGCACTTTTAAGAATTTCAAATCTTCATTCAAATTCCTGCCCTTTCAGCTGTATCTGGGCATAGTCCTGTTTTCCGTTGTCGCGGTAACAGGCTGTTTCTCATACTACCAAGAGGCCAAGAGTTCCCGTATTATGGATAGTTTCCGGAATATGGTCCCGCAGGTAACCGGACTCGTATTGTTACAGCGGTTTTTTGGTATCGTGGAAGTCTTGATGGCTGATGTCTTGATGATATCGTGATATTCTTTGGGAGTCTGCATCAGTTTTGCCTGCCCAATCGTGCTTGAAGTAGTAGTATTACCGTTACCGTGGTTTTAGGCGTTTGGGGGCTGTCAGAAACATGTCAAAAAGTCGCCAAAAATTACCTTTGAGGAATAGGCACGGGTGGTAACGCATACAAACAAATTGAACCTGCCTGATTGTCAGTCAGTCGAAGTCGTTTAAATCTGTTTGCTCTATAGAAGTGCAAAAGCACTCCATGTAGTTGGGCTGGCATAGACACTAGAGATACAACAGACCGGTCCGCTGCTTACAGTCCCATCCGACTGTTGTAAAGAGTGACTCTGTGGCCCGATTGTTTTGGGGAAGATAATGCGGAACCTGCCACTTGTCAGGCAGACGTGTCTTGACATGTTTCTTGCGGCCTCCGAAACCCAATATTACTAACACTAACCAGGCTTCTTTTACAGGAATTGAATAAGGGTAAACTTGACCTTTTGCGGCATGCTGCTGACACGTCGACTTGATTTGGCGTCCTCTGTCGATCTTGTCTTCTTTCAGTTAGGTATTGTGATAGCCGTCGTCGTGACTCAAATGTTTCTGTTAAACCAATCAACGATGAGGTGTCCCTCCAAGTTCTATAACAAATTGTGTCCCTGGTGAAGTGTCGTTTACTTTTGAGACAGATGTGTTGAGGTTCACATAGTGATGAAGTCTTAAAAGGTTTTCGTGTAACCGAATTTTCAAATAACATTGGTTGAGAGCTGAACTTGACTCTGTTGATCATCCTCTGTATGACATTATGGAATGTACTCAGCGGGCATCAAACCCATACCCTCAGAGGTGACAAGTGCTGATGTTAATTTCGGACATCGTAACACTGCGCCACATTGACAAGCCAGATTCTGTAGACGAGCGGTTGAAGTATCGATAAAATCTGACATCCAAGAAGGCTTCACTAATAACTGTCTTCAGTTGCTGTTTCTCTTCTAAATCAAAATCTTTTTCAGGTACCGACTCCTGCTGTAATCTTTATTACAGTATTAGTATCTAGCAATATTTCTCTGCCCCTGCGCATGTTCTTGGACAGGTCATAGTTGTCTGGACGGCAGTTATGACTGGTTAGTTCGATAGATCCAAAATCATGAAATCTTGATGAGGGTTGACCAATTGGGCACCGGCATTTTGGTTAGAAATTGAAATCCTAAGCAATTAGAACTCCTTCAAAGTAGGGTGAATACCCATTTAAAACATGGGTTTTGGGTGGCTGTTCTCTGAATACAAAGAACAGACCCCCACCCTTGGACATTCTCTTCAATGTGAAGGATTTCTAATTGCTTTAGTATAACAAGTTCTAGCCAAAACTGCAGTGCCCGCGGTCAACCCTTGATTCCGCTCACACCAAGTTTGGATTTCGATAAGAATTCTAGTAACCCTTCGCCACATTTTCAGCTGTATCTCGGAATTGTCCTGGCAGTTGTCGTAATGGTGACAGGCTGCTTTGCCTACTACCAAGAATCAAAAAGCTCCAAGATTATGGAATCGTTTGCCAAAATGGTTCCTCAGGTACACTTTGCATAATCGTGTGCCGCGGTTATGTTTTATGATCTGTAGGATCTATGAAAGACCTGCTTTAAGATGCTTCTCAATGCTTTTGCAGTTATATCTAGGAGCTGTGTTAACGGGCGTTGTGTTGGTAACAGGAATCTTTGCTTATTATCAAGAAGCAAAAAGCTCAAAGATTATGGAATCATTTGCGAAAATGGTTCCACAGGTATTAAAATTTGCTTACGTGTACTTCAATATAATATAATTGCACTAACGGTAGAGGTCTCACTTGATGTGGGTAAAGGTACTAATGAGTAATATAATATTTAGCAAACCAAATGTGCATCTTTGAGATTTGTTGAAGAGGATTTGGAAAGTTTGGTGGTCGCCCGATAAATGACTTGAATATTTCAAGATCTTTCAAAAGAAGCTTGATAAGAAGTCTGGTAAATTGGATCGTTTTGTTCTTCCCTGAGGGGTAGCCCCGGCCAAATTTCAGTCGGGCAGTCCTCTTTCCAAAATCCTTTCAAAAGTCTCAAATTCTACCAATGCACATAGGGGTGGGTAGCCACTGGATCACGAGTTCTCTGACGTATTCGTGACTGACTTGCCCCTTGAGCGAGTCCTCTGCACTGTACCTGCCCCATCTGTCTCCTGGTCTGTGTTACTTGCTGTTGGATTTTTGCATGCCAGGTGCATTATAAATGGTTTCCGAAGGTTCGGCCAGATTATATATGCAGATTTGGACGCGGTGGTGTTGGCTTTTGACAGACCTGTGCATGATGATCTCTGTCTGTGATACACCCCTTCTGTCTTGTCCAAACTGGTAAAAGTGACTAGCCCAGCTTCAAACCACAGATCAAACTGCTTTCCTGAAAAATCTTGCTTGCAGAGTAGGAAATTAGATTCGAAATTGGGGTTAGTCACTTTTGATACAGTACGAAACTCGTCTCAAAATCTGTCTTCCTTGGTGAGGACGTCCGAACTAACTGCATGTTCTCCCAGGACAAAAATAACACAACTCAATTTCAATGTGAAATTTAGGAAGCAGGTAACACCGAACACAATAGCAATAAAAACACACAACAATAACAATTAACATCTTAAAATGTCAAAGCACTGCTTTATTATTCTAACTACAGCATTCTGTTTCAGGAAGTTATTACAGATTTGTAGAAACGCTTTCTGGTTAATCCTCTTGCATTTATCATGTTTCTGGGTTGTGCCATAGCTCCTTCTGCGAGATCATATCAATATTGTCGGTAGCAAAGTTACAGTGGCACAAAGTTTAAAAAGTTGCATGGTCGGTTTTTAAAAGGGAGGTGTCTCGGCCGGATTCTGGCATACAAAATGCAAGAGGGTTAAGTGCATATCTCACTTGAACTTAATACTAACGGCAATGCCATAATGTTTATTTCAGACGTAGGCTTTAGAGTACGTGTAGATTACTTTCGTTATAACAACCGCAGGTGCCGACTCGGGGCTTTCAAAGGAAACCTTAGTTAAAGCTTACAACCCACTGACCGCGAACCACGCCACCTTTTACTTTCAGATGTATTTAGGTATAGTTTTAACTTGTGTTGTCGTCGTGACGGGCGTATTCTCATATTACCAAGAAGCGAAAAGCTCCAGAATTATGGAGTCTTTTGCAAAAATGGTGCCCCAGGTAAGGCGGTTCTGTGGCGATGCAGTGATGTTTTCGGCTGACGCTGCATGTCAGGGCTAGCTTGTGTGTATCGCTTCTGCTTAGAGCTCGTGCTGCACTCCATCAATGCATCCTTGTTGGGAGTCCCTTGATTGTTTTATAGAAGAATGGCTTCTCCTGGTAGAGGTTTTCAGCTGGGAAAGAAAGGTCTAGGCACAAGGAGAAACGGACGCTCGGATTTTCAGCATGAGTGTGGAAGGCAAAGGCACATCAAGGTGGTTGATGCGCTGATGTGGAACTGCAGGATTCAGACTTTTGAATATGGATTGCGAAGACCGGGATTCCTGAAACTGCTCTTATGGCCGGACTTATGAATGTGACTGACATGCCAATACCAGGCTAAGATACTTGAAGAAGGCTGACGCTTCGATCTGGAAGTCCCGTGATGAAGAGCTGAGAACTGACAACAAAGCTGGACGTCAGATGACCTCGCCTACTTACTACTTCCAAATGATGAAGCAACTTCAGCTTGAAGAGACGCTAAATCCATCTGTCAGAGAAGCGACATTCAGAATTAAGTTGACAAAACACATGATACTTTGTAAGGAACACAACCAAAATGGACCCGTACCCTAGTTGAATCATTGCCAGAATGAATAGCTCATTGACCACTGCAGCAGCCCAAAAGATGACTAGGCCTACTTTGTTCTGTTGGCAATGCAGCAAAGTCAATTGGAGGAGTTGAAACAGAGTGTTTGAAATAGACATGCTAGAAATATTAAAATTGATAAAACATAAAACACTTCGGAAGTACCACAACCAAAATGCGTCATACTCTATCAAAAAGATAAATTACTGCCAAAAGGAATAAATTTCCGATCTTCTCTTTATATTTCCAGATGTATTTAGGTATTGTGCTCACCTTTGTCGTAGTGGTGACTGGCATATTCTCCTATTATCAAGAGGCGAAAAGTTCAAAGATTATGGAGTCTTTCGCAAAAATGGTTCCGCAGGTAAAACCGCAAAGCTGCGGAGCCGAAATTGTTCTCAGTTCGTTTAAGTGTCATTTTGAATTCAAAATTTTGCTTGACTCTTTGCTGCCGTTGTAAATCCGGACCCAGTTTTGTGTCTAGAACACACCACCTGTGGATGAGGCAAGAACTCCTCCGAGGGTAGCCCACCTCTCCGAGTCAAAGCTAACCATATCTCCAAGTGAATTTAGCTTCAAATCGGAGGCTACCGCTATTGTTCAGGGAAAGCCTTGAAGCTGAGGCTAGATTTGCTCGGAGAGATGGTTAGCCGAAACTCTGAGAGGTGGACTTTCCTCAGAGAGATGGTTGCTCTTTCCCCAGGGTGACACCGTAGAAAATAATGTAGACAGTTCACAGTGTAATTGTTGTTTCACTGGATTTCTTGGTTTATGGTCAACAAACTGTCATACTCTAGGGTGGGGGGGGGGGGGAATTCCTGGGTGACAGTGGCCCCCTGTGTGGTTGCAAAAATAGGGGACAATAAAGACGTTTTTGGACTTTTAACATTTGTTGAACTTGGCTTTGAAATTGCCACGAAGTTCACTGTCTTTCCACATCTAAACCGATGTTAAATTGTAATGAATAATTAGTTCATTTTGTGAATTTAAAATCGACAGAGAAGGGCTATTTTCTGGTATTTTGTGCGGCATCAAAGAGTAGTTGATATCAAAATTTGTAAAATTCTTTCATTACCATTTCGACGTTGTTCTGAATTCCGTTGTTTCAAATATAAAATTTCATAGGCATATAGATATATTTTGAATGATCCAGTTCAAATTCAATTTAATTCCTTTGCGCAATTATAAGTGCGTTTCACCTCTCTAAATTATCGACTATGCTTGTTTTAAACACGGTCCATTTTAGATTAAATTTGAATTTAACGTATTTCATAAGTTGCTTTTCCTTCAGAATATTGTCGCCTACTAAACCATGGCTGTTTAGTTTCGTTGTTCAACTTGGCTTGCTATTTTCAGCTTAGAAATAGGTTGCAAAAGGTGTCACCCCTTGTGAGAAAACACTGCATGTTGTATTTGCTTAATATATAGGTATAACGAAATCACCTGAAACCTAAATTGAGCAGTTTTTAGCCAGTCGCTATTTCATAATGCAATTTGATATGATTAAGTCATACATATACAAACTTGTCACACTGTGCAGTGTGTGTAATAGCCAGGCTGCGTATTGCGTACAGTTTGGGCCTGGAGTAGCCATTATGAGGTATATCATGAAAAGTACATCTCATCTGGAGGTGATTGCCTATTTGATGGGTGTAGTTTCACTGCAATTGGAACAGTAGGTGTATTTATTGCAATAATTGGAAAAATAAATGAAAGTATGCACATTTATGTCTGCCGATTGTGCCACATATCAAAATGGTTGTCAATTTGATTATTGAGTATGTACGTAATATATGCTTTGTCAATGGATGAATAAAGGTCTGACTTATCGTTTTGGAAGGAAAACAGGCGATCAATGCTCTTTATGATTGAGAATAATCAGTTTGAGATTTGCATTGATGCATATTTTTAGGGGTGACAAAATCGGACAATGTGCCTTGCCCATAGCATGGTACACTTGAGCGCTAAACCAGAAAAATGAAGGATGACCTGAGGTTTTTAATGCTGGTGAAATGGAGTGAAAGGCGTCTTCACTGATGTCCAAATAACTAAAAAGATCGTTTTTTGAACAGCTCTCTACATATGTAGTGTTTATGACAGATGTTGAGCCTATGCCAGTCGGACTCTCGAGCACTGAAAATTCAAAACTTAAAAGTAATGTGATAAAATCAAAAGATAAACACCTTAGTTTTATATGGTGGTCGAATACGAGGTTATAAAACTGCAACTGAATTGGATGTTAACATTGGCAATGTTTCCAAGTGGGGAGATTTTTTTCGACCAGGATCTCGATCTTCACATCACAAGTTGAGGTGAAAATCTACCTTCAAGCAGTGAGATTCACATTCTACGTCTGGAGCTTCCCTGAGGACTGTGCCTTGGTGCCTTGGTGCCTGACCTGAACTTTCCTGGACAGGAGCTATTTCCCCGCCTTTTTATCCGGTTATTTTTTTCCAATGCATGAATGTATATATAGCGTAAACTTCTCCATTTTTTGCGAGCTGCTTATTTTCCTCATGCAAGGGAAGAGAATGATTTCATGGATGTTTCAGTCAGAAAGTCTGTCCGATGTTAAAAGCTGAAGAAATGTGTTTCATTGAAAGCAAGAAGACCATTTTGTTCGGTGAAAAAAGTTACAAAAATGGTTCCCCTAAATCTAAAAGTTGTTCCAATGTTATCAAAGCCAAACGGTGTTGCTTTCTTTGACAGTTACCCAAAAATCACTTGGTGCTGTCAAAAAACTTGCAAAAATGTTTTCCTATTAAGTTAGAGAGAGAAAAAAAGTATAAAGACAGATATTGGAGAAGTTTACAATAATTCAATGTTTTCTCCATCGCTTAGCTTATACATGTGACTAATCATTGTGTTTTAGTGTGTTAGAAGTTCGGGCATGATGGGCTACTAAATACAGGGAAAATCAGGGCGACGGTGACAAAATTGGACATTACTAATCGAGCGCCCTCTTTTAATGTTCATTTCAGTTATATTTGGCGGTGGTATTGACGGCTGTCGTGGTGGTTACGGGTTGCTTTGCCTACTATCAGGAGGCAAGCAGCTCGAAAATTATGAGCGCTTTTGCTAAAATGGTGCCTCAGGTTAGTGGCGGAGTTTAAACGGGGATGGGATGTAGTGAAAGAGACAACTGCAAATGGGAAAATTGCATTTTGATTGACCAAGTGTCCTTAAAAGATGCATATTCACTGGCTGCACTCGATCTCATTCCTAGCAGTGTTTTTGGGTTTACAGTTTGAACAGACCTGTCCATTGAATATTTTAGTTAATTCCGCCTCACCTCTGTGACCTATTAATATTTGTCTTTTTGGTTATTTTCTACCAACTACACACTTATGTCTGTCTTTTCTCTCCTTGAGCTCTCTCAAAATTCATTTGACCAAACTCTTCCCATCAAGCCATGACCCGCCATGACCTAGTATATTGTTGTAATTCACAAATCCATCCGCAAACCCATAAATTCATTAAGTTTGTCCAAATTTGCTGAATAGTACTGAAAGTCACCAGAATCTTCCCTCAATTGCCGGTATCCTGTTGACATTGAATTTGCGGTGTAATGATTTGAGACTTGCGGCTGATGACCAGTGAGGAATATCACTTAGACATGCAAATGAACACTGCCAAAAATATACAGGGTGTACCAAATTCATTTACTGATTGGAAGCCCTGAGCCCAAATGTTGAAATATAAGGTGTACCAAAATTCATGCAATAAAACTTTAAAGCCCTGTATTATGACTCTTCTTGAATTTTAACAATTGCATTGACAAGAAGTCTCTTTTGTCCTGAATAATCCTGGTTTGCCATTTTCCTTTCTCTCTGATTTTTTGCCATAAATTTCTCCATTTCTTCATTCCCCAGTCGCTCCTTCCTGCACTTTCCTTCATCATATTTGAGCACCAACCTCAAATCTCATTTTTGACAATTTCGTAAACCACGCAAGTAGCAACAGATTGTTGTGTGTGTGTAAATTTTTATGTTCATAGAGCTAATCACAGTATTGATTTCAGCCGTTTACTTCAAATGTCTATAGAATGCGGAAAGGATTATTCTAAAACCAACTTAAAATGCCTTTAACAGAATAAAATTGGAATACAGTTGGCTATCCAAATTTTGGGAACGAGTATTAACATTATCTCCTTGTCCAATTTCTCCGGGCCTTATGTAGTTTATGGCCTGTTTGCCGCCCTCAGGAATAACCGTCGATAGGTTTTTCATTGGCGACTTCCCTGACGTTTGATGGTCATGCGAATGGGCATGAAGGCAAGGAAATGACTCTCTCTTCCTACATGTGATGAATGCTATAGACTTTTGAAAGTATACGGCAGGATTTATATAACTTGTTTTATTCACAAATCATCCATACATCCAATGTATTGCTGCTACATCTTTTTTTATCAGAACTTGCAGTTCGGTGGTTCTTGGAAATTGTGCAGAAAACAGCTGGGAGTAAGGTTTATCCAGCTGTTGGTATTTTTGTAAAGCAACAAATTCAGTCGGAAGGTGTCCAATGTTCAGTTATGTATAAGGCACGGACAGGGACTTTTTGTGGTGTCAAACGCATGGGGGGGGGGGTCAAGATGGTCAGAAGGGTACGGGACGGAGGGACGTACGATAATTAGATAAATTCACAATGAGATATTTTTACCTGGAAACCTTGGGTTATCCTAAATTACCCTGGTAGGGACTCGCTCGTCGAACAGAGTTTGGCTTGGTGAAAATATGCATGCAAGTCCACTCTGTTCTGACCAAATTGTCTTAAGAATACACATTGATCTTCCTGGTTACCTACAGACAGAATTTGTTGAAAACTATTTGGATTGATTGCTGGTAACAATTTGCGATTGAATGTACTGGTATTAAAGAACCGTTTTCCATTATTTATATTTTGTGCATTTTTAATCTACGTGTACACGGTTCATGAATTAAATGTTGATATAAATGTGTATTATTGGTAACTTCCATTACAGTATAACCTAACCGTACATGTAGCTAAAATAAACTATAACAAGAAAAGGCATAGCGCAATAATACTAGTTCACTGCAATCTTAGCACTTTTGTAAAAATAACTACTTGAAGATGTTTGAATAGTTCATGCTATACTTTCAAGGACGAGTACTTTTTGAACAAAATTGGTAATATCAGAAACATGTGGAGCTGTGTTGTCTCCAAGCCCTGGACATGTAACTTTAGAGACCCGCAAACAGGCAATTGTTGTCGCATGCACTGTTGATCGCAGGTCATGTTGACAGAAACTGCTGGTTTGCGGGACACTACAGATTTTACACACGGATTTTACATCCCATTTGACAATTTTGAACTTGACTCTTGCAACAATTCTCCACCACTGTCACTTGTGACATTCTTACATGAAACGGAGAACTGTCAGTGACATTTAAAAAGTTGGTTCGGTGTCTCATGTACTCTCCTAAAACAACTCTAGTCCTTGAAAGAAACTGTAAAATTAGTTCGTATTCAGAGATTGGGATGATACCCAAATTAAGTAATCTAAGTCTCTGATTTGACGAGTTGATATTAAAAAAACTGGCTGATATTTCAAAAAAGTTTCTTAGTTTCGAAAAGTGGTTACAAGTTTCTTCTGAACATTCAGCCTTTGTTATTTCACAGAATTGACACGTAGCTTCTCTTTCTTCAGTTCGCCCTGGTCGTCAGGAATGGTGAGAAATTGAACGTCCAGGCTGAAGAGCTCGTCGTTGGTGACATCATCGACGTCAAGTTTGGTGACCTGGTTCCCGCGGATATTCGTGTTATATCGGCGCATGGATTCAAGGTGAGTTTTTAACTGATTTTATGAAATGAGTATCAATTGGAAGGCCTAATAATCTCATTTGAGGACTTTGAATCGGCACTGGGGTCGGCAGAAGTTTCAGATTATGTATCCCAGTACTCTGGCGCACTTCCATGAAGAATCTTTCAAGATTCTGGTCATGTTGCTCAGAGCCCTTGAATGCATTTTGCCAAAGTGGATTAGTGCGAGAAGACCACAGATAAAAATTGCCTGTCCTTGGGCAAAAATCTGAATATTTTACTATATCTTGTTACTATTCCTAGGTGGACAACAGCTCCCTGACTGGAGAATCTGAGCCCCAATCCAGGACCCCCGACTTTACGAACGACAACCCATTGGAAACAAGGAACTTGGCTTTCTTCTCGACAAATGCTGTCGAAGGTGAGTGTCGGGAGTACACCAGTTGGATGTTGGTTGATATCACAGAGAAATGCATCTGAATCGGGCCAATTTGGCTGAAAATGTTCAAGTTGAAATGCTATTTGGAAATGCTAGTTAAAATGCTATCGTCTGTCATGGGCCTGGACGTATTGCTAACTTGAGGATTGGAGGCTTTCGTCAAAACATCAGATTTCCTAACGCCTTAGCTTTATTTTCATCCAAGGTACCTGCCGTGGCATCGTCATCAGCACAGGTGACAGGACCGTCATGGGACGTATCGCCAACTTGGCCTCCGGACTTGAGATGGGCGAGACCCCAATTGCCCGCGAGATTGCCCATTTCATCCATCTGATCACTGCTGTGGCCGTGTTCCTCGGAGTCAGCTTCTTCGTCATCGCCTTCATCCTTGGGTACTACTGGCTCGACGCGGTCATCTTCCTGATCGGTATCATTGTGGCCAATGTGCCTGAAGGTCTCCTCGCCACTGTAACGGTAAGTGCCGTTCTCAGGATTCCATTGTTCAACATAAAAAAATGTTTTGTCGCAACTACTTAAATCACTTGTCAGTGTTACGTTGCAGTGAGGAAATAGTGATTTGTTCTGCTTATTTGCATGATATCTTATGATTTCATATCACAGCGCTCCGAGCAACATTCTGAAACAAAGTTGGAATATCAAATATTTGTACTGGTAAATTGTTGATGTGGTGGAACAAGGCCAAAATTGTTTTACTTTTGAAGTTTGATTTTGTATCAAACACTTATGATATACCTTCCTGTGACAAAAATCTGTTCCATCACGGGGAATTGCCATAATGGCTGTAAAGAAATTTCTGCCCTCTCACTCCCTGAAGCCCCACACTGTACTAGTGTAGGCTGAGTGTCTCCCATCTAAAACAAAACTAATTTCCGTTCCAGGTATGCCTGACTCTGACTGCCAAGCGTATGGCCTCCAAGAACTGCCTCGTCAAGAACTTGGAAGCAGTTGAGACGCTCGGATCGACCTCGACCATCTGCTCGGACAAGACTGGTACCCTGACCCAGAACAGGATGACCGTCGCCCACATGTGGTTTGACAACAGGATCGTGGAAGCTGACACCAGCGATGACCAGAGCAGTAAGTATCATCTGTCGTCGTGGCTGGGATTATTTCTACGATGACTAGAACCGGAGTAAAAATATAACAACCCTGCCATGGGGTGATCTGGTGTGAAATGACATTTGCTACGGCAATCTTCAACTCGATGTGTGGCAGTGACCTCATGCAATGCATTGGGCTGCATGGCATCTTAGGACGGGAATTTGGATGACGGTAGCACGTCGCAATACCGGTCATTAGCGAAATGGTAATACTAACTGAACAGGACCACAAAAGGAGCAAATAGTCCTTAATTGAATACGCTTTGGATAAGGATGTTCTCCTCAGATACGACATTTTGAAACTGACTTAAGAGTATTTTGACAAACCGGTTAAAATTGCTTTTATACATGGCCGAGTGCCTGTTGCATTTTGACATACATGTAGTATTGGTTTTATGTGTCCTTGTACTTGTGCATGACTCCAAAGAGCTATCTTGTTGTTTCCCTTGTAAAGTTGCCATCAAGCCCATGAATAATAGCTATTGTGGTATTGCATGGACATTCACTATTAAACTTCAATAATGACTGCACTAGCTCGCAGGCAGAATTTACCGAACTATTGACATGAATGAGGTGCACATAAATACGTCAACTTTTAACGCTAGCTACCTTGTCCTTTCTCTTCACAGGAGGTCAGTCAATGTATGATAATGAGGTTGTGTTTTTGTTGTTTTTCACTTGGGCGGTAGTAAAAAGCCACTGAAAGGTGTAAACTTTGGAAGTCTCTCACAAGATATGTGATGCGATGTCGAATTTCACTCTGCTATTTTGTTGTTAGGATGGAAAGTTTTATTGTTGCATGGAATTGGAATAACAACTCGTCGGTTGACTTAGGCCATTCCAGAATGCGAGAATAACACCGAGGGGACCAGTAGTTGGTACCTGTAGCAGAATGACGCCCACTTGTGCCCCATTTGCTGTAGTTGTGCATTGATTTGAAGTGTTGTGTTGTTCAATGTATACCACAGGTGTGGGTTTACTCTCGGGAGATTCTTGTGTTTACTTCCCTGAGCTGATGGTTTAGTTTGTATGGGGCTGCAAAGATTGAGACATGGTTGAAAACCTATGATACATTTGGAGGTCTTACATTTCCCGAACATTTTTTTCACACCATCTTTACTCCTACTCCCAAACTGAGGTTGAACATCGAAGAGTAGGTCATCTGTGGACCAAGGGAAATCCTTTGAAATAATGTTAGGCATCCGGCCCTGGTAGTCTTTTGGCGGGACCTACGACTACCAAGGCCGTCAAGTCTTATTTCACAACCGAGTTCATAGTCTAAAAGAGGATGGGGAAAGACCTGATTTGATATTGTCGTAAAATATGCAAAGGGAATCGATGACCTCTGGTGGAAGTCCGGATGTTGCACAATTTCTCTAATATCTTTGCAGTCCCCACTTGAGATTCTGTGCACCCATTATAGAAAATATTCATTGCCGTGTACCTTTTATCTATTAAAGAATGGCACCTTTTGTGTTTTGTCTGTTTGCAAAACTACGCACATTGAGAGATGCCGATTTGTCTTCATATTACCCTACACAAGATGGTCTTAGTTTAGTTGACTGCATGTTACTGGGAGAGTGATTTTGCAAGATGTCAGTTCATGAATTCGCTGGTAGATTTTAGTGATGAAATCAATGTGTTGGTGAGATAGTATTGAAGAGTAAAAGCAGTGTGTTCCATTTGCATGAACTGGTAACATGAGATGAAACTTGTGTGTGGCACAAAAAGTTAACATGGAGTGAGAACAAAGTTATTATTGGTTGATGAACAGACAATGAAGGGGAAAATGTCAGATTGTGTGAAAAGACACAAAAGCCAGGAAAAATGTCAGAATATGTTATCTAACTTATCTTAATCACCAATGTAAAAAACTAAACTAACAGATTCTTATATTATACTTGAAAAAGGTTACCTTGTTTACAAGAGTAAGAGTAAAATTAACTCGAATTTCATGTGAATATATTCTCCTTTTCAGATGCTTCATACAGTCGAAAGGACTCGACCTGGCTGGCCTTGGCCCGCGTTGGTATGTTGTGTAACCGTGCCGAGTTCAAGACTGGTCAAGAAGAGGTGCCAGTTCTGAAGAGGTAGGTTGAAATTTGTCAAAATCCCTGCCTGTCACAGCGGTGTCAGTGTGGTGCTGTTGATAGGACTGTTATCCTGGTTATCCTGGTTGGGGCTACTCTCCCCGTGGTGGAGAAGGCGTCTCTCTGACCACGGAGATTTCTTCAAGTGTTTTTCGTGACATGAATTTCAGAGGACACATTGTGTGCAATAGAAATCGTGGAATTTCCCAATTTGCTGGCGTCTTCTTCATAGAGTTTGGTATTTAGGAGTTCCATACGCTGAAAACTTTGAAACTAAGCCATGCAATCTGTTGTACCAAGTAGAGTAAGGGGTTGGGATAAGTTGATACAAACATTGACCAGTGCACCCCTTGCCAGCGGATTGAGTCCTCTTTCAATTTGCTCTTTTCCCTGGGTGCAATAAAAATCGTGGAATTTCCCAATTTTGCTCCTCTCTTATTCATAGAGTATGGTATTTAGGAGTTCCATACATTGATAAATTTGAACTTATTGCTCACCTCTCTTTGCCAAGCCATACCCATTGCATGAAATATTAATGTAATGGGGTGGGTTGTGTTGATACAAACATTTACAAGTGCACCCCTTGCCAGCGAATTGAGTCCTCTTTCAATTTGCTCTTTTCCCTGGGTGCAATAAAAATCGTGGAATTTCCCAATTTTGCTCCTCTCTTATTCATAGAGTTCAGTATTTAGGAATTCCATACATTGTAAACTTTGAAAATAAGCCATGAAATCTGTTGTACCAAGTAGAGTATTAGGGGTTGGGATAAGTTGATACAGACATTGACCAGTGCACCCCTTGCCAGCGGATTGAGTTCACTTTCAATTTGCTCTTTTCCCTGGGTGCGATAAAAATCGTGGAATTTCCCAATTTTGCTCCCCTCTTATTCATAGAGTATGGTATTTAGGAATTCCATACATTGATAATTTCGAAACTGTTCTCACTTCTCTTTGCTATAAAGCCATACCCATTGTATTAAAGAGAGTAATGGGATCGGTGGGTTTAGTTGATACAAACATTTAAAAGTGCACCCCTTGCCAGCGGATTGAGTCCTCTTTCAATTTGCTCTTTTCCCTGGGTGCAATAAAAATCGTGGAATTTCCCTATTTTGCTCCTCTCTTATTCATAGAGTATGGTATTTAGGAATTCCATACATTGATAATTTCGAAACTGTTCTCACTTCTCTTTGCCAAGCCATACCCATTGTATGAAATATTAACGTAATGGGGTGGGTTGAGTTGATACAAACATTTAAAAGTGCACCCCTTGCCAGCGGATTGAGTCCTCTTTCAATTTGCTCTTTTCCCTGGGTGCAATAAAAATCGTGGAATTTCCCAATTTTGCTCCTCTCTTATTCATAGAGTTTGGTATTGAGGAATTCCATACATTGTTAGCTCACTTCTCTTGGCCAAGCCTTTTGGCCCATTAGCCTCAAGTTTGTTATGGGGTATTTCGGTTTCTCACGCTAATACGTTAATAAGTACGGCTTTATCTCCTTCACAGGGAATGCAACGGTGACGCGTCTGAATCTGCCCTCTTGAAGTGCGTTGAGCTGTCCATGGGAAAAGTCATCGAATACAGGATTCAGAACAAGAAAGTCTGTGAGATTCCCTTCAACTCGACCAACAAATACCAGGTATGTTCTCCTCTTCAATAATACTAAATTGTTTCTTTAAAGAGGCTTTTTTTCACTTGAGAGCGAGCGCAGGAAAGGCATTGTATCAATTTGGATTGAGTTATCAGCAGGGTATCAATTGTGACAGACTTCTGACCGAGGGGGAGAACTGCTGAATCCTATTGTGGAAACAGGCCTTTAAAAGACTACTTCCAGCAAACTGTTATGTAATAGTACCACCTAATTCATCACGAAAATAGCATCTTCACTTTGCCCACGAAATGTCATCGCAAAGATCCGTCGCTTGGTATCAGCAGTCTCTGTTTGTCTCCTCAGGTTTCAATCCATGAATACACCGACGATAAGGGAGATGTTTCCAACGTCCTCGTCATGAAAGGCGCTCCTGAGCGAATCCTTGATCGCTGCGCGACAATCTTGAATAACGGACGTGAGGAGCCAATGAACGAGAAGTGGAGAGATGCATTCGAGAGTGCGTACCTCGAGCTCGGAGGCCTGGGAGAGCGTGTCCTCGGTAAGAGAAATGTATTCTAGATGGACAGCATGGTCGTCGTGACAGGTTGAAAATTTTTCAGTAAAAACAGATCAGGACAAATTGTTTTAAAAGCGGTGTGATGATTTTATTGGGTAAGGTCTGATACCTCGTGACGAATATCACTTAGACATGCAAATGAACAGTCGCGATCAAAAAGACTCTTGACTTATCTAAAAAAATCTGTTAGTTCAAGAACAAGACTGTCGAGAGAAGGATCCTCAGATCAGGTGGTAATACCAATATTCTCAAACAATGTACATTCGGTTGTGTAATAGTCTCAAACAACTCACATCCTGTTGTGTCTGTTTTGAAATACTAACGATTGTAAACAATTCACGTTTTAGGTTTCTGCGACTTCCCACTGGACACCAAACAGTTCCCGATCGGCTATCCGTTCGATTCTGAGGATCCAAACTTCCCCTTGACTGGCCTCCGATTCGTCGGCTTGATGTCCATGATCGATCCCCCTCGTGCCGCTGTGCCAGACGCCGTCGGAAAGTGCCGAAGTGCCGGTATCAAGGTCATCATGGTGACTGGTGATCATCCCATCACGGCAAAGGCTATTGCTAAGGGTGTCGGTATCATCTCCGAGGGTAACAAGACTGTTGAAGATATTGCTTCTGAGCTGAACATCCCTGTTGCGGAGGTCAACCCACGGTAAGTTCATACGGTTACAGGATATTTCTCGGGAGAACACGTGAAGAACATGCAACTAACCATAGTTGCACGCCAAACCGCTCATCCCACCTGGGAGGAAAGGTAAACCTGATATGGGATGAATATTTACAGGAATTGGGAAACGGATTGCTTTCGGTGTAATGATTTGAACTTGTGTCTGATACCTCATGACGAATATCACTTAGACATGCAAATGAACACTGTCAGTCAATCAATCAAACATGCAAATGAATACTGTCGCTCAGTCAATATGAAAAATTGTAAAATACACAAAAGTCCTGTTGTCAGTTCACGATGGGAAGTACACAGTTTTACCTTGTATTTCTCAGGAGGCCAGCTCAAAAATTTGTTTAAGAAAAAATGCAATTGTACAAACTGGGTAAGCATCCCTGTAGTGTAACATCCACTTGCATCTGTCAGTAATGAAAGAAGATGGTTTGGGGTTCCGCCTCGTCTCACTGATTGACTCATCCTCATGACCCTTTCCAGAGATGCCCACGCCTGCGTTGTCCACGGTTCTGACCTGAGGGACATGACCCCAGCCCAGATCGATGAAATCTTGAAGAACCACGACGAGATCGTCTTCGCCCGTACCTCACCACAACAGAAACTCATCATCGTTGAAGGTTGCCAGAGACAGGGAGCTATTGTGGCTGTGACCGGTGATGGTGTGAATGACTCCCCTGCTCTGAAGAAGGCTGATATTGGTAAGGGTCCTTTTCCATTGTTATAAAGCAGAAGCATGTCCCAGCAGGTCCACATAAACTGTTAGTAGAGGTCACGTTAAGAAACTGGGTTACGCTATTGCAGCGCGTCGCTATGATGCGACAGCCTATCACCTCGGTTGGGGTTTGATTGATTGATTTTGATATCAAGAGCAAGCTAAATTTGTCTTCCACATGAACTTAAAAAAATCATTCAGTACTATTTGCCACTTCAACAAAATGTTGAATTATCTAGATTATGTTTGACTAAATAATAATATCCTGTTGTGAATTAAAAATGCAACCATTGTACTTTTCCCCTCCAGGTGTCGCCATGGGTATCGCCGGTAGTGATGTCAGCAAACAAGCCGCCGACATGATCCTCTTGGACGACAACTTTGCCTCCATCGTCACCGGCGTCGAGGAAGGCCGTCTCATCTTCGACAACTTGAAGAAGTCGATCGCGTACACTCTGACCAGCAACATCCCCGAGATATCTCCCTTCCTCCTGTTCATCATCGCCAACATTCCTCTACCCCTTGGTACCATTACCATTCTCTGTATTGATCTCGGAACCGACATGGTGAGTGCGAAAACACGAGTAGTGGTCTTGACGTCAATTAGGGGAGGCTTTTAAATTGGGCAGTTGGTTTGTAAAACTTGCGTAAGACAAGTTTGCACATGTCTCTGTTACTAGTGTTCAGCATTTTCATCTACAAATACAATTACAATTAGGGGAGGCAGCAATTGGGGCAATTGATTTGCACATATCTCTGTTACTAGTGTTAGGTATTTTCAACTACATCATCAGCAGTTTTCAAATGCCTTATGATAGTGCGTTACAAAATAGTATATCTGCACGTTTTGCATGGTTGGAAAAACACACCATAAAATTGTGCTTCGTTTTTTCGCCAGGTGCCTGCTATTTCCCTCGCCTACGAAAAGGCCGAGTCGGACATCATGAAGCGTAAGCCCCGTGACCCCATCAATGACAAGCTCGTCAATTACCGTCTCATCAGTATGGCGTACGGACAGATCGGTGAGTAATGAGTCTCTCTGCTCTCGAGTACATTCGACAGGTCATGAGAGATCTTGATTTTAATTTCGTAGGTGTTATCTGGTTCAAAAATCACGGTACTGGGTCCAGTTTGATTCAGCAGGTAATATTTCTCATACTTTTAAGCGTAAAAAGTTTTGACTTACTGTGAGATGGGAGAGACCCTATTGACACATTCGTGGAACTTTATCTTGTCTACTTTAGTAGCTGCTGCCTAAAGAGTCCAAAGGAGTATTAGGCCAAGCTCTTTTCTAGTGGCATGATAACAATTAGGTATTAGTGTTAGGCACACGTCAAGGCAGTGTTATGATTTGAACTTGCGTCTGATCATTGTTGATGAATATCACTTAGACATGCAAATGAACACTGCAGGAGTCCTGCTCAACAAAAACAACTCTTTTATGATTTCTCATGGAAATTCTCCTTTAGGGATTTGCTTTACCTACATTTGTACACCATTACGCCCAATGACAATGTTACGTGAACACCCAATCAGAACTCGCGGCTCTCCAGGCCTCGTCAGTTGGGCCGAGTCTTGCTTCAATGGTGCTGTCCCAGAGAGTTCTGCCACACTGTGCCCCAGAGTTTTTCGGTCAGGGCCGTCTCCTCCAACCACAATATTCCTTGACCACTATTTAATCATCTTGTCTGATTGTCTATTCCAGGTATGATCCAGGCCTCCGCTGGGTTCTTCGTCTACATTGTCATCTTGGCTGAGAACGGCTTCTGGCCCATTCGTCTGTTCGGCCTTCGTAAGGAGTGGGATGCGAAAGGCATCAACGACTTGGAAGATTCCTACGGACAGGAATGGGTAGGTTTACTCGGGGAGATTCTCCGATTGTAATAGTCTTGATATTGCAGACACCTTGGAGTGGTCAAGAGCGCCTGATGGCCTAGTTGTGGACAACTTTTGGTCAGTTATAAAACTTGGCCTTGCAGACTACTTCAACTTGAAATTCATTGACAATCTGTTGCAGTGAGGAAATAGTGATTTGTTCTGCTTATTTGTATGAATACCTGATTTTATATCACAGCGCTCTGAGCAACAGCCCCCCCTTCCTCATTCATAGATTGCTAACAATTTGAGGAACTTGACCTCATGGTCACTCTTTTAAGTGAACTTTGTACGAGTTATACAATACTCTTACAGCGCCTCTGTCAGCATCAAAGCAACTGATGCAGCACCAAGTAATATGCAAGTTTCTGAATGGAACCCTATTGCAGGCCCTATTGTCCGAATGTTCATCAGGCCGTATAGATCTCGCTAACTGATCTGCGCCAGATTTCTAAACCGGAAATGAGACGATTCATTTTCACCGGCCCGAGAAAATGTAAAATGTTAGCCGTGTGATATCCCCTCTGATGAAGAAAAAACCCTCTCATTGCCAGTTTTATTAACCGCTAATCCTCTTCTTGTTTACAGAGTTACTTCCAGCGCAAGACCCTGGAGTACACGTGTCACACGGCTTTCTTCGTGTCCATCGTGGTCGTGCAGTGGGCCGATTTGCTGATCTGCAAGACGCGTCGTAACTCCATCGTACACCAAGGATTGAAAAATCACCACATGACGTTTGGATTGTTCTTTGAGACGGCCCTGGCCGCTTTCCTGACCTACTGTCCAGGTCTCGACAAGGGTCTGCGCATGTACTCGTTGAGGTAAGCCACACTCTCTTTCCGAATTTATGTGACCCAACACCACAAAGTCCAGTAGCAATTCGCGAGGCCTAGCATTGACCAATCACTGGCAATATAGAATTCTGTAGATTCTGCCGAACAGTTTGGCAAAACTATCATTGAAAGACACGTTAAGGCAACTTTATGAAGTCTGCTCGAGGGAAAATGCATTTGAAGTCCAAAAATTCAATGTCGGCTATCCGGTAAACCAAGAAATAAATAAAATAATGTTTAGCCTTATGTAAATGAGATTTAATTTTCTAATTTCCTCACAATTATGTTATTTTCCAGATTCACCTGGTGGTTACCAGCCCTCCCATTTTCCTTGCTGATCTTCGTGTATGACGAATGCCGAAAATACATCCTGCGTCGGTCAAAACCGGGCAGTTGGATCGAGCTGGAAACATACTATTAACGATCGTTGCATGTCTAGGCCTTCAAAGAGAATTTGTGAAACCGTGCAGGGACTAAACTCATATGACCATATGCAAGCGAGAGACAGGGACACCAGCTGATGTAAATGATAACAGTAGCTAATTGGGGTTCTGCCCATACTTGGGTTGCGGCTGAATATCATACTCGGGGGCCAACGTCGACCAAAAAAACCCTGAAAAGGGAAGTTAATACCAGCTACCTCTTGCTCAAAATTTTAAAAATTGTTTCTTTCTTGCAAAAAGATGATTCCTGAAAAAGTCTGTTTTGCTCGGTTTTAAACTCAAAAGTTATGAATTTTCCTTTGCATTAAGTTTTCGAAACATTTTCTGGACGTAAATTCACTTTGTTAATCAAAAAGGATAGTAGAGACTCCATTGTGGGTAGAACTCTAGCTGCTGTAGGGATTGTTCGTTTCTGTACATTTTTACTTGTAAATATAAAGGTGTCCTAAATATAATGGTGTCCTTCACTACTGGTTCAGTCCGAGCACAACAGACCTGTGCGTTTGGGCGGCGTTCATTGGAATCGATGCGTGTAAATCGCAGATAAAAAACGCTGGAGTTTCAAAAACGTTGTTCAAACCACTGGCACAAATTTTGGTCGTTGAAAGTCAGCGGCTTACACGGTTTAATCAAACAACACAGTGATGTATAAGGTCGTTACATATGATACGCAAACAGGGGTCTGTAGATAATAGTTGACCTGTAGTTTGTCGCAAATAATTTGTCTCTCACTTCTCTCGGAATGTATTATATTTCCTTTTGCACCTTTTAAACGGGGTCCTCGCAATCTGTCAGCTCGTTTTATCAAGAACACTTTTTAATTTTGCCACCATCGCTTTTATTTATAGAAGTTAGTACTGTATTTGAAAAAGGAGCACGGTTATAATTTGAAACCGAAGTACTGTCATTTAAAAAAGAAGAGCTGCATTGAGATACATGTAGAATCAATCGAAATTGATAAAAGCACTGCCTGTCTGCTGTTGTGCATCTGTTCTGTCACCCATTTCAATGCAGCATAAGCTACAAATACCATTTAAAGTTACATTAAAGGAAACCTGGGTCTCTGACATTTTCTGACCCTGAAAGTAGTGACATTCTCAATAATAGTCGTTTGACTGAAAGCGAGGACCCTATGTTTATTTCGTGATGACAGTGCATCTTGCACCCCCTGGTAGTGAAGGATGGTGATGCAAGCTCAATGAATGTGATACTCAATAAATAATGTCGTACTTCAGTACCTTATGTCGCGGCGTGGATGAGAGAGAGAGAGAGCGAGCAAGTGTCAATACAGGCGGAATTTCCTAGAGTAGTGGCTGGAAAATGAAGTGGCGGTTGAGCAGTATCGGCTAAAAATTGTGATAGATATCCAGCTCATGCCAACATGCAATGTTGGCTTCATACAAGAGCTGAAATGGTCCAGGGATTGTGTCGTTACTTTTACCCTTCAATCATTATTACACGGTGTTCAAAGGGGTCTTGACGAGCCCATGTCTTAGCCGGAATGCAAATTTAACTGCTTGACATCAGAAAATACAGTTATTGGGGCACGAACGTCTTGGACGCTGTAGGAAATAATTTCAAGTTGTAGAAGTTAATGTTGGACGCTTGAAATTACCTGAGCCTGTTCTATTACCTGAAATTTGCCTGTACACTTGAGGAATAAACATTTTATCTAATCCCACCTTTCTCTAAATCTGCACCAATGCTCGGCAGGATTGGAGGAGTTTTCAATGTCGCGTAAAAGAAGAAATTTTCTTCATTTGTTGATATGAACACTTTGGGTTTAGTTTCGTGGTGTGTCTTTTTGCAATTTCAGAATAGTCTTGAAAAGATTTCTCAGTGCTACTGAAAATGTTTCTGTGCGTGAACTTTAAAATTGTGAAAAGCATTTCCAAAGTTGGTCCTGTTAACATCGTTCATGGATTTGATGTGAATTATTCCGAGGTGGGACGTTGAAAATCTGCTCCGGTCCTGTTTGAGTCTGTTACAAGAACCGTCTCTTAAACAATTACAATGTATACCTTAATAACTGTTTTAACATTGTGTAAAAAGCTTCATCAGTTAGACGTGTAGTATTTTTTAAGATGATCAAATAATGAATGGTCACTCTGTCATTGATAATTGATTAATTAATAAAAATTGATTGATTAATTAAATCTTTGGTTAATTAATTGACATTTTATCAATTATCAATTATGGTTAATTGATGTAAACTGTAATTAATGCAAGAAAAAATTCTTGTGAATTTTCAATTGATTAATCAATTAAATTTGATTAATCAATTATGTTAATCGCTCTACCAAGTTAATTAATCAATTAAAAAGTAGTTAATTGGTTAATTCTAGTTAATCCACTCCATGATTAAATGTGTACATGAAAATATTATACAACTTGTAAATCTTAATCTATCATCATATCAGGCTTTGCGAGGTTTTTATTATTCAATTGGTTTGATGTATTCGTTTAATTGGATCATTTTATTCCTGTTGTTAATTCACCTAGAGGACTGGGGGTGTGGCGAAAGATAATTTATGAATAAACTTATAAGTTGTATTAAAAAAATTTGATGGGAATGGGAAAGATGAAGAAAAAAATTCACTTTTCCATGAACGGGTCATATAACTAAAAATTTAAGCCAAATTAAAAAAAACTGAGCCATACACTTCTTTTTAACAAATTTTTTAATCAAGTACGCTTTTGTGGGAGAAAAGAATTCGTGAAATTCTCCTGAAAATAGAAACAACTTAATGTTGCGTAATAGCCGCTAAACGTTTTGAAATCACTTCCTAGTTCATTGGGTCTGAATGGAATGAAAGGGTTTCTATTTAAATTTAGAGTTGCCCTCAGTCCATCGGATGTAAATCAATGTTAGCTGCACGCAGCAGTTCGCTTCTTCTGTTAGTTCTTGAAGAGTGAGTCGGTTGGATGAAGACGCAAAACTTGAGTGCGTAGTATCGTCGAAGTCTTATGAGATCAGATACAGTAGTCAGTATTAGAGACTTCTGGATTCAATAGTGTGCGATTTTATCATTTAGTTCAATGAAGATTTTATCATTAGACTTGCGTCGCTTTGTCATTTATTTTCGTGTATTGGACTTGTCTTATCTGAAATTGGGCAAAACGATGTCAGCGCTAAAATCTGCGAGAGTCTGAAAGTCTACTGATCTTCAGTCCGAAACTTCTAGTGAAGTTTTCTCAGAGGTAATATGGACTATGCGGTTTAAGTGTGGACTCCGTTTTTGCCCAACTGTAGCACCAGGGATATATATATATATATCTCCCAAGAAGATCAATGATTTCCTTCCCTTCCATCCACTGTTTCTTCTGTCAGAGTGGCACATCGGCACCTGTTGTCTGTGAGGTCCTGGGTTTGATTACTAGTTGGTCCCAGTATACTCATGTGATAGAGAGGGCCACTCTCTTACGACAGCGTAGGTTTCCTCCTACTGTACAACTTGCCCAAATATTGTCTAAAGAGCCAATAATGAGCAAACTTTGCTTACATGCTGGTCGACTCAATATTTATAAAAATGCTTCTTCTCGAAACCGGCCCGGTTATTGAGAGCGTTGCATATCCTCCAGGCCAATAAGGCACCAATGGTAAAGCTGAGAGCAGTTTACCCCAGAATGATAGAAGCATTGAAAAGATTTCCCATGCTTGTGCCCAGGTTCATCATTGAGCATTTGATTGTGGTCACCAGAGCAACCCTCTTCAAGAAAACGCATTACAATTCAGATATGGCTGATATATCAGGTTACCAGCGAGTGTCGTGACCCTAAAAGGGACAACTTTTCAACGATCCTGTTTGGAGCAGTGACGGTCCTGTTGGAAGCCATTTTGCGTGAAAAACAAACTTCTCTCATGCCCTGCTTGTCCCTTGGACTTTGAAATGGCACACCTGCTGAATAAACTTTGGATGGAAATGGGCGTGTGTATGAATGAATTGTAGATAACATGTGTGGCAACATTCCAGTAAGTCGTAGCGACACTTAGTTTACCAGCTGTACCTGAATGAGCTCACGTTTGTGCGACAGATATGTGCATAACTAGAAATAACACAGATTTTCCACCTTATGTACCTCTGTTGCCATGGTGATGAACTGTATCGTTACCATGGTAACTATATGTTATCAAGGTTGATTTGATGATGTCATCATACTTAAGCTGTTGATATGTTGCTTTTATTTGAGGTAGCCCCACTCGACATATTCTCATCAATTGTAAGATACACACACATTGGCATTATGATTACATGTATGCATATATTGTACAATTTTACTTACGTTGGGCTGCGTTTCGGCTTTAGAAGATCAGAATCGGCTATACAATATGCACATCTCCGTAAGGTCTTGTCGATTTACGTGAGAAAAATGGGGGAAAAGATGGTGTCTGATTCGATGTATCCAAAAAGGATATTGTTAAACTATGATGAAAGTGTTTTATTTCCCCAAAGTTGGGACTTGTCTGGATTGCCTGTAGTCTAACCATTGCCCTAAACCTTTCATCCTGAATAATTTGACACCAGTGTTCAATAAACTTTTCATCCCAGATAAGAAACAGCTATTTGTCCCCTCTGACATCTTTGTGTACATACCACCCACTACAACTAGAGCTTCGAAAACATCGGACACCATCCAACGCCAAATTTCGGGAAAAACCGTTCAGTTTCCTTGGATGTCTTGATTTCATCTGCACCAAAAACTGCCTGTCAGTCTGGTCGAATGTCACAAATTAGTTATCTTAGTTCCACAATTTGCTAATAGGTGCCATGGTAAATATCTGGAAGCACTCGCGTGTTATGTTTATAGGTTTTAAAATTTTTTGGTGTTCAGGTTCTGTCGGATTTTCCCGTTGGCGTAAATGGCGAAAAAAAATATTCAACACCGCAATAGCGCCGTAGTGAATTCACCCAAACGTATAACTTGTGTACTATTTAGGTTTCTTCTAGACTGTAGGCAGCACCCCCTGGTGGCTATAATATGTACTATAGTGTGAATATCTTGCTGTGGCTTTGTAAACTGAGACTATTCGGAACAGAAGGTGATTTAGGATAGAATTTCAACCTCCAAGGACTTGGGATAATTTCTGGCGACCCGTCGATTTTTTTCCTGCCAGAAATGAAAATTGATCTCAAAATTATCGTGGCGTTTGAAAACAGATGCACTTTGGAAAAATACAATGTGTTGGGACGATTTAACTCAAAGGGACACGTTCAAAGAATCAAAAATAATTCATCATTTTCTTGAAAATATTCTGCAATTTCCCACAATTCACCTTAGTTTTCAAATGCTTTTGTATGCTTTTCTGTTTAGTTCCTGAACTTGTCCTTAGTCCTGGAAGGTTGGCTTTAATAGGGATTTTTTGTCTTTTGAGGTACATCATAGGACAGATAGGTAGCCCTTCAGTTAGGTTTAACCCTTCTTTGCCCGTTTGATCCAATTATTATTTAGATAAAACAAGACACCATATCTGCCACTGTCAAGAAAGCTTCCAAAGGAGGTTACTATCAACCTCAACAAAAAGCGAGGGAACATCAAGCAAACGATTTGCCACTGATAATCTAATTGGTATTTTGTTGCCTAGCAACCATAATGTGATTGACAGTATTCGGCATTCCTTTGTGTAGTATTATGGAGGGCAGTTGAAACAGTTAAAACTGAATATTTCCAAATGTGATGAGAAATTCACCAACAAGGGCTACCTTTACTGTGCAACTCTCTTAACAGTTTCAAATTGTGCAATGTTAATGTAAAATCTTTTTCTATAAAAGTCTTGTGCAGTTTAAATCCTTTACCTCTGCTACACTAGGATCCATTTTGCCTTGGACTTCGGAGTATGTTCAATTGATGGAATGGCCAACTTGTATTGGGATGTACAGCGACATGTTCACTCCTGGCTGTTCCATTATGGCCACACACACCCTTGTCTCTGTGACTGGGGTCAGAATACTCTGCGCAAGTCCAAGGTTTATTTTTTCGAACACGCTTTTAGGCAAGAATAATATCACCATGGCAACCAAGTGTTGTGGTGTGTAGCTGCTGTTTTGTCTCCCCCAATACTATGCACGGAAAACTTTTTGACGAATCGAGTGTTGGAGTTTTATCTTGATATGTTTTCAGTCTTTCTTCATGTTAATTTTAGATTGTGACAGAATAGATGCAATTTGACAGTCGGTTTTGGCGATTAGGGGACATGTAATGCAGCCCAGCAATACTTGCAGTGGCTTTATATTTGTCAATCACGTCACTTCAACATTCCATTGTCCAAGGTTAAAGTGAATTTCGCACAGGCAACACAGCAGCCCTCCATTTGCTGTTCCGTATTTAGACGACAAAAAGGCTCAGCTGAACATCAGACCCACAGGCCTCTTGTTCATAATGTAAACACAACTTCTAGTGCCATTTAAAACTTTAAACAGAACTCGAGGATTTAAAGCATTATCCCCTCTTTGCCAAAGCTGACATTGTAGTCCCAGTTTTCGGAAAATGCTCTGCAGTGATTTTGTCGTTTTGAAATTGTTGCGGCACTTTTTCTGTGAGACTTTCTCTCCTAATCACCAGTCTGTTTGTCAGTAAAGATTAAGGACAGTTGCACACTGATTGGGATTTCCTTTAAACAACAATTGTAATTAACCATTTAATGAAATAAACAGACTTTTAGATGTTAATACGTAGTTGTTGCATGTGTTAAGCTCAGCTGACAAAGTCAGTGGAGCCCATCCGTCCATCCATCCATCCATCCATCCCATCCATCCCATCCATCCATCCATTCATCCATCCATCCATCCATCCATCCACCGTTGTATCTGCTGTCATTTGTGTGGGAAGATGGCTTGTGCCTGTGCTGAACCTGTTTTGACAACTAAAGCAAGTCATTATCTCTATCAAATTCCCTTAGTTTGATACTGATTACCTTCCAACGGCATGAAAACCAATCAATTACATGCTGGACCCACAGTATGAAATTGACTTAGGCGACAGTAACGCTGTCTCGCGGCAGAAAATGGAACTGAAATCTTCGTCCAAAATTCTCAGTTCTACTTTCTACCGCTACGTAGCACCACTGTCGCCTAAGTCACTTTCCCATGAAATAGCATTCCGCGACGTTACTATTTATAGCTCACAAGGTCATTTGAATAAGATATTGATGACGTTTTAGTCACGTGACAGTCCGACATCGACGCTTATTTCAATGCATTTGAGCTTATTTCAAAGTCAATTATCTTTGACCCTGCATTGTTTTTAGCGTGAATGATACCATAGAGTCAGAGAGAGAAATATTCAGAACAATTATGTAGTATTTCCAACACTCGGACATGTGCCAGATTGAATCTAACTGCCCTAGTTAAAAAGCCTGAATCCATTAGGGCATTACGAAACCGCATGTTTGTCCGACATTGCCTGTAATTCAGCGATGGGGAAATAGAGGGCAGCAGCTGCAGTGACGTCATCTTCGCGGAATGCTATTGAGCAAGTTTTTAGGCCTTTGCATTTGCATGTACTTGTCTTGCAAATAACCTCGACAGATCTACCATTTTTATTCATTTTCTTCTGACAGTGACACAGCAGTCTGCTGTGTAGCCACTGAGAGAGGGAATCCAATGAGCCAAACAAAGGTTCCTTTCAGGGTCACGTGCAGCTTGTCACAAACGAAAAACTAAAGAACAAGGCAAAATGCCACAAGCTAACAGTCGATCATCTTGACCCTCAATGTATTGACATTGCTCAGCTTCCAGACGAAGTAGACAATACGGAGGCCATAGGCCTACTGCTGGATGTTTCTATGAATGGCTACGTAGCCTAATATTCTATCCTGTTTGGATCATAGCCCACCTGTTGCATCTTGACCCTCGAGCCTTGGATCCACTCCACCGACCCAGACTCAGTTACACCAACGGGGAGGTATTAAACGCACCATGTAACTCTGATGGTTCACAATGACCTGTTAAGACATCCTTCCCAATGAAAAAGACATCGAGACGTGATACATTTGTACAATAGTTTATTTATTATCTTGTCACAACTTACAAAGATCGAAACAATAAACAGCTTTGCATAATCATTCAAAGACAGTAATTTTGGCAGGTTACAATAATAGCACAATCATGTGGGTGTTTACAGACATTGGCAACTAAAGCTTGAAGCAAAATAAATGCAGACACTTCAAAGACAACTGCCCTCAATTTGTTGTGGCCCGAACTGTAATTGAAAGGAAGAAAATCTAGATAGTTGTTGTACAAGACTTAGTGTATATATAATGGAACCTCCCTTAGCAGACACCTCTCTAATAAGGACAACTTCTCTATCGAGGACACTAGCTTTGATCCCCAATGGGGTGTTTCCATTCAATTTGACCGATCCAATCAGGACACCTCTCTATTAAGGACAGTACTTGTCATTCCCGAGGATGTCCTTAACAGAGAGGTTCTACTGTATGTGTTCAATCAGAGCAGAGGGCCATATGTTCCTTTCTAAAATATGTGCACTCTGCAGTGAGGAGACCTCTCAAGTTTTTTGGCCCAACGCATACTCAAAAGTTTAGTCATGATCATGTGATATCAATATCAGAAATGCGATTAAACGTGTCAAAATTGTCTATTGGAATACAGTAAACCTTGCTTATTACGGACTTGTGTGAACCGGATACTTGAAATCAACATATCAGTATTTCAATTCACAGTTCCAAGTCTATTTCTGATGCATATACATGTAAACATCATGAATTTCGTATATAACGGACAGAAAATGCTCGTCCAGTCGAGTTTGATACATTTACTGTATGAAATTTCCAAGTGCTTTAATAAGTTATTAAGAGCAAAAGAGGAAAGTTAACAAGCTTTTATAATACAACATTTTCAACTTTTCCTTTCTCGCTTCCCTTTGAATATTTTAAAAATAACAAATACAAAATTTGAGGCAAAAAAGGTTAATTTCTACTGCGAAGGAAAAAGACTGTGTAGAGAAAACATGTGCTAAAGGCAAAATTTAATGAGTAAAATGTTCAAAAATTCTGAAAAATTCTTGAAATGTAAAAGTCTCCTCACAACTTCATTATTACTCAGTGAGGTTTTGCAAATTCGAAGGTGACCCATGTTCCGTTATGCAGCAGTCTTGAATGATCTGTTAACATTTCTCAATTGGCTATCGATCAGAATAGCGAGGCAGTTCGACTGATTTTAGAAATTAACATCAGCACTTGTCACCCCTGAAGTTGTGGGTTTTAGTCCTGTTGGCCCACATCTGATGTGACAATGGAGGTTTCCTCCTACATTACATTTATGGATTACAAAGCGCCCAATAGGGTTTACTATTTATGGAGCTACAAACTGCTCCAGTTGAAGCTCTCTGAACAGTTTGAATGTTTTAATCTTTTTTGATTAGATTAGTTCTGTTGATTATGTCCAATGGGTGTCGGAATAGACATCGAAACATCACCTATATGCAAGTCTACTCCATTGCAGATACAAAGAAAATATCATTCCTTTAAAACTGTATAAACATGTCGTCATTGTTCGTTCATGGATAGAGAAGTTGTTACTCCATTATCTTTCTTGGTGTCATCCAAATAATCTCCTTTGCGTAATCCCACTTTCAGTGTCGTTTTGGTGTTCCCGACTGAAAAAAAAGAATAAACAAATGAATTGAGATTTCTGGCTAATCAAATCGAAATGATGTTTTGGTCCTATAATATACTCCAAAAAATTGCGATATCATAAAAAGTTTAGAAGGATTACAGGGTATGCACAATGAGTCATATATTGTAAAACTAGAGAACGGTAAGTTTTAAAAAATTGAACTGAAAAACGAACATCTAGAATTACAATTGTTTACTTCCTGAAAAGCTAGCATTAAAGGCCAACACTGTTCGTTAAAAATATTTGAATTTCTAATTGAATTTGAAAATTTCCAACGGTATAAATACATACTACTACTAGATATAAATTTCAGCATTGCTGTTGTGTAAACTGATATACAAATACTATGAATACCAAGTTTCAGCACATTTGTATGCATAATAAACTGCACAACAGCATTGTGTATAACTGCATTTCTATTTTCCTGGACCACCAGTAATTACGAATGCCATACCCCTTTAAACTAAAACAGGAAGAGGCATCAGTGCATGATATTTTATAAGAAAAGACTTGGAAATTACAAGAAAAGATATAAAAGATGTAGTTAGCATGTGCAGCTCGAAGAAATCTGAATACCCGCATGTCTAGTTGAGACCAGGAAGAGGAAGGCCTAGTGGGTTTAGTCCTCCCAAGCCTTTAGGTTGCTCCTTTTCATGCTAAAAGGTAAGAGTGTTCTGATACATCTAGGTGTTGGTGCTAGTGAAAGCATGTTTGCTTGTACCAAAATAATCAACAGCAAGCATGACCTGACTTTGAACGACTGACTTTGAACGACTGACTTTGAACGACTGACTTTGAACGGCTGACTTTGAACGACTGACTTTGAACGACTGACTTTGAACGACTGACTTTGAATGAATGACTTTCAAACTCTAATACAGTTTACAGATTGACACAATGACCGACATGAACATACTCATGACATGTAGGCTTTTTTAAACAAAATAAAAAGATTCATGATTGTTTGGTAAAATTACGAAATCCCTTTCATTTTTCCCAAACAAAGAAAAAAATTTCGCCATTTCTATTTTCATAAATTGCATTTATTCGTGAAATCTGCAAAATTAAAAATCAGATGGTTAACAAATGGTAGTATACTCACAATGAGGCGCACCGCAAACTGTGCTGAAACGTCCCTGCCCGTCGCCAGCGCTGATTTTAAAACGCCACTTTTCTCGAAGCCAATGTGGAATTTTTCATCGTAGTCACATTCTAAGTAAACAAACTGGCCGTCGACAGATACCGTTCGCAATTTTGTTTCTGGTCCTGCTACATTCGGATGTGGCTGGTATTAAAAATAGGAAAAGAAAATAGCATTATGATGTCATAAACCGCAAATGCTGGCAGCTGAGGCATTTAAAATCGCTGCTAAAGTGGTCTGTAATGGTTTTAACTGTTACAATTGATTTTGAACTGTATATTTTCAACCACGTGACTTGAAAACACTCGAGTAAACTTTAGATGGACAAAATATCTGCTTTAACTTATACTTACATAGTGTTTCAGGACAACGGCGCCATTTTCGATTGTTAGGTAGTTGAAGTTGTTGTGTATCTGAACTGTGTAGTTGTAAGACTGGGCAACCGTCCACAGAGCTTAAAAAATTAGCAAACAGTCGGTCAATGAACAAGGAACTAGAAAGGAATCTTCTACTTTCCAGCATGCGTTTTTTCCTTATGGCTATGCAACAGAACCAGGCCAATGTCTCTAAAAAACCTGGCTGTAGTCTCTTGTTCCTCCATTGATCTCCTGAGCTTTGACTCCATTGATGCACTGTATGGCCTGTGGCCAGTCTCTCCGGGTCCCGGATTGGGCTGTTCTGGAGCACAGGCTGTGGTGTCTGATCAGATGTGTTGCACTGGCACCTTCCGGACTCAGCCATGTTCATCATAGGCTGCAGTGGCCTGCCTTATGACAAAAGATGGTGTTCGCCTCTCTTCTGTCCATATTTAGGAGGGTGATAGCTCCGGAGGGTGATAGCTTCTTAAATGCTATCGACAAAATCCTAAAGTTAGGGTTACATTAGCATTAGTAAGTAACATATCAAGGGTTTTTACCTACTTACCGTTGAATGTATTCGGCCCTTCTAAACCGTTAGCATCTACTGTTAGCATTCCCATCGGCGCCTGAACAATCTGGACTGCCCGACCGCTGTTTCTTGATACCAGCTGGACTATGTTGCCGACGTTGAAGAATTCCTGTAAAAAAACGTTTAAAAGTCTACATTAGTTGTTGGATAAGATGAAGAAACTCCTTCATCTTTGCATGGAAGGTATATGTGACCCGCTCTACCAAAACTAGGCGCTTGTCGCATCTGAACTTGACAGGTTGATACAGACTTGTTGTTCATTTCCCAATTGTTGACCTTTTGTGAAATCTATTACAAACTGATTTGGTCACATTCAACAAAAGGTCTACAATAGGGAAATGAACAACAAGTCCGTATCAACCTGTCAAGTTCAGATGCGATAAGCGCCTAGTTTTGGTAGAGCGGGTCACATATGTATTACAAATGTAAGAATGTAAGTGCCCTCCCCAATTATGATGCCTACATCAAAGATTGTAAATGCTATAAAGAGATTTGCTCTTAGAAATTAACACTGAAATGACATCTTTGCATTTTAAAACTGCCCTCCCGAATTAGGATGCCTACATCAAAGAATGTAAATGCTCTGAAGAGATAGCCATTTAAAATTGACACCGAAATAAACAGGGATCATATCCCCAATAAAGAAAATGAAAGAGCTAGTTAAAAACCAGCTTACTGCCACTGCTACTCCACTGTGTGTGTACTTGTCAAATGTGTTCACGGCTGAATCCCATTCCTTCCGTAGCGAGCCAAATAAACCCTGTAAATTAACGATCAAAGTTGTGAAAATAGGCAAGCAATATTCGCCATGGCTTTCACTCGATCAGCCCAGCGGAGTGGAGGTACATCGCTGTGGTTAACATCAGTGCCAGTGGATATTTTAAAGTCAGCAGAAGGTTTGTCTGGCAATTCCATGGGCTTTTGCAGGCAAAGCTCGACTAAATGGGGGCTAAAGATCTCAGCGTGGGCCTGCTGCCTTAGAAAGAACCACCTTTTGCTGGCTTTTTCCAGGACACGGATGTGCATACACCTTTCTATAGACGTGACCCCACAGCCCCCCCCCCCCCCGGTTATTTGATGTAATAAGAACCACAGCATACAAGATATCTCACCAAATCAGGCCAACTTCAGCAGGGTTTAGAATGAGTGTACTTTCGGAATGATAGATACTCACAGACGACATGCTGTTTGTTATAAAAGAACTCCACACTCCTCACAGACAATTCAATATCTAAACAAATCTTCAAAGACAGATAACCGGGACAGGAATATTCAGCTGTCAGTACCTACAACCAGGCGACTGATGTAGACTTTATTCCATGAATGTATGTTGGGAACAAAGTAAACATTAAAGTTTGTTCCAAAATATGCCGACTGGATTCCAGTCTACAACAATGACATGTAAAAGGCCTGTAAAATGTATGCAGATTTGATGAAATGCATTTGAGAACTAGGCCAACTTTGTTATGATAAGGTCATGTGTTCAGTAGTGTCAACAGAAGATGAATACAATTATGGATATCAAAATTATCATGAGTCACTCAATGCCATATGGGTTCAGCCTGGTTATTATTAGTACAAAATGTAAAGTTTGTTTCAAGTTAACTTCGCTGAGCATAACTAGGTCATACTCTGTTCTTATTTTTTTCTTACTATCTAAATGCTTTTGAGTTCAGTGCAAACTTTCTGTTGTATAGTCGAAAATGCATTTGCCTCTGACATTGAAACATTCAAACTATCTGGGTAGGTTTAAACACGTAGAAATCCAGGAATTTCTGAGTCAAAGCCAGGTCAGCCAGCTTCCTCATCGTGGTGAAGAATCTGGTGAAATTGACACTTTTAGTAGGCCAGGCCCACCACATGGTGTCTCAATGAAATGTTCCATGGTCCATGTGTATTGTATGAAAAATGAAAAGTGTGACAAGATGTCAAGATTTGACTATTACAGTAAAACCTGTCTATTGAGGGCATCCTTGGGACTAACAAATGCTGTCCTTAATTGAGAGGGGTCTTGATTACACTTACAGAGGTCAAATTCAATGGAAATGACCAACTTGGGACCAAATGCGGTGTCCTTTATAATAGATATTGTGTTTTTATTAAGTAGAGAGGTGCCACTGTAGATAATTTGGTAAGTTTCTTAAGCTTCTATTCCAGCGTATTAAAAGGTTTTTGAGGGGGGAATAGACACTGAATGCATTTAATTTAAAGCCAAGCTTGAAAATAAAACGTACCTTTGATTTCTGATTGGGTACACCTGGCTTGCTGGGCATGGGCTGTGCTCCAGGGGCGGGCATTGTGGTCTTCTGAGGCAGTGGGGCAGCTGGTCCATACGCGCCCGCTTGACCATACGAGGATGGTGGGACGTTGGGAGTATGCGAAGGGGCGTATGGTTGCGATGTTGGGGCATTTGACATGCTATGTTGCCGATTTTGGTCATATCTCATCGCATCATGTCCATACTGATTTGGTCCGCCAGTTTGTGCTGACCCGTATGGTTGGTTTGGTGCGTACGGGGGTTGTTGTCCATAGCCACTAGGTGGAGCATAAGCTGGCGGTGGGGGACCATAACCACCATACGGATTGGCTTCATGTGGTTGTCGGTAAGACATCTGAAGGAAGAAAATGTCTAAAATAAAAACAGAGGAAGTTGAGACAGTTGCCTGATAGGTAGTACATGTAGTAGGCCTACCACAGCAGAGTCACATTTTTGACAGGTTTTTGGGTTGCCAAAATTATCAAAAAAGAAGTTTTGTGCACATAATAAACCTCTAAACTGGGAGATAGAATAATTTGATGTATGGATGTTACCTCTTAGTTCCTGTATACGTTGACAGAAACTGTGGATTTGGTGCAAAACGAGAGAAAACAAGCCGGAAAAGGCTAAAAGCTAGAAAAATAATTTTTTTTTCTCGCCGCCTATCGGTCGGGAGACAAACTAAACGGACAACTGTTAGCCTCAAATTAAGAGTTTATTATTCACCACTTTTTGAGTTTTTAAGCAAATTATTTACACATTTTATCCAAAAACAGCTTTTACAATAATTTTCAATGTACAATGTGAACAGATACATGATGGATCTAACCTATTAAATAATTTTTAAACTGCTTTCGAGGATAAGGGTATTCCCAATTCAAGATGGTGGATAAAAAATAAAAATTGACATTTTGCACATAAATTTTAGATTTTTCACCCCAATGTGACCTGTTAACTCTTACCATGGCACGTCTAGTGCTTTCCTTATTGGTGCTACTTCAAATCTGGCTGATCTCGGAAAGTCAGCTAGTCGTGAATGTGAAGAATGGAGGGGGTGAAATCGTTCATGAGACAATCAATGCAAACACAACAGAAGACACAATCAAACTTGAGTTCAAGAAAGCTGATGGCACAATCGTTACACAGCTGATCGACTTCAAATCGGTAATCTGAGTTTTAAGCGTTTGTGGATTTTTGCCCAAAAATTATTTGTCGTGACATGGATATTTGACCATATCCATCGAGCTGATTTTTAGTGGACCAGTGGCAGTGACTGCTAGGCCTAATATGAGGAAGGCTCAGGCCTTGATAGGGAGCTCTTCGTTAATAGTGCTGGTGAGCGAGAATACTCGGGGGGGGGGGGGGTATATAGTTAGGATGATGCCATCATGGCAGTTTACCGAAGAAGCAGTTGGCTAGCACACAATGTCAATGATTGATGGCGAGTAGTTGGTGGGTGGGAGAGGGGGGATATAGTTAGGATGATGCCATCATGGCAGTTGACCAATAGACGCTGTCGCAGTATAGAAAATAAGTGGGGAGAATGTGGGAAACTAAACACAACAGGAGAAGGATAGGTATTTTTGCCCGGAGATAAGCATAATGATCCCAAGACCCAAGTGTAATTAAGATTTATATTCTAATTCAAAAAGACCAACGTCGCCTAGACATACAGTCATGCATAGACTGATGTAGCACAATGCATGAGACACCCTGTATAACGCAAATTTGAAAAAATTTCACCTCTATGCCTTATAACTTCAAGATTAACACCTGATCACTTGGTCAAACTTGGTCAGATGTATTCTACAATACAAGAGACATGCTATTCAGAAATGTATTGGTTTGTGTGAGAGTAACGTACTGCCAAGTCTACAGCCGCTGGAACAGGGGTATGCATGAAATGAAGTCGCGTCATTTTTGGAGGCAGGTAGGCCTGGCCTCCGCACCGGCTTGTGAGACCTGAGGGTAGCGCGTGCGTTTGAGTTAAGTGCGCATGCGCTTTCTACGGAAAATTAAAATGGCCAGTGTTGTGGACGAGTGGTTTCAGGTTTCACGGTAGGATTTTGACATGGAAACGGGGAAATAGACATTGAGACCAATGTACTTTCAAGATTATTGCATTATTAATGGAACCAGACCGTTGACATATTGTCAGACCCCATGATATTGACGAAATCGTCGTCGAAACGGGAAGCCCCGGCCCGATCATGTTGGTGCGCTTGAAACTACGGAAAAGTTAGCAGACGGAAAATCTTTTGCGGAATTTTGCCAGTTCAAAGCACGATTTCTTCGCGGAAAGAGAAAAATGATCTCTGGCAGCGATGCAGATTGTTGTTTAATGCATTTCGATTCGCCCCAGGGTATCGTTACACTTTGATTCGGCCCTGTTTTGACGAAATCTTCAACCGAACAGCGGCTTCTCCGCGTAAACATCGCAGCGTCCCGCTGAATTGTTTGGAAAAAGAAAATCTCTCCCCAGGTAAATTGCTGTGCATTAGCGTATACGATTCGCGTGCAAAAATGTCACCTGGGTGCAGAGGTTTTCTGGTTCCGGTCAAGCGGGTCAAGTTTTTTTCGTTGACGGTATACACGCACACATTCGACCCTTAACCATAAAGCTCGCTTAAGAGCTCCCTAGTAAAGTAGTTTAGTAGTTAAGTTAGTAGTGCATTTGTGTAAATTCACATAAATACCACGTCAAGAAATCTGCTTACCAATTAATCAATGATATACATGAAGTTAAGAGGAATGTTGAAATGTGTAATTTCTTATTCCACAGTTACTTACAATCTTGGCCTAGAGTCTGTAGCCTAGACACCACTTTTAGTGTTGGCTTTTTTGACACTTCAGGAGTTCCAGATCTTCAAAGTGATGGTCCTTGGAGAAGAAGAGCGCGGTCAGACACAGCCACAAGTCCTGTGTTTTGTTACAAGATTTATCAAGAATGAGTTTATTTCATCTGATGCCATGTCAAAGTTGAGACAGGTGTGTATTCTTGTGTTTTAGTTTGACGCCTTAGGATGCCAGCTGCTTATGTAACCCATGTCATGCCTGTGCCAGGGCTTTTTTTTAGAAAATCATTTGTTATTTTTTGTACTTGTATGACAAACATGTTGTAAATAGATCCCAATAAACCATGCAAAATTGGAAAGGTACTTGAGAACAAACATCACTCATCATGTTCATGTGGTGAAGAAAAGAGAAGTACTGGCCAAAGTACACCACCCTGACCACAAAGCTCTAGGGCTCCGAGGCAGAACTCTCTGGGACAGCCGACCTTGTTCCAGAAAACTGACTGACTGACTGTCTAGCGTGTATCTCAGAAATTCTGAACACGAAGATGAAGGAGAAGAAATTAATATCAACGTAAGTCTGTAACTCAGTCCATATCTAACTTGTGTCATCCTTTCAGAAAAATCCAAGTGCTGTGAGACAGCCTGAGGACAACAAAGGCTCAGAAACACACTTCCAAGATATGCCACTAGATGTCGACACTGGAGCTCGTCATATTACTCCCCACCTTCAAACGAGTTGTCACGATGCACGAGACGCCACCTATACTAAGGAGGCAGATCTCAGGGTGGTTGCTCGGCGTAAGTTTTGTGATGTTTCAAAGCTTTACCGGGAATTAGAAAAAGTGGTGGAGGCCCTCACACTTGTGAAAGGCCAGCATGGTCTTTTGGGTAAAGTACCTCAACCTTCTGGTTGTGACTTTGTCTTAATAGGATCTGTTTGGGATGAATATAAAACACACAAAATATTCCAAAATTGGATAAATTTCCAAAAGTCCAGTTGAAATACCGTTTAGACATTTTTGGTATTGGCTGGGTTCCTTTAGATTGCAGATTTGTGAATTGCAATGCCATTTTAAGTTCTGATGTTCTCTACATCTCCTTTCAGAAACCGGACGATCGGCCACACCGATGCTCGGAGCAAGAAAATACATCCCGGCCAAACAGTCACGCTGTAAAGACATTGCAAATCTGTGGCTTCCGTGCACGTGTCAGACGCAAGTTTGTATCGGTTGGTACCCATGCGGCTTGAAATATTGTCGCGGGAAGGATCAGGCGGGAAAACCTTTCAGTTACAGGTGCGGTATAAAAACGTGCCGGAAGTGTAGACTTTTCGAATATGCTGTGAAGTTCAAACATTACTGCTTGTGGGACAATTGAAGAACGACTCATGACATTTTCTAGTGCACATGACAGTTCTGTATTTATACCTCATGGTTTTGATTACAATAATTTAGGATGTTTTGGATAATTATGATTCTTCTGTCTTTGTCAAGATGGCCAGTATATTATATGAAGCAGATGAAACGCTGCATAAATCGCCTTATTAAGCCTTTAACAGTAGTGGGCCCTCTTAAGAGTAGAATACTTTGAATGAAAGGGTGTTACAATTAGTATTAGATACGGCCAAGTTTGACAAATTTTATAAAAATCATTATTTTCAGACTGAATTTGTTAGATGCACAGAAAAATATGCATTTCCACGGTCTCATTTTTAGTGACGAACTGACAGCACACTTTCCTACTGCCATTTTTTTCCTTTTAAAGTCGGAGATTGAATGTGGCATAAAGTAATCAAAAGGTAAACAAATAAAAATTGGGATAAAGGTGTGGGACTGATATAAAATAGAGCCCAGACTGGGCCTAAATCTGTCATGGGCGAATATATGTAAATATCTTGGGTAAAGAATACCGGACCATGATTTAGACATATCAAGAATGAATCAGGTCGTTGAACAATTACTTTTTTTAATGTTTACACGGTGCTCAATATTGGATTGAATTACAAGTGAGATTATCTCTCTTAACCCTCAAGGACTGGCGCTCGCAAGATTGTAACTTGAAAGGTGAGAGACATAGTCTTGAGTGGTTTAGGGGGGACTTAGAAATTTAGGGTAACAGTGCTTCATTTTTTAAAGCCGAGTATGTGGACCTACTAATATTGATTTAGATCTTTAGTAAGGTGTTCTCATTGATTTGAAATACAAACCACAATTGACACACAATAATTCACATATAAAAAATGTTATGCGCAATGTACACATAACTTACCGGCACATGTAACTGACTCACAACCCTTCACGTAGGTTGCACAGATGCTCAGACCATGATTTACATAACACTCGTGTGAGCTTTGCCCAACTACGCAGTGGCAGTGGGATTACCGTTCGATTAATTTGTTGGGATTACACTTTTACAGATACAATGTACTTGTGTCTGTCTGATTAGGGTTGAGAGATGATAATTGATTATGCGTGACATTTTTGAAACATGATACTAACAAATTATCAAGTAGAAATATTGTATCATAAAATATTATATGGCAAATATGGTCTCTGTGTGCTTTTCTTAGTAATATTTACCATGTAATTTTAGTAAAATGCATATGTTTGTAGATAAATCATAATATGGGTACATGTAAATAGTATTTGAAAACTTTCTTATTATTATTGTGAATGTTGTTTTAATAATTGTTATTGTCCCGTACTGTGGAAATTTTCTCCATTCAGAGACTCCTGTAAAATTTTGCATTGGGGTATCAAACTTTTTGTAAATCTCTACAGATTGTGCAGTGAGGCATGTTCCTTTTCAAGGAATGTGCAAACTGTAATGTTACTAAGTAAAACTCTCAATGAAAAATGTGTGTATTTGTTGCACTGGAAGATCATAGTTAACATGTATCTGCACACAATTTGTTAGCAATAAACCTTTTCTTTAGAACAGTAGATTTGGAAGTTATTCCCTAAGTAGTCTGATCCCTGCATCTAGTTGTGACTTAGTCCTACCCAATCTGTGATGTAGAAGATTCCCTAAGTAGTCTGATCCCTGCATCTGGTTGTGACTTAGTCCTACCCAATCTGGGGTGTAGAAGATTCCCTAAGTAGTTTGATCCCTGCATCTGGTTGTGACTTAGTCCTACCCAATCTGGGGTGTAGAAGATTCCCTAAGTAGTCTGATCCCTGCATCTGGTTGTGACTTAGTCCTACCCAATCTGGGGTGTAGAAGATTCCCTAAGTAGTCTGATCCCTGCACCTGGTTGTGACTTAGTCCTACCCAATCTGGGGTGTAGAAGATTCCCTAAGTAGTTTGATCCCTGCATCTGGTTGTGACTTAGTCCTACCCAATCTGGGGTGTAGAAGATTCCCTAAGTAGTCTGATCCCTGCATCTGGTTGTGACTTAGTCCTACCCAATCTGGGGTGTAGAAGATTCCCTAAGTAGTCTGATCCCTGCATCTGGTTGTGACTTAGTCCTACCCAATCTGGGGTGTAGATGAGTGTCATTGCAAAAAATATAAATATATCCTTGGAAGAAATGAGGAGTATCATTGTGAGAAAAGAGTAGGGACTTTTAATACAAGAAATTAGGAGTGACCTTTCGGGGCAGGCAGCTGGACATAATCAGGCTTGATGTGACTGCCTCATCTATCTCAACGTGATGGCAGGACAGTGGGGCAGGCAGCATGTCATATTCAGGCTGGGTGTAAATGTCTCATCTCTCTCACCGAATTGACAGGATGGCAGGGCAGGCAGCAGGAACCAGGCTTGTTGTGAATGTCTCATAAGAAATGAGGAGTGTCCTGCAAGAAATGAAGATGAGTGTCCTTGCGAGAAATGAAGAGGAGCATCCTGGCAAGGAATCAGGAGTGCCCATCTTCTTCTGCGTTCAGAATTTTTGAGATACACACTAGACAGTCAGTCTGCTTTTGGGAACAAGGTCGGCTGTCCCAGGGACTTCTGCCACAGAGCCCTGGAGCTTTGTGGTCAGGGTGGTGTACTTTGGCCAGTACTTCTCTCTCTTGGCTTCACGCTGTCCATTAGGAACTTCTTAGTCCTTGCTCTCCAGAACTTGATGTGCATAACTACATGCAGATATAGTTTGTTGTGTATTGTAGTAACTGTTTTTCGAGTTTTGTGTATGGGGGGGTCAGAACTCTGAATCTTTTTCATGCAAGTGCTTGGCAGACCGCCAAGTTTTATTGCAGAGATTTGACTGGGTAGCTACTCTTGATGTGGCTCCCTGTCTGATGTCGTGGAATGGGCCCAAACCTGACACTCTGTTCGTTCATGATATCTTTCACAACGTCCTTCCGCCATTATGCCCCCGATAATTATCACACGTGGAACATTTGGCTTGCCCCAATGTTGAGACTCCTATCCAGTTTCATGTTGACTCATCAAAATACAAATATTGAAATTTATAATTGATTTTATTAACAAAAAAATATACAAACATTATAACAGAATGCATTCAGACCAGGTACAATCGGATTTCAGATGTCATGAAAGTTCATCAAAAGCTTTACGGTCAATCGGTAATGTTTGCTGCCTTTTTTTTCACTTCCTGCTGTTGTCCTACCGATATCAGGACAAACTGAACGAGATGTTTCAAACACATCGCCATTTTTTCAAGATTTAGAAATCCTTGTCATCAACTACTGTCCAAAACATCAGCCAATTCATTCATATCAACTTTTTCTATATTGACGCTAGTATCCATCGAGTCCTCCTGCTTTTGGTGCCAATGCTTCTTCCGCCCATGTTTCTTTCCCTTGCCACCAGGCGGACGTTGAAATCCTCGCTGGGAACCTTGGCCGAAACAGATGTTCTTTGGGACTCTGAAAAAGAGTTGAGAGTTGAGATTATCACTAGATCATGATACTGAAGTGACATCTTTGATTGACGTCATTGCTCTACGAAAGTGTTAGGAAGAATACAAAGGGACACAAAATAAAGTTAGGGCCGGTGTGGAGTCTAACCTCCCTATCGAAAACGATCGCAACTACTTGTATCTTTAAAAGTATATGTGTCGAAAAATCAAGGTCACTTTAACTCACTTATAGCTGTATTGAAACCGGCTTTTTGGAGCCGCATCCTCAGCATCGCCATCTGCCGTCATGGCAACTGACTCCACATTTTCTTTTGATACGTCCGCATCCATCTCCACAGGGGTTGCATCACCGTGACTGTTCTCGTTGACAGGTTGTTCCGTGGTTTGTTTTGCATCCTTTTTCCTGTAAGAAGAGCATTTCATTTTCAACCTTACGCTGCGAGTGAGGTGCGTAGCACGTCATGTCACATGTCCCCTTCATGTGCGGATGACGTGCATAACACGTCATGACCAATAATAATTTTAATTCATCAGCAATTGGCCGCAGCCTCCCATATGCCCTCAGGAAAAAGTAGTTCCATCCAAATACTACAGATGGTGACACTTTTGAATATCATATACCCATTCAGATAAAAGTAAGCATTTTTCAGCATTGCTATCCACAACTCAGAATGGGCTGGCACGGGATGAAAAATGTTTTCTTCATATATAAACACATAACCGTTCTCGTAACATCAAAACTCACGTGACACAGCCGAAGGTCGCCCTGTATTTCCCACTTACTCCAAACTTAAGTAGCTACAGGATCAGTGCAGTGACAGGCCGGAGTATTTTGAGGGGGTAATTCTTACTTTTTGCCACCTTGTTGTGGTCTATCAAATCGAAAGTTGGCTGGATACTGATGCGCTTTGATAAGATGATTCTTGCGATTCTTGGCGGTGAGGAATTTTTTACCACATCCCTCCCTGAGACATTCATACTGGAAAATACAATACATGTACAAACTTTGACTTCGATGAGTTTTAAAAATCTATTTCATTCACGGTTATTGTATTTTTTTGTGGCTCAGGTAAACAGAAAGAAAGACTGCCATTGACTGTGCAGTTATTATGCAAAAGTTATGCTGATCAACTGGGAATTTATGGTATTCATATACCAGTCTACTCAACAGCATTTTTCAAATTTAGTTTTAGTACAGTAGAACCTCTCTATTAAGAACACCCTTGTGACTGACAAGTGCTGTCCTTAATAGAGAGGAGTCCTGATTAGAGAGGTCAAATTAAATGGAAACACCCAATTCGGGACCAAAAGTAGTGTCCTTTTGAAATAGCAAGGTTGTCCTTCATAGAAAGGTGTTCGCTAACAGAGGTTCCACTGTGTGTCATAATAGCATGGTGTTTTATGTAAAGTTCCACATCAATAATTAGGACATGGAAATGACCCATTTCATATTGAAGCGATTTGTACTTAATGAATTACTATTTCACAATGTCCTGATTCAAAGGGAACACCATTCGTAATTACTGATGGTCCAAGAAAATAGAAATGCAGTTATACACAATGCCGTAGTGTCTTTTTACAAGAGGCGTTGAGTTTCAATTGGATTTTGTGGGTTTGCAATAAAACATTTTGTTTTCATATGATTCAGGGTACTGTAAGAGCCATTTCAGCAAAATTATCTAAATTTTTTCACAATGGCAATCTGAACTCACCATATGCCTCGAACAAAAGACATTTTTAATCCCCGATGTAAAAAATCGTCTTACCATATTCTGTTTTTGCGACAGGAGTTGAAACATGGAGTCGTGCCACTCCAGCACGTGAATATCTAGGATGTGGAGGTTGGGGAACGTCCGGTGGCATTGTGAGCAAGTGTGCCGGTGCTCACTATTATAATGTAACTCATATCTGAAATATAATTGTTAGAACTTTAGACGGGGGATTTTCTTCTTTCTTCTTTTTTCGCGTTCAGTAAAATAGATATACGGCTATAACAATGCCGTAGTGCAGTTAATATCATGCATGCAACTTTGTTGAAACTTTGTATGTACATCATTTGTTTATCTGTCTGTACAATGGCAATGTTGAAATTTATTTTAATTTCAGAGTTTTTGCAAACCGTGTCCCCCTTTAAAGGTGAAAGTGCCATTCTAAAACTTACCCAGCTATGGAGTTGAATCTTTTCTGGCAGGTAGACAAATGGCAGGAAAATTCAGGTACACTGAAAAATAATCATTACTGGAATTGAGAGAGGGACTCTGACTTAAATTCAGCTTATGTGCATCATTAGGACTAGGAGTTTACAAATGCAGGTAGCAAAAAATCATGCAAATACATGAATGTCACTGGCTCATAATTTCTCTTTCATTTTTACTAGACTTGTCAAGGAAACTTTTTAAAATATGACTTTTATTGATACGTAACCTAGCATGTCGTCTTACAAAACCAATCCGGTCGTCCTCTCATAGAAAATGTTAAGATTGCCGAGTTATTCGTAGAATGATTTTATTTACTGCACACCCACCTTGAGAGTTGCAGTATTTCTTCGATATCTTCCGACACAGTCCATTGGTTGACCTCCAGGTTGCAGACAATGTTTCCTTCTTCGAAGAACGGGTCATCCAGTGGCCGACGTCTCTTCGTGATGGACCAGGTCCATTTTAGAGGCAGAATTTCTTTCAATGTGGTCGAGCCATGCAAGTCATCGGTTTCCATTTTGGCTACAAACAGTAAAATGTCAAAATATGACACTAAGAAGTTGGCCCAGAGGTTGCGACGGTACGTTTTAGACAATGGGAGGCTGCTAAAATGTGGAATTGGGAATGATTGCACCCTCGCTTTGCCAGTTGGCAGATTCCAAAACGTACTGCATGTCACCACTTCTGGGCAATCTATTAAGCTTGCCCAGTGGTGGAGGGAGGTCTGCACACCGCACTTGGCAGTCACGAGTCAGGAGGCATCCAAACTCTGTGTCACTGTCAGTCAAGGGTAAAGATGAACATCCAACACACAATATCTATGTCTATATTTTTCATTTACAGGGTGGCCCAGAATTATTTCCCCTCACACAATGGATACACAATGGAATTATATTGTGCAAGGGAAAATAATTCAGGGCCACCCTGTAGAATGTGGCTTGGTCCTTGGACTTTCACTTTGGCAACACAATTCGTTTTGTGTTTTCAAATCCAGCATCTTCAATTACCTTAGAACTTCCTATGAACTACTAAACGTCCTTATGTTTATTGAACGTCTATAAAGGATGCAATTTATTGGGGGGAACGGAAAGAAAAGCATAAATTTGAGCGAATTTTCAAGAGAAAAAACTGAAAAAGTTCAGAAAAAGTGGATTGCGCAAGGACAGAGGAGTGTCACTGCAGTACCAATATGAACCTTTCTTCAGGTACTCAAGTTGTGTACAAATACACAGAACGATGTACATCTAGTTTCACCTGGAGCTAGGTTCTAAAGTTTGGAATTCCCCAATGACGTCATACCGTTAAAGGGCAACATTGTATAAAGGTATTCCCTTGCAAGTTCACTTCTAAAAGGTGCATGAAGGCCTCAAGTCCATGCTCTTATTTGCTCTGCTAGGCTTTAGACCTTTCTTTGAAAATGGACGAAGGACGCATTATTCGAGTGGGATCAAGAAAGAGTCAGGTATGTATGCATATTTCCCAATTTCGGTGGTTTTATTTTAAATTTTTGCCAAGCTTTTATTTTAAATAGTTTTCTTAATTCTCACTCTTTTTGATATCCCCACTCATTCAAATCTTTGGGAAAGTGCATAAGTACTCTTGTCCAACCAGGACTTGTTTTCTAACATTATATGCAAGGCAAATACATCTTTGGGTTATACTGGATCAAACTGAGAATGCTGGTCGGTCGCTGTCGGTTATGAAACAGCATGCAGTTTTCCTTCGTTAAATTTGACCTGAATAAATTTGATAATTTATAGAATTTCAAATAGGCCTGGCTCCTGTCTGATCCTGAGTTGTCTGGGTCATTGTCCGTATATCCATCTTAATGTGAGTCAGTGAATCACAATATGTGACCCGTCACAGCAAAACAAGGTGCATGTTGCACAGAAGATGAGCCTAAATGACACCAGGAGATAATGGAAGAAATCGATGTACTTTTATTTCAAAAAAGGCAGACAACAGTATGTGTAATCAACAACCAGTCCATTTTAAGGGTTGTCCATAGGTACTGCCATTGGCTAGAAATCCTAAAGCAAGTAGAACTTCTTTAGAATGAATTAAATTGCCCATACTTAAAAACCTGGGAGGCTCCCACCCTCATCTCATGATGCCTAGGGTGTAATTTTGCTACACTTAACGACTTCTCAGTACAAAGGTTGACTATCAGATGAAAGCAATATTGAGTTCGAATCTTTGTTGTATTGAACAGCATAGAGCAATTTTTGAATTTCGGGGTACAGAAATGTAAATTTCAATCCCGATCATTTCAACTGGGCATTAAAGGACGGGGTAGGGTTGGGTGAAGCTTGTGATACACTCTTGCAAGGACTTCTTCATCACACATCACTGAATTAATTATTAAAGTACAGTTAAACTTTTGTGAGATTTTAACTGAGAGATAAAAGTATGTTTTACCTTACTTATGATTACATAACACAAAAGGGCCTAGAACATGCATGGGTTTGAATAGGTTTAAAATAAGCTTAGTTGTAATTGCGTCATTAAATTTGTGGTTTACCTGGATTGAGTATTTCTTATAGTACATTCTCCTGTATTCTAAAGGTCCTCTGGACTCCTTTGAGTTGGACCCAATTGTAAGGTTACTTCAGTTTAAAAAAGATAGTCACATGTAGGCGTACTTTAAAACAAAAGGGGTCTGGAGCCACTGCCTCTTATCAATTGTTTAACTTCATGTTTTGTAAGTTATGTAATGATGATATTGTAGCATACAATTTCATGTAAGGTAAAATGGTACAATTATTGCCTCACTACAATCATAGCCCCTACAGCGTTGAAATAGTTGGCGGTATGCATCAATGTACACTGAGGCTATAATTGTACCGGGGCGATGAGTGTATCACTTTATGTTACGTGCTTGCTGTTCGTTCCTGTTGAGTGTTTTGATTTCTCTTCCAGCTTGCCCTTATCCAGTCCAACCATGTTATAGGACGTCTACAGAGGCTATTTCCTGGAAGAAAGTTTGAGCTAAGTAGGTACCTCACTCACTCGCTCGCTCGCTCACTCACTCACTCACTCACTCACTCTTCCACCACATCCCTCCAGGCCTGAGCCATCAAGACCGCGCCAGGAGTGTGTGTTTTGCTAGTATAGATCTAAGACTTGAAACTAAATTGGAAAAACGTCAAAAACTTTCGGGAAAAAAAGTTTACTGACGAAACAGAAGAAGAACAAACATGAGGATAATCCACTTTTTACTCCTTTAATTCAAAAACATCTTAAAAGTCCATTTGATATTGTCGTAAACCCTAGATTACATAACATGTACTTTGTATTCTGGAGTACTTTACTACTTTACCATTGACCGACCTAAAGGCCTTGATTATAGGCCCTATTATCCTTGAAATTGTATGAATGGATAATGTTCAATTGTAAATACTTTAAATGGATAATGTATCAGCCTATTTTTGAGCACGTGACCTCATATTTCAAAGGTCAAAGTGAAATTTAACTCTACTGTGAACTCCATTATTTTCACGAGCCCAATGGCAATATTTTTGTGATTTTCATGTTAGGGAGAGTGGAGAGACCCCTATTGGCAACATTTTGCAGCTTACTCTAACCTTCCTGCCTCTTGCCTAAAGTCCCCCTTCAAAGCACTTTGCCACTTCTTCATCTTCTCTGCATCAAACATTTGAAGTTAGGCTATGAAATACAAAAAAATTGCCATTTCTCCTTTAACAACTATTTTCTCTTCATTTCCAGTTTCCATGTCAACCACGGGAGATGTCATCTTAGACAAAGCCTTGTCCAAAATTGGCGAGAAGAGTTTGTTTACGAAAGAATTGGAGGTTGCCCTTGAAGAGAAATCGGTTGACATGGTTGTACATTCATTAAAGGATCTGCCCACACTACTGCCCCCAAATATGGCCATAGCATCAGTCTTAGAGTAAGTCTGGAGAATCTGGACTTTGCAGATTAGAAAAAATGCAGTGCCTTTAGACGGTTATCTGCTGCGATTACAAAAATTTTGCTGTTGAATTGTGCAAATGAGATAATGCATTACCTGATGCACTAGGAGAACCTCTCTACCTGGTGCTGAAGGAGTGAATGACAGGTGATCTGTGGACAGTCTCCTTTTATTGTGGAGGCCCAGGTTTAAATTTGTCCATAGAGAAATGGTAAGTGTGTAGTGTCAAAGATTTATCATGCCAAGATATTGTACGTATCATTATCAAGGACACAGTCTCATAACTTGGGGGTAACTTGGATTTGAGTTGATTTTGTCTGATCTTACTCTTTCAGACGAGATGATCCTAGAGATGCTGTAGTCTTCACTGCATCTTGCAAGACAAAGAAATTAGAAGATTTACCACCAAATTCGTGAGTAATCATATGATTAGCCTTCCCTATTTTCTTTATCACTGAATTCAGGGTTTCTGAAAGGAGATATTGGCAAGACTTCCACTCATATATTGTCCATTCAAAAAGTGCTTTGAGGGATCTCTTATGCATCGAAAGTCGCAGGTGGCATCCGAAATATTTTGGCAGCATCCAGGAAAAAAAGACAGGATACCACTGTGGGCCTCACGGCACCTTCTTTGCGCATTCTGGCGGCTCTCAAAGTTATTTTGGCAGCAACCACACTTTGCCTTCTCCAAAATGTCATTAATTGAAATTTGGTGCACGTGACTTTCATTTGGAATTATATCAGGACATCTCTTATCATAAGTTCAACCGGCGAGCAAAACGGCCGCTGGGATTTCATTGTATTATTTTGAGAACCCAGACTTTCTTCCCTTGTGAATGAGCTGCCAAGTAATAAGTATGAGAAATTTTTTGTACTTTTCAGTGCAATAGGAACCAGTTCATTAAGACGAATTGCTCAGCTGAAGAGGAAGTACCCACTCTTCAGATTTGAAAATATTGTATCCTTTTTGTCGAGTCGAATTGTCACATGGTAGGTATCAGTTTCCACCACGGAATTCTGCCGAAAATTCACAAACTGCCAGGGTTATCATGTTTATTCTGAGTGAGCACTCCGTGCAGCAATGGTCTTTGTGTGGATCAATGCATTTGCAACATGCTGCCTGGAGCTCAGGGACATCATGATGATGTTGTCATGATGACTCTGAAAACACTCGGTAGTATGACGATACTGTCAGTGATGTATTTTTATCGGGAACTTTGTCAGACTTTCACCCCGATAGGCGTAAGCACATCAGCCTAAAGGTAGACCTGAAAATGCATTCATAAGCTGACCTTGACCTTCTAACAGCGGGGTAACCTCAACACACGTTTCCGAAAACTAGACGAAGGAAATATGTACGCCGCAATCGTTCTAGCAAAAGCCGGTTTAGAAAGAATGGAATGGCATAGCCGTATCGATGAAGTCCTTGAGCCGTCCGATTGTATGTACGCCGTAAGCCAGGGGGCGCTGGCGGTGGAATGCCGATCGGACGACCAGGAGATGATCGAGATGCTGAGTACGCTTCATCATACTGGGACGTTACTTCGAGTCGTTGCAGAGAGGGCTTTTCTGCGGACTTTGGTGAGATAAAGCATTACGATTACTATAAACCCAAAAATGTTCACTGGTGCTTTTTTGGCAGGATCACAGAAGAACCTCAATTAGCGGAAATAAAAAGTGAACATTTCTTTTGATAGGAAAAAAGGATAGTTTTTGTAAAAAACCGAGTTATGTAAAGTAAAAGTGATGGACTGTTTTGGTTCAGGCTCAAAATTAGGTTAAGGCAGTGACGAGAACCATAACATTTTCTTTCAGTAGCCTTATTTCATGTGTCATTTTGATTCCTATTTTCAGGAGGGAGGCTGTACTGTACCTGTAGCTGTCCATACTGTTTTTACCGAAGGAGATTCGAAGGTACGGTTAATTTTATCCTGTTGCTATATTTTTTGCTTTTCAAAGAATATTTTAACAGTGTTCAAATTAGCAAGCTTTCATATGAGTGGTTGTAGCTGACGAAGGTTTTTCACAAATCATCTTGATTGGAAAAAAATTCAAATCAGCAAAAAAATTCTTTTCATTCCAAAAGCGGAAAGAACTCGAGGATTCTGTAAAATAAAAATCGGGAAAAATTTCCTTTTCAAAATTTTTACGATTTTCAAAGGCACAATAGTTTAGTGGTCTACAGTATTCATAATGCATCTTTTGTTGCAGTGTGAGTTGTCTATGGACGGTGGCGTGTTTAGCCTAGATGGATTTCAGGCGATAACGAATTCTATGCAGACGCGGTTTACTCTAGAGCCAGTCAGTAAGAAAGTGAGTACCAATACATCATTTGGTTTAAGCCGTAAGCCCAACGAAGTGCAATAAACCTTTCGCTGTGGGTAACGTTTATAGCAGGTCATCTACTGACCTTGTTCCTGCCTATCATCACCCTCTAAAGGGACAATATAGGCAGCGGCCAGTCAGGCAAGATAAAGTTACACGAAGTCACCAATAGGGGTCTCTCTCATCTCTCAGTACGTCAAAATGATTCAAGCTTGTGCGAGGAATATATTTAGTGCTGAATCTGACCTAGGGCCCTTTACTACTGTGTATATAAGTCACCTGGAGATGGCCAAATTAGCCCCTCTGCTCCTGCCTATAGTCCCCCTTTAATTTCCACTTGTCACATTTTCAGATGAGGACAAATGGTCCATCTCTGTTCTCTAGTATCGTTGCCGAAGACGTTAACGACTCCGCACTCGCCGCTGTGGAAACGTTGGGTCGTCAACTCGCCGAGACTCTGCTACAGAACGGCGCCAAGCCAATCCTGGATGAAGCGAAGGCTGAGGCAGAGGCCGAGCTGAGGAAACAAAAAGTGGAACGAGATCTGAAACGCAACGAAGCCTGTGAGAAGGCTGTTTAAGAACTTACTAGGGAGCTTGGGGTTGAGATCTGAAGCATGCAAGGAATCCTGGGAGTGGAAAGACTTCTTTTAAACTCTTGTTGTGTTTTAACACAACAAGAGTTTAAAAAAACTCTTGTTGTGTTTTAACACAACAAGAGTTTAAAAACTCTTGTTTAAAAACTTGTTTAAAAACTCTTGTTGAGAGTGGAGAAACAATCTTTTTTAAACTCTTGTTGATTGGTGGTTTTACAAAAATGTTGAAGTCAGAAGTTAGAACGCTCATTTAAGAGTGCGGCTTTGTTTTAACTGACATAACTTATGCAGCATTAAAAGGTGCTGCAGTTTGTTTTCATTGCAATTTCTTCTGGTTCAGGTAAATGCATGTAGAAATCAACTTTGCAGAAAGTTGGCATTTATACTATTTGTAGATGCAAAATCTTTGCACTAACGTTCCACCCACATGTATGGTTGTGCTGTCAAATTGCTGACGATTTCTTGCAGTTGATTTTCATTACTTCGTATAGTGAGCAATTGAAATGACCCAGAAATTTCTGAGCAGATTTCAAGCTGAGTGTATGGCTTTTTTGAGTCGATTTATATTCGGCTGGCTCTTCCCGCAACCAAACTGGCACTGATCCATCCACGGCCACCATTTACAAATCCGTCTGTTGACTAGCCAATTTAAGTGCCCCATGCACCATATGGCAATATTTTGGAACAGAAGTTTTGTCGATTTTGTATTGACATGATGCGATCTACTTATTTAGCTTTATATTGCTTGAATCAAGTTTAGGTAAATCCATCTTGCTTGCATGTAGTGCGTCAGGAAAAAGGGAATTACATCTTAAACTTCAAAAAGAGCAAGGCAGTTTGCTCTCAGCAGTTAGTCATGACATTATTTGTATTATGAAATGGTTGCGAGGTATATATTTATAAAATGGACGCCACTAATAAATAGGAAATGGTCGCCAGATATATATAGATTCATGCTGCTTGTTTTATACAGGTAGTATCCTTATTCTCTAGAGAATTAATTCGCCCTAGTATCATATGCTGCTTAATATATATTTTAGAATATAATCTGTGTAGTATTTAGATAGAAATATTGAGTATGTGTCAGCATGTTACAGGAAAACCATTAGAAATGTTCTTCATTATTGGTTGTTAGTGCTGTCAATGAATACTAGTAAAGGCCTTTCAGACAAAATGTTATTTCTTGGGGACTGCTGCGCCATCTATCAAAACCTCATTGGAAAAGTTGTATTCAGTGGCGCCGGGAGAGAATGACTTTTGTGGGAAACCTCTATTCTGAAGAGGTTACAAACCACCAAAGTCATAATTTTGCCTGCGGAGATAGTAGACAAGAGATGTGAAAAAGCCTGAGGGTTGACATGGTCATCATCGTTGCCTTGTGGCATTTAAATCTGTTTTTCATGTATTCATAGTCTTCAGTGCATTGTGTAGACGTCATTTAGCTGGTTGAAGGGCGCCTGTGCAAAGGTTCTTTATGTCATGTTATAGGCCAATGTAAAACAAATGCACCAAAACTGGCTTAAAGGGAACTGGAACCGCCAAGCCAGTTCGTATGACCTCGTTTTCATTTCCCGCGTATCGGGTGATCAGAACGAGGCATGAATGAAAAAAGGCGCCTAGCTGTCAATCATTGAGTGACGTCACTACTATGGAATTTACTACGAAAACTCATGAATGAAAGATCGCATGACTCACGTGATTCTCACATGATTCTCAATGATAACAAATTGAACTGCGCATGCTCGGGCACTGGGGGCGGAGCTGCAAATCTGAACTCGAATAGGAAGTTGGAAGTTTGACTTTCTCGGGCGGTGAAAGTCGAAAAAATGAATAAATCGCTCGGCGGTTCCAGTTCCCTTTAATGGTGTCTGCTCATTATTTTAATCAATGGTTACCGAGGTATGTTCTGTTTTGATACTACATGTATTTTATAATTAGCATAATCTGAATAAAATATTTTTCGCTTGAACTGTTCTTTGTTTATTAATTAATGTATTTCATGTTAGCATTTCAATGGGGTATTCTAAAACACATTGTGGTAGTGCAAATCGAGTGATGTTTGTAAAGCCAAAGGTTTACAAATTCGCTCCCTTTTCATTTGTACTGTGCATCAGACAACAAGATGGAGACATTTGACATTTCAGAAAATTTGAAACAATATCGGATGCTACAGAAGAAATGGAGACAATGTCACATCCAAGTGAGGTGCAGATAAAAATTCTGTCTGCCATTGAGGGAGACTATAGCTTGCCTTGAAGGTGGTCGGAGATTATATCACATCCAACCAACACAAACCAGCCTGGTAAAACCACATGCCTCCTCGCGAGACATGATACTTTGGTGGGCGGTCTTTGCGGTCAGACCAAGCAACAACTAAACTCGTCCCCTGAGTGTTTTCATGACATTTGGGTGGTCGATCTCTGTGGTCAGACTAAGCCACAACATAACTATGTGTCAGGAATTGGTGAAGATCTAAAGTGGCTCGGGGTAAAAGGCTGCAACACATCCCAGTCCCTCCTGCCCAGTTCAGGAAGTCAATTGCCAAGTTCTTGTATTATCTTGTGTTGCCGGGTTAAGATGATATGGAGGGGAAGGGTGGAGGATATATCCCCAGGATGAGACTTATATGTCCTGTGGTTGCGACACTGTCTCAGGCTGAATGGAAGATGAAATCCACAAGTTGGGACCATGGCTTGTGTCCTTTGGCTGTGATATTGTGTCAGGTTGATTGGATAAGATAGAAGCTCAAAGTTGGGACAATTTCTTGTCTCCTTTGGTTGTGATGTCGTCCTTTGGTTGTATGGAAGATAGAATCCCCAAGCTCGGATACTTATGTCCTTCTGTTGTGGTAATGGCCTTGGTTGTATAGAAGAAAGAATCCCCAAGCAAGGATACCAATATCCTTTGGTTGTGTTAAAGACCCTGCTTGTATGGAAAATAGAATCCCAAAGTGGGACACTTATATCTGTTGGTTGTGATAATGGCTCTGGTTGTATAGAAATAGAATCACAAAGTTGGGACACTTTCTTGTCTCCTTTGGCATGTTGTCTTGGGTTGTGTGAAAGATATTAATCCCAAGTTGGGTGAACTTCCTCTGTCCTTTGGTTGTGATATTAGGATTAGAGTGATATCAAGATATTGTATTAGGTTGAATGGACAAAGAGTCCCAAAGATGAGACACTTTTGTCCTTAGCTTGTGATATCATCTCGGGCTGTATTGCAGATGAATACCCAATTGGTAGGGACACTTTCTTGTTCCTTTGGTTGTGATATTGTCCTGGGTGGTATAGAAGATACCCCCCTTTTTTGTCTGTCTCCTGTTGTATGAAAGATAAAATGCACAACTTGAAACGCTTTCATGTGTCCCCTGGTTGTGATATTGGGTCTGGTTGTATGGAAGATAGAACCCCGAAGTTGGAAAACTTTCTTGTGTCCTTTGGTTGTGATGTTGTCTTGGTTTGCCCGGAAGATAGAATCCCCAAGTTGGAAAGCTTTCTTGTTTCCTTAAGTTGTGATGTCGTATTAGGTTGAATGGATATAGAATCCAACAGATGAGACACTTTTGTCCTTGGCTTGTGATGTCATCCCTGGCTGTATAGAAGATGAATACCCAATTGGTAGGGACACTTTCTTGTTCCCTTGGTTGTGATATTGTCCTTGGTGGTATAGAAGATAAACCCCTCCTTTTGTGTCTGTCTCCTGTTGTTTGAAAGATAAAATACACAACTTGAAACGCTTTCCTGTGTCCCCTGGTTGTGATATTGGGTCTGGTTGTATGGAAGATAGAACTCCCAAGTTTGAAAACTTTCTTGTGTCCTTTGGTTGTGATGTTGTCTTGGTTTGCCCGGAAGATAGAACCCCCAAGTTGGAAAGCTTTCTTGTTTCCTTAAGTTGTGATATTATATTGGGTTGAATGGATATAGAGTCCCCAAGATGAGACACGTTTGTCCTTGGCTTGTGATATCGTCTCTGGCTGTATTGCAGATGAATACCCATTTGGTAGGGACACTTTCTTGTTCCCTTGGTTGTGATATTGTCCTTGGTGTCTGTCTCCTGTTGTTTGAAAAAGATACAATGCACAACTTGAGACACTTTCCTGTGTCCCCTGATTGTGATATTGGCTCCGGTTGTATGAAAGATAGAAAGGCAGAGTTACACACGTGTGTCCCCTGGTTGTGATATGGGCTATGATTGTAACTTGTGACACTGTCTTGCGTCGCCTGTTTCTGACATTTTTCAGGTGGTCAAGCCCAGTTGTGCTGCCTGGTTGTGACAGTGTCCAAACTTGACAGGAATAAGGGGGAGAGTAAATCACCGAGTTGCAATGCTTCCTCCAGAAGACGTGGTCTCAGGTTGAGAAGTCAATCAACAAGACACATTTTATTTTCTTGTCAGGGGGAGGCAGATCCAGGAATGCAGAGAAAGAGTGCAGGTGTCCTTTGAACTTCCCGAGGAATGATGAAGATTCTTACAGGTTTAAAGGCAGCTGGTGTCTGCCCTCTTCAACCATTACTACAGATTGTGACATTGTCTCGTTTCAGGGGTGGGGTGGAAGACTGAATCCCCATCACCTGTAACTCCGTTTGACCTCTTGGCGTAGGGCTTTCTTGGGCTGAGGGGGAGAATCACAGAGTAAAAAGATGCCACGTAAATGATATGATAATTTTATTGTATTGTTTTATACAAAACAGTCATAATAAAATCTTCTTTCGATAAGAAACAAACTAAATTTTCTTGGAGCGAGAATCGTCTCCGATTCTCTTCAGTGAAAAAACTAGAAAACTCAAAAATATACAGTAGCACTGTTGAGGTGGTTCCTACAAGAAAACGAGATTAACAGTTAAAGGGGACCAAAGCTTACATTCATTTCATGGGACTGCAGCAGAATTTCTAATGAGAGAGAGAGAACTTTTGCACAGTGAGTTGTGTACCTTTTCAAGACCCATGTGATCATTGTCATGACAACTCAACAGCCCGATGTGTTACCATCACACAAGACGCTTTTGCCGTAGTCTGGGATCCTGACCACACTATCACTGTCGTGGTATGTAAATAAAACCTGGGGCTTGCGGACCAGGCTGGCTTCGCAGTTTTGATGTTTTGTCTAATTTCTCTGGTACATAAATAGACCACCGCAATGAGTTCGGAAAAGGTACATAAGTGACTGCGCCCACAGCAGATTTGTTGGGCCATCCCGTTGGCAAAAAGTTTGCAGGAAACGAGTACTCAAGATGAAATGAAAGTTATCGATCATTTCCACAAAATTTTAATCCACCAAAAACTATTCCTCTTCAGGAAGAAAGTTGATTTTCTGACTGCGCCATCAGTCCAAGAAATAAGTAACTACATGCATTACTGCTGTCTGCTCAGAATATCTCCAGAGACAGCACCCTGTACAGAAACAGCCGGTGCTAGGAAGCAGGAATATAATGGCCAGCGCACATTTTAAATGCAAGTGTCCAATCAATTGTACAATGCAAGCAACCTCCAATACTATTGAAATATGGTTTCCATCCAGCCATGGCAATTTCTCACAAACAAGACAAAGGGCACTTTAAATCCTTCATAACAGTGTCTGAATTAATCTCCCAAGTCTGCCGATTTGATCATCTCTATTCTTACACATTCGAGAAAAATAATTCACAATTTTGACCGATTTGCTCAAAGGACTTTCGAGTTGTCCCCGTTGATGGCCCGTCCAAACAACGTGACGACAATGCCAACAGCTGATGACGTCATGAGCCACTAGTGTGTTGATATTATCAAATGAAGTCGAAGACGTCACTCGGTCGGACGATCACCACAACCCACTGACAGCGCCAGCAAGTAACGTCACAACCATGGTATGGTATGGATTTGGCAAGATGCAACTGGTTACGCCGGCACGCCTTCGAGTTTGTTGTTTCTTTTGGTTTGAGAATAAGAATAAATCTCATGGTCATGATCGAGGCCCAAATTGACAATGCTAGTGCAAAGTTGTAGGGTACTATTGTTTTTGTTTCAAGAGAAGGGGCAAAACCGTAATGGAACGATTTCATCATGTATCGAGACCTGCACTGGTTACCCATACGAGCGCGGATTGAGTTTAAAATCCTAACAGTTGTCTACAAATGTTATCGCCAACTGGCCCCGAAATATCTGGAGGAACTGTTAGTGCCGTACGCACCAAAGCGTGCACTTAGATCTGCGGACAAGAACCTTCTCGTCACCCCACGGTTCCAAAGCTCGAGTTTTGGCGGGAGAGCTTTCAGCTCAGCGGCCGCATTGGCTTGGAACTCTCTCGGCCAAGGCCTACGCCAGGAGGACACTCTGAACAAGTTCAGGAAGGCTCTAAAAACTGAGCTTTTCAGAAAACATTTCTCACGCAACTAATGACTGTCAACTATAGTGGGGAGCGCTTTTGAACATTTTCAAATGGAAACAGCGCTTTATAAATTTAACTTTATTATTATTATTATCATGAAGTTCCAAAGAAGTGTGAGCCCTTACCACACTTAATCGCTTGACACTGCTAGAGGGAAACCATACTTTCAGGTGTATAAATACAATAATGAAAAGTCCCAACAGCTAAGACACTAGTACGCCCTGCGCGGATTGCTTTTTCTCGTCTTTCTTCGCACCCTCATCCTCCTCCCCTCTGATTCGAATATTGTGCTTTTCCCTGAACTCATTCAATTCCTCTCCTTGGGTCTCCAGCTGTTTCGTAAGTCCTTCGATTACTTTTCCTAACTGAAAACGAAAAGATTTAACATTTATTGATATAGTGTGGAACAATATCACATGCTTGGGAGCATGGTGGCACGGAAGAATGGAAACCACTTGTGATCGGAGGGGCAAGACTGTTGTAACCTTGGCATGAGGATGAGAGCCGGACACTTCCTTATGGTTTTGGGCCTGGCCGGTGGCTGTAGGCAATCTTAAATTTGACAAAGGCAGCATCCAGTCCAACGTAGCAAGGCATATTCTCTCAATCATTATAGCCAAGCACTACCAGTCAAACATTAATTTGACATCTCCACCCACACTCACCTGATCTTTATTATTTTCTAAAGCAGGTAATACGTCTTTCACTGTTCTTTCAACGAGGACGCCTCCCACCATTCTAAAACATTTTCTTTCGGGGTCAACATGTTTCAGGGCAGCAACAACCAATCTAAAAAAAAGCGAGTGAAGCTTTTATAATAAAAATCAGCAGGTTAAAAGTAAGGCCATGGGAATTATTAATCCGGTTTACCGTCCACCTCCCGCATGGGTTCTGAGCGAACATGAAATATTTTCATTATTTTAAAAAAAATCTATTTATTTTATTGTTGCCATCATTTTTTTATTTAAATAATCTTTCCAGTGGTTCATCTTTACCTTAAATGATTGAAAAACACAATAAAAACTTGGCAGGGTAGGCTCTTCATCATAATAATGACATTTTTTCAATGCCTCATGTTGATGACCGACCTGATTTCCATTTACTGGAACTTGCTGAATCGCGTGTTTTGACCAGTAAATCAGACTGTAAACCGATAATGAAAAATGAAAAAAAGCCTCATCATCTTTTTAAATCACTCGGACGGTAAACAGGATTAATCATTCCTATGGCCTAAGACAATGGTGTAGTGACCGTTGGTTCCGTCACGTACCTCAGGTTTTCGTTTGCACTGACCAAAAGTACCGTTAAGGCTTTCACCGTCTCATATAGGCTTACAATACCTGTAGTATGTATGATGACGGAGCCAGTTTTCGCGGGTCTTATCACTAAGTGCTGATTTACTATACTAGCTTCCAACGATTGCGCACACGCAAAAGCTTATTTATTACGAAAGTTGAGATCAATAACAAAATATCTGGGAGCCATACAATACATACATGTTTCGGCTAAACTTTAGAATCCCCGATCGGAAATGACGTAGTTTGATCGCATTCAACTATAAATCCATTACGAACAGTGGTGCTTCGTTAGTCAACCGATGACCTTTTTTTGGGGTGTGATCGGGGATTGTAAACTCGTTCCCATGTTTCAATTTCTTCTCTGGAAACGAAGTGACGCGCGAGAAAACGGGATTTCGCGAAATTGGGGAGGACTCGAAATTGGGGAGCAGCACCATACATGATGTACACAACATAGGCCTACCTTGCCTACAGTCTACACAAAAAATGAAGAATTTTCATGTTACATTTTCAACCACTTACTCGTGTTCTTTACAGTCCATTTCTAATTCTGAAATCTTTGTGGCAATACTTCGTTGTTGCTGCCTTAGTTCATTGAATTCTGAAACGATTTCTTCTTTTGTAAGGGTCTTTTCTTTCATGTCTTTGCCCTTTTTCGCGGAATTTGTTTGAGATGCCATTTTCACGTTTTGACAAAATCAGCCTCGCTTTGGAGTACTTGAAGGAGCGCCGCCTTTTGCAACACCCTCCGCCAGCCTACCTCTCTGGCTGGGCACCACCTCCACAGCTAGGAACCTCTCTGACCAGGAACCACACGTGACTGGTAGTATCACTTCCAACCGTTTGAAGAAATGGCGGTGCTGTTGGTTGATATGTTGGCGTGCAGTAGTATGAATGAATGAATGAATGAATTGAAAAACTTATATTGGGCGCCTTTCCGTGGTCCACCACGCTCAAGGCGCCACCCCCCCTAAATAGTCCTCAAACAAGGTAGTTTTGAGTTGCCTCTTAAATGATGTTTCTGGTAGAGCCCTGACGGAAACAGGAAGTTTGTTCCACGTACAGGTATGGGCCACAGCATGAGAAGCTGCGGTCACCATACCTGGACTTACTTCTTTTGATTTTAAGCGCCTTGAACGTGGTGGACCTCGTACAGCCGCTTGTCGCCACCAGCAAATCTGACAGGTACATCGGACCCCCACTGCTCACTACTGTCTTGTGTACAAGAGTCAGAATTTTGTAAACGACTCTTGCCTTGACAGGAAGCCAATGGAGCTCGCGGAGCAGTGGGGTGATGCTGTCAAATTTCCTGCGGCGACAAACAAGCCTAGCAGCGGAATTTAGCACACGTTGCAAAGGAGCCAGGGTCTTATCTGGTAGACCATAGAGTATGGCATTGTTGGTGTCTAGTCGGGAGACAACCAATGCGTGCACAAGCCTTACTACTGAGAGACGATCTAGGTATTTCCTTATCCTCCCAATTTTGTAGAGGCTGGCATAGGCAGCTTTGCATGTCATTTTCACTTGAGTCTGCATAGTCATTCCCTCATCGAGCCACACTCCCAGGTCCTTAACGCATTCAGATTTTGGAATCTGAACTCCGCTGATACTGATACTGGGAATGGATCCCTGTCGATGCGTTGACACAAAATTGACCATGTCCGTTTTTGGGGCATTAAGACAGAGCCAATTTGTTGACAGCCAAGACTGGATATGGCCTAATCCACCCTCCGTGGAGGCAACCATGGCGCTTGTCACCACATCGAGCAGAAGTCAACAACTGATTATCAGTCAGCGTACAATTGATATGGAATGCATGCTCTATTCATGACGTCTCCCAATGGAATTGTATATATCGTGAAAAGTACTGGGCCCAACACAGACCCTTGCGGCACTCCATACTCCAGTGACACAGCAGCTGACGTAAAACCCTGTATACACACAGAAAGTTGTCTGTCCTCGAGATATGAGCTGAACCAGTGCAGGGCAGTGTCCGAGAGTCCTATCCTCTCCTGGAGTCTGCCAAGCAGAATGGTGTGGTCAACCGTATCAAAGGCCGCAGAAAGATGAGTAACACCAAGAGACCCTCATGTCCTACATCCAAGGATGTGAGTATGTCATTGGTAACTTTAAGAAGTAGCTCAGCTCATGCTCCGCGTGCGGGTGTAAAAGAAATGCTGGTCCCCATGAATCTAAGTCCAGTCTAGAATTCCTTTGTGAGGAATATTAGTTCTTGTGGGAAAAGGGAGATATATTGTTCCGCTGTGATAGAATCAAATGCCCTCCCTTTCCTGATGCCCGCCTGTATTGTTCTTCTTCGGATGAAGGGTCTTGGCCTCTTTAGAGTCCTATTGAATGGTGCCGGTGTTCTATCAATGTTGAGGGCATTTAATATCAGGGGGCATCTGATTCTATTACACCGGCACCTTTAAATCATATGTTGGGTTTCTTTGTTATAGAATATAATAGGGCCTACATGCAGCATAGCACCTCTCCTTATTGCCCTGCCCTTATTTAGAGTAAATTATACTATACACCTACAGGGCCAGGGGCGTAGCCAGCTTTTTGGTCTGGTGGGGGGGGGGCAAAAGGCTCTCTGGGGGACAAAATGACCCTTTATGAAATCTTTTGGCCAAAAACACATATTTTGGTGACCTCGGGGGGGGGGGGGGGGGCATTTGCCCCCCCCTCTGATACCTACGCCCCTGCTTTCCCGGGCCTGCTATATACTAGTCTCGTTACTCTAAGCCTCCTCTAAGCCCTGCCCGAAACCATCACTATTGTATTAGGTATAGGCTATAGATCACTCTGAAACACTAATTACTTGAGAAGTGTTCTGAGCACATTAATATTGGGTTTGCTGCCCGATGTCCAGCTTGTTCCAGGCTTCTGTCTAGGAGTAAGGAGATAGCGACACCCCCCAGATCGAGCCAATGACTGTACGTAGAGCGCATCCTGGGAAGATGCCCAACGCTTGCAGTGTTGAGGAGGGAGACTTGACCGGCTGACGAACACCAACTCCGCTTCTGATTACTAGTAAGTCTGGAGAGTCTGTTAGATGGAAATGAACACAAAGAAGAAGAATTTCCAGGCTGAAGGGTCCAAGTAATGAAATGACCACACGATTTAGTTTTAAAGATGTATTTATTAATCAATCAATAGACATCATTTGAATTACAACAATTTTGTTCAGTGGACACATTCGCATATCTATTAATAAAAACCTCCTGATGAGAATTGAACATTTTACACTGTGACTACAATCAATGAATACCACTCTTGACTTTTTAAGTAAAATGACTATAAAGTTATTACCACAATCCACCCAATATTGAATATTTCAAAGAAGTTTCTTCCAAACTGATCAATAACCCAATCTGTTCAATATTGGGCAAACTGTGTTCATTACAGAACATTTCATAGTCATTTCACTTGAAATGGTCGAGAGCAGGTTACCTCCACAGCCAGGCACCACCAAGTGAAAAAAGCAATGTATGTGTCCCTGGCCTTATACATTTGATTACTTGAACAAATAAAACTTTGAGTCTGTTCAATATTGGGTAAACTGTGTTAATAACAGAACATTTCATAGTCTTTTCTCTTGAAATGGTCGAGAGCGGGTTACCTCCACAGCCAGGCACCACCAAGTGAAAAAAGCAGTGTATGTGTCCCTGGCCTTATACATTCGATTACTTGAACAAATAAAACTTTGAATCTGTTCAATATTGGGTAAACTGTGTTAATAACAGAACATTTCATAGTCATTTCTCTTGAAATGGTCGAAAGCAGGTTACCTCCACAGCCAGGCACCACCAAGTGAAAAAAGCATTGTATGTGTCCCTGGCCTTATACATTTGATTACTTGAACAAAAAAAATTTGAGTCTGTTCAATATTGGGTAAACTGTGTTTATAACAGAACATTTCATAGTCATTTCTCTTGAAATGGTCGAGAGCAGGTTACCTCCACAGCCAGGCACCACCAAGTGAAAAAAGCAGTATGTGTCCCTGGCCTTATACATTTGATTACTTGAACAAATAAAAATTTGAGTCTGTTCAATATTGGGTAAACTGTGTTAATAACAGAACATTTCATAGTCATTTCTCTTGAAATGGTCCAGAGAAGGTTACCTCCACAGCCAGGCACCACCAGGTGAAAAAAGCATTGTATGTGTCCCTGGCCTTATACAATTAAATACAAAATCATAGCCTCCAGCACATCCTTGTCCTGAGGCGGATAACCAGAGTTAAGTTGTCCTTTAACTCCCTCTTCATTTTCAGAACCAGGACTGACACAGCTGCCATCCTCATCTTCGTCATCACTTGGTGCCCTTCCAATCAAATGACGCATTTCTTGGAAAAGGAACCATTTTGCAATCACTTTATGCACACATCCACGTTTTTGTCTGCAGCATCTGCAATGCATGCTCTTTGTTGGTTTGTGAAACCATACAATTGTTCGCTTGAATCGACTGTAATACCTGATGTTTTTGGTCAAAACAGACAGGTAGATGTGTTGTTGTTGGACATTCGGAGGAGGTGGTAAATAAACTACCAGAGGCACACCTTTTTCATGAGCAGTCACTTGCAACACATTTGCCTCATCAGACTGTTCAGCCTTGATGTACTTCCCAGCTACAAGTTCCTCTAGGGAAGAAGGACGCAGGTCAACAGTGCGACCAGGCTCGGCGTACGGTATGGACCTTACATGGCAGCATTCAAAAGCCAAATTGTCTCCTCTGTTAGCAGCCTCCTTCTGCTGTTGACAATGGTTATCTTCACATTCAGAAGTTGCACCCTGACCACCACTAATTTTTTTCACATGAACAGGAGTATACGCTCCACTAAGTTTTTTGGCTGCAGTATACAGACCCTCACTTGCATTGACTGCTGCTTAACCAGATGTATCCGCTCATGCTGTCTGATGTACTTCTTTGAATAAAGGCCACCACAATGAGAACATTTCACCTTTTTCGTGATAGATGGCTTATCATCTGAAGGCCTAAAAAATAAAGACACCTAGTAAATACAAGTGTAAAATTCGCAAGTCAAGATGGATGATATACATGATAATATAGGCCATTCCACATTCGTGGCATAGCGATGCTCAAGTACCACACACGAGACAGATAGTACCCCTAACTACTGTATGGAATGCTCACCGTATAGTACACAGGAAAATGCTTTGTTTACAGCCTAACACTAACACTTAACAGTCAATTTGCGCCCTTGACCTCAGTGACCTTGAAAAGTCGGTTACACCAATCTTAATTTCTAATCAACATGTAAAGATGCCTAATAGTCTATCTATTGAAAAAGACTTAAGTATCATTTCAGAGAGTTTGCTAAAAAGCATGCCACATCAACCTGATGTTTGTTTGGTCAACATGTAGAGCTGCCTAAAAGGTGTTACATACCAAATTTAAAAACTATAAGACAAGTAATGAGAAAAGAGTTTGATCTCTGGTGACCTTAAAAAGTAGGTCAAATCAAAATAATGAATGAAATGTGTTGTATCCTTGCTAGGGGTACCCCCTATAAGAATTATATCAGAAACGCAACAGTAATTAGCGAGATCGCATTTAAAAAAAATTTGGTTTAAGTCCCATCGTGGCCAGGTCACGAATTAAAAGAGTAAGACCCAGCTAACGGCGAGTCGGCAGCGAGGAACAGACCCCAGAACACATCCTAGGCGTCTACCCACAATTGGAGCTGACACGAAGGAAGTTATGGCTCAAAGACACAACACCCAGGACTAAGCTGTGGGGAAATGCTGTCAACTTGACGCAGACCACCCGTTTCATTGACACATCCCCACTGCATATTTGACATCCACATGCATGATCAATCGTACGCAGAAGAACAGACCGAATTTCCTTGTCAGGGTACATGACTTTAAGCATGATGTGTACGAAGTTTCATAGCACCAGTCGTTATTTGTGCTATGATATGACGATGACGACGACGACGGACACTGCGCTATCGTACCGACTTCTCTTAAAGTGGGCCATAAACACGATGGAGACATGTATTAATCCATTACCAGAAGTGTGGCAAATAGAGCATATTGAAATGTCAAGTTGTGTTAAAAATACACGGCTGGGTTGGATAAAAAGGGAACCTGCAGAGTCAGACCATCACAGATATATGCTTTTTGATAACATATCTTAGAAAATGTGGTCTCATTGGTCATTTTAGAACTTGAATTTTGAAAGGGCAATGTCTGTCAATTTCGAAGAATATGCTGTAAGGGAATCGTTTTTCTAAAAACTTTAACATTTTACTGGGAAAAGATTCTTCTTGACACAGTTAAATTTGGGGAGGGTTGAAGGGGTACTTTTTTGCCCCAAGGTTGTAATAGAGGGATCTGGCCAACAAAGGCACTGCACGGTTTAAAACCTGACTCAGGGTAATTGGTCTATCCCCCCCCCCCCCGCACACTCCGTCTGCTGACTAGGCAGCTAATTGGGTTTGCGTGTACATGGTTTCAAACCACAATATATCTTTGTTACTGTTATAGGTCAACATTACTTCAGTCCAAAATAACTTGAATGGGCATTTTTGAGGGTTTTCAGTTGGCACAACTAGCTCGGCCAATTGACAACCTAAATGACATAAAACAACTAACCTAGAGTAATCATGATCAATATCTTCTAACACTACATCAGGAGAGCTGTTTTGGCATGTCTGGTCCCTGAAATAAAAAAAGCACTCATCAGATGTTGATTATGTTTATGAAGATCCATTCAGAGACAAGCTTCACCAAGCTTCACCAAGCTTCACCATACCCCCCCCCCACGTCAAGCAAAGTGAGCACCACTTCTGCTCCATGGTTTCTCTGTGGTTGCTGCCACATTGACAGGCATTCGACGTGAATTCAACGTGTTAGTTTTTGTTCTTCGATTGACAGGAATTTGACGTGGCAAAATATATTTTTCAACTACATGTAATGATATGAAATGACGTGAATTCGACCTCAAATAGGCGTCAAACTGACAGGGGGACGACTGCTGCACAAGTTGATAATGCCACGGTTTCAAAAAATGGAGCTGGACACTGCACTAAAATTGTATAGACACACTGTAGTGTTCCATTCCGTTCCGTTCCAGTGAGCACTTGGCTACAATTCTCAGAATCTAAACAACTACATTGTATATACACTATAAATTGAAACACAAAATTCTACATCAAACAAGTAGCCTACACCCTTGAAGCTCAGCCTCTTTTTTTGCCAACCCGATAGACAAAAAAGTTAGTCAGAAACCTACCTGCTTTCACCATGGTCAAGATCTTGCTCTTCCTCATTAATGACACTTTTCTTACTACTATTAAAGAGAATAAAGGGAAAAGAAAATGAATTTTCATTGGAGTGGAACACTGTGCTGCTCTTCTCAGGAAAGAATGAAACAGCCAGGGGCCATTGTGCTCAAAGTTTAGCAGACAGGAACATGCTTTGTTTACAGCACATCATGCCCAACGCCAGAGTTAAAGAATTTCAATGTTAGTGTCTTAAACTCTGTGACCTGGAAAAAAATGGTGGTGACTCTGTGGTGGTGACTAGTGTCCTGCCCATCACTACTTAAAACTAGTGAACCTATGTTGCCAAAGGGCTTGCAAAATTACAAAGCTGCCTGGACTGAGTGACCAGTACCCTGCCTAAGTGTTTCAACTATACTTTCATCTCACAAATTAAAGGGTGCAGCACCAAGGGTGCAGCACCCTGCATCTCTGAAAGTGCTCTCTGCCTTTTTAAGACAGAACTAATACATATTTTTCTATTAGTATTACAGGATGGCAATTTAACCCGCAATTTTTTCTAGTGCATTCTGCCCTGTTCTTTGACGATTCCTGTCTTTTTGCTTTTCTGAAGGCAAACCTAGAGTGACTATAGTCCATTCGTTTATTTTATGTCCGCATCGGTTGGGCATCTGTCCGAGTGCAAACAGGATTTTTTCATTTAGTTACCACAGTAAAGACATAAATTTGTTTTTATACATTTGTGTACATAGACGTAGTGCATTGGATTTGGACATTTTCCGCTCAATATGCTAAGAATAAATGAGAAATATCCAGAAACAAAATGTGGCCTAATCAAGTGACCCTCAAAATGACATCTGGACATCGATGACAAATTTTTTCTATTTCTGCACTGAGAATGCTGAACCTCGAAAATCCTGTTTGGTTTTTGAGGTGACGATTGATAAAAACCAAGCAATCTGACCAGTAATTTGCCCTTCAGAAGTCCAAACGATGAGGACATATAATAAACAAATGGACTATAGTTGATGCGAGGCTTTTAAATTCAAACTTACCACTTTTTCATGTGACTGATTGCATCATTCTTCCTCCTTATTTGACGCTCACAATGCACACAATGAAAGTGTGTTCCTTCAATGTTTTGATGCGTCAGGCGACATGTGACAGAATAGACATCTAAAATATAAAGCTAATGAATAAAGATAAGGGCTAACAAATTTGAATGGTTGCAACCTCATCATAAGTTTTTGAGTCAGGACTTTGTAAATACTTATTCATAATGAAATTTGGTTGCAATCTGATCATTAGTTTTGGAGTACTTGGTCCATACTTCAAGATGGCCACCTGTCAGCCATATTTGATGTCTGAGCAGGCCACATGGAGGATCATACTCCGACACTAGATTCATGTTCACACAGGTTTAGAAGCTTCTAGCTCAAATACAAATGAAACATGCCACTTTACGGTGATTTATTGAAGTTTCACCTTTTGCTATAGTGAAGTTTGAGGATGACAGTCAACAACAAAGGCCTGAATTGACCAGCAATTTTACAATGCGCGCGGGAAAATTTTATAATGCGCCTGGGCACACTCCTATAGTAGCAGACGATAATAGCAACGAAAAATAAACGTCTAAAACAGCGTATGAACAGGTTTGGTCGGGTGTGCGAGTTAACTCGTTACAAAGAGTGGGAAAGGGGGGGGGGGGGGTAATGGGCTCGACGAATTAATTCATCTCAAACAGTTAAGGGGGTTAAGTGCTTTTTTGAAAATTGTCAAACTGCAAAGGGTTAACTACTCCCTAAACCATTTCAATAAGGTTGCCATCTATTATCATATTTTTGTAAAAATGCCATGTAGATGCATCACCTCTCACTCTGTATTTTATCCTGTAACCTAAGCGTTTTTGGTAAATAAAGTTATCTATTTTAAAAATTCAAAAAACAAAAGAGCCCCTCTCGCTGTACGTACAAAGTCTTGTATATTAAAAAGTCCTCTAAAAACCGGGATCTTGTATAAAGATGTTACAATTACAATTTGTAATTGTTGGTCAATATTCCATTAAAAAACGGCTTACTTTTCTACCTCATTCATTACAATTGATAAAGGAGTATGTAAAACGTAAAGGGCTGCATGTATTCATTTGTTTTGAAACCCATACAATTTATGCATGAAAAGTGTTACATATTCTGCCGCAAGACGAGAGAACCTAATTTGGGATTTGTTAGAAGGGTGGCAGGTTGGAAATAAAAAAACATTACCTTGTTGGTGTCGCTCTCCTTCCTCTTCTTCATCAGCTGTTCTCCGTGGAATTCGACACTTCCAGTGTGTTTTCAAATGAACCTTCACTTTGCATGCCTTGGCAGGCTTGAAAAGATCTGGTGGACAGAGTGGGCAATGGTACGAACGACAATCACCCGGACAACATGCTGTACAACGAACGATGTTCGCTTCCAACTCATCCAGTGAATGATTTACTGCCACACAGGTCATCTGCAATGTTTCAAAAAAATGCACAAGTCAAGCAATCTATAGTATATAGTCAGTAGAACTTCTCTAAGGACACTCTCGGGACTGACAAATGCTGTACTGATTACACTTAGAGAGGTCAAATTTAATAGAAACAGTCAATCTGGGGCCTAAACTAGTGTCCCTAATAGAGAGGTTGTCCTTAATAGAGAGGTGTCCGCGAAGGGAGGTTCTACTGTTAATAATATCATGATCTGAGAATTTCCAGGGCCAGATTCTGATGACATAAAAAGTTTGTCACGTTTCACAACTGAGCACTCAATTCCAAAGACAAAGCCAAGAATCGGTTACTTACATCTCATCTACAACAGGCACATCACAAACAGCACATAACAACGTCAACTACCAACAGCTTCCAAACTCTCAACTCTCCAAGCTCATCTACAACAGGCACATCACAAACAGCACATAACAACGTCAACTACCAACAGCTTCCAAACTCTCAACTCTCCAAGCTCATCTACAACAGGCACATCACAAACAGCACATAACAACGTCAACTACCAACAGCTTCCAAACTCTCAACTCTCCAAGCTCATCTACAACAGGCACATCACAAACAGCACATAACAACGTCAACTACCAACAGCTTCCAAACTCTCAACTCTCCAAGTTCTTTTCCCAAATTACTACTTCAACTTTAAAGACTTTAGACTTCTCTGACCTCCCCCCCAAAACATCACCTTATATACTAGACCACCCTACATGCCTTACCTCCTCCAATGGGTAAATAGCCTAACCCTAAAACAGAGTCTTAACCAATCAGCACTAACTAATGAAGAGGAGCAACCAATGAAAATACAGCAGCATCAATCTCAAAATGCCAGACAAAGGGTCTAGGGCAAAGGCCTAGTCCCAAAGCTCATCACCAAGCCCACAAACAAAGGTCAAACAGCTTAAGAGATTATGATTACAGAACAAAGGAAAGGCTAATTAGGGTCCAAAGCATGGGAACTGATCTGATTACAGTTAACAATGAAATGGCCAGGGCCATTGTGCTCACCTCATGTGGAGGAAAGATGGATAAAGAGCATGGTATTGCGTCATGTAGTGTTAGGTTTGATGTAGGTCCAAGCAATTACAATTTCCCCAAAATGGCCAATTTACAGTACATTCGACCTCTGTGACCTTGAAAAGTAGGTCAAATCAAAGAAGACCCGGGTGACACATTGAATGGTTGTTAGAATTAGATGTACCTATGATATAAAATTGGTGCCAATCGGGCAAGTCATTACTAGGAATAATGGCATTTTGAAGAATTTAGGATTTGGCCCCCTCCCTGGAGGCCAAACGGCAAATCAGATCGCACCAAACTTCGGTACCTGAGATCACCTGACCAAGGGGTACATGTGTACTTAATTTGTGATCAAAAGTCATTGCAGTTAAGAAACATGCCATAGTTACGGCCTGACGGCGAATTTATGCTATTTGACCTCTGTGACCTTGACAAGAAGGTCAAATTAAAAACCTGTGTGACATACTGTATGGTGGTTAGATGTACCCATGATATCAAATTGGTGGCAATCGGGCAAGAAGTTAAGGAATAATCACATTTTTAAGGTTTTTGGATTTTGCCCCCTGGTGGTCAAGTGGTGAATCATATTGGACCAAACTTTGGTCCCTGAGATCACCTGACTAAGGGGTAAATGTGTACCAAATTTGGTATCAATAGTCATTGCAGTTTAGAAACGTGCCATCGTTACATCCTAACGGCCAATTTACACCATTTGACCTCTGTGACATTGAAAAGGAGGTCAAATCAAAAACACGGAGGATATATGATGCACCTTTGCTAGAAGTACCTACCATATTTTTTTCAAAATTTTCCGACTACTATTAAGGGAGATATTGCATATTTTCACTTTTAACGTTTGGCCCCCTGGTGGCCAAACCATGAAACGAATCGGACCGAAACTTGGTCTCCAAGGTGTCATTACATAAGGGTACATGTGTACCAAGTTTCAACTCAACAGCTCTAACAGTTACGAAACGTGCCCTGCTAACGGACGACGACGGACGACGGACGACGACGACGACGACGACGACGACGACGACGGACGACGGACGCCACGGTATGGGATAAGCTCACCTCTGCTAAGAGGTGAGCTAAAAAGGTGTGCTTGTTATCTACTGATGGGACTGGGAGGCTAGGATAGGAGCATGGCAGGAACTCCTCGGCAGTCTCAGCTGATCTTGTTGCTTCTGGAAGCTGGTTCCAGGTTCGGACTGCTCGGTGACAAGTTGGTCTCTTGTGCTGCAGTATAGGCAATCAGCTTCCCGTATTTAAAAGTATGCAATCAAATCAGTATTGACCCCTTCTGTTCTGTCAGGATTACCTTTTTTGGAGACGCCATATCCCGGATATGTCGGGAAAAGGGTCAAGGTCACCAATGGAATTGCGGTCGTTTCGCTCCATGATCTTACGCCCCAGTCATTTCGCTCCAATGAATAGTGCGGGATTTATGCTAATTAGTATTTAAAGCCCCCACGCTTTCATGCTTTATGATCCGAGATGGGAAAGTCAAGACTGACATTTATGTCAAATTACACAATCAAGTGATGAGACTGAAAACAGGGTCTCTGCGCCAATGAACACAATACATTGATTTGGCTTGTTTGGCTAGTGGTAGGCTCTTTATAAAAGCAAAGCCTCGGGGACATGCCACTGTTTCGTGAATTGTTAACGGATGACGACTACAAGTACAGACGGTGCAGTATTTCACAGACTCGGCACTCGCTGTACTGCGACATGGGGGAAAATCAATCTCAAAGATATCTCACCAACTCTTACAGACTGTCAAGCTACGTTAACCCAATGGACAGAGTAAATTTGGAGTTCATCCATAAAAACAACAAAGACATGCACCGATGTGTGTGTTTTGAGCAAACCTTTATTTCAGAAAAGACGACACTGCACCTGGCTGGCTTCACAGTACTGTAGGTCTAAACCATTGTTTCAGAATGCACTGTTGAATAGAGCTTTGGTGAATTGGCCAATAATTAAGACATTAATCACTGAGGCTGTTGCCATGATCACATGCTTCATCTCAGGGATATGGATTCATACTGGTGATAAACCATTCAATGTGATTGCAAATTATTTCAGCAGAGGATTGATGGATTCATGCTAGAATATTCAATGTGAGCTCTGGTGTAGGCCTATCTCCAATAAGGGGATTTCACACACCAACGATTGAGCCTCCTTTTGACATTTTCTTGGGCGGTGAAAATGAACCATCTCCATTTCCTATTCATAAGTCTGGCACAGATCAGCTAGCTAGGTTTTGGGCCTGCCGAACATGTGGACAATATGGTCCCCTTAGGGTTCCATTCAGTAACTTGCATAATGACGGTTGGAATAGGAGTATCAAAAACCATATGGACCACAGGATGCCATATAACTGGCACGGATTCCTGACCTTCAACTTATCCAACTTCCATATTTGATATACTTTTGGCACATAGCCATCACCAATTGCCATTGCCAATTGCCATTGCCAGGTTTTGAACGAACCCATCGCCGAAGTCATTCGCGTTTCCCGCGTTATGAACTTGCCGCAAACTTGCCGAAGAAGGTCACATGACAGACAAAAATAGATTCATACGAGAAACTTGCATAAATTAACAAGCCCCCTCGCTTGGTATATTCGAAGTATGGTGAATTCGCAACCAGCGGTTGTTTTGAAAAATTTGCTCAACAAAATTCCAATTTTAGCTGTTTTCCCCTGTTGATATTTGAAATACTCCCTCAGATGTATTGAAGTTGTCTACATGGAATACACTAAGAAAATTTCCAGGTGCATTTCCTTTTTGTGAACCGAGAGAAATTCTGTAGGCCTACAATCCACCAGCATGCAGCGCAAAAATTCAGGCCATCAGGGTGTCCCAAAAAAAATTTCCTTCACCTTCATGACCTTGTGCCATATCAGGTTACTGTTAGGTATCATAGGTTGGAGCGTACTTGAAACTTTGATGTTGAGCATGCCATGTAGTTGTAGGAATAGAATGGTGAATAATGTATAAAGACGATTTAGGCCTAGTTCTAACTTCTTGTTGGTCCCCGACAATGAAGACAGCCACTCGACCGGCAGCAGCAATGGCGGCTATGTAGACGTAGTATCTTCTATTCTAACAATAGGATCGACAGGTGCTCATTCATGTCATTGGCCTTTTGAAAATGAATGTGAAACTGGCCTTTTGCACACAAAACAAAATCTCTTTCAGTTTCTGAATATTATTACGTTCTTGACATTTCAGGGATCCTTTCTATGAAGCCCCTCTCCACAAAGGTTATTACCATCCCTCGCAGAAGAAGAAACTATCAAAGAAAGATAAAAAGGTCAGAACATCTTAGTGAATTTTGTTGTCATGCGTTTTCGTACAACAAGCTCTGGGAAGAAAGCCAGAGCCACTTGAGCCACCGTAGCCAGGTCAATTTTTGTGAAACATGTGGACAATCGGGCCCACAATAGGGTTCCATTCAGTTAATTGCATATGACTTGATGACACTTTGATACCTGCCGAGACGAGGGAAGGGCATTGTATTTATCATAGGAAATACGCTTAGACATGTTCATAAGGCTCTCCAACTCCTCAACTCCTCTACAGATTTGCCTGAGCCCAGAGAAGCAACCTTCAAAGAAGGAATCGAAGCCATTGAAACCGGCTGATGAGAAGTTCTTGAAGGGGACGAATGTGTACACTGGCAAGGCGCCACCGACTGGAGACACACCTAGTCCAGCCACCAGTGCCAGTTCTAAGTTTAATGAGTCGTGGCCTGAGAGTGAACGAGCATCGACTATTGGGTAGGTACAAGTATTTTATTCAGAGAAAAAGATTAGGAAATATAAGGTTTTATAGAGCAATACACTGTTCGAGTCTTGAGGCACTTTACATTCGATCACCAGTCTGTGTATGCCGTGCATGAGTAAAGACATCTCAGGCAGTTTTTGTCATTTTGAAGGAAAATTAGGCACTTCTTCAAATCCTAGTGCAGTGAACAATAATCTCACTCTGAAGGCATCCTTTCTTTAGCTTTAACTTAATCCCCAACCTTTGTTTTCTCTTCATTTGCAGCTTAGTACCGGAATTCAACTTGAGTCCGGTACAAGATTCATACCAAAGACTCCATTCCACAAAACTTGATATGGGGCCAATCACTTCTGACTCTGATGCATCCAGGAGAGGTGGGGGCAGTCATTATAGCAGCACCACCAGTGGAAACAAGCAGAAGAATGATGCGGAGTCGACTCTTCAGAAGTAAGTATCATGCAGTCAGCCAAAACTGTATCTTCGCTCAGTATTCTCCACTCAATTTATTTTTGGTCAGGTGGCAAGCTTAGCTTTAGTTGAGGTTGTAGTTTTCCTCGACAGAATGGCCTGGTGGTAAGAATTTTTATTTTGGTCTGGTGGCCCATCGGTAGCTAAAACTCGTGATAAATCTTGATTTGAAAAGTTTGTTTAAACTTCTAGTACATGTGTTTGTGTAACTAAACAAAGATAATTTTACTCAAGTATTCTATTTTTGGGTGATGCCTAATGATGAGGGATCCTAAAAAATTCTTTTAACGTTTTAGATACATCAATAGATTTCGGTACGGTCAGCCCTTGAGCAGGGAGGCCAGGGAAGCCAAGAAACCAGAAAAAACCAAGGATTTCTGGTGGTTAACTTCCAAGTCCCCATCTACTCCCGGCAGAAGTTCAACACCCAATGGCGACACGCCATCTCCTGGCAAAATGAAAACTAGATTGGTGAGGTCACCACTTAGTCCATATTCACCCATGAAGCCGGGGCGGTCATCAAGCTCGGTAAGTTTTGCGGTTTTTAGGGAGCAACTGTTGAATTTATAAAAAAACGTTGGCATCAAGTGACTTCGAGTATTACTCCCCCTGTAGAGGATCCTGTTCTATCGCAGGGTAACTTCCCAAGCAAGCCTAGCACCCATTTACTCCTGGGTGGAGAGAAGCAAGTAGGGTTAGGTGCCTTGCTCAGGGACACAAAGATGATTCAGTGTTCATCTGTCCGAGTATTGAACCTACGACCTCCTAGTTCTAAGCGCTCTTGCCACTCTGCCACTGATTCCCCTAAAATCCCACTTGATTCTTAGTGAAAACTATTAATCATTTTTGTAAACAGATAAAGTTATTTAAAGCGATGATCTGTTTTTTTGCGGGCTCAAAATTAGGTGAGGGCAGTGATGAGAACCATGAAATCAAATTTCAGTGGCCTTAGCATGACATGCATAATTACTGTGGTTCTATTTCTGTTACAGAGCAGTGGTAGATCTGGCTATCGACCAAGTGTTCCAGCCATTGATGAAATGACACAAAAATTACAAGAAAAGGCTGACAGACTTTTGGAACTGAGGTGAGCGCATTCTTTTTGATGGAACCAACTTCTGTACGCTCTGTGATTTAAGGAATTAGTGTCACAGTGACTGGTCTCTGGACTGAATTTAGACTGGGAGGGTGGAGCTAAAATGTTGGCCCAAAACTTAGGCTCTTTGGCCGGAAGTCTTGGGTAGAATTTGAGTTCCGTCTGGTGGTCTCTGGCTGGAAGACAGAGTCACAAGGCTAACACTGACATAATTGGCCCCATAGAAGCGCTTAAAAAACCATTCATCCGGCCTCGGAGGAAAAATACTCCATGGAGAATAACACTCCGAATTTCAGAGTGTATGCTGAAAAAGAAAAAGACAAAACCACTGCTTTCAGATGATGATAAACCAGAAAGTTCTCTTGTCCTCTTTCCAGTGAGTCGAGCCTTAGCTCGGAGCCAATAGTCAGCACATTAGGACTTGGGAGTGAGCCCTCACTCGAGTCGGTCAGGAGCAGGAGCAGTGCAAGTCTAGTCGAAGAACGACCGTATAGGCCTGGCTTCATCAGATATATGCAAGGTATGACATATTTTTCTCTAAAAATCGTTTAAATGCAAATATAAAGATTCGTGACAATTTGGCTCGTTGGTTTTTAAATGTTTAGCTGTGAGACTAATGTTCAGCCTGACTTTTACAGAGAAGGAAAACTTGCTTCACCGAGATGATGAAGTTTCTGGCCCTCGCAGGGATCCGACTGTACCAAGGAGAGATGCTCCGTCCGATGACATCCTCGACCAGTGGCGCCTACGTAGGAAGATGGAGACGGCCCGTACTAAAGGCTACCCGAGTATCAGGCTACTTGATGCGGGCAGAGGATCTGCTTCACCAAGAAAAGCAGACAGGGTGGGTTCTTAATGGCTTCATGGTATGCACTCGGTGTCAAAGATCCTGACCACTTGGTCCTACCCTCTCCAAACATGCCCAACGGACTCGGGGATGATAAGTTTCATTCTAATTGTATAAGTCGTACTTCCACCTATCAAATCTCCGTGTCTTTGCGCTTACACCTATGAATTGCCGTGTCTAAATAGACCCGTGTCTCAAATCCCCGTGTCTATTAGCCCCATCGAGCTTGATGGGGCTAATTTAGACCCGTGTTCAACACGGGTTTTTTGATAGGTAGAATCTGAATAGACACGGCAATTGCAAGTTCTAAGATCCGGCGACAGATGGCGCGGTGTAGTTGCCTCGGTATTGCGTATGCGAAATTTCCCTCCAACGGGAAAGAAACACAGGAGAGCTCCCTTCCTCCAGCGCACCTGTCGCCGGGGCTATTAACCATTATCTAACACCACTGATAGGTGTAAGTGCGCCCTGGGTTTTTGACACACGGCGAAGACACGGGTCTTGAAAAAACACGGGGTTTATGATAGGTGGAACTACGACTATAGATGGCGACGCATCTGAATAGTTTCGACTGTTGAGATAAAAGTAAGCTTTACTGGTGATTATTGGTGTCCACTGTCAGCAAGAGATGGCAACGGCTGGAAAGTGCCTTCCGTAGCGAAGCGGTTAATAAAAACAAAAGTTATCGATTGCAGGACCCAGAGATCGAGTCAAAACTGGCTGATTTCCGCAGCAGACTTGCCCAGGCGTCGTCAGGAAGGTACTCCTCGCCTCTGAAGCCTGGCACGAATGTCCACTTCACTCCTTCTCCACCAAGACAGGGGGAAAAACAGGTGAGGCTTTGTTTCTCTTGTCGTGCTTCGTTTATGCCCTTCAATCTTTATTGGGTAGTAATGCAGTCTAAAACACGGTCTCCACAGGTGTGCCTGTCCATGCTGCCTAGTCCCATTACAATATTACCCTTTGAATTTGAATATTCGTGATAACTTTCATTTGTTAAAAATGGAAGATATTTCTTTTCAGGTGCCGATGTCCCCCGAAAGAGATCAACCAGAACATGACATGACTCGTCCTCCTCCCCAGATTGCAAGTCCGACATTGAAACGCAAGCCTGGCACCAAGGACCAGGTTGAGCCGCACCTTCACCTCATGTGTGATATTCTACCTTGTCCCCATCAGACTGAGGCTAAGAAATGTATGGACGAGCACACTGAGAGATCGGGTGGGGGACAAGGTCCTGACGTATCGGAGCATTTGGATAAAGAAACAGAAGGGTGGAAACATGGGGGAACGAGTAGAGAGAATCTCAGAGAGGGAAGTGAGGACTTGGAACTTGATAAAGGAAATCATTACAAAGATGAAGTGAGAGAATTGAGTGAAAATTCTAGCGACAATGACAGAGAAATAGGAGAATCCGATGAAAAAGTCAGTGAAGTTGACAAACAAATGGCCAAAGTTTCTCAATGTGACACTTTGCAGACATGTGACGGGTCAGTTTCGTTCGAGAATGACGTTCCTGTGAGAGATTCTGGACCAACGGGTCAGCATGGCATCCGACCTGCTAGGAAAGGCAGGGACACTGATGTGAATGTGAAAGATTCCGACAAAGGTTTTGTTAGTGAGAAATCTCAAAAGCCTAAGCGAGGAAGCAGGAATGTCCCTCATCCGAAAATTGCAAGAGACAGTCCGAAAAAACGTGATTCTTCCGTTGATAATGTCGTAGGTGAGGTGGTGACGGAGAGGTTGTTTGTTTCGCCGACGTCGAGTGTGGACAGCATTGTGTCGGAGAGGAACAGGGCACCTGATGCTTCTTCAGAACAAGGTATGTCGTGTGTAAACCCGGGATGGAATTGTGGTTATTGCCTCAGCTGGGCTCTCAAGTTTACAGCTTTTAACACTCACATTGAACACCCCTGTACCCAAATTCTTCGGTATGTTACAGTGATGTCACAGAAGACCCAAGGATGTCAACTGATCACATTTTATGTTACTTTTGACCCCCTCATTCCTTAGTACATGTGCATGTAGATTTTATTCGCTCAATGTTTTCATCGTCAAAAAGAGAAGAGAAAAATAAAACAAATCTGTTTTAGTTTCAAGTAAATTTTTCCACCACTGATGTTCTCAATTCAATTCAATATTCTCTTGTGCTGTATCTTCATCTTGCTGTATTTTTCTCTCTATCATGCTGTATTTTTCTCATGATCATGTTGTTTTTTTCTCTTTCTACAGATACCTTGACCTCAGACTTGGATGAATTTGCTGAAGATGAATTACTTCGACAGCTGAGGAAACAACGAGAAAAGTTTGAATCCAAATTAAAGTGAGTAGAATAAGTGTCAAGATTCGGGAAATTAGAAGTTTGACACCGTACCAAAACTTTTCATCTGTTTTTCCCAAGTTGCCCGCACCATGCACCCCCCCTCCATGTTGAATACCTATTTAGCTGTGTGCACATTCTAATTTCCTTGGGGAAGGAGGTCATTTTGGGATCAAAACTCGGGTGCAAATTTGTAGAGGAAATGAAAAAAGGGTTCCTCATCAGGAAAAATCTTGCATCTTTTCGAAAGAGATGCATTTTGGCCTAAAAGAGGGAGAAGTAGGCAGTGTAATCTGTTTTTCCTTCACTTGTCACCTTAAGTAGAACCATCGCTTTGACACAGTCCTCAAGATTGGGGGTCGAATTTTCGTTGGCAATCCCGTAGATAAGGGGGTCATTTTGATCAAAACATTTGGACTCGATTCCTTTTGGTTGTATCTTTTCAGGTTAATCGACCAACTTCTTGAACAGACTAAGACACCAAAGTGAAGGCCAAGAAAAAGACATGTTCTGAGACGGAGATTTCCAAAATTGACCAATCTGCCTGATACCCCTGTTGTAAATTTTGAAATCGGGCTGCTGTATGCAGTAGGCCTAGTTCCCATAGTCAGAAGGCAGCATAATCAATTGTGCCAGGTTTGACTAGACTTTACAGATGCTGCATTAGTGTCTGCCCTTATTTTGAGCTATCTACAGTGAGTTTGTATCTAAAACAAAAAGTTTTCGATTTTCGGCGATACTGTGAGAATGACTCAACATGTATGTGGTAGTAGTTTGATGTCAGCAAAAAAGTTGAGCTTTTTTGCGTGAAGAGTATAAATTCTAGTTACATGCTGGTTTCATGTACGTATTCTATTGTATTTCTGTAGGCCTACCGGTACATTTATTTTGATACAAACTATACTGTGTTTAGGCTGCACCGGTTCCTGCTGCCACCTAGAGAGAGAATATATACACCGATCTAGTGACAGCAAGACAGTGTTGTTCCGACTTTCAAAGTTCGCCCACTAGCGCAGAAGGCCTAGTTATTCTCCCGAGCGGGGACATAACACATATTATATTGTAAATGCACATAGTGCCTGCTAAATAAAATGAACCATTTAACCGTACTGTGCTTGTGTCATTGACTTAACCCTTTGCCTTTTGAGTCGGCTTTCTCCACACCTTTGAAAAATAAAACTAGATAGTTTAAATAACCTTTGGTTGATTGTTGTTTGTCTTATGTTGAACTTGGTGTCTGTCATCTCCAAATCAGCGGATTTGGCGGCATTCATAATGCCATGTGGCATGGAACTCCCAAAGCAGACACCGCCGACACCTCCACATCAAAAATTGTTCCTGTCCCAACGTTTTGCTTGTGACTTTGTCCTCGAATTGAGACTGATATGAGATTAATGGAGATTTGAATCAGTCACCATTGAATCTCTTTGTGCAACACCGTTAGAGGGCAACAACATCTGAAAAGGTGGCGCTGATTATCACTAGGGTATGCACTAAAAAGATGCCCAAAAGTGGTGTCATTTCTGTGTCAAATCTGTAATGAGAGGTTTCTGTAGTTTAGCTGAATGACAATTTGTTATGTGTTTCTATCCGAACAATGATCTAGTTGCGACTTTGCCTATTGTTAATGATAAAGAACAGTGGAACCTCCTTTTGCGGACATTAAGGACACTAGTTTCAGACCCAGAACAATGATCATTAGTTGAGGCTATGCCTAGCTCTAATGATATCCGAAAGTCAAAATGAAACCAGCCTTTGCGGACACCTTTCTATGAAGAACACCCTCTCCAATAATGACACTAGTTTTGGATCCAGAATGGACATTCCAATCCATTCAAGTTGACCTCTCTAATGAGGGCTGTACTTGTCAGTCCTGAGGGTGTCCTTATAGAGAGGTATTGCGACACATGCAATATATACACGAAGTGGCTAGGTACACAGCAGACTGCTGTGTACGCAGGAACAAGTTGGTTGCATACACAGCAGAGGCGAATTAACATAACCGCGTCATCAATGACGTCAGCTGGAGAAAAATGGCGGTGTGGCGGCTGCGGTTGAAGAACTTCCCGCTTCCCTTCAAGTTGGGGCCAAATTCTCATCCCTTCCCGCCTTCCAAACAGCTCTCTTTCGGTATCGGGAGCAACACAACGTTGCCTTTGTAATACGGCACTCTAGAACCATCGACAAACAAGAAAGTGTCTTAAAAATGATGGGAAATTCCACAGCACTTAATTTCACAGCCAATAAATGTACAGCATCAGAGTCCCATCCCATGCTTTACATCCAGATAGTCTAAATAAAATAAACAAGCAGGCGGACAGCTCCAGTATATGAAAAAGTCAAAATGCTGAATATAATATTTATCCAAATCAATTAGTATGAAATCAAAAAGTTATCATTTATGGAGGAAGTTAATTTGTGATAGCCCATTTGAATAAAACCTGTTGACCTAGGTGAGATTCCCATCATTCTATCACTTGAGCCTGCGCTGTTGGATATTCAAGATGGCTACATTGACATTATTTCTAGCCTTGGTAGTAGTCGCTTATGGTGAGTTGTCCATCTCCTTCTAATACTGAGAACTGACAAACTTTTTAATTTTGTGATTTGGGAACATTTCTGAAAAAAATAAGAAAATAAAAACTTTCATGATTTTCGTTTGGGGATTATGAAATTTCTTTTACTGGCAATCAATCACAAAATAGTTTTGGCAATTTTTATTTTCGGGAATCAAGGTTTTTCGTGAAATCTACAAAAAGAAAAGCAAGTAACCACATTTTGTCCCAAATCTACATTTATAAAAGCTTTTTCGGAGGCGTCTGTGGGCAGCTGCCTCTCTGCACCACTGACACTGCTGAATATTGCCCTGGGTTGTTACAGGTACCAATAAAATTTGATGGTAGGCCCTTAGTAGAATCTTAGATTTCTCTAACCAGGTTAGAGATCTGTTTCAGTATAATAATGATAGTGAACTGCAAGCTGTAGCTGAGGTAGTCAAGATACTTCCCGCTGCCGCAATCAGTCCTTCTAAAGTAGATTATATAGTGCATCTAAAGTAGATTATAACAAATTTCATGGCAGACTAAAATTACCTTCACATCGGCCATGATGGAAGGATTATAACAAATCTCATGGCAGGCTAAAATTACCTTCACACCGGCCATGATGGAAGGATTATAACAAATCTCATGGCAGACTAGAATTACCTTCACACCGGCCATGATGGAAGAACTGGAGCGTCCTAATTAAGACTTCAATGCGTTCATTAATTCTTGATCTCCCAAAGAAATCTTTTAAAGGGGGACCACACGTCCCCCATATATGCAGGAGCCAGGTTTCACGAAGTCGCCTCAGATGTATTAACATGTGGGACCTACAAAACGGTACATCGGCACATTTCTACGCTCCGGACGCAGTGGACCGGCCTCGTCGTTCACCCAAGGAGATCCCATTGGGATGACGCAGTGGACTGCCCCGGGGGGTCTACACTATTCACGTTTGGACGAGAAATATTTTTATCTACATGTAACTGCATATTAGTCGCCAGGCCTGAGACCACCAGCTGAACCACCTGGAATTTGTCTAATAGCCTCCCTTTGTTATTGTATTATTGGGTCCCCTATTCTGCCCTTTCAAATGTATTACTAATCCATTCCAGCGCGTGGCGAGTCCGGGATTTTGCATCCTGGGCCGAGAACGGTCTCGGCAACGCCTGGTCAGAAGGTGGTCCTGGATTGTGTCATTGTTGATGCCGGCGGAGACAAGGTTGGTACCTTGGTCGCATACTGTATTTACATTTTTCTTGATGATAATGTTGCCTCTCGATATTTTGTATACGAGGTATAAGGAGTATCAAAAACCTGCATCTCAGGACTAAGAGCAACTAGACTAGTTTCTCTAAGCTCAGGATGACCACCACCGAGCCATGAGGATAAATATCCCTGCTTGTCACCATGCGCCGCCACTTGAAGTTTCGAACTAATGCTGACCTCTGATAACGATTTTCGCCAGTGTTCAAGTGCGATGAGGCAGTTTTGGACATGACTTGTGAATTTCAGGCAAGCCTAAGGTAAGGCCTAAGGCCCTGCTCGCCACTATGCGCCGCCACATGTAAAAGCAGACCTCTCATAAATGATTTTTTCCAGCGTCGCAAGTATTGGAAACTTTCTTTTCCTGTGTCTATTCATTGAGATAACTGCCTCATTTTTATTTTTTAGGTTTTGTGGATGAAGGGAGATGACAAAGAGGTCGTTGCCATTAATGGCATGCAGCTCATGATTGAACCAAACATAAATGTTGTTACCATAGATACGAATGAAGGAACCAACTATCAGCTGACTATAAACAAGTAAGTCCACGTTTTCTTTCCCCAGGGCAGGCCAACTCGCCGAACTGGAAGGCCTGCCAATTGGCAATCTGGGGAATTGATTCTCCAGGGTGTGAAGTCTGTCCGTGGTCGAAAGCTGCGTGCACCTAGGCTACCTTTATCACTCTCAAGGCTCGATTCCACTAGAACTATACTGAGTTACGATCACCGCTCAAGGAAAATTACTAGTGCGCTCAATCCCAGCAGTTATATTTTAGAGTAATGTTTTTTTCATTTATAATCATTGTAGGTTTTCTGGTCAGTATGCCGATGTCTACTACTGCCTTTTGGACCGCGGAGAAGCGGACTGGAACAGTAAGCAAAAGGCTGTGTTCACTGTCCAGGCTGATGTTCCGGAATGTAAGTGTAGATTGCCGAGTGATTTATGCAAGGCCAACTTACTAGACTAATATCTCAGAGCCGTCTCGCTGGTGAATCCAAAGGGATGACGTTTAATGATATGAAAGCAACGATTAGGAAACAGGACGTGGTGTCGGCTACGTCACACCAGCTTTGGCGCAAATATCTCTGTACAGTTTTATAGGGGGTCATTTTACGGGGGGGGGGAAGGATTGTCGGGGGGGCAATTGACAGGTGGGGAATTGTCCGGGGGAGCGGGAATTGTCCTAGAACCATTTTTACATACGGAATTTCTTTCACGGTAGATTAAACCCTTTCCTCTGGAGATATAAGCATGACATTTCCACAGATGAATAAGTAATACATAAACTACATGTATATGATTGGCGAAAAAATCCCTAACCTCTTATAATACATTGCGTACATTTCAAGCATTGTAGGTCCATGGTAGCGTACCTGGGGACGGATAAAACGTGAAGTAGGCGCCTAACTAATGCAATGGTCCACATGAAGAGAATCGACCAATGGAGAGCTGACTCGTCGGGTCAAATCTTAGTCCAACATCGAAATCGCGTGATAATTCCTCAAATTTTTAATTTGTCTTTTTTTGTGCATTTTGATGAAGATGAGTGGGGAGCGACAGCTTAGTAATATTGCCCTTAATAATACCAATGTTTTGTTCTTTGATAATACCAATGTTTTTTTAAATTATACATTCCAGCACCGCCTCAGGTCTCGACGCCTCGTCTCCTCGGTTTTGAGGAAGGCACCACAGCAAAGCTGAAGTGTACAGTGAAGAACTTCTCCGGACAAAGTGTGAGTCAAGTTTTCGATCGAAACGAGTAGCCCTGATCATGACCGGGCTGAAATTATTAATCCAGAATATATTCAATGATAACCAAACACTCATCCAATTTGAAACGAGTCCATGGAATGCATATTTCTCCCATTAAAGGGGTACGCCGTTCATATACTATATCTGCTGTTGGTCAAACTATATCTAGTTCCTGCTTCTAGCGCCAGGCGACGCCCCCCATGTGTCGACTGGGTTTGTCATATGAGAATACTACAAGGTACATGTAGGTGATTGTTTCAATCGTCGCAAATCTGAAGAAAAACACTGCCAAGCCACGGCAGTGGCGTGTGTCATTTTCACGAAACGATCACTGTAATCTTATCTCGACTTCACTTGATTCTAGATTATGTGGCTGAAACGTCCAAAAATCGAAGCCGTCTCTTCGGATCTGTTGAGCATCGGAAAGACAATTTACTTCAAAGACACAAAATCGAAATACAAGGTCGAAGTAGAAAACGTTGATGACAGCACCCGGGAAGTTACTCTCACGATAAATTCCATCCTGCCGGAGGATGCTGGGAACTTTGCATGCAGCGTGCAGGTCTTGGGGATGGATTTCAACGACTACCCGAGCTCTGAGGTCACAGTGACCGTTAAGGAGAAGGAGATACCTAAACCGAAGCAGTGTAAGTTTGTAAAAGGTGTTGCAAAGATGCGGGCCAAAGATACAGAATAAAATATTCAAATATTTACTATTTTCAATGATAAATATCGTTTTAACACCTGGCCAAACCCAGCAGCAAACTTGTTTGATCTACAGCTTCTGATTTAAGTCCTCCAGGTGTTCAGTTTAAGCGAAAACGGCAGCTTTGTTCGATTTTTGTAGCAATCTTCTTTTCGATTTGAAGCAAGATTGCAAGGAATCCTGAAGCATAATTTTCGGAATGGTCGAGTATGGTTTTAAGAGGCCGATTTAAATCCAAAGAAAACTTTGATCACAGGAAAGCATTTTCTGGCTCAGGACTGTCAAAATGTGGTTAGACTAAGATCCCTTTTTCTTTCTGTACACTTTGAAAAATTCTTCATTTAAGGTTACTGGAAGGCCTTTGAAAATAGTCGTCTGCCCAATGTCTCAAGTGCGCAGTACCGGAAGATTGTCGGACCCCCATCCACATTGGAGTGCATGGCACGCTGCAGGAATGAACCCGGATGCAAGTCAATAAGTTATAACTCGAAAGCTTTCACATGTTACGTGATGCAAGTCTCATCAGGCGGTGATATGTCGAAGATCGGACCAGTCAGGAATTTTCTCTACGCTGAATTGTTTTGTTGATTGCAATTTTATCAATAAAGAATTCTGAATATAATAATTACTTGTTTATTTATTCAAATTCACTATGGCATACAAAATATATACATGAACATAAAACATATATTTACAAAAATACAACATGGCACAGTAGGGACAGTAAATAGGCTAAAGTCTTTAATTGACTGCCCTTAAAAGACAACAATAGTGTTGATAAAGCACAATAAGTTAAGTTGGACGACATAAAGCACAGCGATAAAAGCTTGTCCAAGTGCATGTGTTCTGTACATTTATAAAAGAAAAACTTGCTTAGACTTGTAAAAGGCTATGACCATGCGTTTAAATCATTCATGGTTGAAACTACCTTTAGCTTTAAATGGCAACTGGTTCCAGAGCTTTACAGTACGATTAAAAAAAGAAGCATAAAAAGTTTCGATACGACCCAACGGACTTTTTAGAAGTATGTGATCGCCTCTTCTAGTATAAAAAGTAACACAAGACTCAACTGGAACACTAAATTTACCGGTTAGGCAGTTGTGTAAAAATAAAGGTCTGAAATCTAGTTGGTGTGTCTACTTGGAGGCGATATAGAAATGCTGCGTTGTTGAAAACAGTGTGAAAACAGTGTAAACACTTGCAGCTCAGAGCATATTGTCGTGTCCTAGCACGACGGGATCTCATCCCTCGTAAGCATGCAGGAAGTAAGAAGCGAATCTATACGCATCATGTCTAACAGTAACAAAGTCTCTTTATTGACAAACACATCTCGACGATGAAGCTTGTTGAAGACAACGAACGATGAAGACATATGATGATGATGATGTAGACAGCAGATGATGGTTTAACTGGAACGATAGAAAAAACTCCTAAGCATCTAATATGTACAATAGAACATCTAAATCAATATACCAATAGTTAGTCTTGTCACAATCTAGGACCATGTCACATCCAGAGACAAGTCCTTCACAACCTAAGATTCATTCCGGACGGTGGCGCCGCCAAGTGAGAAGACAGTGGAACTAACCGACACACGAGGGACAGACAACAAAGTGTCCAAAACACAACCGGAATGTACTAATGTGTAGCAAAACACTCTCCAATGAAGAGATTAATATCAATAGTTTGCTCTGAATAACAGTTGGGGACCGTAAGAACTGCTATCATAATAATATATTGATATCGTGTTTGTACGAAGTCTCTTTTCACGGCTCTCCATGCGTAACGGCCATATCACATTCGACTTTACTTCAATGCATCCTGCTTATAAAGAATTCATTCCTGGTGACATAAAACCTAGATTGCCACAAATACCACAGTACATATTCGCGGAATGATAGTATACATGCATTGAAATACTATGCCATTGTTCAAAGGGCATTCATCGCCCATTTCAAATATATTCTATAAAAGTGCATTTTCGCGCCCGGGTGTCCGTGGGCTGTGAAACTGTACCAAACTATTTCGTGTTCCGTAAGCAGTAGGCCGGCGGGCCTGGACAGGGACACTCGGGGAGAAGACTTGGACTACTGATGTATCGAGTGTCTCGGGGTATGGGTACGCACCATCTTTCACCTCAGATTTATAACACAAAATGCAACGGGTGAAATTGAATGCAGCGCCGTTATTATCATAGAAGATGACTGCTGCCAGGCAACCAACGTAAGGGTATATGTTCCAGGCGATTTATGGGTGACAGTCTATGTAAAAGCCTTTCTTCACATCTGTGGTAAACGGGTCATCATTGGCTTATTACTTTGTAATCGAAATGACCGAAATGGTAATGTAATATTGAGGTAACTTCCTTGTCCTAACATTGATATCATAAACTAGATACATATCTATAAGTATAACGCCTTGATACAACTCCGGCAAAACGTTGTGTGCGTTCTGCGAGTGAAGCCGCGTTTTTTTTATCCGTGCAAGTATGTTTTGGGTTAAAATCTTTTAATCTCAAATTAAGTAACTGCAATCTGCCGAATCATATGAACATCTGATCCGGAATTCCGCTAATTTATTCCTAACCATGAAATTCTCTATTTCAGCCGGCTAAGGCAGTGAGATGGGCTGCTCCGTGAGTACCACCGTCGACCCTGCGGCGAATAATCCAAAGAAACCCGCAGCTAAACCCGGGCCGTCTGATGAGCCAACTGCGAAGCGACCACGCCGCGAGCCCCGCCTGGTTACAGAGAATGACCTGGTTTGGCGGGAGAAGAAGAAGCTGATTCCTGACTTAAATGTGTTCAAGGAAATTGACCAGAGAGCAATTACAGTAAGTTGGTTTAATACGGTGGCTCACATGATTAATGTTTTAACACGAAATTTAAAAAGTCGATCGAGATACGTGTATTTAAGGAAGAAGGAGTTCATGTTAAAAAGATCATTTAAGATTTTGTGACTCGCCAATTTAGATAAAAGTTTAAGGCGTACGCTGTCTGTTAAAAATCGAAATTTCCAATTTCGTTCATTAATTCTTACTAAATATAAATTTTAGCATTGCCGTTGTGTAGAAAGATATTCAAATGCTATGATAATCAAGTGTCAACAAAATTGTGTCCATACATAACTGTATTTCCATTTTCCTGGACCCCAGTGATTACGAACGGCGTACGTCTCAAAAGTTAAAGGTCTCAATAAGTAAAAAGGCCAATTTCATTTTCTATTTTGTCTCTTCTTCCGTTCAGGCTCCTGATAATCTTCGCAGCAACCCTGCTGGACTTGTGGCGTACCTTATAGCCCCTTGCAAGACGGAGCTCGAGAAATATCGTGCCATCTTCCGCTGGATCGCATCCCATATCGATTACGATGTGGAATTTCTAGATACCGGTAAGCTGCTGGTATATACGATATACATGGTAGGGGTCGTGTGGGATTACGCTCGCAAAGTGACCAATTTGTGTTGCCAGTATCTCACAATTCACCAATCAAATACAACTACGACCCTAATGTGAAGGTTTGGGTATCTGGTGCAAGTAGTTTGGTCTCAGCATGCATCTTGGTGATGCCTTGTGTGTCACACCAGGCACTGGTTTGACGTCACGTCTGATGGATTTAATGAAACTGTGGAGTGAGACTAAGGTTATATTCCTTCTTTTACAGGGCGCCCTGTAAGCAACAAAGCAGAAGACTGCCTGGTAACTGGAAGGGCAATATGCGCTGGGTACAGTGGAATAGTTAAGGAACTGTGCAGGTATGCGGTTCCCCTTCATGATACCCTCTTCTTAGCCTTGGATTTTTTTCTTTTGTGGGTATACTAAAGACAGATCCAGGCCTATGTCTCTAAAATAAACCTGGCTGTCGTCTCTCGTTCCTCCCACATTGATCCCCAGAGCGTTGTCTTCGTTGACGTACCGTATGGCAATGTGGCCAGTTCCTCGATGTCCCAGATTGGGAAGTTCTGGAGCACATGTGGTGTCTGATCTGATGTGTTGCCCTGGCACATTCCGGACTCGGCCATGTTCATCCATTTGCGGCGGGCTTTAAGTCTACAGTGGCCTGTAGTAAGGCGATAGATCGTAGTCCCCTCTTCTCTCTTCTAGGTGGTTTGGTTGGCTTGTTTATGAGAGCAAGACATGAAGATAGGTACCACCATTTTGGCTAGGATTGTGAAATCTTAAAGCAATTAGAACCCTTTCAAAACGAAGTGAATATCAATTTCAAGGGTGGGAGTCAATTCGTTGTTTTCCAGAGAAATGACTCCTACCCTTGAAATTGGCATTCACGTCATTTTGAAAGAGTTCTTATTGCTTTAGGATTTCAAGCTCGAGCCAAAATGATGTGCCTATGGTCAACGGTTGAAATTCTTGATGACATATGCCAACTATTTCAGCCATGCAGAAATTGACATGGAGACTGTCAGTGGTTGTTCAAAGGGAGGGAACTATCGGGTCGGTGATAAGGAAGAGTTTGGCATTACCAATGGCCTCCCCACAAACACCGACCACGCCTGGGTCATTGTCAGATTGAACGGGCGGCAGTTCCTGTGTGATCCAACATGGGCAGCAGGAAAAATTGGTAAGGATCGAATAGCTAACGAGATTTGTATGTTTGAGTTTCCCTCTGAACATTCCATGATCCAATACGCTTAAGGGTGGCAGACCATCAGCACCACCGTTTTGGCTGGAAATTATTCTACCAAGCTGGCTGTAGGTCTTCCTTTGGCGGTGACCGATCGGGAAATCATCCTGTACATGTTCGAATGAACGGTCCAAGAGGGATGGGCTCACTGAATTTCTTTTTTTTTCAGAAAAAAAGAATGGAAAGACGATCTTCAATAGAGAGTGGGAGGAAAGCTACTTTCTCTCCGATCCTAAGGCTTTCTTCGAGACCCATTGGCCAATGGGGAATGAAAATGAAAGTCTTCCTGACAAACAGGTAAGGCCTATCTAAACGATGAGACACTCGATTTGTATCTATTTATCGATATGTCCCAAGCAAATATCTTCTGAGGTTTGTAGTTGCACGCAAAATTCGTCTTTGCCTTAAAATTGTAGCTGCGCGATTTTGGTCATCCACCGTTTGGCTGTTGTTGTTGTGGCGAGACTGGATTTTTCAAGTTTCCATCGCCAATCAAGTTATTCGAAATGTGGCGCGCTCAAACATTTAAATACAGTGGAACCTCCTTTCGCGGACACCTATAGCCGCTCTAATAAGGACAATAGTTTTGGTCCCACATTGGTTGTTTCCATTCAGTTTGACCTCTCTAATCAGGATACCTCACTGTAAAGGACTGCACTTGTCTGTCCCGAGGGTGTCCTTAATAGAGAGGTTCTACTGTATCTAATTTCAGCTGATGAAGTCACCAAACAAAAACTTCACAGATTGGCTAGAAAGGCCGCACAGGAAAATGGCGGCCAGTTGCCTCGGTGTTAACCTGACGTCCAACAAGGAAGGCTTGATAAAAACAAAGCAAAACGAGGTTGATATTGAATTCACATCCAAGTATAAGCTGGAGACTTTAGTCTCCATGGAAATGCTGAAGGACAACGCTTGGATCAAGATAGACGATATGAAACTAGCTTATCGCGAGGGCGATAAGTACAAAGTGCGGATACGCTTACCTTACGGGAATGTCCCGTTTGTTGTGAAAATTCTTGGTAAACTCACCGAGGCGGAAGGTGAGCTAGCGGAGCGGCAATTATTCATTGCTTCATACAGGATCATCTGCACGGGCGAGGGAAACAACAAGGGGTACCATCCTAAATTCTGCAAACGCGCGGGAATAGAACCCGATGCTGCAAAACTCGGTTTTAAGTTAGAGAGTCATAAAGGCCCGATGATCCTCTCAAAGGGGAAGGAGTTGGTCGCAATCTCCACCCCAAATTCCGACCCAATTTCCCAGGCCCCCCATCTGTATCGATTGAGGGACAATCAATTACTTGATGGGCAAGTCTATGTCGAGCGCACCAAGGACAAACTTATCTGCCACGTTAGAATGTATGAACAGGGGGAGTATGCGCTGATGATCTATGGCGACCTACTGCAAGAGGGTGGTTCAACCTTACCAACGTTGGGTACTTTCCTAATAAATTGTACCTCGCCTTTACCAAATGAACTCCCAGCTTACTGTAAGAACGGAAATATCCACGGGCCTAACAATACATTTATATCCCTCGGTCTAAAAGATTTAAGTGGGGACTCGTCCATCAAGACGGCAGGCAAGGGTGGCCAGTGTAGCATCAAGTTCAAAGTGCCCTTGCATGAGACGTACAAGCCACTATTGTTCGACTGCAGTGGCAACAGACTCCCCAGCGGCCACTGCGCAGGGGTGCTCGATGGCAACACCCTTACAATCCTGCTGAAACTCCCCGAACCTGGTAACTTCACTTTAGAGCTATTTCGTAAAACCACTGGGACCACTCTCGATAGACTGGCCCAATACATGATAAAAAACGACGACCCTTTCCAGGGGGAGCTGTTCCCTGAGCTGTATGATATCATCGGGCCTCTACCTCAAGCAGCTGAGGCTGGCCTAACCCCTCTTGACCCCAAAATGAAATATCACGTTAAAACGTCGAAGCCAGACCACATCGTGAAATTCGTCGCCAATTCCAACCTGGACACATTTGGAGTTCTGGAGTGGAATGGCGACCAAGAGAAACGGTTTAAGCAGGTTGCCGAAGAAAAGGGCGGGAAGTCAGTGTTGACTTATGACGTCGAGCTACCGTCTGCTGGTATCTATTCCTTTGAAATTTGGTTGAATAGCAGTCCCACCAAGAAGCTTGTCGCGATGATGATTGAGTATACATATGTAGACGATTGGACTTTTGTAAATATTATTATGCCACTGGTGATTTAACATAACATAACATAACATAACATAACATAACATAACATAACATAATTTATTTCTCTCCAAAAAACCCTTTCGGGTATAAGAGGTTACATGATTTAACATTTACATATGGTGGACCAAGCTGATGAATTCTTTACAAAAACTATGAATATTGTCTAAGTTTACCCGGGAACATTTAGTCATAATGCGATGGAAAAATTCATGATAAAAAACCTGAGGTAATTCTTTTAAGTTTGGAAACAACCTTACTCGCATGTGACGGAAATACGGACACGTAATAAAATAATGAAGTTCGTCTCTTACACAAACCTGGTCACAAAGACCACAAATATTTTCTGCAGTTTCATTTCTATACATTCTGGTTACTGTTTCTGGGAATTTTATAGATCCAGTACGAAATTTACAAATACTGACCGTTTGATATAATGGTAATTTTTTAACATAGGGCTCCATATTCAGGTTTTGTTTAAACATTCTATAAATTATACATCTGAAATCGTTATTTACCTCGTTTCTCCATAGTTGTTCACACTGGTCTCTGATTTGGTAGCTCCAGTTTGTGCTGCCCCCTGTCTTGATCTTGGTCTACTATGGATGATGCAATAGTTTGGTTGCTATGGTAATAGTTATTCAAAACTACTAAACTGGTTTAGTAAAATTATTTGTTTGATGCTAATAATTTTATAATAAATATCAGGGGTTTTTGGTGTTGTTGTAGGCAGCATTCAGTTTTGTTTGGATTTATTGTACACAACAGGCCAGGGGCGTCTGCTAATTTCAGCCATTTTCTCACTCTTGCACAATTATTTCAAGAGGACAAAAGACCCTTTTAAACCATCTTTTCACCTTTTCCATATGGTGCCCAGTTTGGAAGCTAAATGAATGCCCAGAGCATAAATTAAACCCCTCTATGCCAGTTTTACTGAGCCAGTTTTGGCATATTTTATAGTTGTTGTGTGTGACTTCGGTTGGCACACCTGGTTTCTGCCCCGCCCTATTTGGCATGTTGGTTTGGCAGGACAGGTTCATCTGATGAGGAACTGAGGTTGTTTGAAATTAGAAGAGGCCCAGCCTGTTACGTAGGCCAATGTTAGGTTTATGGTAGGACGTTGATTGCGAGTGATTGGTGGTCCATGTATTTGTAATATAATAAAGTGTCTCAAGGAATATTTGTGTCGCGTCCATATATGTTCATATTCTATTCTATATTATTGTTGTTTCATAATGTTCATACACGCATGATTTATAATCGAACCCCCCACACACGGTGGACAATGAAGAGGTCAAGTGTGTTATGTTACACATAAGCAATTATTCACATTCACTTGAGGAAGTTAAAGGCTGAGATATGGGACACGTGTGAATAGCTTTCTGGAGGGTGGGTCGTACGATCCAAGAGCTATTTTTAGCGATTACCTGGTGCAGGCCATCTGTGAGTTATTTTTGAATCGACCAATCACTGAGCGTGTAGTGATCATACCTGTATAAATTAATGTAATATTTTCGGCTTGGCGAAAAATGAAAACCTTCCAGAATGTAAAACTGGACTCACTATTACATGTGTATACTGTATGTGCATGATTATCCGTCCATATATTTTGGCTGAGCGAAGCACTAATGTATGCATAATTATACATATCTTCATTATTCCAGATTAATTGGTCCGTCACTCATAAAATTGATTAGTAAAAATAACCATCACATGTTAATTTTTTACGACACTGGTAAACTCCTGTTGCAGCGACTGTGAAATAAGTTTCTTCACGGATCCGTGGTTGTTTGAACTATCAAAAAAGTATTTCTTAACCATTTTAATGGGTTTTTGTTAATTTTTTAGGTTTTTTGGGACTAATTTCACAGTTGGTGCAATGGGAATTCTAGGCCCATATACCAGATCAGCTGTTTTACTGACCAGTGTACCTTTTCACTGTACATGTATAGAACTAGAAATAAACATTAACTCCTGATTTCCTCAGGATGGACACTCGTGAGTCATTTTACACTCTGTTCACTTATATTAGTTGAAAAAAGAAAAGTGGAAATAGTAAAAAAAACAAAAAACATTGATGAGTTCATTTACATATACATGTACATATATTACGTACTTCGTCGCTGTAGCTCTTCGTAAGGTTTGCGAAACCTGTCTAGTTTGCAACCGGCCATGTCACTGTATACGCTGATTCTCAGTCATTATCTGAAGTGTGAACCAACGTGGAGTACTACATCGCTTCAGGCTAGTGACTTTTTTCTCTCATTTGCATATCACGTTCCGCCGTTTCTGAAGATCCATGAAATGTAATATCCTCCGATTATGTTGTAAATTGCAGCAAACTTAGCCATTATATTCATGTTAGATATGCCAAATATGTCCATATTTTTTTTCTGTTAAGCGACGCATGAGATTTGAGACACTTATTTTTTCACGTACTGACATCCTCGTCTACAAGGTTTTTCAATAGCCCCTCGCGTATGTCACTTTTATTGTGAGGTACTCATGAGAAAGCCCTATATCCCAGGTTGATGTAAAACGTGTTTTTTCAGCTGAAAGGATAATTCTTTGCTCCTTGATATGGCCCTCCAATCACTCTTGCTCGATATTCTGACTCTGAAGATTTGTCAATTACAAACTAAAGTTAAGCCGCAGTAGGCGCTATTGCAGAGACTGTGCATTACCAGCTATTGCGGGCCTAGCACACTCTGTTTTGAATAGAGGGAGACTCCATCATTCCTATTGTTTGAGATTGGAAAGGTGTGAATTAATCTGGCAATTAGCCTCCTCTGCATTGGTGCATACAAACACTAAAATGTTTGGTTTTTGCTGATTTAGGGTCAAATAAATCAGCCAAAAGTTTTGAAAGCTTCACAAATGATTGTTGAAAGGAAGTACTTTATGATAGTTTGCGAAATTTTGATTAATTCTAGGTGGAAAGTAATATTTTTCGCATATTTGTTGGGAAAAAATTGAAAATCCTCCAATTTTCAACCCCCCTATGGACACTATGAATTTTTCTCCAATAAAGCTGAAATCTTGGGAATATAATCCTAAGAGTTATATCAACCACGTCTGAAGTCGGGAGTTTGTATCAAATGTATAGTTTCGGAGCTAGCGCAGCTAGAAAAGCCCCCAAAACCCACTTTCTCAGGAATTTACACTACGGGCTACGAGTGAAGCATTACAGATTTACCAAAATTTTCAACCTATAGATGGACACATCGAATTTCCATCCAAATCACTCCAAATTTTGCCAGTAAATACCTAGACATATATAGAATTGTGTCAGAAGTCGGGAGTTGGGATTATTTTAACACCCCGCCCAAAAAGCCAACTTTATTGATATTTCCTATGCATTTTCCATTAGGCTTGCCAGGACCAATTAAGCAGGTGCACTAATTGGCTTAATTGGCTAGGCCCGCAATAGCTGGTAATGGTAATTTGGCGCTTTCTTGTTCTAACGTAACCTTTGGGTATATCCTCAAGTCATGTGCCGCGACAAAATCGGCTGTTCACTGGATGTCTTCGGCGGTTTCCCACAGCTTTGTCTTCATTGACTTTGGCTCCAGCCAAAGGTCTTGTCTTCTTTTCATCAGGGGACAATCCTGCAGAATTTACCCAGGCGTTTGGTCGCCAAGTCCATATTTGCAGGAAGTCACGAAGTCCCAAATTGCTGCTTGAGGAAAGAGTTGCAAATGGATATTTTATTTTGACTTGTATACAAGAATACTCCTTCGTGCCGGTATATTCTGAGATCAGCCAGAAAAGGTCAGTGATTTTATTTTGGAAAGAATTCATTTTTGTATTTCTAGGTGGCATTTTATCTGCTGACGCGGTTTGCATTGAAAACTAACAGAAACTTTCGGAAATCCAAGATTCTTACATTCTTCAAATAGTCCTGTCGACCAACCAACCTCGTCCGCATGCTGTGATTTCAGCCATCTATTTCCAGTTTATACTGAAAATTTACTGAAATTTGCCAAAACAACAAAGCGAAAAATGGGCGTTCTCCTAACGATGGCATTATCTCACATAATTTCATTAGATAATGCAGACGTTAGAACTAACGCCTACATCAATGCACGCAGATGACATCATGACTAGCTTGCAGAGCTGCTGCCCTCTATATTTCCGTTGTTTGAGTCACAAAACCGCGCGGCCGTGGGGACCAACACGCAAATCCTTTGCCTTTTTATTAGGCATTTCAGAGTGTTTCAATGAATACTTCACTTATAAAATTGCCAATACATTTACAAAAGATTTGACACACAATTTTTTTCTCGGTACATACATGTTTGCAAGGTAACTTTAGAGAGTGTCTCAAGAAGTTGTAATTGCCGATTGAAAAATACAATGTGAGGTTTTTATTGATATACACTGCGCATTCAAGATGAGTTGACACACATCGGAGCTCACAAGATGCGGCAGAATTCTTTCCTTAATTATATTTCCTCTGCCAGGTAAGATTTGACAACAAAAGAGATATGGAAACAAATCTATTTAAATGTGTTTTTCGGTACACGCATCTACAATATTCAGTATACAGAGTCTAGTAATAAAACAATAGGCCCTGTATACATGTACTAAAACTATAGATGCGTGTACCGTAAGACGCATTTGAATAGAATGTACACAAAATACAACTGCTTCATCGACATTTTATATGAGAACACGGTTGTATACATGTAGCACTCTACATCCGTGATGTGCTATACGTCTGTGATGAAAATGACATTCAAGAAAAAAGGACTTTGCATAATCAACACTTTGAGATTGAATGATGATTGATATTTTCGAGGTGCCGGTTAACTTCTTTGCTCAACATGAGGCTGTCATTGCTTAGGACAAGAAGCGTAATCTGGACCATCTGCTCATTCTCCTCGCGCATGACCGGAATTAGAATTATTCAAATACCTTGTTCCGCCCCTGCATGCATTGGTCTCCATAGCTGATGCCGTACCTCTTTTCATGGGAAAATTTGAGACGTGGTCGGAATTTAGTGCACTTAAACTTTCCACTTCACTGTACCTTGAGGCACTACAAAATATATTCACAGCATTTCTCGAATGATAAACCATGTTGTCTTGGGGATGTGTATTAGATTTCCGTGACAAAACTGATTTCAAAAGTCATCGTTTTTGGGATAATTGGTTTGAAATTTAACCTGTACATGTAGTATAATATGAGCAAATTGGAAATCAGCGACATGCCAAAGTAACTGAACTAGTTCTGACTGGACAGACAAGGATGCAGGGATACGCTAAGATCAAGTTTAAACAATAGAGAATCCCTTGATTGAATACGTGTACATGTATGTAAGTCCGCGGCGTCATTGCGTGGGATGCGGTTAAGCAGTATGGGGAACACCTACGAGTTATACAGTCTCCCGTCGCCGGTGTTTGGGTCGACTTGGCCCAAGAAATACATAGACTGCATCGATTCCTCCGATCGAAACTGGGTGCTAGAAAATATGCAATACGCCGTGTCGATTTTTATGGCCTATATCAACATCATCGTCGTCGTCATCGGTGTTTTTGGCAATACGATGTCGGTCGTAATCTTCACGAAAAACAAACACCGCGACATCATCTCGGCGCAGTATCTCAGGACACTCGCAATCTCCGACACCGGACTTCTTTTTCTGATTGGCTTCCGCTTCTGGTTGGCCAAGGGTATCGCGTTCATTACCGCGAGTGACTACGAGATTGACCTTGCCAGTGAAAATGACGTCGCCTGCAAGTTCATCCGATACGTCGAACAGGTTTTCGAGTTCATGTCCGCATGGATAATTGTTATTTTCTCGGCGGAGCGGTGTGTGGCTGTTTTGAATCCACTGAAGGCTGCAGCAGCACTCACTACTCGTAAGCGCTACAGAATCATCGCCGGCATTATCACAACAGCAATTGTTTCTAAGTCTTTTCAGTTATATTTCTTCCGAAAAATTCGTATCGATAACTACAGGGACTGTTGGTATGACTACAATCTACCAGAATTTACTAAACTTGCCCTTTTAGCTCATGACTTTCTGACGAACCAAGCATTTCCGTGTTGTTCTTTGATTTTAACAAACACGCTGATTTGCGTCGGCATCATGAGGTCAAAGGTTAAGATAGTTGCAGATGGCGTGCAACGGCGGCGCCACCAGCGTGACATGCGCTGTATTGGCAATCTCTTGGCAGTTTCGACTGTATTTTGTTTATTCGTGACGCCATCAGTGTGCACGTGGTTCTACTTTACATACCAGAGATACACATTACGAGACAAGACCACAATTGATTTTTTAAGCCTTTTAGCAGTTAAATTGTCAATGTTTGACCGCGACGCATCAAAGAACGCGTGGTGTTGTGAATCTGAAATTTAGATTATGTTATTCCGGACAGTCGGGCAAGTAAATGGTGAAAAATAAAATGGTGATTGACCACGGAAATTTTTTTTTAATCGACAAATTAGACAGACTTTGATATTTCCACTCTTTTCAGCCAACTGGCAGAAAAAACTCAAAACACGCCCCCTATTACCCAATTAGCAAAATTCGAAATTAATTTTTTCATCAAATAATTTCTTTATATCTGTAGACTTGCCACAACAAATATTTTTTCAATACCTCTCCAAATATGTACTTGAGAGTAAAAAACATGCACTCGTCTAATAGATAGGCCTGGACCCTCCAACCTATGAATATTCATTAGTGGTCTTGTCTCAATGAAGGTACATTTCAGGGGTTAACATTTTGAGATTTTTTTCAAACTAATGTACATGACATCCCACAACTCTCCAACAAAGGAAAGTCATATCTGGACATTTTTGGAGAAATGAGAGACATTTCAAAGAGTGGTACAACTGTGCCAAAGCGACGAAAGAGGACAAAATCGACAAAAAGTCATGATTTTGCACCCAACAGCACCAAATTCAAAGACCTGCCCTGGCCAGAATAAGCAAGCTATGGAGCTGAAACTTTAGGATGTGATTTAGTAATATCTTTGCTGCTTAGGGCACAACTTTCAGAATCAAGGCCTAAGTAGTTTCAAAGAAATTACAAAATGAATGGCAACACAACAAGACTTGTAAAAATGAAACCGAACTTAGACCGGGGTTAGGTTGACTCTTATTTGGGTCAAATTAAGTTTTTTTCTCATTATTTTAGCTTGTTTTGACCTTAAATCATCAGCAATACAATATTCTAAATGAATTAGAGTGATTTGAGCACATTCAAATTTTTCACTATATTGACCCAAAATGTAGTGTAAATAGAGACAAGACCACAATTGATTTTTTAAGCCTTTTAGCAGTTAAATTGTCAATGTTTGACCGCGACGCATCAAAGAACGCGTGGTGTTGTGAATCTGAAATTTAGATTATGTTATTCCGGACAGTCGGGCAAGTAAATGGTGAAAAATAAAATGGTGATTGACCACGGAAATTTTTTTTTAATCGACAAATTAGACAGACTTTGATATTTCCACTCTTTTCAGCCAACTGGCAGAAAAAACTCAAAACACGCCCCCTATTACCCAATTAGCAAAATTCGAAATTAATTTTTTCATCAAATAATTTCTTTATATCTGTAGACTTGCCACAACAAATATTTTTTCAATACCTCTCCAAATATGTACTTGAGAGTAAAAAACATGCACTCGTCTAATAGATAGGCCTGGACCCTCCAACCTATGAATATTCATTAGTGGTCTTGTCTCTTACCAAAGTACAGTCCTGCAACGGCGGAGACGTTAGCAATGCTCTTCAGCATTGCGACATTCACTTCTTCTTTTAATACGCTTAATTACTGCTTGAATTTCGTGATATATGGCCTCTCACTCAGATACTACAGGTTGGCATTCGTCGCTTTGTTGTGTTGCAAAGGAACCCGATACATTTCCAGGTCGGGAACCGGCTCTCATTTCAAGGACGGTCTCTCTTATGACAAATCGTCTACCAAATTATTCAAAGATGGTCTCTAAAATGAGAGACCGTCGACGAAGTGATACGACACAATATGCAAGTCACACTGATGCAATCATAGCGAGCGCCGTCATTTATGGAAACAAATCAATAAAAAAATGACAAGAGTTCGAAAGCTGATTAATTGTCGCGAGTGAGTTTGATAGGCTAAGCTCATGTAGCTATGGTGAAAAAACGCTTCCATTCCGAGGTCTGTTCTCATCGCTCTTGAGTATCCCTTGATTCGGCCTCCGTGATACGGAAAATACCACGCAGTGGACAGCTTTGAGTCGAATTTCAAATAATTTACTACTAAGTCTAATGCAGTTGAAAACAGCATATTATTTTGTTGTTTACATTGGTAAACAATGAAAATAAGTCATAACTATACGACGGGCGGCTGAACAAGAACAGGTCTTGTAATTAAAACAGGTGGAAAAGTGGGTGGTCGAACATTTAAAGACAAAATACAGGTAATTACTCCCCTCTGGAATCGCGTATCTACAGCTACGCCATTTCATTGACTTATCAACATCACTCCTCTGTTTGCTTGACCTAATTGGTAGGTGGACAGTTTAAGTATATTTTTGATAAGATAATAACTTCTGTGAAATATCGAATCGTTTCCATGTGCCGTCTCTTTTGCCCGTATCGCCGAAAGTCATGTATTCTCCGATGATTCTTTCGATATTTTTGGTAGCTGTCCTGATATTTGGATCGGGTTGGTATTACCTTTTCAACAGGTGTCTTGCAAACTCACTACAGGTCATTGTGTTATCTTTTTTCCACCGGCAACTGGAGTTTTATTGTTCCCGTATTTACAAGAGCACTTTCAATTATCTTCAGACCATGATTGACGTGGCTTAATCCTATCCGGGGCCTGCTCACGAGGCCAGTCATAACTTCCCCACGGGTTCGGTTTTCTCTTACATCGCATGACAACTGTGCTCACTTAATGACCATAAACAGAATGGCAGAAGATTGGTGCTCATAAGAGGATCCTGTACAAAAAAGAAAGAAAAAATTCTAAAATATTCTGCAGCGATGCTCTTTGGAACTAGGCACTTCGCCTGGTAAAGTCTGCAATTCGCCTGGCAATACTTTTAAGGGGAGGGTGCGAGTAACGAGACGGTGGGGACGTCTAATGTCTTCAAAAAGTACAGTTTAAAAGAAACATTTGTGTTTGAATTTGAGAACACATCTAAGCCATTTAATTGAAATGTTTCATTTCATGTATTGTTCTTCTTTTATTATTGCCTAGAATAAAGGCTTTGCTTTTGAAGAAACTGAAGCATTGCATTTTCAGCAAATGGGGCGTCGTTTGACGGCGAAATCGGCACTCATACCAAGTCTGTTGGCGACGACGTCCAGCTTGACTGCACGGTTAAAGATTACAATGAAGACCTCACCGTATGTAGAAGAGTAAACAAAAAAAAGTAAACATGGTGTCCCAAAATAGTAATGTCAAATAGTTCTTGTAATTTTATAAACAACGCAAGTTGGTCTGCTTGTCTGCTTGAAAATAATGTAAATGTAATGTAATGTAATATCGAGTTTCCGCATCGCTTACGATAACGATTACGATTACGATTTGTGTTTGACGTCATCGATTTTTGGTGCTACGCCATCCCCGGCGAAATCGTCGATGGTACTTTCGTCTCGTTCTTACGAGGATTCCGGCTGATCTTCGTAAGTCAAAAAACGATTACATGGATAAGCGAAAAGCCTATTTTCCACGCTACATATCAAATTCAAGGTGAAATAGTCATTGAAGAATACTTTAGAACATATCTGTCAAACATAGGAACTGCATTTAATGAGATCAACGGCGATTTTGATCATGTTTTAGCGCCGAGAAAAGTGCACCCAGAGCATAAGAGCAGAGTATATGGCCTACACTACAGTACACCAAGTCGTTGGTGTGAATGCGGAAACAAAATTTCTGGTTCATGCCCGTTTTGAGAGTATTACGATTACGACTTTGAAATCGTAATCGTAATCGTAATCGTAAGCGATGCGGAAACTCCCAATGTCGTATATAGCGCATGTTCCAAGAAAGGTCCTGCTCACAAGTGCTTTTTCAAAATACACTCTTGGCGACTGGTCGACGAGTGGATAAGAGCAAATTTTGATAAAAAAGTTCTGTATTCATCCCCCCTCCGCAAATCTTTGCCAATGACTCTTTCTAGAGTGCTTTAGTTATACATGTCCTTGACCTTAGGATTTTCGTTGTCATGGTTGCAGTTCGTCTGGTACAGGCAGGGAGTTTACGAATCGGAAATGATCGCCTTGGGAGACATGAAAGTGGTACCGGGAAAGAATATGAAAGTCGAAATAACAAAAGACGAAGCAGCGAACAGAGCGACCTCTACCATCAAAATAACGGAAATGACGTTTTCCGATTTTGGAAAGTATGATTGCGCCATTCAGGGTGCCGGTGTGAACGGGCAGAAAATCAGCGGAGAGATAACGCGAGCGCAAAGTGAAGGTTGGTTAATGGTCTTGGAAGTTTATCATTAGGGACTCGGGGGAGGGGGGGGGGGGGGTCGCAAACCTTACGAAGAGCTTCAATCACTCGACGTGGATTTGCTGGTTATGTTCTGTTATGATAAGAGCCATCTGGCGACAAGACGAGAAAGTCATCCTGCCAGGACGAACTCGCGGTAAAGTGACACCTTTATGCATTATTCATTTATGATAGCATGCAATCACTCAGTATTTCTCCTTCAGTGCCTGATCCAGTGATCCAAGTCAGTAAAGAACCAAACTCGCCTAAACAAGGGCAGTCTGTCAAGCTAATCTGCCACGTGACCAGCTACGCGGGAAACAGCGTGAGTTCAAGATAGAATCCGGGGCAATTTCGGGGCAATGTTTTGTTGAGGTGCAATATGAAATACACGTGCCTTTTGACCAGGAAGGCTAAATGGTCCTGTCTCAAGAATCAAAATAAAAGCTGCACTCAGTATTTGGAATTCTCATGTTTAAAGTCATATTATCCGGTTAACGTCAACTTTTTTGTTGAAACTTAATAATTACATTTATATGATGTCACGTGTAGGCTATCACCTAATTCATCACGATTTTTGGATCTAGCCCTCGCCCTGAAAGAAAGTGACCTTCTTTCCAGATGCTGTGGTTTAAACTGCCAGAGAAATCCCATCTCTCAGCCGATATGATCTCCGCCGGTCCTATGGTGCTTCTTGACCAGACGAAATATACCGCCTCCCTCAGCCAAAATGGCGAAACCGTCATGTATACCTTAGTAATCAATACCCTCAGTTCAAGCGACTCTGGCGTTTATAAGTGCCAGGCGCAGGTTCTTGGGCAGGACTGGGACAAGAACCCATCCGGAACTGTAAAACTATCCGTGGGGTCCAGTAAGTACTACAGTCATGTCCAAAGGTAAAATACCACCAAAAATCATATAGATATAAAATTTTGTAGTTTTGATATATTTGTTGATATTTTGCGTCACTGCATTAAGATATTTAGGAGGAAACCGGACATTAACGTTTTTATCTTTACCTTATGTTCTCCTCAGCCATTCGAACCTTTGTTTACCTCTCTATATATAAATATATATATACTCCTCTATTTCTAGCGTCACCAATTACGACCAGCAAGCCTATCATTACTACCACCGCGAAACCAACCTTATCACCGCAGATTCCAGCCACAATCACCAATACTATTGGCGTGATCTCGGCGGTACATGGCAACAATGTCAACCTCGCATGTGTGATCAAGAATCGCAGAGGTCACGAGGTATGTAATAATAGGGAGTTTTCGCGAAGTCCCTAAAACGCCAACACGAACGCCTATCCCATTGTTCGAACTCCAATCAAAAATGTAAAACTATAGGATAGGCGATGGCATTGGTTTCGGGGGAGGGATGTTTGCGAAAACTCCTTAAAATAGCCTAAATTGGGTGATGATGTATAATGCTACATGGCTACTAATGCGCAAACATTTTTAACATGAGACGAGGGAAAACTTAGGGGTGGGATTTTATAGTTGACCCGAAACATAGTGTGCCTACTGGACACCATGCTCACAACCATGCTGGTAGCTAATAAAGATTTTGCTAGTGTTGCGAGGCGGTTTTTGACATGGCCTGCGAATCTCAGGTTGGTGGACGGTTACATTCCGTTCTAGAGAAATGTTCTGATCGTGGTTTGGGGAGGACACTGTACTCCTGGAAGCCGCTCCGGTTTGCAGTGAACAAATGGGCAAATGAACATGTCTCATGCTCTACGCCTACTAATACCGAGTACACTTTTGTATGTGATTTCTGAACATCGGTTTTGCATGAATGTAAAAACATGTATATCATTACCGCACACGACATCGCCATTCTCATCCCGTTGGCGCCATGTTTCTTTGTAGGTCACGTGGTCCAAGATGCTCGGCAAATACGCTCACCTGATCACCAAGGGGTTAAAGATCGAGCACCAGAAACGCCACCATTATGGCGTGGCTTTTACTGGTGACACCTATCGGCTGACAGTCAAGTCAGTAACCGCTGAGGATGGCGGGAAATACCGTTGTTCCGTGATTGGAAACAGTGACGGGAGTATACCAATGATGGAGGGATACCTTCTGATAGAGCCCAAAGTGTCTGGTATGTAAATGATCCGCTCACATACACGAGCTAGTTTCCCAGATTGAGATCAATCTGGGTTTTCAAGCAGCTGCAACAAAACGCTTTTATTCTCCGAGGTATAGAAAGTCATGAGTCTCTATAGAACCGCATCTTAACTCGTCAACATAACTAGGTTCGACCCATTATTCTTGAGAGAGGCGGTGGGCGCCACAACCTCTCGATCATGAAACCGAGGCTCTTCGTTTCTGCTTCCGCTACCAAACGATATACACAGGATACCAACAGCGGAGTGTACTTTTGTAGCGCGAAATCTGAATACCTTTATTCAATGTTTACAGGCACTGGCATTAGCATCCAGAACGCCCTTGGGACCCAGGATGTCGCGGCTGGGAGTACCGCTGTGTTTTCTTGCGAAGTGAAGAACCTCAGCTCTAAAGGTGGTCAGGTAAGTTTTCGGCGATCGTCATCCATCAAGCTTCACACTGATTAACAAATGGATATGCTCATTTTTAAACTAGAACCATAGTACATCTGAGTCGCGTTAATTATAATATGCCTATTTCAATGGGCTAATGATGGATAGCCTTACCTACTTATCTCTGTGTCACTTCTTTTTCAGATATTTTGGCTCTTCGCTTCCGATAACGCTCACACGCCCAATGTCATCACGATGGGATCACTGGTTCTGACACCAAACAAGAAATACTCCGTGACGACTTCAACACAAAATGATGACGTCACCATTTCGAAGCTCAATATCGCAAACGTCAGCGTGGCCGAGGAAGGTATCTATAGATGTATGGTGCAAGATCCTAATTTGGAGTTCGACGATCACCCAAAGGCTGATGGATTACTCACCGTAGTCTAAGAGAATCTGGCAGGAGCTTTATAAAAACACCTTTCCTATTTCCGAAATCTACTAGCAGGTCGAGAACAGACTCTATCTTTAAACTGAGAAGGTCCTTGAAACCACTGATTGATTGCTGTGGAGACTGGAGTAATGATGTGGTGTCCAAAAAGTGCTTTGAGCAGGGACACATGGAAAAACACTATATACGAACTCAACATTATTACATGTATTATTATAAAGAGTGCTAATATTATCAAGAATTAATGAGAACTACATGTAGTCTTTATCAGTTCTTGATTTTAAACTTCAATGCATGACTTTGAAAAACCAGTTGAACTTTAATCTTTGAAAATTGTATCTGGTATAGCTATCGAGGAGTACCATGTCATTCACCTGAACACAGATCAATGCCTGATAACAGAAATAAGTTTTTGCGTCGGAGGGAATAATAGATTTCGCCGAAAACTTACAAACTTCTGATCATCGTTCTCACAAGAGCAACATCCTATCATCCTCGGATAAATAGATTTGATACAGAGAATGTATTCTATAAGTTTCTTTTCATTATTATTAGGGAGGTTGAGAACAGCGACTTATCGAGGATCCTTACGCGTATATGTATAAAAATTTGTAGAAAGAGGACGATTTTGTGTACATTTCTATCTGTATACGTATAGGAGATCCGCAATAGTTCCCCGATCTCAACTTCCCTATCGTAAAATATATTTTTTAGCATTTTAGAATATTTGGTGTACCTAATTGAGGTGATGACTACTTTAGAAAAACGCCCTATTGATATAGTAACATCGCCAAATAAGTCTGGTGGGTGTGAATACAACATCATGAAAGAATGATTGAACACTAAAAATAAATCATATGTCTATGAAAAGAAGGTATACAGTTCAACACCTCATCCATTCGTGCACCAGAACAAGTATTACTGCCCTTTATGATCAGCCGATCATGCTCACCGATAATCGGGGTTTTAATGGTCGCCATTGTTTTCAAAGTGTCAAGGTCATTGCCATATGTGAATCCAGGCATGCGTATGTGTACATGAGTGACTTCATGAGTAAACCACCCGATCAGCCTGCTCCCAAAGAGTGTTTCTAAGCTTATTTATAATGGCGAAACATATCTCTGATATATTTTTGAAAAAAGGACTGTGTCGGCGCTATATAACCGGTTGAGTGGCGCCTGTATAAAATCCTGCATGTATAACAATGAGTCAGAGTAAGGTGTTCGAAACGAAACCCATCCCCATGACCATCACAATAGTCACTTTTACAATAGGCTCAAGTGGAGGAATCGTTCCACGTTTAAAGCGTCGATGCCAGCTAAATTGGGTCAAATCGGAGAAATTTTGAATTTTTCCTTTTTTTGTGCAATTTGTTGATGGCAACTACTTATGTAGAATAGGAGGTGACTGGGCAGCCGATAGCTGGGTAATATTGCTTTTGATAATGCCAATGGCCCTTGAAGTGTTCTTGTTTATACAAACAGTGCCTTTGTAACAAATCAGGAAGTTTAATTGCTGGCACAACAACACCCTGCTGGTACAAACATATCGGCCTAGTGACGCATTATTCCTTGAAAGCCACCCGACCTAATCTTGGCAATCCACTGCACTGCATGCATGCAATGCAGTTGGATTTGCCGGCCGGCAGGAGCACAGCACTCTCTCGAGTTCGCTCTCCCGAGGGCAAGAACCACGAAAGAACAACCATTTTCGAGCAGTTTCTTTGTGGCATATTTTTCAAATAGACTAGAAAAGAAATGGCGCCTGAATCGGCTAATGCACTTGACTCTACTGATGCTAAACTAAAATTGGAGTTGGTAAGTTACATTTCATACATTTTAATTTGCATATGTATTTTCATCTCAAACCTTTCCTCTGAATCCACTCACACTTCATCGAAAGGGCATAAGCAAGGCCATCCTCGAATGCCAGGGTCATAATCACTTTTACACCACCAGGCGAAGGAAGTCACTGCTAGCCAAAACAAACCTAAATATAGGCACAACGAACAAAAGAACATTTGGTGTGCAACCGTGTGGTCTTTTGTTTGCTGCTTGTTTGTTGTGGCCAGCAGTGGCTTCCTCCGCCTGGTGTGAGGGCCTCTATAGCTCTCTTGCGTAGGCCTACATAACATAAGCTCTGTAGATACCGAGTTTAACGCCCTGAAGCTCAGGATGCAGCAGTGCCTCCTTGAAGGCGCGTGCAATTGTTTCCTCGACCAATCTCAATGATTTTTAAAAAAAACTGTGTCCAGGGCAGAGACATGTATTCATCCACAAGGCGGAAATGTGGCACGTCCGTACTGAACTGTGAAGCTGTGGTGAATACATGACTGTGATGGGTGAAAGTGGATTTATGCTTCAATCTTTGGTGGATTCTTAATCTACAGAGCCAGGCCATAACGGGGATATACTTTTTGTTAATTAATTTAAGGAAATATTGTCTCACTGGCCAGTTTAGAACTTGTATTCTAATAGGCCCATATCAGTCCGCGAGTGACGATTTGATGGCAATGCTGTACACAAATCAATTTATCTCAGGCAATCGGTATTGGAATGTTTTGAATTTTTACTATTATTTCGATAAAAGCCTCTTCAAAACACATATAAAATTTGGTGGGAATTAAAGCACCCTTGGTGTACTTTTTTTCACCAACCTATATTCATTAAAATGTACACAGAATGTACACGCTGGCTAATAGAGGTCTCTGGCCTCCATCAACTTATGTTCTAAGTTAGTTCTAGTAACCAGCACTAGACCATCTCAAAGTGCTTTTATAAGACGATATTCTATGCAAATGGCCATCAGATATCATATCATAGGAAACCTACCGTGTTGAAAGTGATTATTATTAGAATTAGTGCTGTAAGTAGGATTGATAAATATTCAGAAACAAAACTAGTCTATCCTGGGAGCCTCCCCGAAATAACCATTCGGCTTCACATGAGAAATTTTCTTAGCTTTTTGCACAGAAATACCGAACCGAATCAATAAAACCAGAGTCTTTCAAATAAATTTGTTTTGAAAGACTCTGATAAAACCACGGATGTGCTCTGCATACCAAACATGATAGAAATCCAATCAGTAGCTCGCACACCAGGGGCCTGATTCACAAAGCACTCTTAGATTTCCGATCTTAGATCACTCTAAGAGCACTCATAGGGTGAACTTACGTGAAAGGTTAGGGAACCCTAAGTGTTATTCATGAAGCTATCTAAGAATTATCTAAGCAATTGCTTACGCAAAGTGAATGAATAAGTCCTGAGTGAACACACGTAACCTGCTATAGCAAACTTTAAAACGTCTCTTGTAATGAAAGGGAAAGGTATTTCAGCTCATTGCATTGCATGTTTATACACAATCATGACAGAAGTCCTAAGGGTTTGCATGGCAGTACAGAAGACTTCTCACGTGGCATTCCAACGGCGTTTCCCAATTACAATGGCCCAAAAATGCCCCAGAAAAAACAATTTCTCTCCGAAAGAAATCGACAAACTCACTGACCTGGTGCAACAGCATAACGAAGTGATTTCAGGCAAATTCAGATTTGATTACTTTGTGTTACGTGAACTTTGGTGTGTTATGAAACTTGAAATACCGCGCGCACAGGGAGCGCAGGGAGAGCAGACTTGAGAGTGACGCCAAGAAAGCAGAACGTGATTGAGAGCAAACGAAAAAGCTCGCAACGTTGAGACGGAGCCCCGGAGTTAGGCTGGGTACAAGGAAGCCAGCTCAGTGCTGAGGCCGAGTGCCGCCAACGGTCGAAACGAAATAGTATGCTGTACGAGAAAGAATGGTTCGGGAGCGTCACGAGACGTCCACGAGGGAACCGAATATAGCTGCACGTGCACGAATGATTCTGGAAGCCACGAGGCGTGTCTAGCCTGTATGCTGAGGTTACTCAATATTCTGAACTTGGCGCCGAAATCCAGCTAGTGTCGAAGTCTGCTCCCTTTCGCGAAACGAAATAATATCGACACGCGCCAAAATTCATTCTGAGGTGACTCTTGAATAGAATTCCTGTATATATTTTGTATTAAACTTATATTTGTTTACATTTAAAACCAGTCTCGTTCAGTTTCTTCATACACAGAAGTGTCGCATCTTGCATAGAACCAACAACCCACTTGAACTCACAGGGGGAGTTCGTAACAATTACTAAGAAGATATGTTCTGTTGCACCATGCATCCGGACGAGAGAAGAAGTGGGAGGACTTGAAGCAAATGGCAAAAAAGAAGAGGTATGACGAAATGAAAAAGAGGCAGGTGACAGGAAATGTTCCATTTTCTGATGACGGCGAGAATAGTGGTGATGAGAATGCCAATGGTTTAAACGGTACAGAAGAAAAGATCATTGGCTTGTGGGTGTAGATCTTGTGTGTGGCCTTGAAGGTGGGGTAGATACTGCGGGTAAAAATGCTACTACCGAAAACACAGGGAAAGTAAGTAAGTAAGCGTGTTCATACATCCGGCAATAGGCCTATGAAAAGGCTTTAGCTATTCTCTATCATTACCAAGAGCAATAAATGGTCTGGCTCTGAAGGCTTTGATAGATGTAGGTAGCTAAATATTTTTTTCCGAGAATATGAGGGCGTGAATTTGATATGTTGCTTGGTTTATCATGGGGGAGGGGGTTGGGTCCGCCCGATAAAAAATACTAACATTAAGTTTGACATGTTTTGATTATTCTGCGTCGCTCGCAGTAGAAACCCTCAATAATACGTTCCTGGGCATCCGGCTGAGGGAATGAAACGAATTGCTGTGCCTTTCTCACCAGTACCGTAGAAACTCGTAAAACAACCCTTGAGACACTAGGTTGGCTGATGTGACTGGCACATCACCGATACATCCTGTACCGTTTGAACAAATCGACGTCGTCATATTCATCAAGAGGGTGCAACCGATCCCAAAAACCCGTTCCCGACGGAGAGCTCGTCTGATGACGTCTTCTTCAGCAAATATTACAGCCGCCATAAATTCTAGCGCGCGTTGCCTTACCAAATGCCCTAAGTGTACACTAAGATGGGTCCGGTACCTCACGTAGAGTTCACTATGTATTTGCGTAATTTTAAGGATCTTTTGTGAATACCACTTCACTCCTTAAGTGTTATCTAAGAGTATGTTACGGACCCGTAAGTCACTAAGAGTGCTTTGTGAATCCGGCCCCAGAGCCCCAAACGTTGCGGACCACATTAACGAAAGAACTGTTGTTAGTCGTGCATTAGGTTCGACATCTAATGTAAGACTAATAGAGGTCTAAATATATACTATAGGCCGGGGGGGGGGGGCCGCTAAATGTTTTGTTTATGGACAGCAAACAATCTTGCCTGGGGTGTTGACGAAGTAATTTAAGTAAATATAGAGGTTTTGTTAACCCCATTGTCCGGAATTCGGCTATCTTTGAACAAGCCCCAAAGTGACATGAGTGCCTACATGTACAATGTACAATCAAATACACAGGCAAAAGTTTCCGTCCACGGATAGTTGATGGGGGTTAATCATGAACGTTCCATCCATGGGCCATCCATGGATAGTATTGGATGATCTCCATCAGCTATCCATGGATGGACCTCCGCGGATGGAACGTCCATGGGTGTTCAGTGGATTGTTGATGGAATACGTTATAGAATCTATGATGGGCCGTCTATATATCGGTCGTCAACTATCATCGACCGTCAACTATCCGTGGACGGACAATTTTGCCGGTGTATTAGTCGCGGGTCACCTTAAAGATGATCCTCAAATCTTAGCCATACTCAGATCTTGGGATGAACAACTGAAAACAGTGCCAATCGACACAGATTTGTCAATATCACGGATGTAAAGCAAAGGGATTAGCGAATTGTGGCTTCCAGCAACTATTTTCGAGGCAGACCATGCGGACAACGATGTGTTTATTAGAGGGCAACAACTGGGACATTATTTGCTTTTGAGAGGGATATTTGAATGGCGGGAAAGAATCCTTTAATATGCAAAATAGTCGGGCGTCGAACGCCAAAAACTTATGATGAAGTGTTTAATTTATAAGCAAACATTTGAATAAAATCATACCCGAAGGTGTACAAATGAATTCGTTCATCTCAAGTTCCCCGTATTTATATAAGGATTTTCGTCAGTAAATTTAGTCCATGTTAAAGTATTGGGAAAATGCTGATAGCGATAGGATAGTATGGATAATCCTTGTGACAATATCGATTCAGAAATTGTGAGTTACCATTTCGGAGATGGCTCGTTTATGATTCTTAAAGGCGAAACTGTAGCGACTCTATTTGGCCAATCTTGGGAACACCAGAACCCTATCAAACACCAAAAATCGGACAATATTCTGTTTTCGGAGGCCATGCTGAGGTGACAATGTCCTCCGGGTAATACATTATTACAATTTTGTGGGTTTTGGATGAGTTCTGGTGTTTCTTAGATTGGCAAAATGGAGTCACTTTAGTTTCTGATACGTGAATCGCACTGGCGCGGAAGTTGCCCCGGCCTAATACCTCACAGTTGAAAGAATTCAATACTCGGCCCAATACTCGGTCTACACCCGCTCGCACCTAGGCCGCAATTCTCATTATCCTACTGTCTTATCAAAGGGTTATCAGGGCAGAGCTTGATAACATCGACCTCCACGAAACGTATTTCTCGGGGTTTGACAGGCCTTAACTGACAAGGGCATTAAAACTCGGACGCCGCAGGTTTCGCGTGGGGAGTTTAAACATCTTTAAAATGCCCAAAATGCCCATTCCTATGGGCATCATCCCCGTGGGAGAAGTTACATCCATATTGGCCTATATCCGTATGTCGGGAGGGGTCACAGAGGGGTTTCTTTCAACGAGGCCAAAACTACTGTTTTTTAAACATTCGTGTACATGTATAATTTGAATTTCAATTTGAATTTGTATATTTAGGAAGATCATGCCATTTTTCAGGGTGACGCGAAAACTCCCGTCGGCGTCGACAATGTTGCCGTCGACATCTCGGACGAGAAAGATCACAAAGCGAATGGAAAGATACCGCTCGAGGAGGGGTTGGATCCATGGTCAACTCATGATATCGCCCTGAAAGACCCCGGCAAATCATGGGCTGGTAAGCTTCTTCTTCTCCCGCGTTCGCTCTGTACTTTGACGCAGAAATGAAAATTGACAGCCAATTTATTGGCCACATCAGGTTAGAAAGAAACACTTTTGTGGACTTTATGTCCACATAAGCGTTTCACGCTGTGTATGGGCCTTTTTTATTCTGGCACAGTGACATTTTCTGTTGGTAACGTGATGTGCGGTAGCAAATACCACGGACGATATACGCCGCGTTTGACACTTGTATGGAGATAGGCCTTTAGTATGCTCTCATAGCGGCAACCGATATTTATTCACTTCCTTGTTTACAGAACTCGATACAAAAGGGAAGGTAGTGCGCGTTTTGTGGCATTACATCGGGAAGATTCTCCTACTAGTCGGGTTCCTTTATCTCTTCATTTGTTCTCTCGATGTGCTCAGCTCGGCTTTCAAGCTGTTGGGAGGTAAGTTTTGATAAATTATGAAGAAAAGTCACGAAAATTCGGACTGTATCGCCCAATAAAAATGGAAGTATGAGTGGCATAAAATCGCAAATCTGTTGTCAGTTCACCTAAACCAGTCAAGAATATGATTCCTCTTATATGAAATAACACAATAGATATTTATGAGGATATTCCAATGGATAAAATTTGGTTTTTGGTGCAAAATCTAATAATTCTAAAAAATGAAATACAGTACTTCAAACATCTCAGCAGATGGCGTTTTATAGTAGTTTTAAAACACATTGCCGTTGTGCAGACTGCTATACAACTACTATAGATACCAAGTTTCAACAAATTTGCATGCATAATAGCTGCACTACGGCATTGTGAATAACTGCATTTCTATTTCCTGAGCCGCCATTAGCGTACCTCGTTAACTGCCTGTAAATGAAAAATGTAGTTTCTGTTGTCACCTCCAGGTCGAGTTGCTGGTCGTGCATTCGCCGACAACGAGCTTCTCCAGAATCCAGTTGCTGGCTTGATGGTCGGTGTCTTAGCTACAGTCCTGGTCCAGAGCTCATCCACATCAACCAGCATCGTTGTTACCATGGTAGCAGCCAATAGTGAGTAGACGATCACAATCTGCTGAATTTTGAAGCGAATTCGGGGGGCGGGATATACCGTGGTTCCGTTTGACTAAACTGCAAGTACTCGTAACTAAAATTGCAATTTAAAACACATTTCGGTGCTAACTCACAAATAAGTTGTTTTCGTGAATTAAGGTGGTTTGAAGATATCATGATTATTATCAAAATAGTCACGCTCTTTGAATATGTCGCTATGTACGCTATTGTGAGAAGGTTCAACAGTCCGCGCAGGTGTATTGGAGTTGTATTGAGAAAATATTGTTGTCCTGTCTACCAACAACATCGACAGTAAGCGTGGGAGAGCGTGCATTCTTGCAATTGTTTACACAAACTGGATGCACCGGATTCCTTATCATGAATATCTATGGAGTATTGACGCTCAAACTTGGGTAATGAATAACACACGTGTATCACAAAACTATTCACTGAACCATATCAATTTTGTTTTTGTGATCTTATTTCAAAGTCGATCGTTTGGTTTCCAGTTTTGTACGTAAAGACGGCGATTCCCATCGTCATGGGCGCTAACATTGGCACGTCAGTCACCAACACCATTGTCTCCATGGGCCACCTTGTGGATCAAAACGAATTCAGGAGGGCTTTTGGTGGCGCCACTGTCCACGATATGTTCAACTGGCTGACCGTTCTCATCCTGTTACCCATTGAGGTTCTGACTGGTAAGTTGGCATTTCGTTTGCCTGACGTTTGAATACATTCTCGAAAGCAGACATGCTATTCACAGGCATACCCTCTCTGCCAGTATTTGATAGTTTCCATGTTGTGTGTCAATTGAAATGAAATTCTTTTAACATCCCATTATTTTTGCTTTTAGGATATCTTTATCGTTTGTCCAAGGCGATCGTGAACAGCATGGAACTTGAAACATACACGTCAGGAAAACAGGAACTTCTCAAAGCAGTTACCAAACCTTTCACACGGCTAATTGTCAAGGTAGATTTAGCCAACAGCGCCCGATTCTTCAAAGCAGTTAGACAACTAACTCATTCTTTCTCCCAGTTATGTCGATTAGATTTAACACCAAGTTGGTGAACATCAACATGCTCGAGCAGCTAGGCCCAGAATGTCATTCTATAGAACTCATTGAAGTTTTAATACTTAGATTTTATATTTTTTGGCAATAAGAGCGATTCAATAGTATAAATGTACTTGTCATTCTCTTGAAAGAATACGACATATTCTGAGATGTCCTTTTCGCAGAACAAAATATGTTGACAATAGTCAGGCTTACTTATTTATCAATGAACACGACCACACTGCATTGAATTAACATTACATCAAGTGACTCTGTATTGAGATCTGCAGATCAAATATCGAAAATAGCTAATTAAAAGTTGATAATAGAGAGAAAACCATTGTTTACTGGAGTAAGAATCACTTGAGGCTTGTCCTGTTAAGTGTCTCAGAATATTGTTCGTGAAATATCCATTTTCCGTCCGATAAACCGAAAGACGTTCTCTTTATTGAATTTCAGGTGGACTCTCAAGGTATTGCCAAAATAGCCTCAGGGGACGAGGAAGCCTCGGAATCATCTCTAATAAAGATTTGGTGCAAATACAACACGACCTATCGCATGGAGAACCAGACCGTCACCAATCTGACCGAGGTGAATGGCCTCAATATGACCTTGAACTTTACTGAAGAGGTCATGGTCGAACACAAGATCGGGTCCGAAAAATGTAAGAATTGTGATCGTGAGGTATTCCGGGTGCTTCTACTCCTGCTAGATTTCTCTAGAGTAAACGAGTTGGACTACTAATGTCGCAATGATATGCGATGCTTATTTCTTCCGTTTCAAGTTTCAAGTTTCTAATCGCTTCCAATGGGGGGGGGGGGGGGGGGGGGGGGATGGGCCAAAACCAGCAAGGACATACACATGAAATGAGCCTCGGTACAGGACTTTTTTGCGCCATGTAAATGACCTAATTTCTACCCATGCCATTTACAACGCAATGTATGTCTACCTCTTTTTCCAGGCCCCTTCATGTTCATGAACGTAGCGGGAGTATGGAGTGACGAGGCGATCGGCGCCATCTTACTTTTCATAGCCCTCTTCATCCTCTGCGCATGCCTGGTTCTGATCGTCAAGCTGCTGAACTCTCTGCTCCGTGGAAGCATCGCAAAGGCTCTCAAGAAATTCGTCAATTCCGATTTCCCGGGAAAATTAGGCTTCCTCACCGGATACATCGCCATTATACTTGGCGCTGGCTTGACAATTCTGGTCCAATCGAGTTCAATTTTCACGTCGACCTTGACCCCGTTGGTGGGGATCGGTGTTCTGAGCATCGACCGGATGTATCCGTTGACCTTGGGGTCAAATATCGGCACAACAGCAACAGGAATGCTAGCAAGTTTAGCATCATCTGGTAAAACGTTACCCAACGCCATGCAAGTCGCTTTTTGTCATTTGTTTTTTAATATCACGGGCATTCTCATTTGGTACCCCGTGCCGTTCATGAGGCAGATCCCCATAAAGATGGCGATGTTCCTGGGAAACGAGACGGCAAAATATCGCTGGTTCGCGGTGGTCTACTTAATAATGATGTTCTTCTGCCTCCCAGCGCTTGTATTTGGACTGTCTCTTGCTGGATGGTACATTTTACTAGCCGTCTGCGCTCCTTTCGCCCTGTTAGCCATAGTGATCTTGATAATCAAACTCATTCAAAACAAACGTCCAACATGTCTGCCGGTGAAAATGCGAACATGGAAATGGCTACCGGAACCGCTGAGGTCGCTTGCACCACTAGACAGAGTGTTCAGACGGATGTGCGCGTGTTGCAAGTCGTGTAAACAAGAGGAAAATGGCGTAGAGCTGTCTGTTGATGAAAACGAGAAAGGAGGGCTGGAAAACTCGGCCTATTCTTTTGAAACGCATATGTGACAGTTCTGGGAGAAGCGTCATTTTGTGTTTTGTTAAAAAATGTACGGGGAACGCGTCGGGTTTTAAGATTCTGTGTTTCGTTATCTATAGCCCTGCACTTTGTTGCTCGATACGCAAAATTCTGCCACTTCGTGCAAAGCAAATATTGGTTCACGTCGCTCTGACGAAGCCTGAAAATAACGGTGTGTTTTTATAATGTTTTTATTTAATATGCTTAGTTTCTTATCAATATCTTACAATTACTCAAATCATAAGGGTTCTCCTAACATTTTGTCAATGAATCGGCCTGAAAAATGGCCAACTCTGTTTGTAAAATTTCGGTTAAATTCTATCATTCCTTCCGACACAAAAATAACTTTCTGGTGTCAGCCTCATTTTGGTGAAACATTGATGACTGTTCTATTGTATGTACATGTATTGCTACTCTTAGCTACATGTATACCAGACACAATTTTCAAAGATTTTAGCTCAACAGAATGTTCACCTCGTTGAGGTGTGCAATAAAAGTGTTTGACGAAATTCACTCTTAGCTACATGTATACCAGACACAATTTTCAAAGATTTTAGCTCAACAGAATGTTCACCTCGTTGAGGTGTGCAATAAAAGTGTTTGACGAAATTCACTCTTAGCTACATGTATACCAGACACAATTTTCAAAGATTTTAGCTCAACAGAATGTTCACCTCGTTGAGGTGTGCAATAAAAGTGTTTGACGAAATTCACTCTTAGCTACATGTATACCAGATACAATTTTCAAAGATTTTAGCTCAACAGAATGTTCACCTCGTTGAGGTGTGCAATAAAAGTGTTTGACGAAATTCGCTCTTAGCTACATGTATACCAGACACAATTTTCAAAGATTTTAGCTCAACAGAATGTTCACCTCGTTGAGGTGTGCAATAAAAGTGTTTGACGAAATTCACTCTTAGCTACATGTATACCAGACACAATTTTCAAAGATTTTAGCTCAACAGAATGTTCACCTCGTTGAGGTGTGCAATAAAAGTGTTTGACGAAATTCACTCTTAGCTACATGTATACCAGAAACAATTTTCAAAGATTTTAGCTCAACAGAATGTTCACCTCGTTGAGGTGTGCAATAAAAGTGTTTGACGAAATTCACTCTTAGCTACATGTATACCAGATACAATTTTCAAAGATTTTAGCTCAACAGAATGTTCACCTCGTTGAGGTGTGCAATAAAAGTGTTTGACGAAATTCACTCTTAGCTACATGTATACCAGACACAATTTTCAAAGATTTTAGCTCAACAGAATGTTCACCTCGTTGAGGTGTGCAATAAAAGTGTTTGACGAAATTCACTTTTGGAAACCGGGCCAAACATCGAATCGTCCTATGTGATAAATGGTGACACATACTTCCAACTCACGTAGACACTAAACATGTGAACCAGTGTATGGACTATCTTTCTTGAAGAAAAATGACACCAAGATATCTTGATTCGGTCCAGTGGTTTTAGCTCCAGGGTTAATAAAGTTGTAAAAGTAAAGTCGTCCGGAGTAACTGGACAGTTGCGAATTTTGTTCTTTTTATGAGTCAAATTACTCCAGACTCTTCGCCGTTACAAATTTAGCTCACCATTACTGGACTAAATTGCGATATCTTAGCCTGATATTTTACACAGAAAGATTTTCCATCTACTGGCATTGGTGCGTTTGGTCTGACGGGGGTGACAATAGTATTTGTTTAACCCCCAAGTATAGATTATACAGACCACTTCCCAATGGTGTCAAACACCCAAAGGAATATATTTTTAGAGTCATTTTAAAGAAGTATAGTATACCACTATCACTATCTTAAGTCTTCATATTAAAATAATTGTACATAGAAAGCGTATTTAGTGTTCATGTTTTTGACAGTACTGCATATAAGTCAGTTCATACCATCGATTGCATCTTGTGATATAACTCAATGATACGTTAAAGGGAACTGAAACCGCCAAGCCAGTTCGTATGACCTCGTTTTCATTTCCCGCGTATCGGGTGATCAGAACGAGGCATGAATGAAACATGGCGCCTAGCTGTCAATCATTGAGTGACGTCACTACTATGGAATTTACTACGAAAACTCATGAATGAAAGATCGCATGACTCACGTGATTCTCACATGATTCTCAATAATAACAAATTGAACTGCGCATGCTCGGGCACTGGGGGCGGAGCTACAAATCTGAACTCGAATAGGAAGTTGGAAGTTTGACTTTCTCGGGCGGTGAAAGTCGAAAAGTTGAATAAATCGCTCGGCGGTTCCAGTTCCCTTTAAGCAGGATACCGCGGTCGGTATACGATCGAGCCCTGTTCTTCACCCTTGTCGACTCTTCTAGGGTCAGGCCACCTCATTCTAAACCTTCCGGCGATGAACTGTACCCACGCGCCGTTCAATTTCCGACACAAAATCCACGTAAGCTGCCCCAGATGTGAACTTCCCCTTGGCCACGCAGACGAGCCTGAATGAGCGGCCCCTATGCAGCGCAGGTGTGGGTTCGTATCCAGCTCTGATGTCCAAGTGAGCGATGCCTTCTGACTCCGTGATGGTGAAATGCTCTGAGGCATGTACTTGTTCATTATGGGGATCATGATCCATAGAAGAACCGTAGACCAACTCATTGAAGTAGTTGGTCGAATAGAACTCGTATTTTGCACCTGGTTCGCTGGCGTTACATGTGAAACGGAAATCCTGAAAAAGTGAAGTGAAGCACTGCTGAAGATGTTTTCGTAGTTTCAGAAGCTTTCTCCATTGCCAACATGTCTGGGTCGGCAGCAACTACTTTGCGGACACTCTTGTCTTATGTGAAATAGACACCTCTCTTATCACGGTTAGAGCATTTTTACCTTGCTCCCGAAACGTTGTCACTAATTCAAAAACTAAAGCCACTTTTCGATTTGGCACACGGCCCTCAACTGAAATTATGACGTGTTTTTCTAGACAAGTAGCAGATAAAAGAAGTAGGTTTTTCATACCACCTACCTGGTTGAATGCGGCGTCATCCAAAGCAACCGGGGACTGATTCGGCGTGGTAACATCTATTCTCTCCACAACTATAACCTTAAAGATCTTGCGCGCAACGACGCCTCCATACGCTGCCTTGCACTTATAGAGGGCGCTCTCACCAATAGAAATCATTGGGTCGATAGCGTAATAGTTGAACTGCGAGTAACCAAGGTGTTCATTTAGATATTCTTGACCATTATAGAAGTCTGCGTCTCTGCGTATTTTCTTCCACCGACCAGTCTCTTCGGATTTTCTGTGCACTGTAATATTGGGTCTTCCAAGTGCGTGTTCACCCCAGCAAACGAAGGTCAGGGGGTAAGTTGAGTTTTTCTGGACAACAAGTGGTAATAACAGTGTCCCCTCTTCATCCTCGGTAAGTTTTCTTATCAAGCTGCTGTCTCTCTCCTCGGTGTCTATCCACACTGCTGGCCTTGGGTCCGCAGTTCTTTGCAGCGCGAATTGGCTGAAGGTCTCGATGGTAAAAGAGCTCCGAGCAGGCGCACCAATGTTGATAGTCCAGTGATACCGAGCAAGCAGGGATTCAAGACCAACGTTGCCTTCTTTCCTAGTAAGTTCAAATTTCCCAGAATATCCTCTCACACCGTCCCGATTATAACTCAGGTGTTCTCCCTTCCATGTCGTTGCAAAAACACGAGAGAAAGACCGACCTGGGTGATTATTGCGGCCATTTTTCTTTTCACTTACAACATCCGGTTGTTCGGAGAAGTTGGCGATGTGCATATCACTTGCATTCAGTTTCAATCCGACTGTGACATTAATTTTGGTCCTTCTGTTGTAAAATTCGATATTTCGCTCGGGTAGGCCTACAAGTGTTGGCAATTTCATTCCGCCCATTTCAATCCACGCGGTTAGCTTCGCAGATATTCTGACCTCATTGCAGGGGGTCTTGAAGTTAACAGACAGATGGACATCGTCGATATGATCAGGCACGTAAGACCCTTCAAAAATGCAGTATAATGCGTAGTTTTGACCCATATATATGCCCCTTGAACAGGCAGCCTCATCCTTGAAATCACTGCCGTCATCTGAAAAACAGAAGAAAATATATGGTGATGTAATACTACATGACTAGTTGGTTTGAACCAGACAAGCCTTTGAAGCATATACACTAGTATATCGTTCTTTATTGAAATCGAAAATACACACAAGATTGAACAAAGGGCTATAGCCAAAAAGACAAGCCTTTAAGCGACATAGTTAACAATGAAATGCCATAAGATGCGCAAGCTATCAGAGTTTGATTCTGAGAGATGAGATGCTATATTCCTTGTTTGTCCACGACGATTTCTTTTTATTGTCTCAGAAATTCGCTGCGTAAATATAAACTTACGAGAGTAGGGCACATAGAATACACTTGTCCGGTTCGACACGCTGTCCGTGGCGTGTTTCTTTATCCTCCAGGTGGCTCTCGGTTGATATGGACTGCCGATGTTAATCCATGCCCAGAAGTCCTTTCCAGCTTTGGGTCCTGGATACGGGCTAAGGCCAGGTCGGACTGTCCCCAGATCGATTTCACGTTGAGGATTACATTCATCACGTGCATTTGCCTAAATTGTGACAGAAAGGAATGGATAAGATAAAATGGCAGCAGGAGACAAATACAAGTTCACTACCAAATATATACATAACACGATAATAGAGAAGTTCTACTGCAGTGATCGACACGTTTTCGTGTTTTTAGTTTTTGGGTATGTGAGAATTCTGCAGGTATAATAGAAAAATCGCTCGTGGAGTGACCTACATGAGTGGCAGTATGAGAGCCCAACAAAATAAAAAACAAAAACAAAAACGTTTTAACTGTCTCCCTACTTTTTGAAGGTTATACTGATGCTGAACGAATTATTTTTGCCTATCTGCCGAATATCCATAAACACTCTAATGATAAAATATCTACTCACCGAATTTACTGCAAATGCGAGCACCAGGTACAGAAATCCTCCAAAAAATTGATCGGCAACCATTCTGATTTGAAATCTTAGCGGTCTGAACCAAAAAGTAGGTATTTGTTGTTGTTTATTATCAGTCTGCTTCTTAACGTATATACTGGTACAATGTGTATTCCATGACTAATTGGCTTACCTGTTGGCCTACTTATATATATCGTCTCATAATAGAAAGAAGAATCTAACAGAAAACCCATCAATATTTTCAGCGATTCGGTTATTTCCGCTGCCCATTTTGATCTGGTGCCCAAGTTAAGCCATTTCTATCGATTTATCGGTGGCGTTGCCTATAAAAAACCCCACAACGGACATGTTTTTTTTTGAAAAAAACGACATTGGAAAGCTCGGAAGCCGGCTCAGGTTCTGAGGTCATTTTGAGCTTATAAAAAGCTACTTTGGAGACCTTTGAAGAATTTGAAGACCTTAAACAAGGCAAACAAGAGTCGAGCTCGAGAGTTAAAAAAATGGAAATTTTACAACAGAGAGGTTAAGATTTTGATCCGAAAGCGAACCGAAAATCTGGAGAAAAAAGTCACCTCGTTCTCATTCTCGGATCAAAATCTGAACCTCTCACTGAAATCCCTCTCCATACGAAAAAAGTTCCTCTTGGCTTAAATCTATTTTGATATGATCTATACGTTGAGACGATCCCCAATGGGTTATGCAGGTTGTAACACTTACACTGCGCAGATCGTCAGGCTTGCAAGCACAGGTATTCTGGTATCCTAGGCCCAGAGCAATTGAGAGAAATTGGCTGATTTCGTGTTGCGAGTGATGAGGTCACGAAATGATGGTCTCGTGGTGCAGGATCGCCAACGTGTTCTGCTGTGATACACCCCTCAGCGTGCTTGGAATACCTAGGATACCCTCTGGTTCCATGAACATCAACTAACCGACAACTCGGCTGGGTTAACGTAGAGCATCCAATTAGCTCAACTGAAAGCTTCGTAATACCCTTACCGAGCCGCAGTCGGTATCAAAGCAATCAAAGCAATCGATGCATCATCATCAACTCATACACGACTTCTGAATGGAACATTTATTGCAGGCGCTATGCTTCACATGTACATCAGACCGAGTCTAGCTTACTGATCTACGCCGGACAACAGGAAATGAATAGGTTCATTTTCACCGCCCGAAAAAATGTAAAATGTAGGCCGAAATGTTGGTCGTGCGAAATAATCTTTGGCGTAAAGCATCTAATGACCTCAACTTACCCTTGACAAAATGTCGTAACAGTTGTACTGTATGTACTGTTATAGAAGTGATGTGATGCAATTACCATTGAAAGCAATTCTAAAGCTACAAAATCTTTTGAGAAAATAAGTTTATTTCGATTTTTGATATACTGCATCAATTCATGAATTGACTTCCAGCTTGATTTTCTGGATTTAGTTGAGGTAAAGTAGTGTCCTGGCGTCATGAGGCGAGAGCAGTGTCGGGTGACGAAGGTGACAACATCATGTACGTCAGGAAAATCGATTTTTATCTTTCTATAAGACACCATATGGTATAAAGCTTAAGAATGTAAGTAAAGTAATTCGCGTGGTGTTAGAAGGGTCTAAAGAAACAACGCTTAGTACGAAGAAACTAAGGGAGAGTTTGTAGGACCGACGAACAACACCAACTAATGCAAGTATCAATTCGTTTCTTGTACCCCCCCCCCCCCTCCTCAAGGGTAGTTAAGCTATCACCACTAATCTTTGCCGATGCTTGAGTAGTATTTATTTTTCCTTTAGTGAAAATTTGGCGAAGCTGGAAAGAATAAGGATGCTAATGTGTCGATGTCTTGTCGAACATACAGCCTTACCCAGTAAAATTAGTTCGGTTACTTTATATGACGGTGATAACTGATATATTGTTGATGGTGATGTCTTGACGAAAGAAAAAGTAGCATTGGTGAAAAAAGGGTGATGCTTGAGCCTTAAGATGTCGTTATAGGGTGATAAGGTGTCGTACCCTTGAGGAGGGGGGGGGGGGGGACAAGACACGAATTGATACTTGCATAAATTGACCCGTGACGACAAGATCCAAAACCACTGCACTGGAAATAATTCATGCAAAACATCCATTTCTTGCCATCGTATTTTTGCTGTCAGATGCAAAAGTAGTTTCACTTAAGAAGTCCTCTTCGGCCTTTTTGAGGTCTTAAATTCCCCTATCTTGGCGTAGGGTCCGACGTGGTTCCCGCCATAGAGTCACTGGGCTGGTCATCAACATTAATGAGCGCCGTAATGAATAGATTCAAAACAACTAAAGCATTGGAAATGAACCCAATGGAATTTGTGCAAAACATCCATTTTTTGAATATGTCTCTGTGTACCTCCCTCTTTGCCTCAGCCCGCGGATCGTCTTGGGTGATTTTTAGAAATCCTTTGTCTAATTCCTTTTTCTTCTGGATGGCTCTTTTAGCTGTCGCCTGTAATGAAAATGAAATGTTTTAATGATACTTTGATTGATCGGTTTTGGTTTAATGACAAGAGATGGCGTATTTCTACTGACTGCGATGCAAGGGGCACACTAACGTAATGGGTGTCTCTGTACTTACCAACCAGAGTATAATCCCCTTCAGAGTAAGTTGTAATGCGATTGATAGTGAAGTCAGCGTAACAAGCAGCACCCACACCGAGAACACATATTTATTCTTCGAGTAGGCTAACTGCCTTAGCTGGGATACATTGGATGTTAAGAGTGCCAGCGTCACATATCTGAAAGCAAATAGTACACATTATGATTTCAGTCTAAGTCTAAGTCATTTTCATAAATAACAAGCGCCACTGAGTGATGTGTAAAATTGGCCAGAGTTCTAAGCGCGAAATTAGGCAGTCCGGTTCACTGCTTTGATCGCCCACGGTGAGGCTACTTGCTGCAATATTCGGTGGACCAACTGATGCACCAGCTTACCTGGAAAAATCCGCATATGAGGAGACCATTTGCGATGATGTTAAAGTTCACGCGACTGTACTTACAGTGTATTTTTGTTTTCATCCTCTGCTCCCGTAAGTTTGTCTTGATCTAAGGTCAGATCATCGCTGTCTGTAAAGATGGCACGATCCCTCTTCGATGCGCCGGAAACCTCCGCTTCTGCCTTACTCATTTTTCCAATATATGTTGTTTTAGATTAAAATGAAGTCTGTTGAAGATCTCTTTTCATATAAATTTTCGTTCCGGGATAGGGTGCGCTAAAGATCCGATGTGCGTTATTAATTTGGACCATATCCTGTGAATCTCTCTGCTTAATCCGTGAGCCTCGGTACTCCAATTGATCAGTTAATTTCAAGTAAATGAAATAGTGCACCCGTGAATGCTAACGTCCAATGACCCTTCCTGACAAAATGTGTTGCAATATTCTCTCCTCTGCCAGCATGTCTTGATTATAAACCAATATGGAATATGCTGCTGAACAAACACAGCTGTTGTTATTAAAGGGACCAGTTGGACGGGGCGAGGAATATAGACGACCAGGAGGGTAATACTTCTGTTCGCCACTATGCGCCGACACACGTAGCTTCACACGAAAGCTGATGATTTTCGCAAGTGTTGCGAGGCGGTAATTGCATGCGGGATGAAGATCTTCCTTATTCATCATTTAGCCCTGAAATCCTGGTACAATGTTAATGCAAGTGACCGTGAAATTAGCTATGTCACCTGCAGTGAAATTGCCCATAATGATGATGGCGGAACAATACCTACACCGGGGAATGATACTTCGCGCGATGCACAGGCCTGTCTGCGGAAAAGTAAACATTTTTGAAAGTGTCAATAAAACATTTTTCATATGAATTTAAAAATCTTTTTATGTCAGGTCAAGGACAAATTCAATGATTTCGGAGACTTCTTGGGCACCAAAGGATGTCGGTCGATTTACAAATGCCAAGTTTTCCTAAGGAATGGGTCGTTCGCAGTCTTCCTACCTTGGGGGCGCCTTCGAGGCATCAGTGCCTCGAGACGAAATACTCGTAAAATATGCAAGTTCTCTAAAATGCTTAGAACAACAGTGAAAGGAAAACATGTTGTTGTAGGCTAATATGCGCTTATAAAAGAGAACGCTTTTTAATTCGGAATTTCAATTCAGCTGGTGGTTTGATAATCTAAGTTCTTAATAGAGGATTAAGAATAAATCTAAATATCGAAGAGATAGTAGGCCTTCATGGACTGTGTGATAGACGAAGCGTTAGTGGGAAAGTTCCAATGGAAATGAAGGTCCTCTACTTAATTTCTGTACTTACAGTTTACTTCCAAGAAGGTGAGCTTGTCGTGGTCATCATCTGTTTCAGTTCAGTTGTGTTCCTTGTAACAGGGAATTATGGAATGATGGGATGGGGTGGTAGCGAAGGAATGTATTGGAAAATGGAAATGAATTGTAGGAAAGTATAGCAAAGAGGAGAAGGAGCGAATGGAAAGTAAGTGCATGGCAATGAAGGGTAGGCGATGTCGGAAAATAAAGAAAAGTGGAGAAGGGCGATTATTATAAATTATGTTAAAGTGGGAAAGTAGGTGTAAAGGTGGGAAACTATAGGAAAGAGGGGGAAGTGGTCGAATGAAAATATAGGAAAATGGGAAGGAATGGTAGGAAAGTATAGGAAATTGGGAAACGGGTGAAATAAAAGAAGGGAAGGACTGGTAGGAAAAAGGAAAGAGGGGAAAGGGTGTTTGGAAAAGAATAGAGGGGACGGGCGTCATGAGTTCATGTTCCTTCTACCAATTTCAAAATTTGATTCTATTATTCGGAAATATTCAATTCTTTTAGACGAATAGAGCACTTGAACCTTCGAAATGACCGGTTCATTTTGCCGAGAGTCATCCACATTTCATCAAATGCCCCCGGTAGCCATAAACCTGGAGAAGAACTCTAGGTCAAAGAATCTGCTTTATATTTGCTAGGTCTGTGTGACTACCCCCACACGAAATGCGAATCTAAAGCAGGAGAATACCAGACGTGCTTCTCCGAAACATCATGCTGTTATAATAAATACAACTCGCACTCGACGTGCTGCGGACTGAGGGGAACGGCGGTGACCACATGTCCCACTCTCGTTTCGTCCACGCTCTACTGCTACGGAACATACTCCTACTGCTGTGCATCAAATACTGAGTATTATGGACCTGGACTCTTTTATTCCTGCTGTGACTATTGCGCTAAGTTTGGATGCGGCATCCATTCGCCAATAAGGCAAGTATAAATGACTAAAACAGTAAAAATGATTATTTTATGTTTTTGAAAGATAGATAGGATAGGGAAAAAATATCATTGAATTCTTTAGTGGATTGAGAGGGTCTTGAAGTCTGAAACTCAAATGCTCAGTGGTGCGATTCCAGTTTAATTCGGACGATACGCAATGGCTGAAAATCGTTGGTCGCCGCGTTGGTAGGGGTGGACGGGAACTCCAGGAAACGATGATCAGTACTGATCATTTGGCCGTGTCTCGAACCTATTCATATACTAAGAAAGAATCACAGAATCCTGTGAAAGGTCCTATGTCATAAACTGATTATATATATAGAGCGTAGAGGACCCCACAGAAAATACTGCGATACTCGGCCAAGCCCTTATTCTTAGCCACCGGAATTCCCGAACGGTTCCGAGATGAATTCGAAGATGGCCTCAAGTGGGTCCACTCAGAAATAAAGGTTTTTGAGCTTCTGAAACACGTCAAATTCTTTAGCGACCAACCCAAATATGCACCCGTAGAGGTTTCCCAGCAAAGTGGGTGTTTTCTAACAAAAAAACTCTCCGGAGTGGATATTTGTGTTGGTCGAAAAGCCATTAAAAGTCTAGGGAACATCGACCCTCCACGCCGCGCGAATGGAGGAGACTGGTGAAAGTGTCTAAACCGTGTTGTTGTGTAGTGTGTAGACATCGGAGAAGTGGAGGCTCTGGATATATCACTGGCCCTTCTCCCTCCAACAAGGCCACCAGCGCCCTCCGTGTCATGGCTCCTGTCTTCAGTTGTGTGGCCAACTGTCTACGGGTCCCTCGCAGGTGACACTTGGTACCGTCTCATCTCTCTGTCCCCCTCTCCAGCATCCTGTCTAGAGAACATGTAGACCTCGAGTCTAGCTCTAAGCCATTCAAGCTTTCTCAGAAGCTGAAAAAGCTTTATTTCTAAGAGTGTAGTGCTCCTGATAATCAGTTTATCTTCTGCTTCAGCAAACTAGCCGGCGGCATCATTGGCGGGATCGTGTGTTTGATTCTCGTCATCATCATCCCCGTAGCGATGTGTTGGTCAGCACCTTGGAAACTTAGAAAGATCCAACCAAGTAGGTAGAACCTTTCTCCGATCAAAAGTGGGTTACCAAGTCAGGCGCCTGCACTGCGGCTTGAAAACCAAATTTTAGATAGAACCAAGGGCCAACGCAAAGCTGCGAGGGCCCTTCGTCTCTGCGGATGTGCCTTCTGAACTTGATTATCCTACCGATATTGACTGTGTTTGGCGAACAACGTGGTGGAGTTGTTTCCGAATGGAGAGTGACAATATTTTGCTTTCTTTCAGTGAAGATGAGAAATACGCAAATCGATCAAGTTCACCGACAGCCACCATCCCGCGATCGTGGTTCGGACGAAGCCCAGAATCCCGGGAAGCCATTTGCTGGTGCTCCATAAGGATTTTCGAAGTAGCCGTCGTTATTGGGCACCCAAATCCACCCTGTTTACAAAGAGCCACGCGCGTTCACTTGAGGATAAGAGCTAAATAGCCCCCACAGCCCCCACGACTACCCCCATTGTCAACATACGTGTGTTGTCAGTGGGGTGTAGTAGTGGGTTGGGGTGGTGTTAGTCAGTCGAGGAAAGTCACGATTCTGGCGAAGTGAGCATCTTCAGTTACAACGAACTTCGAAAGTTGACTTTGTTTGACTGCGGCGTTTTCTGCGTCAAGTCACAGAAATCTGAGTGTCTATTTATCGTGAAATGGTCTGTAGTCTTCCCAAGGAAGCGCCCGCAGCGGGAACGCTCTAGTGAAGTAAGGCCCTTGTGCCTACCATGCTTTATTCTTACAAAGTATTTTTATTGTTTTTTTTGTTTTGCAGCAGAAATAAAGCGTATGAAGAAGCGAAGAGTTATTTTTTACTGCCCCCAAAACACACACTGTTTTATTCCGCTGCGAACGCATTGGATCCAGTTTATTGCTGATGCGAAGGTTTCGAATGCGATGCAACTGGATGTCTTGGCGAAGCGAATGCACTGAATCGATGCGATTTCACTGGGTATACAGTATTTCCGTTGCCTAGGTATTGGATGCATTTAACTTGACGTCTTTTTGAGACAAATGCTTAACCTGGATATACAGTTGGTACTCGATTAACTGGTCTTTGCTAGAATTTACTAAGTCAAGATTAGTGGGGCCCAGAAGGGGACTAGGCCTATTACAGAAGCACAGTTTACAATAACAAGTGAAGCATAGGCCTAACAGACAATGAGTACACGTTTTAGCCTTGTTGTGCGCAGTGGTTATTGTACAATGATCAGGCTCATGAAATCAGGGATATCTGCATCAACTTTTTCATGGTTCCTACCAGGACATCAACACTTTCCTGTAGGCCTAGATCAGGGGCATCACTTCATGAAGAAACCCCGTTGTGGTCCTAAAATGCATAAATATGACGAGGAAAACCTGATGTCAGTCAATCATGCCACAAAACCAGTTGATTGAGTACCCACTGTATCTGAATCCGAACTAATGGGATATTTTTGATGCAATACGAGTAAAAGCACTTTTTCTGGGCCCCTTTTTCGATGCGAAGACACTGATTCCGAACTGGATATTCTTTTGATGTAACGACACTGAATACACTTCACCTTGTACCATTTCGATGCGAATGCCCTGAATGCGATTCAACTGGATATATTTCAGGGCTCGGTTGTTCAAAACCACGCTGGCGTTAACTTAACTAAGCATTACATGTAAGTATGAAGGAGATAACACCAAGCTAAGTTAACGCCAGCGTAAGTGACAAAATTTGTTTTGAACAACTAGGCCCTGGTGCCACGGCAAGGAGGATACCGCGGAGACGTCATATCACGTGATCACATCCCATATTACTGATCGCTATGGCCAATCAAATTCAATCTACTGACAGCACCAGCACTGAACACATCTCCACGTCTCACTGTCTGGTGCGCTCCTGTACACAAACACACCAACAGACATGAAATATTGCAATACCTGGTATGGATTCTTCCTGTGTAAAATAAAATTTACAGAGCAGATTAACTTCCACGAATAAAAAAGACGTTTGGCGTGGCCAAAGTGCGGAAATAATGTATCCGCTAAAATACACTACGAAATACACTAGGCAATGCACTACGCGATACACGGTAGAGATGCAGTTGAGTTTGTTATTATTTTGACTTAGAAGCCCGCCCATATCATGATATATTCATGTATTCATGAAGTATGAACTCATTTCTGTCCCATACAACTCTAATAACAGTCAATTTCTCCTTAAATCATCACCGAAACCGCGATATCCGCAGGAAGATTTCGTTCTAGTGTCCGAAAATGCATGATCTTACAGGGGCGCTAACTCGACAAATAGAGGGGATCTATGGGGATCTATGCGAGTTTTAGGTCCTACAGGTCTCCAACTTGTAAAATCTGTAAACATGCCTCCAAATCCCATTATGATAATGAAGAAATTGCCCCATATCTGGGAGACTGTTTTGAAACCATCGCTAATTTTGGAAGATCGGTGCCCGGCTATTTTGTTTTAAAAACCCTATTTTTCCCCATCAAAACAGCACTATTCATTATTCAAATGATAACTTATTGTCTGAAGACCTATTTCATAGCAGAAAAGTACTAATAACTCTGATTTGATGCGAAAAATCTAACTTTATTTGATGACTTGATTTTCCCTTGGCCGTGGATCGAGTTTGTTTACAATATGCAGCGCCATCTTGGAAAAGCCGTGACGTCACCGCGGTATCCTCCTTGGTGCCACGGCAGATGCATCCTGAGGAAATCAGGGGTTAATGTTCGCTTCTCTGACCCTGCACACAAACCCCTGAGACAATCGCCCTCATTTGGTGAGAAGTACAGGCGTACATCACCTTTTAAGTCAGCACCGAGATTAAACTATCAACCCGGTTCTAGTACTGTACTTCTATGATTTGTATGAATGAAAACTGCACTCAGATCTCTTAGAATCGAGATTGCAGTGCGCACCTCGAAGGAGACACTGCCTCTCGTTTTCGGCATGATCGAATGCGAGTCATTCTCCACAGCAGCGATAATATTCAAGCATAGTGTAGGACTACTATCACTACTGTCCACTGCGGTGGAGAATGAATGCGACTTTGGATATCGATTTTGAAATTCCTAGACTCAAATGTAAGCGACGCTCTGATTGGGCGCATTTACTTATGCGCTGGCTACTTCACCAAATGAGGGCGAATGTCTCAAGGGCCTGTGTGCAGGGCTGGAGAAGCGAACATTAACCCCTGATTTCCTCAGGATGCGGCAGATGATGAGATATGACTTGATATCTTTTGATTCTTCTTAAATGATTGACTGCTCTTAATACCTGGATATTTTTTTGATGCGAAAGCAGCAATTTTACCTGGATATTCGTTTGACCAAAACAGGATGAATGTCAATTTTGAATGTCGCTTTTGATATAAAAAAAGTACGAATACAGTCTACTTAACAAAAGGACTTCTGAGTTTAAGGACTAAATGCAATTTAACTTGATACCAACAAGGGAAAGTACTTGTAATTTCTCATGTTAAGGTATAGATTCAGGTGAAATTGGAAATCTTTTACCTTTACAGTACAGCACCTGACGACAGAAACCATGATTATCCATTCTAAAATACCTTGGTACCGTAAAGTCAACTTTTAAATGGAAAATGCATAAGCCTCGTTCTGAGAGTGGATTGTTTTGGACACGCAACCAAGATGCTCTACCAAAGTTCCCTCGGGTTGCACTAAAATGTGGAAACCATGCACACGTCACCCCGTACGTTAAAGAGCAGACGAAAAAATGTCAAGAACAAGATGGTGCTACGTTCTTCCAGGAATCGGCAAAAAGTTGACTTTACGGTACCAAGGTATTTTAGAATTGTTGAATAAATTTGTTAGTTCAATGTAACCTGTCTCTTTCTTCATGAACTTCATGAACTTACCTTGCCATGATTGATGTGCCGCCCCATCTGGAGCCCCGAAACCGGGCTGCGACGTCAATGGAATTTCAGCTCACTTCAGAAGTTTGAGGCTCTCAAAACACTGCTTCAAACACAAATCAGCCAAGGAAGCATCAACCACCCTAATTTTTTTAATGGCACTACACATATTTGCCGAGAAAAACACTCCAAATAGCCCATTTGCGGGGATTTTAGCATCACTTGAGCGAGCCGATGCGAACTAATGTAATCAGTGTATTCGCCAGATATGATTACTCGATCATGCTGACAACGCTGTATTTTGCTTCTCGAAAATGCCTTTTGATTACATTACCAATGGAGGCTGTTGCACACGATATCACTCTTGCATGTTTTACAGATTAAGTGCCGAATATTTATGTGAATGGGTCAATTTCGATTTGATTGACAAACTCGGGCATCAATTTTGAAACAAGAATATTCGGTCACCTCAAGGATTTCCCCTCAAATGCTTATTTACCAATATTGAATTCGATGTGTTGAATAACTGACTCCGAATCGCAAAAATGGGAAGTATGCCGGAATATATCTTGGTCATTTTCACTATGTGCATTTATTTTGCTTACGGACAAACATCAGCACATTTTAGGCTTGTAACCGAAAAGGATGAAGCTTTCGAGGGAGGAATTGAAGCCGATATTGCTGTGACCAGTCACATTCAATGTTGTCTGGCATGTCTTAGTAAACCTGGATGCGCGGCGGTAAACTTTCAATATTTTTCGGTTGGTGTCAATGAGAGAAAATGCGTGCTATTAAAGAACATTGATGCAGTAGCAGGGAAAAAGCAGAGACCAGGATTTGGTACGTTTGTTGCAGTTTCAAGATTAAACCAGGTAGGTACTCTTGAAGTTTATTAGTAAAAAAACTAATCTGATATTTCCTATTGCACTCATTGTGAAATTTCAATCACTAAAAGTAGTAAAACTGACCTTCAATTAGTTGTTCTAGGTAAAAGAAGAAGTAACAGACAATCATTAAAATGGTTAAGAATTACTATTTCGAAGGATAAACAACAAATTTCACAATCGGTGCTATAGGCAATACCAGAAAAGTGGACAATTACAATGGGACATACATGTACGTGGTAACTTTCACTTTTTAATTTAAAAAAATGTTATTTACTTTGTGCTGTCATCAGCCTGCAACTAGTCTTGAAAGGATCCCCGTTTTGCGAGTTGTTGCTAATTATGGCTATTGATAGTCGCTACTTTCTGCCGCGTCACGAGTTAATAATGTCAAAAGTTGCTATGTGGCCGAGCCAACATCAAAATTTGAACTTGCATTTCACATTTGGCGGGCCTCTCGTGACTTTTACTCTCTACGGCTCTTGGCTACCTGAGTTCCTTAGCATTTTTCAATTTGATTCTATGTAGACGCCATTTGACCGGTTGAAGGGCCCCGCACAAAAGGCCTTCTCACTTGTGATAGGCCGTGGTCTTCAATTAATATTGAAACTGCACTCTGGTGATACAGACACATCAAAACTGGCAAATAGGGTCAACATATTCCTATGTTTTAAACGTACGGACACAATAAAAAGACAAAATTAACTAAGACAATAAACCTGGGGGGGGGGGGGGGGGGTGCGCCAATATCGATTCGGTGTATTCCTGTTTCGCCTATTCCTGTTCCGCCTATTCCTGTTTCACCTATTCCTGTTTCGCCTAATTCCCGTTTCGCCTATTCAAATGTATTGCTAACCTCCCCACAGACGTAGGAATATGAACCGTCCCTTACTGACCGACCAAACCCGAGGAGAGCCACATATGTACGCATTGAAACAATACGTCAATGGAGAGAGGGACATAATGAGTTACGTTGATGCCATCAGTTACCTTGTCTGACATAATATCATGATATGTATTTTCCACCTTGTTTGACTTTATATGTGCTGTACCTACATGTATATTATGACATGGGTTTTACAGCTGATTTTGATCAAATAATTATGAGAATGTACAATATTATGTATTTTTATCAAAAACTCATGAATTCAGTTTTCATAAAATAAACGACTGCTTTACTCTACTTAATCTATTAGTTTTTACTGTGTGTCAGTATGGTCCTATGGTCCATTCGCCTATGGTCAAATAAGTCCCGGACTGTCCCCGCTTTCAAGGTGACTCTTTCAAAACGGTCATGGCATAACAAAGTTGATGGCATTTGATTAGTCAAATTGTCATCACATCGTTAACATCATCCAATTGTCCCCTCACATTTTCCCCATAAAATGGACATGCATCCCTAAGGTTCCCCGTGGGAGAGTCGATTTATTGTAGGGGTACTGGAAAGTAGGCGAAACAGGAATAGGCGAAACAGGAATAGGCGAAACAGGCATAAACCATCGATTCGACCAGGATATTGACATTTACTCATTGAGCCTTGTGAGGACACTTGTCTCTTATCGAAACACTGTCTGATGTTGGCTAATTATTTATTCATAGCTGATAAGCTTCTGTGTTTATTATTGGACATGGGTCTTGCATGCGCTGTTGGAATGAGTAGACTAGGATAGCCTAACGACTATTTCAAATTTTTATGATTAATAATTACTTTCTGATGGCTTGTTATTACAGGAGAAGTTTTCCTACTGCACTAGTTCGGACAAAGGTAAGCTGTTCGTTAATTCGACATATTTTGCGAATTTACAAGGGTCGGCTTCATAAGTAAATCTATCAATGCAATTATTGTTTTCTTCTATCGTCTTGGAGATAAACAATGGCCTTTACAAAACACGGATCTTTCATTTGTAAATGTCACTGTCCTTTTGGGCCGCTGTGCGAAAACTACTGGGCCGACTTCTACAAGTTAGTTTTTTCTAAAATCAAATTTTTGGACCCAACACAATTTCCAAGTTGGAGATTTGCCAATCAAGTTAATTTTTTTTCTTCATTGAAGTTCTTTGACAATGGTTTGGGTCTGGTCAGGGACCGAGTTTTTCTGATAAATATTTGTTAATCAAACTTGGCACATTTGAAGATACACTTACATTTTTTTAAACAAACTAAAAAAATTCCCTGAGGATTTCATCGAAATTCATCCGAAAGTAAGCAGTACAGCGGAGAAAATGTCGAAAGCATTATTGAAATGGAAAAACTCACTGAAATGGAAAAACAAATCTTTGGTCTCAAAATTAGATTTAGGAAAAATCAAGCTTCGACGAAAGCGGCCAAGTTGCTTTCACACACAGCGGCCCAATAAAAGGACAGTGACATTTGCTAAATGAAATACGCCGATATATCATACTTAAGTGTTTTTTGTTAGCTCATTATTTATCGCTAAAACGGTGGAGGAAACGAATGAAGGCATTGATCGCTTTTTAATGGTAAAATGAAAACCCCCAAATATTTTCTGAGATTGTGACAAACCTGTGCGTGGTGCATATCTATGTTGGCTATAAAACCATTTAAAAAGGTTTTTCAAAAGCTAAAAAATCTTTATTACTAAGAGTGCAGCTTGAAATCCTATCCCTTTCCTATGAATATTGACCATTGACAGGTAACAACCACAACGCTAGGATTACCATTAGTGGCAAAGATGTCCCTATTTCTTGTGAGGATCACTGGCTGGTCATACAAAGACGCAAGGACGGCTCTGTGGACTTCGAGCAGGATTGGGCTGCCTACAAACAGGGATTTGGCTCACCGACAGGAGAACTCTGGCTTGGTAAGTTGAAGCGAATAAGTAAAAAAAGATGGTAACAACATTAATGTTTCTTGTGAGAATCATTGGCTGGTCACACAAAGACGCAAGGACGGCTCTGTGGACTTCGAGCAGGATTTGGCTGCCTATAAACAGGGATTTGGCTCACCGACAGGAGAACTCTGGCTTGGTAAGTTGAAGCGAATAAGTAAAAGAAGATGTAACAACATTAATGTTTCTTGTGAGGATCATTGGCTGGTCACACAAAGACGCAAGGACGGCTCTGTGGACTTCGAGCAGGATTTGGCTGCCTATAAACAGGGATTTGGCTCACCGACAGAAGAACTCTGGCTTGGTAAGTTGAAGCAAATGAGCCAAAATCGATGTTTCCTGTGAGGATCACTGGCTGATCAGACAAAGGACGCAATGATGGCCCTGTGAACTTCGACCAGGATTGGGCTGCCTACAGCATATAAAAGATCGCTGGAGACAGTCAGGTTGCTACTTCTCCGGCGTGGTTAACGTGTCTCGATTTACACGTGAATTTGCACATACTCGAATAAGTTTGGAATACCGAAAGCGAAACACGATATCCAGTTGATATCATTCCTTTTTTTGAAAGTGCAATGTAACTCGAGCTATTTCGGCTTGGTGACCAGCAGGTATTGTGTCACTACTGACCTGATCTTGAAACATCGTTGCAGAAACCAAGGAGCGCACATACAACTGCGGCTTCACTTGGCCATTTCAGATCAGTTGAATGTACCGAGTGGAACTGTCTGTGCCTCTGAACTCACAAGTCGGACGCGTTCGACTCTGCCACGGCACTTACCCGTTTTAAGAAGGTCAGCCGGCCAGTGTTGGCTCTGTCGAATCCAAAGCTCTGGCGCCATATTCATATTGATTCAATCGCTATAATCCTACTTACAGGTAATGAGTACATTCACTCCCTGACGAGGATGTATCCATGTACCTTAAAAGTGGTTGTCACAGTGGAGAACGGGACGGAGTACTGGGCACAATACAAGCGGTTCTCTATCGCTGCGGAGGCGCGAAAGTACGAAATGGCGGACGCGGTCTATGATAACGGGACGACGGGAGATTTCTTCACCGATACGGCTGTCTACGGCGGGGCTCTTGGTGTTGGCTTTTCAACAAAAGATCGTGATACAAATGAAGCATGTGTGAAAAGGTATAGAGGGGGCTGGTGGTATTCGAATTGCTACCAAGCCAACTTGAATGGAGTTTACGGCGTGGAGTGTGATAAAGATAAGACTTATTGCATTAAGATTGTGCCGCTACAAAGATATGGACTGAATATTGTCAAAGTTGTTATGAAGATCCTGCCTAAGCTACCTCTGTGAAGATGACTGCGTTTTTTCTGCCTCTTCCAGTCACACTTTATGATTCGTAAAAACTAAAATGTCATGTCAATTCATAAACGTGATAGGCATAGATAAAGTGATGTTTTCCGGCAAAATCGTCACCCGGTAAAATTTTTTGGCGACTATTAAAGTGCTGCCATCTAAAACCTTCCGTCCTTTGACACACAGGCAGACAAGGCAGCTTTCCAGTATGGGGAGTGACCCATGCTTGTCACCATGCGCCGTCACTTGTTAGCATAATATTAAAGCTATTTAACTTCACGAACATGACTAACTTCGGTCTCTATCGTATTCTAGTAGCCTCTCCACTACTGTCAAGTGAGGCAAGGATCCTATAAGTAGAAAATGTCTGTATTTCTCGCTACAGTGGTCGTTTTTTTTGACAATGTCTTCTGGCGCGGAAGAAAGTGGTGACAATAGCCCGATTTTCCCGAGTCGCTAGATTAATAAACGGGTTCGACGGAGGGATTGATAGTTCTAGCTGTGCCGACATGTGGCCATTAGCACGTGCACCTTTATTATGCCGTCGGGGTAGATGTTTGCAGACAAATTTAGGGGTTCTGGGGCCATGAGCGGGTTATCACGGTCAACACAGAGGACTGTGACAATACACCCCTCTACCATACCACGAACCAAATTTTCTCCCACGCAACCGTTCCAGGCATTGTCACTAACACATACACTCTTTCACCAGTCTCCTCCATTCACTCATTACAGAGATTGGTACTTGACGGCAATGAACTCGTCATGAACTCGATTTGGGGGCGAAAGCTTCCGGTGACCGGTCACGTGTTTTTCTGTAGGATGGGTAACCTCGATCCAAGTGAATAATCTGCAATACTAGAGCGCTCGGTATGACAGTGCATCCACTGTGTGCACTGAAAATGTACGCTCGCCTCAGGTAAATAAACGAGGCCTCCTGGACCTTCCGCTGCGCGGCGGATAGGGTCGAGGTTACCTGGACTAGCCAACACGGAGTTCCTGGTTGCGTTAACTCTGGTCAATTGGCGCCATTTTCCATCATCTTCGGAAATTTCCGAACTTTTCAGAAAAGACCGGAACAGTCATAAAGCGCACCGTGTGCAAAACGACCACCGTGATCTGTGCAAAACTGAACTTTGTGAAGGAACCAAGCCATAAATGGTGTTTTTAAAGTGCGTGAGATTGGTTGTTGCGTAAACATCTGGTCCATGATTCACTGGCATGGTATGCTCGAAAGGCGTAGAGTCACTGCCCATTTGTTTTGTGAGTTTTGAGGAGAAATACCGCAACGTCCTCTATCTAGAACTCCTAGAAGGTCCGTAGTTGAACTAGTACACAACCCATCACACATTGACTGGATCATTCACCAATTTCATCCTTTGCAATATTGGATGAACCTCGTACCTTCAGCTCTGGACTGTGCTCGCACTACACTGTTGTACAGTTAGGAGATTAATACTGCCATTTGGGAACGAAGTTATCGTTCGACAAGTTCTGTTGGTAAAAGGTAATTGCTGTGAATGGTTCTATCAGGCAAGACTCTCGTAACAGTCTCTAGACGTGAATCCTGTAATCTTATAATTCCATTGGGCCGAAATACAACAGAATTATTTCTGACAAACTGATTACAGTTTTCGCTCGATAAATCAGATGGAATATATATTCTATGAAAGAGCTCTACGGTTCCACTGTACCAAAACAGAGCAAATACAATTATTCTGGATAACTTTTGACCAACTGAATGCAATTTTAGCTACATATAACAAATGACTGGAAGAACTAAATACAATTTTAACCGGATATAACAAATGAAATTTTCCTAAACACATATCTTTCTCTCTTCCTGAATGGATTTCGTCAGGCCGGACGTTTGAGATATGGCATTCGCAATCATACAGTTTCATAGGGCCATACTATACACCAAAAGCACTTTTGACCGACTGAATGCAATTTTGACCCATTGAATGCAATTCCGACCAATTAAATGGAATTCCGACAAATAGAAGCAATTCCGACCAATTGAATGCTATTCCGACCAATTGAATGCATTTTTGACCAACTGAATGCAATTTTGACCAACTGAATGCAATTTCAACTAAATCCAACAATTCATGAAGTTTTCCAGGATTCGTCGTTCACTGCTACAGTGGAACCGTATGATGGTAAGAGTAAACTAGGTCTCCTCTTAGGTAACCATTTTATAAATGCGATTTAACTTGACTTATCTGCTAGCTTGCCGCCTGGTAAAACCACTCGCCTCCCTGCAAGATCTCGATATTATTTGGGTGGTCGATCGCTACCGTAGCTACAATCCACCCTTGCGTCTGGAATTGGCGGAGGCGCTATGACTTGGCACGAAAGGCTGTTCTAGCTTTTATACCAATAGGATTTCAACCGGATAAAAGATACTCGAACCCGTTTGAAGGACACAGAAATGGAGTTTAACTAAAGATCTTTGTTATTAAGTAATAGTAATTAATGCGGTAACTGGATTTTCGTTGATACTTTCCCTTCACAAAAGCACTGGATTAAACTGGCTGCCGTTTCAACTGAATACTCTTATTTTATACTTAAACCGGCTGACTTGGACTCCACATTTCTTCTAGAAAAGACAGATCGACTTTTACGTCCATGTAGGCCTGCCTGACAGTAGAAGCGAAAGAAATGACAATGCATTTTCGGATAACTTTGACTTACATTTTCTTCGTACTTGCAAAAGGACAATCATCAGGTCATTTTAGGCTTGTCACAGAAAAGGGTGAAACCCTCTCTGGTTTACCTGTGGCTGGGGGTGCAATACGTGTGGACAGCTTGATCGAATGTTGCCAGGTTTGCCTCAGTAATTCTAATTGTGTTGCGGTGAATTTTCAACATTTTCCGGACTTTGTTAAGGATCGGTTATGTGTTCTGCTAAGCTATATCAATGCAATAGCTGGGAAAACGGAGAATGCTCTTGGATTCAGTACATTTGTGGCCGTATCAAGAGCCACAGAGGTAAGTTTACCACAACATAGTTCCCTCTTATGTACGTGTACAGGCTCGGGCAACAGTAAACGAACACCTGTAAATCATTCGCTACTCTTAATCGACGCACTGATTACAGCTTGAATCACAGTATGTTTTCACCAATATTATCGCAGTCAACTGCCCGGACGAAAAAAGCCAAAAAATATAATTAATATATCACTAATTGAAAGTATCCAAAGAGCAAAATAAAATTACCTTGAGCACCCTGTTTCAAACTGATCCCAAAAGTTAAAACTATTGGCCTCTCGGTATACATATTCCTAGAATATAGAAAAGAAAATGTCCACCCCGGGGTAAGATATTTGAGATAAAAGGCATGACCGCTGGATCATTTTGCACAAAAACAATGATTTCTCTTATCTTATACCAATCAATGAGCTCCAGTTTTAAGCAATAAATATAAAAACTTTCTTGGTATCGATTTTTTAAATGTTGATAACGTTTAATTCTTATCTGTTTCGAGTGCATGTGTATCTGTTTTGCTCTATAATTCTGGGTTGACCACACAGGCTAGAACTTGAATTCCTAAAGCAATTAGAACTTTGAAATGAAGTGAGTGCCCATTTAAAACATGGAAAGCTGTGTTTTAGAAAACAAAGGGGAGACTCCCACCCTTGAAACTGGCATTCACTTTGTTTTGAAAGAATTCTAATTCATTTAGAATTACAAGTTCCAGCCAGAATCGTAGTTTCTATGGTCAACTCTCAATTCATTCTACAAGGTGGCTCAAGAAAAGCCATGTATATTTTCACCATCCGCAGACAAAAAAACATAGTTTCAGTTGACGGGCCTGGAAATGTCCTTGTGTTCGCTAGATTGTAAATGATTCTAAATGATGAAATGAGGAACATCTCTGCGTGTTTTTAACAGTTTTTTTAGCAAGACTAAAAACGTTTTTATGCGAATTCGATTCCTTACAAGTTGTTTACAAAACAGCCCATGCGAAATCAATGACTGATAACAAGATAGACCAACAAACATGATAAAGTTGTAAATAATAAATAATTGCGAAACGTCTGGTGGTGGTTATGAAGGTTTTAGCATGACTCAAGATGCTTTTTATGCGATTTCTAGTAATTTCAAGTTGTATTCAAACAGCCCATGTGAAATCAATGTCTAATAAACGCAGAAACTAATAAACCTGTGAATAATTAATTGACAAACAGTTTGGATTGTTAAGATATTGGTTGCCAAAGTTTATGAAAAGTCACTTTGGAAAAAAAAATTCCTTGGTCAATCGGCAACATTGGAAGATTTAATTCAGTTATTGGCAATGTTAAAGGGACAATAAGGGCATGAACTTACCACGGCGGAGTATGTTACCAGAAACGATCACCATACGCCGATTCCGAGATTAATCCATACTTGATACTACATGTACATGTATAAGATTATGATGATGAGAACTAAGTTCTGCTCTACTATAGTCTATCAATAAACACATTTTAACTACTACTGATACTATTTAGAGAAATCACGGCCCTGCGGGAAGCCATTTTTGAATTAAAATCCATCATTTTACACATCCTTGTTGTCCCGTTAAATTATCCTTCCAATTTAAATGGGGCCTTTGGGCAGGAGTATGAGTTCACATCGGTAGTCTCTAAGTGACTACAATGCAGCGTTAGGTACTGGTTGTGTTTGACACAGCAATAATTAGTTATCTCATCCATGTACATGTACAAGTGAAATAGTTTCGATGATTTAAGAAATAGGAAAGACCCCTATCGCCGACTGTAACTACATACTATTCTGACCTGTCTGGCTCCTGGCTATAGTCGCCCTTTAAAATATAAATATTTCCGGTTTGATTAGTTCCCTTGCTGACTCTTTACAGGCTCGGTTTTCCTATTGTGCAGGTTTGGCCAAAGGTGAGTCGTGCATTTTACTTTGTCACTTTTCTAGAACAGGGGATTAGTATTGGGTTATAATGATATCATTATTATAAGGTTATATTGGGACAATATTTGCACACTTAATGCCTGGCCTCGTGTCCAAAAGGAATCGACTCCTCAGTGTAAAGTACGCACCTGGTTTACAACATGCATCGCGCTAAACAGAAAACCAGCCAGCACGATCAGCGATCGTGAACCTCAGGTCTCACTGGCCAGTGCGATGGACTCCCCGGGCGTGGCGACAGACTTGTCCCGGACACTGGATGCACGGCATGTCCCCAACGCGTGAACTTCAAACTTGTCTAGTTGCCAGAAGCGGCCATTTTTTGAGCGCAGTATGTGCACTCCACGTTGGAAGCGTTTTTAGATTAGGCTTGGGAATGATTGATAATGCTTTGAGACAGTACAACTGTACCGTATAAAATGCTATAGGTATAAGAACTGACATTTCATTAACTGCATTTGTCCCAGGTGCACATTTCTAACGTTTAAGGCATCGATGTTATTTGGGCAAAAAGAAGACTCAACCCGATTTTAGATTAATGTCTACGTTACTACTTCCTTTGTCTTGTTGTTGTTCTTCTTCTTCATAGCGTTCGTTCTGCACTTGGAGGTGTTATTCTCAGGGGAGTATCCTCCGCCTCGGTAGGAAATACCGCTGTGAAATGAAGCTTCAGAAGTTACGTTTTTTGGCATTGAGCTCACATGATGTTGATTATTTCAACAGGCACCGGCGTCAAATCAGTGACCATCAACGGCAAATCTGTTGCGATCCCTTGCGATAATAACTGGCTGGTCATTCAAAGACGCAAGGACGGCTCTGTGGACTTCGAGCAGGATTGGGCTGCCTACAAACAGGGATTTGGCTCACCGTCAGGAGAACTCTGGCTTGGTAAGTTGAAGCGAATAAGTAAAAGAAGATGGTGACAACATTAATATTTCTTGTGAGGACCAATGGCTGGTCACACAAAGACGCAAGGACGGCAGTGGACTTCGAGCAGTGGACTTCGAGCAGGATTGGGCTGTCTACAAACAGGGATTTGGCTCACCGACAGGAGAACTCTGGCTTGGTAAGTTGAAGCGAATAAGTAAAAGAAGATGGTGACAACATTAATATTTCTTGTGAGGACCATTGGCTGGTCACACAAAGACGCAAGGACGGCTCTGTGGACTTCGAGCAGGATTGGGCTGCCTACAAACAGGGATTTGGCTCGCCGACAGGAGAACACTAGCTTGGTAAGTTGAAGCTGAGAAGTCAAAATGGATGGTAACAACATTGATGTTTCTTTTGAGGATCACAGGTTGGTCATATAGTCTCGCCCGGATGTCTCAGTGGACTTCCACTGAGCAGGATTGGGCAGCCTTTAAACGGTGTTTGGCTCTGATTACCAACAGGTGAAATCTGGCTTGGTACCCCTAGATTAAATTTGTATGTCATTGTCTTCACTTTCGTTTTTTTTCTGTTCTAAATAGTTTTAAAAATTCAATGTTTTTCACCCGACAAATAGTCATTGCATCACAATACCAAGGGAGCCAACGGTGCGATTATGTCTGCGTGTCGTCAGATATTTTTCACCCTGGAAATGACTTCGCAAGCTGAAGCCACCAGGCGAATCAATAGCCTTTGTATCGAAAGTAACTTCGAACAAATACATGTAAAGGTGTTGACAAGTTTTTCCGGAGTTCGATAACCAAGCAAACAAGTTCTTCCCTTTTGCTTTATCATGACAGTTCATACTTTAGAATAGACTTGCATTCAGATGCAGACATCCTACGCAATAAGCACCCATATTTACCATTCGAAGTTGCTTCACATAGGCTACTGATTCTCCAGCCTGACTTTTGTAGTATATAATAAGTAGTTGCAAGAGGTAGGCTGGTCATCCGCCCCCCTCCGCCACAGTCCAGCCAATTTACGCCATAAATGGATACAAAACGTGTCATCCACTCCAATCTCTCATGATACTTTGATTCTTTCTACTTAAGGTAACGACAAAATTCACCACTTGACCACGCTGTTTCCGTGTATATTAAAAGTAATAGTCACATCGGACAATGGGACGGAGTACTGGGCACAATTCTCAGGGTTCTCCGTCGCAAACGAGGCGCAGAGTTACACGATGGTCGACGCGGTCTACGATGGCGGAACAACCGGCGACTTTCTTACCAACACTGCGCTGTATGGCTACGCTCTTAATTTGAGCTTTTCTACGAAAGATCGGGATCGTCCAGGGCATAGCTGTGCAAAGAAATATAGAGGGGGCTGGTGGTACTCGAATTGTTACCAAGCCAACTTGAATGGAGTCTACGGCGTGGAGTGTAATCTTTACAATGCGCACTGTATTAGGATTATAACACTTCAAAATTATGGATTGAAAATTGTCAGAGTTGTGATGAAGATACTACCTATCGTATTGTAGGGAAAGAATGCAGATCAAAATGGACAAAATGACAGCTGCAGGCATCGTGTAAATTAAACCATGGCCTCATTATTGAAATGTCAAGTAATGTGTTTATTCGAGTCACACAGGCATTTACCATAATGTGACTGGCTTTAGAAAAATGCCTGAAAGTTGGTTGTAAACAATAAAACCAGTGCTCTTGCCGTGCAAAACATGCCCATTCGGCCGGCATTTCTATGCAGCAAATGAATCAATGTGTCATCTCACTTCATTTTGAAATCCCTCTAGCTGTGAATGTTACTCTTCTGGGCGTTGAGTCAGGTGTAAAGGTTACTTGGCGGCCAGGCACTTGGTCGTCAACTGTAACTAGTGCCGTAATAACAAGATTGATAACAACCAAACTCATCGATAGGCACCCGATTGAGTTCATGATGCGCATGTAGCCTCTTACTTTCTTGAATCGCTGTTCCATTTTCTCTTCGAAATGTGGGTCAGCAGGCTGAGGGGCACTAAACTCTTGAAACAGCATCTTCTTATTGTAAAGGACCTTCGCGTTATTCTGCAATAGATATTGAGTGAATTTCATTCTGAGACCAATATAACGGTAAATCCAATTATAGTTTCACTGAGTCGCTCAAAGTGAGGTGACACAATACTTTTGATCTTGAAGAACTCCCAAAATAAATACCTTAACTTTTACCAATATTCAGCCATGGCGCTGAGATATGTCCTATCGGTTTCCAGTTAGTTCAATGCAATCAACCTCGGAATAAGTTCGATTCGCATCTAAAGGAACAAAAGGCAATTCTGACCAAGCCAATCACTTCTGGGCCAAAGATTACTTACTATCCAAAGAAGAACCATTCCAACGAAAACCTGTAGAACTATTGAGAGTATTATCAGCGTCATCAACACCACATTGAGGGCATGTACAGATATCTAGAGTAGATCAGTTGCCGTAGCTGGGATGCATTCGACGTCAGGAGGGCGATTGTTAGACTTCTGTAAGAAGGAACATCACAGTGGAAAGTAGTATCGGTTTACCGGTATGAAATACGGGCTTACCGCAAGAGGAAATGACTACCCAAAACAAGCAGACAAAGTCCTATCTTAATTTGGAGGACGTAATGCCACACAGGGCTTGTTCTTATACCTTTTACACTTGCAGTGCGGCGGGCCTGCGCTGGTCTACACATTTGTGGTAAAATGTAAAACCAAACGTAATGAAATGGTGGCACAATGTAAAATAAAAAAAAACACAATACAAAATAGTTCTAAGTCGATTTATCAACAGTTATTTTCAAATTTGTATCGCGCTGGCAATAGAAAATACATGTAGTTCCAAGTTGGTTCATGTATAGATACACACCGTAACGGTAATTTTTTGTGACAGTAGATGGCAGTTGAATAAACATTATGCGCACTTCGTAAAAAAAGAAAAATATGACAGAAAATAATTTCTCGCAATAGTGTGTTTAACCCTGTTCAGTACTTACTGTGAATTAGAATTTGAATCCTGGGCTGATGTGTCATTGTTGGGGACATACAATCCCCCTTTTTGGCAGAAATAGCCATTTTCTCGCAAGGGTCGCGGCTTAGTGTACCGTACGATGAAACTACATGTATTGAAATTCTCCCTCCCTTTATGTCTTAAAAATGATTTTTTTCTGACGATGTCCGAGTCAGGAGAAGTTGTCGAGTAGTTCGCACACTGGCGAGAATACCAGCTAGATAAAAGCCTTTATGCAGATTCAGGAAAATTTATATTCATATCATTTAATTGGATCACGAGTTATCTCATGTACGGAGTTAGTTAAAGGTCCACGCCGTTCGTTCAAAAAATGTTCAGCTGTGTTGGGGATGAATATCATTTTCATATCATTTGTATAATTTTCACATTTCCAATATTTTGCTAACGCATGCATTGCGTAAATATACACGTAAAGGCAAACATGACTGCGGAGTGCTGACGTCAGGATACGTCAAAACACCGCCAGGTCAAATGTTGCCCGCATAGTCTCCAATCTGCTGTACATCGAGCCTATGTGTGTCCTCGATTAAGACCAGTGGTCCAGCCGTACACAATTTAGTGGCCTACAGCGCCCACGGAGAATGAATTTGCTATGTGACGCTCGTGCGTGGAGCTGCTTCGAGGATGGGCAGACTATCCCAGTGTTATTTTTAGGGATCATCATTACCAAACGAAAACAGGTGCATGCCCTGTGTTATTTTTGAATTGACCATTCACTGTGCGTATGGTGATTTGTGATGGAAGTAATTGGTGTGATGATGTTGTTTACCGTCGGTGTATAGCTAATGAAACGCCACCATTCTTCGAGGGCAATGCCCATCTATCACACTGTGGAGGGAGGTGCTTGTCTATCTACCCGCAGACATGGCAGGGCCGGAAACCCTTAAAAAAACCTCTCGCAACGAAATGAAAATACTTACTGGAATGAATGTGTATTGGAGAACGTCTGAAGAAAGTCATTATAGCTACACTGAAGACCAATTCGGACGTTTCAAACAAAAACAACCTGGCATTACAACTGGAACAACAATAGCTTTGAAGCAGATACTAGATCATAATTTATTGCTAAGTAAAAACCAATAAGATAAGGAACAACCAAGCTATTTGAAAAACAGGTCTTTGAGCGTTTGAAAAACTCCTTAAGGGAGGGTTAGCCAACCATAATCGCTTGGGCTGGAGCACAATATGAAAGCCGTCAAAAAGTATTTAAAACCACATTATATATTCGTTATCTAACTGGCGGTATTGATTGTCTCACCAAAACCACTCGGTGGAGCTAAAATGTTGGCCCAAATCTCGGCTACGCCTAAATTTTGGTCCACATTTTAGCTCTTCCCTCGCGGTTTTGGTGAGACAACCAACACTCCAGTTCGTTATCAATTCCTTAAGCCAACGCATGGCAGGAGACGTCCAGGCCACATGCGGATACTTTACACCCAATCACTGCTAGGAGATGGACGCAGACAGTATAGCTAACACAGCAACCAAATTAAAGACCTGGCCCAGAATATTATGGTTAACTTTAGGAAGCTTCTCGCACTCTGCTGCGCAACTGTGGTGGTGGTGGTGGTGGCGCTGGTGGCGACGACGAAGACGACGACGATGATGACAATATAAGATTGCAAAGCAATGACACACCTTGATCTCTTCAACTAGAACGCATGACCGAGAAGGCTCGTAATCAATGGTTGATTAGTGCCGTAATGGTGAGATTGAGGACAACCAAGGCCATAGAGATGAACCCTGTGGCATCCATGATATGCATGTAGTGCTTCACCAACCGCAGTAGTCTCTCTTTTTTGTCTTTGAAGTTGGGGTCATCTGAGTCCGGGGCGTCCCAATCCTGGTACAGGAGCTTCTTTTTGTAGAAAATCCTCGCATTTTGCTGCAATAGATACAGGGTGTTAAATAGCAAAAAGGGTTAATAAAATTTGCTGGGAATTATTTTGGCCTAAAACAATCTACCATTATGTTCTAGAAGCATTAGGATTAGTTTGAAAAGTGCTTGACGCTAAAGGACCTACTTCGTTCTGCGTTTTGCATTAAACCGTTTTCAAACACTTTCCCAGAGTTTCTACTTTATGATGGTATTGTGAAATAATGTATGAAACATTTGAGGCTCCATTTTTCAAGACAAAATTCATATCATCGATATTCTGGATGCACGATTATTTTATAAATCTATAGCGCAGGATGGCAGGCCCTTATATATTTCACTTTCTTATCAATGCGATTTCTTTTATTGATGATTTGTTGTCAATGACCTAGGCCAATAGACAGAGAAACGCCATAACCATTGAAAGATCTATTAGTGGTTGGTCACAGGTGATCAGTTCATTCCCAATGCCAACCACTGTCTATCAACTTACCACAGCCTCAAGACCAACAAGTGTGGGCCAATCATTAACAAGGGACCATGACCGGCGAGTCTAGAGTGTATACTGGTGTACACAAAGCAAATGATACAAAATAGTTACCAGATAAATAAGAATCGACCCGAGGACGATCTGCAGCAACATTGAGAAGGAGATCAGCGCTAAAAGCACCTCCCACATCGAAGGGAAGTATTTCTCTTTTGAGTAAATCAACTGACGAAGCTGTGACACATTGGTCGTCAGGAGGGCGACTGTCAGGGTCCTGCAAGCGATTTATAGGAATAAACTTTCAGCAAAAAAGCAAAAAGGTGGTGGTGTTTCGTGTTTCCGCCAAGCAAAATAAATCACAAAGGCCAAAAATATTCGAATACCTCCATATACACGCGGTGACTTCTTACATGACGACGAAGTCCAGTGAATTGGTGTCCTTACTATACCTTTTCTGCCCCCCCCCCCCCCCCCAATAAAATAAAACGCTAATTGTCAACTATAACCATTTTTTCTTGTTCGAAATGTTAAATGAATAGATATGGTTTAACAAGAAGGTCCTGTGGACGATGAAAGGTTCTATATGCTATTTACAAGGACAAAATAACCTAGATCTGTCTGAGGACTTTTCCCAACGGCTTCTTCTCAGTGGCTTTACAGAGGCGCACAATTGGGGTGTCAACGTGCTGGTGGGGATTGCTCTTCAGCTTGTTTCCTAACCGCGATGGTGTTACCGCTAATCTCACGAATTACTATCTATCCGAGAAAGAGACCACAAGATCATTGGTTTCTAAGCTTATCAACGTCCGTTACCCTTAGAAGGGTCACTCGGGATCCAAAGTTCTTTCACGAATCGATTGTAATGTCTTAGACACAGCTAGTTTGAATTCGTGGTGACGAAGTGGCCGAGTCGTTACTCTGTAGTCTACATTGTCGCAGCCTCCGTTTTTTAATAAGACCGGAACTGGACGAAAGCATTAACTTCTAATACACAACACCAGATGCAACAGACTGAAAAATGGAACGCGAGTTCCTCTGTAATTATAAGTTCGTAATTCGCAATTCATATTCGTGAGATTTGCGGAAACTCGGTAATGGCGATATCGGTGATAATGGCCAGGTTTCGCAACCCTTACGAAGAGCTACGAATGTAAATGTACTTTATTCACGACTTTTTCGAAAGTTTCCCCGATTTCTCGTACAGACTATTAAAGATGATTTACGAGTGTCGCGTAAATGAATTAGCACAAGGCTTGATGACACGACAGACCTTCGGCGTTCGTACATCGTCGGTCTTTGGGGTTCCGAAACCTGCCAATCTCCGAATCTCACACTTACGTTGAGTTTTTGTTGGAGTCCTCCGCTGTAGTATCGTCATCTGGGTCATCTACAACGTCACCAGATTTGGTCAAAATCAGGGTTTTCGCTCTCGGAGCGCTTTTGTTTCCAGAAGTAGATGAGTCTTCGGTGGCCATGGTTTTCAGTTTCTTCAGAAATCTATAAATGATTTGCGACACCTCTTCCCGGGTGACTTTTCTTTAAAGAGGGCCGAAAGAGATGCCGAATGCACTGTGCCCTTGTGTACGCGGTGCACATGTACAATGTACTAATCCGCAGACCCAATATGCATGGTCCAATATGCGTTCACAAAAATGAATATACACGTTACGAAACTCTCTCCATAACCGCAATGTTAAAGGTGCTTATACATGAACTTTGGTGTGAACGGTGTTAAAAGAACAGATGACAGATTTATACTTTTCAACGACGGTCCAACGATGAAAACTGAATCGGAGAAATGCAATTGGTCTCGAACAGTCTCGGGTCGAACAGTAGCTTCGCCCCCTTTATTCAACCCGGCGGGGGTCGAAGACCTATAGTTTAGAAGGGAGGAAGTGATGAGTCCATGCAGAACAGGGCATTTTTGTCCCTCTTTTTAACATTTTTACGAGGCCAATTTTTTGCCAGCGAGGAATCGTTACGAAATGCATATTTGATCATCTGGTATTTATGATGGACATCATTTCCATAATCTGTATTAAATGTAGTAAATGTAGTTTTGCGGGTTTTCACATCGTGATCTCGTCATGCTATAGACAAGGTCAGCATTTCGGGCAAGAAAATCATTACCTCTAGACTGGTTTTATACAGAGCGTTTCAAAAAATGGCTGTTTATGTATTGTTTGTTATGGACAGTTAGGCGGGGTCATAGAGTACGTACGCTGCATCTGGGGGGGGGGGAGACTTCAGGGGGTCATTTGCGTACGGGCGATTTTGACGAGTGATAATTCGCTGATAAAACTACATGACGACACAAATACGACACAACACATATATTCTTCACTTCACAAGACCTCCTGACGTCACATCAGGGCGCATACATTAATGTTGTTAAACATTAACATTAATAAAAATTTCTTTTTTTCTTCCTTCTATTTAAGTCAACAAATATTAACGTGCGCACAACATCACCACTAAATGAACTGACAAAAGAAAGTGAAGCAGGCTAAAGTTTCAAAACAGTAGAAACTTCTAAAACAGGTAAACCTAAAATGAATAATCAATCACACAGCACTTCAAAGCATTGTCTGTCACAGGCATTGTCTATTACACTGCATGCGCAGGGAACAATGACGTCTCCCACAATTTGTCAATACACGAACAGTTTACTGATCGTGCTCCCATTCCAAACGATAGTGACAGAATATAACAAATGGACGTTCGAGATTTGAGTCTGATATCGCTGCTCGGGTGTTCAGTGGTGTTTTGTGCGAGTGATGTTTTCCTCCTATCACCAGGGGACAGTTTCGACCCAGTCAACATCGGGAACCTCTCTCAGACGAGTGAGATGAATATAATGACTTGTGCGATGCAGTGCGCCTGGGACACGACTTGCGCGATGTTTACGTTTAATGCAACCCTCTCGGAATGCCTGAGCGCGAGGCTTGGATGGAATGGTGTGAGGCCCTATAATGACTCCAACATCGGTAAGTGAATCAATTTTCGAACCATTGAAAATATCTGACAACATTGTAGTGTGCTTTCTTTAACCTCAAGTGTCAAAGTTCCATCCGAATCGTCTAAAGCAGGCTTTTGAACTCCCTGGGTATAACACCGGCTAAATCACTGGACTATGTCTGTCATATAGCACCAATTTTGTTATTTTTACTGCGTTCAGCTAGTCTAAATAAAGATTTTGTGCCACGACTGGCTCTCTTTAAATTTTTGTTGGCAGCGTCACCATACCCCACCCGTTTTACTCACGACCCGTGGCTGTTACCGGCACTTTCAATATTTCGTCCTATCTTTCAGCAACTGCTTGCGAAACCTTCTTACAAAATACGAATCTCTATAACTTGAGGACTACGATATGTAGTAAGTGGTACACAAGGATACTGGGTAGGTGTTTGTTGGTACAACCTGTAACTTTTAGTGATTCTTGAAATGTCAAACGTTAAACGAACTAATCAGTCTGGGATGTACATATACGTGATATGCTGACCGCTGTATGAAGCGGCTGTGTCAGCATGCACATTGTCCCTCATCGAAAAACATTGCAAGCACTACTGGAGTTAGTTTGAAAAAGTAAATAAGATGATTTTTTTTAATCAATCTGACAAATAACCAAATACTTTACAAATACTGCGCCGCATCTCGTCCCTTAATGATTATTAAAGTAGCTTTAAAATCTTGGCTTTCGTTCCGCAGATCCCAATATAGCAGTTCAAAAACCAACCAAGCAGCATTCGACCGCTTGGAGAGGTAATTCCAGATTGGCTGTGGACGGCGGAGTGACATTAAACTTTTACGCCAGGCTGCCAAGTTGTTCGCATACCAGAGATAGGAAGATCAACCCTTGGTGGAGCGTGGACTTGAAGGTTGGTTTGGACAGCGCTACTAGAATTAGGCTAAGGATATTTAGGTGACATTCGCAGTCCCATCTGCTTCGCATCAGTTTATTCGTGTCACTTGCGGTCACGCACCTGTATTAAACCAATCAGCTCGCGGTTGTACGAAAATAGTTCAGTTTGAGATCAACGCGTGGTCTCACCATTCTAGTTGAATGGTAATTTCCATTTAAAATCTAGTTCTTCTTGAATTGTGAATTAGGTGTGTTTAAAATGAAAAAAGTGATTAAGTTTCAGCCCAATTAGCTTACTGATATGGTTTTTGAACGTACAACGAAAATTTCATGGTTTGAGAGGCTAGGATAGGTCTATTAAGCTATGAACGCGTTCCTCCTCTCTTGGAAAAAGTTATGAGCATACCACGGCTTAAAATTTTATTACAGGTGCGTGACCTTGCGCGCCGAGTTGCGCGTGTTTTTGACAATGATTTAGGCCAAAACAATTCAAAAAGATCTATTTTGCCCCTCCCGAGAACTCTTTGCCCCCCCCCCCTCCCGACCAAAAACTATCTCCGCCCGTGAAGGATCATGTAGAATTATACTCCGCCTGCGAACTTCAGAGGTCAGTTTCGAGTTCGAATGCCTTTTTCTATAGTCCTACCGTGTCGGGCATCATAATTTAATTTCTATATAGGAATCTTAGCATAAATATTGAAAAATAGACTCATGGATTTATTATTGTCTTTAGAGTGCAGAAACAGGCCCGGCTTTGTGAACGTCCGCGGAATTCAGAGGTCACTCAGAGGTCGCAGTCAGAAACGTTTTTCTATAATATTATATGTACCTTGTCGTGCTTCATGATTTGGCAGTAATAAATATCAAAACACTGAGAGTTGCTCATGAACTGTCACGTAAGTGTAGAAACAGACAGAACTATATAATTCGCGGAATGAGTAAATGCAGATGCATGGTGGACATGTAGATGTTGTGAAATTGATTCGTACCTACTCAGCGGGTTCGTCACACAACAATCACGCTGCGTCCAAGTCGAGTGACGGAAAAAAATCAGCGAGGAAATCCAGGATTGTGGAGCATCCTACGATGAATTTACAATTCGTAACAAATAGGCAGGTTTCGCTACCCTTACGAATCCATTACGAACGACGATGTCCGAAATGTATGTAGTGTTATTAAATCTTGTGTGATGCGTCATATTGTGGCACCTGGCCAATATTTTTAAGACGTTGTTGGCACACAAGCAACACGTTCCAAGCATTTATCAATTTACTTTCTTGATGAAAAGGGTAGTTTCGATACCTCTCTCCTAAGAGGTGGAAGTCGCAATCATTACGGGCTCAGCACAATTAAATCTGCTATAGGGTCAGTGCACATTTGTGTACATACATTTTCGTGATTTTCATCAAACTTTGCAGAAGTTTAGTCCTATATATCTTGTCAATGTTATAGGTGAATTTGAAAAAAGTTCCAATTCTGAATTATTTTATTAGCGTTTTCGTGAGACATGCCAGAATATGACACGATGCGGGGCCGTGTTTACTGCCTGTGAGAGAATATCTGTCCGACGCCGAAAATACTAGAAAAGGAGTTCCTATTTCAAAATCGACCTGAAGTATGTTGGTTGACATTATTCAAAATCAAAAAGCCCAAAATGATGTTTGCAAACCAAATAACTAACATTCCAGGCGGTATTTATGCATGACAGGGCTTTTTAAGAATATTATCATATTTACCTTGATACGACTAAACAGTTTAAAAGAATGACAGCCCTTACGCACGCAGTGCTGCGAACAACAAAGTACGCAGTACGTTTATTTATTTTATCTACGACAACTTTGGAATATTATCCCGATTCCTTGAACTGCTACCAAGTATGAAAGCTGATTTACGAGTCTCGCGTAACTGAATTCGTGCAGGACTTGATGATTCCACACACCGTCATACATCGTCGTTCGTCGTCGTTAGGATTGCGGAACCTGCCTAACACACCATATTCATTTCAGATCAAATATGATATCAAAGTCGTGGCAATAACCAATAGAGGGGACTGCTGCTGTGAGTATTAAAGGGGGACTATAGGCAGGAGCAGAGGGTTTAAATTGGCCATCTTCAGGTGACTAATATACATAGTAAGGGCCCTGGATCATGTCAGATTCAGCACTGAATCTATTCCTCATACAAGCGAGAATCATTTCGACGTACTGTGAGATGTGAGAAACCCGTATTGGCGACTTTGTGTAACTTTATCTCGCCTGCCTAGCTGCTGCCTATAATTGTCCATTTAAAGGCAAATCTATATGAGGCAAGGTGCCGTCCTGAAAATACTAGCCCAGCCTGGTAAAACCCTGGTGATATTTGGGTGGTCGATCGCTCCGGTCAAAACGTAGCTACAATCCAATCTTGCGTCAGGAATTGACGGAGGCGCAATGCCTTGGGACGAGGCTGATACCAGGGAAGCAATCTACTGCATAGAACAGGAACAAGCCATGAACATGTACACCAACCGGACGTTGGCTACTTAATTCTGATTCCTTATTTGCGATTCTCCTCGTTGGTACCCAACATGCAAGGTGGCCTGCGCTTTCCTGTCCGTATTTACCACCGTCTTATTACTCCATTATAAGCCGTACACCCACTTTTCACAGTGTATGGGAATATCTCAATACTACGGCAGCAGATTAGTGCCATAAAAAATAAAATATTATCTCGTTATTACGAGATGTTATCTCGTTATTACGAGATCTTTTCTCGTTATTACGCGATCTTTTCTCGTTATTACGAGATGTTATCTCGTTATTACGAGATCTTTTCTCGTTATTACGAGATGCGAAAGTGCACGCAATATCGAGGATTAAAGCTCAGGATCAAGCGCGGAAAAGGTCCGTACTTTATAGACCCATATACCATCGTCGTGTCCTAACATGCCTAATATGAGGGAACTTCTTGTACGGTTCTATTTCAATCTTGGACTGAACAATGGTGAAAATAACGAGAAAAACATCGCGTAATAACGAGATAACATCTCGTAATAACGAGAAAAGATCGCGTAATAACGAGAAAAGATCTCGTAATAACGAGATAACATCGCGTAATAACGAGAAAAGATCTCATAATAACGAGAAAAGATCTCGTAATAACGAGAAAAGATCTCGTAATAACGAGATAATATTTTATTTTTTATGGCACTAATCTGCTGCCGTACAATACAACTGGTCAACTCGAGGAAGAAAAAATAAGTTGCCATCTTCAACTTGGTCTTGGTAATGTACAGCTTGCAAACATGGTCGTGGTTCTTTTGTTATTTGGTAGGTGGCTCCCTTGGCATTCTGATGCCTTCAGAAGTGAGTCTGGCACTCATAAATTCTTTTTCTTCGACCGTGTCCGGGGCGTCATAAATCTTGAAAGACAGACAGTTTGTGTTGAAATAAAATGTGTCACTGACCTCTTTTAAAGTGGGACTATAGGCATGAGCTAGAAAGGGTTTTAATAAACTTCTCCATTACAGCAGAAAGACTTTCCAACTTTTGCATATCGGTCGATGCCGCCTTCCCGAAAACAGGGCTTCCTTATATCACAACAGCTTCAAAGGTTTGCTACAGCCAGATTCCACCAATGAAGCCAGGAGAAACTAGATACTTTCTATGCAGGCAGAATCTGTTTGGTCGGTTTGTGGTAATCTCTCTCGTGACGACGTCTAACCCGCTGACGTTATGTGAAGTCAAAATATATACTGGAGGAAGGCCATAATTCAGGCCGGTGTAAAGTAGAAAATGTTCCGCTGAAATAAGTGTCCGGTCCTATTGTATTGTGACGGATTATGGTATATGGTTCTAGAGAGGCAATGACCGTCAATAGAGCATAATAGTGTCGTGACCAAGTGATCCGAGCGGTAGAAATCACAGTCACTTTCTCCTTGACTGAGAATAGATTGTTCTGAATTATAACCGTAACTCCGGGATCCTGCTAAGACCTAAGCAGGAGACGTTTGACTGACTAGCAGTTAAAACAAGAAACTAGGATTTCTGTACACTATCTTTATTCTATTCTCATTCTTAATCTCATCAAACATATATACACCTTACACTTCTAGCATCAGAAAATAGGCTATCTTATTCACATGTAGCAACAAATGTCTCTACACTTCACACGTTCTCAAAGTCTCTAGCCTGACATTGTTTACAGTAGGTTAATCAACGATCATATGAGTGCACAAAGGCATGCACTTAAAGGAGTTTGTCTCATGGAAAGGCAGCGCTATACACCTTTCCAGAAATGGGGCGCTGAGTGTCCGAAATAGTGATGTCATAAGGCAACTGTCACATAGAAATGAACGATTCATTTTTCACGCCTCACGCGTGAGGCCATACGTGTCACACATGAGGCCTCACGCGTCACGATTCATCCGTCATTTTTTAGGGGATGTCACATACGGTTCACTTTGAACTCGTTCATTTGTCACTTGGCGTTTCCCGCCTCAGTTGGATCCCACAAAAATGGTCTTTGCTGGACCGGCTCGCATAAAGAGTGCTTGTAGTCATCCATTCTGAAAAAGACAGAAAATAGAGGTGACCATTTGCTAGTCTTGTTTTTAGTCATTTCCATGTTCCCACAAGTGGAATGGAATTGTTGTGTCTGCAGGTGTTTGGGCAAAAAATACTATATTTCTCCATTTTTTCCCCAATTCTACACGAAAATCACCATTGTTTGAAATGCAGTACACCTGCTGACATGCAGGAGATAGTCATGGTTGACCAACACACTTGAATGCCTTTGATGACGGACAATGGGGAAAAAGTTAGTTCCAATGCAAGCCACCAATTTCGGGAAGCATGTATAACATGCAATTCTAGGTCGACGGAACCCAAGGTCAGTGCAGCGCTATAACATACACTTTCCAAGAGCGATAGAAGAGTTGAACGCTATAACATAAACTCGGAAGAGAGGTTGAATGCAGTGCTATAACATTCATTCGGAGAAACTTGTCTCAGAGGAAGGCAGCGCTATAACATGCAATCCTAAGAAGACGAAACTCAAGGTTGGTGCAGCGCTATAACATACACTTTCCAGGAGGGACAGATGAGTTCAGCGCTATAACATAAACTCGAAGAGAGGGTTGAATGCACAGCTCGGGGCTTGCCACACTCCAGAATCTAGCCAAAAACCCCAGTTTATATACCCACAGAAGGCGTAGAGGCACAACCAGATATAATCAAAAGGAAGTAAACATCCCAAATAGTCCAAGACAGAATATAGTTCCCTTACATAATTAATATTACTCCACAGTCACATGTTCAAACATGCCCCAGGCACCTGATCTAAACAATCCAGTAATCCCCCAAGCAACAAAGCATCATATATCTACACCCCACAACAAAGGAAACATTGAGCCCCAGTGGCCTTATCATACACAGATACAAGGATTATTCCTTAACGAACCAGGCCTGTCTGGACCCACAAAATGGCTATGACTTAGATGCATACTTAGAAATCTAGATATAATATTTGATAATTGACTATGATGTTGCTTTATACCACTAAATCTTAAATCAAAGCTTTAATAATGACAATATTTACAGCAACAATTAAACAAGCTACAGGACTACAACGACTACAAGTACCTGAAATAGAACATAAAACAATACAAAGATACTCACTCTGAAATAGATGCAACACACCAAGAGCAAAACAGCAACAAGTATCCAACATGGATGTAGCAATAAGAATGAGGTGAAGCAGTGTGAGGTATAAGAAGTCTAGCCCAAAGTAATTAAATGTATTCCCCCAAGGTGTCTTTAAGACAGCTAATTGCCCCAAGCAAGATGCTCACCCAGAAAACCCAAATGTTACTGGAAACCCTGCACCCAAGCCAAGGAATAGTAAAGAGAGTAACCCCAGCTAAACCATTATCCTCACAGTAGAATACTTCGTTCCCAAGACATTCTACCTACGGGCCTACTGGAAAAAACGGTATATACAAGTTATTATCTCCAGAATGATCTAAAAGGATGAGTTTATCAAAACAGGAGTAAACATCCAAGGATTGAAAAATACCAAGGCACTGTTTTGAAAGGATTTTGAAATCAAATCATCATGACAGCCGTTTTGTTGACCTGCCTGTTGCTAGTAACTTGATGACGTTGATAGCGTCTGTTAAATAGCCATTCGTCTGGATGTGATAAAAAGCAAGAGATTTTCGCTGCAGACTATTTTCGCGAAGGTAACCTACTCGCAAAATTCGCGAAAATAACCTGCACGCGAAATCTTTCTGTTTCACAGTATGTAACCAATGAGCTGCTATATCAGAAGTAATCACCAATTTAGTTATTTTACCACATTCAGCTAGTCTAAATAAGAATTGTGCCACGACTGGACGCAAGGGCCCAAAGCGCCGCGTAGCGGCAAAAAATCGAAGCTGACAAAACATTTATAACGGGTCACCGTCACTTATTATTGGACTTATAGCGCATTTACGGGGTTGCAACTATTTTGCTTTATAGTGTCACCAGGAAAGAAAAGCATGCGACCTAACGCCGATCTATTTGTATAAAGTGATAATTGGAAGGTATATAGTAGGAAATATCAATAAAATAATCATTCCATGTCGTCTTTTGAGGGCATTTTTGATCGTAAAAAATATATGTGTACGTCACCGGAGTCTCTGCAATGATAATTTTATCACAGCAGTCTCGCGCAAGTAGAAGTTCTTTACCTATTAGTTCTTCACTTATTAGTCTCAATGTCTGGCGCAAAGCCAGACGTTTTCCATTACGATTTCACTACGATGTTTGACAAGAAGGAGCAGTGCGCGAGATATGCTAATGAGCAGACTTCCCTTGCTTGAGTTTCGGAAGAATGTTCCATATCGCGCTAAGCTGACCACTGCTCACCATGACAGGCGTACATTGGACTGGTACAGGTTGGAACTGAACATTGAATATGCTGGTGGTGACGCTTTCTGATGAGAAGTTGGTCGTGACTGATGCAGTATCCTTGGACTTGTCCACAGCATCGTTCAATCATTGCTCTCTGAGCACATGCGGTTACAGACAGGTCGTCATCATTGTATTTATGCATGCGCGAGTAACCGCATGTAAACAAATTAAGTCACGTGCATTTGATTGAAGATATTTATAGCTCTCCACGTGCTTTTATTTACAGAATGGGTATTCCATGAATTAACTGGATTTCTCCTGGCTTGTCATCATGCAATCTACAGTTATTTAGTTGAGCCACACTTTTTAAAATAATTTGGATTTTCCTTCCCCTATTAATTAGTAGAAAATAAAAATAAAAACAACTCCCCCATTATGGGCATTTATGCCTGAATTATTTTATTTCAACCTTAGAGTAAAATGACTTTATTACTCCAAATGCTTCATTCGTAAAACACGTGGATTTGTTTACATCCGGTTACTCGCGCATGCGTAAATACAATGATGACGACCTGTCTGTAACCGCAGGTTCTCTGAGCTGCCTTGATTCTGTACTTACCCAAATACTGAGACCAAATGCCTGTTGACTGTGCTTTAAGAGAGACTGGCGCCATGCCTAGTCTCTCTTAAAGCACAGTCAACAGACACCAACCCCCTCAGACTCAGAAACCACAAACGCCCAACCCTTCCTGCTACCTTAATACCTCTGGATCTCTTTAAATTGTTACCTTTGATTCCAGGTAGTTACGACATGCGCAAATGATTTACATTATATGGAGGAAGAAAATTGACTTCCAGGTGGCTCGATGATCACACAAATTAACTGTACATATTGCAGGCCTCGAGTACGTGCATTAATGACATTAGGCCTAGATGGGCTGTATCCAGTGGTGTATGTAGACTTTGACATGATATACCTGACATGAGTCATTCCTAGAATGGTGGGATGGGTTCGTTGGGGGATTTTGTTCCATGCCAGACACCATTTCGCGCCCAGTTCAGTCATCAATGAATGCTCCCTCTTCCGCTGAAAGCGGGACCATGCCATTTTTTTCCAGTAGAGCCCTATCTATGTATGGTGTTACTGTTGAGAATCCGTCGTTTATAAAGAATATATATGCCAACCAGTAGAATTATCATCTTCGAATTATTCATCTGGTGAATATACAGTGCAATCGTTCTTTTAACCCCGCCCCTAGAGACTGACAAACTAGTCTTGGATTACCTGAATATACGTATGTGTTTATTCGTACCATAAGTACAGTTTACAAAAATCTGTGCAAGTGCAAATGCGGGTGGAGACATGACCAAACCGGTAATCTTATCTGTCTGTCTGTCTGTCTGTCTGTCTGTCTGTCTGTCTGTCTGTCTGTCTGTCTGTCTGTCTGTCTGTCTGTGGCACCTGGCCAATACTTATAAGACGTTGTTGGCACACAAGCAACACGGTCCAAGCATTTATCAATTTACTTTCTTGATGAAAAGGGTAGTTTCGATACCTCTCTCCTAAGAGGTGGAAGTCGCAATCATCACGGCCTCAGCACACGTAAATCTGCTATAGGGTCAGTGCACATTTGTGTACATACATTTTCGTGATTTTCATCAAACTTTGCAGAAGTTTAGTCCTATATATCTTGTCAACGTTATAGGGAGCTCTTGAGCGAGCTTTATGGTTAGAGTCGATTGTGTGTGTATACCGTCAACGAAAAAAACTTGACCCTGTTGACCGGAACCAGAAAACCTCCGCGCCCAGGTGACATTTTTGCACGCGAATCGTATACGCTAATGCACAGCAATTTACCTGGGGAGAGATTTTCTTTTTCCAAAACAATTCAGCGCGACGCGATGATGTTTACGCAGAGTAGCCGCTGTTCGGTTGGAGATTTCGTCAAAAAAGGGCCGAATCAAACTGTGACGATACCCTGGGGCGAATCGAAATGCATTAAACAACAATCTGCATCGCTTCCAGAGATTATTTTTCTCTTTCTGCGAAGAAATCGTGCTTTGAACTGGCAAAATTCCGCAAAAGATTTTGAGTCTGCTAACTTTCCGTAGTACGCATGCGCACCAACATGATCGGTCCGGGGCTGCCCGTTTCGACGACGATTTCGTCAATATCATGGGGTGTGGCAAGATGTCGACGGTCTGGTTCCATTTCTAATGCAATAATCTTGAAAATACATTGGTCTCAATGTCTATCTCCCCGTTTCCATGACAAAATCCTACCGTGAAACCTGAAACCACTCGTCCACAACATTTCCATTTTCCGTAGAAAGCGCATGCGAACCAACTCAAACGCACGCGCTACCCTCAGGTCTCACTAGCCGGTGCGGAGGCCAGGCCTACCTGCCTCCAAAAATGACGCGACGTCATTTCATGCATACCCCTGTTCCAGCGGCTGTAGACTTGGCAGTACCTTACTCTCACACAAACCTATACATTTCCGAATAGCTTATCTCTTGTAGAATACATCTGGCCAAGTTTCAACGTCGTCTAGACAAATCAAGCAATATATCCTGGAGGTTCGACAGCAAACTGGGTCGACTTTGGAGTTTTCTGGTTTGGGTTATGTCGGCAAGTTACATAAATCGGAAGAGGTGCCGAGCATTGCGCTGTTTTATATGATGTTTTATTTTGAGAAGCCAGTGGATTGGTTGCTTTTTGACTACATGGGGATGCAAGTCCAACCTAAGCGTCTCATAAGGCCGAAGGCGTTGTTCCAGCACAAGGGTCTGTCAAGTGCATATGTTCCGCGCATTTTACCGATCTGCGCTATCTTAAGATTGCGCTGCGCATTCTCAGGATCCTATAATTGCGCGGCAATCTCGAGATCGCGCATCTTGTGTGTGTTGCATGAGCCAATGTGAGATAATATAACTGAGTTTATGTTCTCTCCGAGAATTTGCAACATCAAACTGCATAAATTATGATGAAATATATGAAATATGGGTAGCCATTCCAACAATAATCTTCTGCACGGATCATGGGTTTGAAAAGTAACATCAACTTCTGCAATGTTTTATTGTATAAGGGACAGAATGAAAGAAAATGAGGACGGGAAACTTGGTGTGAAAGAAAATGGTGTCCCCTACGTAGGCCTATTACTAGTAGTAGAATTCGTTCTACCATATTGCTCAATGATTGTTCAGGGATTTATTGTTGGATTTGAGATGATGGTCAGTAAATATTGGTCAAAGTGTCATAGTGAGATCTGTTCACAATATCAAATGCATGGTCGCCGTAATTAGCACTGCTAATTAGGCTTCTGAGATGATGGTCAGTAAATATTGGTCAAAGTGTCATAGTGATCATGTGAGAGGCCAATATTACATAACAAAAGATAAAATGCCCTACTATACATCTCCTTTATCTTTGATCCCATTGAGGTATTATTGTGGAGGTGTTCATTTGGCTTGATTCAATTCTTATTCCTGATAATTTCTTATATCTTAGTTATGTATTATCTTTATTCATTAAGTAAATCCGGATGCAAGATTACAACCAAATGTACTTGATCAATCAAAAGCATTGCTATCAGGTTGGATGTCCGTCAGCAAGCTGTGGGGGGATAACCAGGGGGATAACCTGAAATATAAAACAGTCGACATTATTATCATTCACAATGAGAAGATAACATAAAAGCTTACATGTAGGTCTAGGTGTCTCCCTTCTCAAACGAATTCCTCTTGCATGTCTTTCAAGTACAAGGTGCAGGGCCTGGCACTTCATCACGATACAACTGAGGAACCAAATACCATTAGACAGTCAACTTTGGCCGGGATTGAATTAATTTACTTTCAGCATCCCATAGACAGTCACATGACAGTAATGTGACTGTTGGTGTAGCAAAAACTTAGGTGAAAAATAAAGCTACAAATGCAAAGCCAAACATCATGAACATGTAAAAGTATCGTCATCCTTAAAATGCGTAATCGGCAAAAAGCGCACGCTCACCCTTGCGCGATCTCGAGATTGCCGCGCAATTATAGGATCCTAAGAATGCGCAGCGCAATCTTAAGATAGCGCAGGTCGGTAAAATGCGCGGAACACATAGACTGATGTAGCACAATGCATGAGACACCTTGTATAACGCAAATTTGTAAAATTTCACCTCTATGCCTTATAACTTCAAGATTAACACTTGATCACCACTAGCTAGTGAGACCTCAAACTATTCAGGACAGGGGGTCGGCTAAGGTCTTTTTGAATTCAAATCCTACACTTGGGTCTTGGGATCAGTATGCTTATCTCCTGTTGTGTTTAGTTTCCCACATTCTCCTCACCTATTTTCTATACTGTGACAGCGTCTATTGGGTCAACTGCCATGATGGCATCATCCTAACTATATCCCCCCCTCTCCCAACCACCAACTACTCGCCATCATTGACATTGTGTGCTAGCCAACTGCTTCTTCAGTCAACTGCCATGATGGCATCATCCTAACTATATACCCCCCCCCCCCCCCCCCCAACCCCCACCATCATCACCAGAGTCTTCTCGCTCACCAGCCCTATTAACGAAGAATTCCCTATCAAGGCCTGAGCCTTCCTCATATTAGGGAGCTCTTGAGCGAGCTTTATGGTTAGAGTCGATTGTGTGTGTATACCGTCAACGAAAAAAACTTGACCCTGTTGACCGGAACCAGAAAACCTCCGCTCCCAGGTGACATTTTTGCACGCGAATCGTATACGCTAATGCACAGCAATTTACCTGGGGAGAAATTTTCTTTTTCCAAAACAATTCAGCGCGACGCGATGATGTTTACGCAGAGTAGCCGCTGTTCGGTTGGAGATTTCGTCAAAAAAGGGCCGAATCAAAGTGTGACGATACCCTGGGGCGAATCGAAATGCATTAAACAACAAACTGCATCGCTGCCAGAGATTATTTTTCTCTTTCTGCGAAGAAATCGTGCTTTGAACTGGCAAAATCCGCAAAAGATTTTGAGTCTGCTAACTTTTCCATAGTACGCATGCGCACCAACATGATCAGTCCGGGGCTGCCCGTTTCGACGACGATTTCGTCAATATCATGGGGTATGGAAAGATGTCGACGGTCTGGTTCCATTTCTAATGCAATAATCTTGAAAGTACATTGGTCTCAATGTCTATTTTCCCGTTTCCATGACAAAATCCTACCGTGAAACCTGAAACCACTCGTCCACAACATTCCAATTTACCGTAGAAAGCGCATGCGCACTAACTCAAACGCACGCGCTACCCTCAGGTCTCACTAGCCGGTGCGGAGGCCAGGCCTACCTGCCTCCAAAAATGACGCGACGTCATTTCATGCATACCCCTGTTCCAGCGGCTGTAGACTTGGCAGTACCTTACTCTCACACAAACCTATACATTTCCGAATAGCTTGTCTCTTGTAGAATACATCTGGCCAAGTTTTAACTAAACGTCGTCTAGACAAATCAAGCAATATATCCTGGAGGTTCGACAGCAAACTGGGTCGACTTTGGAGTTTTCTGGTTTGGGTTATGTCGGCAAGTTACATAAATCGGAAGAGGTGCCGAGCATTGCGCTGTTTTATATGATGTTTTATTTTGAGAAGCCAGTGGATTGGTTGCTTTTTGACTACATGGGGATGCAAGTCCAACCTAAGCGTCTCATAAGGCCGAAGGCGTTGTTCCAGCACAAGGGTCTGTCAAGTGCATAGACTGATGTAGCACAATGCATGAGACACCTTGTATAACGCAAATTTGTAAAATTTCACCTCTATGCCTTATAACTTCAAGATTAACACCTGATCACCACTGGCTAGTGAGACCTCAAACTATTCACGACAGGGGGTCGGCTAAGGTCTTTTTGAATTCAAATCCTACACTTGGGTCTTGGGATCATTATGCTTATCTCCGGGCAAAAATATCATCCTTCTCCTGTTGTGTTTAGTTTCCCACATTCTCCTCACCTATTTTCTATACTGCGACAGCGTCTATTTGGTCAACTGCAATGATGGCATCATCCTAATTATACCCCCCCCCGCTCTCCCAACCACCAACTACTCGCCATCATTGACATTTTGTGCTAGCCAACTGCTTCTTCGGTCAACTGCCATGATGGCATCATCCTAACTATATCCCCCCTCTCCCAACCACCAACTACTCGCCATCATTGACATTGTGTGCAAGCCAACTGCTTCTTCGGTCAACTGCCATAATGGCATCATCCTAACTATATACCCCCCCCCCCCAACCCCAACCCCCACCACCACCACCCGAGTCTTCTCGCTCACCAGCCCTATTAACGAAGAGCTCCCTATCAAGGCCTGAGCCTTCCTTATATTAGGTGAATTTTATACATCTTATATATAAATCGTAGTCAGTGCACAAGAAATCTTAAAGTTCTTTTATTGCTGCAGTTGTTAAAAGGTTAATCCCCTCATCCTTTATTCCCAGAGAGTTCCCACGTTTGAAATCCCACGCTATTTTGACCTGCGCTGGGTTGTTCAAAATCACGTTAGCTTTAACGGCGCCGTTAAGTCTTAACGTGAAAATTCTTATGGGATTAACTGAAAGAGATAAAGTCCATACGGATACTTAACGTAACCGTTAAGGATAACGTGACTTTTGTGCTTTTGAACAACCGGGCCCTGGTGATTTTGCATGAAGCGTCTTTAACATTGGCAAATTATACCCATTTCAATTCATTGTTTTTCTGAGTAATGTAACTAAAGGTTTTCCCCAGTGGTGAACTGCTGGCCGCAAATATTTACTGGATGCCATTTACGGATGTACTTGTTTTTTGCAACTGAAACGTGGAGGAGGATGTTTGGGTTCTTGTCCTAACTCAAGCCGATAGAAGACTTGAGTCAGACAGATTTAAAAATGAATTGTTTTTGTAATAATTGTTTAATTGGATTAAATAAAGTAGTTATTGGCATAATCAAGGAAGTGCTTATCGAAACCTGAGTTCCCTTAAACGAGGCTTACCCTTGGAAATCTAGATGAGAACTGACTAAAACAAAAATCCTACCCCCTCATAAACATATGTTAATTAACCCAACCCCATGTCCAATCAGGTACTCCTCTCAGGTCCATAACTACCTCCAAGATCCCACTCCTCTTGAGCCCCAGATCTCCCGGACCCTTGGAACCTATCCCAAATACTTAACGTCTGGGCCTAGTTCTTTCGTAAGGCTTCTACGTCTCTTAAAAGTGCTATAATTACCAACCCTTACTGCCCCAGCAAACATTCCTTTTCACATAGTTTCCCCAAACAAACAATTACTACAGCGTTTTATTACCAGGAACGACCAGCTAGTTAACACAACCAACATGTCATTGATGAATTTCACCTTTCCTTTTTCCAAATGTATTTGAATACAACAATCGTTGATGATATCTGTCAATAGCTCATTTTATGTGCGATTTGAGTTCTATGTGTTTTGTACGCGCCGGTCACCGTGTTGGTGACTGGTCAATCTGTCTAAACCTTATTTATGCTTCACTACATGTGCTCACACCTATGATCCCTATTCCTAAACTTTCTAGTGCTGCCATCTGTTGACTTCAGTTGCAGACTGGAGCCATCTTGAATTACACATTTCCAATCGTAAGCGGTACACACCGATCAAAAGGATCGCTGCATTACCTACACAGCTAGCGTACAATATATTGTATTCCTCACTAAGTTCTCTTACAAAAACACGGGGAGGCGCCACCCACCAGGGCGTGGCTAGGTCGCACCATACACTATGCATCTTAATTTAAAAATAGGATTTGTCATTTAGACTGAACTATACATTGTACAACGCGTTAAAAAGGGAACTGAAACCGCCAAGCCAGTTCGTATGACCTCGTTTTCATTTCCCGCGTATCGGGTGATCAGAACGAGGCATGAATGAAACATGGCGCCTAGCTGTCAATCATTGAGTGTCGTGACTACTATGGAATTTACTACGAAAACTCATGAATGAAAGATCGCATGACTCACGTGATTCTCACATGATTCTCAATAATAACAAATTGAACTGCGCATGCTCGGGCACTGGGAGCGGAGCTACAAATCTGAACTCAAATAGGAAGTTGGAAGTTTGACTTTCTCTGGCGGTGAAAGTCGAAAAGTTGAATAAATTGCTCGGCGGTTCCAGTTCCCTTTAAGATGTCATGTATTAGATTCCTTGTATCTTTATCACTACCATATGCGACTTCATGACGCAAATGTAGGTATGACAATTGTGATTTGGACTGTATGTGGGGAGTTCAAGCTACGCATTATATAGGATAGGAATAATCAGGTTTGAATGAATTGTCAAACCCGAAAACATCTTTTCCTCCAAAGATAATTCTTCTAATTATAGGCTTTTTTAGCCACTTCAGCCTCTCTTGTGTAAACTTATGATCGAGCTTAAAGTACTTTTTAATGAACGCGTAGTCCACGATGTATGTTTTTTCCTTCTTTAATTTAGGCTTGCCGTGAACCCTTAAAGGTTGAACGTCTTTGGCGGGAGTACTGTTCAACAACGGATTCGGCTTTCCATCGACAGTCGGCCGTAGCGCCGATAGCAGATATTGTACTTGATGGCGAAATTTGTAGCTTAATTTGTACTTGCCCCGATGATCTGATCTACTATTTGTATTATGAAGAGCATTGTACTGATACCTGCTGGAGCTATACAACATGTTGTAAAGACCGACCTGGATAATTTGCGAAGCCCACCAGGATTCAGCCTCAAACTCAGTACTGTAGGGCATCAGGAACGATAATGTGTCGCGGTGGTAAGCCACCATCATTGCATCGACATTGTGGTTCAAAGGCTTCTACGTCTCTAAAAAGTGCTATAATTACCAACCCTTGCTGCCCCAGTAAACATTCCTTTTCACATTGTTTCCCCAAACAAACAATTACTACAGCGTTTTATTACCAGGAACGACCAGCTAGTTAACACAACCAACATGTCATTGATGAATTTCACCTTTCCTTTTTCCAAATGTATTTGAATACAACAATCGTTGATGATATCTGTCAATAGGGAGTTTCCGCATCGCTTACGATTACGATTACGATTACGATTTCAAAGTCGTAATCGTAATACTCTCAAAACCGGCATGAACCAGAAATTTTGTTTCCGCATTCACACCAACGACTTGGTGTACTGTAGTATAGGCCCTATACTCTGCTCTCATGCTCTGGGTGCACTTTTCTCGGCGCTAAAACATGATCAAAATCGCCGTTGATCAAATTAAATGCAGTTCCTATGTTTGACAGGTGTGTTATAAAGTATTCTTCAATGAATATTTCACATTGAATTTGATATGTAGCGTGGAAAATAGGCTTTTCGCTAATCCATGTAATCGTTTTTCGACTTACGAAGATCAGCCGGAATCCTCGTAAGAACGAGACGAAAGTACCATCGACGATTTCGCTGGGGATTGCGTAGCACCAAAAATCGATGAACACAAATCGTAATCGTAATCGTAATCGTAAGCGATGCGGAAACTCGCTAATAGCTCACTTTATGTGCGATTTGAGTTCTATGTGTTTTGTACGCGCCGGTCACCGTGTTGGTGACTGGTCAATCTGTCTAAACCTCTCTATTATTTATGCTTCACTACATGTGCTCACACCTATGATCCCTATTCCTAAACTTTCTAGTGCTGCCATCTGTTGACTTCAGTTGCAGACTGGAGCCATCTTGAATTACACATTTCCAATCGTAAGCGGTACACACCGATCAAAAGGATCGCTGCATTACCTACATAGCTAGCGTACAATATATTGTATTCCTCACTAAGTTCTCTTACAAAAACACGGGGAGGCGCCACCCACCAGGGCGTGGCTAGGTCGCACCATACACTATGCATCTTAATTAAAAAAAAGGATTTGTCATTTAGACTGAACTATACATTGTACAACGCGTCATGTATCAAATTCCTTGTATCTTTATCACTACCATATGCGACTTCATGACGCAAATGTAGGTATGACAATTGTGATTTGGACTGTATGTGGGGAGTTCAAGCTACGCATTATATAGGATAGGAATAATCAGGTTTAAATGAATTGTCAAACCCGAAAACATCTTTTCCTCCAAAGATAATTCTTCTAATTATAGGCTTTTTTAGCCACTTCAGCCTCTCTTGTGTAAACTTATGATCGAGCTTAAAGTACTTTTTAATGAACGCGTAGTCCACGATGTATGTTTTGTCCTTCTTTAATTTAGGCTTGCCGTGAACCCTTAAAGGTAGAACGTCTTTGGCGGGAGCACTGTTCAACAACGGATTCGGCTTTCCATCGACAGTCGGCCGTAGCGCCGATAGCAGATATTGTACTTGCTGGCGAAATTTGAAGCTGAATTTGTATTTGCCCCGATGATCTGATCTACTATTTGTATTATGAAGAGCATTGTACTGATACCTGCTGGAGCTGTACAACATGTTGTAAAGACCGATATGGTTAACTTGCGAAGCCCACCAGGATTCAGCCTCAAACTCAGTACTGTAGGGCATCAGGAACGATAATGTGTCGCGGTGGTAAGCCACCATCATTGCATCGACATTGTAGTTTAAATTAACGAGCGCCTTCTCATTGAAGAATACATGGCTAGCGATGTGATGAGGATAGCTAACAGCTGGCTCGTGAGCGCTCAAGAACTGTTCAAAGCACCTCCACGGATCATTGGTCTTGCAGCAACCTTCACCGTTCCATCGCCGACCATTGTAGGTGAAGGATATCTTCACGTCGTCGTCGAGAAAGATAAAATACTTATAACCCTTCTTCGACATTCGACCTCCTCGTTCAACGGCGTATTCTAGTAGAAGATTCCTCCCAGTGGTCCACGTGCTATTTTGTCGGTATAGATAATTGGTGCCGGAGTCCGTCTTGTACGTTAGCCATAACACATCTCGGTCAGAGTTTGACACAAGTTGATCGAGGATAGTGACGCTTGTGCCTTGTATCAAATACACGAAGTCTTTCGCAACTTTTACTGGCGGAAAGGTATAGCCGACACATTCAAGATCACGTATCCAAGCCATGGCTAAATCGATATCTGCCCGCCCGATGATATCGATCTGGTAGAGTTCTATGTAAAGATCGACCATGTTCTGCGCCAACGAAACGGTTTTCGGGATCCAGTTGACCAGGAATTTGATCAGTCGTCTTGTTTTATAGTAAACATCCATTTCGTTGTGAAAATCGACCATATACGAATGCGCGTTACGGATTTGATTGACGTATGGCGGACCGAAAGCGATGTGACCGTCAGTGTCCCAAACCAACCGTTGAGTGAAATACGACCGCCATATATCCGACACGCGCCCGTTAACGCTTGCCGGCAGCAGCAGACCCCAGAAGGCGAACTGAGCATGCAATGTTGCCTTGGCGTTGTAGGGCGACATGACATAATGTGGAAGTGCGTGATATTTCTCCACCATCTCGAATTGAAACGGAATCTTTTTTGTAAGCCTATAAATGGCATCCACGTCTGGGTGGGTTTGAGCTAGAAAGTTTATCGCTGCGACCTTTTCCGGCTTGACGGCACCGATTACTCTCATGTTTTTCGTATTGGGATCTTTGACTTTATCCAGCGGCAACCCTCGCGGCCACAAAGTGGTGTCGGGTTTGATGTATGGAATGTAGGGATTGTACACGTGTCCAGCGACCTGTATCAGATCGAATTTAATGGAAGAATCAAGGAGCGGCTCGGATTTGGGAAACTTGGGGAAGTTATCGTCGTCGGTGTCGTAGATCCACTCGGCCCCGTTAGCCACGGCGTACATGTAGCCGATGTTCTTCCGGGCGAAGTGATTCCAGGGCAGATGTTGGCAGATGTGGTACGGACAGCGCTCCTGCCAGGCCATGTCGAGAAAGAAAAGATTGGGGAAGGGCGGCACCTCTTTTGGGCCCTTCTTGTCACCGACCAGCACCACGCACCACTTTGGCATCTTCAGTAGGTCCTTGACGGCGTCGGTCAAATTGAAGATCGTCGTGATCACCACCCACTTGTCGCAGGTCATTTGACCCCGATATTGAGTTACCTTCAAATGATAAATCAGCCGTCAATTTAGCTAGTTTTCGAAGCAACAGAAATAGCATCCTCGAAAATCGAGAGTCAGTCGTATCCTAGAAGGAAAGGTGAACAGGCGCTGATTAGCAGCCGTTCACATCAGCTCCTAACATCAGCACATTTTTGTTGTGGTTCTAGGCATTTGGACTGGCTCTTCCTGTGCTCAATTGATTCATGAATGTGCATGGACCCGTGTGAACCTATTTTCACTGTGCCCATATGTGGTCTTCAAGGAATACTCTGATGGTGAACTTTCTGGATTGTCTGCATTGGCCACTGTGGCCATTTTGGTTCCTGTGTATGTACATGGTTGTACAAGACATACACTCGGGTGTTTATTCAGGAGGACCAACAATGCAGAACATTGTGTACACCACAGACCGCCTAATCCAGTTACGCAATACTGTGATCACCACCAATCACCCATGGATTACCACGTTGGATTGCAATGTTAGTAGAAAGACTGTGCTTTTCACCCGGGCATATGGGTCAATGATGTAAAGCGCATGTGAGCAGATCATTACGACCTGGAACGTGCGCTATATAAATCCATATTTACATTACATTACATTACATCCTACTCCTCTCGCACCGATAGTGCCGAGTGTTGGCCTGAGCTTCAGGATACAAAAATGGTGATTAAGAAAGAACAGAATATTACAAAAGTAATGATGAGGTAGAACTGGGCTTACCTTATCACAGCTAGCGGTCAAATTGTTCTTTCTTGACGATGTGTACTTGTTATTGACAAACGACAATACTACGACAATAACGGAGACAAGAAATCCAAGTAGAACTGTTTTCCAAAACTTCCGAAACCTAGTAGAAAAGAGAAAAAGGATAATGCAATCTACGACCTCTACGACTATTATTGAAAAAAGGCCAAAACCTATCAATTAGGGAAAAACACAAGTGTTTAGAAAGTGTAAAGCCGGTAAATTCTGTACACTGGTATTTAATAACAAAATTAATGCTAAAATGAATAGAAATGGTAGTTATCTACCACATGACGTTTCACCAAAGTCTTGGCGTAGGAGTAACAGTTGGTCTTATGGACCTGATTTTATTCAACTCCCAAAAGTGGTTAGCCCACCTAAAAAAGTGGTTAACCTACACAAAAAAGTCATTATCCAATATTCAGTGGTAAAACAAGATGCTTAGTACTATCCTGTTCCTAAGAAGCATGATACTAATTTCACATATGATTAACTTACAAATAAGTGTTAATACTAATAACTTCTTTAAACTTAACCCCTTGCGTACCTAGTAGGGACGATATATCGTCCCTATAATTTGTCTCCCGTATACCTAGTAGGGACGATATATCGTCCCTCTAACAACGTTTCAGTATAGAACTCCCGGTACACGTTAGACACCAAGGTTAGACACTATTGCACGGTGTATTGATGTCCCTGGTGTCTGTAGCAGACTATATTTAGTTTCATTCATCGTTCTAAGATGGCGCTGTGGTTAGATTGGCATGTGTTTGCCGTTACTACACACGAGGCGATTAGCATATAAATTGGCGGTATTTATGGCAAGCCAAAGCGGAATTTATTCAAGACCGTGGAATTACTATTCAAGAAGTTAAATATATGTTCAAGACCAAAATATGTTCAATCCTGAATCAAATATTGTCAACCTTGAATCAAATATTGTCAACCTTGAACAAAATATATTCAAGACTCACGTGACCATATTCAAGACGCACGTGACCACAAAAATTGATGACGTAGTTGCTCATGTTTTGATGCTTTACGGACTTTCCCGAACCCGCGTCCGGACTTTCCCGAACCCATGGTACTTGTGTTGCGTTTCGGAGCTCGAATTGTTCGCACGAGGTTTTGACACATGGTTGTACACGTACCTAGCCGCCTACACCTGACATGTACTGTAATCCTACACATCATGACATGGATGCCGAGTGAATGTCAGAGTCGATACATGTTTCACAGACATCAGGCAAATTATAGGTTCAAAATGCGCAATGCCTGTCGTGAAACAGAACGCATCGGAAGTACCACAGATTCTACGCTCTACGTCATCAATTTTGTGGTCACGTGCGTCTTGAATATGGTCACGTGAGTCTTGAATATATTTTGTTCAAGGTTGAATATATTTTGTTCAAGGTTGGACATATTTTATTCAAGGTTGAACATATTTTATTCAAGGTTGAACATATTTTATTCAAGGTTGAAAACATTTGATTCAAGGTTGAACATATTTTAGTCTTGAACATATATTTCCTTCTTGAACTTATATTTAACTTCTTGAATGGTAATTCTAAAGTCTTGAATAAATTCCGCTTTGACTTGCCATAGGTATTACTGCCACAGATACCGCATTGTATTGTGAATAACATGGCGAAACGTGCGCGTGTTGACTTGGCTACGGCGGTTTCTATGATACTGGAGGACTCGCAAGAGTATGTGAATAGTGGCAATAGTCAAGATGAGGGTGGGGGTGAGGAAGAATCTGCTGACACCACCGACTTTGGGGTTTTTATGAATGATCACTGATCAATCAATAATCGATAGATAATCAATAACCAATAGGCTATTGATTACTGATGAATCAGTGAACAGTATATTGTAGGTCAATCATCATGATGCTTTGTAATGATCCTAATTCATTGAAAAAACTCTGTTGAAAAACGTCGAAAATATCATGTTTTTTTTGATCAATCAATATCGGTAATCAATCGATATCAGTGATAGACAATAGCCAAAGTTTAGCAACGAGTTCTGCATATCATTTATAGCTTGTAAGTTCATCAATTACAGTTTTATACTTGTTCAAATCAGAAAATCAATAAATTTAGCATAATCAATCAAAAAGTATTGATCATAATTGATTATTGATCACCTCTTACCCAATTGATACCAGGAAACAACACCAATCGATAGCCAAGGTAATCAGCTTTACAAAAATGTATGGTTTTATTAGTCTATGATGAATAGTAAAGGAGCTACAATTTTTTAAAGTATTCATACGCCATTAGGCATAAAACTGGTAAAATATCTCGGTACAGGGCATGCCACTTGCCTCGGTAGCGAAGGGGTTAATGAACCCAACATAGCTCCAGGATTTTAAGTCTAAAGATGCGGAATCAACCGCTATTGAATTACTAGAACCAGTTTAACATAGCTAAATGGTTTGCTACCACTGCGAGGTTGTGGTATTTCAATAGACGACCATTTGAATCACAGTGATCATTTGATTAGGTCAATTTACAGGTTTCATACTTACTATCAAATGTTAAAGATATTTAAAAATCTAGAGATACCAACACCAGGTGAAGGTATTTACAATGAAGGTATTAACAACATTAATCGTAAGAAACTTAAAAAGCTATTGAGTGAGTTTGGTTTAAAGGATCAGTATAACTTCTCGGTATTCAATGTAAATGGTGGTTGGCAGGGTTGGAGTGAACCACTCTATCACTATGAACAGCAACTCTCGTTTTTCTGTCGGAAAACTCTCGGAATCTGCATCGGTCTCGAAATCACTCGAAAATCACTCGAAATGCTTCACGGTCATTAAACCGTCTCTCGGAAATCTTACGGAATTCGACCCGGCCTTGGCGAGCCATGCTGGGCAAGACCTCGGAAAGTTTCGAAGAAAATCGAAACAGTTAAAATTCTATTGTGATTGCTGGTCTAATCCCTGTCGAATATTACCGAAAACGATCGTAAATGACCAAAAATTTCAATGCTTTTGCCTGAGAAGTATTTTCGAGTTTTTTCGACAGAGTTCGAGAGGTATTCAGATCGAGCAATTATTTCAGTTCTGCAATACGTTATAGGTGTCGCAAACCCGCAATCTTATCACATCTATTGAAACCGCAGGTAGGAGTCTAAAAGTATCGAAAAGACTCGAATGTTATCGCAATTAGGTGCGGTGGAATACAAAAGAACTCGAAAAGTATCGTTTTCTATCGTTTTTCTCACAGGTGGTTTCGAAAACGGCATATCGCGAGTAAATGTCCGGTTGTTACCCTCGCAACATTTGTTTTCACAACACCCGTTGACAAAACGTGCGACAAATGTACACCAACGTTTTTAACCTGTCAAAATTATCAAAATCTTCGGGCTTAATTTATTTTTAAAACGGTATGAACTAGGTTCTTGCTTATTAGACAAAAGTCGTTATCATCCATTGAAAAATCATAAGAAGAAGAAGATGGTGTCAATATATATTCTTTCAGGCAATATGTGTGTGTTTGATGTATAAGCAATGAATTATTTTAGATTAGACTAAAAGTAATAATGCATAAAAGTCTTCGAATTCGAACTCGAAGCCGGTCACATCAGTTCTTAAAGTTCTCACTGATAAATGTGAAATTCCCAACATGGCGGTTAACAACAACTTGTACAAAGTCAAATGGAATTGAGCAGCTCAGGCATGTCAACCAGATATTATTGTAAACGCAAACTGCATTGCGCAGACTTTAAACACCTCAACAAGCACATTTATTTTTATGACATCACACCTCCTTCGGACATGTCGGACCCTTTTTGCGCGTTTAATATCTCACTGATATTTTGAAGATCGTGCATCTTGATAGAAAAATAGTCCGTCATCCTACCCTGAGAGTGTTACCTATGAAGTAACATGCACTATCTGCACCATGGATTTCTATTGATGATTAAAAAAGACAATTCATTTTTGGGCATATTCGCGGCGCTCTGCAAAATAATAATATTCCAACGAGTGGAATCAATATTCATCCCACTGTTGCTTACAAACTTACAAGCTTACAATCTTCATCTGCCATTGGCATGAATGGCAGTAACTTTTGCGATATGCCTCGCGAGCCCTGCCATTCCTGCTAATAATATGGACATTTTGTACGCATAATTGTGGAAAAAAACGTTGATCACGCTATAGATGATTTGTCCGGCTGCTGGGCGGCCGTTTTTAAATTTGTGTCACAGTGTTGAGGTGGTGCGCAACGAGCCACGTGCCGTCGCTGATTACCATGCTTACTAGAGATTACTCGTAAGTGCTACCACACGAGCGTCTCGATGTGCAATCCTTTCTTTAAAATACAAGCAGAATTAACTTTAACACATTATATGGCCAACCGGAGCCTAATCCCTTGCTGGACAACCAAGAATGGAACAACATTAATCTGACAATCGTCATTTATAACCACAAAGCAAAAGGTATTTTGTTGACAAAGCATGGTTTGCCCCAAGACCTGTTTTTTAGATAAGCCCTTGGGTCAACAAAGAGTTGGACCTGACAAGATGGATTTATTAGGACCCCTCAGAGCTAACCAACTATATCCAGACTTTACATTGACTCCTCGATTTCTGCTAAGCAATATACTGTCTTCTCCCACTTTACCAAGCGCAGGTGAAGCGTAAAATGACTAAGTCCAAATGAATAGGCCGATTTGACTGGTGGCAGGCGAACATTAGAAATAACAGCCACAGCTGATAATTGACTCCCTTTTCATGGGCAATGCCATTGCCTTCCACGTTAGTGGATAAAAGACATGAACACTGACATGGGGTAGTCCTGTACTGAATGAATGAATATAATACAACTAGCGTCCTCGTTTTATGCCTATAGTGTTGGTTGACCAGAAATGTCTAATATGGTGTCTATGATAAAGCGAGCTTCATGGGTTTGCAGAATGTCCCAATAAAGAAGTCTTGTTGTCAACGAATAAATTAAAGAAGATCACAGATTTACTTATCAATTTACCAATCAATTTTATTATCCAAACGGGGTTTACACGTCATCATCAATAACATCATCATCCTCTTCTCCTTCCGAAAACTCAATCCCCTCAACAAACTGCTCAAGCTCACCATTTACCATCTCTACCCCCTCCCCGACTTCGTCATTGTCCTCAGGAACTAGGCCACTGGCTCTCCAACCGTTCATAATCGTCTGTTGTGTGACCCTTGCCCAGCCGAGGCTGATCATCCTGACCACTTTCCGCCTGGTGATCCGCTCACAATTTGATCATCGGTGTGGCCGATTTTCCACACTTTTCAAATGGTCCTCAGGTGACACTTGAAGATCCTGTTTACGGTCAAGTCCAAGGGCTGCAGCAGCGAAGTACATCGTCCTGGGATAAAAGTGTCTGTCCCATTCTCTGCGGTGATTGCATCACGAAACTGTTGATTTCGATGCACCGGATACCTGTCTAAAAGTAACAGGAACGTGGCCCCTGCTACAAATGGCACAATCAGGGCCTGCAACCATTCGATTAGCGATTGGTGTCGGGCCCAAGCCCGTGGACTACCAGTTACCTGGAAAAGCAAACAACAAGTATGAACATTTACATTACTTTTCTGAACAGTCAGACACGCACAATGTTTTGGTTGCATCCATGACAAACCTACAACAATTTTAGTCATAGAAGTTCTGATCTCCCTAAAAAACACTACCATTAACTAGAATGTCTAACCGTTAATAACAACACTGATGACGTCAGGTACATATCCTGTACTACAACCACGGACATGTAGTATATGCCAATACTCACTCGCACATTGTCTGGAGCATCCGCCTGAAGCTGCCGAATGACGTCACTATCTGGTGCCAAGCCTCTGAAGTTGACCTCGGCTCGTCCTTTTCGTCCGTCTGTCGTAACTACTAGAGTCACCGTGCATCCAAGTTTCGGATTGCCTTGGGGTGATCTAATGCCAACATTCTGAGACCCAGTCGCTTCCATTGTTGATCTTGGCACCATACCAAACATAGATAATTTGATAAAAGAATTGAAACCACCACAAGCAGTGCCTTCACAGTAACTTCACAGTGAAGGTTCTCGCGCATTGCGCAGCGCGTTTTTACTGCATCGACCCGCGCAAAAATGATCGCTGCACGCCGGTTCTTTTAGTCGGGATTGACATAACTGGCTGCTACATCAGAGTGGAACTTGTCTAGGCAGCCTACAGCTTGGTAATAATGCCCTTTAAAATGTCATTCGTCCTTTGAGGCCAATTGGTTGGCGCATTGCTGATGAACACTTTGGGACACAGCATTTGGCACCGTGTTTGAGGGAAGTGGCCTCAATCTGTTTTTTATAAGGCATTCCCAGCATGTATTTGGGCTTCAGAGAGATAATCACCAATGTATTAGCTGTTCATATGACTTGGTGTGATGAGGGAATTACCTCCGTCTCCAAATGCTATTCTCACTTTCTGTTTAATTGGGCGTGCATACGTAGTCGCTGGTCTAAAAATCTTTGCTGAGTTTTCAGAAATCTCCTGCATTTGTCCGTCACCTGTTCAGAAAGCATTGAGTCCTCTGCATATGTCTGCCATTTTGTTGAGTTGGCCTTGTCGTGGTGTGAATCTTAAGCTACCCCCCCCCCCCCCCCCCCCCCCCCCATGCAACCGCCCCGTTCATAAACTCTCCTGCCACTAGCTCATTAAGAAGCACGTTATACATGTTAAAGTTTAAGATTATGATACAGGGATATCAATGGAAGTTTCATGACATACTGATTGTTTTTACAACAATACTATATGTTGTGATTACTGTTTATATTGATACTCGTAGATGAAGATTACTCGTATTTCTTCTGTTGTATGACCGGAGGTGATGGAGGCAAGACGATGCAACCTGCGATGACCGCAACAAACGAGCAATTATCGTTGCAGCCGATTTTAATCGCTCATATGTGGGGCACTTCCAAAGGGCATGCTGCCAGTTTGATACATTGCCCCTCCAGTGAGTCGTGCCCAAGGTTTGATTTCTGTATAAAATCGGCCTTTTAAGGGTTAAAGCCTCGATACGCAGGGTACTTTGCCTTTATACCCAACTAGCATTGTACCCGTGGCGCAGGCAGGTTCAAATGGGCTATACCTTGAATAGATTAAATTGCAATAAACATCTAATGTAATATCAAAGGAGCGATATCGAAGAGACAAATTAAACCAACCATTTGTCCACAGACTCGGACCTAGCTGTGGCGTGCTGCATGCGTGTAAAAGTATATCAGTTGGTCCGATAGAGATGATGAGGCAATGCCTCGTTCCTTAGTAAGCAATATGCGCCTTTTTATACGGAGAAGAAGGAGTACCCAGATAGGCCTTCACATGTCGGCCTCCAAATGGCTCGAACCATCACTACTATAACTTTAAAATGCGTGCTCCTCCTATACATGTAGCCAGGTCTCGGGCAAGGCACTTACTCGACAGGCAAGCTAGAAGTTCAGCACCGTGACGTGAGCAGCTCCTTGATAAGGCAATTTCAGGTTCAGCGCGCCTCTTCAGATCAAGTATTGAGAGCTGTGGTGAGCACATAAACATACCATGGTAACCTTCATTATCACGGGTTAGCTCTGGCTAACACAGCACCCATAAACAATAGACCACCAATTTGACCCCAGCTCCTTACTGCGGGAAAACCCAAGTCCAGCAACCGAAAGTACCAAAAATACATTTTTGTTAACATTTGAACTGCACACATACGTTTGTTTACAATTTCTTTCCAGTATTATGATATAGATATCACTGAGGACCGGGTATTGCAAATGAAGCAAGTAGAATAAATACATGAATTTGTGTGAAACCATCCATCCGGTTCAAACAAAAACCAGAAAAGGTTCAGTCCGACAAAAACTCCATCAAGTTCTGAAATTTTCACTTTAAAAGAGAAGTGCCGTTAAGACTTAAAGTTGGGACATTTTTTTCGTTTCAAAGTCATGATTTTCAGTTTTGGACATTTTTGTATCGGCCATGTTACCCCAGTCATAGAAATGCGAAATGAACCATTCGAATATTCTCAATAAACGGCCCACATCCCTTCTTTGGAATGGTGTCCTTAATTACTCCACAGTTACTTTGACAAATATGCTGTAAATCTTTCTCATAGTGTGACTTTGATGGCCCTTTTCAAAACCAAGTGAATGCTTTACAATCCCAAAAAACGCTAATAAAAACATTCCATGGGCTCTATAGGAATTTGCAATTCTGCAGTTTGTTCGTTGATAAGAGAAAACATGTTCGGTTTAGATACAGTCAAAAACTTTGAAGCCCAAAAAATATTCCAACTTAAAGTCTGCAGGACACTTCCCGTATTTAACGTTGGAAAGTTCAGAGCACGAAATGTTTTTGTGGAGGCTTGGACATTTTCTGGTTTATATTTGAAACTAATAGATGGTTGGCACGAAACTCCATGTCAGCTTTCTACTTGCCTTATATCTTCAGTCCTATAAAATTATAAAGCATGATTACAAAAGAATAGACCTATTTTCAATGAAGTATAGAATGCTACTCAGATCCCCACGGGTTCCTGCTCTATATAGCTCCCGAATCAAAAGAGAATTCGCTTCGCGATATGCTACGCTACCCTCTCTCAATGGCGTCTCTGGCAACTTTTGTATTCCCAGTCATTTGATCGCCAGTTGACTCTCGAATGACACAGCACGTCCAGACCCGTATTAAAAATAATCTCATTAACAGCACTATCAATCCCGACACCTGGGTTAAAATGTACGTCTGGGGTGACTCTGGAAATAGGCCTGTATAGCCACAGGTCCCATTTTTAATGCACCACCCCTGAAAAGTACCCCCGTCGTGTAATATTTGAAAATTTATTACGTTTGTTGTAAAACTAGGCTGTATAGCGGAGTCCCAGTTGCAGCATCCTGGCTGCAGCAGAAACGTTATAGGCCGTAGATCTTGCTATCCTCAAAGACGATGGAGGTACAATGAGTCAGCAGTTGTGTGTGTAATTCCATGCAGAGTATATAAATCAATACAGAGTATGATTATATAAAGTTACCAATTTATTTCGACGTCCGTTCGAGATGAGATGTACATGTAGTTGACAAGGCAGAGTTCATACAAGATGGTTGATACAGACGTGTCAATGAGCTGGAGCAGCAGAATAGGTTCCTATAGCTGGGTGTCCAAACCAAGGATGTAGCCTATTCGCTTGCTATTCCGGAACTCCCAAACATGATCACAGAGCGACATTATATAGTCTAGCAGTTATGAAACAGTTACGAAACCCAAACTGTTTACTAACAACGATCACAAAATAAAGTTATCATACTTGACTTGCTCAAGAACTGTCAAACCCGTCAATCATGGACCTACCAGACAGGGAATAATTGCATAAAACATGTTAAATGTAACTCAAAATGGTCCCTTAAACGACCCTCACCCATTGGCTCGTCACGGACTTATATGGCTTAATCATTAAATTCCCAAATAATCACATTTGGAGCCAAAACCTGACCAAAGGAATGTTTTACCCTAACGACGAGACTTTAAGTCGCCTTATGTTTTAGGCTACTCCTGAGAAAGGCTTCTCAGGAATTTTAAAATTAGTGATATGTGCCCTTTTACACGACCACAATTTACGGCTATTAAACAACCGAATTTGATAACTTAATGAAGCCCTAAAATCCCTGTCTGAACAGTAAATCCGGCATTAAGAGTTATTACATCGACACGGTCACTGTCGTATACGGAGGTTACGCCTACTTTACACAATTCATAGTTTAACAATATACATAATGAACTTCATGATAAAGTAGCCAACTGTAACAGCTGCATGCAGTCAAAAATTCGAATGAGTTAAAAAATTGGAAACTATTCGATTTAGAACTTACCGTGGTGGCGACATTCTGCGAAGAAGAGCTGGCAGAGGTTCACTCCGTTTAAATCTAATCTGATTTGTAGCGGATTGATTAAGAATATACCCTTTTGTAATGCAGTTTGGTTGACGCGTTGAACCATGCAGTTCAGTAATTGTGCAAGGGTGTTGAGTATCGTAGAAGTATGGAAACTCAGTGCATTCCTGGCTGTTCTTCCCTATTTTATACGCGACCAGTGTAACCGTATTGGTAGTCCAACGAGATAAATAAAGCGTGTGAGTTGTTTCTACTACTCCCGGTTCAACTCCGTTTTCCTTCCAAGGTGTCGCGTATCGCTGAGTGATTTTGGAGTTTGCGGGTTTTTTGGACAGTTTGTACATCAGGTCCCCAGAAAGTTCTGTAGGTTTTATCTACCACGTGTTTTTTAGCGGTAATTTGTACAACTTCCGCCCAAGCTTCTTGCGTAGCTTCTTCAATTACATCAATGTTATGATGATTTATAAACAATAGATTACATCACTTGTGGGAGGAGAGGGTCATCACAGCGTTCCGTAAGTTATTTACTGTGCAATATGTATTAATTCAGTGTAAAAGGGATTTCTAAACAGGGCACATCTTCCTTGTGCATTTCCTCATCATGTCTTCGGGTCATTTTGGACACCCTCAACTTTGGCAGTGTTTGCCGCCGTTCTGTACGGGTTTCAGTTCAGTAGATTATCTCTCCTACTACTTAAAGATGTTTTAAACCATGTGTAAATTGGTCAGTTGTCTATGTAGTTTCTTGGAACTAATCCACTGTAGTAACTCGACTTGTATCATGCAATGATAATTGAAATATCATTCAACTGTATAACCAAATATAGCGTTTTATTACCCTCTTAAGCTCGAATAGTGACCCATTTTCTAGTCGTATAGGCCTACATTCGGTAAAACACGAATAGCGAGGTTGCGTACCTCTAGTCGTTACGGGATAGTGAAGGGCGCTGGTTCAAATGATTTAGGGTTGAATTTGATGTAAACTGGAACCTCCCTTAGTGGACACCTCTCTACTTCGGACCTCTTTTTGTCGGTCCATTGCCATTGTTTGGGCCTACTTTTAGACTAACCTGTCCTGTGAATTTGCTAGCCAAAAATAGCCTTGTCATACTTTTGTAGTCTTCTGATCAGGAATAGATGGATATCTTAGTTTATAAATGACGTCCTTCTGACGCCATTACCGTTGGCTGTGCGCGCATACTTGTATCGCAAATGACGCCATCATGGCGGTTTTCGCGTAGTCTTCCGGTCGATTCCGGTGATACCGTTGGAAATGTTTTCCCCACCCGGTACCAATAAGTGTACGTCCTGTAAAGAGATGGAAAAATTAAGTGCTTCAGGAACTGCAAGATCCATTTGTTCTCTTCATTGAAAGCTGTCGGCATCAACAGAGTAGCCGCTGTTGTAAAACTGAAACGGTTGATCGAGTCCGGGAAGTTGTTCGATTGGGAGCGCATTTACTGATGTCGGGCAGTGGACGGTAATCGAGTTCAAACGCAACAGGTTCGCACTCAACTACATTTCAACTGAGCCAGTTCCGGCTACCGCTGGAATGAGAAGGCTGTGAAGTGGAAACGGGCTGAGTGCGCGCTCTCTCTCTGTCTTGCCTGAAACTCTCATGAAGAGACTGCATGCGCAGGGAACAATGACGTCTCCCACAATTTGTCAATAAGCGAACTGATCGTGCTCCCATTCCAAACGAAAGTGACAGAATATAACAAATGGGCGTTCGAGATTTGAGTCTGATTTTGCTGCTCGGGTGTTCAGTGGTGTTTTGTGCGAGTGATGTTTTCCTCCTATCACCAGGGGACAGTTTCGACCCAGTCAACATCGGGAACCTCTCTCAGACGAGTGAGATGAATATAATGACTTGTGCGAGGCAGTGCGCCTGGGACACGACTTGCGCGATGTTTACGTTTAATGCAACCCTCTCGGAATGCCTGAGCGCGAGGCTTGGATGGAACGGGGCAAGGCCCTATAATGACTCCAACATAGGTAAGTGAATCAGTTTTCGAATCATTGAAAATATCTGACAACATTGTAGTGTGTTTTCTTTAACCTCAAGTGTCAAAGTTCCATCCGAAACGTCAAAAGCAGGGTTTTGAACTCCCTGGGTACAACACCGGCTAAATCACTGGACTATGTCTGTCATATAGCATTTTGTTATTTTTACTGCGTTCAGCCAGTCTAAATGACGATTTTGTGCCACAACTGGCTCCCTTTAAATTCTTGTTGGCAGCGTCACCATACCCCACCCGTTTTACTCACGACCCGTGGCTGTTACCGGCACTTTCAATATTTCGTCCTATCTTTCAGCAACTGCTTGCGAAACCTTCTTACAAAATACGAATCTCTATAACTTGAGGACTACGATATGTAGTAAGTGGTACACAAGGATACTGGGTAGGTGTTTGTTGGTACAACCTGTAACTTTTAGTGATTCTTGAAATTTCAAACGTTAAACGAACTAATCAGTCTGGGATGTACGTGATATGCTGACCGCTGTATGAAGCGGCTGTGTCAGCATGCACATTGTCCCTCATCGAAAAACATTGCAAGCACTACTGGAGTTAGTTTGAAAAAGTAAATAAGATGATTTTTTTTATCAATCTGACAAATAACCAAATACTTTACAAATACTCCGCCGCATCTCGTCCCTTAATGATTATTAAAGTAGCTTTAAAATCTTGGCTTTCGTTCCGCAGATCCCAATATAGCAGTTCAAAAACCAACCAAGCAGCATTCGACCGCTTGGAGAGGTTATTCCAGATTGGCTGTGGACGGCGGAGTGACATCAAACTTTCACGCCAGGCTGCCAAGTTGTACGCATACCAGAGATAGGAAGATCAACCCTTGGTGGAGCGTGGACTTGAAGGTTGGTTTGGACAGCGCTACTAGAATCAGGCTAAGGATATTTAGGCGACATCCGCAGTCCCATCTGCTTTGCGTCAGTTTATACGTCACTTGCGGTCACGCACCTGTGTTAAACCAATCAGCTCGCGGTTGTACGAAAATAGTTCAGTTTGAGATCAATGCGTGGTCTCACCATTCCAGTTGAATGGTAATCAGGTGTGTTTAAAATGAAAAAAGTGTTGAAGTTTCAGTCCAATTAGCTTACTGATATGGTTTTGGGGCTCCATTTAACCCGTCATAACGCGAACGTGCAACGAAAATTTCATGGTTTGAGAGGCAAGGATAGGTCTATTAAGCTATGAACGCGTTCCTCCCTGGGTGTGGGGTCTCGGAAAAAGTTATGAGCATACCACGGCTTAAAACTTTATTACAGGTGCGTGACCTTGCGCGCCGAGTTGCACGTGTTTTTGACAATGATTTAGGCCAAAACAATTCAAAAAGATCTATTTTGCCCCCCCGAGAGCTATTTGCTCCCCCTCCCGACAAAAAAACTAGCTCCGCCCGTGAAGGATCATGTAGAATTATACTCCGCCTGCGAACTTCAGAGGTCAATTTCGAGTTCGAACACGTTTTTCTATAGGCCTACCGTGTCGGGCATCATAATTTAATTTCTATATAGGAATCTTAGCATAAATATTGAAAAATAGACTCATGGATTTATTATTGTCTTCAGAGTGCAGAAACAGGCCCGACTTTGTGAACGTCCACGGAATTCAGAGGTCACTTTCGCATTCAGAAACGTTTTTCTATATATGTACCGTGTCGTGCTTCATGATTTGGCAGTAATAAATATCAAAACACTGACAGTTGCTCATGAACTGTCACGAGAGTGTAGAAACAGACAGAACTATATAATTCGCGGAATAAGTAAATGCGCATGTATGGTAGACATGTAAATGTTGTGAAATGTATGTAGTGTTATTAAATCTAATACACCACATTCATTTCAGATCAAATATGATATCAAAGTCGTGGCAATAACCAATAGAGGGGACTGCTGCTGTGAGTATTAAAGGGGGACTATAGGCAGGAGAAGAGGGGCTAAATTGGTCATCTTCAGGTGACTAATATACATAGTAAGGGCCCTGGATCATGTCAGATTCAGCACTAAATATATTCCTCATACAAGCGTGAATCATTTCGACATACTTTGAGATGTGAGAGACCCCTATTGGCGACTTTGTGTAACTTTATCTCGCCTGCCTAGCTGCTGCCTATAATTGTCCATTCAAAGGCAAAGCTATATGAGGCAATGTGCCGTCCTGAAAATACTAGCCCAGCCTGGTAAAACCCTGGTGATATTTGGGTGGTCGATCGCTCCGGTGAAAAAAACGTAGCTACAATCCAATCTTGCGTCAGGAATTGACGGAGGCGCAATGACTTGGGACGAGGCTGATACCAGGGAAGCAATCTACTGCATAGAACAGGAACAAGCCATGAACATGTACACCCACCGGACGTTGGCTACTTATTTCTGATTCCTTATTTGCGATTCTCCTCGTTGGTACCCAACATGCAAGGTGGCCTGCGCTTTCCTGTCCGTATTTACCACCGTCTTATTACTCCATTATAAGCCGTACACCCACTTTTCACAGTGTATGGGAATATCTCAATACAACTGGTCAACTCGAGGAAGAAAAAATAAGTTGCCATCTTCAACTTGGTCTTGGTAATGTACAGCTTGCAAACATGGTCGTGGTTCTTTTGTTATTTGGTAGGTGGCTCCCTTGGCATTCTGATGCCTTCAGAAGTGAGTCTGGCACTCATAAATTCCTTTTCTTCGACCGTGTCCGGGGCGTCATAAATCTTGAAAGACAGACAGTTTGTGTTGAAATAAAATGTGTCACTGACCTCTTTTAAAGTGGGACTATATGCATGAGCTAGAAAAGGTTTTAATAAACTTCTCCATTACAGCAGAAAGACTTTCCAACTTTTGCATATCGGTCGATGCCGCCTTCCCGAAAACAGGGCTCCCTTATATCCAAACAGCTTCAAACGTTTGCTACAGCCAGATTCCACCAATGAAGCCAGGAGAAACTAGGTACTTTCTATGCAGGCAGAATCTGTTTGGTCGGTTTGTAGTAATCTCTCTCGTGACGACGTCTAACCCGCTGACGTTATGTGAAGTCAAAATATATACTGGAGGAAGGCCATAATTCAGGTCGGTGTAAAGTAGAAAATGTTCCGCTGAAATATGTGTCCGGTCCTATTATATTGTGACGGATTATGGTACATGTATATGGTTCTAGAGAGGCAATGACCGTCAATAGAGCAGAATAGAATACTTCGTTCCCAAGACATTCTACTGACAGGCTTACTGGAAAAAAACGGTATATACATGTTATTATCTCCAGAACGATCTAAAAGGATGAGTTTATTACAATAGGAGTAAACATCCATGGATTGAAAAATACCAAGGCACTGTTTTGAAAGGATTTTGAAATCAAATCATCATGACAGCCGTTTTGTTTCTACCCGCCTGTTGCTAGCAGCTTAATAATAATAATAATAATAATTTATTATATTAAAAGTGCTTTTGAATGAAAATCATTTGCAAAGCACTGTACAATTTAAAAAACAACACATAGTAAAAGAGAAAAATTGTACATAGAGATTAAAACATTCATAGAGATTAAAACATTTAGGTTCTGGTGTCGAAGTGTTCAATAAAAAGATGAGTTTTGAGATGTTTTTTGAAGGCGCTGGTGCCAATGGGATCACGCATCCAGGCCGGAAGTGAGTTCCACAGCCTGGGTGCCAAGTTCCCCAGGCAACGGTCTCAGAAGACGCCCCTTGTCCGTGGTATGGAAAGGAGCCATTGGTCCTCGGAAGACCGAAACCTGCGGTCCGGGGAACGAAGACTGAGGAACTCCTTGAGGTACTCCGGGCTTTGGTCATTATGTAAGACTTGATGCGTCAGCAGTAGCACTTTATACTGGATATGTGATCTCACCGGCAACCAGTGCAGCTCCTTAAGTATAGGGGTGATGTGTTCCCTCTTTTTGGTCTTACTTAGAAGCCTAGCAGCTGCATTCTGAACTTTTTGTAGTCTTGAAAGTTCACACTCCGGTAGTCCTAATAGTAAACTGTTTTGAAAATCTAATCTTGATGTTACAAGGGCATTAATTACACGGGCACAAGTTTTATTGTCAAGGTGTCTACGGATCTTTGAGATTTTGTGAATTTGAAAATAAGCACCCTTGACAACCTTTGACACTTGTTTAGACATTTCCATATTTTCATCGAAATTTGCTCCCAGGTTCCTGACCAGGGCAGAAGCCTGGATAGCGGATGGTCCAATGTTAATGACCGGCAGTGGCTTGAGCTTCGACAGTTTACGTTTTGAAGCAACGATAAGAAATTCTGTCTTCTCATCATTGCCCTTGAGGTGGTTTAGGCCAAGCCACTTGCGTACATCACTTACACACGCCTCAGCCCTGGCAACAGCATCCTGGAGACCATGTTCCGAAACATGGAAGCTGTCGTACAGCTGGATGTCATCTGCAAAACCATGTCGCAACATGCGATGTCTCTCGATAACTTCTCCAAGTGACTGGACATAAATCGAGAAGAGAAGGGGGCCCAACACTGAGCCCTATGGGACACCACCCAGCAGTGGTTTGGGGTCTGACCTCTGACCCTCAATGACAACTGTCTGGGATCGAAGGGAAAGGTACGACTCAAACCATTCCAGGGCTTTTCCTGTGATACCCAGGCTACATTCAAGGCGTTTAAGTAGAATGCCATGATTGATGGTATCGAGTGCAGCTGACATATCAAGCAGGATGAGAATCATACCCCTCCCCTGGTCCAGAGCAGTATCGATGTCAGATTTGATCTTAAGGAGAGCAGTCTCGGTGCTGTGCCCACATTTGTATGCTGACTGCAATTTGTCCTCCATGCCATTCTCTTTCATGTAGGTTAAGAGCTGCTGGGCGATAACCTTTTCAGTTACCTTTGCTAGAAATGGGAGGTTCGAAATTGGCCGATAGTGTTTTAGAACATTTTGATCAAGTCCTGGCTTTTTGAGAATGGGAGTCACAAGTGCCTTTTTAAAAGACTCGGGAACTTTACCTGCTATGACCGACTCATTTGTAGCCAGGACAAGAAGTGGCAATACGGCATTGAGAACAACAATTTCTTGAGTAGCCAAGTGGGCATGGGATCTAGTGCACATGACTTTGGAGCACACTTATTCATCACTTTAAGCATCTCCTCGGAAGTAACTTGCTCAAAACTAGCAAGACGGGCCTTGTTTGGAATGGACTGTTCAGTGTTCACTTGTGATACAATGTCAATAGGATCATCAAACCCTACGCGGATAGCTTCGATTTTTTCATGAAAGAAGGTAGCAAACTTATTGGCAAGATCGATGTTGTCGAGTGTCTCTGGCAGGTGATTGCCCCTGTCAGCCGACAACAGACCGTTTACCTCCCTGAACATGTCTTTAGAGTCACAAAGTTTGTTCCGCATGAATGTTGACTTAGCATCACAAATCATCTTGACCACCGTCTTCCTCTGCTCGACAAACATCTGCCGGTGAACCTCAAGGCTGGTTTTTTGTACCGACGTTCAAGACGACGCCTAGAACGGCGAGCTGAGTGAATTTCACTGTTATACCAAGGCTTTGGGTTGACCCCTTTGATACGAATGGTTTTCACCGGTGCATGTTTGTTGAGCAATGAAACAACAACGTCATTATAGGCAACGATAGCATTTTCAGCCACTGATCTTGTCTGATCAGAGAAGTCAGCCGCAAATGATGTGAGGTCAATGTCACGAAGCTTTCTCACTTGACATTCTGCCCTTTTCCGACGTTGGCTGTCACCTTTATAGCGCAGAGGAAGATAGGAAAATGGTCAGAAATGGCCATGAGTGGCTCCACAGAGAAGTGCACAAGAGGATTGTCAGATTCAAGACCAATGATGTGATCAAGCGTGTTCCCAGACCTGATGAAGTAGATAGCGTCTGTTAAATAGCCATTCGTCTTGGTGTGGTAAAAAGCAAGAGATTTTTGCTGCAGAATATTTTCGCGAAGGTGACCTACTCGCAAAATTCGTGAAAATAACCTGCACGCGAAACCTTTCTGTTTCACAGTATGTAGCCAATGAGCTGCTGCATCAGAAGTAATCATCAATTTAGTTATTTTACCACATTCAGCGAGTCTAAATAAAGAATTGTGCTGATGATGTCATAATATTGTGTCCAACCAAATTCTCACGTGGAACCAAGCTAAACGTCGCCTCCATTTATTCCGAGGAATGTCTAGTTATTGGGCCGTCGCTAGCGCTAGTGCAGACCCTTATTACCGTATGAGTTTTTCCGTCATTGTGTGGCATCATTTGCCTAGCAACCATGCCTAGCAACGGCCACTGAATTTTACTCAGAAAAATCTTTAAAATCATTTTTTTCCAAATTTGTCTCCTGGGAATTGTGTGCAGTACATTCAGCCTCTTTGTCACCAATTTTCAGCCAAATCGGATTAAAAGTGTAGGCGCTGAATCAATTTGTTTCAGCTCAACGGCGAGGTTGCCTTGTTGATTCATGGATTGACTACGAATGACGATAGCAGCCAGGCCGGGGATAGCATGCGCGGCAGGTGTTGAAATGCAAATTGCGTCGCAAGTATTTGTCGTATTGTAATAAAACCTTAGCCTTCATTAAGTTCGTTATCTTGTTCATTAAGTCCTTCCATGTCATATATAATGCCAAATGATTACTATTATTAATTGCGAGCTCTAGATTAACGATCGTGCAAAAACTATTACGTAGCAAGTCTGCGGGAATTTTGGGCTGCCAATCGAGCAGTATGTTACGTTCCTTCACAAAGTTACGTGTCTTCCACCTGTAGCGATCCGATTTCGGGACTCTGTCACTTATGAGTCTTTCTAGGGGGGAATTATACGGGTCTTATAGAGGCGTACCCCAGTTTTCATTGGTGACGATACACTGCCACTAAAAGTGACTGACAATATAATCTTCAGAAGTGGCATGTGACCTCTTTGCTACACCGTCTGACCCAGATGTGTTTGCCTTCTCTTTTACAGGCTGCACCAGCAAGACTCATAAATGGTCACAGCAGAACAACTTTTGAGGAAAATCACTAATATCCCAAATTTCGTGGAAAATCGGTAAAAATTGGTGACTAATTAACATATCACCCACTATGCAACATATTTTTTCTCGTCAAGAATGGTTTCATTGGTTTCCTTGATATTGAAAACATATGATTAGACACCTTGATCGACTTATTTGGATGATTTTGGACAAAAGTCATTGTTTCCCTATATTTGGCTACTAATTAGCATAAATTAGCATATTTGACCCCCTTCCCCTATTTGGATTCATTGAGATTTTTAGTATGGTGTTTAGGGGGTCATTCCTGAATGAATACAGGTGGAATCGTTTCTTTTGCAATTTGTGGTGGGTCAAGCCCTAAAATGAGCTAGATTGACTGGCCTAGTAGGCCTGAGGCAACTTCTCAACCTGTGAACAATAGGAAGTCAGTCAAAGCTGAGGTATGTGTGTGACCAAGTTTCCATCAACGAATTCTTTTTAGACCTTGAGATTGTTCAGACTTACCTTGTCATGTCCAATCTGTCATCATGACTTTATGGGAAAACCTGTGGCATGTTTGTCAAGGCACAGGCCCTTGAGTACATGTATTTATAATAGGGGTAGAAGGCGTAAAATAGGGGTATAAGCCCAGGAACTAGGCTAGCATAGAGAAAAATTTAAATTTAAAGGTATGAAAGCGCGGCGAAGTTTTGAAGCGGTAGACACCTCCACTTCGCGCACAAAATACGGCCCGTAAGAGCCGAGGAAAACCCAATTTTTTGCTCACTGCGCCATCTACACACCTGTCAATCATCACCAGAATGCATATTTATAATCCTACTTTGAATATCAAAGGCCCACGCGGCATCGTTTGTTTGCGAATTTTCCGGTCTGATGATCGCTAACGGCCGTCCGCCATCCCCTCTCCGATGACGTGGAAGACGGCCTTGGCAACAATAAACAAGGTCGCCCCGCTGTGAATGGAATAACGCGCGCTGATTGGCTTATCTGCCATCGATGACAACCTCGCACCCCATTTCGACGAAGAGACAGCCACCATGTATTTTACGTTATAGAGAAGCCCATAAGAACGAGGTTTGTTTGTTTACATTTCTAGGAACGTATTACACGTGTGTTTTTTTGTCATTTCGAGGTGTAAATAACTTTTATGACGAATGATCGACAATCAGACGGATATATATCAGTTCGAGTCGTGCAAAAAGGTACGTTTTGTATTTATTTCTCCACAAAAACGCAACGCTGAAGGATTTATCTGGAATTATGCGCCCAACTTTTAGCCAATCAGAGCGCAGTGTTTCCTCTTCTTCAGAACAGTGATTTCCGTTGCTATTACGTTGCTACGGAGAGGGGATGGCGGAGGGCCGTTAGCGATCATCAGACCGGAAAATTCGCAAACAAACGATGCCGCGTGGGCCTTTGATATTCAAAGTAGGATTATAAACATGCATTCTGGTGATGATTGAAGGTGTGTAGATGGCGTTGTAAGCAAAAAATTGGGTTTTCCTCGGCTCTTACGAGCCGTATTTTGTGCGCGAAGTGGAGGTGTCTACCGCTTCAAAACTTCGCCGCGCTTTCATACCTTTAATTTTTCTCTATGCTTGCCTAGTTCCTGGGCTTATACCCCTATTTTACGCCTTCTACCCCTATTATAAATATATGTACTCAAGGGCCTGTGGTCAAGGTTCTGCAGCAAAACATCCCCATACCATAATGCTGCCACCTCCGTGCTTCACAGTCGGTACGGTGTTCTTTGGATTACCCCCCCCCCGTTTTGCCAAACGTACTGCTGGTAGTTGTGGCCGAAGACTTCGCTTTTAGTCTCATCAGACCAAAGAACACTCCTCCAGAAGGCTCTGTATTTGCCCACATGTTCTCTCGCAAACTTCAGGGCCTTGCTTCCCGGTGGCGTTTTTGAAGTAAAGGCTCAGTCTTTCTTGCCCTGCAGCCTCGTAGTCCACTACGATGCAAGACCTTCTGGACAGTGGACAGTGACACATTTGTCTCTGCAGCTTCTAATTCCTCTGTAGCTTCTAATTCCTGGCAGAGGTGTTTCTTGGTCGTCTCGGGGTTAATGTGCACCTTTCTAACCAATGTGGGCTCAGTCTTTGACTGTCAGATTGCGCTTTCTTCCTGACCTTGGTAAGGTTGCTGTTGTCCCTGGGTCCCTGTACTTCCGCTTTATTGTCTGAACTGACGCCCGTGGCATATCAAGCTGCTTGAAAATGGCTCTTAGTGAAGTACCAGACTGGTTCAAGTGGACAGGCGACTCTATCAGATCTTGAGAATACTCCTTTGACTACCCCATGATTGCTCCATGAGGAAACCAGCCCTGTAAAATATTTAGTCGCCCTCCAACTTCAAGCACCCCGCTGATACTACACACAGTGATGATCGGTTAGGGTGGAATTCCACAACCAGGACGCCTTTCAATTGCAGACGATATTGGAGTGTCCTAACAGCAAGGTAAAACTTGACTTTAGACAACGTCACGTCCAACAAGAATACACCTGCCACATACGGAAATACTGCCTTTGAAGACGTCATTCAGAATGTTTGGGTTATTTAAGGATTTGTCACACCCACCCAGAATATACACATGGAAAATGCTTAAAAAAATGTCACATCCCACCTGAATACGCCGGACCGTATGGAAATATCGTCTCTGAAGACGTCATCCAGAATGGTCGGTTTACTTTCGACACAATGTCACATCCAACCTGAATACGCCTGACCGTATGGAAATACCGTCTCTGAAGACGTCATCCAGAATGGTCGGTTTACTTTCGACACAATGTCACATCCCACCTGAATACGCCTGATCGTATGGAAATACCGTCTCTGAAGACGTCATCCAGAATGGTCGGTTTACTTTCGACACAATGTCACATCCAACCTGAATACGCCTGATCGTATGGAAATACCGTCTCTGAAGACGTCATCCAGAATGGTCGGTTTACTTTCGACACAATGTCACATCCAACCTGAATACGCCTGATTGTATGGAAATAATGACTCTGATGATGTCATTCAGAAGAGTTGGGTTTACCTACATGTACGATATAATGTCACTTTTAACCAAAATACTGCAGCTGCATATATATGGTATGTAATTCAGAATGATGGTTTACTTGAGACAATGTCACATCCAACCAGAATACACCTACCGCATACTGAAGTACGTATACGGTCTTTGAAGATGTCATTCAGAGTAGTTTGATTTTTCTCAGTAATCCAACAGCCCGCTACATGTATACATGTACATGCAGGACAATACAATGGTCAGTCACTTCAAAGCGTGGCCTTCAGGGGATGGCACAAGGACAAGGGCAACTTGAATACACAACCTTTCTCAGTCAAGATGAACAAGATGCTACTTGACCACACATATATCTTTGACACCTGTCTGCTCATTTCCGGCAAAAATTGATGTTTCTTCATACATGTAGGCAGCCTGATAGTACAGCTGTGTTCACCCAAGGTGAGCAAGAATGAAGACAAGTGCATGTATTTTGATGCAAGAATCATTTTATTGCTGCTGAAATTCACATTCAGCCAGTAATACAAATCTGCTTATACATAATTGGTGGATTCACAATATATCAGATTACACAAAAGGAATTTTCCAAGGTTCCTAGTGGTCCGGCAATAATTCTAAGTCGTTTTGGGAGTTGCAGGACATCAGCCTAGCCCCCTGCGGTCAGATAAAAAGATTAACCAACAGCAGGTACCCCCCTCATGGTTAAGTTCGTCCCGAGGGCCGGAACATCGCTGTATCGTCGAACAGTTGGCAGATTCCTGAGCAGTTTTGCCTCAGTTGACACTTTTTGCCATATGACGTCATTTTAGGGTCGTCACAACACCTGATTTGTGGCGTAGTTTCCCAATAAACTGCATTGGAAGTTCGAACTTTCACTAGAAAAAGTCACCTTATTCACAAACATGCTTCTTGAGAACCTCTGCAAGGGCCTTAAGAGATGCCACAGAGTTCCGAAAACGTTAGCATCTCGTGGCATACTTTGTTAGCTTCGAGTGACATTTGGGGACACTATACCCTTTTAGGCAAACTTCGACCAAATCAAGTCGAAAAAGATCGGGATTTCTGAAATAAATCCGGCTTCAAAGGGTTAATTACACGTACTCAATGCCAATGTCATCACAATCCTCCTCCTCAGAGCTAGACGCATCCTCCTCCGAATTTGATTCTTCACCACCAGGTTGCACCTCCCCTTCATCAAAATCCACCACGATCTCTATGTCAGTGTCTTTACATTCAAATACATCTGTTGCTTCTAGGAGAAGGTCTGTGTAGAATTCCTTTGATTCCAGCAGCAACATCACCAATCCATGGTTTTCTTAAATAGAAGGAGAGCTGGACATTAAAATTCTGAAGTCATCAACAAAGGTAATGCACATACATCTGCAAACCAATAGTTTATGTCTGTCCAGTTAGATTAATGAAAGGCATTCGGTTTGAATTAATTCAAAGCAGGGCGTAGTACATTTGTATTAGTAAACTGAACCTGAGCTGGGAAAGAACGAAGTTGCAATCAGATCCAGATCTGCATCCACAGCCCAGGTTAATTCAGAGGTAGTGCCACAGCAAGACAAGTACATGTATGCATCAACCTCCACAAATGTTGGGTAAAAACTAGAATTTCGAAATTTGCTGGTAGCAAATTTGATAGTCCCCAGGTAGTCGTCATGTCAACAGAGTAGAAGCGAGAACATTTTGCGCCGTCGTATTCCGATTTGACTGGTTAGTGGTGAAATCTGCTTTTACTTTTGCAAATTAACATCGTTTTTCTAGTTCTAACGTTGTCTGAATTAAAGATGCTTTCCCAATGCTCGTCTGGTCTGGCAAGAGGCATTGCCAGGAAAACGTGACGTCATTTTGGCCATTCTTCTTACCGCACGCCCTCCCTCTCCGTAAAACTTCCTGACATGGTGTGAAGTGGGAGGGCGCACAATGGGAACCACACTGCCGTGATGTTAATAGTTTCTATTTATAGAATTCAGCGGCAGAGATTTTAAGCACGGAAAAAGTAGATTAACTCGGCTAATCTCAATGGATTTTACCCAGGAATGTTTTCAAGGCGAGAGAAACATCTGATTTAAGTACTGCGCTTATTAGATTTCATGTTCATGCCGAAGATTGGCCTAAAACGTGGACGAATGAGTGCATTATCGAGTGTTGGAGAGGTCACGTGATTGTACGAGAAACCTGAGCGAAAACAATACTGACTCCAACTCCCAGAGGGAGGAGCTGGAGTCATAAAAACGCATCTAAAGCATCGAAATATTCTGAGTTTTGAAAAATCGTTTTGCGATAGTCCATGAATCGAATTGGATTTCTTTATAATACCTCCATCGTCCCATCGCTCGACCAACTCCTGAGAATAATGACGTCATTATGACGGGGCGGAGCTTATGCTAACGTATCAGCGTCTCGCCTCTGCGCATGTCACAGCGCATGTCAGATTGAATCGCGGCTTCGGCATGTTGGGAGAAGACGATCAGACGAATCTCGGCAAAAAATGCTTCAAAAGTATCGAAATACTCAGGATTTTTAAAATACATTTGCGATAGTCCATAGATGGAATTGGGTTTGGTGGTGTAAGGGTGATTGATTTCTGGTTTATTTAGCCGTTTTGCTGGACTACCGCAATAAATGTGTTGGTGGAAGAAAATAACAGTTTCGAGAATTCCAGCGATATCAATATAGTCCCCAGACGGGATCTGGGGCCTATAATAATTGCATGGCCACTACCTTGGTTTTTGATGGCCTCATTGTTCACGGTGTTGATTCTGTCTTCCAAGGTGTTTTTTTTTTTTCTTGAAGAAAAGAACAGTTGATACCATCTCTTGAATGAGCACAGGCAATTCCTCGATGTACCTGGTCATGTGTTCATGTCTATCAACTATTTTCTTCTTCAAAGCAAATGTTTCTCCCTTGTTCCCTGAATTGAAGAAACAAATATTAGGACTACAGGCTAAAAGTTTCTTGCTCCATCCCTCCTACATGTACATACGAAACGCTGGTAAAAATACATGCTGGATATGTCAGAAATGTGACTATAAGATTGAGGCGCAACTTAACATTTTACTTGCAACCAATGCTACATTGCAACCAAATTGTGTTAAATGAACAAGGTAGAATGTACTTTACATCACTTGAAGACCAATGCACCAGTAAGCCTAGAGCAAAATGCCGACCCAGGCTTTAAACCTCAAATTGCTTGATAAACAACAGCTGGATCAATTTCTCTGAACAATCGAAAATGACTGCAGGACATTACCACTTGGAGTTATTTGTGTCCTGGACTTTGTGTTACATGTACTAAGTGAAGTTTGTGGGTAAATGAATATGAAGTGAATGCCAACCTGCAGGATTATGCCAAGGCAACAAATAGTCCTCTTGCGTGACTTCGTCCACAGAAACATGACAGCAGACTAACACAATGCTGAAGTTGCTTTCTCTCCTTTTCAAGACGCTTTCGTAGAGAAGCCCGACTCTTTGAAGCATCTGAAATGAAAATGATAAACTTTTAAACTGATCGATATAGCATTGAACTCGACATGCATCGTAACTGCACAAACTGCTAATATGAAGAAAGCCCCTTTAATACTGTCGTGTTAATTGCTATCTTTCAAATCATGTCATGTTATTTAAACCAATGAACTTTATAAGAATCTGAAAAGAATGAAAGTGTGTATATAATTAAATTGAAAAACTCCCGAAGATAGGGCAGAAGGCTGAAAACCTGGTCAACAAACTGGGTTGACCATGGCACAAGGGAAAACCGTGGTGTTCTTGCAGCTTCTATCTTCAGCTCCAGACTCTGAATCACATTCTAGAGAACAAGTTGTGTTTTGATTAAAGAGCTGTGTTCCTTCAGTTATTTTTAGTGCCTGTTACATGTACACTTTGAAAACAAATTTATCTCCTATAAATATATCATACCTGATAACAGCTGACGACGCACATGAGACACAAACTGCACATGATGAACTATGTTTTCCCATTTTCCTAAGTATTGACCTCAATACTGGCTCCCGCACCTCCTCCCAACTCTCCTCTTGTCTTTGCTTCCGGTCAGCATGCGCAACAAAATGCCTTTTCTTCCATTCAGATTCAGTGCCTGGCACTTCAGTACTATTGGAAGCCCGAATCCCATTTAGAAGCTCCATAAGTTCAGCTCTCACTGTAAATTAAAAGTGCATTGATAAATACTACCGGGAAAGAAAAAAAAAGTTCCTAAGTGTTGATTCGAAAATACCATTATTTGCCTTAATCAGCAGCCAGTGTTGCCCAATTAACCTTTAAAAAAGAATAAATCATTTGCAAACTATAACCTGACTTGTGATCAACACAAAATTCTAAATTTAGATGAATCAGTTCACGTCGTTTGACCTCTGCAGCCGTAAAAAGTATGGTAGGTCAAATCGGAAACTTACTCCTTATAAAATACACAACTTGATTTGTGTCTTGGAATAGAGCCAACTAGCTGATGAATAAAAAGACCTTAAAAAGACAAATCACAAACCTTGCTGGAACACTTGAAAATCGAAAGGTGCATCGATTTCTACTTCATGATTAATTGGTTGCAATTCCTCAGGAAAGTCCTTCAGTTTCTCTGGAAAAACAAGCAATTTTGAAATTAAGGCCAAATGCAGATTACGCCAGAAAATTTCTTCCATGGAATTTCTTCCATAAAAAGGGTGTACTAATTTTTCTGGTTTGATTTCAAAGATTGGTGAGAAATTTTAAAGAGGTATAGCAGTGATAGGGTTGGATTTGTATTGTAGGCATAAACCATTTGTCCAGAACATGAAATTATCAGTTAATTGCACTAATGTAAGCCTAGTCTAGCAGCAATATTTTTCCATGTATAAAGCCTAATTGAATATTGATGGCTCAGACGAGGTGAAGGCATTTGTCAACCAAAAACAATCTACCTGTCGTTGAGGTTTTCTTCCCTTTTCTTTCTCTTCTGGGAACTGATGGACCATCTAATATCTATAGCACCATTGTTGTCCCTGGATGGAGCCTTCACATATGGCTTTAACTTCTTTTAGGATAGGTTTTCCTCTTTCTCCTGCGATAGGAGGCAGCCAACTCTTTGATTCGTGCATAATGCCCTGCATTCTCGACAGAAGGATTGTCATCATTACCATTGGATGATGCTGAAAAACAAACACATAAAGTGACAAATACTAATAGTCAAAACTATGACTTAGCCTAGACAAAATACAGCCTCCATGCAGGCTACACTCGATTTATGATTTTAACGAACACGAAGCTTTAGAAGGCCTTAAGACAACTTCAGACAATGCCAATAGTTAAAGGGGGGGGGGGGCGCCTGATTGGCCACATCCTTGCCAATGAACCTACATGTGGTGGCAAAACAGGAAGACACAAGGTTGGCCTCGGGATGAGCAGAGCCTAATCAACGATAGCCCATTTGAATACTCTCGATGTTCTACGCTCCAATCCGCCATTGAGTCGAGTATCTGCGCCAATAAAGGTAGGGAATTCCTGCGCAACGAGTTTAAGCTTACTACTATGAAGATACGGTCTATCGCAGTGCTATTTTTAGGAATGTCTAACGTCAGGGATGTAGCCGGGGGGGATCAGGGGGGTTCGAACCAACCCCAGCTTGAGAAAAGGATCCGCTGAGGACAGTCAAAAATACTTTTCTACTGAGTTTTGTAACACCATGATTCTATCCAAATAGGCCATTGTACGATAGAGTGACAGGCCTTTCAATTACGTGGAGACCTCTACACCCTGTATTTTTTTAGCCTATTTTGGGGGACATGTTTTTTTGCTTTTTGGCTTAATTTGGGGACATTTCATCACGCCAATTTGCCTGAACAGCGATGTCATACATCAAAGTTAGTGACTGATATCACCACATACACCTGAAAAATCATAATTTTAGGGGAAAACTTTAAAATGAGGCCATTTGGATGAGATTTGGTTATGTTAGGGGTCAAAAAACGCTTCAGGGGGTCATATTTAAAAAAAAAAAAGACCTAATTTTGGGACATCCTGTACGGTGTAGGAATCATGTAATTGAGAGGCCTGAGTGACCTTATACAGTCCTTCGTAACTGGGAGTGCTGACCTGCCAGATTTCGGCCTCATGTTCACGGGCTTAGCGCCTTCGTTGCTCAAGAAATAGGCGAAGAATCCCGCCCCCCCCCCCCCCCCCCCCCCCCCCACTGCGATATCAGGCTTCCGGCTACGCCCCTGAACGTTCACGTGATACATGTTCTATGTTATTTTCGAATTGGTCAATCACTGTGCATGAGGTGACTTGTGACAAGACATCACATGGAAATAATTAATGCGATGACAGGGTTATCGGCCTGGGAAATATTGAAACGCCACCATATTTGAGGCCACAATTCATGAATTACCTCTTTTGGCAGAAGGGCAGGCACGCCGGTCTAAGTCAATGAATGTGAAATTTTGAATTTATGGTTAGGGCCAGGGGGGGCGGCCTGCCCGCCTGGCAAGCGCGGCCACACAGGGTAGGCTAGGCCTAGGGGGTGGGCATGGTGGGGGGGGGGGGGGGGGGCCTAGGCCTACCATTACAAGATAAGATAAAATAAGATAAGATAAGATAAGATAAACTTTATTTTTCATCGGTATGGGAATACATAAAAAACGTGAGCTGTGGTGGGCTCTCCAACCGATATCTAACATGATTAAAATAACAAAAGAATAAATAATACAGAGTTATCACAAGATTAATTTACAAATAGTAAAACAATAGTACAACAAACCCTACAGGGTTATGTCTCTAAAAGGCAATAGTACAAACACAGTTTAAAAAGCGCACATAGCACTTTTACATTTATCACCCTTCCAAGTTAATAAAAGTTTACGAAAAATGGTAAAATTATTGGCCTCACGGATATGGTTTGGTAGGTCATTCCAAATCCGTGAGGCTTCATATATAAAACTATTTTTACCATATGATATACTGTTAAAATGATTGATCTGCACATTATTGCTACGAAGGTTGTGCGAGATTTCTTTTTCTTTTATAAGGTTCAACAAGTAGGAGGGTCTTTGTTTTTCTAGGATTTTGTACACTTCTTCAGCAATAGTTCTCTGTCTGCGTAGATGTAGGGAGACCGAAGCGTCCTCTGCGAGAAGTGACTCGTATGAGCTAGTATGATCTTTATACACAAGTTTAAGGGCCCTATAATTTAATCTTTCCAGTTTTTTTGTGTTAGATACACTACAAAAATGCCAGATGATTGGGCAAAAATTTAAATTTGACTGGATGAAACATTGATAGATAGTTTTACGGCAACTGATCGGAAGGTACTGACCTATACGTTTTGAAAACATTGATCTGGCGACCAATTTTCTTGGCCATGATAGCAATATGAACATCGAAATTTAGTTTGTAATCAAGACTTACTCCAAGCAGCTTGGTCTCGTCCGTACATTCGATTTCTGCACCCTGGATGCTGAAAGTAGGTTTCTTGGTATGAGTTTTTTTACCCACCGCAAGACCCTGAAACTTCCCTGGATTTGCTTGCATCTGATTTGTAGTAAACCAATCAACAAGGGCACTACCGTCAGCCTACAAGGTGCGTTTCATTGTTGTAAAATTTTTGTGGGAATATGAGATGGTATTGTCATCTGCATAGTTATACAAGTTGCTTTTTTGGACAGAATAAAAAATATCATTTATGAAAATATTAAATAACACTGGTCCAGCTATTGAACCTTGTGGGACTCCTTTAGTCAGGGGTAGGAATTCGCTCTGAGCATTACCAATTTTGACGCATTGTTCTCTGCCAGAAAGGTAGCTCCGGAGCAGAGATACAGCCGAATCTGATGTTTTATAAGCACTCAGCTTTTCCAAGATTAGGTTGTGTGGTAAGCAGTCGAAGGCCTTCGAGAGGTCCATGAGAATTGCACCAACAAAATGGCAATCATCCAGTGCCTTCCTCCAATCCTCCGTGAGTGCCAGTAACGCAGACTGACAGCTGTAGCCTCTGCGATAGGCTGACAAGAAAGGATGAAAGAGTTCACTGAAATGCCCATTCAGTTGGTCCACCATAGCCCTCTCAAACACCTTCGACTTAATAGGAAGCACACTAACAGGTCGATAGTTTTTCTTCTGGAGTGCATCGTCTTTTTTATAGACGGGGGTGACTCGAGCACGCTTCAGTTCTGTGGGGAAAACACCCGACTCAAACATACTATTTATAATTCTAGTGAGATGGGGTAGGTAAACAGGTTTGATTATCTTAAGAATTTTTGCCGAGATATTATCCAGGCCTGTTGCCTTTTTGTTGCCAATGGATGAAACATACTTGTCCACCTGTTTGATTGACACTGGTGTGAATATAAATGGAGTTATAACTGGCGTGTTGTCCTTAATTTTCTGGACACTAGGGTGCGTTTTGACTTCATCCTCAGAGAGGTCTTTACCTATGTCCTTGGCTACTTTTGAAAAATGACTGTTAAATATACTGGCGACTGCATTAGGGTCGGAGATGACGTGGTCATCTTCTAGAAGACAAATTTCTTTCAAATTACATCAATGTGATATGTCAAGGATGACAAATAATGATGAAGATGTCCACGCATCGAGCATTTACATACATTTACGGCAGCAGCATGGGGATGCATCTCATTTATCAATACAGGTGGTAGGCCTAGCTAGGCATGTGCGTGCCCTGCTGGGCCTGGGCCGGGGCTGGGCGACGGCCATGCTTTTTTCTCAGATCGATTTAAGACAATTAGGCCTAGCCTAGGTGACAAAAAAACCAACACCTTTGGCGACCATCTGGCTATACTTACCACCAAATTCCATGGTCATGATATTTGATGCGGTCCTAACTATGACATGGTCTACGTTTCATAGCCTACCGGTACTTCAAACCGTAAATAGCAATGGAATTGAGCGAAACTGAAATACTACAACACCATCCGATAAATCGAATGTCGCACGTTCTGTATCCTGCGAGATCTCGAAACTACTGCGCACAGGCGCGAGAAATTATATAATAGCTCAATTGCCCCCTACCCCTTCAGCTCAGGCCCCCTCGACTAACTACCTCCATCCCCCCCCCCCAAATGTAAAATGATATCGTTTTTAGATTTGCTGTCGGTGTAATCGGGGTTTGTTTGTCAGTCAAGGGGGCAACCGAACGGGGGGGGGGTCTCTAAGTTTCACGTGCCTGTGCTGCTGTTTTAGTAGCGGCAGAGGCAGTGGCTAAAAAGGTAGCACGAGAAACGAGGATGAGCTGATATAGTTCCCCAGTAAAATGGGTTGCCGCAAATATTGACAACTTTAAAACTGTCGAAAACCTGCGTGAAGATTAATCAGAATAATTGAAGAGTCATGAAAATATATGATGACTACAAACCTAATGCAAATCTAAAACATTCATACGGGCTGGTTTTGCGAATAGATGGATACCTTTGTTTACAAAATGACGACACTCTGACGTCACGCATAACTTAAAAGATACTTCGTTGCTATAGTTCATCATTATCCCACTGTAGCGCAATGTCTGTTTAGTTCCACCCCTAGCTGAAAGGTGGGGCATCCTGATTTGGATCGTGGGATATGTACGTTATAAGCCACTAATACCAATCGTGGATATACCACTATTGTTTGCGGAGAATGCACTGCATATTCGGCTAAAGGAGTGTTTGTAAATAGTACAGAAACCGACGTGAAAGTTTCAAAATGTCACGCAGTTTTCTCCTCTTTTATGAAACATTTTTCAAATTTTGAAAATGGAAATGTGCTATTAACCAACAGGAGCTTGTCCGTATAACCGGGGATTTTGGGGTTTTTCAAGTAGATTTCCGCGAAATTTCCGAAATAGAGATTTTTTTTAATAATCGGTGGTTGTACGGACATGCGCTGGGAATGGCTGCGTCCATTCCAACAGAGTATGCTTCGATGCGACATAGCATGTTGACATATAAATTTGATCAAGGTGAATTTTTGACCATCCCAAAAAGTCATCTTTCTGGGTAATCCAGAAATACGATCCAGTTATTTAGGGGGAAAGTTCACTTAGATGTTTCGTACGTTACTGGTACTCGTACCGTACCATAATTTGTTTTGGATCATTGTTATCAATGAATTATCATGAGTTGAAGTTCGACAGTTTTGCGCCACGCAAGAGTATAGATCCACCTTAAAGGGGGACTATAGGCAAGAGCAGAAGGCTAATTTAGCCATCTTCATGTGACTAATCGAAGTCACCCACTGACATGGTTCAAGTGTAAAAAAATACAGCAGGGGTGTCACATCAAGAGTGCATTTCTCAGCCTTGGGACCAAGACTATAGTTTTACTTTGCTTTCACCATCAACTGCACCTTATTGAAAGACTCTGAGTAAATTCTCAAATCGAAATTTTTTTTGAAGAATTGTAAATTTGACTAAAAAATAATAAATTAGGCTTGATAATATCAGGTTAATATTTGTTATCATTCTCTGTCATTGGGTACGGCATGATTTTAGGTGCATGCCCTATCACATGATACGATCGATTAAGCCTATACTATCACAGAAATACCATGCGGATAATCGAGTTGCGAACTTGATATCTACCAAACCTCTTGCGGAATATTTACACCTTTGTCCGAATCAGCCCAGTTACATATTTATTTTAGTGATATTGAGTATGGTTAAACATCCTTCATACAAAAATGCAAACAATAACAACGCTTATATGTAATTATCTATAACAGCAACACGACATTCTTGCCCGCTCACCCGCTTTGGCACGTTTTTTAACCGCTGAATCTATGAACTCGAAATTTGGTACACATGACCCCTACACCAGATAAATTCTGACGCCAATTTCAATTCAATCTGAGTCTTGACTTGGCCACCAGGTGGCCAAAACTGAAGGGCAATATCTCTCTTTTCGACAGAATTATCGTGGTAGGTAGAGTCTACTCCAAGCAAAGATACATCACGTGTCATACGGGTTTTTGATTTGACCTATTTTTCAAAGTCACAGAGATCAAATGGCGTAAATTGGCCGTCGTGGCCGTTAGAGTGTAACAGCAGTGATGTCAAATTTCCTATTTTTGGCTGATTTCAGACTTTTTTGTCTCCCTTATTGGCCTCAATGATAAATTCGATAGATTGTTATGGAAAACGCTTTTTCAGCTTTCTGTGGATCTTTGCTTAATCAAAACCAGAACAAAAATAAATTTCTGACTTTTATCTTAACTCATTGGCTTCGTAGAGTCGGTCTCGCGGATTTTAACCGGATAATACATGCAGTCGTTTTTTTTATCATGCAAAAAGACTAGTCACAAAATTTAATATCATGCCTCCAGCGTCGCTATTATAAAACTCTGGTGAACTTGTTCCCGGACGACTCTTGACCGTGTCCTGGTTTCTGCCAACAATCGCTATAATAAAAGAAAATGTTTTTTTCTTTATTTCTTATTCGTCATTGCTTTCGCAACAAATCACATATCGACAAGTTTAAGTACGATCATGACATCATGAATACATCTATTAGTTTTTACTGTCGGGTGAACTAGTTCCCGGACGACTCTTGACCGTGTCCTGGTTTCTGCCAACGATCGCTATAATAAAAAAAATGATTTTTTTCTTTATTTCTTATTCGTCATTGCTTTCGCAACAAATCGCATATCGTCAAGTTTGAGTACGATCATGACATCATGAATACATCTAATATGTAAAGTCACAGACTTAGTGCACCCCCCTTATGGGGGGACAACCCCCCCAAACCCCCCTCCGTCGACATAAGTTTTAACCAGTGCGTTGGGGGAAGTCCCCCCCAAACCCCCCCCCCCCGTGGACAGTCAACTAGCCCTTCCATGTCATTTACCGCTGGGGGGGAGGGGGCGATGGATGTCATCTGTACTTGTGATAGTTGTGCAAATAAAGAATTTGAATTTGAATTTGATATTATCCAGTGCAATGGGGGAAGCCCCCCAAACCCCCCATTGCCATTGGACAGTCAATTAACCCTTCCGTGTACCCACTCACTGGGTGATTTTGAGCCTATAGGCCTGCCATTATGACATCAAAATAAATTGGTTTAAATTGTCTTTGGACTTGGTTGTGACTGCCAAGTCAAGTTCCAGTGCCACAAAATGCCAAAAATAACTATTGCGAAAGGTCGTGTTATGGAAAAAGTCTCTATGTATGTTCTGAATGGTAATAATGATCAATTGAATTGGTTTACTGCTGTTAAAATTACTAAACAATGCAAGAAATTTGGGAAATTTGAAAGGAAGAATCGAAATCGTGTTTTCATTCGTGTGCGGACGCCACTGAAGCAGACGGCCGAAAGTAGTTTGTTCTCTGTCCGCTAAGGTGCAGAATCTAGATGGTGTATATTGAGAGTTCGGCCAATTTGCCAACTGAGACTTGTTTCACGAATCTGCGCGAGTTTTGATTGAATTCCGCAAATAAACAGCACTTTTGTACACGATTTAAGCTGTTAAGGCGGATATGCAAATAAAATTCTTTGATCTTTCCTGAAGAATGTGTCGGGGGATAAATCCCCCCGAACCCCCCTAAAATTGTTGGGATTATTAGGCCACGGCCGATGTGGAAATGGTTCCGCAGGTGTATATATTGGCGAAAAAAAGTCAATAACAATATTTTTTTCTCGCTAATTTGCACGCGCAGTGGGCAGTCCAGTGCATGTCAGATGGTACGAAAAGCGTATTTGCATTATTTTGATCATATCGAATGGTTGATTTAGTGTGATTTCGAGAAAAAACTGAAGAAACACGTCTTGGCAACAGTTACCAGGCGAGCGCGCGCGTGTGTGGAATATACTATATGTCACGTGACCTCGGCAAAATTGAAACAAAACGTCGGCATTTTTGTGAGTAATGCGTGATTTAGGCGGCAGTTTTTCTAATTAGAAGACAAATAAATGTTTCCTGATTTTTGTAGGCATGTGTCGGGGGGGGAAAGGCCCCCGACCCCCCCCCTAAAATTGAAATTAATTCTTGAAAATTGAAAATCAGCCAATGGGACGCGACCTACCGATGCGCTGTAGCGACGCCGGACACATGAAACTACCATGACTACCCTCATATTTATCAGCGCCGTTTTTGACCAAACATTTTTGTTTCAAGCTATACGAGACAAGACCACTAATGAATATTCATTGAGTTTTTTCTGCCAGTTGGCTGAAAAGAGTGGAAATAATATGTAAAGTCAAGGACTTGGTGAGCCCCCCTTTAGGTCGGGGGAGCACCCCCGAACCCCCCTACGATAGCGTAACGTTTTTACCCAGTACAATGGAGGGGAAACCCCCCCAAATCCCCCCCCAAACCCCCCATATTGGGACAATCCATAGTTCCTTCCGACACATTTTTGTTTTGGTAATGTAATACATTGTGATTGTCCTTATTCACGGGAATCGGGCGTTTCCAGTGATATACGACACAAATGGGTTGTCCTCATGCATTCACTTTGGAAACGCATTTTAAAATATATGTTACGTCCTGTTAATGGGGCACGTCATCATCGCGTACATTTGGGAAAAACTCCCTAACGAGACCGGAGCAGACGGCTGAAAGTAGTTCATTTATTGGCCGTTAGGGTGCAGTATGTCGCTCACCCGAATTTTTCACGCAACTTTTGCTAATTAGAGCTAGTTCTAGTTTGTAATTCATTTTGATACTTCAGATTTGGGTAGTAAACCAAAATAACTTAGTCGTCAGTGTGGTTTTAAGCAGGAAAAACGTATTTGTTTTTCTTAAAGTGCCTTTTTTGGACGGGTGTGTGCGATTGTTTTGTTTATGTCACGTGACCTCGACCATGTCGCCACAAAATTGAAATAAACCACCTTTTTCTGTCATTATTTAGGGCAGATATTTCTATAATAAAAATATTAATATAAATGGCCAATTTCTTAGGCATATGTAGCGAATTCCCATGAAGATTTAAATTAATTTTAATTTAATTTAAATTAATTTCAACCAATGGGATAGCAACCACCACCGGAAGATCGCGGAGAAATCGTAAACTCAACGGAGTTAATTCAGAAAAAAAAAAATTGTTTGTAGGATATACTATAGTTAGTCTCTTTATTTCTCATCATTCATTATATACTCCCGCACACACGTGTATCCTAAGAGCCCCTCCTAAGAGGGGGGCTTATTATGTAAAGTCAAGGACTTGGTGAGCCCCCTTTAGGTCGGGAGAGCACCCCCGAACCCCCCAACGATAGCGTAACGTTTTTACCCAGTACAATGGAGGGGAAACCCCCCCCCCAAAAAACCCCATGTTGGGACCATCCATAGTTCCTTCCGACACATTTTTGTTTTGGTAATGTAATACATTGTGATTGTCCTTATTCACGGGAATCGGGCGTTTCCAGTGATATACGACACAAATGGGTTGTCCTCATGCATTCACTTTGGAAACGCATTTTAAAATATATGTTACGTCCTGTTAATGGGGCACGTCATCATCGCGTACATTTGGGAAAAACTCCCTAACGAGACCGGAGCAGACGGCTGAAAGTAGTTCATTTATTGGCCGTTAGGGTGCAGTATGTCGCTCACCCGAATTTTTCACGCAACTTTTGCTAAATAGAGCTAGTTCTAGTTCGTAATTCATTTTGATACTTCAGATTTGGGTAGTAAACCAAAATAACTTAGTCGTCAGTGTGGTTTTAAGCAGGAAAAACGTATTTGTTTTTCTTAAAGTGCCTTTTTTGGACGGGTGTGTGCGATTGTTTTGTTTATGTCACGTGACCTCGACCATGTCGCCACAAAATTGAAATAAACCACCTTTTTCTGTCATTATTTAGGGCAGATATTTCTATAATAAAAATATTAATATAAATGGCCAATTTCTTAGGCATATGTAGCGAATTCCCATGAAGATTTAAATTAATTTTAATTTAATTTAAATTAATTTCAACCAATGGGATAGCAACCACCACCGGAAGATCGCGGAGAAATCGTAAACTCAACGGAGTTAATTCAGAAAAAAAAAAAATTGTTTGTAGGATATACTATAGTTAGTCTCTTTATTTCTCATCATTCATTATATACTCCCGCACACACGTGTATCTTAAGAGCCCCTCCTAAGAGGGGGGCTTATTATGTAAAGTCAAGGACTTGGTGAGCCCCCTTTAGGTCGGGAGAGCACCCCCGAACCCCCCAACGATAGCGTAACGTTTTTACCCAGTACAATGGAGGGGAAACCCCCCCCCCAAAAAAAACCCCCATGTTGGGACCATCCATAGTTCCTTCCGACACATTTTTGTTTTGGTAATGTAATACATTGTGATTGTCCTTATTCACGGGAATCGGGCGTTTCCAGTGATATACGACACAAATGGGTTGTCCTCATGCATTCACTTTGGAAACGCATTTTAAAATAGCTGTTAATGGGGCACGTCATCATCGCGTACATTTGGGAAAAACTCCCTAACGAGACCGGAGCAGACGGCTGAAAGTAGTTTATTTATTGGCCGCTAGGGTGCAGTATGTCGCTCACCCGAATTTTTCACGCAACTTTTGCTAAATAGAGCTAGTTCTAGTTTGTGATTTATTTTGATACTTCAGATTTGGGCAGTAGACCAATATAACTGAGTCGTCAGTGTGGTTTTAAGCAGGAAAAACGTATTTGTTTTTCTTAAAGTGCCTTTTTTGGACGGGTGTGTGCGATTGTTTTGTTTATGTCACGTGACCTCGACCATGCCGACACAAAATTGAAATAAACCACCGTTTTCTGTCATTATTTAGGACGGATATTTCTCTAATAAAAATATTAATATAATTGGCCAATTTCTTAGGCATATGTAGCGAATTCCCATGAAGATTTAAATTAATTTAAATTTAATTTAAATTAATTTCAACCAATGGGATAGCAACCACCACCGGAAGATCGCAGAGAAATCGTAAACTAAACGGAGTTAATTCAGAAAAAAACCAAAAAAATCAATTGTGGTCTTGTCTCCATTTACACTACATTTTGGGTCAATATAGTGAAAAATTTGAATGTGCTCAAATCACTCTAATTCATTTAGAATATTGTATTGCTGATGATTTAAGGTCAAAACAAGCTAAAATAATGAGAATAAAACTTAATTTGACCCAAATAAGAGTCAACCTAACCCCGGTCTAAGTTCGGTTTCATTTTTACAAGTCTTGTTGTGTTGCCATTCATTCTGTAATTTCTTTGAAACTACTTAGGCCTTGATTCTGAAAGTTGTGCCCTAAGCAGCAAAGATAAATCACATCCTAAATTTTCAGCTCCATAGCTTGCTTATTCTGGCCAGGGCAGGTCTTTGAATTTGGTGCTGTTGGCTGCAAAATCATGACTTTTTGTCGATTTTGTCCTCTTTCGTCGCTTTGGCACAGTTGTACCACTCTTTGAAATGTCTCTCATTTCTCCAAAAATGTCCAGATATGACTTTCCTTTGGTGGAGAGTTGTGGGATGTCATCTACATAAGTTTGAAAAAATTCTCAAAATGTTAACCCCTGAAATGTACCTTCATTGAGACAAGACCACTTATGAATATTCATAGGTTGGAGGGTCGAGGCCTATCAATTAGACGAGTGCATGTTTTTAACTCTCAAGTACATATTTGGAGAGGTATTGAAAAAATATTTGTTGTGGCAAGTCTACAGATAAAAAGAAATTATTTGATGAAACAATTAATGTCGAATTTTGCTAATTGTGTAATAGGGGCGTGTTTTGAGTTTTTTCTGCCAGTTGGCTGAAAAGAGTGGAAATATCAAAGTCTGTCTAATTTGTCGATTATCCAAAAATTTCCGTGGTCAATCACCAGTTTATTTTTCACCATTTACTTGCCCGACTGTCTGGAATAACATAATCTAAATTTCAGATTCACAACCGAACGCAGTATTTGATGCGTCGCGGTCAAACATTGACAATTTAACTGCTAAAAGGCTTAAACAATCAATTGTGGTCTTGTCTCATACAGAGAATTTCTAATGGAAATGCACTAATTCCTTCACGCATGTATAGCTTGCGCACCCCTACCTAAAGGGGGTGTATTAGGGGGGGGATAGGCTTCACGTTACTCCGCCAAACTCTAAAATATTCTGCAGCGGAAATCTCTTGTTTTTTACCACACCCAGACAAATGGCTATTAAGCAGACGTTGCCTACTTCATCCGTAGCAACAGGCAGAGACAAAATGGCTGTCATGATGATTTGATTTCAAAATCATTTCGAAACAGTGCCTTGGTATTTTTCCATCCTTGAACGTTTACTCCTGTTTTGATGAACACATCCTTCAAGATCGTTCTGAAATCTTTATTACTTCGTTCATTTGAAACGTCCAGTAGAATAGTTTGTTTTCCTCGGGATCAAGCAAGAGGTCATTCCTATGACCGATATATCAAGTCGAGTGGGAAAGACTGTATTATTTCCCGCGGAGAAAGGAAATATGTCGAACCATAAACGATGAATACGTGTTGTGATTAAACTCTTTGAAATACACGACTTGTATTAAAGTTTATGGTTTCTGAATATGAACGCGGTGATGATTTATTCAAATTGCTACATGAAGATAATTTAATGTCGGCATATATAGGCTATATATGTATACCATGCTTAGTATGTGTGATGTCAAATGTGTCAAGAGAATGAAAAGATGAGATGATCATAATCTAGAATGTTTATCACACGACTATAACAAAACTTAGAGGAGTGTTATCTGAGGATTTGAATTTGCATTCCTATAAAACAGCATGTCAAAAGGTCAGACTCTGCGTAATAAGTCACATCGAGGTATGTCTATTGAGGCGATGCATGATCATACAAGTTTAAACCGAAGTAAATAAAAGGGTGTTTTCGCAACTTGACTCAAAACAGGTTTACGCACGTAGGCGTTTGCTCTTTGTTGTTGTTTTTTGCAGACGCGAAGTGTGTGTACACCTCCGGTCAAAAGTAAATGAATACGTGAAATTTCCATATGATATCTCCTAAAATATACACTACCAACAAAAAATTGGGAACACTTACGCCACATGTACAGTGCATTTTTTATTCCGTATAAAAGTATGGTTTGGCTGAGTATCACAGTTTGGTATAGGCTTTTACAAATACCACATCAAAATGTCCATTTCAAGAAAAGTCTTGTCAATTAGCACGTATGATTATTACCCCTAACAAACACAAATTCCACACCTCTTGAATGACCGTTATATGCCATTCAAAATTGTTTGAGTGAATCGAAGATGGACATTGGGTTGGCGATACCAGTTAGTCTAATGGTTGTACCATTCGCCTTTGCATCAGTATCTGTAAGGGTTCAAGATAGGCAGATACGGGTTTTATTTTAATACGATTTCTTTCATTGGAGATCGTCAATAGACCTAACAAAACCACACCATAGGCCTAACCACTAATTAGAAGTTAGGTCACAAGTGATCAGTTGATTCGCAATGCCAACCACTGTTCATCAGCTTACCACGACCTCGAAGTTATCTCATATAGCTATTGAACAGTTTGTCTTTTACTTCGCTTTGCTGGCAACTTTCCAATTTGGCAAACTAACCAACAATTAACTTAGTATCGTATCTAGATTACCCCGAAATTCCTTTGCGAAGTAACCATTCATCGACTAAGTGCCGGTAGATAGAGATTGTTCGTATAGTTGACGTCAATGATTGAAAGAACGGGAAAGAAAGGAAACTGAATTCTTTGATGAATTATTGACAGACGTGAAGCATGATATCTATTGAATACCTCTTCGTATAACGCACGTCCCTTTCGTTTTGTCTTGTTAAAATAGGTATCTGTCATCAGTGTTCGGTTTGTTGTGCGGATATGTATTTACTATGAACTCAATGCATGCCAACTGGTTGCTAACTGGGAATGTCCCCGTTTACGGAAGGGGGGGGGACTGGTTATGCTTTTAGTGTATGTAGGCCACAAACGAAAACACCCTACGCTTGCAATAGCCTACACAATATATGAACAGTTTGTCTTTACTTTGACGACTACCATTAACTTGGATTAGTTAACTTCCTACGTCAAACACTGCAGCAGCAATCTGTTTGAGTCTTAAAGGGACAATATAGGCAGCAGCTAGGCAGGCAAGATAAAGTTACACAAAGTCGCCAATAGGGGTCTCTCACATCTCACAGTACGTCGAAATGATTCACCTTTGTACGAGGAATATATTTAGTACTGAATCTGACATGACGGCCCTCACTGTGTATATTAATCACCTGAAGATGGCCAAATTAGCCCCTCTGCTCCTGCCTATAGTCCCCCTTTAATGACAAGATGCATTTAATTTAAGAAACATACACAAATAGGCCTATCTAGGCTAGCAGGTGGAAAATTCAATCATCATTTCACCACAAAGAGCTGCTTCTGTCAGCAGATATGAGACAGCTACCGAGGCGGGCGGGGACTATTTCTTGTGGGACCTTGTGGTTCAGCGTCTCCAAGGAATTCTATTTTTAGAGTCCAATGGGGGGGGGCTGTACTGGCTAAAACCTGTCACTTTCAGAGAACGGGGGAGGGGGTTTGGGGGACTCATCCCCCAATGTACTGGCTAAATATGTCAGAAGGACGGGGGTTTGGGGGAGCTCCCCCATGTCAAACAGTTGTGTGAGTTCACTAGAGCTTGCTCTTAACATACTCTAGTCTCGGCTTTTTATGGTGGGTTTGCAATATGCAGGCCATTCCCCTTCACAAATTACGTAGAGCATGGTTACTCACAGCTTTTGTGATGAAACGGCCAATCAGATGGCGGAGCAATTCCGAAGTGTGCTATGGTCGATTTCGCGGTTATGCTAAACACTCAGGCAGTTTGTTGAATCGCTCCAATGAAAGAGATCTGACCTATGAGCAGTTCCGAAGTTCCAGTGTCAATGGTATTTCCAAAATTGGGTCCGGGGTGGTTTTTTGAATTGTTTGTTGTCAACATTGTGAGCAATGCCTGTGCCTGTGGTGCCGTGAGTCACCAGGTTATCGAAAATGGATTCGAGGCAGCTTTACGCCAAGGCCAGGTCGAGGCTGGACCACTTCCACAACTTGACGAAGAACATGCAGATGGAATTGAGTTCATGGCCATGCTAGATGATGAAGTGGATCAGGCCTATAGTGCTCTGCAGGATGCGAGAGAACACGGACTGTGCCTTTGTACTGTCTGTGTCAACATTAGTTGTCCACCATAAATCACCTTCGTGGCACTTATTTACCCAACAAATCTCTAAAAACTTCCCCATAATAATCTCTGATTTTTAAACCTGCATTCAGTGGTATTTCAACAGAACTACCATGTTTTGCTGCAATGAAATGCAGAAAAATACTACTGAATGCAGGTTTCCCAAATCTGAATTTGATTTTGTGGAAGTTTTTAGATAAGAATGGGTAAATAAGCGCCATGAAGCCGATTTATGGTGGGTAACTAATTTTGACCCAGACAGAAGCCTGAATATCTAAGCAGATCCATGACGTCGACTTATGTCATGACGTCAGTCACATTGGCAAGAGGAAAAACCATTGTTGTTTTCGGCCGTTATACAACATCGTCGCTGCATGTGCTTACTGTGTACATTACCGAGTGACGTACTGCACATCTTAGCAATCTATGGGTAATAAGGTTCACGTTGGTTCACGTTGGCTTTTGTCCTTAGCGACGTTTGACGTGTTTAGAAAAAAATGGCCTGTGTTGAAACGTGTAAACAGGTTCCCCAATCATCCCCCTGGATCTATCTATCTATCTCATTTCTTGTTTACCTCGATGCGAAAAGTTCAATTCTGAATTGAGACTGTAGTCATTTCCTATGTTTAGAGAAAAATGCACCAAACGTTGCAATTTTAAGGAAAATTTAGACACCCAGGCAGTTTATGGTTCATACTCAGAATGTAAAATTCGCGCATTTCTTTTGCGACACCCTGCATTATAGCATTACTTTTATTTATCGTAATAGCAGTGTGAAGTAAAACTTTCAATATTACAAACTGTATCAATTTCGGTCATACATTGAACATTAAAAGATTGGATGTAATGAACCATAACTTTCCCTGTGGCTCAATCAATTTCACAAGAACCGCGTCCCATGCTAGCAGTCACACGATTCAAATGTGAATGACAGACGTTTATGGCTGGCGGGAGTGGACAAATATCTGAATTAAGGGTCGGGATAAATCAGATTGGCTTTAATAGAGATATCAAACTATGTCAAATAATTCTGAAATAAAGAAACTGAAATAAACGAATGCAGTAAGAAAATAAAGTAGACCTCTGAGGTATATTATCACATCAAAATCGTTTTTGTAAGTACCATGAAACCTTCTGAAAATTTGAGTTGAATGTTTTCGACCCAGGTGTATGTAAACTTCTGACCTCAACTGTATATATTGGCAAAAAAAGTCAATAACAATAATTTTTCTCGCTAATTTGCACGCGCAGTGGGCAGTCAAGTGCATGTCAGATGGTACGAAAAGCGTATTTGCATTATTCTGATCATATTGTATTGTTGATTTAGTGTGATTTCGAGAAAAACTGAAGAAACACGTCTTGGCAACAGTTACCAGGCGAGCGCGCGCGTGTGTGGAATATACTATATGTCACGTGACCTCGGCAAAATTGAAACAAAACGTCGGCATTTTTGTGAGTAATGCGTGATTTAGGCGGCAGTTTTTCTAATTAGAAGACAAATAAATGTTTCCTGATTTTTTAGGCATGTGTCGGGGAAAGGCCCTCCGAACCCCCCCAAAATTGAAATTAATTCTTGAAAATTGAAAATCAGCCAATGGGACGCGACCTACCGATGCGCTGGTGCGACGCACAGACACATGAAACTACCCCGCATATTTATCAGCGCCGACCAAAAAGTTTTGTTTCAAGCTATACAGAGAATTTCTAATAATATAAATGCACTAATTCCTTCACGCATGTATAGCTTACGCACCCCTACCTAAAGGGGGGGGGGGTGTTTTAGTTTTTACTGTCGGGTTAACTAGTTCCCGGACGACCCTTGACCGTGTCCTGGTTTCTGCCAACGATCGCTATTATAAAAAAAAAGATTTTTTTTCTCTGTTTCTTATTCGTCATTGTTTTCGCAACAGATCATATATCGTCACGTTTGAGTACGATCATGACAGTCTGCATAGATGGTCAATAGCGTAAGTGGTGAATGGGAAATATTTATAGAGGACGATCCGCATCGCAATGACACCTGGTCTCCATTATTTTCGATTTGCATAACACCAGCGGGCGATTCGGATTGGTTAATTCACCTATTCCATTCCACGCTATGTGTGATTACTTTCAAACAATTTACACGTACACGTATACGGTAATTCATGGAAATAGGTCTGAAGAGATGGATGGCACGGTTTGAAATAGATCGATTGATCGGTCACGCCGTGTTTTGTCACGTGGGATGCGCTGCCATGACATCCTCTGACGTTGCTATGGCAACTTTTGAACGAGCTTGGGTGGGGACGCTATCCGGGATTCTTTTAACGGGAAAATCGTGCGGCCCAAGTTTGTCGAACGCAAGGCTTTGAACGAAGAGGACCGATTTTGTAGTTTATCGTTAATTTGCCAAGATGGAGACAAGAGTAGCACTTTTTGCGGTAGCTCTTTCGCTGATGGTTGGACTGGCATTGGGTAAGTAAATTATCACCTCAAACCGTTACCTTGAACGAACATACGTTGTTCAATTTAAAAAGGTTTCAACATTTTCCCCTTTGCCTCAAATGTTTGTTTTTTCGTTTTCGGGACTTGTGCATATACCTCAACATTTTCATTTACAGTGCCAGGACTTCTGAAGAAAAAAAGGAAAATGTTTCAGAAACATTCAAGGAGGGTCGGCATTGATTTTTTCTTCATTTTTCATAATCTACAGTATCATCGAAGAAGGCACAAAGTCAATACCATAACCAAATATGGGTAACAGGACTCTAGATCAACGATCTTTGACTGTTTTGGACTTCTCATAAATCATAAGCCCCACTAGATACATATGGTCGTTCGATGTTCTTCAGTGGTTAGACAAAAATGTATTTTTGGCCAATACAACAGGGGATCGGTTTGGTGGGAGTCGGGGAATACACAGGGGTAGGCCTACATACTAAAAGTTCTCAATTTACTCCGAAGTTATTTCCGTTTTCAATGCAAACTTGAAAAGCGCGAAAATTTCAACAGTAATGCATGAAACCTTAAATTTCGGAAGCATTCGCGGTATTTAGCTAATCGCTAACGGAAATTGAGACGATTTGTTCTAATTTAGCGAACAATTCACTGTTTTTAGTACCAAAAACCTATCTTTGATTTTTTGAAGCCCTAATTTCTTAGCGTGTGGCACATAAGTAAATGTTAGTCGTCATTTTGGCTCGGGCCTCGTCTGAGTACTAGACAGGGCGGTACAATTGTGCATTTCTGCTAAATGCTCGGCAATTTCTTGGCCACCATACATTTTGTTCGTCACCATCATAAGGAACCGCCAATTAGACGACACGAATTGATTCGATAGCCATCATTCTCTCTTTGCATTGATTCTTTGCGAAAGATAGCTACCTGTCTTGAGTGGACTGCACTGTCTTCCCATGGAAAGCACCACGCGTAACTTCGGTTCGGAATCGACTTGATCGAGCTTAAAGTGACAACTTTGGCGTGTGATTTACCTGGCCTGGAGGATAATATGCCAACTTGACATCATGCGCCGCCACTGGTAGTATTACACTGATGCTGTTTTCTGATAACGATTTTCACCAGTGGTAGGCAGTTTTGGGCATGGCTTGCGAATTTCAGGCAGGCCTAAGGTTACACCCCATTCTAGTGAATTGTTGATTGCAGTTCAAAGTGTTTTCATCAATCTTGTTGGGAGAAGTCGCAGTCCTTCTGGAAGCCGTTTTTGCACAAAAAACCAACATATCTTATGCCCAATTTGGCCCTTTAAGACAGTCCCTCATTGATGATGTCATTGGCGCAAAGAAACTAGCCTATTTTGACCTTGAGTCGAAATCTTTTTCAAAAAGACTATTCAAACGATAATATCAGCTACAAACATTCTTTATCAACTTGATAGTGCACTATACCGCACTTATATCGATATGTAAGGTTATTTTGATGAGATTCACTCTGCTCTACCACCTGCTTGACCTCGTGTCAATGGTCATGTGGTGGCGACGCGACAGATTGAAGACTCTCTATAATATTAGTAGAATGGCAAAGCACCTCAGCCGAAGCCAACCTGATAAAACCCCCAGTTACAGTCAACTCTTCCGAAGGTCCGCTAGTCCGAAAATGAAAAAAAGGCCCGCTCGTCCAAAGAATGAATAAATGCCCGCTAGCCAGCAAAAACAAAAAAGGCCTGTTACATTGCAGTTCGAAAATGAAAAATTAATTAGGTTTTATAATATTTGTCGCTAAGCCAGCTTTCTCACCATCAGAGTCATTAGAAAAATTATACTTCTTTCCAATGACGCCGGTACACGTGATTTTTAGATGTTTATAGGGTTAATCTGGCAAGCAACGACTCTAATTCACAATTATTTGGTAGCATTATACGTATTAAGGAGTTTAACAACAAACGTTTTGGAATAGCGGGTATTAATTTCCATTTCGGATTAAATGAATTTTATAGTGTACTTTTTGGACTAGCGGGTCTTCGGACTAGCGGACGGTCGGACCATTAGATGATTGCCGATAAACGACGCGGCTCGTGCCATTTGGGTGGTCGATCGCTCTGTGCAAGAGACGACGCCACCATTAGAATATGGCGTGCATGAAATTGAAGGAAACAGCTATCAATTAGGGAAGCATCTTTTCAAACTAGCAGTGCGTATTCTACTTGTACGATTATTTGAGGAGACATATTTTGGTCAGTTCACTCTGCCACCTGCGTTATCTCGTCACAGTTGTGATGAGGCTGTTATGTCAATATATCGACAAGGGATTATGTCACTAGGTGGGACTACGTCCTCCAATCTCGTCCCCCAAATGGACCCTCTTACGTTGGGGGGGGGGGGGGGGGGGGAGGGTCGCCGGATCGTATTTGCCTAAGGTTGGTTGTCTGCCGAATCTATCCAACGCGTAGTCGGTGAAACTGATTTAAATGAAATCTCACGGTTGGATAGATCAAGTCTCAGCGACAACTCCATGGTCAACAAACTCAATGATTGCGTTTTCGCCATTACCTTTCAGGACAATTCGTATTTGAATACATTTATTTGCCAAATATTCATTGTTAGAAAAATGGCACATTTGCTGCTTTAGGCTCAATTTGTTTGTTACAGAATTGATGTAAACTATTTGAAATAGAAAGTAAACATGGTTGAACCTATCGTTCGGAAGAGCTATTGTGGTATTGTAGCCGCCAAAATTTAGTTTTTTCATAACGACATGGCAACAAAATTGGAAGCATTGTTTCTCATCGGCGCTCGTATATGATTAATTGGACCCTGATCAAACTTTTTACTAAGAGGAAATTTTGTAAAATGAAACACAAGTTCTTGCCAACACTTGCGATATTTTTTTCTGAATAATTCGCAAACGCGTAAAAACAATCGATAAACTTGGCTTTGATTAAAAGGCCCTGATATTTTCATAATGGCTTGCGATATTTAAAGAAAGTGATGTAACTATTTTTGTCTTTTTGGAGAAGGCCGGGTGACTTGGTTTCCCAACCGAAAATCTTAAAAACGCCGTCGCTAAGTCAAGTGGAAACTGACTAAGATTTTTGAGCTGCTCGATACAATATTATCAGTAATTGGAAATGGATAAATAAGTCGAACAGAGTTTAGATGCCATTGAAAATCAACCCATTCGTGACTATGCCGACCAGATCAACATAGTTAATGGATGAATTCTGGGCTCAATTTCCTGTGTTTTGAATATATCGCAATACAGTCTGTGGCCATTGTTCTGAAACAAAGATTGAAATCATTTGCCGCGACAGCAGTGCCCGTGAGATATATTAAACCCAGACAGTCAATCATTCTTGATCGGGATTATATTGATGATAAAAAATAGGGCCAGTGCGAATTGATTCGTTGTTTCATGTCCTCGCTCTCGTAGGAACTTCTGCGTTCAACTTCAAAGAAGTACATTGTGTACATATATTCAGTACACCAAAGTGAATGCCAGCCGTGATTTGCGGGCGCGAGCTTACGTAGATGTGAGCTCATTTCGTCAGCCTCGGCGGACTAAATGGAAGGTCATCCAAAGTACATGTAAAATGTACGTTTCGGTTAATGTAATTTCGCCCCATCGCTCATGCAATATTTTCCCTTTAAAGGAGACAAAGAGAGTCATCTAATTTCTAATGCGCCGTTACAGTAATAAGTAGCGCATCTGACGATGAGAAACGGACATTCAAAATAGTTTCGCCTCACGGTCACGGTGCTAATCTGGTGGATGTCACCGTTCAGCACGCTGTTCATTATCTATTGTATTCATCGTAATGCCGCCTAGCAACTGATTAAGCGTCCTTAGCAACGAGAAATAATCGTTTTTAATTGACGTGAGGCGAGGCCACAATTGGCTTTTTTACACCTTGACGAAGATCGTGCTCCTCGACCTGTGGGTCTTCAGTTTGGTCCCGAGCTTTGTATTTCCTGCTTTGTCTGGGTTATTTAGAAGTACATGTAGTGAGAAAGTTAATAGACCATCGCCATCTAGATCTCGAGTAAAATCACCCCAAGTCTGAAATGAAAATTCAGGATATTTCTACTACTAGTAGTTTCAATGCAAAAAGCGTCAACACATTATTGTCCAGCCTCCTGGTAGCGCCGACATGAATTTCTGTTTTCAAAAATTTCACAAAACTATTCTGGTCAACTTGGATATTCCCCGAGGAGTAGATATTTTTTTCAATACAAATCAAAATAAAATACCAATTGCTAGAAACTATGTTTTTCCTTCATAATAGCCGGTTCTCTCCTCCTCTTCGTTCGATACAGGTTTTTTGAAATGATGGATACTGAGAGAGAGTGCGAATCAAATGCAACAAAAACTGTTCGCCAGACAGACGCAGATAATGTCTCACCAGTTAATTCCATCCACATAGTAAAATACAGTGCTTCGATGCACATGTGTTTTCTGTGTGTTAGGCATGAAAGAAAGTGTCGATTTACATTAATTTACATCAACAATGTATCGATCGGTGCAAAATGGAGATTTTAATTGGAAAATGGCGTGACGTGATGGGTTGACGCGTTGTTACACGTGAGCATGACGGTTGCTATAGAAAGAGTTGTCAAGGTCCATAGCAACGGGAAAATATTGCGACAAAACATTGGATTTATTAATTGACTTTTTAGCTTAAATTGATAGCGATTCAGATATTCTTATAGTCAACCGACCGTGCGTCCTTAGCAACGGTCGTTACAAACATTCGCGATCAGAATGATACATACTTGTACAACATTGATTCGCAAAAACAAAAGCAAGAAATGCCTGACGCTTTTAACGAATTTGGGGATTCGTACGTCCGGTCCAAACCTGCGCGGAAATAAGTTTAATTTCATAAATAGCGAGGTTTAGCGCCATTCCGACTCCCACTCCAACTGAAACTTCGAGATCGAATAGTAGGCGCATATTGGCAATCATGAAAAATTAATTTGACGGATACTTTCCACTCGTGGAACGCCATCACTTTGCTCGGCATCTTTTTAATCTATTGTGCTCATCAATCGTAAATATTGAAGTTGTATTTCGAGTCGTAACTAACAGTAATCCGACTTCAATATTTTCGATTTATGTGCGTGTTCTAGGAAGCCATATCAATCTCTCTCATATGACAGTGTTTCATTGGTGGAAAGCGCCCATCACACGATTTAAATCATAGATACTCACAGGCGGCTACTGTTCGCTCTCGGGGTTTCAGTCGGAGTGGGAGTCGAAGGTTGCTAAACCTCGTTATTATGGGCAGTTTAAAAAAACCCAAGGCAGTGGCTTTAGTGCTCGGCACTATGCAGTGAATACCTTCAAGGACAAGCGTTGGTACATATGGCCGCCATCTTACTCCATGTTTTTAGGTAGGCTACATATCATAAGGCGGTCCGTGCTGCACTGCGCTTTTTATGTACATGTAGGCCACCGCGGTATTTCGATGGCGATCATGAGAGGGTCAACATTTATAGCGAGGTGGCTTTTACGCGCCCTTCCCATTGTCAAGTGTATTTCAAGTTCATGCCTGAAACATTTCCGCATAAAACGAAGTTTTTTTTAGTGTTTTTATATGCAGTATTTGTGAAGCGTGTCGAAAATAGCAGTGTAATTCGGCTTGTTTGTGCAGGCGATGATTTATAGCGTGATGATTTTTGGCACTCGAACAGTTTTAATGGTAAAAAGGCACAAAATGTCCAGTAGTTTAGGTGAGTGAGCGATTTCAACGCACTCAGATTGCAATGGTGGCCAATTAATGCAGAGACGGTGGGGCCTCTTACAACCGATTAGGTGACATCGCCCGATTAGTGATCCAACCGAATAAGTGACACAAATCGAAAATGAAATGTGACACGAAATACACAAATACGAAATACATGAATTAGTCTGCTGAAGACCTCCAATATTACCCCCTGGCTCTTGCATAGTCCCCCTTTAAAAAAGCAATCTGGGTGGTGTAATTTTTGAGGTCTTGGTTGATCTGCTTTAGCTTCAGAGAATTATATAAGAAGAAATGAAATGGCAATGTTTGAAGCTCAGGTAGAAATTAAAAGGTGTTATGAGACTGCCCTTATACGGCATATAAAAGGTACCTGACTTTCACCAAGTATTTGGTCAACATATTGAGATGCCTATACACGTGACAGCATTTATACATCAAAGTGGTAATGACTCATTGACAAAATATTCAAAACCGGTACCATTATTGGTAAAATGTAAGAGTTTGACTCCGTGACCTTGAATTGTAGGTCACATCAACAGCCCTGGTGATATGACATGTAGCCTAGATGCATCCGCCACAAAAGTTAACACGTTCCAGCTACAACTACTTGCTTCAAAATAACAACAACAACAAAAATTTGCAAGATGACCTCGTTGAGTGTGTACACATACATGTACAGTAAGCCTCAGCGGTACTAGGAGACGACGGAAGAAGCATTGGCTCTTTTCGAAAATAGTTTCCATCGTCAACATTGAACATAAAAAAGTCACCATCGGACTAATTGATCATGTTATTTTGATCTTAATTCCGACTAGACCCAGTCAGCCCTCCTTGCAGCGATCCCTTTTGCCATAACCTGCTGCGCAAGGCGAAAGAATATCGTTATTGACCCCGACACTACAATTACGTTACGTTATCCTTGCGGTATCAGGGGACATTGAGGGGGGAGACCTCAGATCTAGCAGATATATATACCCAGACAACTAACCTTTCCTCAATTGGTGTTTTTTTAGGACAGGAGTATAACACTTGGGGTTTTTATTTCTTAGGACCTCTCTCATAATGGATTTCCATCGGAGAGGCGTTTTCTCGCTAGATATTACTGTGATTGCTTGAATTTAGCAACTTTTCCGCAAACCTTTGATTTGAAGTTTGTTTCAGGGCAGGAAGGAGGATATCTGTGAGTCTCGGAAGTGTAAGGTCCAATCACGGCAGTTTCTCCATATTTTGCTTCTTTGAATTTCAGGAGTAAAACCTGGCAAGCCAACTCTTACTGTCATCCCCGATCCCGCTACCGTGGATGCTGGCATAACTGTGAAATTTACCTGCGCGAAAAATCCCTCTGATTCCACGGACCCAACAACATGGGCATTCAAGATAGACAGCACACCACAAACTACCGGTGTAGCTGGTGCAATTTTCACCTATGTTGCTGTGTTGGGTGACAACTCAAAGACCGTCACATGCACAGCGAGCGATGGTACTACACCTTCGGATCCATCTGATGGCAAAACCCTCGGAATTACTGGTAAGTTGCAGCTGCATTAGACATACGTGTACTTAGGTCGGCAATTTGAATCTGAAGTTTGGGGATGCATCAGAAAAACGTTTTTTTATCATATTCATGTATCTACATATCTCACCACATTATAATGAAATTACGTCTCATAAATGACGGCTACATGAAGGTCTACGCATGGTTTGATATCTCATTTACATCGGGCAAACGGCCATCATTAAAGAAGTTTCGAGAAAGACAACACCATTGAGGTTTGAATGTGACAAATTCGTTTAGAAATTCCCGATACAGCGCATGAAAGGCTGCGGATGGAAACGTTCATAAAACAACGGTGCAGCATAAAGGAACCCTTCCTGAAATAGGTGCTCGATGAACCTTAAGCCCGCAGCACACTAGCCGCCAACATCGGCGTTCACTGGCGCTTTTTGCCGTAAGAGTCCTGAACGCCTGAAAAATCCCTAGTCTGCTACGAACGGCGTCGGCGAACGCGACTTGCCGCCACTTGCCGCAACTTAACGCCAAATATCTTACATGTTTGATTTTTGACGCGTGTCGCCGCGTTTGAATGAAAGAAGAAGCCATGTGTGCTACGGATTGCCGCCTTAATTGGCGTCGGCGGCGAGGCTATGGCCAATCAGTATGCGTCTTGATGTCACATGATTTCAAAATGGCAGCCTAAAGTGGCGAAAAATACGCTACTGGACGCCGATTCTGGGCAGGTGTGCCCTGACCGGGATCCACTGGCCGCCAACTTAGGCGTCGAGAGGCGTCAGCTGAACGCTTCTTGTCGCCAAAGTTGGCGGCTAGTGTGCTGCGGGCTTTAGACTGGTCAACTGTTGAGTTACCGAATCGAGTATTTCAATGGCGCAGTCGTGTCCCTCAGGAATTAATTATAATTCCAGCTCTTCTCGCACCGATCCTTACCAGTAATATCACCGTCGCCAATTCGAAGGTTACTGTGAAGAATGGCTTCCCCGTCAAATTTACATGTGCCAAGAATGCGAACGCTAAACAGGACGCAGTCAGTTACAAGTTCTACTCTACGACCGGGGGAACGACTACCGAAATAACGAGTAGTACAGCCGGCGCAGCTATCGCGGCAGGACCGCCAGCAGTGGTAAGTAGTGATTTTATTCTGTGGAAGAAGTTGCTTGAAAAGGCTTGCCTGACCCGCCACCATCGCCAGGACCGTAGGATTCTGGGCGATCGGTAGATAGAGGTTACCCCTTCTCCACACCTTTGCCATAGTGTTACGATTTCGAACTTGGGTAAAAGGCTCATACTTCCCAAGAAGTGGTGCAAGAATCCTACCTGGAAAACAAAATGTAAACTTAAAGCTTATTTTATTGCATAACGAAAATGGCGAATATTGCTCATAGGATACTGGGTACCTCATTCGATGGCACATATGGAATAGGTCCTCCGCGTCCGACTTGGCGACTCTTGAAATATGCACTGGTTCACTTATAGCTCGCCAGGGCAACTATGAGTTGTTTGTGGAGGCTGGGCATCTTGCCACAAGTACCTGAAATCTGTAAAAAATGAAATGAGTATTGGCTGGCTCAGATGTTGCTGATTATATATAAACCGGGCCCCAGGGCATCGACGGGGAGAGAGAGCAACGGGTTATATCAAGTATATTTTTAGAAGACCTCCTGCTCGGTGTTTGAGAATACATGTAAAAATCTCTGTTTCTTCGTTCATTTGTGTTTTAGTTAGAATTTTGTACTGGGGGAAGAAATCTCACAGACAGACGATCGATCATCTGACCTCTGGGAGGCTGCGGTAATTTTCCACTCCGAGCATTGTGGGTTGGCCATGGCGGTCTGGTTCACAGGCCACAGCTCCGTTACAAATGCGAGGCCTCTCTCTGGGTTCCTTTTGAACAGACCGTGTCCAGGTTACCTGCGGTCAGCCACGCCTTCACCTACCTTCCGTTGTCCACGCCGATGACGTCTTTGGCAAAGTAATAGTATACGTAGTTCGTAGCCGAGCGTTTAATTCCTAGGGACAAATTGGGAGATTAATTTCACCTTGCTAGAAGTTCTCGGTTACTGAGTGGATGTCTAATATTCTTTTCACGCTCTAGTTTGGGATGTGCACAGCTTTTGCCTGATTCCGTCATTTTTAAGAATTATTGAATAAATGCCGGATGGAAGACCGGTGTCATCTCTCAGCTGCTGCTGGTAGACTATGGGACCTAGGTGTAGTTTGGTATGGTAGGTGATAAAGTATGGAATTAGTGAAACCTTGGAAACACTGATAAACCTTGGAAACACTCCTTAAAATGCATAAAAACATGAAATAATGCCATTCGAACCTAACGTGGTTACGAATCAACATTTGGAGCTTATTCTTACATGATCAGATCGGAATTTTATGGTAATTTAGAAATCTGTCGCATATCCGATTCAATAGTCTATATTTTAGAACAACCCAGTTGTACCTCGCCTCCAGTGTACAGTACTGATCTCCCAAATATGGGAAGACACGCCCACCACACACCCATAATATGGACCAATAGCGCTCCGCTTATTAATACGCCACCACCACGCGGGGCCTATTTGAACTACGGATCGGTCTGTTCATACACAGGGTGATACAGAGAAAATTGGGGGCCTGTCATGCATTATGCATGGATAAGGTTGACGACTATGTCTAGGCCTAATTGTCTATGATTGACTGATATTTTATAACAAACGATGAATAAAAGAAGCCTAGTCATGTATGTTTATTACCGAAGTTTGCGGATGAAAATTTCCTTCGCCGTGAGCGATTTCTTACATCTTCCAGTACGCATCGAGGGATGACGTCACCAGTTCTAAGCGGTTTTTTTATTCACGTGTGTGTTTGTCCTATGATCTCGTGCATCTAGTACCGAGCATAATACTTTATCGTCTATGGAATACAAAACAATCATAAAAACTAATTTTTGCTTCCATTGAAGAGAAATAAAATATTTTAACGACCACAGCGCATTGCCAATTGATGACGTCATCCTCCACATTAAAAATGTTGGCTTCTGAACTAACTGGCAAATTGCTATCAATAAAGTCAGCTGGGACGAGACTGTCAGTTGGGAGGGTATAAATCGTGGAAGGAACGCACCCGATTTCCCGCGCTATTTGCACAGTGATTCCATGGTTTACATTGAATATTACAAGGTTTATCAGTGTTTCCAAGGTTTCACTAATTCCATACTTTATCAACTACCGTTTGGTATAGCGAAACAAGCAGGGTCTTTTCCGACAGGCGACATGTGTAGGCTACAATTTTGATGTGTAGCCCAAAGGAAACTTACCTTTCAGGCAATCTAGATGTGGTCATTCAAGTCAACACTATCATGGATTTATATAAGTCCGTGAAACGATTAGCTTTCTTTGCATTTTAGTAATGTGTATAGGTTTGCATATAGAACAAAACAAAGCTCTGAACTCTATTTAAAACTATGGCGATGCATTTTACACGCCAACCCTTTACTTCTTCTTCAAGCTCACTCTGACAGCATCTTCCTCCTGGGACGGGAAGGTAATCAAGTGTGAGAGCTACAATACTGCAGCGAGCAAAATTTATTCATCTGTGACATTTACACTGGGAGTTACACGTAAGTACATGTTACAAGAGCAAGGGCGAGTGTGCCTCATAGCTTGCATTTTAAACTGAAAAACTATTTTTACAAAAATATAAAAATGTTATTCTCTAAATTCGTCCTACAGTAAATATCTCAATTGACATCACTTGTCCTTTGCGTAAGTTACGCGTCGCCTATATAGTTGCGCGTATATATAGTGCTGCGCGCGCTAGTGACGCTAACTCGTTTTCGCAAATCCACCGAAACGCTAGCGTCAACATGGTGAACGCCTATCCCATTGTTCGACCTCCCGATAACATTTTCGAACAATGGGATAGAAGTTTGCGGTGACGTTTCGGGGGGTAGGTTTGCGAATTCGCGTAGGAATGAACCCACGCGCAACTGACGCAAATTTTGGGATGACCCATGTGATTTGGACTGTATCTTAGCTTTTGGTTACCTAACCCCTGCAACCTAATTCGACTTTCTCCCAACACTTTAGTGGTTACCCTACCGACTGCTCAAGATCAAATGAGCGCTTTCTGCGCAGCTCGTTAAAATCTTAGACTGATCGATCTATGGAGACCGGGAAAGTCTGATATAACTCCCTATAGCTCCCTATAGCACTTTGGCCAATGTTCAAGACATCACTGGAAAGAACAATCAAGCCAATCCATCCTGAATGTATAAGTTTTGTCCCATTTATATTTCAGTGGTCCCGGATGCACCGACGATTACGTTCACGACCCCGCTCAAGGAGGGTGCTGAATTGAAGGTGAAATGCGTCCGATCAGGCACTATCGCTACGACAGAATTCGAAATGTATGTTGGCCACTTGATACCAACCAGGGAGAAGTTGCTTGGTTACCCATTGCCTCGGCTGTTACTTATTCCCAATTCCTATTTCTAAATCCTTGATCTCGACTGTCATGGTTGGGTGTATAGCACAATTGTGCAAGCTCTTCATTCTCATTTAAAGGACTGATTCTTCTACATGTACAGCGGGACGCGGGACAACTCGGGGAACTGTGTGGTTTCCAGAGTGGAAATTGAAATTTGCGCTTATACCGAAAAATCCAAAGAAAATTTGCTCTTATGCGGTTGTTCTAAAACAGAGGCGTTGGGTTAAGTCCAATGAAGCTATTGGGCTTCGCAACCGGTTGTAAATTTGTTTAACTGTTCAAGTTCCGTTACCGACTGCCCCCCCCCCCCCCTCCATTGTTTGAGAACGCTGAAAGAGTAGCTCATTGAAATCTCAGATTAATTTTTCACTTTGGAGACGGGGATAATTATCATTCCCAAAAAGTACTTTGAGCAAAATCCAAGATACCACAGACAAGCATTGGACAGTCACGTTTTTCCCTGTGTTATCTTAATCAAAAGGTCATGGTCTGGGTCTGGCTGTCTATATGTCTGAAAAAAACTGAAATATGAGGACAAACCAAAACTTGACACTAATTGTAACTGACCACTATAAGCCTGCGGAACGCGTGAAACCGTCCGCTGCTGTTTCCGGCTGTAATTTAATCAGACCTTTAATCCTGGTTTTCGGGTTAGTAACTTCGCCCTCATCCTTGAATGGGCAAAGAGTAGGCAACGTTTCTGTGATCATTAATCACTGGCCGGGTTAGATAGGGTCTTGATCTTTAAACACAGCCACCGTTGGCTCGCGTGCTGTATTTGAGATTTACGTGGCCTGGAAACTGGTTTTACAAAAGCAATGAAATAACCAGATATCACAAAATGTTTCGACAAGATGAGTGCCGGTGTAAAAGTAAAAAGTGTCCCCCTGGAAAAAGTGTCCGGCCCTATTGTATTCTGCAATATGGTTCTATAGAGACCCTGACAGTCAATAGCTCAGAGATTGAAGCGCATAATAGAATCCTTTGTTCCCGGACATTTTATCCTAAAACATTTTTAACTTCTACACCGGTCATAAAAGATAACATCTACCTCCCCAAAAGTATATACCGTAGAACATCTCTATTAAGGTCACTTTCGGGTCTGATAAGTGCTGTCCTTAATAGAGAGGTGTCCTGATAAGAGAGTTCAAATTGAATGAAAAGTACCACTTTGGGACCAACCTGGTGTCCTTAATAGAGAGGGTGCCTTTAAAAGAGAGGTTTGGGAGGTTCGACTGTATCATGTGCAGCGTCACTGTGCAGATTAGGAGATCCTAGTATGAACAGTTTAGGAGAGCTTTGCTTTCAACCTCGCTCAAATGCAGCGTGGGAACATTTGCGCCATTTGCCAGTCTTGTCACGATGGCAAAGGGTTGCCTGGAAATATTTGTCAGTTGACTGAACGGGTTGATCATCTGACCATCGCGCCCGGTCAACAGAAATCACTAGATTAATTTTTTTTACTAAGTTATATACGTTTTCACAAATAAAAGGGCGTGATTTACTTTCAGCTATGAAGGCACCACGAAGCTGACAACTAATTTAACGTCATCCACAGGATCTCTTAAAGACATATATACGGTGGCGAAAGTAACGGTGGCTAACCAAAATGGGAAGAAGTACAAATGCGGGGCTAAAAACAGTCTAGGATTGAGTGCATATTCGACAGAGAAGCCCCTTGTAGTGACAGGTGAGTGAGTCAATAATGGGGAGTTTTTGCAAAGACGCAAACGTGAACGCCAATCTCATTGGTCGACTTCCTGGTATCGATGTCGAACAATGGGATAGGCGTACGCGTTGATGCTTCGGGAGCTTTGCGAAAACTCCCTACTGAGGGTTAACCACATATGATTGCGATGCCAAGCGATCTACATGTATCATCAGTACAAACTCCTTATTTGGACAAAAAATCCATACTTCTGATTGGGAGCATCGTTGACGTCAGTTTGGTCAATCCCTGGTTCAAGACCTAGGTTCCGGAGTAGAGGTAGAAAATGTCCACCGGGAAAAAATGTCCTGACGGATTATCATGGTGTTTATGGTTCTATAAAAGCAATTACCGTCACTGGCTTAGTGATTAAAGCCTATATAGCATCCTTTGTTTCCTTGACATTCTATCCTAGGACATTTCAAACTTATGTTACTTTTCAGTCAAATTGTACATTACATCAGTAGTTTTTCTCTCAAAAAACTCAAAACCACAGAATTCACTCTCAAATTCAAAGTCGGAAACTAGAATGGTATTACCCAGGGTTTCCCCGGTCGAAAATAGGAATTTTTGACCTTGGAACCTCGTAAGTCGTTTACAACACTTTGGCCAAATGTGAAAAATCACACTTTTGAACCTAACTGACCACTTTGGATCCAAGAATTTCGTTTTTTCTCATGAAATTATTCATCGTAACCTTCATTCACTCATTCAGGTTCAGCGAGTCAACTAGTAGGCCTATCCATGACAACTATGGCCCTCGTTCTGGTTCTTGGCGCCGTCTTCAAGGAATAAATTGGCTACGAAGAGGAAACCGACGGGGGATAGCGTTAGTGCGTCACTTCAGAAACCTTTCAATGTTGAAATTAAGTCATAATCGTCTATTACTGACTGTATCATGCGGGCATACAATTTAATCTCGATACACGTGAAATATTAAGTAGTTACGATACAGTCTTCACTTGGTTTACGTTTTGAGAAAAACTTCCATTGTGTCCTCGAGCATATTCTGTATTTATCATTAGTACCTGGAACTTTGACGTCACACACTTTCGCTGTCCTTTTTGAAGAAAACCATGACTCCGACTTTACTGGTACGTAAGTAACATACAGAATGTCAAACAAATGCTGGTCGCCAAAGACGAAATAACCACTCCGCCATATTCCGCAAGCAGCAATGTTAAGAACAAATCTATCGCGCATGTTCGGCACAGAAAGCTTTGCCATGATGGAGAATGTACTCAACGTTTATTGGCCAATACCTGATCGGTACTAACCGAAATTATACTTTGACATACATTTTGAGAACATTTTGAGAACACGGTTATCCTATTTTTCCAATACTACACTTCATCACTCATTCTCTGAATATGTTTTATAGCTCTATGTCAGATGACGATATGCAAGCACATGGTTCGTTCAATTCATATACACATGCAGTGACATTTATCCAAACCACCAACTGGTCATGAAATGAGATATCACCAGTGTTGATAAGGACTATGTGCTCAGTCAGACCAAGGAAGTTTTATAAAGTTTAATAGTACCTCCGTCCATGATCAAACTGCAATAAAGGCCATGTTGCAAGTAGTGTAACATAACACAACTCGACAGCATAATTAGGGAAGGCTTAACTTGAATGTGTCAACAAGCTGTCAGTTTGTCCATCCATCAGGTCTTACCAAAAGGAGAAATGTCACTGCCTGTACGTGTTAGTCTACTAAAGTGGACAAGCGAAATCATTACGCGATCGTCTTTTTTACTCTTATCCTCCATTGTTTTCTGTTCAAAAAAGTGCGCGTTTTCGTACGCCTGGGAGGTGTGGTAAGTGTAAGGGCCTGTTAATCATTGATCGAACTGATGTATTTTGTTCTAATGTATGACCAATTACAAAACAAGTACGATAAGTCCTCTTAATTTGGTATTTCATATGTATTTTCTGGAAATACAAAGAGCTGTTGATGCTGCTTGTTTTCGAAAAGCGATCCTTTACTGAAATAATCGGAGAATGGAAATTTTGTAGCTTTTGTGTTTGTAATATATATGAAATTGAAATGAGCGCCTGTAATTGCTTTCAAATTTAACAAACACGCAGCTTATCATGTGAACAATTCGACTTCGAATTCATTGTTGATTATTCGATATGGTAGATGAAGCGTGTGGTATCCTCCACATATGCCGCAGACTTGCGATTGTTTTCGCAGAGACGTGAGGTTATTCCTACATATGCAACAGAATCATCAGTCTGCGGGGTCACCGCGGGAGCTGCCTAGGCCAGAAGTCGGTCAGCACTGTGTAGTGTGTTGAATAGTGGACATGTCATCCCGACAAGCGATTTCACCCAAAGGAGATCTTTTGATGATAAGTTTCAGTGACGATTGTCACAATCATGTCTTTGCGGCCACAATCGCTGTTCTGCGGCGCGTTTATTTTCACCCGTCCAATTGAACTCCAGTCCGTCCATCATAAAACTTGTTCGTCCCTTAGATGGTTTTCCTGTGAGAAGTTTGTGCATAGACGCATGATAAAGTGCCGTTCCAGGCAGGTGCATTATTAAAAAAAACCCATCTTAGTGCTGGGACAATTTTCAGGGAGTGACGGATGATCATCCAACTACTGAGTTTTATTGGGCCTTGTTCTGCTGAGAACCTGTGGACATGTCTACTGCTTAACAGTGTTATAATGTATTCCAGATTTAGTATGCAAATGATCTATGCACAAATGTCCATTTGACGTTGTGACGGTATGTAACATAACTTGCACATAAATGTACAGGGATGCTTTATCATACAGTTTATATCAGAAAAAATGCAATTTGTTTTCTAATGGAATTCTTGAGTTAGACAATCGAATTGACGTGTGGAAAGGAAGACCCTTCACGCCTAAAATGAGGTTGTCAGTGGGTACTTAGTCACTGGGACACCCTGTGCACATTCACAAAACTTTAATTCGCTTGTTAAAATAGTAACATGCCTCATTTCTATCCCGGATATGACGATGATACGATTTGAGAAGTCTCGCACGTAACGGGTAGAACCTATAAAGTCTTTCTCCTTCAAGGAAAACACTGCGTTGCGCATGACTGCAAATCATGCACTAATCAAGGGAACAGGAGGTGGCAGTTTGAGCGCAACGTAACGCAGTTTTCTTTGTAGGAGATAGGTTTTATAGGTCATACCCGTTACGCGCGAGACTTCTCAAACTGTACCATCGTCATATCCGGGACCGAAGTTCCAACGTAAAGTATTGTTGTGACAGCAAAGTTGGGCAAGATGGCGGCGTATTGCATCACGTGTTTGTTACCTGATCTTGAGGAACAGTGTTTCTCGATGCAGAGCAATGCACTGTGATGAAATGGGACTTCATCTTACGGTCTCTTCAAAGTGTTTGATGTGATATTAAAAGCATCCCTAACCGTGGTAGTATATAGATAGCACTTGTAAAAACGTCACATAAGTCTAAAATGGCATTAGCCCATTGCACCTCAGAGGACTACGGGTTTTTGGAGAATGTTTTGGATAGATAAGTTTCAACTTTTAATGGGACGAATACCCAGGACCACTTCTTGTCTTAGGCTGAAAGCAGTGGGCCGCATATCACAGAAAGAGTACAACTTCTGATTATGCACGAAGTGCCTTTGATTTTATGGAATGACATGAGGAGAGCATTGTATCAGTGCTGCACTGGCCTAACCCTTAAGTGACAACTTTCAATGGCAAACAAGGGCCTTGCTCCGAATGCTCCCTTGATCTGAATCTACGTTGACAAAATTAAGACGTGCCTGAAAGATCACGCATTTTGTCTCATCTTCTCTGAAACGTTCTCGAAACATCCGTAGCTTTAAAATGGTGGCACGTTTGTGTTGAGTCCGTCGTTTGGTCATAGATGGTAGTCCAAGACCGAAAAATGTCGCGCCACCGCGCGGGTCAAAGTGAAACCTCCTGTTTCAAAATTTCAACGAGAAGTACCCACTTTGAGAAATGGAGCAATTTGATTCGTCCAAGAACGAAAGCACACATGAGATTTGTTTATTGTTTCTGGTCTCACCGCTTGTGTGTGATTCTTGACTAAATTCAGAGCTGGAAGTACCGCCGTTTCTTTTTAAATTTTGCTGCAAGTGGTGAGACTTGAAAGCAGTTCAGATTGCGAAAGATAAAAACTGGGAGAGCAGAGCTGGAATTACCGAACAACCCATTTGTCCTTTTGGTAATTAGTATTTATAATTACTGGTTTTCAGAAATTACATTTTGCTTGGATATGTCGCAATGGATCCTTATTGACTTCCTTGTGACATCGAGCACATTTTATCTGATCTCAACCTCATGGGTTGACTACCCTCTTGTAGGAATGGTTTCACAGCATCTTAGCAACCCCTGTGGGCGAGGTCGAGTTGAATACATTGTTGTTCTGGACCATACCGAGTGCTGAAGCAACTTGTTTTAGCCAGGGAAGTTGCGAAAAGACTCATTGATACTTTTACCAAAATGGCGTTTTGGGTTACTTGTGAGATTTAAGTTTTGCCTTTTTTACTTTGAAGCTGAACTAAAGCCCGGTGAACTGATGACTCTATGATTGGGGTAACCCTTTTAAACGATTGTTTCCGGGACTTTCGTATATCATGCATTATTCACGGAGTATAAGACTGTATGCAGTGACAAAGCGTATTAAAAGTACGTCAAAACATCAGAACTTAGATACATTTTTCAAAGTGTTTCCCTCGAGAATTACATAATATCGTCAAGAAAGAAAAATACCCTAATCCTCATACATTTGTATCAAACATGTCAACGATGGTGTTGTTTGAAATGACCACTAACAGTCGATTCAAGAATCACTCGGCATCTTTTTACTACCAGAGTAATTTTTTTGTACTTTTATGTCACTTACTCAGTGTTGATAATGCATTTTAAGCAGGGAGTTGCTTTAGTTCAGTTTATGCCCACGAGGTAACGCGACATTTAATTTTTGGAATGGGACTCGGCCTTTTTTCGAAATTTACTTATCGCCTCTTCTGTAACTTTTTACATCATATATTCGATAAATTCGAAAGATGAGTGGCGCAGTCAAATCTAGGAAAGGGTCGAAATGTTTGCTAATAGTGACGTCATGTTAATAACAATAACAACACGAGTCCCTTGTTGGAGCGAAAATTGTCGCGTCTCAATATTGTCAGTTTTGCATTCGTATGACGTCATTAAGATCAAATCATTTCATCTCGAGGGTTGTGGTATCAGAGTCAGAATTTGAACATTAAGTAACGAAGTAAAATCTATCAGCGTAAAATGTCGATGAAACTATTCTTTAATAATGACATGACATAAGGCACCTATTCCATAGAGCTATACCCTATACTATACTATACGCGAACAATAGTTTCATGGTCATGCACCCTTTGTGAAGCCATTGTTCGCGTATAGTGTAGTATACCGTATACCTCTATGGGGAAGGTGCCTATCAGTTGACATAACAATCACTTCCAAAATTGACTTTCCACGAAGAAGCTTACTTACCTTTCAAATGAATCAACTCATTCATAAGTTTAAAATTTCTATTGGTAATCATATTTGACCAAAACCTTCTATTTCACCGTTATAACATGTAAGCTGACTTTTGAAGAACTAAGTTGGAAATTAAAGACATTTCTGGCAGATGCTCCCACGAGCCTTGTTGCATCTTCTATGACTAGGTGATGGATCCACTTACGGGGTTCGGTGTTGCACATAAAGCATAATAAACATTGTACTTCAATCACGCTGTATTAAATATAATTTTGTTATGTTTATCTATAATAAAAAATATAACTTAAAAAAATACAAAACACGCATTTGTTTTTATTTGGTAGTTCTTCTAACATGTCCCGGATTCTCGCCTTTCTCTCGTGTCATGACCTGTTCTATTTCACTGTGGCGGTTTCCAACGGTGGCAAAAATACGACCGGTGTAACAGTAACAAATGCCCCCCTGGAAAAAGTGTCCGGCCCTATTGTATTCTGCAATATGGTGCTATAGAGACCCTGACCGTCCATAGCTCAGAGATTGAAGCGCATAATAGAATCCTTTGTTTCTCGGGAATTCTATCCTAGGACATTTTAAACTTCTACACCGGCCTCAGCGGGCTTTTGGTAATTTGAATTACCCAAAGTGTATGGTAGGTTGTAGGTGGACGTTTCATCAAAAGACGTTAACCGCACCAGTGGGTAGTTTTTTATCACCAAATAACATCTTGGACCATAGTTTTGCTGCTGTTGATATGGCAGCGGGACACTGTCACAGTGGGTGGAATCTGACAGGGAAAGACGCAGTTGAATTGGAACATGACAGTCATCACTTTGGCTATCTCGAGCAGCTGCCCTGGAATCAGTACATTCAAGGACAAGGTTAGATTTTTTTAGCCTTGAAGATCGGTGCGTTTTTATTGGACCACAAGATATATCGGGCTTTTCTGTAGCAACGTTCCGAACCCGAAGATTGATATCACAAAGACTTACTCTAAACGCACGAAGATTTTCTGCTCAGTTTGAGAAAAGGTCAAAACAGATACGTTCGTGACATATAAATATTAGCCGCGATGACGTCATTTCAAGAATAACAAATCCGATTTTGGGTCATTTTTTCTTAAAATACCTCATTCGTCGATCATGATAATTATACTATACAACAAATAGTACAACATCAGTAAGATTTTAATAAAATATAGTATTACTCAATCAAATGATTGACATGCTATATGCCTTCGAGATAAGTATTCGACGGATGAACAGAATGTTTTTTATCATTGACATTTTTGACAGGCCTTACCATTTTCTCCACAATACAAAATGTCATACACTCATGCATCCTGGTGAAGTTCATCCCTCATCCACGGCCAAAGGTGAACCAACCTTTGAATTGTTTGCAGCATATGTGTCTACTGCTGAGACAAAATAGGGAGGTTTAGAGCAGGGTCTTAGCACGGATCCTTATTACGTGAGATAGAAGTGTACACAAAATGCGTACTTTTTCTACAAAGTTTTATTTTCATCCGGATCCGCGATAAGTCGCCATTCTCAACCTATCCAGAGTCTTTCAAAAAAATTTTCTGAAATACTATGCCCTAACCTTTTAAAGTTCGGAATGTATGTACTGAATAACCGCTATATTGCGCAGAATTGAGGTAATAACCTAACACGGTGAATTTGAGTCCTCAGTGATGTCGATATCAGTCTTTTCGCCTTCGTTGACCCGACTCCAAGGACAGGACAGTGATAGCCTGGCAAACCTCTCTCCTTCCTCGACTGTCTCCGGTAGATGGCGTCCTCTTGTTTCCGGTAGCAGGAGCGCCATGCAGGTAGCCACTGCGCTACTGGAACAAAACACGATCACTGGCAGTACTGGCCAAATCGTAGCCTGAAAATTTGAACGTCATGATATAGGTTTTTAAAACCTAAAAAATAATGATAATATATTTTCAAAATCTATATTAATTTTATACGTCAAAATTAACAAAGTATCCTACGTATCGATGCAGCGAACGCTCAGGAATCGCATCATCATTTTGGAAGTTAATTTATTAATATATCCTTTTGGGTGAATAACTTGTTAAAAAAATATAACATGCAGTGCATCATCCGTAGTCGTTTCAATCATTTTTCAATCGGTTGGGTATGTTTTCCAATTGACTTAAATAACGTCAAAGAAAGGGGTGGGGCAATTTGGGGTCAGATAAGCTTTTTTCGGTTGGATATTATGCAAAAGAAGGGGACTGGTTAGTATGTTATTCAGTGATTCACAGATACAATGTAACTTGTAGAAACACAGATAGGCTTATTTTCGATGTACTATGAGATTGCGTGGATTTAAGCCTGGAGTGTCCTTCATGATGCTCATGTCTAACTAAATCATCCGCTGTTGCGAGTGACGAGCATGGCAAACTTGAGTTCTGGTGCATCGTAATTCAAACGAAATATTTGTTGATATGAGACTTTTAAAAATATTCAAGGATTTAGGTAATCATTTTTGTACCTATCAATGACATAGATTCGGTTTGAAATTTCCCTTGAAACCATGTAGTAACTGCAGGACAGTGAAGTCACTGCAGATCTTGACTTACTGTCTTTGCTATGAAAGGCGACAACAACGCTCCAACGCGTGCCCAAAGGGAACCCGTCCCAACACCCAGGGTTCTCATGCATGTCGGGAAGCATTCAGCCGAATGGAGGTAGATGGTATCGAATGCAACAATATTGAAGAATTTCCCCACGAAGACGACACCTACAAGTGATGTTTCATACTCTGCAAAACATGATGGGAGAGACCGTTGTAGTCCAGTACTTATTTTCCGTTTGAATGGGTTTTTTTAACGCGGACTCGGATTAAATTTTCTAAAAATTAAAAGATAAAGCAATATTTTAATCCGGTTGGACTTTTCATGAAATAAAAAAATGTCTAGATCAGAATGTGCCACACGTCCATGCTTTACACCAAAAAACATGGATGATGAAGAACAATCAAACAATTTTTTTAAAATATTGCTTAAAATAATATTTCATGCCAAATACTTCCTCATTTAAGTGCCATCGTTGACGTCATCGTGGGATATTACATACATGTAATGCGTACATCATCATAGGGATTACACGTATTACAATTAGTTTACATTAGAAATGTTTAGGGGTGAATGCGAACCTGACTTTCACTAATATCAGTTACATAACAGAAAAATGGTCACTCCATTTTTGGGCTCACATTTTGATATGTTGGAATTTTCGATGATGACATAACAGAGAAACGAATCTAATAATTATCTTCGGTTCCCTGTTGTGTTCATACATGAATCATCAGCGTTGTGCACTTTCAGTAACTGTACTGTGTGGATTAGAATGCAGGATTGCACTGCGATACGCAGTCTGCCGACGAGGTTTACTGCCGAGTCCACAGCAATATATTTTGCCGCCAGAGCAACCCCTGTATAGATGTGTGCGTCTTGTTGAATTTGATCACAACGGCATACCAATATATGCATCAATATATCAAGATATTTCATATCAATATATCCATTTATCAATATCCGATAAAAAGCGTAAATAAGGGCTATTTCGATGATGAAAATGGAATCTGAACCACCTTACCTGGTTTTCCTATCAGGAATATAGAGGCAAACAATGAGATTGTCATTATGAACAGTGAAGAGACTCCTGTCGTCCTTCTGCCGAGGTATTTTAGGACCGGAAGTGACGCAAAGCCTCCCACAACACCACAGAGTCCAGATATGGCGGTGTTGATGTAAACATTGGCGCCCAAAGAACCGCCAATGAATATCAACCCGTAGAAAATAAAAGAGCAGGCAAACCTAGCATTATAAAAAAAGAAAAATATTTAGTCATGGTTTGAACTTTAGACAGATAACATAGGTCACATATGTAACTTGAAGTAACTTGTCGAGTCCCGTATTTTGTAATAATGAGGAAAAGTCGGGAATAATCGCTCAGTGTTTGTAGTGAAAAGACCGAGACCACACTTGCAGTCACAAAACCGCAATTTTCCGATATTTTGAGTTGATGACTTCATCTACACCACAACCAATCTGGTGCTGGTATTAAAATACGATTCCAAAGTCATTAAAAGTATGAATAGCATTATGACATTGTGGAACAGGCATGCACGACATGCCTTTGATAAATTGAAGGAAATTACGAATTCATGATATAAATGCTCTTTTTGACAGAAAGTATCAATTTCCTCTCAGTACAAAACGTATGCAAGTTCTACTTTAAATTTGCAAATTTAGGTAACCTACACAAAACTAAGTACAGTGAATGTCGTGAGTCTATTCGTCTTTCAGGTATTAAGCTTTTACATTGGAACGCCTTTGCCTTGGCCGTGCACCGCATGGGAACTGTTATCTACTAATATCACCTAGAAAGAGGGATCAATCTTCAAAACAAATCGTGCTTACCATTGGACATAAGAAGCCAATGTTGCCCTCCGAATGTTAGGTGTCCGAAACAGGTCAAGAACTGTATACTTCTTCTCTGGGTGTTCAGACATCATCTCCAATTCTCCATTGATGAGAGCACGATCTTGAGGAAATGCCAAAACCACATCGTCGGCGAGAGGGCGACCATTGAATTTAGCAATTTTTCTGATGTTTTTCCTGGCCTCGTCATACTGCTGATTCGAAACAAGCCATCGCGGAGACTCGACTAAAATACTAAAATTAAGGATATTTCGAACAGAGATTACATTTCGTTTCATCCAGCACTTGGAACAACCTGTTTAATATCAGCAACGGGTCTCTTGGTGTCGTTGCTAAAAGGCAAACAAATGGCGTAGGCCATTTTGAAGAGTCTAGGAGGGTGGAACATGCGTTGACTATTTCCGGCACCATCTTGGTACAAAAAGTTGGTTGATTATTGTGTCACTCCGCTAAAAGTAGTCGGGTCTTATTTGGCTTATAAAAAACACTCTTTCCATATATACTCCTACCTCTAACGTGCCTAAATCCGGGCGTCATTTAACAACTGAAGCACTGAATACAATCGGACAAGTAAACTTTTGAGGTTTTGAGAAAATCAACAGGTACCTTTGAATCTCTCAAAAAATGTGATGTGCTGTATATAGTTCCATTTGATGAGCACAGGTTTAATTACCGACCTCATATTCTGTTGAGGCAAACTTCACATAAAATGATGCAATGCAGAAAAAGTTGTCAAAAATACTGGATTCTGACAACCACTTTTTTATAATATACATCTGTAGACTTCGTTGTTTTAGGACTGTTTGATGAACACACTGCATTTTTCCCAGTGATACTCTCTCGACTAAGTGTGCTTCGCGCAGAATCATAATTTTGCCTCCTTGCTGCCTCTATATTTCCTTTAGCCTTCATTTTGACTCCTCTTTACCGGGGGGGAGCATTTTGTGTAGTTTTAATTTCTAAGACGATAGCCAATGTTTAACTTGATAAGGATGACGTCTTAACTTGCTTTCGCCAGAAGTGTGACTCGTTCATTTTCAGAACTCGGTACTTAAATTGTAATTTCTTGCATTCTCGTAACAATAGCATTCCGCGAAGATGACGTCACTGCAGCTGCTGCCCTCTATTTCCCCATCGCTGAATTACAGGCAATGTCGGACAAACATGCGGTTTCGTAATGGATTCAGGCTTTCTAACTAGGGCAGTTAGATTCAATCTGGCACATGTCCGAGTGTTGGAAATAATACATAATTGTTCTGAATATTTCTCTCTCTGACTCTATGGTATCATTCATGCTAAAAACAATGCAGGGTCAAAGATAATTGACTTTGAAATAAGCTCAAATGCGTAGAAATAATTGTCGATGTCCGACTGTCACGTGACTAAAACGTCATGAATATCTTATTCAAATGACCTTGTGAGCTATAAATAATAACGTCGCGGAATGCTATTACATGTATGTATGATGTCCTACTTACAATTTATAGAAAATCATACAAAAGGGCACGCATCCCAGGATGATTTGCATGGTAATATGGTTAACAGGTGCCATTGCATACGCTATCCCGCTAAGAAGCACCACAGCACCATTGAAACCACCATGGAAAGAGATATTGGAGAGGACCCTGTGTTTCGTGCCACAGTATTCCAAAACTGCAATATAGAATACCAAGAAATTATCATACGGAAACATATTCGTACACGCCAAATTGCAAAGAGTTTGGCTAATGCCATTAAAATCACTGCCAAAGTGCCCTTACTGAAACTGTAATAGAAGAATGTACTGAAGACAACCGTGTGTTTCACGCCGCAGTAAAAAAGTCGCATAGTGAGCAGACATCAGACTCAAGCAACTGGTTTCCGGGCTGAAATAGCTAACTGCCGAATACATGCAGGTTCGGCCCTAATATTTGTTTTGAATTTCACAATGTTGCCCCAAATATAAAAATTCTTCAAATGAAATAAAAAAATCGCCTCAGGTCCAATCTATACATTATTGTTTACTATCTGCAACGCCAGCTGCAAGCGAACACTGTGAATTTTACCAGTATCGGCTCGGCATCATCTCGAGATGGTCCCTCATTAAAGGCGACACAAGCTTGTGACTTACGTAGGACGAAGCACACCGTGTAAGATCCCCCAGTAGTAACTCCGAGGAAAAATCGAAACAGAAGGTAGGCATAATAGTTAGGAATGAAGGGCATGATCAAACCAATTACGAAAGTCATTAGGAATCCAACTGGAATCACCCTCATGCGGCCAAACCTAGAACGAAAACAAGTATGGTTATTAAATTTTGCTATTGGGGATTCATCGAACGTGACAGAATTAAAGGTCGTGACGTGACGTCTGGACGTCAGTAGGAAAACCTCGACAGGGACTTTGAGGAGAAGGTGACTGTAGTAAAATCAGCCGAGTGTGATTTCCGAGTCAAACAAGATTGAAAAAAACATACATTTGGAAAGTTTCGGCGTATTCGGCTGGGTGCGACACAGATGCTTGATAATCAAAGAAGTAAGAAACCTACCGATCTGCTAATGATCCGAAGACAAAGTTGCCCAAAAGCCAGCCGGCCATAATACAACTCTGAGAGACGGGTATCAGCCATTCCTTTTCACAATAAAGTTCGTACTGAAAATGTTGAAACACTTTTTAGTGATCACTTTGTTTGACAGAAGTGCAATCCATGGAGGCAACCTCACTTCTTTTTCATTCTGATTTTAATCCTTGCACTTTTCGAACGACTTTATGGCCATAGTTAGGTGAAACTCTTGACACTTCTCCCAGCTTGGGCTGTTCAGAAATTCGAAACAAAGTAAAATAGTTCATCACTATCTCGATTTTTTTAGCAAATTGGGTGTTAACATGAAAAAAACATTTATTACTCAAAATTTCTGCAATATTTTTGATGCAAAACTCGTCAAGTGATACAGTGCTCCCTAGCAACAAATATCGGTATTATCAAATTATTTTCTTCAATGAATTCGTATTGATCCAAAGATATCAGTAATATGTCACTTTTCGACACAAGTTCATATAAAATACCCGCATCCCAAAATATGATATTCCCAAATAACAGCGGGTTGTTTCAAAATAGGGGTGTTTCGTCGCCCACGTGGAAACTTCTTTAGGAGAGTAGTAAGATAAATTCAGGTTGTAATCGTTCGAAAAGGAGCAGTGGCCCTTCATATATCGGCAGCATTTTTACTGGCTATATCTGCTGATACACGTGTGGAGTTTAGCTGAGGGTGAATGATTAACCAAGCAATTACTAGTACCATCAGTTGGCCTAACCGCGATCGCTGCTTGAGAAAACGTAGGAATGTTGACTGAAGTTTGAGTTAAGGAAAGCTAGACAGGAGACAAATCTGTCTCGTTGAAGATTATCATTTAGGTTTTGTTTTGATACGGGAAACAAACAAAAGAAACTTGCCTGTCACACTTTGCATAATTGTGGATCAACATTTTCTCAGCCTGGAGTAAACGGAGGATACCACTCTCATAATATTTTTTTTCTTCAAATAATAAGAGGTCGCATACTTTGACCTAGATATATTTTCCAAATTTTTTAATTTAATTTAGACAGAGGCTGCTTACCTGTGTCAGTATCGAGCTAGAGTATCGCCCATTATTTTCATATTCCCATTGGACACAGCGCCTCCTATCGCTTATGTTTCCTCTGACGTCACTTCCGTTGACTAAATCTCCAGAACGCAGAATATTCAAGGTGAACTTCGAAACATTCTTAATATCAAAGTCGTAAATTTCACATGAGCTAAACTTTCTTTTTCCATTTTTAATTTCACTCGGAATGAATATATCCTTTAGTTGCTCTTGTGAAGCGTTCCCAAAACTACCCGTAGGTAATGCACACCAGTAATCCTGTGTTCCTCCGCTGATGAAAATATAGGCCAGAATATGCCACCCGGCGGGTAGCGAACTCAAGACGGTCAAGAATAATGCCACGCCCTGGAACCGGCCGAAATGTCCAATATGGCGGACCAGAACATCGTCCAATGTCATTGTAGTGTCAGCAACTGATTACTAGTTGAACAGTCTAATTTTCGAATAGAAAAAGGAAAGAGAAATGCCTGATACAATGATCGCAATGTAACATTAAGGCTACAGTCAAACTAAGAATCGATGCCTTCCTATTGCACTTGGCCAATTAAAACTCTCCCAAAGCCAACATGTATAGGCAACCAAAAAGTGTCGTGTAGCTGCGACCGCTCGACCCTCACAGCTTGACGAAATGTCAAAATTGGCCTAAACGAAGGTAGTTGAAAAAAGCTTGGAATCAGTGAAACCATGTAACCAGTGATAAACCTTGGAATAGTCAGTACTAAACCGTGGAATCACTGTGCAAGTACCGCGTGAAATCGGGCGCGTTCCTTCCACGATTTATACCCTCCCAACTGCCAATCTCGTCCCAGCTGACTTTATTGATAGCAATTTGCCAGTAGATCCAGAATCAACCTTTTTGTGGAGGATGACGTCATCATTGAATGCATTGGAAATGTGTTGTTGTCGTTAAAAAATAAACTTATTTTCATGACGGGCCGCCATTTGCAAATATCTAATTATTGCTCTTCGATGAAAGCAAAAGTAAGCTTTTGTGATTGTTTTGTATTCCATATACTAAAATAAAACGTTTTTATCAGAAGAATCATTTGTATATATAATGCTCTGAGTAGATATGACAAACATGCACACGGGAATCACAAAAAAATGTGTCTGTTATGAGGTGATAATGAAGTAAATTAATTTTGATGTATTTATTTTACCATCAACCAGCATGGCAATTAGAAATACTAATAGACTCATGCTGGTTATTAATATAAAAGTTTAATTTAGAATTGTTATGAGGGATACGTCGATTAAGGGATGACTTTTTGGAAGGTCGCCACCTCCCAGTGGTCCAGAGGGCCAACATCCTGACATCCATCCAATAGGAATCGAGATGGCTGATCACATGTCATCCAATTAGTCTGCCCTTATCAGCGTGGCCCTCCAGCCAACGCCTCAGAGACGACCCGACCTGATATGTGAGTGTACGTAAACTACAACCTGAAGTGCAACAAAGTTCAGAAAGAATACCGGACTTCTTGTTTTTCTTGGTCACTTGATCCTGCCCTCACTCTAGCTAGTTCCCTAGGAGCCTCGTGTCCGCTTAGAACTGGTTACATCACGAAAATATCTCTACACTATTCATAATTTCTAAACTCCCGTCAATTCCGATCTGATCATGTAAATATAAACTCCAAATATTGATTCGTAACCACCTTAGGTTCAAATTGCATTATTTCATGTTTTTATGCATTTTTAGGACTGATTCCAAGGTTTATCACTGGTTTCAAGGTTTCACTGGTTCCAAGCTTTATCACCTACCGACCCTCTCACTATGTTGCTCAACGACGAAATGTCAAAATTGGCCTAAACGAATGCATTGGTTATCAGTAGATGGTGATGTATTCATGTATAGAAATAGAATTTTGAGAAGAGCGTAATGCATATCATGAATAACATCTATCGTTGATTTCTGGCGCATTTTCATGGGTCGAAAACAGATGACTGTATAGTAATAGTTCATCTAACAATGCATTTATGGGCGTTATGTGCCAACACCCGCTTATATACTAATGTAGGGCATGTGTAAAGTAGGCGTACATAACCCTGCACTAGTAAAAATTCTACACCTTGTGTTGATTTCATTTGTTTAGGTAGATATTAATAGGATATCTAGATTAGAATAGCTTAGCTTGAGCTACATGCAGCTTTCTTCTGTAATTGATGGTAGGCCCTGTAGTCCAGTTAATTTAGGTTCACCCTTATTTTGACTGGACAACTGTATCTCAAGTAGTTCGTACAGTAGACTCAAGGTCCGCACAGGAGGTCAGCAAGTAGCCGCTTTTTGGGTGGATAAATGGACGCGAGACTATGCACGCACAAAAGCCAGATCCCCTGATCCTAGACGTGTGTAGCGTGCCAACTCTAGATTTGTTCCAACTACAAAATATTTGTTCCAACTAAAGCATGACAACTCCAAAACATGATTTGTAAGAGGGTATATCGGAGATAGAATGGGAAAACTGTGATAGAATGGGTTACCCCCCCCCCCCCCCCCATGTTACTATCACTATTATGACTAAGGGATACTTTGTGGCCACATTATTTACAGTAACCAGGGCCCATTAGTTGCCCAATCGATGTTAGAGACAAAACGCCAGCGTCAGCTATCCTTCTGCAAATTGCATTCTGTATTAATGTCATGATAGTAGCCAATAGTAGCCAAGTTACTACCAACACCGATTGAGCAACCGGGCCCTCTTGATGAAGTTATATTTTGGTAAACTAGCTTAAGATATAAGTTTGGTGCTAGTGTCTATAACACCAAATTGACCAATGAGGAACCGGCGTTAAGATAAATGCCAGTGGCGGCGCCACAATCGATCGTACCTTCTGACGCCATGACGTCATTTTCTGGTCTGTTGACGTCGCATGAGGTCAATCACGGGAAACCATTGCGTACATTTTTGCACAGGATTTCAACAACATAAAACGTGCCTAATAACTGGCATCGCGCATATTTTCCGCAAAATTATCTTAAGAAACTGATAGCTCAATAGATTTAAAACAGGAAGATGCAAACGTCGCCGAAATCGGTCGAAAATAAGCGATCGTTTTCGGGCTCAGAAATAACATGATAATGCATTGGAAATGGAGAGTTTTGGTATGATCGATTGCAGCGCCACGCGGCGGATAAATCGCGCCGGTTCCTCATTGACAAATTTAAAGTTCCGCCCCTGTTAGGCTGGGTTCACATAGAACTAGACGGTATTCGGTATACGCTATTCGATATACGCTATTCGGTATTCGCTATACGCTATACGGGCACGGCGAGTCACATAGGGTAGCATGCGTGCGGTATTCGGTCTTTTGGCGCCGATCAGACAGTTCAGACGAAGAAGATTTGGCTCTTCTCCCCTTAGCCGAGGATGAAGCTGACCAGGCACAAAGACCAAAGAAAGAAAGAACAGAATGAGTGCGGCAGACCTCTGTTGGGGGAGTACCACAGGACATTTAAAAACCTCATGGATCATCCAGATGTTAATTAAAAGAATCATTTAGTTGATTAGTAATAAAACATGTAATGAAGGCCTGTACTTAGAAATTGCAATAAAATGAGTAAAAATGAGTACTATTGTTTCTAACTTATCCTATAGTATGCAATAAATCGTTTAATAATTGTGATAGATAACATTAAAATGCATGTTCTTACCAAGTCCTCTGGTCACTTCTGAACAGGGTGGTATACGCTGCACGAAAATCGAACGCGCACGATTACCACTATACTATACTATACTATACGCAGGTATACGACCTTTTCGAATAGTGCCCTCTTATGTGACCCGGTATTGTGAAATTTCCTTGTCAGATTTCAGGTACCCGCGTGCCCTGGCAAAACGTGCACCGAATACCCGAATAGTATAGTTCTATGTGAACCCAGCCTAGGCCTACCCGATGTATGATGATTCTATGATCCTCTTTTACTTCACTCTCTCCCTGGACGACACCCTTGGTATGTTGGCGTTCGTTCAGACCAGAGATGGTCCAACCCTACGGTGATACACTGGTGATACACTAAGTCTTCATGATCATCAGCATTCTCTAACGCTGGCGTTTGTCTCCAACAAGGATTGGGCAACTGATGGGCCCTGGTTACTGTAAATAATGCGGCCTCAAAGTATCCCTTATTTTTTTTCCAATACCATAGAGTGTGTTCGATAGTCATGACAAATGCAAATTTTTGCTGAGGATTTTTATGTTATTTTGTAATCTCTTCCATAACCTTTGATAAAGACCCCCAATCCTTCATGTATGAGCTAAGTTGGCCATAAAGACCCTGACTGACTGCATTGCTGACTATGAGGGGTGTTCTCAAAGGCCATCAGCTGTCTGAAAAAAACAATCACCTATAACGAGCTAAAACTAATCTTCAAAATGAAAAAATTAGCAGGAATTTTCTAATAATGAAAGTTAACATTTTTTGTTGCATCATAGTTCACCCATACATTGTGAAAAAGAACTCAAATAAAATAAAATAAAAAAGTTACTTTTTGGACATTTGAAAATTGCCTGTTATATAATGAAGATACATGATTAGCTGGGTCCAAATACAACATATACATGACCAACTAGATATACCATTCTCTGCTGAATACCGCATTCAATTATCTTATTCTATCTCTGTGATATTTAAAAAAAAACCTGTGGATATTTACTTTCTGGAAGGACTGTATATGTATGAATAAGGATAATATTCATTTGTTCTAAATATCATGCTCAAAGGAATTTGCTGGCGCACTTAACCGGGTAACTGATCATGATATTATGATTGCCATCCCCTTATTCTATAATGTGCATGTAGTAGCCTGTACAATAAAAAACTTCGTGAAACAGCTTTAAAAAGCGTTGGGAAAATTGGACAGGGGAGAAGCCACGCATGCACTGCAAATGAAACAATGAACCGAAAATCGAGAATAAACTATTTTTATTTAGTTTTAATTTTATTACAGGCTAAATAAGTTCATAATCACGATACAGCGTGAGGACGGTGTGCAGTATGTGTTATGCATTATGTACAACAGTCTACACCAAGATAAGTTCATAATCATAATACGGCGTGAGGACGGTGTGCAGTATGTGTTATGCATTATGTACAACAGTCTACACCTAGATAAGTTCATAATCATAATACGGCGTGAGGACGGTGTGCAGTATGTGTTATGCATTATGTACAACAGTCTACACCTAGATAAGTTCATAATCATAATACGGCGTGAGGACGATGTACAGTACGTGTATATTAGGGCCCTATTTAACTTTTTTCTCCGGGGGGGTAGTGGGATAGATCGCCGAAGGCGATCTGCATGCGCCGCAGGCGCATCTGGGGGCCCTCCCCCCAAAAAATTTGAAAATAAAAGGTCTGAAATGGCACTTTCCTGGCATTTGGAAGTGTGAATCAATAGTATTTTTACTCCAAAAAAGGACCACTTTTATGAAGACTAGGGTCAGGGCACTGGACTGGTCAGATTATAAGGGTTGCACCTGAGTTGATAACATCTGCTATCCATATGCTGCTATCATGCTGGTAAAGCTATGGCTAAGATTAGTTTGTCTGAAAAATTGTTGTCAACATTTATTGCACAGGGGGGGGGGGGCAGCTGCCCCCCTGCCTCCCCTCTAAATACGGCCCTGTATATGTTATGCATTATGTACAACAGTCTACACCTAGATAAGTTCATAATCACAATACGGCGTGAGGACGATGTACAGTATATGTTATGCATTATGTGCAACGTGCTAGATAAGTTCATAATCGAAATACAGCGTGAGGACGATGTACAGTATATGTTATGCATTAAGTCCAACACCAACTCGTATATAATAATGTGATTATTTTATGCAAGTACCGGAAAACGTTCGTGCATTGAAAGCTACCCAATAATGCAGTCATTAGTCCGCCGGGATTAAGTTCAGCTTTGAAAGGCAAAACATAAATCTCACAAGCATTCCAAAGTACCTTTTTGGTATAATAGCGTTAATATTTCTTCAGAATTGTAAGCTGCATCGTGATGGGCAGAAACACGTCTATTCAGATTCTCGATATGGTCTCGGACAATAATATATTCGAACCAACCTCTCCCCCAGTGCTTCCTGGTACCAAGTATAAATCTATACTAATTGCTTGTATGGACGAAGGTTCCCCGAAATCTGCCGTAAAACGAACAAAGACACGCTGCGGGAATCGCAGTTTTTCAGTGTCCGCGGCACAGCTGTGGAACAAGTTGCCGACGGACTAGCTACGATTGAAAATCCGGACACATTTAAGAAGCGCTTGAAGTGTTGGCTATTCGAGAGACATTTTTTAATGACCATGAGTGGAGAATTAACTAATAGCGCTTTAACAGCATTGCGTACTGAGTAGCGCTTTATAAATAATTGATATTATCATTTTATTATAGTACGCTTTGAAATCATCATAATGCAAGGGCCTCATCGAATTGACGGAACGGAACGGAATATGATAAAATGACGACGAGAACATTCCAAAGAAGTTTTCCTGTTGAAGGGAGGAGATAATGAAACAGTTTCCGTGGAAAGGGCGCTGTAGATTTACATCCTGTAAATATGCACAAAGTGTTTGTACACACAATTCTTTGTTATATCATAAATGTATGCCAAATCGGAACTGCACTCTAAACATTCACTCTGTATTATGATTTAGTGTCGGTCCCACATTATTTCCCCCTCACTCGCTCGCTCGCTCGCTCCCTCCCTCGCTCGCTCCCTCCCTCGCTCCCTCGCTCCCTCGCTCCACTCACTCACTCACTCACTCACTCACTCACTCACTCACTCACTCACTCACTCACTCACTCACTCACTCACTCACTCACTCACTCACTCACTCACTCACTCACTCACTTCGACAACTTGTGCACTCGTTTTTTTGTGGCCCCGGTCACTCGATGATGTATAGAAAGTACTCCGTCCGAAGTGTGACACTTTCGATATCCTCCGTACTGTGTTTTCTTTTTCGTGACTACTCCTTGAAGACTGCGCCTAGAACCAGAACGAGGGCCACTGTCGCCGAGGAAACTATTGCTGCACCGCCTGTAATTAAAAGAAAATGAAATATCATAGTCGCTTCCGCGTCATGATTGCGAGGTTCTTTTTTGTCGTTTCGTTCCTCCATCTTTACTTCGAATTTGATAATGAATTAGTTCCAACTGGAAAATTATACCTGCGCTTGAAATAGAAAGAACTTTTCATATTGATATTTTCGCTTATCAAAATGACATTTGAATTGCTCACCTCCTGCCTTCACGTTCAGGGTCTTCTCTGTCGAATTCTTACTAAATCCATCACTATTTTCTGCCCGGCATTTGTAGATTGTTCCATTGTGTGTACCTTTTGACACTTTTGCGGAATATCTGTCCATCAGTGAGCCTGTTGATGATGTTATACCAGTTGTCAGCTTTTTGCCGCTTTCATACCTGAAAATTAATTATGCCCTTTACTGAAAGCGCATTTTATTAAGTCCATTCATGTATTGGCTTGCTCGATAGGCGGACCTTCGCGTTTCTAGCATATCATCATATTATTGGTAAGATGAAGGCTTTTGAATTGAAATGACTGAAACCTTACCTCAAATATTAAGTAAGCTAATTCTGTGCTTCGGACAACCAATCTTAGATAGATTTATCAGCCATGGCTAGCTCCCAGCCAGGAAAACCTTGAACCATTACTGCGGTAATCCGTTAATTAATAACTACTTTCGTTGTTACTTTTTGTATCACGGACGTCCGTTTGACATTTCTCTGGGGTCAATGAGAGTCAGCTTGTGTCTGCTCGTGTGTAATAGGTCATACAAGTTAAAAGGGAAAAGAAGTCCTGGATTTTAGTCAACAAGTTCGTTTAAAAATATTGTGAATGGAAGAAAATAATAATTGAGAATCGGGAATAAGCATCTTGACCCGCAATTTTTTTATCCACTCCGCCGACACGAACGGATTACCTCTTTGTTCAGAGTGGGAATAAGTAACAATCAAACGTACAATTCGAATTTAGTCACCACGATTTTTCCGACAATGGCGCAAGTTAAATTCAGCACATCGCCATCCACGAGGTTGTTGGTGAACGAAATAGTCGGCGGATTCGGGACCACTGAAATTCAACAGAGAAAGACGAGAGAGTTAGGGTCCTCGAAAGCGTGCATACCCATCCACCGTCTACTGCTCAAAGTTTCAATCATACAAAATCGTAGAGAAATAAATTGGCCAAAAATGTTTAAAAGTGATGTGTTCATGATCACCAGTGATCAGTAACCGTGACATGTGAAGAATAAAGAGTGACCACGTTACTTTTTTGTTAACCCGGTGTAGAAGTTTAAAATGTCCTAGGATAAAATGTCCGGGAACAAAGGATTCTATTATGCGCTGAGCTAGTGACGGTCATTGCCTCTATAGAACCATATGCCATAATCTGTCAGAATACAATAGGCCCGGACACTTTTTCTAGGGGGGACACTTTTTACTTTTACACCGGCTGTGTATAGGAGTGAAGTGATGCTGTTGAGCAGCTCGGCGAACAGATTCGGACTTGACACTCCTGACGAACCTCGACACCCGGACCAGAAATTGTGTTGACCAAGGTCTGGTTGTTTAAAACGTGTTTTGTCACCAACGCCGACGTTAACTAAACTCGGCTTAAGCCAATTAGACTTATAGCTTCAAGTAAAGTTATCGCCAGCGTTCGGAACAAAAGTTGATTATAACAGCTGGGCACTGGTTTGGTTGGTCCATTGGTGGCCGTTCCATTCCGTGGGTACGTCAACAGTCTCTCCTCGCGTTTAATTTACAAAGGTACGGGAGCCAGCTAACATTAAGTAGGTCAGTCGTTATAATTCACTGTTCTTCGATCAGCCATAATCCATTGTTGGTAGAATGATTCTAGCAGTTTTTTGCCTCCACATACATGTTTATACTGGATCCACTCGCCAATGAGATCCCAACCCCGACAATACCCAACTTCTACTACCGCCTCGATGGGTAGAGCCCAAACACCCGGACATAGTAGTAGGCCTTTCGCAGTCATAAAGGGGGTGGGATATCTTGTCTTAGTTTCTTCTGATATGAAAAGTTCAGCTGTAGAGTCATGACTATTCATGACGATTACGTTGTTAACCCTTGAATAGATATCCCAGCCCTTTTATGGCTGCGAAAGGCCTACTATTGTGTTCGGCTATTTAGACTCTACCCATCGAGGCGGTGGTACAAATCGAGTATTGTCGGGCTTCTGATCTTATTGGTGAGTGGATCCAGTAGATGTAGGATTGTAACGTTATATCCTCGACAATTAGAAATAAAGAGTTGCAATCAAAATTATTCAGTGATTATTCATGTTTTTGAGGAAATCTGAGGATACAGGCCTTGAATTATATGACACGCTCGCCCTCGCTCTTGAACTTACTTGTGACAGCCAGTGTAAATGTATTCGTCGAATCCTTTTTGCTACCAGTCGCATCAGCATTGTAATGATTACATTTGATTATCTTCTTATCCCAGGCGGAGGATGCTGTCACAGTGAGCTTGAAGAAGAAGCAAAAGTTTCGTGTTTAAAATGCATTGCCGAAGTTTATAAAAGCGTTACTTGATAGCTTTATTTTGTTATCAGTGACAACCGATAGGCGTTACTAAAATGCAAACGAAGTTTTTCATCGTGTCACTGACTTATATTAATTAGTGAAGGGGGATGGCTCCTATCTACCGCTTGCCCAGACTCCTACAGCCCAGGCGGTGGTGATGGGTCAGCAAACTTTTCAAGCTGCTTCTTCCGCAGATAAGAGTTCCCGTATAAAATCACCACTTACCACTGCTGGCGGTCCTGCCGCGATAGCTGCGCCGGTCATGCTATCCATTATCTCGGTGCCCGTAGAGTAGAACTTGAAACTGACTGGGTTCTGCTTAGCGGTGCCAGCCTTGGTACATGTAAAATTGACGCTGAATCCATTCTTCACGGTAACCATGCCATTGGATTCAGTGATATCACACGTAAGGGTCGGTGCGGATACAGCTGAAATTTAAATGCGGATGATTAGACTACTAAATGCTCGTGGCATTAGGACAATGTTTTGGAGGAGAACGAATTCAAATTCTAATTAAGCTAAGAGTCTTATCAATTGTTTTGATATTTTCTCAACTGCTACAATTTTCAAAATTTGTTTTCTTTCCTGACCATATCTTCAGTATAGCTGATTTTTCCCGCCCTGAACGGATAAAATATTTACTTGGAGGAATACCTTTCAGGCCATACCATTCATCGTTGTTTTATTGATTGTTCAATCCGCAGCCTTAATTGCCTGCACTATATCGGGAATAGGCAAATATTTGTCATGTTGTCCGTCTAGAAATGTATTGATGACATTTTGTACGATATGAATGAGTTATGGTCGCGCTTGAAAACAATGTTGTGCTATACTCTGGGAGATAAGCCACAGGTTTGGTTATTTGCCGACCAGACGGTGTTCCAGTCGTCGAATGAGCTTGGAAAACACTGGGGATCCTCTAGGTCACGGGGGGGGGGCAGGGGTCTCGGAGCGGATGACTTCGGCAGTTGGTCTGAATTGATGTTTTGTCTCCGTTTTGTCGGTAACATAATCTTTTGATTAAAAGTTATTGGCACATTCTAATAGGCCAGTGCATGCGCACATTTAGCGAGGTCATCCTTTGAATCATAGGTTTTTGACATGTCTGCTGTGAAATAGCAAGGGTTGACGTTTTCAGATAAAAGATCATTGGTTTAGCATCAGCGTTCCTTGCCTCGGAATTTTGCTAATTCTGGATAACTGATTTTAAGTTTTCTGAATATTTTCCAAAAGGTTTGATTTTTTTTCTTTACCTGACCGGTTTACAAGGTCCAGCCTTAAAGGCGTACGCCGTTCGTAATTACTGATGGTCCAGGAAAACAGAAATGCAGTTATATGCAATGCCGTAGTGCAGTTATTGTGCATACGAATTTGCTGCAACTCTTTATTTACACTACTGGATCCACTCACCAATAAAATCCCAAGCCCGACAATACCCGATTTGTACCACTACCTCGATGTGTAGAGTCTAAACAGCGAACATAATAGTAGGCCTTTCGCAGCCATAAAAGGGTTAACTACGTAATCGTCATGAATAGTCATGGCTCTACAGCGGAACTTTTCATATTACAATTGAAGACTAATTGGAAGAAATGAAGACAAGATATCCAACCCCTTTTATGGCTGCAAAAGGCCTACTATTTATGCCCGGTTGTTTTGGGCTCTACCCATCGAGGTGGAAGTAGAAATCGGGTATTGTCGGGCTTGGGATCTTATTGGTGAGTGGATCCAGTATAATTATACGATATCTATACATGTGAATATGAAGTTACAAATGATGCCTCCTCACTCAGACTTCAGATTCAAATGCTGCCTATAAAGTATATTTACTGCAGACTCTAAAAGGGGGCTATGACTTACCAGTAATTGTGAGGTCTTTGCCCACAGATGCAACCGAAAGGGCACCATTACTTGCTTTGCATGTGACGGTATTTCCGTTATTCCCGGTCACAGCTTCATAGGTGAACTCGGCACCATTTACACCGTTAGTTTGTCATTGAGCGTCTATGTAGAATTCCCATGATGTTGGGTTCGTGGTATCGCCGTTATTCTTTGTGCAGGTAAATACCATGCCACAGTTTATTTTAGGAGGGGTTCCTTTATGCTGTAACGTTGTTTTATGAACGTTTCAATCCGCAGCCTTACATGCACTGTATCGGGAATTTCTAAACGAATTTGTCACCGTCAAAGCTCAATGGTGTTGTCTTTCTCTAAATTTCTTTAATGATGGCTGTTTGTACGATATGAATGAGATTTGGCGTATATCAAACCATGCGTAGGCCTTTATGTAGCCGTCATTTATGAGACGTAATTTCATTATAATGTGGTGAGATATGTAGATACATGAATGAAATAAAAACATTTTTCTGATGCATCCCCAAACTTCAGATTCAAATTGCCGACCTATTAAGTATGTCTAATACAGCTGCAACTTACCAGTAATTCCGAGGGTTTTGCCATCAGATGGATCCGAAGGTGTACTACCATAGCTCGCTGTGCATGTGACGGACTTTGAGTTGTCACCCAACACAGCAACATAGTCGAACGTGGCACCAGCTACACCGGTAGTTTGTACTGCGGTGTCTATCTTGAATGCCCATGATGTTGGGTTGCTATCAGCGGGATTTTTCGCGCAGGTAAATGTCACAGTTATGCCAGCATCCACGGTAGCGGGATTGGGGTTGACGGTAAGAGTTGGCTTGCGAGGTGATACTGAAATTCAAAGAGGAAAGATCTTGAGAAAATGCGGTGATTGATAGGCAAAGGAATAGGAAACCAGCATAAGCTTAGGTCAGTTGATCTTGGTTGCCTTTTTCAGTACAATGGTTCTCGTGCTAAAGCAGTTTTCTGCCTGCAAGTTAGATGCTACATCATCACCAATAAAAATATAGAGTTAATGCAAAAACATTCTGTGATTATTGATGTATGAGGAAATGCTGAGGCCTTGAATTGCATGAGACACGCTCGCCCTCGCTCTTGTGACATGAGAGTTGTACATACTTGCCAGTGTAAATGTCTTAGTCGAATCCGTTTTGCTCGTTGCAGTGTTGTAGTGCTCACATTTGATTACCTTCCCGTCCCAGGTGGAAGATGCTGTCACAGTGAGCTTGAAGAAGAAGCGAAGGGTTGGTGTGTAAAATGCACTTGAATGACCACATATAGATTGGCTGATTCTAGATTCTATTCTTTTTACATGTATTTTCAAACACAGAGCAGGAGATCTTCTAAAAACATACTTTATATAACCCGTCGCTCTCTCTCCCCGATGGATGCCCTGTGGTCTGGTTTATATATACACGTACTTCGGCAAATATGGGCCAACTCACCAGGTTGACAATAGTTACCCTGGCGAGCTATAAGAGACCCAGTACATATTGCAAGAGTCGCCAAGTCGAAAGTGGATGAACTACTCCTTGACGGAAGCCCAATATGTGCCATCGGATGAGCCTGGATCCTACGAGCAATATTCACCATTTTCGTTATGCAACAGAATAAAATTTCAGTTTATCTTTTGCTTTCTAGGTATGATTCCTGCACCCCTTCTAGGGAAGTATATGAGCCTTTTACCCAAGTTCAAAATCGTAACACTAATGGCAAATGATGTGGAGAAGGGGTAACCTCCTATCTTGTTACCGGTTGCCCAGAATCCTACGGTCCTGGCGATGGTGGCGGGTCGGGCAAACCTTTTCAAGCAACTTCTTCGGCAGATAAGAGTTCCCATATAAAATCGCCACTTACCACTGCTGGCGGTCCTGCCGCGATAGCTGCGCCGGCTGTGCTACTCGTTATTTCGGTCGTCGTTCCCCCGGACGTAGAGTAGAACTTGAAACTGACTGGGTTCTGCTTAGCGGTGCCAGCCTTGGTACATGTAAATTTGACGGGGGAGCCATTTATCACCCTAACCTTCGTATTGGTCTCGACGATATCACTGGTAAGGGTTGGTGCGGGAACAGCTGGAATTTAAATTAATTCCTGATAAAAGGTCATGACTGCGCCATTGAAAGATTCGGATCGGTAACCCAACAGGTTCATCGAGCACCTATTTTAGGAGGGGTTCCTTTGTGCTGCAACGTTGTTTTATGAACGTTTCAATCCGCAGCCTTTCATGCGCTGTATCGGGAATTTCTAAACGAATTTGTCACCGTCAAAGCTCAATGGTGTTGTCTTTCTCTAAATTTCTTTAATGATGGCTGTTTGTACGATATGAATGAGATTTGGCGTATATCAAACCATGCGTAGGCCTTTATGCAGCCGTCATTTATGAGACGTAATTTCATTATAATGTGGTGAGATATGTAGATACATGAATAAAATAAAAACTTTTTTCTGATGCATCCCCAAACTTCAGATTCAAATTGCCGACCTAAGTATGTCTAATGCAGCTGCAACTTACCAGTAATTCCGAGGGTTTTGCCATCAGATGGATCCGAAGGTGTACTACCATAGCTCGCTGTGCATGTGACGGACTTTGAGTTGTCACCCACCACAGTAACATAGTCGAACGTGGCACCAGCTACACCGGTAGTTTGTACTGCGGTGCCTATCTTGAATGCCCATGATGTTGGGTTGCTATCAGCGGGATTTTTCGCGCAGGTAAATTTCACAGTTATGCCAGCATCCACGGTAGCGGGATTGGGGTTGACAGTAAGAGTTGGCTTGCGAGGTGATACTTAAATTCAAAGAGGAAAGATCTTGAGAAAATGCGGTGATTGATAGGCAAAGGAATAGGAAACCAGCATAAGCTTAGGTCAGTTGATCTTGGTTGCCTTTTTCAGTACAATGGTTCTCGTGCTAAAGCAGTTTTCTGCCTGCAAGTTAGATGCTACATCATCACCAATAAAAATATAGAGTTAATGCAAAAACATTCTGTGATTATTGATGTATGAGGAAATGCTGAGGCCTTGAATTGCATGAGACACGCTCGCCCTCGCTCTTGTGACATGAGAGTTGTACATACTTGCCAGTGTAAATGTCTTAGTCGAATCCGTTTTGCTCGTTGCAGTGTTGTAGTGCTCACATTTGATTACCTTCCCGTCCCAGGTGGAAGATGCTGTCACAGTGAGCTTGAAGAAGAAGCGAAGGGTTGGTGTGTAAAATGCACTTGAATGACCACATATAGATTGGCTGATTCTAGATTCTATTCTTTTTACATGTATTTTCAAACACAGAGCAGGAGATCTTCTAAAAACATACTTTATATAACCCGTCGCTCTCTCTCCCCGATGGATGCCCTGTGGTCTGGTTTATATATACTTCGGCAAATATGGGCCAACTCACCAGGTTGACAATAGTTACCCTGGCGAGCTATAAGAGACCCAGTACATATTGCAAGAGTCGCCAAGTCGAAAGTGGATGAACTACTCCTTGACGGAAGCCCAATATGTGCCATCGGATGAGCCTGGATCCTACGAGCAATATTCACCATTTTCGTTATGCAACAGAATAAAATTTCAGTTTATCTTTTGCTTTCTAGGTATGATTCCTGCACCCCTTCTAGGGAAGTATATGAGCCTTTTACCCAAGGTCAAAATCGTAACACTAATGGCAAATGATGTGGAGAAGGGGTAACCTCCTATCTTGTTACCGGTTGCCCAGAATCCTAAGGTCCTGGCGATGGTGGCGGGTCGGGCAAACCTTTTCAAGCAACTCCTTCGGCAGATAAGAGTTCCCATATAAAATCGCCACTTACCACTGCTGGCGGTCCTGCCGCGATAGCTGCGCCGGCTGTGCTACTCGTTATTTCGGTAGTCGTTCCCCCGGACGTAGAGTAGAACTTGAAACTGACTGGGTTCTGCTTAGCGGTGCCAGCCTTGGTACATGTAAATTTAACGGGGGAGCCATTTATCACCCTAACCTTCGTATTGGTCTCGGCGATATCACTGGTAAGGGTTGGTGCGGGAACAGCTGGAATTTAAATTAATTCCTGATAAAAGGTCATGACTGCACCATTGAAAGATTCGGATCGGTAACTCAACAGGTTCATCGAGCACCTATTTTAGGAGGGGTTCCTTTATGCTGCAACGTTGTTTTATGAACGTTTCAATCCGCAGCCTTTCATGCGCTGTATCGGGAATTTCTAAACGAATTTGTCACATTCAAAGCTCAATGGTGTTGTCTTTCTCGAAACTTCTTTAATGATGGCCGTTTGCCTGATATAAATGAGATATCAAACCATGCGTAGACCTTCATGTAGCCGTCATTTATGAGACGTAATTTCATTATAATGTGGTGAGATATGTAGATACATGAATATGATAAAAACGTTTTTCTGATGCATCCCCAAACTTCAGATTCAAATTGCCGACCTAAGTATGTCTAATGCAGCTGCAACTTACCAGTAATTCCGAGGGTTTTGCCATCAGATGGATCCGAAGCTGTATTACCACTATCGCTCGATGTGCATGTGACGGACTTTGAGTTGTCACCCACCACAGCAACATAGGTGAAAATTGCACCAGCTACACCGGTAGTTTGTGGTGTGCTGCCTATCTTGAATGCCCATGATGTTGGGTCCGCGGAATCAGCGGAATTTTTCGCGCAGGTAAATGTCACAGTTATGCCAGCATCCACGGTAGCGGGATCGGGGCTGACAGTAAGAGTTGGCTTGCCAGGTTTTACTCCTGAAATTCAAAAAGGCAAAATATGGAGAAACTGTCGTGATTGGACCTTACACTTCCGAGACTTCACAGATATCCTCCTTCCTCCACTGAAACAAACTCCATATCATAGGTTTGCGGAAAAGTTGCTAAATTGAACCAATCACAGTAATATTTAGCGAGAAATCGCCTCTCCGATGGAAATCCCTTATGAGAGAGGTCCTAAGAAATAAAAACCCCAAGTGTTATACTCCCGTCCCAAAAAAACACAAATTGAGGAAAAGCTAGTTGTCTGGGTATAAAATATCTGTTAGTTCTGAGGTCTCCCCCCTCAATGCCCCCTGTTAGCGCAAAGATAACGTAACGTCATTGTAGTATCGGGGTCAATGACGATATTCTTTCGCCTCGCGCAGCGCGTTATGGCATAACTTCGTTGGTCCTTTATAAAGGTGAAAAAGAAACTGACATTTTGCCGATGTCATAGACTGAGGTGTTTCCTCTTGGGCTTAAACTATGACCATCGAGATTTATGGTCCGGTTTCGTTCTTCCAGTCCAATACGTTTACAAGTGCAGCGCATATGATAATAATGGTAGTGAGGCCTCTTATATAGCGCTTTTCACTGTATTATATACTGTCTCAAAGCGTTTTATTTTCGCAAAGATTATCACCAAGTCTATCGAGAAACCTTTATGAAGAAACAAGGGTAGCCACAATCTAGCGCACAAAGGACATTTACGACATGTAAGAGTTACACTGGCCGGTCGGATATCGAACCCGGGACCTCCCGATCACAAGGCCGACACTCAACCGTTGTACCGTTGTGCAACGCTGATGCTTATTATGAAACCAGGAGCTTTTTTTGGCGTTGTTCGATATGGGCATGGCAGCACATGCATGGTTTTATAATGAAAAAAAACATCTTGGGAGGAAACAGAAAATACCAGATTGAGATTTTTACGAATAAATCACAAGATGTCAATATCTTTCTTTGCAAATCACGGATTTTAAGAACTTACCTGATACAATTTGCGAAAGAGCAACGACAAAAAGTGCAACTCTAGTATCCATTTTAGGAAATTGATGATAAACTATGAAATAGATCCTCTTCGTTCAACGATTTGCGTTCGACAGATTCGAGCGCACAAGATCGTCCAGAGCGGCCGAGCCCAGATGGATTTTCAACTCAAACTATCGCAATACCATGGCAACGAAAGATGTCATGGCAACGCATCCCACGTGACCCACCAGCCGACTTTATCGATGCTATGAATTATTGAAGTTCAATGCAGAAATCGTTTTATCTGCGAACCAGGTGACTGCGTAGAACAATATGACAGAAGGCTCCGTGCGCAGCCAAGGGATTTCTTCTTTTACTTTTCATTCTTTACTTTCATCTTTTATTTTCCTTTTTTATTCTCAAGCGATATACCGGTAGAACATGGTGAAAACGGCACTCGTTGCCTTGGGAAGGGGTTGGTTGGTACTGCTGGGTGTCTCAGCACATTGGAGGTTCTCCAAACTGTACAACATTGTCAGATTACTCCACAGGTTCCACTTGCTCCGACTGGCTGCCTAATAGGCGGACATCATTTTGGTTTCCAAAGCCGCCACTCGGGTTCGGTTTCGAGAACCGAAATGAACATGGGTCATTTGAAAATATAGCCAGGTAATACAATCCTCTGTGTTTTCAATTTTTTAAATCTAAAAATGGGGATTTTTCCCATATTCCTGCATGCGGGTAGGTCCTTATGCTTCGCCTGAACCTCTCTCTCTCACGGCCCTGACAGGACTCCTGGGGCATGAATGGTGTTGGGTGTCGGCCCAGTACCGATAGCTGACCGAGAATATATAACTAAGCAACCAACAGCCTTGGCTGCCTCGGAAGTCGAAGGAAAACAAAATTATAAACCGCACCATTGAGATGGCAGTGCATGAGTGGTCCCGATTCCCTGCGCAGCTTCAGCGAATCTTTACCAATCAGTCCATGAGTCATAGCATTCCAACGTGACAAAATGTTGCTACTTTGGTAACGACAGCTAATCATTAGAATATAAATTATACTCATTCTTTCTCTTTTAACAAGCCAACACGCCGCTCGTTTTTTTTGTGTAACATGATGGTTTTAGCCATCAAAAGTGCGCGGGGCCTTCGCCGTCGACATCTGTCACTGACTGGCAGCTTCCAACAAGTCTTCACCATGCAGGACCAGCTGCCGACCATCTCGTTTCACTGCATTAAGCCAAATGACGCGCGTCCTACCCAAGCTCCTCTTGCCACGCCACGGCAAACTTGTTCCGGGCACACGTTCATCAGCTACTTGGAGTGTTCTTGTTCCATGCGGACAATAATCCGTACCAGCGGAGACGTCTCATCGGGATGCTGCCAGGTTGGCTAGTTCTTCTTGTAATGTCAGTGGTCCTAACATGGAACCATCCGACCCCGAGAATGCGGCCAAGGCAGCAGCTGTCAGTAATCAGTTTGCTTCTGGTTGGTATGTAACTGGTTTTTATAGTTTTTTTAACGGGGATGTCGCAAGACAACTTCCTAATACTATATACTACTTTTCACTACATCCAAAAAATACTGATTGGTGAAAAACACTAATCTAACTTATCATGAAAAAAAACCATGGCGCTGCTATTTACTAATGCATCACCATATTGTTATCAATGCTATCAACTGTTCACGATGGCAAATGAGTGAAAATAAAGTTCGCCACTTAGTAATGAATCGCTTCATATTTTTTTCAATAACTGCTGCAGCAGTGTTTATTTTGTGCCAGCGGTACGCTTGGAAACGCTCAGACCGGCGCTGGCTCGCCCACCCCACAATAATGTAAGCGAAGCGGATCGATGGGGCTAGGAAACGTTCGACACGCACGGGCTGCCGCGTCATTTTTCTTGTTTTATTATAATTCATATCAACGCCAGTAATATGAAATGCCTATCTTCTAGAATATTTGGATACAATGATACTTAACCCACGGACTTAAAAAGTAGGTCTCGCATTCGACTACAATCTCAACACAACTACAAATCCAATTGTGAGCCACCTACATGTCATCCTGGCACCAGTTGTTTTTGATATACTCCATCTCTCCATATTTCAAAAGGGTTAAAAAAAAGTCTGTACATGTATCGTGCAATGCAGTGACATTGCTCAGCTTCCAGACAACGTGCGAGTAAATGGGCGGAGGCCACGGATATGGCTGGCGCGAGTGGACAAAATTCAGATAGGAATTGTGGTGCACCATAATCAACCAATCAAAACATCGGATCTCGTGAATTATGCAACGGCAGAATTCAGAATTATGCCACGGCATTAATAGGAATTGTGGTGTGGCATAATTAGACCAATCAGAAGGTGGCAATCGTTTATTTATGGTGCGGCATAATTCACGAGATCCGATTTTTTGATTGGTCGATTTATGGTGCACCACAATTCCGATTTATGCCGTGGCATGATTCTGAATTCTGTCCACTCGCGCCAGCCACACACGGACGCAATACCGCTAGAATAGCAGCCAGTGTTGGCAGTCATAAAAAGATGCTATTACGCGATGCAACCGGGACATTTTTGATTCCGATATATACTGTTTGGTGTCTAGATATGTATTCGACAGGTCTGGAGTGGCATGCACGTCTACATGCTAATTAGTTAATGTTCATGATCTTTTTTATTAATTGAAAAGCAACAACAATGGCTTATTGAATTAGGTGACGATGGAAATCGATATACTAATCTCATAGCGATTATTAGGAAAAGTATACAAGAGATAATGGCGTAAACAATGGATAATGGCGGTCGATAGCGCCGAGCTCCAGGATGCGCGACTAGAAGACATGGCACAGGCTTAAAACTGCTCAATAGTGATAGGACACGGTTGTGTTTAAGGGGTACGTCTCAAAATGTGTTTAGATTATTGGGAAAGATTGGCGTTTTTTCCGAGCTTTTACAGATCAAACATAACCCACAAAATAATTGCCAAAGATTAAAAGGCAATATATGAGATACTTCTGATCTCGAACAGAATGATTACATGACTGATGTGTTACATGTGTATAGTATGAATTGAAGCGTAACAAAAACGCGTCCACAACACGCTAACCGCATCCGTCACTGCCTGGACGAAAGCGCGTGCATTGCGTTTTTAGTCGGACGATTGGTCCTCTCAAGTCGGCGGAGTACGCGGACTACTCGCCTACCAAAGCAAAAGTGTGGGTCGGCGAGCGAGTATAAACTGGCCTTTAGACTTGAACTAACTTGTGGTGCCCAACAGCAAATGTTATGCTAACAATTGTTGATTTTGTCCCCCTCCTTCCTCTTCAGCGTACGCTCTGCAGTTGGAGGTGTTTTTTGTAGTGGGTATTCCTCCTCCAAGAGGCTGGATTATCGATTTTACGTGCCAATACGGTATAACAGTATGAGGCACCATTTGAATTTATTGACCGAGTGACTCCGTCGTTGGCGAGAGGTGGGTCAACAAGAGCTACTCATGTTTCTCACTTGATGGGGCCTTTTGCCTGCTGTGGCATAGACACCAGATACGAGCAACCTCGGTTGATCTATTATTCAGAGGGCAGTGAATGGTCAGGAATTTTAGTTTCTTGAAAGCCACAGTGGTTCATCCAGAAATACAATCCTCGGTTCTCTCTGGGTCCCATTGCATAGCAGCCAGGAGTGTTAACTTCTAGGCTGTGATGCTCACTGGCCTGGAGTCAGATGCATAACATTGGTTAAGCACTGATCTGTCAATTTAAAAAAAAACAAAATTGCATTCTTCCTGATGTCTACTATATTTTGATGACTATATGAACATCATGTATTAGAAACACCACTAACAAATTGCTAAGAGCACCTTGGTTTGATTTGTTCTGCCTCGATGTGAAAACTTTCACAGTACCTGACAAAAGGTACTGCACAATACCTATTGTGCTTCTGAGCCCTTAAAGACAGGTCTGGCATCCAAGAATAATTGGTATTATCACTTCAAAAACTGTCTGGCAAAGATTCACAGACAGATGAGTTTTTTTGGTGAGGGAACTCTTGGTTCAGAGCAACCCTATAAAAGTCATTATCTGTGTTGATTCAATAATGGATTCCTCGAATCAAAAGCGCGTGAGTTTGATTGGGAAGTTTTCTGTGACCAGGTGATCGTCGTAAAACACTGTGACAATGTTGACCTCGAATTCTGAAAATGAATACACATGTGTTTTAAATATACATAACTTTGAATTGTCCATGCAGGCACAGCACGACACTAGTGTGAAATTGTGCGAGCAGCAAAATAATTTAGCATACGGCATTAATATATGGGAGTTTGAATAGAAAATTATGATAATAACAATAATGATCCATGCAGGCTACATACCTATCTTAAAATTATTTGTGTACAAGGTCGGACATGTAAACAGCCTTGGAAACACCATGTATATTGGAATAGTGATCCCACGGCACACATCGCCATCTGCTATCTGGATATTCTGAATTTCTGTAGCTGAAATAACAAGACAGAAATGAGGCATGTCTACCATACAATATGTAGAATAAACCTGTACAGTTTAATATAACAATAGTAAAACAAATAAAAAGTGGCCTGGTTTGATGACGAGCAGCACAGCAAAGGAGAGTGGAACCTCCATTCACAGACATCTCTATCAAGGACATCCCTTCTATTAAGTACACTACAGTTTCGCACCAAAAGTAGTTGTTGCCATTCAATTTGACCTCTCTATTCAGGACACCTCACTAATAGGGACAGCACTTTTCAGTCCTGCGGGTGTCCATAATAGAGAGGTTCTGCTTTAGTATTTTTCAACAGGAAAGAGACAAATATCACAGTGTACAATTTCTACATTATACAAGCCCGGACAGGCATATTGAAAATATCTCTCATACCATCTTTAGCATATCCTTCTGCACAGCCACATGTCTCTACTCTCACTAACTGAAGTTCTATGGATTTGATAGGTGCTTCACTCTGGACCACAGTAAGCTAAATCACAGAAAACATAAAATGTTGTGTTAAAGGGGGACTATAGGCAGGAGCACAGGGATTATATTGGCCATTTCAGTTGACTAACATACCCTGTAAGGGCACCTGGTCATATTTGATTCAGCACTATATTCCTCGTACAAGCGTTAATAGTTTTGACTACAACTTTGAACGCAGGAGTCCTGCACAAAAATGTCAGCACTTGTGATGAATATAGAACTATAATGAGAATAGACTTCTACGGTATCCTGTGTACTTCACCACGTGTCAGTCATTTAGATAGAGTGTTAATGAAGCTAGACACACCTCTCCGGATAATGGCTTTGAAATGCAGCAAACTGTTGAGTCTAACTTCCCAGATAATTTGAAGGTTGGCACGTTGTGTTTCTGAAAGATTGAAACCAGATATACTGTTAAGAAAAAAAAATTGTTGCAAATTTGTTACCACAAAGGATGTCCCATTTTTTTTGAAAGATCTGCCATATATACTGATATTAACATATCACAATGTTAAGTACCGGTAACAATAAACAAGTAATTTCGATTGAATGCCCTTACCTCTTTGACATTCTGTAACGTATCAGGGCTGATGGTGAAATTCATTGGTTTACATACAGCCTTTTCTTCATTTTCCTTATACTCGACAATAAATTCACACTGCTTCTGAACATCTTTGTTGAGTAATGAACGCTTCATGTCCACTTTCAGGAGGTACTGCAAAACAAGGGGTAAAACTAGAAAACTTATTTTCAGACTTCTTTTGAAGGGGGAGGGGGGCGATTCCACGACCTAGATGCATAAGAAATTGCCTGCATACATTAGCATTCTACAGCCCACCGGGCTAGCGCATTTTTGATGAAAAATTCCAACATAATAACGGTTCTAGTGAAATTTCAAATGAGATCTCACCTGTATATTTACAAACACACCATGGTATGTCTCATATAATTTTTTTCCCTGTTTTGTCTTGAGTGGGATTTCAAAAGGGATCTCAGTCTTGCCTGACGGCAGTCGACCTGGCTTGGCAACCTCAAGCGTAACGTTCAACAGTGGAATGGGCTGAAAAAATAAAAGGAATCAAATAAAGATATTTGCTTCTGGTTAGCGGTTGAAACTTATGCTGTGGTGTCGAAATTTTTACCAAGCGCACGTCTTACTAACCTTCAATGAGTTATAAAATGCCTCGAACAGTCCCACACTCTTTGCACTGAGTTGCAAGTTGACTGTTCCGTCCATGGTCAGTGTGACACCCTGGTGCTGAATGTCACTCTTACTCTGGATGACAACTACACCAGCCACAACCTCCTGTGAAATAGAAATGAACAACCCCAAGATTAAGTTAAAGATTGTGTCATTGGCTGGTTGGAGCGGCATGGAAAAAAGGTATAAGGGCGGAACATAATTTGACAGTGTTTTACTCATCCTTGGTGATCCTTTGTCCGTTTACGGATTGGTAATAGACGAATTCGAAGAAGTTTGTTTTGGCGCTGACCTGATGTGTTCTGAGTGTCAGTTGTATAGAACCCCCAGGTATATGGCACGGCTTAACCCGCCGGCCATGAGGGAATTCCTTTATGGCCCAGTGGTTGGCGCGTTGGCCCCAGAGTGGAAGTTCAGCAACGTCGAGCGCGGTCAACCTTTGGATCGGTGACCGGCGCGTACAATACATCAGTGTGCACATTAGATTTGTCTTGGCGCTGATTTGTCTTCTTTGAAAAGGTCTATGGTCCCACGTATACACGCAGTGTGAGTTTTAGTGAAGAGTGCAGATTTAGTTCTACACTACAACAGTAGGGTCCAGTCAACGAAGGATATACTGTAGTACAATAAAAGGCAAGACCACAGTGCACCGAGCACAGCTGCCTGAGCAGGCTGTCGCGTCTGGCTAAACACATCCCCCTCCCCTCCGACCCCAAGTCCATCAGATCAATCATCATTCATTCATTCAATCATTGACGACCGATAATTTTCACAACATAAAAACATCTTACACTTGGCATGTTCAGCACAAATCCTAAATATAACGACGCAGGCATAAACTTGAATATATCAAAAACCATAACACAAATATGGAAATAAATACTTGCCCCCTCATGGTAGATTTTGTTGACTTTTTTCAGTCGTAAATCGAGACTTGGAACTGCCATTTTCACTTCCGGGTATCGCGTATGACAACAACAAATGACCCCGAAAATTTCCTTCCCTCCACTAAATTTACAAAGCTATTGTGTTTACAAGCAATCAATATATCAGATATGTTTCAAAATAACACACTAAGTGTTCTTTCTGACGAAAATTGGCGTTTCAGGGACTAAAGCATACGATTTTTGTTAATGATGTATGTATAAAGGCTCGGCTCCAGGTCAGGTGAGTACTTCCTGGAATTAGGTTGGCTGTTGTAAATTATCCACCCTCCCTTGTCACAGCATGTAAACGTTTTGTCTGTAGTTCAGTTCGAGCGAACTATTCGAAGTAATTTCTTTCATTTATTTGTATTTATATCTATTTTTTTCCAATGCAGCAGATAAATTATTCAAAAATCATTCAATTGATAACAAAACGACATGTGGACACATGATTGACGCACGATTGTTGGAAGAGCCAATCATGGTTGTCAACGAAGCCACCATGCGTGACTCCCTGGATACACCATTAATAACATTTTAGACAAGTTTACTTTAGGTTATCACAAAGAGAAAGTCAATCAGATATACATCTGCCATCATTACAAGGCATTTAGGCCTATATTATTGATAAGTACATTGGAATATCATATCAGACGGCAGCTTTATTGTCAGTTTGATCAAATTAATGTCCTTGGTGTCCCTGGCGGTTTATTTGTAGTGTGAGGAAGTCCTACTCTCTGGGGACCGCAAAAAACACCACGGATTAAGCCAGGATTTAACGGAATATTGACAAAATGACCCATGATGATGATATTGAGCTACTGAAAAAGGCATTTCCAGCCTTTACGTGCATATGCGAGCTGTGCGATTGCGGGTAGGTGAATCCAATATTTATTTTAAAATTATACGCCTTGTTCTCGTTATGTTATAGTACCGGTGTAGCAGTAGAAAATGTCACCCTGGAAAAAGTGTCCGGCCCCATTGTATTCCGACGGGTTGTAGTATATAATTTTCTGGAGGCCACCGACAATAGTTTAGAGAAAGTGCACTCACTATACAATAGAATCATTTGTTCCCGGACGTTCTATCCCCGGACTCCACTACACTCGTATGTGTGTGTGTGTGTGTGTGGGGGGGGGGGGGGGGGGTTGGGGGGCATAGGATCTAAATGAATACTAGATACATTCACGTACTCCTCTCCCTTGCATTAAATTCTATCGATCTACATAGTTGAGCAACTTACTTGATGTGCTCCAGGAGAAAGGGACATCTTGAATGGCATATTTTGAGACAGCTGCAATACTCCAATATCACCCCTCAAAATTGCACTTATATACATGTATGTGGAATTTCTGAAAGGGTTGGATTGTATTGAGACCCTTAAGTTCAGCTCCGAAGTTGTAACAAAGTGACACGATTGGGCACTTTAGAATGATTTGAAAGTACAGACCCGACCCCTCACGTTCACGTTCTCTGGCGAAATTACGTAGCCTACATGCTACTGTCGTCGTGGACTTGGAAAGGAAAGAGGCCACAAGCCTGCTATTTTCAGTAGAACTCTATGTCGAAATAGTCACTCATTAGGTAAAAACCTTCTCTATGAACATAAAATATATTTGCATTAGCCTTTGGACTGCCACATTGAAAAAGCCGCATATGCTTTAGAGCAAACACATACACAGAAGGCCCATGCTTTAACTTAAATCGCATGGTATATTTTTCAACCAATCTTTGTCGGGAGGAACGACATTGTGTGCTATTTGGTTTTGTCAACAATCCAAACATTTAATTGGTTCGTACTGTGTACATCTATGTTATTCTCCCCATTGATTGATTTAAAGAAAATATTACTTGGTCGACGACGAGTTTTTAAAAAATCCATTTGAAATAGCTATTAATTGGTTCAGTAGCTTCAAAAAGTTGTTTTATGCGCAACGAATATCAATTGTATGGGAAAAAAGAGAGGTTATCTCATTCATTGACGTCCCATTCATCTATATACCTGTAGTAGTTAGCTTACCAAAGAAATGGTTGGCATTACTTTTTTTTGTGGTGTGGCACACCTTAAAATAGATTGACCTCAGCCTGTTTTTTCAAGTGGAGCCCAGATCGCTCGCAGGTTTCCTCCTCTTCCTCTGTCATCCTTCTCTTGTCGAGATGCCCCCTACCCCTCCCCCACCCCTCCGTATCTCAAATAGCAAATACATGTATAATGGCTTCTTTTACATTTCTCGATTGCGTTTCCACATGGGCTGGGGTATCAACCTTCCGCACAGCCCCCAACCTGTCGGTCCACAAGTCTGATTTTTTTCTGGTGATTTCATTGCGTATGGTTGGACCTACCATGAGTCTACGCACGCCAGTATACGGCTGGTGAGATCATGGAGGTACAGTACTTACAGAAGATGATCACGGTAGCATAACAACAGAGTGACTCAATTTGGTGAGGCGTTCATTCAATATGTTTAAACGAAAAGGGAGGGTTGCCGTGTCCATCTGGACTTCATCTTGACCCTGAATGTATTGACATTGCTCAGCTTCCAGACAACGTGCGTAGTGGGCGGCGGCTACGGAGGCAATACCGCTGGAAGTTCAGTAAGTGGAAACTTGAAACCTTTATTTCTCACAGTGCGCAGCCCACGATTTATACGTACATGTTGGATTTATCAAAAGCCCTACTTATTTTGCCATTAACATGATTAATGTATGTGAGCATTTTATTGTAAAATCTATGTAGTCCGTTAAAACTGATCGACATGTTAATCCGGAATGTCCGATAGTGGGTTCATGATTTTATTATAAGCCTTTAGAGCACATTATAAATGTGGAATAATAGTTTACACTTCGTATTTGCCCGAAGAATGGCTTAAAAGGCCTATAGTTTTCGTACTCACAAAGGCATGAACAGTTTAGACATGGGGCCTACTTATCTTCTTCACTAATGGGTCATGTTCCTGTATTAAACGTTTTGTAAGTATAAAAGCAGTAGGCCCAGTGTATGGTTCACATGCAAGAAATCCTGAGGAAGGATTACAGCGGGACTTGGCCTGCATTCATTCATATGATAATATGGGACTATCTCACCCATAAACTTCTGTCTAGAAAAGTAAATCTTATTTCTAGATTGGTGTTAAAACCAACAATGTCTATTAGCTTGCAGAGATTATTACTAACACCACACACCAACGAAGGACTCGAACTCGAAATAATTTCACTAATAATTCTCAGATCCAGAGATCACTGAACATGTGGAGAATGTTGGGCCCGCAATAGGGTTTCCCTTCAGTACTCGTGTGTGACTTCATGATGCGTGGATTGCTTTGATACCGACTGCGGCGCCATCCTGAACCTGAGACAAGACCACAATTGATTTTTTAAGCCTTTTAGCAGTTAAATTGTCAATGTTTGACCGCGACGCATCAAAGAATGCGTCAAGTAGTGAAACTGAAATTCGGATATGATATACGGGTTAGTCTTGCGAGTAACTGGTGCGATGGAAATTGGTGATTGACCACGGAAATTTTTTTATAATCGACAAATTAGACAGACTTTGATATTTCCAATGTTTTCAGCCAACTGGCAGAAAAAACTCAAAACACGCCCCCTATTACCCAATTAGCAAAATTCGAAATTAATTTTTTCATCAAATAATTTCTTTATATCTGTAGACTTGCCACAGCAAATATTTTTTCAATACCTCTCCAAATATGTACTTGAGAGTAAAAAACATGCACTCGTCTAATTGATAGGCCTCGACCCTCCAACCTATGAATATTCATTAGTGGTCTTGTCTCACCTCATTGTCGATACTCCCTTTAAACGCAGCCGGAATATATATTGTCGCTGTTGCCAAGTGAAAGGCCCTGATGTTCAGGATGAATGAGTGCGCCCAGTCATAACTCACATAAATAAAACAATGACAGGAATATATGATGCAGTCATGACCCCGCTGAGATGGTCAACCAATCCGGCGCCAATTAAAGACCTATAACAGAAACTCCTCAGTTAATGGTAAATGATTAGTAATAGCTTGAATATAGATTTCTAGTAAAGAAAGTATTGAGGGGAAGACAATGGTAATCATATTTTTTTCGCTAATAGCTTTGAAATAAGTGGATGATTGATCTTTCAATGGTCGAATGGAGCGTTCGGTCCCCATGGAAACGTGGGCCGGACGTTTGTTCATGCGAGAGCAATATAACTTCGTTTACAGTATGAGATTTGTTTCGGAAGTACTCGCCGGTCACAATACTTCTTGTGGTATTTAGTGTTAGCTGATTTTGTAACTAGCCTGCACGGCTGACTTGTATGGCTCGCAGTATACATGCTTCTCGAAATTGGTGGCTTGCATTGGAACTAACTTTTTCCCCCTTGTCCGTCATTAAAGGCATTCAAGTGTGTTGGTCAATCATGACTATCTCCTTTGTCCCTCCACCATAAGGCCTGGTTTTCCCTTATGACATCACTATTTCGGACACTCAGCGCCCCATTTATGGAAAGGTGTATAGTGATGGCCGGGTGATTGAACAACTTTGACGAGAAATTCACAAATCAAAAAGGCCAGGGCTAGTCTTAGACTTTGGACGTTTTCGTAGGTCAATGGAAATAATTGGGACTTCAGACTGCAGCTTGCGCTCAACCAAAAAACTATGCGGATAAAGCATTAGTTGTTTTGACTGACAAAACGACCCGGATGTCACATGCCGCGTACAACAACAAAACGCACTTTAGATCTGGATAAATTAATATTCACTTGCTTGGGCGAATAGCATTCCATCGTAAAAAAACACTTAATTGTTTTTAGCAATAAATTGTACTATAACATGTTTTAGCACTTCGTTCAAAAAGAATTCAACATACGTACGCGTCAAATTGATATTACGCATGGATCAATCTATGATAAATTAGGACTGTTTCCTCGGTAACCGCAAACAGACGGTTCATAGTTGATGGAGGAAGCCAACCATTAAGAATCCATTAATTTTATATGCACAGTATCAAGAATACTAAAATAAAGACTAGTCGTTATGAATTCTTGCAGGGGCTACAATAACCCCATCATACCTTACTGTACACACTGCTTTGAGTTGTCCAAGTCATTATTTTTATCAAAAAAACCCACAATTTGTGACCCAGCACACCAATTTGGGTAAGTAAGTCGCATTGGTGTGGAACATATTGTATTTTACACCGAACAAATTGGTAACGGCGAGTTGTAGCCCGAAAGAATTATAACGCCTCACCACTGGCGGCGATTTGTCTAACGCCTAGTCTGGGATCCTGACTGCTCTTCATATTGGATACTCTGCCAATAGTGCCGGCACCGGCCAGATCTACCTATCTCCTTGAAACTTTCCCGATCTTTCAATACTACGCCATGGCATCGATGGTCCTGATTGGTTGTTGCCGGGCCGAATTGGCGACAGCTGGTCTTTCGGGAATCCTTGACTGACTGCTGAAATGCCTTATGGTGCTTTACCGAGTTTACTCTCCACTTGTTTACGGCACCTTAACCATAACATATTGCTTTTATTTTTACAGAACAAGCAAGTTTCCTTCACATTGACTATCAAAAAATGGATTTTTAAGTATTTTGTATAATAGAAAAAAATAATTATTTGCACTTTTACTAACTGTCTTTCCAGTCGCCACAAGCATCACAAAGACTGCAAAAGAAATGTCCCCAAAACACAAGCTCTCCGAGAGAAACCTCTCACTGACTACCAGGCTACATTCAAGGCGGTGCAAGACCCCAGGCCACGGTCCAATAAGAGGCCTCCACAAACACCACGTGATCCACATCCCCCAAACATGATCCTAAAGACCAATCAGAGGGAGGAGTTTCAACCGTATGACGTGGTAAAGGACGGGAGGCCGCCAGCATTTGTACAGGTATAGTTTTTTGTCTAATGTTATTTTTTACACGCAGGCCCAAGTAAGTCATCAACTTGGCTTTAAGACTAACGGGTTGAACTAAGACAAATAACGTCTAGTTAACGCTACATGCAAAATGGCCAGCTTACGAACTCCTGCTTCAGAATATACGTTGGAAATATTACCCCCAATATGTCCGTATAGTTAAGAATAAGACAATAATATACCTTTTTGTCTACGGTGTCCAGCTACTAAAGAGTAAGTTACTTTTTTGAAAAGGACTGAAAAAACCGTTAATAAATTTTGACCCGTCCTCCAAACTCTGACTCAATACCACCAACCAGCCAGTGCTGAGAGTACAGCACGTATATCATTTATATTTCAGGACACAACCTACGTTCCAGGGAACCAACCTTTTGATGGCATGACATATTACAAACAGACCTACACGCCAAAACCATTGGAAAATTTAGTATCACAGAGAATGCCCCCAGGGAAGGCGTAAGTATAACATGTTCGATCGCGGCTCAGAACCTCCTAAAAGTGACGAATTCCTAAAAATAATCTCTTCTGTCAAGCAATGCCAAGTAAGCCCCGACGACTTAATACAAATTAATTTACTGTAAACCTGTAACGTTCGGTGGTTTTGCGATTTGCAAATCAATTCTGAAAGAGACGAGTTCTTTCAAAATAAATCAACATAAATCTTTTCAAAGAAAGGTTAAGTCAATGTTGATATTTTCATCCTTTTCCCAGACGAAATCCAGGTCAATTCGATAGCAGAACGACCTATAAGGAGTTTCATAAACAGTGGGTGCCGCAAGTCACAAAGTCATATGGAGAGATGCCTGTTTTTACCGGTAGGTGTCTCAGCTGATTAGAGTCGCTATTATGTGATGAAAAAGGATGCGCCCCAGTGTCGTCCAAGTCCGACCGGCGACCAGTAACTGAAAGGTCGATCTCCACTTCTTCTGGCATAAATCGCACCAAGCCTTTTTCTATGGGGACACTTTGTCTGTGGGCATGGCAACGTAAAATAATGAAGGGCCATGGACGACAGAAAGGCCGTAATGTGCGTCAGGTCGAACGAATTTCTCCTCTCGAGGGGAGAGTTCTTCATCTTAGAGATCAGACGCGGATCGTCACTCTGAACGCTTGAATTCTTATTCCCCGTCTACGAGAACTTGATAAAGATACTGATAGTTTTATAATTTGATTATACTTTACTTATCTGCGCCTTGGGGTCAAATAAAAGTGTGTTTTTTTTCATTAGGTTCGATTTTGTACCCGGATAGGACCACGCGAGATGACATGAAGACAGTCATGAGAGACTCCTACCCTGGAGCAGTTGCCAAAAAGCAGGAACCCGCTAAGATTCCACAGGGGAATATTCTAATCGAAGGTAGGACCAACTGACTTAATCATATTCATTCGAGAAGAGATCGGCTCTGCTCGCTGAACGGCTTAAAATGACTGTGAAAATGTAACAGTTTTCGATGTACATCTGCTGTATTAGAGTTGTAAAACAGCTCGGACTCTTTTTGGAGAACAATAAACATAAGCTTACATTGATGCATATTTGATTCAATGGTCGTGGATGTTTCATCCAGTTAATTTCGTGGACGAAGTATAAACAACTCGTCATTGCCTTTCCCACTCCAGGTGACCAAGACCACCACACGGTACACCGGGACACCTATAAGAACATCAGAGGAGACCACAGGGTCAAGACCATCACCTATGACCCTGAACCAACCATACAGAGAGGGAACTTCTTCGGCGAGACACAGCAAATGCGCGACTTCCCCCCTTACAAAAACGGCCGGCGACAGCCGAGACCCCCGAATATGGTCGAGCCAGCGCCTGAGACGATAAATTTGAAATTCAATAACAAGTAAGACATTGAATGAAAACTTATTCCAAAACCTGAAAGTCCTGGAATAGGAATATGACCAGAGTTCTTAATTACGATTGTGTTGGTGATTGCATCCGACTTAATAGCCAGGAGGTGGTGGGAGAGTCAGTCAAAGTGACCGACACAAGGCCACCCACACTTTAAAGACCCACAACAAACAATTGAAGAATGAGTTCAAATTATTCATCTTTCCTTTCCAGCACATCTTTTGACACGGAACAGCGACACGAATTCAAAGGTATTGACACGAACCGATACCCAGCACCAAAGACAATGAAACAAGGAACCACGACCTATGAACCACCAACGGAGAAGTTTGCAACTATGACTGTACAAAAAGTAAGTAAATAAAAACATCCAGCGAGCGCGCCGATTGCAATTACATTGCACAGTGTCTAGAGCTTGAGGCTTACACAATCAGTAATTTAGTTGCCTTTCGAAAGCAACATTTGCAATACAAACCAGGAGTGATAGGATTTGATATAAATGAAATTATTACCTGGGGCGGATCCGGGATTATGAGGGGGGGGGGGGGGGGGGTGGCGCTGAGCTTAGGGTACAGTATGAACACCATCATAGAGAACCGTTTCTAAGCATTTCTCTCACTTTTCAAATTTGGTTTTGAAGGGTATGTGCGTGTGCATTGTATTCAAACTTCTACTATTCTTTTTTAGACTGATTACGTCCCGAAAGATCTCGGCGAAGCTAACGCGCCAAAGGCACGGATGCCACGAAGGAAGGAGACTGACAAGGGGAAGTTCGACGGCCATACGACCAACAAAGAACACTACAAGAACTGGAAGCCAAATCCTAGGATCAAGCACGGAGATTTCTACGAGGCCGTGACCAACAACTACGTTCCGCCACGGATCCCCTTTGTAGCACAATCCACCACCAGAGCCACCTTTACGCCCAAAGATGGCCGCCGTCCGGCGGATTTCAAACCAGAGCAGGTGCCTTTCGACACGCAAGGCAAGCACGATTTCAGAACCGTGAATAAGTTAACATACAAGGGTCAGAAACCGCAGATGTGCCAAGTTGATGCGTATTTATTGCAACAGAAGTTAATACATGAGCAAAATAGGGGACCAGTTGCGGTAGGAAAGGCATAGATGGAGCGGCGTTTGAATTTTAGCAGCTTTCATGATGCGAAAGCAACCAATACAATGAATTCGATTGGGTAACAGCGACGCTTTTATCCACAACGACCGTGCTAGATATTACGGCATTAACAAAATGGTGTTTAATCTAGCTTAGAAAGCCGTCTTGATCTATTGACATGACAGAATCATTGCTAATTTATGACAGGAATTTCAAAGGAGAGTATCATCTTTGTATTCTTATCTTTAAGGCACCACATATCGTACTTTTCAAGTACTTTTCAGGGTTTCGTTAGTTGATCTCCAAAGCCAACGTCCTATCAAAAATGGCTTATTTCATATAACTTAAGTCCGTGCTTAACTTAACTGCTGATAAAATCTTAGCAGTATTGATCATGGTGTGTGTAAAAAAAACAACTATTTTCGAGGGTGCTATTATAGTGGTTTCAATTTTAGATCCGTCCATTCCAAGCAAACTGTGATAAATGAATGTAAATAGAGTCTTTCACTTACACGTAACTTCAAAATATATAGGCCTAAAATTTTCAGAAGGAGAACATTGTAACAGAAAAATGTTTGAATGCACTTTTTATTAAAAAGGTTTTTGTTCATCATCGGCCACATTATGCAATGCTAAATCTTTAACTTATCTGTGATATAAATACTGGGCTTGTGGTTTTGGGAACAAAGTTACATGTTTTTTGTTTCGTATAGACTTCATAGATGGCATGAGGAGAAATTATGTCTAATTTCAGTTGGTAGACGCCAAATCATTTCAGTTGCGGATCCGTCTATTTGGGAATTTTGGCGTTAGGTGGCTCTTTGGTGACATCAATCTGCCTAAACAAACTCGGCGACCACGTAGCAATGGGAGGAAAAGACTAACATACTCTGTTAATGTATAATATCTTAATGTAAATATTTTGTGAATAAAAGATAACTCGCCTTTTGTGAATAACATTGTTTTCTTTGATGATAATATCAGATCTCTTCCTTCGAGTCTTATTCACAAAGCGGCTGAGACATTAGGCAGGTTTCGCAACCCTTAGAGCGACGAAGTACAAACTACGAACTACGAATGTCTGTTGTGTCATCAAATCCTGTGATAATTCAATTGCGCGACACTTGTAAATCATCAGTATAACCAGAGTCATTCAAATAAATTTATTTGAAAGACTCTGGCATTACTTTATAGTTGTGCGATGATTCGGGGAAATTTTCTAAAAATATCGTCAATTACTTCGTCATTCGTTCGTAGCTCAGCTTTGTAAGGGTTGCCAAACATGCCTATTGTATGCTGTAGTTGTGAGCATCATTCCTACAAGCCCAGACAAGGGGCTGAGTTCTTGGAGTAAAACGATTGCCGTTAAAACCAAAGACTTGGGTTCAACTCCTGTGGGACCGCGGTGTTTTCCTTCCGCTCTATTCCGGTGACAATCAATTGAGTATCCGGAGGTGGTGCATAACCTAAATCAAAGTCACTTGGCCAATAACCTCAGTTCCCGCATACATGACGTAGTTGCATCCGATAAAGCTCATCAACTCTTGGAGATGCAGACCGAACGCCGAAGGTCTGAAATGATGTAGAAGCCCGTAGAAATCTACAATGTGTGATAGAGAAGGAGTATGAGAGAAAAGTACTTTCTGTTCTCGCCTGAAAATGTTGATTGACCCCAAGGACACACCAAAAATGCTCTGACCTCTGAGCCTGAGGGAAACGCCAAAGGGGAAAACAGATGCCACCGACCAGCATATATACTCTAACCTCGCCGATCTAAGACTGGTACTTTTTGATATTCAACTCAATTCAAGCCAGATACTACGTAAATGGTTCTTTGATCGCTTTCAAGATGTTGAATTCGGACAGATAATTGGTTGGTGACACAAAGTTGTTTAATGGTCATGACGTCGGGTTTGGGCTTGGCCTTTGTTTCGATTTCGTTGTGAGTAATCAACTGGTCGTGGATCGATGAAACTAAAGTATATATATGATCATGATGAAAAGATCTGATCTCTTTCATGTTGTATTGTGATAAATAGGCCATGTCGTCACCTTTTCAATGCTCAATCATGTCAGTAATACGTTATGTATTCCCGTGAAACCAGCCCATTGTAACACCAAAAAAGAAAATTGAGTTGGCAAATTTGGCAAAATATCCAATGCAAAGCCAACATTTTCCCGATATTATGGACTTTAGAATGTAAATAGAGTTATGGCGTGAATATGATGAAAATGAATGCCATGCTTTATTGTGTAGCATCATTTCTTGCTTCACTACCATGGGCAGGACTTGTCTCAGGTAAGTTGCTCCGTTCCATGCATGTATCGAAACATTCCATTGTGTGACCTTGACACTGAAATTCGATTGTTCGAAAGATGTTAGTGCGAAATAAAACAAATCGCTGACGAATAAATTTGTACTGGTGCCTGTCTTGTCTGGAAGCCTGACCTCACTCCCACATCACCGTTGGTTAGCGTAATGATCCCAATTTTCTATGTCACTTGCAAGGAAAATTTAGCGAGATATCGCACATTTTATATACATGTATGTATATGTGTGTGTAATATGCTGTACATTCGGTCACAACGTCTAGCCACACCATGGTATCTCCATGGAATAGCCAATTCGGGAAGTTGAGGGGGTTGTCGCCCGAAACGGCGTCAACTCGTCAATTGGGGATCCTGGCTTAACTGGTTAAGTTCATACAAGAAAATATTGATACTGTCAAGCCCTACGCAGTACATACATGATGAACTACTCAAACATCAGAAACATCAGAAACGTCAGAAAGTGGCCCAGAAGTCAATAGCATTCCGCGAAAATGACGTCACTGCAGCTGCTGCCCTCTATTTCCCTATCGCTGAATTACAGGCAATGTCGGACAAACATGCGGTTTCGTAATGGATTCAGGCTTTCTAACTAGGGCAGTTAGATATAATCTGGCACATGTCTGAGTGTTGGAAATACTACATAATTGTTCTGAATATTTCTTTCTCTGACTCTATGGTATCATTCATGCTAAAAACAATGTAGGGTCAAAGATAATTAACTTTGAAATAAGCTCAAATGCGTAGAAATAAGTGTCGATGTCCGACTGTCACGAGACTAAAACGTCATCAATATCTTATGCAAATGACCTTGTGAGCTATAAATAGTAACTTTGCGGAATGCTATTTAGCCAGAGAGATGTGTGACTTGCAAAAGGAAAGAGAAAAGCGGCGACGTGTAGGCTAATACAATCTGCATGTCGTGTAGGCCCTTATCTAATCTAATCTCATCAAATCTCATCTTCCATTGCAAAATATTATCAACGTCATAACCGTTTTCAGCTAATACCAAGACAGCCTGTTATGAAGGAGTATTCTTACTGCAGGAGACCTGCACGCCAACTCAGTACATACTGATCTACTCAGTCGAAAGCCAACGAGTTAGCAGCTGCAATGATAACAGCTCGGATGCTCTGTGGTCAAGAAGCGGTCTCGCAGTCCATGTTGTCTGGGAGTGGTGTAACCTGCAAAAGGAAAGATGTTTAACTGGAAACCTATCTAACGCTACCTACTTAAGAATGAATTATACATGCGGTAAGCCCTAACGCATCCTTGCCTTCGGTTGATTGATCGAGCCTGCTGTGGCTTTGATGGCCTTCCTAAATTGTTGTCATGGTTCGATTCGATTAAGAAGACGGTATAGTAACGTACTCCACGGCATGACAGAATTTGTCCATAAACATATATATATGCGTATATACACGTATATTGAGGCATCTATGTGGCCCCGTGTTGCTTGAAGTAATGATACTACAGGGTTGCCCAGAATTATTTTCCCTTGCACAAAAAAAAATCGATTGTGTATCCTTTGTGTGAGGGAAAATATTTCTGGACCACCCTGTAGAAACACCGTCTTGTGACTTTCATGTTTGAAGGTTTTGAAGTGCTGTTGGTATCTATTTTGGGATCTGGACGTTACAATTTCCCATATAAGGAAAAGATTTTGCATCATTTTTTAATTGAACACGTTAGCCTTATTTTCAACGTGTCCTATCATTATATCGTTAGGTAGCAATATAACTTATGATTTCAGTTAATGACTTATCTTCGATACGGCGGTTCAACATGTGCTCAGATGTAAGCGTGTTGACATCAACTCCAGTTTACCTTCAGAGCCCAGGATATCCAAACTACACAAATTACAACAAGGCAACTAACTGCACTTGCTCTGTATCAGTGTCTCAAAACCAAACCCTCGGTGACTTCTGGTTGACACTGTATGACATGTTCACTGGGCTGCCCGAGACACTGACTTTGAAATTGAGTAATGGTACAAATAAAAAATTAACCACTGTTGCCGATAATACGGGGTATATACTGAATCAGGAGAAAACAAACATTTCTCCTGCTCTCTCTGTGTCGTTTGTTCCCAGGTCTCCTGGACAGGGATACTTTTGGATCGGATTAAAAAGTAGAGGTAAGTTGATGCATGTTTTTGACCATGCATGGCATTAAAAATAACATCTAGTGAAACAAAACAAAACGAACAGCAATTAATCAACGGTAGCTTCTTAGATAAAACATTTCGAATATGGGGTATGGAATAGAAATACAAGTAAAGAATTAACAACTGTTGTTGATGATTTGTGGGGGTGTATATACTAAACCAAGAGACATCAAGCATTTCTTCGGCGCTTTTTGTGTCGTTTGTACCAAGGTTTCCTGGACAAGGATACTTCTGGATCGGATTAGAAAGCAGAGGTAAGCCATTTTCTATGCATTCCTTTAATTATGCATGGCGCAGAACAACAGAATAAAACATTAACTACATGTACATGTACGGTAGTTTCTAAGGTCAAACATTTCGAATAGTGTTGCAGTCATATAATTGACACAAGCAACGTCATCAGGCTGTGCATCTCCGATAACCTTTGCTCATTTAAGTTGTGATCATAATGCATAATATTATGGAAAATATATGTTGTAACAAGCTCGGGCAATGTAAGCTGACTGCAAGTTTTAAAGAAGCACTTAGCGATTCGAAGGTTAGATACGTCGCGAAGCCTTCTACCAGTGTACCGTTTTTTAATGTTTCCGTTTCGGAGTGTTTCTCCTAATCATTTGGGAGCGCTGTAGTGAAAAAGAAGATCAACACGTCTTTCACTGTTCTCCCCTATTCATGAGAAGTTATGGTCTTCCTAGCTATCTGTTGTACGGAAACACTAATAAATGGGAACAACGAAAATGCTACACGAACCGTGTTACGCAGGTCGTGTTCCTGATTAATAATACCATTATTTTGGTCAAAGACTCGATAACATTTTCCATAATCAATCCGTTATTCATAGGCTAAACATTCAGTTGATGTAGCTGTAGCAATTGTTGATTTCAAATATTCAGCTCCCGTAAACATAGCAATTACCTGCAATGAGGGGCTGGGAACTTCACCGACTTTACCACCTACCACTTCGACAACGTCGGTGACAGCAAAGAATACGACGACGACGACAGCAGCATCTACGAGCACAACAACTACGACAACTAATGAAACAAAAACATCGGCAACGGTGACGAATACGACACCGAGCGAAGTAACACCAGTATGTTTTTTTTTCATTTCTCTAAAGTGATGACATGGGTCACATGCCCGTTAAGTGATCTACAACAGATTGATCACGTTTCGAACAACGTGGCTCCTGGGTCATGCTGACTGAGAAATAGCAGATTGAACGCTTTTTGAACACTGAAATCGAGTCAACCTGGTTTATATATGCCAAAACCTGATTTCTTTAACATTTCTTTTAGCGCGGCTGCAATTTTCATTAACTCACGTGGTATTGCCAGGTCAGAATATTTAATTGTATTTACCTTTTTAAACATATAAAGGCTATGCAACCTGACAAATATAGCAAGCGATAGAAAACGTACATGTTAGTTGAGTAAATTAAAGTCAAATCCGCGGATAGCCCAGTTCTCATATCTTTTACTCCCCAGGCTGCAGTCGGGATGACGGAAGATGACCTTAAAACCATCTACACTGTGGTACCTTTATGTATTTTGGTCATTGCGATCATTATTTTAATTGTTATCGTAGTCAGGATCATGTAAGTAGAAAATAGGATAAGATTCCATACACTCATGGAAAGTTTGAGTGATGTCAGTTTGAATTCTTGTCAGACTGATGTCAAAAATAGGCACCAATAGGCAATTGCAAATTTAACAAACGAGTCAAGATTTGTTTCTGTGTGTGTGGACATTTGTCAACGTGGCGTCAAATTCACATTTGGCTAAATTGGTGTCCAGTGAGGTTTGTCAGAGTTTGATGCCCTATATAATCTTCAGAATAAAGACCTTTGAGGTCATTCGAGGGTTTTCAGCTAGCAAGTGAGTGGCACCCTTTAGGGGGTTTTCAGAGAATTGAAAAACCGCGAAAGGTGATCAATATGAATGCCTACATACGATAATTCTTTTTCTCCGACTAGCTCCTAGGATGCGCGTTGTCACTTGTCACATGACATTTGTCACTTGTCACATACCACGTGTCACATGGCACATGCCATTTGTCACTTGGCATATGCCACTTGCCACATATCACATTCCACTTGTCTCATGGCACATGTCACTTGTATCATGGCACATGTCACTTTTCGCATGGCACATGTCACTTGTCACTTGTCACTCGTCAAAGCATGTTCGATAATTGGCTAAGAATTCAGACAATTTTATCTTATTCTTTATCTCTTCCTAAGGCGACGAAAGTATCCAAGTGAAGACGTTTATGAAACACCAATACCGATGAGTAATACCCCTACCGTGGCAGGTAATTTTTGTTTTTATATTTGTTTTGTGATTTTAATGACCGAAATCTTCTTTTGAAAATGTACATCGTACATGCATATGATAAAATAAAGTTTTTTAATTTTTTAATTTTTTAAAGCAACATGTAGCAAGCACGAATTGGTATACGCTTGCTTATAGTTAAATAGTATGCATTGGGCAGATATTTTGAGGTACATTTGAAATTTTTCAAAATAAATTTTTCAAAGACAAAGTCTGTTTGGCATTCATTGTTGACATGATTGAGATATGTCAATAGCGCCGGTTTGAACAAGAAAAACGTTCTTCAGAGAAGGAAGTTATTTTCTTAGTTATAGACTCATCGATGTGTATGATAATCTGCATTGATTTTTTATTGACCGAATAAAGCTTTAAGGTGATCTAGTCAACTTTAGGTAATTTTTGTTTATATATTTGTTTTGTGTTTTTAAGGATCAAAATCTTTTTTTGATTATGTACATCGCACATGCATGTGATAAAATAAAGTTTTTTAATTTTTTAAAGCAATTTGTATGTATTAAGCACGAATTGGTATACGCTTGCTTATAGTTAAACAATATACAATGGGCAGATATTTTGAGGTACATTTGAAATTTTTCAAAATAAGTTTTTCAGAGACAAAGTCTGTTTGGTATTCATTGTTGACATGGTTCAGATATGTCAATAGCGCCGGTTTAAAATAGAACAAAATCGTTAGACAAGGAAGTTCTTTTCTTAGTTATAGACTCATCGATGTGTGTGATAATCTGCATTGAGTTTTATTGCCCGAATAAAGCTTTAAGGTGATCTAGTCTACATTATGTGCTCAACATGTCACGCTCAGACGTAAAAGTAAAGGAATCAAAACATGTCTTATTAATAGCCAAACACCACGAATACATGTACATGTACTGTTAGTCATTGCTATAGCTCAGCCGACTGTGAGTTACATCTTTGACAACTTTAATTCAATGATACGCTCTATCCGAGGACAGTTTCACTTTCTCAAAGTCCTGCCTTTTTCGACAATCTCATGACACTTATAAATTTGGTAAGCTCTCTATCTCTGAATACACAGGCGTTCTGAACTTTCTATTTATTGATTTCAAATCATGACAGGCAATAATTTATTATTGTAAAGCCGCCCCGCAGGTAGAATCTGGTCAACTCATTAGGGATTTAGATTGTATTAAACGACGCGACGAACTTTTTCCTGCAGATCCAAATGTCTATTGTGACCTCGGCATCACGAACCCAGCCAATGATGAACGAGATTACTACAACATGTCCCCAGCCAATGGGGCTGCTTTGTACGAAAACGTTGTGACAGGCAGACCAGTGGCGCACGAGGCGGACTACGCAATTCTCGATGCTGGAGTCGGAGCTATGGCAGCTCACGATGAAAGCTGCGGGCCTGATGTGACAGAGGCGAATATTGGCACGGCTGGTCAGGTGGAATACTGCTCGATTCCTCACAGGGAGAGGAGCTCGACCGAAAACACTGACGCGGATTACGAAATTCCAGATTAAGTAATATGACAGTTGACGAGCATGGATGCAATTAAAGCAGAGCCGAACTATAATTGCAGAAATCTGATGATGAAAACAGTACCAGTATCAGCTAGTACCTTAAATTATCTTATCGTCGCACGAATAAAGCTTGCGAAACTAGAGATATCAACAATTACCCTAACAATCTCCACTTCTTGACAAAACGTTTCCCACCTCTTCAGAGTCGGCCCTTTGTGGATTGGCGATACGACCATAATCAATCGCTGTTCGAAATTCCCCATTCATGATATCGGCAGACATGAAGCTATTCCCATTTCGTCAGAGAATAAGGGGTGGCCCAATTCGGGTCATGTATTCGTAGCTAGCCATGGGAAACGCCCTTAATGCTATTGATATTGAGAAGTTTCCCAGGACATAGCGTGACCGAAATGTGTGGTCGTGTCTCATGAACTCATTCAAGCATACACAGAGTGAATCCGAAAACAATGGATGTACTTTTAGTTTCGCACAAACTATTTGAAGTTTCAAACGAAGATGACAAGACTTAAGTTTGTTTATATTGTAGTGTTAAGTCCACTGAAATTCAAAGGTCAAAATGGGATGAAACGGATCCCGGCATACGATTTTTGAACGGAATTGATAGGACTACGAATCCATTGCTTCTTCCAGGCCCTTGAAAGTGTATTGATATCCAATACATCATTGACATAGAAATACCCACATGACCATACAGTCCATTAAAAACGGTTCGGTGTTATTAGTTAAAATCGGAGTTTTAAAGTTGTCTTCCTTCTTTGGATTGTAAACAAGTTCCTTGACATTTGCTACTTCGAAGCGTGCATAAGAACATGGACTGTATCTTTGTGAGAAGTTGATTTGACCGAGGCGGTACTATATGCGTAAAAGGCTATGGAGGATGATTAAAAAGCCGATGACAGATTTGTTGATGACAAGTTTAGATCACGATGTCATGATGGGATCATTGTATCATCAAGAGGCGAATAATAATGTACTAGCAGTACTACGCTCAAGTGAAGGCATTTGTTAATAATGAAGAGAATTCTCGACTTGGATTTCATATAATTTCCGAGCAGCACGACAGAAAGACAATACACCAGGATACTAAAGGTCAGGTCATCTTCCCATGACTACGGAGATGACCAAGCATGTTGAGCACCGTCAAGATGAGGACTGCTACTGCCGCGTTCACCATTTCTTTTCTATCACTGGCAGCACTCAGCTGTGGTAAGTTAAATTACCTGACCTAAACGAGTCGATATAGATCTGCACAATAATGGTACACTTTTTAGTGTGGTTAATCAGGAATTACTTTTGAAAGATGCCGGTTCTACTTCACAATCGAATAACCTTCTATCGACCCATCAAATTGTATCTGACATGCTGGATTCAAAAATTATTTTACGGCTCAAAAGATATGTGCTGAGAGTTGTCTTATGAAACGAAATATCAATTTAATTTAAATACTTTGTACTGATGTGAGTAGGCTTATACTCAGTCTTCATGGCAAGTCAGGGATAATCTAATCTTCCATTGCCAAATTTATTTTGACATCATTAACCTTTCCAGCTAACACCACGACAGCCTGTTATGGAGGAGGATTCTTACTGCAGGAGAACTGCACGCCAACTCAGTACATACTGATCTACTCAGTCGAAAGCCAAGAAGTTAGCAGCTGCAATGAAAACAGCTCGAATACTCTGTGGTCAAGAAGTGGTCTCGCAGTCCATTTTGCCTGGGAGTTGTGTAACCTGCAAAAGGAAAGATGTACAACTGGAAACCTATCTAACGCTACCTACTTAAGAATGAATTATACATGCGGTAAGCCCTAACACACCTTCTCCTTGCGTCGATTAGGCATGATGTGGCTCGGTAGGATCCAGAAGTCAATCCAAAAGGCGCTTGGTTAATTTTAACATGAATCGTTGTCATGATTTGATTGTCTTCCATATAAAGGAGACAGGGTGTGCAGTCTCATACTCCGAGATATGATGGAAATTAGTCAAAAGATATATAGTACATGTATGAAGCGTTCCGGTGGCCCTATGTTCCTTTACTACTAATAGTGAAACACCGTATTGTGACTTTCATGGCTGAAGGTGAACAGTTACAGTAACCGTTTTTCAATTAAACACCTTCTTTTTACTTACAAATGTGTGATATCATTACATCGTTACATATGAATAAAACTTATGCTTTCAGTTAATGACTTATCTTCAATACGGCGGTTCAGCATGTGCTCAGATGTAAGCGTGTTGACATCAACTCCGGTTTACCTTCAGAGCCCAGGATACCCAGGCTATTATAACTACACCAACGCAACAAACTGCACTTGCTCTATATCAGTGTCTCAAGACCTAACCCTCGGTGATGTCTGGTTGACACTGTATGACATGTTCACCCAGCTGCCAGAGACACTGACTTTGAAATGGAGTAATGGTACAGGTAAAGAATTAACCACTGTTGCCGATAATAATTCGGGATATATACTGAATCAGGAGACAACAAACATTTCTCCTGCTCTGTCTGTGTCGTTTGTTCCCAGGGCTCCTGGACTAGGATACTTTTGGATCGGATTAGAAAGTGGAGGTAAGTTGTTGCATGTTTTTGACCATGCATGGCATTAAAAATAACATCTAGTGAAACAAAACAAAACGAACAGCAATTAATCAACGGTAGCTTTTTAGATAAAACATTTCGAATAGTGTAGTGGTAGATCAACACTACGTCATCAGGCTTATTAAAACATCTTCGAAAACCTTAGCTCGTAAAAGTTGTGACAATGACGAATAACATAGAATAAAATAGCTGGTGTAATTAGCTCGTGTAGTAACCAAACTCACGTTTCTGAAAAAGCACGACCAATTCAAAAATTTGATACGTCGCCCTGCCTTTTACCAGTAAATGTTTTTGAGTGTTTCAGCGCGTGTGTTCTCCCTCAGCTAGACACGTTTTCTCTCTTACCCGAACTGAAAAGCCGTTGTCTCTCTAGTTTTTTATTGTATGGAAACACTGATGAGCTATGAGAACAACCAAAAACATAACAGCAGTCATTTTACAAAGATTGTGTCGCTGATAAATGATGTCCCATTTCTCGGTCACTCAGACCCAATGACATTTCCATATCATCATCATTCCGTTAATTATTGGCTTAACATTCACTGACTGTTGATGTAGCTGTAGCATTTGTTAATTTTAAATTTCAGCTCCTCTAAACATATCGATAGCCTGCAATGAAAGCTCGGGAACATCAACGACCTTACCACCTGCCACTCCGACAACGTCGGTGACAGCAAAGAGTACGGCAACGACAGTAACTAATGAAACAAAACCATCTGCAACGGCGACGAATACGGACACCACAATGGCGACAGGGACTCCAAGCCCTGGAAAACCGGTACGTTTTTTTAAATGTTCCCTCTGAATGATAACAAAAGGTCATGTCGATATATTTTGAAGTATGCAAGGTTGATGACAATTCGAACATTTCTATCGGGTCAACCTGCCTCATGCCACAAACCTATTACTTCGTTTTAACTTCCTACTGCTTCGTGATAATCGCCAGGTCAGAGTATTCATGTACCTCGGTAACGTAGAAAGTACATGTTTTTAGTTAGTTCGTGGAAGCCAAAGTCACGAATAGCTCAGTTCTCATAACTTCTTCTCCCCAGGCTGCCATCGTGATGGCGGAAGACGACCTAAAAACCATCTACATTGCAGTACCTACTGTGGTCATAGCGATCATTATCATCATTGTTATCGTTGTCATAGTCAAGTAAGTAAAAGTAAAAATGATATCTTTGGATAGAATGTCTGGTGATGCCGATTCGACAAGTCATCTTGTCAGACTAATGCCAAAAAGGATAGACATCCCTGCAGTGTCTGGCGTAACCCAACTCTTGATCTTTTTTATAAAGTGAAGGACGAGTCTAGCTGTACAAAAAATAAAGATATTTTTCTTCCGGCGATGTCCACTTGACCCCAAATCGATGTCGCCTATGTCGGTGGCACCCTCGGGAGGTTTTTCGGAGAATTGGAAAACCACTATTTTGATGTGGTGAAAACCCTTAACGGACAATTCATAATTCTAGAAAAACCTCTACGGCCGGTGTAACAGTAACAAATGCCCCCCCCCCCCCCTGGAAAAAGTGTCCGGCCCTATTTTATTCTGCAATATGGTCCTGACCGTCAATAGCTCCGAGATTGAAGCGCATAATAGAATCCTTTGTGTCCCGGGCATTCTCTCCTAGGACATTTTAAACTTCTACACCGGCTGCTTGAGTTGGCTGAATACCCTAAAAGATATTCAAAAAAGCTTAAAACCTCTTTATTTTGTAAGAATTTGGATATAACCAGATTTTTGTGTGGGGCGATGTCCATGCAGAGACATTTGGACTGCATTAATCCCTCAGACTAAAGCCCGCGGATACACAGGAAATTCGTTCTCAAAGTTCGATACGTAAGCTTCCACATCGCCCCAAAAGGTTGGTTGGACCGGCAGCACAGGCGTGTGGTTAACTCAGTCTGCAAATCCGATTGACTATATCGCGATCAGTACCTGCTTGTATCTCGGTCTTCTGCTCAAAAGAACCCAAACTATTCAAATCGCTGCGATTACCTTATTACCAATTTAAATCGCATATGACAATAACCGTTTTGCGGTGGTCATCGAAGGTCCTTGCGACAGTGATTAATCTCTCGTCAGCAGGTTCGATCAGATGATATTTAACCAAAATTCGTCATAGCAAGTTGTACTGGAATGTATTGTTAGTACTTGCCAAACTTTGCCTAGTGACACTGATGACCCACTTTTCTTCCACAGGAAGTGGCAGAAATCAAACCACGCCAAGTTTGAAGACACGGTTAGGTTTAGTGTCCCAGACTACGGGGTGGAGAGCCTGTACGCCAAGGAGAACTTCGCCATGGATATGGTTGACAATGAAATCTACGAATCACAGGATAGCTTAGGAAATGGTAGCCTATCGGGGCCCGTGTCGTCGCACGGAGTGGGTGTTGCCTTCGGTACGTTCAAAGGTGAGAAAGTTCGCCAGACGTCAAATGAGGAATTGACTGACAACGGAGAAGAGAAGGATGTACACAGGGGGATGATTCCGCTGCCAAGGTCTGTAACATTTGGTGGCGAGGATTTATTGTTAGGGGTCGGGGCTGCAGTGCCCTCTGACGGTGGCGAAGTGATTTACGCCCAGATCAACAAACCTGAGAAAAATAAAAACCCGGAAGATGACCGAGTTCAGGGTCAGACTTCTATCCTAAGACCTAGCCATTCAAATGAACGCCAAGATCAGCTAGTGTCCGATTCAAATCCGGTTGAAAAAGAAACAGACTACTCATTAGCAGACGATTTTGATGACCCGAACAAGTACTTTGAATATGACGTTGGTTCAAGGTCAAATGATGGTGAAGATGCTGATGTTGACTATGCATATGCGTACGCACGCAGAGGCAGAGGAACCTCGAAACGACGTGAGCCAGAAGAAAGTGTACGCATTTACGACGACATAGAAAGCGATGATTCTGAATTTGCTGAGTCGGATATCGATGGAGTCTTTCGGGAGGCTATTGAACCTCAACTTGAGCTCAGCAGTCATGAAACTGAGTGTGCAGACGGGATTACAGACTATGACGAGTTGGACTTGGAGGGCCAGAAGCACAAGAGGCAACTTGACGATATCGTACATGTGCAAAGAACTGATCTTTAGGTAGGAAGTCGCGGGCGTCACAAACATGCAGCAAAGGATCATCTAAAAATAGGTCGAAACCAGAATATATAATTTTTGAAGAGAGACTAATGTAAGAACGAAATAATCTATTCAGATGTGTACAGTCTATTTCTTTATTATTCTTATGGCACATTGAATTGATATTTCAATTTTCATACAAGTATCGTTGCATTGACCTTGTATGTTTTTTATGTAACAATAATAGGCTCCGTAGCCCTTTGTGAATGTTTCCAGCCACAATAAAGAATTTAATCGAATTAAGCTGCTGGTCGCTGACTGAATTCAAAATTGTATTCCAGAATTCGTTCATAACGCCCCTTTGATTATCCTTTTACCATGATGACCCCCCCCCCCCCTCCAGCATAGTTTTTGTACATGACCAGGTTTCCAGACAAACGGCTCCATCAGGAATGCATTTTTATCTATTTAGAAAATTAAATTATTATTTCAATTTTTGCACAACGTTTAAGAATGTATGTGTGTTATTATTCATTTTTTAGCTCTCATTATGTCATCTGTCGCCAGTTCTAACCGGTTGGCAACTTGAGTTCTTCCCTCAAGAAAAATGCCTCCAAAGAAATTTGTATTCGACCTTTCAATTCGTAGTTCAATCCTGCAGGCAACTTAATTTGTATACTGTTAACCAGACAAGCTACATATAAATAAATTGATGAAGACATACCATTTTTAGCTTTTTCGTCTTCAAAATTCATTGATTGTTACAGCAACAACACTTGGAATGGATCCAGTACATGTTCATCTATATATACAGTAGATACAATGCTTAATGTTTCACTGTTGAAACTAGCTTAAGCAACAATTACTCCGAAAATCTCAACTTGGTCATTGACAAAACTACTCCCACCTCGCCAGAGTAGGCCTATTGTGGATTGGCGATACAACCATAATAAATCGTTGTTCGAAATTCCCTGTTCATGACATTGGCAAGCATGAAGCTATTCCCATTTCGTCAGAGAATAAGGGGTCGACCATTTCGGGTCATGTATTCGTAGATGGTGATTGAAAACACAATTAATACTATTGATATTGAGACGTTTTCCCAGGACATAGCATGACCGAAATATGTGGTCGAGTGTCATGAACTCATTCAAGCGTGCACAGAGTGAGTCAGAGATCAATGGATGTGCTTTTGGTCTCACGCGAACTATTTGAAATTTCAAAAGAAGACGACAACACTCAACTTTGCAAGGTGTTTGTATTGTAGTGTAAAGTCAACGAAAATATCATGGTCAAGATAAGATGAAAGGGGTGGTTCTAAAGAATTCGATTTTTAAAATAAATTGATAGGACTACGAATGCAAATGCTTAATGTAGGCATATAGGTGTATGCGTATTGATATCCAATATATCATGGACATAGAAATACCCACATGACCATACAGTCCATTAAAAACGGTTTGATGTTATTGGTAAACATCAGAGTTTCGAACTTCTCTTCCTTCTTGGGATTGTAAACAAGTTTCGTTACATTTGCTGCTTCGAAGCCTGCATACGAACGTGGACTGTATCTTTGTGAGAAGTTGATTCGACCGGGGAGGTACTATATGCATTGACGGCTATGGAGGATGATTAAAAGCCGATGACTGATTTGTTGAAGACAAGTTTAGATCACGATGTCTTGATGGAGTCATTGTATCATCATGAGGCGAATGTTCATGTACTAGCAGTAATGCGCTCAAAGTGAAGGCATTTGTTAATAAATATGAAGAGAATTATCGACTTGGATTTCATATAAATTCCAAGTAGCACGACAGAAAGACAATACCCCAGGATACTAAAGGTCAGGTCATCTTCCCACGACTACGGAGGTGACCAAGCATGTTGAGGACCGTCAAGATGAGGACTATTATTGCTGTGTTCATCATTTCTTTTCTACAACTGGCAGCACTCAGCAGTGGTAAGTCAAATTACCTGAACTAAACGATAGAGATTTAAACAATAATGGTACACTTTTTAGTGTAGTCAATCACTTACTTCTGATAAGATGTCGGTTCTGCTTGACGATCGAATGACCTTCTATCGACCTGGCGAACTGTTTCTGACATGCTGGATTCAATGAGAAATTATTTTCAGGCGCAAAAGATATGTGCTGAGAGTTGTCTGATGAAACGAAAGATCAATTTAATGTAAATACTTTGTACTGATGTGAGTAGGCTTATATTCAGTCTGCATTTCAAGTAGGTCCTAATCTTATTTTCTATTACCAAATTTATTCCGACATCACTAACCTTTCCAGCTAATACCACGACAGCCTGTTATGTGGGAAGATTCTTACTGCAGGAGAACTGCACACCAACTCAGTACATACTGATCCACTCGGTCGAAAGCCAAGAAGTTAGCAACTGCAGTGAAAACAGCTCGAATACTCTGTGGTCAAGAAGCGGTCTCGCAGTCCATTTTGCCTGGGAGTGGTGTAACCTGCAAAGGGAAAGATGTACAAATGGAACCCTGCCTAACGCTACCTACTTAAGAATGAATTATACTTGCGGTAAGCCCTGACACTCCTTCTCATTGCGTCGATTAGGCATCCTGTGGCTTCGGTAGGATCCAGAAGTCCATCCAACAGACGCTTGGTTAATTTTAGCCTGAATTGTTGTCATGATTAGAATGTCTTCCATATAAAGGAGACAGGGCGTGCAGTCTCATACTCCGAGACATGATGGAAATTAGTCAAAAGATATATAGTACATGTATGAAGCGTTCCGGTGGCCCTATGTTGCTTTACTACTAAGAGTGAAACACCGTATTGTGACTTTCATGGCTGAAGGTGAACAGTTACAGTAACCGTTTTTCAATGAAACATCTTCCTTTTACTTACAAATGTGTGATATCATTACATCGTTACATATGAATAAAACTTATGCTTTCAGTGAATGACTTATCTTCGATACGGCGGTTCAACATGTGCCTAGACCTAAGCGAGGTGATATCAACTCCAGTGTACCTGCAAAGCCCAAGATATCCAGGCTTTTATGGCTACACCAAGGGAAGAAACTGCACTTGCTCTATATCAGTATCTCAATACCAAACCCCCGGCGACTTCTGGTTGACACTGTATGACATGTTCACCCAGCTGCCCGAGACACTGACTTTGAAATTGAGTAATGGTACAAGAAAAGAATTAACCACTGTTGCCGATAATGATTCGGGATATATACTGAATCAGGAGACAACAGACATTTCCTCTGCTCTCTCTGTGTCGTTTGTTCCCAGGTTTCCAGGGCAAGGACGCTTTTGGATCGGATTAGAAAGTACAGGTAAGTTATTACATGTTTGTGATCGACCATGCACTGCATTAAAAATAACATCTAGTAAAACAAAACCAAACGAACAGTAATTAATTAACAGTAGCTTTTTAGATAAAACATTTCGAATAGTGTAGTGGTAGAACAACACTACGTCATCAGGCTTATTAAAACATCTTCGAAAACCTTAGCTCGTAAAAGTTGTGACAATGACGAATAACATAGAATAAAATAGCTGCTGTAATAAGCTCGTGCCGTAACCAAACTCACGTTTCTGAAGAAGCACGACATGTTCAAAGATTTGATACGTCGCCCTGCCTTTCACCAGTAAATGTTTTTGAGTGTTTCAGCCCGTGTGTTCTCCCTCATCGAGTGAGAATTCTGAAAGACAGATAGACATGTGTTCTCCTATTTCCCGAACTGAAAAGCCCTTGTCTCTCTAGTTTTCTACTGTTTGGAAACACTGATGAGCTATGAGATCAACCAAAAACATAACACAAGTCATTTTACAAAGATTGCGTCGCTGATAAATGATGTCCCATTTTTGTCATTCAGATCCAATGACATTTTCCATATCATCATCATTCCGTTAATTATTGGCTGAACATTCACTGACTGTTGATGTAGCTCTAGCATTTGTTAATCTTAAATTTCAGCTCCTCTTAACATATCGATAACCTGCAATGAAATTTCGGGAACATCAACGACCTCACCACCTGCCACTCCGACAACGTCGGTGACAGCAAAGAGTACGCCAACGACGGCAACTAATGAAACAACAACACCGACCACAAAAACAACCACAACTAATGAAACAGCAACTACGGAGACAACAGCGACGACAACTAATGAAACAACAACACCAACCACAAAAACAACCACAACTAATGAATCAGCAACTACGGAGACAACAGAGACGACAACTAATGAAACAACAGCACCAACCACAAAAACAACCACAACTAATGAAACAGCAACTACGGAGACAACAGCGACGACAACTAATGAAACAAAAACAACTGCAACGGCGACGAATACGGACACAACAATGGTGACAGGGACTCCAAGCTCAGGAAAACCGGTTCGTTTTGTTTTTTTTAATTTTCCCTCTGAATGATACCAAAATATCATGTCGATATATTTTGAGATATGGAAGGTAGATGACTTTTCGAACATTTCTATCGGGTCAACCTGCCTCATGCCAAAAACCTGTTACTTCGTTTGAAACTTCCTACTGCTTCGTGATAATCCTCAGGTCAGAGTATTTATGTACCTCGGTAACGTAGAAAGTACATGTTTTAGTTAGTTCGTGGAAGCCAAAGTCACGAATAGCTCAGTTCTCATATCTTCTTCTCCCCAGGCTGCTATCGTGATGGCGGAAGACGACCTAAAAACCATCTACATTGCGGTACCTACTGTGGTCATAGCGATCATTATCATCATAGTTATCGTTGTCATCGTCACGTGAGTAAAAGTAAAAATGATATATTTGGATAGAATACCTGGTGATGCCAATTGGACAAGTCATCTTGTCATAAGACAAGTCATAATGCCAAAAAGGATAGACATCCTGCAGTGTCTGGCGTAACCCAAACTCTTGATCTTTTTTATAGCGTGAACGACGAATCTAGCTGTACAAAAAATAAAGATGATTTTTTCCGGCGATGTCCACTTGACCCCAAAGAGATGTCCATTTTATCATTGGGGTTTACGGGTCCAGAGACGCTTATCGAGAGTTGGACACTCTTCAAAAACAATGGTCTTCGAAGTTTTGGAATCATTATTAAGTATTCAGCCAATAAAAAAATGACACCCTCTGGAGGTTTTTCAGAGAATTGGAAAAACCCCAGAGTATTTTTTTTTGATGTGGTGAAAACCCTTATTACCGATTTAAATCGCATATGACAATAACTGCTCTTTGCAGTGTTCATCGAAGGTCCTTGCGACAGTGATTGATCTCTCGTCAGCGGGTTCGAGCAGATGATATTTAACCAAAATTCGTCATAGTAAGTTGTACTGGAATATATTGTCAGTACTTGCCAAACTTTGCCTAGTGCCACTGATGACCCTCTTTTCTTCTACAGGAAGCGGCAGAAATCAAACCACGCCAAGTTTGAAGACACGGTTAGGTTTAGTGTCCCAGACTACGGGGTGGAGAGTCTGTACGCCAAGGAGAACTTCGCCATGGATATGGTTGACAATGAAATCTACGAATCACAGGATAGCTTAGGAAATGGTAGCCTATCGGGGCCCGTGTCGTCGCACGGAGTGGGTGTTGCCTTCGGTACGTTCAAAGGTGAGAAAGTTCGCCAGACGTCAAATGAGGAATTGACTGACAACGGAGAAGTGAAGGATGTACACAGGGGGATGAGTCCGCTGCCCAGGTCTGTAACATTTGGTGGGGAGGATTTATTGTTAGGGGTCGGGGCTGCAGATCCCTCTGACGGTGGCGAAGTGATTTATGCCCAGATCAGCAAACCTAAGAAAAATAAAAACCCGGAAGATGACCGAGTTCAGGGTCAGACTTCCATCCTAAGACCTAGCCATTCAAATGAACGCCAAGATCAGCTAGTGTCCGATTCAAATCCGGTTGAAAAAGAAACAGACTACTCATTAGCAGACGATTTTGATGACCCGAACAAGTACTTTGAATATGACGTTGGTTCAAGGTCAAATGATGGTGAAGATGCTGATGATGACTATGCATATGCGTACGCACGCAGCTGCAGACGAGGGATAGGAACCTCTAAACGACGTGAGCCACAAGAAAGTCTACGCATTTACGACGACATAGAAAGCGATGATTCTGAATTTGCTGAGTCGGATATCGATGGAGTCTTTCGGGAGGCTATTGAACCTCAAATTGAGCTCAACGGTCATGAAACTGAGTGTGCAGACGGGATTACAGACTATGACGAGCAGGACTTGGAGGGCCAGAAGCACAGGAGGGAAATTGACGATATCATACATGTGCAAAGAACTGATCTTTAGGTAGGAAGTCGCGGGCGTCACAAACATGCAGCAAAGGATCATCTAAAAATAGGTCAAAACCAGAATATATTACTTTCTAAAGAGAGACTAATGTAAGAACGACATAATCTATTCAGATGTGTACAGTCTATTTCTTTATTATTCTCATGGCACATTGAATTTATATTTCAATTTTCATACAAGTATCGTTGCACTGACCTTGTATGTTTTTTATGTGACAATAATAGGCTCCGTAGCCCTCCGTAGCCCTTTGCAGCCACAATAAAGAATTTAATCGAATTAAGCTGCTGGTCACTGACGGAATTCAAAATTGTATTCCAGAATTCGTTCATAATGCCCCTTTGATTATCCTTTTTCCCTGATGACCCACCCCCCTCCAGCATAGTTTTTGTACATGACCAGGTTTCCAGGCAAACGGCTCCATCAGGAATGTATTTTTATTTATTTAGAAAATTAAATTATTATTTCAATTTTTGCACAACGTTTAAGAATGTATGTGTGTTATTATTCATTTTTTAGCTCTCATTATGTCATCTGTCGCCAGTTCTAACCGGTTGGCAACTTGAGTTCTTCCCTCAAGAAAAATGCCTCCAAAGAAATTTGTATTCGACTTTTCAATTCGTAGTTCACGCCTGCAGGCAACTTAATTTGTATACTGTTAACCAGACAAGCTACATATAAATAAATTGATGAAGACATACCATTTTTAGCTTTTTCGTCTTCAAAATTCATTGATTGTTACAGCAACAACACTTGGAATGGATCCAGTACATGTTCATTTATATATAAAGTAGATACAATGCTTAATGTTTCACAGTTGAAACTAGCTTAAGCAACAATTACTCCGAAAATCTCAAATTAGTCATTGACAAAACTACTCCCACCTCGCCAGAGTAGGCCTATTGTGGATTGGCGATACAACCATAATAAATCGTTGTTCGAAATTCTCTGTTCATGATATCGGCAGGCATGAAGCTATTCCCATTTCGTCAGAGAATAAGGGGTCGACCAATTCGGGTCATGTATTCGTAGCTGGCGATTGAAAACACCATTAATACTATTGATATTGAGAAGTTTTCCCAGGACATAGCATGACCGAAATATGTGGTGGTGTCTCATGAACTCATTTAAGCGTGCACAGAGTTAATCCGGGGTCAATGGATGTGCTTTTGGTATCACACAAACTATTTGAATTTTCAAACGAAGACGACAACACTCAACTTTGCAAGGTGTTTGTATTGTAGTGTAAAGTCAACGAAAATATCATGGTCAAGATAAGATGAAACGGGTGGTTCTAAAGAATTCGGTTTTTAAAATATATTGATGGGACAACGAATGCAAATGCTTAATGTAGGCCTATGGGTGTATGCGTATTGATATCCAATATACCATGGACATAGAAATACCCACATGACCATACAGTCCATTTAGAACGGTTCGATGTTATTGGTTAACATCAGAGTTTCGAACTTCTCTTCCTTCTTGGGATTGTAAACAAGTTTCTTTACATTTGCTGCTTCGAAGCCTGCATAAGAACGTGGACTTTATCTTTGTGAGAAGTTGATTCGACCGGGGAGGTACTATATGCGTAAAAGGCTATGGAGGATGATTAAAAGCCGATGACTGATTTGTTGAAGACAAGTTTAGATCACGATGTCATGATGGGATCATTGTATCATCATGAGGCGAATGTTCATGTACTAGCAGTAATGCGCTCAAAGTGAAGGCATTTGTCAATAAATATGAAGAGAACTCTCGACTTGGATCTCATATAAATTCCAAGCAGCACGACAGAAAGACAATACCCCAGGATACTAAAGGTCAGGTCATCTTCCCACGACTGCGGAGGTGACCAAGCATGTTGAGGACCGTCAAGATGAGGACTGCTATTGCTGTGTTCATCATTTCTTTTCTATCACTGGCAGCACTCAGCAGTGGTAAGTTAAATTACCTGACCTAAACGAATCGATATAGATTTGCATAATAATGGTACACTTTTTAGTGTGGTCAATCAGCAAATACTTCTGATAAGATGTCGGTTCTGCTTGACGATCGAATGACCTTCTATCGACCTGTGTCGAACTGTTTCTGACATGCTGGATTCACTTACAAATTATTTTCAGGCGCAAAAGATATGTGCTGAGAGTTGTCTAATGAAACGAAATATCAATTTAATTTAGATACTTTGTACTGGTGTGAGTAGGCTTATACTCAGTCTGCATGTCAAGTAGGTCATAATCTTTTTTTTCCATTACCAAATTTATTTCGACATCACTAACCTTTCCAGCTAATACAACGACAGCCTGTTATGAGGGAAGATTCTTACTGCAGGAGACCTGCACGCCAACTCAGTACATACTGATCTACTCAGTCGAAAGCCAAGAAGTTAGTCGCTGCAATGATAACAGCTCGGGTGCTCTGTGGTCAAGAAGCGGTCTCGCAGTCCATTTTGCCTGGGAGTGGTGTAACCTGCAAAAGGAAAGATGTACAACTGGAAACCTATCTAACGCTACCTACTTAAGAATGAATTATACTTGCGGTAAGCCCTAACACACCTTTGCCTTACGTAGAGGCATGCTGTGGCTTCGATAGGATCCCTCCGATAGGCGTTTGGTTAATTTAGCCTGAATCGTTGTCATGATTTGATTGTCTTCGAAATTAAGGAGACAGGGTGTGCAGTCTCGTACTCCGAGACATGATGGAAATCAGTCAAAATACATAGATGTATGGAGCATTCCGGTGGGCCTGTGTTGCTTTACTACTGATAAAATAGTTGAAACACCGCCTTGTGACTTTCATGGCTGAAGGTGAAGTCCTGTTGCTGACTATTTTGGGATTTTGACGTTAGAATTAACAAATGTATCATATCATTATATCGTTACATATGAATAAAACTTATTCTTTCAGTTAATGAATCGTTTTCGACACGGAGGTTCAATATGTGCTCAGATGTAAGCGAGGTGATGTCAACTCCAGTTTACCTTCAGAGCCCAGGATATCCAGGCTATTATAGCTACACCAATGCAACAAACTGCACTTGTTCTATATCAGTGTCTCAAAACCAAACCCTCGGTGACTTCTGGTTGACACTGTATGACATGTTCACTGGGCTGCCCGAGACACTGACTTTGAAATTGAGTAATGGTACAAATAAAAAATTAACCACTGTTACCAATATTATTACGGGTTATATACTAAATCAGGAGACGACAAACATTTCTCCTGCTCTCTCTGTGTCGTTTGTTCCCATGTATTCTAGTCTAGGATACTTTTGGATCGGATTAAAAAGTAGAGGTAAGTTATTGCATGTTTTTGACCATGCATGGCATTAAAAATAACATCTAGTAAAACAAAACAAAACGAACAGCAATTAATTAATGGTAGCTTCTTAGATAAATTATTTCGAATATGGGGGCATGGAATAGAAATACACAACGTCATCAGGTTGTACATCTTGGCAAGTTTTTAATAGCTCGTTAAAGTTGTGACAATGACGAATAACATAAAATAGCTGCTGTAATAAGCTCGTGTTATATACAGACTCACGTTTCTAAAGAAGCACGAACATTTCGAAAATTTGATACGTCACCCGGCCTTTTACCAGTAAATGTTTTTGAGTGTTTCAGCCCGTGTATTCTCACTCATTGTTTGGGAATTCTGAAAGACCGATAGACACGTTTTCACGGTTTTCCCGAATTGAAAAGCCGTTGCCGCTTTAGATTTCTACTCTATGGAAACACTGTTGAATTATGAGAACAACCAAAAACATAACAGCAGTCATTTTACAAAGATTGTGTCGCTGATAAATGATGTCCCATTTTGGTCATTCAGATCCAATGACATTTTCCATATCATCATCATTCCGTTAACTATTGGCTGAACATGCACTGGCTGTTGATGTAGCTGTAGCATTTGTTAATCTTAAATTTCAGCTCCTCTAAACATATCGATAACCTGCAATGAATTTCCGGGAACATCAACGACCTCACCACCTGCCACTTCGACAACGTCGGTGCCAGCAAAGAGTACGCCAACGACGACAACTAATGAAACAACAACACCGACCACAAAAACAACCACAACTTATGAAACAGCAACTACGGAAACAACAGCGACGGCAACTATATATGAAACAACAACACCGACCACAAAAACAACCACAACTAATGAAACAGCAACTACGGAAACAACAGCGACGGCAACTAATGAAAGAACAACACCGACCACAAAAACAACCACAACTAATGAAACAGCAACTACGGAAAAAACAGCGACGGCAACTAATGAAACAACAACACCGACCACAAAAACAACCACAACTAATGAAACAGCAACTACGGAGACAACAGCGACGACAACTAATGAAACAACAACAACTGAAATGGCGACGAATACGGACACAAAAATGCCGACAGGGACTCTAAGCTCAGTAAAACCGGTACGTTTTGTTTATTAAAAATTTTCCGTCTGAATGATACCAAAATATCATGTCGATATATTTTGAAGTATACAAGGTTGATAACTTTTCGAACATTGGAACCGAGTCAACCTGCCTCATGCCAAAATCCTATTACTACGTGTGAAACTGCCTACAACTAAGTGATATCGCCAGATGGGAGTATTCATATACCTGGGTAACGTGTTTTTAGTTAGTTCGTGGAAGCAAAAGTCACGAATAACTCAGTTCTCATATATTCTTCTCCCCAGGCTGCTATTGTGATGGCGGAAGACGACCTAAAAACCATCTCCATTGCGATACCTACTGTGGTCATAGCGATAATTATCATCATTGTTATCGTTGTCATAGTCAAGTAAGTAAAAGTAAAAATGATATCTTTGGGTAGAATGTCTGGTGATGCCAATATGACAAGTCATCTTCTCAGACTAATGCCAAAAAGGATAGACATCCCTGCAGTGTCTGGCTTAACCTTACTCTTGATCTTTTTTATAAAGTTAAGGTCGAATCTAGCTGTACAAAAAATAAAGATTTTTTCTTCCGGCGATGTCCACTTGACCCCAAATAGATGTCCACTTTATTGGTGGGGTTTTTGCGTCCTGCAACGCTTATCGAGAGTTGGACACTCTTCAAAAACAATGGTCTTCGAAGTTTTGGAATCATTATTAAGTCATAAAAAAGGGCAACCTCTGGAGGTTTTTCAGAGAATTGGAAAAAACCCAGGGTATTTTTTTTTGATGTGGTGAAAACCCTTAACGGTCAATTCATAATTCTAGAAAAACCTCTACGGCCGGGCTGCTTGAGTTTGCTGGAAACCCTAAAAGATATTCAAAAAAGCTTAAAACCTCTTTATTTTGTAAGAATTTGGATACAACCAGATTTTTGTGTGGGGCGATGTCCATGCAGAGACATTTGGACTGCATTAATCCCTCAGACTAAAGCCCGCCCATACACAGGAAATTTGTTCTCAAAGTTCGATACGTAAGCTTCTACATCGCCCCAAAAGGTTGGTTGGACCGGCAGCACAGGCGTGTTGTTAACTCAGTCTGCAAATCCGATAGACTATTTCGGGATCAGTACCTTCTTGAACCTCGGCCTTCTGCTCCCAAAAAACCCAAACTATTAAAATCGCTGCTACTACCTGTGATATAAATCGCATATGACAATAACCGCTCTTTGCGGTGATCATCGTAAGTCCTTCCGAGTGATTGATCTCTCGTCAGCGGGTTCGATAACTTTGCCAAGTGCCACTTATGACCCTCTTTTCTTCTACAGGAAGCGGCAGAAATCAAACGACGCCAAGTTTGAAGACACGGTTAGGTTTAGTGTCCCAGACTACGGGGTGGAGAGTCTGTACGCCAAGGAGAACTTCGCCATGGATATGGTTGACAATGAAATCTACGAATCACAGGATAGCTTAGGAAATGGTAGCCTATCGGGGCCCGTGTCGTCGTATGGAGTGGGCGTTGCCTTCGGTACGTTCAAAGGTGAGAATGTTCGCCAGAGGTCAAATGAGGAATTGAACGACAAGGGAGAAGAGAAGGATATACACAGGGGGATGATTCCGCTGCCCAAGTCTGTAACATTTGGTGGCGAGGATTTATTGTTAGGGGTCGGGGCTGCAGTGCCCTCTGACGGTGACGAAGTGATTTACGCCCAGATCAGCAAACCTAAGAAAAATAAAAACCCGGAAGATGACCGAGTTCAGGGTCTGACTTCCATCCTAAGCCCAAGTCATCCAAATGAACGCCAAGATCAGTTAGTGTCCGATTCAAATCCGGTTGAAAACGAAACAGACTACTCATTAACAGATGATTTTGATGACCCGAACAAGTGCAGTGGCGTTGGTTCAAGGTCAAATGATGGTGAAGATGCTGATGATGACTATGCATATGCGTACGCGCGCAGACGAGGTAGAGGAACCTCGAAACGACGTGAGCCACAAGAAAGTGTACGCATTTACGACGACATAGAAAGCGATGATTCTGAATTTGCTGAGTCGGATATCGATGGAGTCTTTCGGGAGGCTATTGAACCTCAAATTGAGCTCAACGGTCATGAAACTGAGTGTGCAGACGGGATTAGAGACTATGACGAGTTGGAGTTTGAGGGCCAGAAGCACAAGAGGCAAATTGACGATATCGTACATGTGCAAAGAACTGATCTTTAGGTACACGGGCGTCACAAACATGCAGCAAAGGATCATATAAAAATAGGTCGAAGCCAGAATATCTTACTTTCTAAAGAGAGACTAATGTAAGAACGAAATAATCTATTCAGATGTGTACAGTCTATTTCTTTATTTTTCGTATGGCACATTGAATTTATATTTCAATTTTCATACAAGTATCGTTGCATTGACCTTGTATGTTTTTTTATGTAACAATAATAGGCTCCGTAGCCCTTTGTGAATGTTTGCAGCCACAATAAAGATTTTAATCGAATTAAGCTGCTGGTCACTGACGGAATTCAAAATTGTATTCCAGAATTCGTTCATAATGCCCCTTTGATTATCCTTTTACCCTGATAACCCAACCCCTCCAGCACACTTTTTGTACATGACCAGGTTTCCAGGCAAACGGCTCCATCAGGAATTTATTTTTATTTATTTCGAAAATTAAATTGTTATTTAAATTTCTGCACAACGTTTAAGAATGTATCTGTATTATTATCCATTTTTTAGCTGTCATTATGTCATATGTCGCCAGTTCTAACCGGTTGACAACTTGAGTTCTTCCCTCAAAAAATGCCTCCAAAGCAATTTATATTCGATTTTTCAATTCGTAGTTCAAGCCTGCAGGCAACATAATTTGTATATCGTTAACCAGACAAGCTACATATAAATAAATTGATGAAGACATACCATTTTAGCTTTGTCGTCTTCGAAATTCATTGATTGTTACAGCAACAACATTTGGAATGGATCCAGTATATGGGCCGTGAAAACCGCAAAGAATCTGTACATGTTTTTGTAAGCGGTCGTCGTTCGCGCAAACTTGTCTTGCATGTTTTTGTGAAAGAGGACGTCGAAGAACGCGGTCGTATATCAAAACAGACGTTGGGTGGCGCTCGCGCAAACTTGCCTCACATGTTTTTGTGAAAGAGGACGTCGAAGAACGCGGTCGTATAAAAAAACAGACGTTGGGTGGCGCTCGAGACGGGTCATCCTATTTAGCGTCCAGTGGCGACCAGTGGCGTCCAACGCGAAATAATAGGGTGTATATGGTTAAAAATGTTTTCAAGCTCCTAAAACACTTTCAATAAACAAGATTTAGAAGTTTGGTGGAGTTTGCAAACCTAGTTTTTGAATAATCATAACCAGAAAACGATCTTAGTATGCCAACCTGATGCCAGATCCCGATTCCGCTTTTTCTATAAACCCAAGGAACGGCAGCTAAAACAAACATGGCGTCCAGTACTTTTGCTGGACGCATACTAAGATCGTGAAAGTGTTTTAGGAGCTTGAAAACATTTTTAACCATATACACCCTATTATTTCGCGTTGGACGCCACTGATCGCCACTGGACGCTAAATAGGATGACCCGTCTCGAACGCCACCCAACGTCTGTTTTTTTATACGACCGCGTTCTTCGACGTCCTCTTTCACAAAAACATGTGAGGCAAGTTTGCGCGAGCGCCACCCAACGTCTGTTTTGATATACGACCGCGTTCTTCGACGTCCTCTTTCACAAAAACATGCAAGACAAGTTTGCGCGAGCGACGACCGCTTACAAAAACATGTACAGATTCTTTGCGGTTTTCACGGCCCATACCAGTACATGTTCATCTAATATATACAGTAAATACAATGCTACCTCGCCAGAGTAGGCCTATTGTGGATTGGCGATACAACCATAATAAATCGTTGTTCGAAATTCCCTGTTCATGATATCGGCTATTCCCATTTCGTCAGAGAATAAGGGGTCGACCAATTCGGGTCATGTATTCGTAGCTGGAGATTGAAAACACCATTAATATAATTGATATTGAGAAGTTTTCCCAGGACATACCATAACCGAAATATGTGGTCGTGTCTCATGAACTCATTCAAGCGTGCACAGAGTGAATCAAAGATCAATGGATGTGCTTTTGGTCTCACACAAACTATTTGAATTTTCAAAAGAAGACGACAAGACTCAACTTTGCAAGGTGTTTGCATTGTAGTGTAAAGTCAACGAAAATATCATGGTCAAGATAAGATGAAACGGGTGGTTCTAAAGAATTCGATTTTTAAAATAAATTGATGGGACTACGAATGCAAATGCTTAATGTTGGCCTATGGGTGTATGCGTATTGATATCCAATATTTCATGGACATAGAAATACCCACATGACCATACAGTCCATTAAAAACGGTTCGATGTTATTGGTTAACAAGAGAGTTTCAAACTTCTCTTCCTTCTTGGGATTGTAAACAAGTTTCTTTACATTTGCTACTTCGAAGCCTGCATACGAACGTGGACTGTATCTGTGTGAGAAGTTGATTCGACCGGGGAAGTACTATATGCATTGACGGCTATGGAGGATGATTAAAAGCCGATGACTGATTTGTTGAAGACAAGTTTAGATCACGATGTCATGATGGAATCATTGTATCATCATGAGGCGAATGTTCATGTAGGCTAGCAGTACTACGTTCAAAGTGAAGGCACTTGTCAATAAATATGAAGAGAACTCTCGACTTGGATATCATATAAATTCCAAGCAGCACGACAGAAAGACAATACCACAGGATACTAAAGGTCAGGTCATCTTCCCACGACTACGGAGGTGACCAAGCATGTTGAGGACCGTCAAGATGAGAACTGCTATAGCTGTGTTCGGCATCATTTCTTTTCTATCACTGGCAGCACTCAGCAGTGGTAAGTTAAATTACCTGACCTAAACGAGTCGATATAGATTTGCATAATAATGATACACTTTTTAGTGTGGTCAATCAGCAATTACTTCTGATAAGATGTCGGTTCTGCTTGACGATCGAATGACCTTCTATCGACCTGTGTCGAACTGTTTCTGACATGCTGGATTCAATGACAAATTATTTTCAGGAGCAAAAGATATGTGCTGAGAGTTGTCTGATGAAACGAAATATCAATTTAATTTAGATACTTTGTACTGGTGTGAGTAGGGTTATACTCAGTCTGCATGTCAAGTACGTCCTAGTCTTATTTTCCATTGCCATTTTATTCCGACGTCATTAACCTTTCCAGCTAAGACCACGACAGCCTGTCATGAGGAAATATTCTTACTGCAGGGGACCTGCACGTCAACTCAGTACATACTGATCCACTCAGTCGAAAGCCAAGAAGTTAGCAGCTGCAATGATAACAGCTCGGGTGCTCTGTGGTCAAGAAGTGGTCTCGCAGTTCATTTTGCCTGGGAGTGGTGTAACCTGCAAAAGGAAAGATGTACAAATGGAAAGCTATCTAACGCTACCTACTTAAGAATGAATTATACTTGCGGTAAGCCCTAACACACATTTGCCTTACGTTGAACAGGCATGCTGTGGCTTCGATAGGATCCCTCCGATAGGCGTTTGGTTAATTTTAGCCTGAATCGTTGTCATGATTTGATTGTCTTCGAAATTTAGGAGACAGGGTGTGCAGTTTCGTACTCCGAAACATGATGGAAATTAGTCAAAAGACATAGATGTATGGAGCATTCCGGTTGCCCTGTGTTGCTTTACTATGCCTACTGATATAATAAATATAGTTGAAACATCATCTTGTGACTTTCATGGCTGAAGGTTCAGTCCTGTTGCTGACTATTTTGAGATTTGGCCGTTTTCCATTCAACATCTTCCCTTTATTAACAAATGTATCATATCATTATATCGTTACATATCAATAAAACTTATGCTTTCAGTTGATGAGTTGTCTTCGATACGGCGGTTCAACATGTGCTCAGATGTAAGCGTGTTGACATCAACTCCAGTTTACCTTCAGAGCCCAGGATATCCGGCCTATTATACCTACACCAACGCAGCAAACTGCACTTGCTCTATATCAGTGTCTCAAAACAAAACCGTCGGTGACTTCTGGTTGACACTGTATGACATGTTCACCCAGCTGCCCGAGACACTGACTTTGAAATTGAGTAATGGTACAAATAAAAAATTAACCACTGTTGCCGATAATACGGGGTATATACTGAATCAGGAGACAACAAACATTTCTCCTGCTCTCTCTGTGTCGTTTGTTCCCAGGTTTCCAGGGCAAGGATACTTTTGGATCGGATTAGAAAGTAGAGGTAAGTTATTGCATGTTTTTGACCATGCATGGCATTAAAAATAACATCTAGTAAAATAAAACAAAACGAACAGCAATTAATCAACGGTAGCTTTTTAGATAAAATATTTCGAATATGGGGGCATGGAATAGAAATACACAACGTCATCAGGTTGTACATCTTCGGCAACTTTTTAATAGCTCGTTTAAGTTGTGACAATGACGAATAACATAGAATAAAATAGCTGGTGTAATAAGCTCGTGTTATAACCAGACTCACGTTTCTTAAGAAGCACGAACATTTCGAAAATTTAATACGTCGCCCTGCCTTTTACCAGTAAATGTTTTTGTCATGAGTGTTTCAGCCCGTGTGTTCTCCCTCATTGTTTGGGAATTCTGAAAGACAGATAGACACGTTTTCACTTTTTTCCCGAATTGAAAAGCCGTTGCCGCTTTAGATTTCTACTCTATGGAAACACTGTTGAATTATGAGAACACGGAAAACAAATCATTTTACAAAGATTGAGTCGCTGATAAAGTATGTCCAATTTTCCTCATTCAGACCAAATGACGTTTTCCATATCTTAATTCAGTAATTTATAGACTAAACATTTCACTGACTGTTGATGTAGCTGTAGCAATTGTTCCTCTTAAATATTCAGCTCCCGTAAACATAGCAATTACCTGCAATGAGGGGCTGGGAACTTCACCGACTTTACCACCTACCACACCGACAACGTCGGTGACAGCAAATAGTACGGCAACGACGGTAACTAATGAAACAACAACACCGACCACAAAAACAACCACAACTAATGAAACAGCAACTACGGAGACAACAGCGACGACAACTAATGAAACAGCAACTACGGAAACAACAGCGACGACAACTAATGAAACAACAACACCGACCACAAAAACAACCACAACTAATGAAACAGCAACTACGGAGACAACAGCGACGACAACTAATGAAACAACAACACCGACCACAACAACAACCACAACTAATGAGACAGCAACTATGGTGACAGCAGAGAAGACGTCAATGACGACAACAGCACATACGAGCACAGCAACGACATCAAGAGCAGTAACACCAGTAGGTCTTTTTATCATTCCTCTAAAGGGATGACATGGCTCATATACCCGTTGAGTGATCTAAAGCAGATTGATCACGTTTCGAACAACGTGGCTCCTGGAAAAAAAACCGTTACTTCATTTTGTCTTTAATTTCCTCATTTATGGATCGAATACTCATTTACAACGTAATATCTGTCTGGTCTGAGTATTCAGTTGCCATTATAACGAATGTTATGGCATGCGCATTGACCATATTGCAAGAGATGAAAAAAAACACCAAGTTAGTCCAGTTCGTGGAAGCCAAATTCTTCATTTAGATATAAATATAAATAGCCCTGTTCTCGCATCTTGTACTCTTTAGGCTGCAGTCGGGATGACGAAAGACGACTTGAAAATCATCTACATTGTGGTACCTACTGCGGTCATCGCGATCGTTATCACCATTGTTATCGTTGTCATAATCAAGTAAGTACAATGATATTTTTACGGAGAATGTCTGGTATTGGCAATTGGACAAGTCATCTTGTCAGACTGGTGCCAAAGAGGATGGACATTATGCAGTGTCTGGCATAGGTCATTGCGACATTGATCTGTCGTCAGCAGGTTCGATCAGATGATGTATTACCCAAATTCGTCATAGCCAGTTGTAATGGAATGTATTGTCAGTACTTGCCAAACTTTGCCTGGTGCCACTGATGACTCGCTTCTCTTCTACAGGAAGCGGCAGAAATCAAACCACGCCAAGTTTGAAGACACGGTTAGGTTTAGCGTCCCAGACTACGGGGTGGAGAGCCTGTACGCCAAGGAGAACTTCGCCATGGATATGGTTGACAAGGAAATCTACGAATCACAGGAGAGCTTAGGAAATGGTAGCCTCTCGGGGCCCGTGTCGTCGTACGGAGTGGGTGTTGCCTTCGGAACGTTCAAAGGTGAGAATGTTCGCCAGAGGTCAAGTGAGGGAGAAGAGAAGGAAATGCACAGGGGGATGTTTCCGCTGCCCAAGTCTGTAACATTTGGTGGGGAGGATTTATTGTTAGGGGTAGGGGCTGCAGTGCCCTCTGACGGTGGTGAAGTGATTTACGCCCAGATCAACAAACCTAAGAAAAATAAAAACCCGGAAGATGACCGAGTTCAGGGTCAGACTTCCATCCCAAGACCAAGCCATTCAAATGAACGCCAAGATCAGCTAGTGTCTGATTCAAATCCGGTTGAAAACGAAACAGACTACTCATTAGCAGACGATTTTGATGACCCGAACAAGTGCAGTGGCGTTGGTTCAAGGTCAAATGATGGTGAAGATGCTGATGTTGACTATGCATATGCGTACGCACGCAGACGTAGGAGAGGCAACCCGAAACGACGCGAGCCACAAAAAAGTCTACTCATTTACGACGACATAGAAAGCGATGATTCTGAATTTGCTGAGTCGGATATCGATGGAGTCTTTCGGGAGGCTATTAAACCTCATATTGAGCGCAACGATCATGAAACTGAGTGTGCAGACGGGATTACAGATTATGACGAGCTGGAGTTTGAGGACCAAAAACACAAGAGGCAACTTGACGATGTTGTACATGTGCAAAGAACAGAGCTTTAGGAAGGAAGTTTTGGTTTGCATAAACAAGCAGCAAAGGATACAGAAGGGATAATCTAAAAAAAGGTCGAAACCAGAATATATTACCTTCTTAAGAGAGACTATAAGAAATAAGAGTTCCGGTCTTAATAAGTGACCGGCTTTAAAATACATACTACCTGGCTCCACCCAGCAGGTCCACCCGCAAAAGAACCATAGTGGCCGATCGAGAAATTTAGGAAAGAGAGTAGCGGCGCAGCCGAACCCTGTTAGCCCTAATGGACAGATGGTTGTGATCTTAAAACGAGGAGGAGGGTTGGAACTGGAAAAAGAAATTAAAGTTCAGTGCCATTACTTAGGCGTTGGCCGGACACCTGTTGGCTGATATTAGAAGTAGTCATCGGCTCTAGGTGAAAAGCGCCCTAAAATCATTTTTCTCCGAGAAAAGGGGGCCTTTTGCGCGCACCCTCAATCTGCCATTGAGAACCCTACAATCGGGATGCTCCATTCATCAGTCATGGTTGTATACAAAGGTGTCATGGAGACCTTGGCCCATGCAAACAACAGTGAAGCCAGAATATCTCGAAATGTTTTGGAAACGATCCCGCTCCAAACCCCCCCAAAAAACTTTCTTTTTGCATCAACCTGTTTTGGGATATTGTTATTAGATGAACGTTAAACGATGATTTGTTATCGGTAAAAAGTGCTTCAGCTGTAAATACTCCGCCTTAAACACTCTCAGAAACAGTGTTTTTGATCTTTGAATGTTTGATCTTTATAAAGTGCTTCAGCTGTTAATACTCCGCCTTAAATACTCTTAGAAACAGAGTTTTTGATCTTTAAAGGTTTTTTTAGCGAACACAAATTTGCACCCCTTTACCGAAAAACTCGAGGGGGGGGGCAAAAACCTTTAAACATGTTTCAAAAGATAAAACCCTGAGAGTGCATGCAGGGATCATAGTTATGCTGTAGTTTAGCTTAATACATCCAAGGTCATCGACACGATTCGAAAGAATACTTCCAAGATAATGTGTCCAACTTGCGATTTTTTTTTGAAGTATCGGTGGAAATTCCCGGTGCATGGGACAAGCCGGTGCATGGGGCAAACCACAATCTTATATTCACTAGATTGTCAATAAACAATGATTTTTAAGCACTAAGAATGTGGTAGCAACACTGCAGCATTCTATCTGGTAGTACGGACCAAATTCTTGGAAGATAAATCGGCTTATTCAATGGCTATCGCTACTCTTTGCTGTCAAGTTTCATGGGGGGGGGGGGGGTGTCAGTCGGCCTGAGCCATGCAGCAGCAAGGACAATTAAACTAATACAAACTGGCTAATACAGCTCTGCGACACCGCGGTTTTAGCCTATATTTGCACTCCGATCCATCCTTGCGGCGCTTGGCAGCAATCGATTCCTTAAACATTGATGGTATCCAAAATTTCAAATATGTATGCTTAGAATTCAATTCAGAGTTACCAGTTATGTTAAGGAAACAATATTTTATTTGTATTTATTTGTTAACATTGTTATTGTTTATTTACATAAGAATTTCCTCTGCACGTGATATGGTATCTTTGCAGCTAGAAGTAAACACTACAAGTGAATAAATAACACATGTCTTGGATACAAAAGAGAAATTCATTTCCGCTGTGCAATCGCATTACATAACAAGTATCACAAAAAGATGAAGACATAATGTGCAAAATCATATCAGAATGTCTGATGTATAAGTTTTCAAAAGTACGTTTTCGAGACATGCTTGATTACTTTTAGTGTTCGCATCGAGGATACGGAGACCAGTTCGGAGCAGTGTTTCATTTTCCTTTCTAAACAGAACAAAAATCTGCATATATCATTAACCTGATAAGCCTGCTTCCTGCTGCATGCCTGGGACTGCAGAGGGTCTAGCCTTTTCTTCGAACAGGCATAAGTGTCACATCATTCGTTAAATTGTATCACTTGTTCGTTGGTGGCAGCACTACACACACTATCACATTTGATGAATAAACATTCGATCACGATTCTGTGAGTTATAAAATCGATCGTTATCTCAGTCATATGTCTCAACCATGATATAGTCAGAGCAGTGTGATGAAGCCCGTATATCAAAGGAGACAGTCATGTTCTCACAGTTAGTTTAGTCTTATAAAGACAAAGTGCTAGCTGGACGATCGTGACATTCGCTACAAAAGACTGTTACCGAGGCTCTGCCCAGCGCATCTCTCGTCAAAGGCGCTCGCGTTTAGCGAGCTAGCTCAACAGTATCGCGAGGACATTTTTGTAACTACTGTTTTCATTTTAGGTAATATTGGTCTTGATGAGATTGTGCCAAAAATAACGAATTTCATCCAAGACAATATGTAATGTTTGTATATAAGACCACAAGCCGGGGAAATGTACGCACTCGCGATCTATCATTTCTTAATTACGAGTATGTTATTCCTTTGAATAGCTGAACACGGACGCTAGTAACAGTCTACATTGCTGTTATCTTGTCTACCAGTTCTTTCGTCTCTACATTTGCGGGATCCTCTTCATTTAAACTTTCCTTACTCCGATCTTTCCTGTCGTTTCTGCGCACGTTGTTTATAATTCGACTCAGTAAACCCGGGGTCTCATTATTTGCTGCATAAATAGAGCAGCTATTCTTCCAAGACCGCATTGGATTGTGGCCATTTTGCTTCCGTCTACTGGAATACGAACGTGAATCAAGCGCACCCTCGTCACATTTACAAACACTAATAAAAGCGCCACGAAACGATTTGCTCATGAAGCAATAACAAATAGGATTGGATGCCGAATTTGCGAGACCTAACCATTGAGCCAATGGGTAGCCTTTCTTAGAAATTGAAACGTGCGTTGGATCCGATTGGTCGCTTTCGTCATTGTTTATGGTGATGTCTGTCCATATGTTGATGACGTGGTACGGTAACCAAGACAACGCAAACATTATCACAATAGAGATAAGCATTTTTACAACGCGTTGTCTGCCGCGTAATATTTTAGTTTGGGCATGTTCCTGCCCGGATCCTGTCTGGGATCCACTTCTCTTCAAACTCTTGTCACCGCGCCACAAAATGCTTCCGGTTTTTATGTACGCAACTGTCATAATCAACAATGGAATCATGTATAAGGCAAGAAAAACAAACAAACTGTAAATCTGCTTAGAAGTCATTTCCTGCCACTGCTCCGAGCATATTGTCTTCTCGAACAGCCCGCCTAGATATATTTCTTTCTTGGTGCTGTTCACAAATAACATTGGCACAAAAAGGGCAATAGATAACATCCAGATTGCTACGAGCATGAACTTTATTGTCCGTTTTGAGAATATAATTCTCGCTTTCATCGGTTTAAGAATGGCTAGAAATCGATCAAGGCTGATTGCTAATAGCGTCAGCACGCTTACCGCTACTGATACTCCCTGAATGAAGGGCGTCAACTTACACATACTCTCGCCGTACACCCAATTATGGTACACGAGACTCCCCAGCGTTAATGGCATACATATCACAATCACCAGAAAATCACCAATAGCCAAGTTCACCAGGAACATGTTTGTTAAAGTACGCATAGAACGATGACGTATGACGACCACAATGACCATGACGTTTCCTACAAATCCAGTGAGAAACGCTAAACTGTATAGAATTATTAGAACAATAGTGAAAGGATCGTCGAAGGAGTAAAGTTGCTGTCGTTGAAAGTTTCGAATGATTTCATCAGGATCCCAAATACTATTTGGTCCCATAGCGAAGTTCGAGAGATTGAGGACGGTGCTGGTGCCATTCGTGTCGTTGTTAATTCCTCCGTCAAATTCGTACGCCCAATTAGCCAATCCTGGCGATTTTTCCATATTGTTAGGCACTATTACGGAGTCACTGATGAACCTGAAAAGATAACAATGAATATTGTTTTATTATACATGTACATCAGGTTTGAGTAAAAATACGGATATGTCTTGTGCATATTTTTCTTTTTTGTCTTGAGATGTCCTGATGTCTGATTTTGAAGATATCGCAAAAAAATGTCCGGTACAATCAAATGCTCGATTATAAACATGATTAAAGAGGAGTCGAAAAAGTGAATCGTATTTTGCAATACTCATGAAATTAGGCTTTGTGTACATGTATGTGTCCCAGGTCGAAAATTCAGATATTTTTCTAACTTCGCATCTCTTACTGAATACACTCAGATTCCGGACATGATTTTTGTGCGATTTTTCCGCCTCAAGAATTTGACAAAGAATCGAGAAAAAATCGTTCACGCTCTTATATACGAAACGCGATAACAACAAGCAATTTTATAAGAATTTCAACTGGAGTTTTGACAGGGTTTTTATAAGAAATTGACAACGTTGCGAACAAAGCTACCAATGCAAACACCATAGACATTGTCAGGAATTCCTGGTGGAATGATCAGTTGGAAAAAAACCACTGCTTTTTGATTTCCACAATGTACTGGACGTACCCATGTAACACATTTTTGTGTTTTCTTGGCCAATTTCAACAAAATTGGCATTGCCCAATTCCCGGCATGCGCAATAGCCTTACTACGTAATAGGCTATGCGAGAACACACGAAGACCCACGTACAGTCTTTTCAAATCAATGTTACATATCTGTCTACATACAGTGTTTTAACAAAGAGGAACAGTCCCAGAAAAGCCGTGCGAATTTGCGCATTTTATGGTAACCTTTGTTAACTAGCGGGATCCCAACCCCTTGAAATCACAAGATCAGAAGCTAAGCACAAAAGGCCGCCAACCAAGAATGGAGATTGACTTTAATTAGCCCGTAGAGACGACAGGGGTTTCCTTGTAACATGTAATTATCGCCAATGTTCCGCAGGAGATTACTTTAGTGTTGTTAAATGACATCTTCGGCTGGCCTCTCGCAGTAAGATGTTGATGATTAGGCATCTGCTACCGGACTTGTCTGGCTCTGTATCATTTGAACGTAACGGACTAAAGGTTGAAAGGATTCTGAGGGGCTATGAGGCTTGATAAGGCCACCGTGATGACCATTTTGTCACCAATAAGTAATTCACCCTTGGATGAGGTTTTGTAGATAGCTTGACATTGGTGTGGTCATTGAATCCTCAGGATTACTAATAGTAAACAGGATTAAAGATACAGAATAATGGGCGTAGCTAGCGGGGGAAGGGGGTGGGGTTGAAGTGTTATAAAAACGTGCTTTTGAACATGATTCTGGCCAAAAGTTTTCATAAAGGGAGTATCATTTCATTTTTCTGTTATGTAAAGTGTCTCCTACGTATAGCTGAATAGGCATGTTTTAAGGGGCTTTCGGAAATTGGCGTACGCTTTGGTCTTGACTCTTCGGGGGCGCCAGAGATGCGACCTCGAACGCCTTTGCAGCGAAGCTCACGCTCTTGAATAAAGATCTTATCAGTAGACCTAGCGTCACTTGTTGAGTTGTCTGTCGGTATCAGTACCGTTAGGGGTGCGGGGGTCTGTATGTAATGATACATTGCAAGCGGTAACAATGATGCATCTCCGATAGCAGTTCTATGTAGTTTAGAACGGGTGGACAACTATCAGGTCAACACCATCACGTGCATTCGAAATTTGATTTTTTAATTTACGAAATTTGGTTCATCCTTTTAGGGTGTCTATAAACCGAAGACCAAAGACCGAAGACCGAAGATCGAAGATGGAAGACCCCCCCAAAACTATAAAACGAAGATCCCCCCAACTATAAAAGGAAGACCCTGATGTCAACTATAAAACGAAGATCCCCCAACTATAAAAGGAAGACCCTGATGTCAACTATAAAACGAAGATCCCCCCAACTATAAAAGGAAGACCCTAATGTCAACTATAAAACGAAGATCCCCCCATCTATAAAAGGAAGACCCTGATGGTTTTCATTCTCATGTTCAGTTACTGCACAGTTTGTTTTCATTTTCGGTCCATGCTACATTAATGATTTGAGAAAGTAAGTGTACCGGGTACTACACCAGTCGTGTCTAGCCTTAGCAGCTTAGTGGCACAGTTTACATAAGGCGGGGAGCCCCGTACCTGTTACCATGCAGCCGTGCTCCAATATGACCTAGTTTCTCACTGTACTCATCATAGCCAGCCCTCAGCTTCGTCCAGAAGCTGTTTCTATGTGCATGTGTGTGTATCGTCATAGGCTCCCAGCAGGTTAGTTGATCACACGGCCAATATGGAATTGGTCCTCCACCATCATGGGTCGAGACTGGCAGGTCGGTCGCCAACTCCTAAATGCAGTGTTAGGAAAATCCGGAATTTACCTGAATGATCTGATCTCCTATGTCACTACGCCGCACTCAGGCTAGCTTGCTTGTTGAAATACAGATGCTCAGTCACGTGTTATGACGTGCAAGTCTGCAGTAACTGAACTTGAGGGTCTAAAACCACCAGGGTCTTCCTTTTATAGATGGGGGGATCTTCGTTTTATAGTTGACATCAGGGTCTTCCTTTTATAGTTGGGGGATCTTCGTTTTATAGTTGACATCAGGGTCTTCCTTTTATAGTTGGGGGGATCTTCGTTTTATAGTTGACATTAGGGTCTTCCTTTTATAGTTGGGGGATCTTCGTTTTATAGTTGACATCAGGGTCTTCCTTTTATAGTTGGGGGGATCTTCGTTTTATAGTTGACATTAGGGTCTTCCTTTTATAGTTGGGGGGATCTTCGTTTTATAGTTTTGGGGGGGTCTTCCATCTTCGATCTTCGGTCTTCGGTCTTTGGTCTTCGGTTTATAGACACCCATCCTTTTAGCGAGATCTTCACTTATAATTGAAAAAACCGTTGATTAACTGAATGTCGCGTGATTGTGTGGCCATTCGGATAGAAAAATCCGAGTGCATGCAATCTGTTTGGGTTGATTGGTTGCCGCGTTTATCTATAGAAATATCCATACTTATTTCATTAAATCCAATTTGAACATTAGCTTTCGGAGAATTACGATGCGGGACATGTCGGATGGTAAAATTAGTTCCGGAAGACAGATTGTAACGCAATTTATTGATAAGCTGCGTTTAAGTTCACGAATGATTCCAAGACGATTTATAACGCGGTGCTACCATTTTTGTTCGTGATAACTCGAATACGTCAAACTTGTCAAGCTATCAGTTGGCTGTCCATGACTGCCTCATGAGATCCGACTCAGGTATGCAAAAATGTTGAAACTCGATGGACCGCGGTCTGTATCTCTACTCACAATATATCGCTATTTCCCTTATTTCATATCTCAATGCGCCGATTTCCGATCTGATATTCATCTGAAATTTAGAAAAGATGCTATTTTTGGTAAAAACTGCTTGATAATAGTACATGTATATCAAAAATAAATAATTTGGATGCAATACTACATATTGTCTAGTACATGGTTCCAAACTTACAATGCGTGATTAATTACGTAAATAGCTATCTCTCTGATTGACTGGCTGTCTCTTGGCCTTCGTCTCTAAATACAAGTCACAAATACTTAACTACTGCTTTTTAGGCGAGCAGGCTTTGTTTTAAGACAGTCGACCGAGTATTGGGCATGTGCTGAAGTCTTGGGAGATAGGGGGCAAAATTGATATAAAGAAAAATAATCCATGTCAGACCTTGGATTTTCCTAAATAGTGTAAATGCCAAAATGATGCATTCAGGAAAACAAATTATTTTTGGCATAAGAAAAAAAGCCAGTGTCCGTGTCCCAATGTTACACATTAGCGTCTGGTGCATTCCAGTCACAAAATTGTTATTGGCAATAAAAATACCCGCCCCAATATTGGACATGATGTAGCTTGGGCTGTCTCACTTTGCCAACTTTTGCCAAGACCACCTGAAGGTTCTAACTCAGCCATAATTTCTTTCCCAATAGTATCTCCGGATCTGCAAGTGATCCTTGATAAAATCCGGTGCATTTGAAACAAAATTCCACACCATATGGGTCATTCGCAATGATGGAATGCAGTATAATCAGATTCTATGCGTTCCCGACATTGTCTGCCTTATTGAATAAAATTTCGATTGTGGTGGTCCCCTCTGCCAGTACTGCTTGTCTATCAAGATGTCGAATAGACTTAAAGGTCTACGCCGTTCGTTGAAAATCTGCAATTTGAAATTGAATTTGAAAATATCCAACTGCGTAATTGAATATAAATTTCAAAATTGCAATTGTGGAGACGAATATACAATACCTGATGTCCTCGTGAATACCGGTAGCCTATCATTTCTGTACTGTAAAAGTAGGACCATACATTTCGGAGGTCCACAAAAGGGTACCAGTAGGACTAAGTAGGCCCTGGTCCCGCTTTTATTGTGACTGTCATGCACAATCTACAAAGCGCCGCTTCCCATACCGCCCTGGAACATTGACTAACAAAACATTAGAAATACCCGCTGGTGTGGCTTACAGATCTTTAGCCAATGACTGTGACGACCTGTGCATACAATAACATTTAATTAGCACTGTTCATGGAGTATAAATAGCCAATTATAATCCATGCAATGTATGGCACCCCAAGAGGCCTCTTCAAAATGGCACCCGATACCGGTATTCACGAGGACGACCTGTATTTCTATTGCATACATGTATTTCGCAAATCTTCCTCACAATACACTCTGCAATGTTAGCGAGAAGAGGACATGCGTTATCTTATAAAAGTCGGTCTTTGGTGTACTGTCCTTCCTTTGGTTAAGTTTAGATGACTTTCGGGGTATTTAGTTTGTTTTCCCGATTTCTTGTCTGCCGGATCAGTGCATAGATAAATCAAATAACAGGCATTCGATATGAGAATTAACCAGCAGGTGCGGAAATTGCAAAAAAGTTTTTATTTGCATACGATACTAGTCAAATCTTTCATCACGACCGCCGACGGACAGTATTAATTTTCCACGCGTACTGACAATATTTATACACGCAAATATCGCACATAGCTTGGGAATTGGTGTTATTTTTTAAACCTGGAACCATGTTTCTAAATGAATAGAAATCTTTTCAAACATACTCTGCTTGCTTGTAGTCAATTTAATCGACTGCACTTATTATTTATCTTCGCACGATTCGGCAGCAGATCAGTTTGTCCAAACGTCGTAGAAGGAAGCAGTTGCTCTCGATCAGCTTTCCACTGATAGCAGTTGCCAAATTAAAGATGAAGGTAAGTTACTCATTTGTGAGGTGGACTGGCTGTATGGAGTGCTCCAGGATAAAACGTCACTCAACTAAAAGTTGACTATTTCAAAGATTACCATCACGCCAGTTTGAAGCTGTTAGCGAACAAATTACGCCTCACAGAAACCGAAATTTGCATGGAATGGAACGGGCTTGTGCCTTGAATAAACCAACACGCTTCAAGCGGGATTGTTGGGTTTTCTCCGACGTATAGCTCCTCCGGATCCGCCGTTCGTTGATAAACGTGAACCACATTTGTGACTCGCTCTACCAAAACTAGGCGCTTGTCGCATCTGAACTTGACAGGTTGATACGGACAAGTTCAGATGCGACAAGCGCATAGTTTTGGTAGAGCGGGTCACATTTTGTATCGATAAGGCATTTAAAATGAATACAAACTGCATGGGAGTTACTTAATAAATCAGATTCGGTTCAAACTTTACTTTTCTTTTCACTTATATTGTTGTGTTGGTATCTATCGACGAAGTCTTTTTTCTTCGATCGCGGGACGGATACACGCTCCTTACTTAAGATAGCGTTTTGGTTAGAAGTTTCAGCCAATAAAAGTGTGATTCGGACGCTGTAAGTGTAATAGTAAAAATGAAAGAGCCATAGTTTTGATTGGGCGGGGTAGATTTGTCCGCCTCATCCCATACAAAAACATCGGATTATATACTCTAGGGTCATTAATGGAGGGAGGATACGAGCATACGACCGAGCCTAGTATTCGAGGATGCCATATGTTGTAATAGGTTTGTATTTAATATTTATAAAAATATTGTTATCTCAATTTAGCTTCCCTTTTGTTATTCAGGCCCAATACACCATGCTCATTGCGGTTCTCTTATTCGTCGCCGCTTCTGTGGCGTCAGCCGAGGACGGCACGTGCGAAGAAAACTGCAGAACTGTTCATGGTCCTGAATGTTTCGATGGATGTGGTCCAGCTGACAACCAGGACGAGTCGTGCGTAACGGGATGCAAAGAGTGGATAGCTTACTGTGTCGACGATTATTGCAAGAACAGCTAGACTACAGATAGTACGGACAAAACATAAAGGATCATGGCTAAATCGCTTCTCAATGAATTTGTACCTCTCTTGTCCGAATAAACTAAGGTTCTGAAACGATTTGGTGTTTTTTTTCAATTTTGGTTTTAATTTTTGGTTTAACACCTTTACTGCCCAAAGTGTTTTGAGGGGGTCCTTTGGGACCTAACTACTACGTCATTTGCAAGTAATGGTGTAGCCAGGCCAGATATCAACCAAATTAGCCGGGGATACATTCAAAACACGGCCAACAAGTCCAAGCGATTGAAAGTGGCCGTCGCGGCGATAGGGGAATTAAAAACTTAAATAAATTACTACATCATTTCATTTGCGACAACTTAGAGGATCGTAGCGGATTTGTTAATGAGGTATGGTCAATGTCACAGTACTGTCATGACACACTTGATCACGTTATCAGGTTCCCTCTCTGACTCTGTTTACTGCAAATAACATCCAACAATATCTCGGGGTCGTCGACACAATTCGTGGCCCGTGACCTGGCTGTATACTTGCAGGTACGCCGGGAATGTAACAAATATTGGCCAGAGATCTGAGGCAGGTTGACCACCATAAGTCATTTCCAGTGTTGCGCTTTCCTCTGCAAATGCATCGTGAAACCTTAGAGTAACCAGACTAAATTGAAGAATATGTGTAACAAATCTGGTAACAATAATGTCTTTACCTCTGAGATGATGCGAACATTAATCGGATAATATGCCTCAAGACACACTCGTTGTTAAGCAACTTATTCTAATAGAAATGTAGGATTTCATTGCTTGCGAGTCATAGTGCCGACGGATTAGTCTGGGTAAACATAGTACATATTGTTCGGCAGAATTAGGCAATGACGTATTATGTCTATTGTAAAGGGTGTAGCCGAGGCGATGATAGTGCATGGTCGATGTAATAGGATTAGGCCTACTCCAAACAATAGATATTGCTCGTGTACCAAAGTAATAATCTTGTCATTGTATCATATGATCTATCTTACATGTCCCACAAAAGCTGCCCATGATCCATTTTCGAAAAGTGGTTATGTGTATGCCATAGCAACTATCTGATTCCAACTCCGAGTACCTGGTTCCTTTTTGCGTTCTACGTCATCAAGGTCGGGTGGTCTTTTCAGATTTAATTCATTCGTACTCGCCCGTAAAACGCGGAGAGTCCTGCATCTACTCGTAAGCGCTCTCCCACTACACATTTCTCATTTCTCATCCTATATTCACGGCATTTTCCTAATGTTTCTGAATCGAAAGCACCTCGGCGCATGCGCAACACTTATTGCCAGTGATGTACTCATGAGAGCAAGAACACTCAGTAAAATGGACATTTTTATCGGGTTACACTAAGAACCATTCCAACAAGCCGCCGGTGTCAGATTTAATATGTAAACATCGAATATGTTTTCGATATAACGTTGAGAAAGTCCCTTTAACGTCAATAAATCGTCTGACCACGATAATTTAACACCTCCCTTCGAATCTCTGAATATTAAAACTACATGTAATGGTTTGACATCTTAAACATACCGCTTATAGTCCCAACTTTTGAACCCTGGGTTCAATGGATGACTCATGCAGTTAGCTTCTAGTGCATAGTATCAATATGCATGTGGTTATGTACTATGAGACCCTCTCACTGTGTTGCTCAACTGGCAAGTGGTAAGACGACCTCAGCTGTTTTCCATGACCTTTTATATACCCCAGGTGGAGTTTAATTGAATAATATTTAGCTGAATGCAGCACACTCCGATTCAAAGATCGATGAGACTACTTTGTTTCCATTTGAATCGACAAACCACGGTCGCTTGACTAGAACTCACTACTTATCCAATAGAATAGGTTGAATAATGAATGAATGTGTCGGAAATCTTCCCTAGATACGAATATTACAACCATTTCAATTACGTTGTATACCACTATTGCTTACATTTAGATAAATTTATGAGGTTTTATAGAAGTTAATTCATTGGGTGTAAATAGATAATAAATCACCCACGCTCGACACTGCAAATGGTAACATTTAGATCTGATTAGCCGGGGAGATAGCAGAGCTTAGAATACCAAATGTTTAAGCCAAGGCCACTTTTCCATCACCTCTCAATTTGCATGAGATGACGAATATAATTGACTCCCCTCGTGCTCTACTACACGAAGCTGTGACAGATTAGGTGGCATTTTCTCTCTCTCTCTGTATCTTTATGACAGCTTATTAAAATGGCTTCACACTGTTGACCCGAGAATGAGAAGATTATTGGACGCCTGGAGGTTGAGCGATCGATATGTAGAGGCATGTGTAGTAGCAAATGCTTCAGCATTCAGGTGGTAATGAAAGAAAAGCTTGTATTAATAGTGATGATATTGATAATCTAAATTCATTCTAAGAGCGCTTTTCCATGGTCAGAGATACTCAAAGCGCTGTTGTGATCATTATCATCCCTGGTCGCTACAGAGCAATTTCTGAGTCTTTGATGGGAAGTGATCAGCTGATCGCGACCAATCGGAACCAAGTCGTAGTGGCTCCAACTCAGAAATTTTCCATCAAGACCGCTTTTCCGCAGCATTACCCCATTCCCCATCCCAATGAATAATCAATCGCCTTGGATACAAATAAGGCAAGATCTATGAACACAGTGGTCGTAGGGCTACTCTGAACTCAGGTATGGGTTCGACGGAACTAGTTTTGAAGAAAAATAACTTATCATAAAGTTTTCAAGTTCCTGTATGAAGAATCTCATTGTTTCCTGCCAGTTGACCAAGTTACTAGTAAGTTTTCCAAATCAGAAATAGATGGATTATGAAAAGAACGTTTTTTAGAGCAGAAGAAATTATATTAGAAAGACATAGAATCAACTCATTACAATCTTCAAAACAAATTTAGTGTAAAAAATGGTAATTCAGCTTAATGAAAAATGAATTTAGATTTTCATCATTTTCTCGACGACCAAACTGACTTCCTAGGCTTTGGCTAAACTCTCAAGAATGTGGAGGTCGATCGCTCCGTTCGGACGTAACTATTCCCATTATGAGATGCGTGCATGCGATAACTGGAACGAAGCTGGTCGATTATACAGACGTTTGATGTTCGACTCGACACTTGTTCATACGTCAGAAGCTCCCACTGTGCCAACAGAAACAATCAGACGCTGCACATCATTGTATTCTTAATTTTAAAAAAAGAAAAAGAAATCCGTGGCAGATCAGCTGCGTCCTTAAATAATAAACTGCAACCAGTCTGGTCTCAGTCTAGCTATCAGGAGACGCCGAGATTAGCGAGTCAATATTGGCAATGGGATAAGAACAAAAAGTAAAATGTGAAAAGTTGCTTCATATAAGCACTGCATGGTTTTGTCGAGCTATTATTTCCCTGCTGGAAAAAATGAATTTTTTACCGGTACGCTCAAGCCAAAATACATGTTTTTCCCCACTGCAATGGTGTGAGTTTTTAATCTGGGAAGGTTAGTTCCATCCCGACGTACGTTCCCACTTTAGTACATCCTCACTGCTTTAAGGTTTCAATTCAATTTGTCTTCAAGAGCTGACAACAGAAAAAAAGCTTTTGCGGAAAAATGCCACACTTTTGCGGGATATGGGACTCCATACCAGCAAGGCCGCTTATGACAACAAGGACAAAAAGAAGCTTTCTTGGCATCATAATACATGCAAATGATCGTTCAAATAAGTTTATTGCAGAGTTGAATAGAGCAGAATGGGATGACTTGATTTGATTTCAATTGCGGAAATTGCGGCATACACAGACTTGATTTAGAAGTCAATAAAAAGATATCTCCAAGTTCAATCTCCCAGCGAGATTCTTGATGGATATTGACCTTTTTTTTCTTATTCAACTTAACTGGTGCACTCTCGTATATATACAGAATGTCTCGGGAAAAAAACTTTCGAAAAATGACCGCCGACATAAGGGACACATCAGTTGACGGTTTGCCATGGGGACACAAAATGGGTAGCTGCGGCTAAGACAATCCATTTACCAGTGACCTCTATCATGCAAGCAGTCTTTGTCTTCTTTTTAATTAGAACGATTTGAAAAGTGGCTAGTGCATGATTTAAGGCCAAATTACCATGTCCAAAATTAATTGGCTCTGCATCTATATTTTTTTCTTCTTAGGATTCATTTGGTAACACGAGTCGCCCAACACCGTATATACAACTACACAGCAATCGTTTGCTGATACTGGTCACAGATGGACGAGTATCCAGGCATTTCTAGTCAGAGGGTGTCTTTAGTGAAATCTGTCACCAGTTTTACCAATTGTGCTGACATGAGCGACGTGCAGCCAATGTTTGAGTGTATGATTCTTTGTGTTTCACTCAGTACGGCCGCTGGTACAGAGACCATTTGGCTCGCCTTTGGGAACATAAAGCAGATTGATTGCAGCTTGTCGGAGTGTAAAAGTCTGTCGTTCACTTAAGTTTATTGCAGATTTGGGCACTGGTGGGCAAAAAGATGATTCCATCAACCCGGAAGCTCGAAGATGACCAGCCCGAATGAGCACATGTTGTTCAATAGAAGGTATATAACGGCTGACAAAGAAATTAAATATTGGGACAAAACAGATTTAATGATACGTAGCTGTCGCAAGCAAGAAACGTATTCCGGTTCTCTGTTGATAGTTTAATAACAATGTACGTTTATTGCAGATGTTATCTATATTTCCGACCAGGAAAGAAATCATTCGATTTGGCCATAATCTCGTAGAATTTTAGGCGGCTGATGACCAAATATAGGAGACAGATACCAATAGGACTATCTCTTTGAAAGCAAACTGCGTGCACTGGCCGCCCACAGTTCAAAACACTGAGACAATGACGCGGCAAGCGCACCCATCAAGAAGTGCCAATGTCAGTCGCTGATCTCAAAACATCACTTATTCGCGCCGTTTTTGCTCGGCCAGATGAGAATGCCGATAATTAAGGGTCGTCGGGTTATAGCCCCTAACGCTCCGTGACCAGGCCTTCTAGACATATATCGAGATATCTTGTTAACATGATAATAGGCAACTGTCTTTCTGTCACGTAAAACGAACGTTGTTTAACGCCGTCTTTGACAATTCCATCGGCCAGTTAATACCATCTTAGACTAATGTGGATGACCGCGGTGTTTGCGGATCTGTGCAGACAACAGAAGCGGAAAATGAAACATGCAAGCGACGGCGACTTGAGGGTACGACGTCTTCTCTCTTATCAACGTGACCCTATTACATGGGTGAGTTCCGAAGGCTATTGTCTATATCATCTTGTCTAAAACTATTTCATAACTTTATCAGTTGCTTTAATGTGGCCTACCTCAAGCTGCCTTTTAATACCATCAGGGAATGATGAGCGCTTTATGACATACAAACATCACTTAGGTCTTCAGAGAATTCCAGAGAATAATATAAATTCATCTGCTTGTGATCACAATACACTGAAGACGCAAATAACAGCATGAACAAAGATTTTTATAATGGTAAATAATAATACTTTTGTTTTGTTGATCGCTTTGTAAACCATTTCATTTCCTAAGGGATGCTGTTCATGATTAAACAGGGTAAAATAAAGCTTCGTTCGTTTTGAATATAAAACAAATTTCCGGTAGATTTATCATCCGAAGAATATAAACATCCGAAATAGTCTGATTTCCGCGACGAGAGTCATTTGGGTCTTGGACAGTTACAGCTGATAGATGACCTCAAAGGCTTGAGATCCCAAGAGTCGCAGCGAAAATAAGAGAGAGACTCGCGTTGATCAATCGTAATCATGGCGATAAAGCGCCCGATCCGGTGCAAGACGACATAGTTTATAACATTAATAAATCGCACTGACAACCAGCCGGTCAAACTCGATGTTAACTTTCGCTGCTAACATAAAATAAGAGGCAAGTTTCCCGAACATTTCCATTATAGACGCATATAATTTGTGATAAGAGAAGGAATCTAGCCTTAAAAAAAATGTAATGTGTATAAAGGTCTGCTGTTGGTAGAATCTATATCAAAGGCTGCGTATGAATAATGGAGGACCTTTACGGCCGTGATGAGGTCCCAAGTTTTCCAGAAACAATAACGGTCTAGGAAATAGACGCGCTAGATGTGAATAGCTGCTTATTTCTTGTGGTCAGTAGAGCCAAAATTAATTTAGTCAGACAGATAAGATCAGACGCCCAGAGGCCATCTGGGTGTAGTTTTGAGGATAACGTATCTCATGGGTCGTTTATGTAATAAAGGAATCGATATTACCGTCACATCAAAAAAATGACGTCTGGCGCTGAAACATTTCCTTTTCCTCCATCTTGAAAACACATTGCGCGCATGCCTAACCAACCTTATATACATCCATGACCGCTGTTGGACGTCGGTTGTCGCAATTGTTGGAAGGTGACTGAGGAACCAACTGCGGCATAATCTGCATAGCGCGCCGGGTGAAAATTCCGATGGTTACCGATGACGACGCTTGGAGAACGGTACAACCCCTTTCTTTTGTGCCAAAATCGATGGAGTATGGCGTTCTTTTATAGTAATCCTATATGGCATATCACAAGGTTGTCATTAAATTTGAATTTAAGAGAAAAGCAATATCGATTAGGGATAGAAAATTACATCTGTCTTGTCTGATCAATATTGTAGCCATCATACTGTCTTGCTATTGTGTAATTAACTGGCGAAACATGACAAATATAACAGTGACTTAGTTTAATCATTATGTACACTTCGATCCGAAATTCTAGAAAATGCGGCCATAAGATACTCGAAAGAAGTTATTCGAAAGAAAAGTCATGACCTTGGAAAACCTGTAGGTTGGTTTTTGAGTGGTTTTTCATTGTCAATAACTTGCTATTAACCTTGACCCTTACTCTAACCCGATCTTGATATAAATACAATGTATAGGCAAAAATATCGCCTTATATATTTTGGATATAGGTTGTAATGAACATGAAATAGAAAATCAATTTTTGCAGCGCGCAAAGAAATTGATGAATAGTTGAATAAAGAAATATAAAGACAATTTGATGAGGAATACCAAAATGATTGGAATTTTCTAAAAAGTCTTTGGCTTCAAAGATTCCATTTTTCACTTTAGGACATATAATCTTATTAAGAAGTTTTCAACTTAAGCTGAACTAGCACTCACCTCAAAACTTAACTATTTTAGTGTGTATCCTGGTCGAATGGCGCACAACCTTATAGCGCGCATACTCGAAAGGTGGATTATTTGAATGTGTCAAATTCTTTGCGTATCCTAAGTGTATTCCTCAAAACCTAATGAAAAAGAATGAAAGCCCACTTAAATAATTCATCTCTACTTTAACTGGTCCTATGACTAGGACGGTACAAATCGATATGCTTCTTAAAATAAATCGCGTTCACACAATAATGACACTGACGACACACAACTCAAACAAACCTTGGCTGTATTTGTGACAAACAGGTGACGAGTGACGTGATATCACTTTCGGAAATATGTTTCATATGAATTGCGCGTGAAAGCGAACATCTTCGACTAACTTCTGAAGAAGAATGGTGTAACCATTTGAAACGTCAAGTTGACGAATAACATTACTTGTGTAAAAACTAACATTTTTATCGGTACATTTCACGATCAGATGATCATTTTCGCAGACTATCAATTTCGCTTCTGACGGAAAGCACGCATAACTGGCGTAAAGTACGTATAACTTCCACCTGGCGAAAACGGAACAATCAATGCAGGCTGTTTGTCTCAAACCCGGTAACATAACTGGTTACCAGAATGTAACGATACACCACAAACGTGGCATCGAACCGAGTTGGGATGGAACGGTAGCCTATGATATAGCGCTACAGGAGCGCAAAATAGAACACTTTAGCACTCTCTCACCAGAAATGTGCTGGATGAAAATAAAAGCCTAAATCTAAGGTCGACCATCATGGTGTTGTTTTTTTGCAAAAACCGCGCCTATTCCGTTCACCAATACTTTTCAGTCGACAGCACGACAAAAACAAATGCGGATGGAAAAGTTTATCGAGAACCGTAGGCGCTGATCACAGGAAGGTCTATAATATTTGCATTGCCGTAGCAATATTGGCTTATAGAGTTTTAGGTGTGAAAAACTACTTGCCTAGCAGGTTGGTTCCTGATCAGACGGGCTGACATTTGACCAAAGACTAAAATAGGAGCACCATATACTATATTGCGATAAAGTTGTGACTAATTTAGCGTGATGAATATCAGTACAGCATTCGACAACAGAAATCATGATATAGCGTATCCATTAACGGGCAGACGGAGCCCAGCCAATGGTGTAGTCGGCGAGAACTTGGGACTGGGCAGCTCAAATCCAACCTTGATTCTTACCATAATTGATTATCTCGGCTGCAGAGCTTAATCTGTTGATTCTCTCTTCTTGGGCACTGGTGTAATTATTTTAGGCTAAATACATGAACACGAATGTTACACTTTGGACATGATTAAACATTCGAAAGTGAACTTTATTGAGACGTGACAGAGGTATGTTTTTTATTGGTTTCTCTTGATGTTATGACGTATGATACGGCACACCCAGCTATTGGGAACTCCAATTAGTGAACCGACTCTCATGCACTTATGACTACCTCACAAGGCCGAAAAAATGAGAAATACTCTATTTTCCAACGACTGTCACCCAACCGTAGGCAATATCGTCGCACGCTTTAAGCGCATATTATAAAGTTGTTGATTGCGTGAACTCATCCACACAACCTAATGTATGTATTTGTTTGATCATATCACCCCAACCTGCCGAAAGGCTTTTTGGATATTTCCCAATAGTTTCTAAGAACAGGGTGATAAACTCGGTGGCACATCATCACATGGAAAAGTGTTGACAACAACGATATAAAAGAGAAAAACTTACAATGAGGTTTGGACAACTGATTCATTGCTGTCCCCAATGGATTCGAACAGATACATGTAGTGTCTCTTCTACTTACATTCTAGTGACCAAACAATCCTTTTCACAGAGAAAAGTCTAGACATTTAGTCATCGTGGTTTGAATTTCAAGATCCACTTTAAGCGTCAGATTCAATGGTAGAGTGATTAAAGCATCCTCATATAGGAAGCTATCTACACGTATTTTACTTTGCCCCTCAGGGCTTTTCATAGAAAACTAGCTCCTTACTTTTAAAGTATCAAACATTTCCTTTTAATTTGGCCCCATTCTTACGCATATTTCTCGGGTAAGATACCAGATCATGTGCACTTCTACTGAACAAAGGGGAAAGCCCCCCAAATGACAGCTCTCGTTCGAATTTGAGTCACTTGCTCTCACGTGAGGTGTATGTCTATGCCTGGGTGTTTACATCCTTATGTCGCATTCTGAAATGTTTTTTCTTTCCCTCGGGGTTGTGTTGATATGTTGCGTTTGGCATTTATTGCTCTGGCCGGTTGCTCGAGTTTTTTAACACCGACTCTTTTGACTGTGCATTTGGTGAACTGTATAGGAGAAGGCCCTTGCGCACTATGCACTATAGATGCATGAAAGAACAGCCGAGCAATTGATCCAATTGTCCATGCCATGTTGATTCGATTTTTCTCGCGCAATTATAAAGAAAAGACTCAAACCGGCGAATCAATGTCGCATTACGCGTGAGACGTAAATTTTTATTCGGAGATAATGATCTGATTGGCTCGGTAATAGGCTACTTACAAGGCAAGGTCGAAACTGAACGAAAACTCAGAAAGTTTGTCTCAAGGAATTCGTTGCATAGAGAGGATAGTTAGATTCCTTAGTTGAGCGCGGGCAAATTTGGCGTTCCCATTTTTCCATGCTGTTCCGACCTTAGCAAATTATTGTAGTCTATTTCGTTAAAGTATGAATACGGAAGCAGTCTCTTATTCATTATTAGGACATGAGCGTATTTTCATTTTGATAAATTAATGTGAATAGCTCAATAATTCGACTATCGCATATAATAGCCCTGCGAGACTGTTTGGACATGCCATATCTGCTGGAAAAAACACCCGCCTGCAAATATCGGCGACCATTGTACAGCCGAGCAATTTGATCCAAATATGTCCGAGAATGAACGCAAAGGTTGCCGAATGTGGCATGTATTGACCGTATCAGTATGTTTTGACCGTATCAGTCCGGTTCTGATGCGGCTCCATTGGCTGCGTGTCAAGGCAAGGGTTGAGTTTAAGATACTCTTGCTCACCTACAAGGCAGTCCATGGAGCGGCACCGGCTTACCTGACTGATATGGTATAACGCCGACGTGGGTCAGCCTATTCCCTCTGATGCCGCTTTCCTTCTACAGGAGCCACGCACCAAGTGCATACGTTTTGGTGACAGATCCTTCTACAAGGCGGCGCCACTCCTATGGAATGGGCTGCCCACACACATTAGACTTGGGAGTCAAAGGCAGCTTTTGGAACAATGCTAAAAGCACACCTTTTTCGAGTGTATTTCACCAAATTTGGGCGCTTTAGAAATGTCATATTTGATTGATTGATTGATTGATTGTATATCCCTGCATCATACGTGCCATCAATCAAATGGTTGCAGCGTCTTTTCCAGAGGACACTGCGCCGTTAATGATAGGTACCATTCTTTCAATCAGCTTAATAACTAGCAAGAACACTGTGATCAACCATTCACTGGTCGAATGCCACATCTTCCTTCCGTTCAACAAGGCAAGCGCGAATTTCTGGTGATCACAAACTGGTAGAGTAATTTCTGACGGATAAGAAAAGGCTTTAGCAGCCATTCTTTTGATTTATCGTCTTCTAATAGCCCAATTCCCACCAAATTGGTCTAGTAGTTGTTGCGAGCCAGTCGTTCAAAGATCTTATCAAAAGAATATCTGGTTGATGAACCCATCTGTATTGAGAATACCACTGATTATGGCGCGTTCGCTTGGAAGTGGTTTTGCTTCAGAGGAAACATACGACGGGACGATCTGGTTTTGAAGCAATCCAGCCCGCAATTAACTTCCTTGGAGACAGACTTGTTGTGGCATGACGTTGGACGTCCTTCTTCTTGAGGATAATGTTCCATGTGCGCATCAGATCAAATCGCGCTTGGCTAAATCACACCATTGAGCCCAATATAAAAGGCGTGAAAACGACATAACCCCTTCACCGGCGATCGTCACTATAACGATGATCATATACTCGCCAGGGCCAAATCTCATTTAAAGGATAATTGAAGATCAGAATAATATATTAGCATCGTTTTTGGATATTCTTCCACGGTTTTATTTGTCAGATCCACGAAATGAAATCGGCCCGCAAGATTGACATACCAAGCAATATGCTGATATCATTTGATTTGCATGGGAAGAGTAATGGGTGATTCGGCCGCGCAAAATTTACATACCAAGCAATAGCCTGATATTATTTGATTTGCATAGGAAGAGTACTTCGGATGGGTGATTCTACTATTATCCGAAGATGAATTTTATTTGCAAAATGTCAGACTAAGCAGCACGGTCATGCATGACTCTTGATTCTTGATTGGCCTATGAAAGTTATACCATCGGCTCAACTTTCCTTTCCCTCGTCCATTTAAAGCGCTGCAACATGAAAGCGTGTTTTGCCTTTTGGCCGAGAAGCAGGTAATCGTATAGTTCCTTCATGGAAATAAGTTGTTCAGTGGCACGCTACCAGTTTCAATCGAAGTTACAGTTGCATCCACGCTGAGTAAATCAATGTCAGCTGCGGCGATGGATGACCTTGCCACAAATATTCTTCGTGACCATGGATTTAAACCAAACCGCACTGTACTCTCCTACTAGCCACTCAGTCTCGCGTTCGCTCCTAGTGATTCCATGCAAGGCAACAAGATCACGTCAAGGCTATCTCCTTACATAACCGTTCCTGGGATCTTCCTGCCTTTGTTATTGATCGAACGACCTACTTTGATAATTCGAGATGCAGCGAAGGAAAGCCCTTCTGATCTCAGGATAAATGATGCATTTAGATTGTCGAGGAATGGATGTTGGAAGAATTGCCTTAAGATGTGAAACAATTCGGTTAAATCAGTTCGTAAAAAAACATTTCCCCGTCATTTAGTTCTTTTCTTGGCAGAGATCGTTCTTTTCCGATGTTGAATAGATTATAATGTGCTTCTCATTATTCGTCCCTGTAGATAAAGAGCAGTATACCAACAACTATGCATCATTCTTTGTGACAAACTATGGCCATTCTCTTTTTTCTGCACATATCAGACCCAAATTTAAGAATGGTATCCGGCCACGAGGTTATAAAGAAGCCGCAATAGAGCATATAACAACCTTTACGACAGACATCAATGGACATTCGGATTGAAGTTTTCTTCCTCTTTTACAGGTATGTGGAGAAGCTGATAGAGTTTTGCTACATCGGTAGAGTATTCCTCTATAAACGACACTTCAGTGTTCGACAATTTTTTTGATGAGGATGTGACTTTTTGAGAATTTGTCAATTTTCAGTGGAAAGGGCATTATATTGATACATTGTACTAATATTGATTATTATTAATAACCTTATTTCATGTATATAACGTACTTGTATGTACACACACAACTAAAAGTTGTTTCAAGATTCATGTTAAACGACTCTTCGTAAAACTCTTATAACTTTTTCTAATATAGTCTTAAAGATTCACTGCACATGTTCATTCATAGGAAACTGAAGAATGTTATCTGTATTTTCGACCAAAGATGAACTGTTTCTAGGGCGAAAAGAAACACACACACTTTATCTCGACGCATTTGCGCGGGAATGACTCTCGAGTCAAGGAGATTACAAGGGATCTGGTTACAGGAGAATGAAATCAACTTCCCTTGCGATGACTTTATCTCAGCTTGGAGCTATTTTTTAATACATCAGTGCATTATCTAGCTCTTTCAGAGTCTGTTTTCTCATGGATAGTTGTTGTTTTTTTTTCAGAGACACAACAAATCAACAGAGTAGAAAATCCCGTGCATGTATAACACAAAATGTTAAGGTAACAAACTGGTCACATCAGCACATTACCTTGACAAACGAATAATCGATTACAAACAACTTGCACTTGTTTTTCAGACATTTTAAGGTGCTTGTTAGTAAACCTCATACAAAGGTCTTTCACGCCAGGACTTGTGAGTTCTAAAAATAACGAATAACGCGTTTTTCTACTATCTAAGAGCGAAAAATCTGGAAAAAGTGTTGAACACTTTCAGAAAAAATGGTTCACTTAATGAAACGGGAGAAGAACAAACACATTGAAGTAAAAAGCCGCCCACTTCTTTAAAGTAACAAATTGAGAAGCGAAAGATTTTGCAGGTAATCATCATGTTGTCATTTTGCCTATCTGCCGGCGGAAGAATTACTCGGGTGATTTGTCGCATCACGGCAACTGGCCTTTCGGCTGTAATGTAGCAATCTAAGACATCAAAAGATTACAAATTAAGCCATCAGGTGATGACGGAAGGATTTTTTACAGATAAAGTCAAGCATCAACTTTTGTGATTATTTTTGTCTCCTGCTACCCTTGGGAGGAAATTCACCCAAGTCATGCAAGTGGAGCCAGGTGTGAATCGGTACATTTCCGCTTCGAAAACAGTAGCAAACACAAATTTTCCTATTGTGTAATCATCAGTAGTGTTTTACCAGGGGCAATAAGGAATGGAGTGAATACACCCTTACCCGGACAGTACCCATTTAGTCCTGCTTCTTACACACTAGATTGGCTCTTACCCTGACCGATACCCTAACTTAAACTACCTCGGAATGAGATGTACGTCACTCAACAGGTAAGGTATATAGCCGGTAACGATGGCTTGATATCAACCCTGTCATTTTCAAAGCAGATTAATCCCATCCGTAATGTACCGTTGTCGTTAGTTGTAGAGTGCATGAACATAAAGAACCCGGGTGACATAGGACCTTTACGGGTAATATAAAACCCAGGGTACACATGATCCGGAGAACACAGGAATGTATAACATGTATGAAAACTAAGCTGTTTCTGGCGTGCGAACAGTGATGGGTGCTAACAATGCTGACCTCGAACGAACGATATTATTTCGTCGTATCAACAGTTCAGAGCCGTGCTAATACGATTGTACGACCTCTCGTCACATATAAGTACGTGTCTCCCTGATAGATCGACAAATTAGACTCATCGTGAACACCGACTGACCTTACATAATTAGCGCTAATTTGGTGTCCCATATGGGATATATACTATAATGACACACTAAACTTTGCAACAACCCGCTAGTTAGGAAGCTGAAACCAGGATTTCTGCTCTAGTTATACTCGATCCTGGCAATTTAGACACAATGCCGTCAACCCAGTCTGTCGGTTGCTACAATCTTTCCCAAAGCAGCAAGGCTTCTCATTAAAGACATCCATCCGGATCTGCTCGTAAGCAATTGCTTGCTTGTAAAGGCTGAGTGTAAGCTGCTTTCCATCATGTGATCATTATCATCAGGACATCGGTCAGTTGGCGTCCTAATTTTTCAAATGAAGGTAAGATCCAACACCCAAAGAGCGGTGGTGGTCATTGATACCCCATTTACATCTCCAGATAAGATTTGTAACGCTAATAAAGATAACAGATGCTACCAGTTAAAAACAGGGGTTCTCCTTCAGATGTGAATGACCACGTGCTTATTTTCTTGGCCACTGCTGTGGTTAAAAAAAGTGTTTTTTGGCGCAAATGACATCATTTGTGGCGAATTTGGATTAAGGTTCGACTCGATTCGTCGATGTTGTGAGACTCCCCGTGTCCGCAGACGACATGCCGCCGGTAGGAAATAAAATAAGAACACGACCGGTGTAACATCTGTGGTTGTTCCCCATGTGTCAGTGTTTCCAAACAATAGGCAGCTAGAGAGACCACGACTTTTCAATAGGGGGGATACACAGAAAAACTTGTCAATCTATTTTTGAGCGTTCCCAAACAATGAGGGGAAACACTCAAAAACAGAAACACTCAAAAACATTGCACCGGAACAAAAAAATTATAATGTCAACATGAGCAGCATTGTGTTGTTGACAGCGTCAGTTTCCAGTCAAATGATAATCTCGTTAAGCTGGTGATTTCGTTCACAAATAATGAGCAATGATGAGGAGGTCACGTAAATTGATCAGGCCCTTGCTTTGATAACGTAATTCAATCACAACATCAAATAAGTCGAACATTGCTAAGTCACTTTATGATTAGCTTATTGACTTGTCGTGGGTCACCATCCGGAATAGATTGGTTTCTTTGTGCTGTATGCCTTTGGGAAATCAGTGCAATACATCATCGTATAGCTAAAACCCTACGGGACTTTTGCCAGGTCGAAGACCGTGACATTGGGAGGCCTTGCCGGTACCAGGTCACAGGCGATATATCTTATTTGTGATGTCCTCGTGAATATCGGTAGCCTATGCTTTCAGTACTATAAAAGTAGGATCATACATTTCGGTGGTCCACAAAAGGGTACCAGTAGGACTAAGTAGGCCCTGGTCTCGCCTTTATGGTGACTTGTCATGCACAAGATCTGCAAAAGCGCCGCTTCCCATACCGCCCTGGAACATTGACCAGGGGGCATTTTCTACTTCCAACCCGCTCCTAAGTCCCATGACTTGTGACATCTAGTTGTCAAAAACTTGACCTGCATGGAGTACATGCTCATCCAGCCAATAGGTGCTGCAACACCACCCAGTGATTTTGACAAAGGGCAGTATTCAAGAATTCTTTGCCTTGGTCATGACTGGTGTGTCGGGCGAGCACGTAAAATAATAATAATGAAGGTCAAACATCAATCGTAAGATGATGATACAATCACAGCTAACGCGACTTGCATTATAAGGGGCCTCTATAAAAGCACCTCTTCGTGTCAGTTCTTCCAAATGCCGGGTTAGTTTTTGATTAGTACCTTTTTACGAGATCCTTGAAACTATGAATCGTGCAATTGAAATTCTTGTAAAGTTTTGACCATGAGGCTATGGCCGTAATCATGCTGTGACCACAAGCAAGGTATTTAGTTTAGAAATACAAAACTTTGCACGCCTTTCTCTCTTCCGACACCATAGATCCGGCCATGTACCTTAACTGACATCCTACGGTTGTCATGGATTCTGATGTCCGTTATAAGAGACAAGCAGCCAGATGTATCTCTGGAAAGCTTTATTTAGGTAGAAGTGCGAAAAGTGGCCACTGCATCTGTATCACAGGATAAATAGCAACCGAAAATCTTGAAGAGCAACTGTAATCACGATAAATATAGAAAAGCCCGTTGGCTTCGAGGGTCGCAGCTAGTGAGGCTGATGACTGCTGAGGAGAGATAAAAGGGGTAAAATACGGACTAAAACTCACCAAGGCAAAAATCCCATCACAAGGCTTAAAATGGGGAAGGGGAATCCCCAACAATGCAATGCACAGCGTGTCAATACTAATCACCGTACGGGAAAAAAGAAGGCCGGGTCTATTTGGCAAGCCGCTCGCCGAACAGGCATCTTTTTTTGTCCTGTTTGGAGAGCCGCTTGCCAAACAGCACTAAAAAGCCACCCTGTTCGGCCAGCCGGGCTTGCCAAACAGAGCAAAATTTCTTTCCTGTTTGGCAAGCCGATGAATAAACCACGCCTACTCATGAATATGCATAATGGCGTATTGATCTGAAAATGGTCTGTTACTGCGGTTTTTCCTTTAGAGGAACCAAATTCCTCTGAAGTGAAATGAAAACAGTGGAGCTTGTCTCTTGATATTCATCAAGAGCTTTCTCCAAATCTTCAAAAGACCCATGCGAAGCCCCCACGCGCAACTTTTCTACTGACGAAATCGGAAAGGTGGCGGGGGCTCCGCCATTTTTTCCCTTCTCCCTTTCCAGCCTCACTTACTTGAGCCTCTCCAGCGCATTACTAACTTATGAATATTAATGAGCCCTTGGGCATTTATAAATATTAATGAGTTCGGCTCTCCATTCAGGCCAAAAAAATTCGCTGTTTGGTAAGCCGGGCTTGCCAAATAGTCACTTCCAAAAAAGAATCATGGTCTAGATTTCGGCCTTAGTTTACTGTACACTACCAAGGCTCATACACGGTCATAATGTATAATGAAAGCATTATAATGAAAAGGAACTATAATGAAAAGGAAAATGTCAGAAATCCTCTAAGATTTCAAATAGAAATACATGTACCTCATTCTCTCTCAAACTGAGTTATTCCCATCAACACTAGACATTGTGAGATTTTAGAATCAATGCCAGACCAGTCCGTTAAATTATTTCCACAGTTAACATTGAAAGACAATGATATATGGTGATTAGATGTCGAAACTCCCGGTTGAAACTGTTCTGTCTGAGCGGGTCATGGCACGCCACACATAAGAATATTTATCATGCAACAACCGGGGTCAACGGGGGATAAATCCTGATGGCAGGAAATTGCTTTTTTTACCTAATGTCATGTTTGAAATGAAAACCATGTAATTGTCATAGGGTCGGAAGTGCGTCTGTTTTAATAGCTGCACTTGACATATCCGGTGAAAGCCAGGATCGAGCAGGATTGAGTACAAAATCCTTCTGACTGTTCATAAGCGTGTGCATGGCTCAGGGCACATTTGTCTGAAAGGACTGCTGAAGCCAAACCTAACCTTCCCCGTGCACACGGACGGAAATTTTTCTAAGGGTGCTTCGCACAAGAACTGCATATGGGGACCGCATGCAGCTTTTCTATCGCTGCGAACAGAAACTGACATTGAGAAATTCAAGGCAGAGTTGAAGACATTCCTATTCCAACGGGTCTATGGAGTGGTGGCGCATTGAGCGAGGTATACCACGGAAAGGCGCCGTAGAAATAATTATATGTTTAATTTATATCGATTTAAAGGTCAACGGAAATATCAGAGTTGACACGCATTACATCTACTGAAAGGAAGCCGTCAAAAAGCATTTAAATGCACATTATTCGTTGTGTGATTTGAGATAATTTAGAATAGAAATTGAAAGCTCACCGTCGGTATTGATTGTTGTCTTTGACACCAAAACCGCTCGCCGGGTGGAGCTAAAATGTTTACTACATCTTAGCTCTGGTTCACCCTCGCGATTTTAGTGTGTGAACCAATGCCTCCAGTACGGTATCAATTCCTTAAACCATGGTTTATGTCATGTTTGAGCCCCAGGCGCCAGGAACATAATCAGACAATCCTATTACGAAGACCATTTTAATTATGAAGAGATTGAAAATATCATAAAGGTTAGGCAACAAATTATTAAAGCAATCTACAATGTAGGGCAGATGATCAATCAACATTAGTACCGTATCAAAACAGTGAGTGTCAGATTAAATAAAAGGCCGGGTCTATTTGGCAAGCCGCTCGCCGAACAGGCATCTTTTTTTGTCCTGTTTGGAGAGGCGCTTGCCAAACAGCACTAAAAAGTCACCCTGTTCGGCCAGTCGGGCTTGCCAAACAGGTAAAAAATCTACCCTGTTTGGCGAGCTGGAGACTTTACTTTAATATTAATGAGTTCGGCTCTCCATTCAGGACAAGAAAAAGTCGCTGTTTGGTAAGCCGGGCTTGCCAAATAGTCACTTCCTAAATAAAAACATGCAAGGATTTACAATTGTAATAACAACGCAATATACAGTATCATATGATTTCCATCAGTTTATAGGTTGTTGGTTGAAGGAATGATGGCACTGGACTTCCTCCTTCACTTTTTGAGTCTTCCCGCTGCGCGACCAAGTAGCGCCACTGGCCGAGGCCAGGGAGATTCCTGCCTGGATTGCGAACCATAATTCCGATGGTTCTTTTCGGTGCGTGTACCATAGACCTACACCACTCGGCCTAGACTAATCAGTCTGACCGCACTGGTGAAAGAATGAGTCCCAGCAGAAGATCGAACCAATGAACGATTGGGCCAGTATGAGTCAAATTTATCAGGAGATAGTGTTTATACATGAGAGAGGAGACAGTTTAACAAGCTGTTTGATAGTCATTTCAGAACTGGTTTCAATATGCTATAAACTATTTTATGTTGTATATAATACAATGGTAATATTTTAAGGACTTGTCATTCTCTCGAAATTAAGTTATTAACGGATAGTTCGCATTATCAGCAAGCTGGAATTTTAAAGTAGTGACCTCATGAGGAAGCAACAAAGCAACTCTACCTTTAATTGTTCACTCGGGTCGATGATGTCATTGATGGTGTTTTGTTTACATGGTTATTGCCCTTCTTACATGTCGTCCTTACGAAATATCTGCCTGAATACTAAATCCCCGTTCTCGAGGATGCTAAATGGGGGATGGAGAAAAACGCCAACAAATCCCAGAGAGCGCAGGAGAGTAATATCAAAGGAGATTCTCAACAGGAACATGACGAATAGAATCAGATCCACAGGAGACCGCATCTCGGATATCTTGATTACATCACGAAAAGAACTCATGTTGACAAGAATAAGAACGCACGCTGGTACGTACGTCATCAGAGCCTTGGTGCGGAAATATCGTCCCTGTGACTGCCTTCAGAGTACTTCTGCACTTGGTCGTGGGAATGTTCAAAACAGGCGTGCCTTCCGATTTCGATGCGCTAATGTACGATCATTCGCTATGCATACAAGTAATTTAAGAGTTTGTCTGCATCACATTACTGAGATGACTAATTGCAGTAAACTCCACGTACATCTTTTGATGTACTGATCGCAGCACCTCCTATCTTGTGAATTACTCCTTGCGGTTCGAATATTGGCACGGTACTGGCATTTCCCCCCATAATACCCCGCACCTACCCTCCAGCCATTGTCTATATCAGTCATCATCAAATGGAATAAGGTGACTGTCATGACGAAGGCCGTCCTATAGGCCATGTTCTCAATCAACCGCAATGCAGAAGGACATGGCAATGCCGACCTCGACATGGCTGTGCTTGTCGGGTTTTCGCTATAGCCACTATTTCTTGTCAAGAGCATGCTCGTTAATCAGCTGATGCTTAAAACATGAGATACTTATAGGGAGAAAACGTTAGCAGTCCTTTGTTGTTTAAAATGACGTTTTTCGTCCTTAAAGTAAAACGTACGTTTAAAACGACAATGGTGAACACTTCGCAAACCCATTCTAAGAGGCTTGTACCACCAACTATCCAATTATAGGTGACTGACTTCAGGTTGACTGATTCCACTAGGGCGTTCCCCGCTTTCGTCGCCACTGCTACAAATTTACGTTTGGCCCCATTAGAATATTGGTAATTGAAAATTGGCTTTTGTATATCGATAGGAAATTCTGAAAACGCAGATAATATAATGTTCAAAATTACCCGCTATTATGATTGGCGTCTTGTGATAATTCTTCCCCTTCACACCACACGCGCGTGCGAGTAATTTGAACGGTTCATATGAAATACAAGACAAAACCCCGCTATAATAAGCCTAGTTTTCCCACGTTAGAACGTAAAACAAAGGCATCCTTTTAGTGAAGCCAGGGCTACAGCAAGGAAACCATTTTAACAACATGCAAATAATAGCTCAGTTTTATGTCACATTTTTTTACGGGTTGAACGATCTAAAGACAAGAACAAAAGCTGTTTGTAACAAGAGCTGTACACCGGGGAGAATTTTAAGCAGTGTTTTAGGTGTACCTTACAACTAGGATAATATCGCATTATCTTAATTGTAATCGAAAAGGCGACAGGTTGATAGAGTAGAGACGAACATTGCACTCCCTTAGGAAGATGGAGTGAAACGTTTGTTTTTTGTCGGTTTTACCAATTGTTTTGACGTTTGTCAAATTCCTCCTTCAAAACACATTATTTCGTTTTTTTCAGTAAAGATATCATGCTGATCAACGGTACGCAGATCTGTATTCTAAAACAACTGGGTTTAGAATGAACCGCACATAACAGTTTAAATGCACTCTGCGCCAATGAAGCCTCATTTTGAATTCAGCGGTTATGGTTATTAGGCGTGTAAATGTACGTACGATCGTGACAAGATGCTTGAAACATCCTAAGCTCTTAACTAAGAATCCTTCCATAATCTTATAAGGATTGCACATCCGTTATACAATTGTACACGAAACACTAAATAGGATATTAACTACATGCAAGGATATTATCTAGAGTTTTTCCCTAGTACCAGATGCAGCCTCCCTGCAGTATACTGATCACTTCTTAGAGTAACCATACAAACTTATCCATGAACTAGAGTGCAGAATTTTCGCACCTGTCATTACAGAAAGGTTAATCCCAACTTGCTGTGTAGGTGTCTTATCTGCCACAGCGATCACACAGCAGGTTGCATAGTCAAATGGTACTCAGGAGATACCTCGTTTATACCCATGCTAAGGATTATTTCGATGCTGCGGATTATTTCCTTGGTGATGGAGATATCAGTAAAAACTTATGGAGGGGCTACAAATACCCACCGTATTTTATCATACATGCCGAGGTTGGAAAGCTTAAATGCAGTATTCTATCTGAAGATCTCATCGCGAGTGACTGAGTGATTCGATAAGACAGTTGCGCGATGAGTTATCGATTTTGCCGAGGATAGCTTTTTTAGGATGATTGTGATTTTCAACTTTTCGGCATTTCGACAGTAAGTTGATTTGAAAAGCTTACTGGAACCTAACATTGTTACTATCTTGCTACGGCCCCGAGTGAGAAATACCGCGTTAAATATCGAGCCCCATTTCATTGCAGCCAACCACCCTGCCAACATAAGTAGTCGATACGGCGACACGCGAAACCCTTTGAAGGCGCTTGCATTATTAATCTGTCATATTCAGCGATTATTGAGAATGCGGAATTAATCAAACCAGCTCTTGATCATTTGGATGCACTGACACCAACTGACAACGCGACGTCTAGTAATGTTTAGCTCGAAAAATAACAGTTTGGCTAAGCTGAACCAACCGTAAATAGATTTATGTTGTACTCTAATGCTGTTGACAAGAAAATCGGGCCAATTTTTTTAAAAAGGACGTTTAAAAAGACAACTATACATTGCAGCTTATTGAGTTTGACCAGGGCATGTCATTTCAAATTATCTTCCATCAGCTGATTGCTACGCCTGGTGGTACACAGTAATTGGCTAATATAGAAAGGTTTATGGAACATTATCCGCCTGGGTGGTTTTCGTTTGAGAAGAAATCTCCTTTGACGTAAGCCCGAGATATATGATGATCATTTTTGGCGACAGCCAGAATATTGTATTTCGAGTCAAACAATAAAACCATATGAATCTTTTTGACGCTGCGACAAAGCGCTCTTAGAATCACCAGATGATGGACAAATCGCCATTGCCAACAAGGACACCTGCCAACCAAAGGTATGGCGCACCGTTATGGGCTTTCTTGGTCCTCTTAAAGCAATATTTCCTTAAGTATGTGCATGGAAGAAGTGGTTTGGGGCAGTAAGAGCAGCAGGATAGCGGGCCGATTTATCATTTAGAATCGCCAAGTTAGGACGATGTTGTGATGATCGGTAATTATTTGGACTCGGATTGGCATCGTGCACTTTCCCATGTCTATACGAATACACATCCGTATTAACAGCGCGGGCATGTGGTCGGCCTGCGACAACGACATTTCCTGCGAGGGGAAGAAATTAAGATAATTCTGGGACTCGCTAGTCTCCTCGGGGCCCGCAATCAAGACCGACACCCATGACATGCTCATAATTGACGAGAAGGCCAAGCGATTCTGATCGTTGAGGTGGCTGTCTTCAGCTCTAACAAAAACCTTCGTGAATGTTCAGAGGAAAAAAACGATCGAAGTACTAGAAACTTGCGACAGCATCTTCAGGGAAAACCAGAGGGTCGTACAAAGTTATCTTATGCAACTAACATGTAATTTTATGTTCTCGCCATACTTGTGGAGGGCTGACATGGTGGAATAAGCTGTTAAAGGGAGTGTTTCTCCGTACAATTCTTACAATTCGTACCATGAGCGAGTTGTTCAGATTGCCGGTTAGATGTAAAACTTGGCACCGGAATGTACAGCCAGTCAAGTTCTCTTGACTCTTATAACTATACAACATGGATGACCATGCAGGTTGCCTTGCAGCAGTAATGCAGCTGTTATCTGATCGATGTAAGGTATGAAATGAATCAGCATACCCTTTGAATACTTACTTATCTATTTGTAGGTAATATCAACAAACATAGCATATTTCTCTATGATTTCGTTTATGCGAATGATAACTGACTTCTCTTGTCAATGAGCCAAAATGTATTCCATGCGATGATTGCATTGCGTGAGAACAGCAAATATCATCTCTTACGTTATATCATGTTCAAGGTTGTTCCATGAATTACATACAATATTTCCTTGACGCCATATTGATCAGGAAACACCGCAAGATTCATACATCATCAACAGGCACTGTAAGGCTGCTGGGCGTATACGTGTTCCCTCATCCGCAAGTAAATGCGATGTATCCGAGAATACGTTAAAGCAACCATGTCAGTCATGTCAGTCGGCATCTGTCTCCCCTAACGATGTCATTCGCGCTCCTATAATGACTGATGAAGTCGCCGATGATCATCCTCATTTAATTACGTACCCCGTGTAAGTAAACTGGCTGAAGTCTGCACAGCAATTATTGCTGGGGAACACAGCTGTAAGTAGTTTGTAATCAAGGTCATTGCCTTCGAATTCGTATTCTACTATTGCATTGGTATAGTTGCTACGCATGTTCTGGCTCTATTGGCATTGAATAATTGGCATCAATCACTAATAAGTTGCTTCCAAATGCATAATTTCCATACATTTGACGGAAAAAGCTGATCGGATGACCGATTCCGAAGATTTTCATCCAGTTAAATATAGAAATCTAGGGCAAATAAGAATATATTTTCCAGAAATGTTTACGATTCACAAAACGTAAGGGGCAGAAATCGGAAGTTAGCAGTATGCTTCTCACGATACAGGTAACCAAATGATATACCCGTATCGTGCCTTACTGTGAGTCGATAATGTGTTGACAAGTAAGGTACATGACAATTAACCATATATTTCGCACAACTTGATCGGTTTCTTCGCGGAGAAGGTGGTAATCAGAAACCCTACCTAATTAAATCGTCAATGTCAATATTGAATATTGAATATTGCATTGATACTGATTCCTGCTTGACCCGTTTCGTTTACTTGGCCACTTATCAATTGTCTATTATCACCTGTTTACAAAGTTACGGATCGGAGACAACGACTTGTGCCCATGTGCCACGGAACCGATGACCGTGGCACACATCCTGACAAGATGTGCGAGATTGGCAGCTCTGAGAAAAAACATCTGGCCAGAAGGTACCAGCCTACAATACCAGCTCTATGGAAACCTCCAACAGCTGCGAAACACCATAGAATACATCAGAAGATCGGACTTGACTGTCTAGAGCGAACGAGAAGAAGAAGAAGACTAGGCGTGTTTCGGTATCAAGTTTCGATTTCGTATAAATGTAGAAACGTATTATAGGAAGAAACGTCAATGCGTATCTACCATTTTAAGATCGACCTCTTCGGTACCTTCCCCATAGAGGTATACGGTATACTACACTATACGCGAACAATGGCTTCACAAAGGGTGCATGACCATGAAACTATTGTTCACGTATAGTATAGTATAGGGTATAGCTCTATGGAATAGGTGCCTTCCACTGTTCCTGTTGTACCACTGTCGACATTCAAACCTACGATCTCTCGCAAACAAGGCCAGCGTAAAATAATTGTGCCAATAAAAGTTCGGACGTTAACGAGGGCCAACCACCGCATCTAGATCTTACCTATCTCCCCATACTCTTAGAATTTCTACAACTCGTCAGACAAAGGAATATCCGCTCTTTTGCGGCATTATTCCTCAGAAGTCGTTTTTGATTTTGATGGATGGAGGCATTAACTGAATTGTGATGTTAACAGGTAACATTAATTATACTTATTGCTTTCGAGACGTGCACTTACACCAAACCGTTCAGCTTAGGTCCTGCAAAAAGCATTACGCTCTCCAAATCCTTGTATCAAGTCGTAACTTAATAATGATAGATACATGTATGATGGCAGTTGAAGTTGTCGTATTAAATGTGCTGACGAAAGCATATTGTGAAAAAATACTCTCTATCATTACGGCATGATGACGATCGGTAAATTAATGAAACCTAGCAGATGTGAAAGCATTACATTGTTGCATATTCATGGTGTAGCAGGTTACTATTATCTAATGCACCGTCAGCAATGTTTGCGTGGTTTCGATCTCCAGTTCTCAGAACACGACGTGTTCTCGAAATTTAGATTTTATCAAATTTAGACAACATTGCCGATGACACTGCTCAAACGTGTGAAAGCCAACAGGCCTGTGCAATATGCAAGTTACGAGTGACGAGTTATATAATTGGTAGGCCTCGAGTCGCAAGAGGTTAACAGGAATTTAAAAGGAAGAGATCTTCGAGAAAAGTGGAAAACATTTACAGTGACAGTCACTGTGTTGTCGTATTATATGGTGGCTTTTATTTCAAAACTCAAACCAATTTATTCCTAGAAGAAGGTGTTGCGTTTCAATCACACTATGGGGAGCCTATCTTTAATCTGAATAGGAATAGAGATTTATATGGTTCGTTTGAAATCACACCGGGTAATCTAACTTCCCGCACTTTTTTACCAATTAAGGCCGACGAAGCGGTTATTTGCTTACTCAATGCTCCAGCTGGCACTGTCGGTGGGAAGCAGATACATCGTCAAGAATGAAATTCCTGATTCTAAAGAGGCACTGCGGTTGCCACTGTAGCAAGGCAACGCCTTAACCATCAGCAGTTTTTTTAAAGTTCCAATACCCGTAAGCGCAGTGAGGGAATCTCAAAAGACACCAACCGTACCAGCGGATTACTTTTAATTACTGCTGATGCAGAGCGTAGATTTGCCGCCATATTAAGTTGGCTTTTTCTTGAAGTTGTGCTTCAACGTGTTCGTAATGAGATTGAGATGCGACCTATCAGTTACGAGTTGCAAATTACGAGTATTTAGTATTGCGAGTATCGAGTTCCGTGATTCGAGTTTCGATTTCTGATCGATTTCACGAGTTATGGAATCTGCGCAGGATTAATCATATGACCGCTATTTACTGGTATGTAGCTCAGTGGCGTAGTACCTTGTACCAGGGTTGAAATGCTCTTTCTGGGGAACAATACTCGTTTCTAATATTTTCGGCCCTGGGAATAGGACACTATTGTATCATGAATAAAAGGAAAAGAGTATTTCGTAACTCGGAAAACGGAACTCGGAAATAACATTTCACAACTCGAAACTCGCATTACTTTTACTTCAAGTCGTTCTCGTTCTCATAGTAAGTCCCATAATTTAGTTTCAGTGAATTAAGCTGTATGCTAAATTTGTTGTTGTTTATTTCTTTACCTTTAGACTATTGAGAAGTGTTGTTTTGATTGGGCTTAATCAACGCAAATACCAAGCGATTTCTTCTATCAGTGCCTTATTCTATGTCAACTTACCTGATTCTTGATGAGTCGGGGTCAAAAGTTATGCACAACATCTCAATAACAACAAATCCATCATTTATGATTAAAAATTACTCACCAGCAGTCCTCGTCGTATCAATGATGTAATCCAAACATTTGAAACAATGTGAGTGTCATCATCCTTGTGACCTGTTGAGGCTACTGCAGCACTGTTTTATTAAAATCCAGAGCAGACGATCCAATTGGGTGTCACGAACTCGGAATAAGGAAGGGAGACAAATCAGTTAAGCACGCTCGGGCGATTGAGCGAGACTGATCGAATGAAAACAGAAATAGCATCCACTCGACGCTGCTGTTGCGCTGATCGGCAGACATTCAATCAAACCAATAGCATGCTTTATAACCCCGTTTCGATCTTGCATGACGTTTATAGGCAACATTAGGTTCAATAGAAATTGGCTATTATTTCGCATCATCGTTGAATGTGAAAGAGCAGCCATTCCAGGCGACTGTACCTTCGTTTAAAAAAAGCGCAATGACAGATTATGAAATAGTGCATCGTATAGAGAAATTTGCTCTTCTGATTTAATAGGCACGAAAAACGGGCTGTGTACTATTGAGAAAGTACAGGAAATAGTATCTAAATGAGCAAAACATTGCATGAATTTGTTTTGATGCACCTGTTCATTACTAGTAATAGCTGTTCTATGAAGTAACCTTAGCCTAATAGTTCTCCTGAAAAGCACAATTTCTATACAGTGGAATGTCTCACCCGGCGACCTGGCGCTTATCGGTGACAATATCGGTCAATTAGACACGTAAATGTGGCAACACAAACACTATCAAAACACTTGGGTAAAGGTCATTGAAAATTGATATCATTTGAGGCTTCAAAAAATGCTGTATTGACGGGTTTAAGCCAATTGGACAAGAGAAGGGACTACACTGAGGAAAATACGTGTCAGCAGTATTGCTTTTGATAATCTTGATATTTATTGACATGCATTTTCTTGATTATACTACGGTGTATTGGGTGGTCCAGATACGCTGGTCAGAGTAGGACACCTGAAAGATGAATCGTCCCACAGCATTTATACTGTGAATTTTGTCTGTTTGACCCAAACTTATGAAGTTGCAGAAAAATATCTTGCAGAATGTTTGTGCAGTAAAGAAACTGTTAAAAACGATTTGTCGAAAATTGCAGTATCATGGTTAAATCATTGGTATATCTAACGTTTTCCCTGCCCCCCCCCCCCCCCGCTGTATGTAATGTAACGTTCTGAGAATATGCGATCAGGAATGCAGCATTCATATCAGAACTTTCTCAGTTATATAGGTGTTCCCGAACTAATGAAAAATTGGCTATTTTCATATCATACGCAAATATACTGATATCCCAAGGGGCCCTTTCTATCAAAGTCACGTCTGGTCGGGTTTGTATTTACATTAGTTAATACTCCGACCGGAACGAATATATTCGACACAGCATCAATTATATTTGCTGACACAATTTCTCGTGGGATATGAATCACGAGGATTAATGTAATTTGTTGGTGTGGACATGTAGGATTTAATTTGGGCGATATGATTGATAGCCGGTTCGCCAACTATTCGGAATTTCAAAATAGGAACAAATGTCACGGATCTTAAACCACTAAACTACTTCGTGAGGTACTATTCTTTGGGAAACATAATCCAACATGAGATATGTTGGTCCGCAAGGTTACCAAACAGGATCATTGAAAAACACGCAATAAACACGGTGCACGCGAACGAGGTGTAACCATAGGCCTGCCTGAATCCACAAGCCTTTTATTGTCCAAAACTGCGTCTGGCGAAAATCATTATTGGAGATCAGCATTGACATTTTACTACAAGTAGCAGTGTCTGGTGTCAGGCAGGGGTATTATCCTGGTCAGGTAAATCCCACGCCCGAGATGTCACTTTAACACAGTATATCAGATGGTCATCAACATTTTCTGAGTCGTCTATATTTCGATTGAAGTTGTCTATTGTAAATTCTATATCATAAGGGAATGAAAGACTGCATCGGGTGCCATGACTACCTGTTTCAATTCTGGAGAGGATGGCCAACCAATTTCCGATCATTTATTCCATTTGCTAATTGGAGCAAAATCATACGAATATGGAATCAAATATCACCAATTGTTTAATTTCCTGATGAAAAAGTTTTATTCGTTGGTTACGGCTCATTGCCGGTGATGACTGTCACAATAAAAATGAAATCATAAAAGAGTGTCTAATCATTGATGGATAAGCGATTAATGGCAATTGAATCCAAATAGATTTAAACCTATGAATGGATTAGTTTCTTTCACGGCCACACTGTTCCTATTAATATGGACAGAATTATTTTCACTTTGAGCAGTACAGTCCCTATCTCGTGAAAATACTAATTTAACAATGCTCAAACCCATCATAATTTACTTTTACCCAATACGACTTGGTCATAGAATATTCTGTTGATTGGACTGTAGGCCTTCTTGGTCGAATCTAACCGGTATAGCGGCTCCTTGACTTGACTTGGATTAAAGCCTTCCTTCTGCAGATTTGTCTTGATATATTTAAAAGTAGACGTAGTTTCCAACTCCGATTCATGCATCCGAAGGAAGATCGGTCTTGCATACACCGGCAGGTTGCCCATGACTTTCTTGTAGAGATCAGCAAGAAATTCTTGGTCGACCGTGCAGCCCTCGTTCATGGTAATAGCGGCCATTCCTGCTCGCCCGTCAGCCCCTGGAGCAGGAAGAAATTGAATTGTTGCATTTGATGGTGATTTTTTATAGCCTCCGATCATTTCGTAATGAGCTAATACAGCGAGGTTAAGATGAATTGTACGACTTTAACTCCATCACGTGCCCTTTGCGTGTTTATTATGTTTCATTGCTCCTGACTGTCCTCTTTAGGAATCATCTCCGCCCTTACCTGGAACCTTTACCCCGTACACGTTGACATGTAAGATTCTCTCATCATCGGCTAAGACAGAAGCAACCTCTGTGGTGGAGACGTTTTCACCTTTCCATCTGGAATATATCGGAATGAAACGACTACAAATGTATGTTTATTCGTAGGCCCTATAGCCAGATCGCTCCTTTGCGAGACGCGTACATCACCTGGGTTCAGGAAAGCGAAACACGGTCTCCATAGTCAAAGACAATTGCCCGACAGTATCAATTAACGATATTTTGTTTTCCTGGCCCCAGGTGGTGTGTATGTACCTTAGGGATCAATACATTATGTTCCCACTCCCGACCCAGTGGATACATGTATGTGTCATCTTCCATACTACCGTCTTCTCTTGATTGAGGAATTTTACCAAATCTGTTAGAGGAGATGCATTTTGCATTCGGTTCCTGGGAAGTGCCAATTAAAAGTTGTGGCTTTTGTGACTGCGTCATCGGCTCCTTGATGTACCAATTACAAGGTATGTATTTTGTTACTTGGCCATCGGTTCCTTGGCACGTTCTAACTGCTACACCTCCTCCCATTGGACGTACATGTCCGCATATGCGTTCTTCTCCTAGAATGTACTTGACGTAATGACACGTACTGCTGGCCTCACGATCCGATCCCGATGGTGTAGTGGTTTGGCTACCGCCTTGTGATCCGAACGGGAGCTCAAGGGTTCGAAGTCCGCTGGTAACTTCTTTCAGATGCGGCCTGTTGGTTAGCCGCCAGCTAGTTAAATCTATGTATTAGGTACAAATTGCCTTCTCCCCAGGCGCCTGGCATTAGAAATAGAAGTTTGGAGGGAGTAAGAGTGTCTGATAAGCCAAAGCTGGCAGGCCCTTTCGCTAGGGGTGACACTATAAATACTCTTCTTTGCCGATTTAAATGAACCATACACACCTGAAAGTGTCTCCAACCCTATCAATGAAGTAGACATCGTGCATGTCGTCAACCTTAAGAAGGTCACCAGAGTTGTAGTAGGCATCTCCTTCCTTGAACACATTTCTCAGAATCTTCTTCTCATTCAATTCTTTCTTTCCTTTGTAACCATCGAAATCTCGTTTACCGGCTTGAATTGCACAGACGTACAGGCCAGTTTCACCTGAATATTAAAAAGTGTACGATGAATTTTGCTCCGACTTATTTTTAGTTGCAATCATCTTTAACATCTTTAACCGCACTGAACTGAAAAACATTTTCAAATCGTTAACCAAAAATCTTTATTCATCAGAATATTTGAAATTTCAATCTGTCTATGAGCTTAGGTTTTAGCCAGACGTAAGCCTATTGGTTAACTTATTTAATTTGAAGATATCACTCGATCCCTAGATAACCATAACTCAGTGCCTTTAGTTTATAGTTAATCTTGCCTTCCAATTAATTATAGTGTTATTCGCTATTCGAAGCGATGAATTACTGTTTCTGTGCTACATCGACATCCATTTACCTGGTTTAGCGGGAACACACCGTCCGTCGGGACCACGATAGGCGGTTTCATTCTCATAGTCGAATTTCAAGAAATTTAATGGATAAATCCTCTTCTACAAAAGAGGTTGTTAAGATTAAAAGTACAGATTTTCTGCAACAAGTTATCTTTTCGGCAGACAGTCACGATTTTAATTGCTAATACTTTCATTAGTTTTTCCTGGTCTGGTCAGACATATGATATACTTTGCCCTAGATCTAGATAGATATCATCAATTGTATGCATGATGACTACACCGAAAATGTTGCCCCGAGATAACGAAGGTGTTTGGAAATTTAGTAACCAGCAGAATAGGCATTGGAAGAACATCGTCTACTGCTTTAAATCATGCATACAGTTTGTTTTATAAGTCGTTAAGGCATTTTTTTACATCAAAACAGTACCAAGGTCAAAGTATCACGTTAAAATTCTGAGTTAACATTATGCTAATTTCTTTACACATTTTCAATGTGCATGTACTATTAAAGGTGCTTGTAAGGTTACTACATAGAGTAAAGAGCTTAATTAATAAAAATTTACAAGTATGTTGTAAAAGTTGTGGACAAGAATCTGAATGAGATTTTCATTACAAAGGAATATTTGTAGGTAGGAGGCTATACCAATGTTCCCTTTATAACTTCATAAGTAATAACTGAGTTGAAAGAATGATAAAATACTCACTAGAATGGGGGAACATCGGCCGATTGATCCAGGTTTGTCCCCTAAGTTCATAAATAAACCCAATCCCTCAGTGGCAGCATAAAACTCCCTGATTTCCTTAATGTTGAATCTGTCTTTGAAGGCAGCCCATATCTCTGGCCGCAATCCATTTCCTAATATCACACGGACCTTGTGGTCTTTGTCGTTTGGTTGCTAGAATAGAAAAAAACACAGTACAACTTGGCTTGAGACCCCCCCCCCCCCCCCCCCTACTCACACGCACACCTACACCGCTCCCCCAGACAAACAGAAGGCAAAACATTTCGAACGATTTAAAAAACTTTTATTAGAAAATGCCCCCTCCTACAGCTTTTTTCTGCACCTGAAAATGCTTTAAAGCATAGGTCCCCCTTTGTATGAAATCCTGAGAAGGTGGGTACATACCCACCCTCTTGAATCAAAGGTGGGTATTTTTACCCCCAGTCCCCCCGCGGGCAGAAACCCAGCAATTGTGTTCTTACCTCGGGCATGTTGACCAAATATCGCAATAGTTCTCCTATATAGACGAATGCTGTCACATCGTAGCGGCGACAGTCATCCCAGAAAACCGAGGCAGAGAACTTCCTTCGCAGAACCGCCGTACAACCTGGGAATTGTCAATAGAAATTTATGCATGAATATCACGAGCAGGTTTTCAAACAATGGTGAAATCATTGCCAAGTCCGGTAATACGCTGGTAATTTTTTTTGGAAGTGACTACTTGGCAAGCCCGGCTTACCAAACAGCGACTTTTTCTTGTCCTGAATGGAGAGCCGAACTCATTAATATTAAAGTAAAGTCTCCAGCTCGCCAAACAGGGTAGATTTTTTACCTGTTTGGCGAGCCCGGCTGGCCGAACAGGGTGGCTTTTTAGTGCTGTTTGGCAAGCGGCTCTCCAAACAGGACAAAAAAAGATGCCTGTTCGGCGAGCGGCTTGCCAAATAGACCCGGCCAATTTTTTTACAGGGGACCAACATCGAAACAGGGATCAACATTGGTCGCCCAAAGCTGTAAACGTTTCAGGGACATGATGGAAATTTGTGTGAGCTCTGGTGGTGACCCAGGACTCTACCAGTGATAACATTCTCACGCAATTTACATGGCCGCACCCTTTTCAGGCAAAACTCACCGGCTCTAACAGTACCAGCCAAACCTATCAGGAATGCCGCGCTGTGGTAGAGAGGCAATGTTAAATAAACCACGTCGTCCTCTGTTATGTTGCACAGGACCGGAACCATTGCTGAAGCTGAACACGGTCGGTTTTGAGTGATGATGGCAGCTTTAGGGAGACCTGCAATACAATGAAAATAATGCAATTTGTGAATAGTAGGTATACTAAACTTGGCGGAACCCTTGGCGGCACCCCAAGGCGGGGCCCTTAAGGCTCCGCTAACTTTGCGGTGACAAACTAGGAAGGCAAATGTTCTATATTTACTAGACAGTTTACCCGTTCTGCAGGAGATTAATGTGAATGAGTAACATACCGATATCGAGTGGATTGTTCAGGAGCAGAAAAGAGACAAGGGGACATAGATGTCGAGGTTTAGAAGTGATGAGCGGTAAAACCTTCGATAATCATGATAGTCAGAAACCAAATGTTGTACGAACCTGTTGTTCCAGAAGTGTAAATATAAACAATGGGATCGGTGGCTTTGACGCTGTTTCTTACAATGGGATCGACAGGCGTTGTGCTCATTCCTACTGTGACACTGTCCATGGCTTGATAAGGTGATGGGACTACGCTACCCTGTATCCAAACACTGTACCTTTCTGAGCTGAGGAAATCGGCGACACTCTCGACTGCATCCTGGAGATCTTGAATTACATACATAGGTTAATATCAAAGTTAAACGACGAAAGAAACACTTTTCATTCTCCGAACAGACATGAAATTCAGGCATTATCTCTTTGCTAATATTGCCCCAATGTTGTCGCGTCACTATGCATGACGCATGCGATAACGGACTGACATCAGAGTTATAGCCACTGCAATTCTAGTCATGGCACGAACTTTTGCGTGAGTATGGTTAAGAAATAGCCTTGTATACTCTGAACGTTGCTTTATAGTCAAGAACAGAACAATTGATAAATGATTTACCTTGGCCAAATATGACGGTTTTTGTTTCACTGACGGTCAAGCAATGCTGTAGTGATTTAGATCTGATATTTGTGTTGAGGAGAGCTACTTGGACCCCAAGCTTTTGTAAACCTGAAACAATAGAAATCGTTGACATAAAAACCCACAGAAATAAGCTTGATTAAATTAATCAATTAATAATATCTAAATATTGTGCCTCGAATACTAAACATAATGTTTGGCGAAGATGTTTCCAGAAGCAGAGCGCCTAGCCGGCCCCGCTGAGCTGGAACAGCAAGCCGTTTCCAATTTGACCATCCCCTCTGGTCAAGGTCTAAATATTTTCGCTGACGACAAACATTCCGTACTACACAGCTTATCTGAGATAGAAACTTCCGACGCGCATTATAACACGTTTTCAGAAGAAAGTAGGAATGGTAACGAAATATTGATGCATCGACGTACCATATACCGTCCACACAAACTCCGGCGAATTGAATATCATCATTGCTACGCAGTCACCACATTTCAGACCAATACCGTCAGCGAACCTGGCCACCTGCGTTGCCTTTTCGTCCACTTGAGCGTATGAGTAGGCGATCCCTTCATTCCAGAGAAACGTCTTTTGCGGGTTATGTTTCACGGCCGCCTCGAACATATCAACCATAAAAAGCTTCGCTTCTACCGTCTTGATACTTGCCTAATACAAAAAGGGTGGATTAGAGATAGGTAACGAAGAGGGAAAAGAAGAAAAAAGAAAGAAGCTATTATGTTTGATATGTAGACTCTGGTTAACTTTTCTGATTTTTTTTTTGACCGATACTGTCTGGAATTATTGAAAGAACTTCTTAATTTACCCCAAAGGCATTCAGCCTAGTGTCTTATAGACACCAAGCGGCCGAAATGGTAGAAACAAATTGATATCGGGACTCGCAGGGTCGCGCACGATCTTCCAATGTTTAATATCGTATATCGACTTGGAGGACCGACAAGTTTCCCCGCGCATCACAGTCGATTGCCCGATCCGCCCAAAGATTATCACTCCAGGGATGGTTTACTCTGGTCCAGTAGGGTTCAAAATTTCAACAGCAAAATAATTTAATCAGATTTCGATCTGTTCCATCCTATGTGCATTTTGAGTATGGAAACTTCGACTAAAGAGTGGACTTAACGTGACTTGGCAGCTGACCGTTTCGTAAGTGTCCTTTATTCAGTTTATTAGGAAGTTTTCACAAAACCACCGAAACGCCATTGTGAACAATGTGATAGGCGTTCACGTTAGCATAGCGAGGGCTTCGCGAAAACTCCCTATTATAAACCAAAACCTACCTCGGCGAACTTCATGAATTTGTAACAGTACGCAAGGTCGGTTTTGAGCCATGGTGCAACCAGATAAGTGGTTAGCGCGCCTAACCCAACAATTCCCGCACCAACAGCGGGTATAGGTAGCATTGCGTTGGTTTGGCTGGTGTCGGGTTAGAATTAAATGCCTGAAATTAAAAGCTTATCATAATATTTTACATGAAGATTCGTATATTTTCCTTTGTAATAGATGAAGTCTTGACAAAAGTCTTCATTAGTGAATTTAAAAAAAACTTCTTTCTGGTGCGTCGTCCAAGGACAAGCGCAGGCGAGCAGTATTTCTATTGGAACCAGGGCCTTGCAAGATTTCTTTATTCACTTCAATAATCCTTTTAAAAGACCTTTCAAGTATTTCATAAATGCCTACAACTTATTACATTTCCCAAACAACCCGGACATACCAAGGAGGTCGTCACACAAAGAAACCGCTCGCCTCTACCCACCTGGTGCTACAAAACGTCGCTTGGCCCTCGATCTTTTCTTTGAAGCGGAAACAGCCTGCACTGGAAACTTTGCTGCTTTGGTGTTATTATTCCTGGGAAAGTCATGCACACAATCATTCAATAATCCACGAAATTATAGTACAATTAAATCAAGATTGCACGAGGTATGTATCGATAGAACGAGTGATAACCTGTTTTATTTGTTATCTATTTTAACCATAAACTAAATTCTTATAAGTTTACACTACTATGCTTTTCCAAAAGGTCACCGGTAAGGCCTTAACGTTTTGAATTAGGTAAATAGGCCTCGAAACGTTTTATTCTATACCTCCGACATGAATAAACTCGGACAGCTTAGCTTGAACATGCTGAATGATAAAGTCAACCGACGTCAGTAAAATTGGGGACAAAACCTCATGTTTCGTGGTGCATTATTACTCATTAAAATATTAATGCACTCGGCAACCGTCGCGTGTCTTAATTTATGTTCGGAAATGGTCCGGACAACTGCTCGGCTGTACGAAGTGCGCTGACATTTTGCTTAAATTGATTGGCTGAAACATCTCATGTGATGTGAAGCGGCTTCCCGCGGTTTGATAACTGCTTCACTAAGTACTCATTAACAAAACACAAAGTCTCCAAAAAGTTGCAACCGTACATGTATCTATTGAAATATTTCATTTCATAGGCCTACACTTGCAATATCGCTTGTGAAACATCTGCACTATTGAGCCTTTGCAGAATTAGTTAAAGGGTAACTCGTGTCAAATTTCACCATATAATGTTTTAGCTGTTTTTGACAAATGACTACGTCACTTTCTCATAAATCGGTAAGGTTTTCGAATCAAAATGCACATTTTCTAGAAATTGATGGTTTAATCCCGCCTGGACAGCTCGCTTCGATGCCGTTTCGTTGATGACGTCACAACATGAACATTTTCGCGGTCGCGGTGGTTTCCATTCAGCGATTTTATAACAAATCTAATCAAAAATGGAAAATTTGAGCTTTACATTTGTGATCAACAATTAAAAACGGACGTATTTCCGCAAAGTTGTAAATCACATCATAGTATCACTTTTTAAGTTACGTGTTGAAATGTCACGGTTGACGTTTGAGAGGGCCATTAAGATTGCTCAGAATAAATAGGGTCACAAGGTTAAACAAATGCAACTTAATTCAAATTAGGTCTTCTTCATACCACAGACGGGTTGACCATAGGTAGGCCTACCACCATTTCGGCTAGAACTCGAAAACCTCAAGCAATTAGGACTCTCTTTCAAAATGAAGTTCTTTCCCATTTCAAGGGTGGCAGCCTGTTCGAGCTTCGTTTTCCGGAGAACAGCCTCCCAAGTTTTTAATTTTGGAGGAGTTGTAATTGTTTCAGGATTTCAAGTTCTAGCCGAAATGGTGGTAGGCCTACCTATGGTCAACCCTTAATCATATACCGTCTGTGGCAGATTGACAATGGGTAATTGTTCCTTTTCGGTAACTGTGTCAACGGGTCATCGAATCTATTCTCATTGATCATGATATCAAAAATATATTCATTTATGCTAAAAAAATGTACGTGTTTTAGGCTTGCAATGGACTTGTTTTCCTCAAATCAAGGTTATTTTTGCCACATCGACTGATTGCAAAAGTGGCACAAGTTCCACTTAAACTACATTAGACTACATTGCATTCAAATTCAAAATTATTAACGAACGGCGTAGGCCTTTAACTACATATCTGACATAGTACTAGTGTAATTGCTGTAGCGTGTCGTCGAGACAGCTACCCGCATGAATAACAAATGCATGATAAATCAAATAGATCAGGTTCCTTTCTTAGAATTGTGCAGGCTTCAAAGCTGCACAGGTGGTCGGGTTATCTTTTATTGTGCATTTTCAGCTGATAAAACCCACTGATTAACACACAGCCACGCCTCAAAGTCAATTTAATTTTTGCAATAACTTGAGAGATATTTTCCCGCCACATGCATTCCCGCGCTATCGCGGAACTGGTCAATTTTGGTGACCTCTTTTACGTCGGCACTTTAAGTTTACTGCATCCACGCTGCTATTTTCAAAAGAGGTCGATCCGGTTGGGTGGTTATCGTGAACAATAACACGATATTCGACAAAAGTGAACTTCATAAATATCTGTAGATTCGATTCGAGGACTTTAAAACAACAGTGGTCGATATGTGTATTAATTCTAAGGATTTCAAAACGAACTGATGGATGGACAACACGTGGCTTCATTTTAACTTCGATTTTCCATCAAACGTCGTGTTTCTTTTCTCATTCTCATTGGATGACAGGTAAGGTTGTAACAAAAAGTTACGTGTGGAAAAGAGCTGGAAACGGTAAGTAAATTTTATTGTTGGTTAAACCTGCTTGATGTAAAAGTGTCGACATCATCTCTTGCAAACAACTACCCACAGGCGAGTAGACGGTCGCTTCCCTACTTTGATTCAAATAGACCGAGAAATGCCCTCTATATTCAACTTGTACTTATGATGTATTTTGTGAAAATGACGAACCCTGCATGAAGTCATGTGTGATCTTCATGCTGCACAGACAGTGCATGCACACGCATACATAGCCCATTATATAGCCACGATACACAACGTTGTACATCGTCCCTTTCGTGGACGAAGTATTGGTCTAACGCATACACGGCTCAGTCCCGTGCATTTTTAAAGGTTGTGTGAAATGGTTCGTCGTCACTGGCCAACGTCGGCGTCAACAATAGCGGCACGTTTGTTCATATTTGAGTACAAGTCCTGTCTATTTTTAAAGGTAATATGAAATATTTCACATGCACTACTGCAATAAACCTGTACAAATGTTTAGCACACTTGGATGAGCTCATGTCATCACGTATAGTCTGGCGACCGTCGTCAATCGTCGTCACTGGCCAACGTCGGCGTCAACAATAGCGCCACGTTTGTTCATATTTGAGTACAAGTCCTGTCCATTTTTAAAGATTGTATGAAATATTTCACATGCACTACTGCAATAAACCTGTAAAATGTTTAGCACGCTTGGATGAGCTCATGTCATCACGTATAGTCTGGCGACCGTCGTCAATCGTCGTCACTGGACAACGTGGGGGTCAACAATAAGGCCACGTTTTTTCACCTTTGAGTACAAGTCCTGTCTATTTTTAAAGGTTGTATGAAATGGTTCAAATACACTACTGCAATAAACCTGTACACATGTTTAGCACACTTGAATGAGCTCACACTGGCGACCGTCGTCAATCGTCGTCACTGGCCAACGTCGGCGTCAACAATAGCGCCACGTTTTTTCACCTTTGAGTACAAGTCCTGTCTATTTTTAAAAGTTGTATGAAATGGTTCAAATTCACTACTGCAATAAACCTGTACACATGGTTAGCACACTTGGATGAGCTCACACGGGCGACCGTCGTCAATCGTCGTCACTGGCCAACGTCGGCGTCAACAATAGCGCCACGTTTTTTCATCTTTGAGTACAAGTCCTGTCCATTTTTAGACATTGTATGAAATGGTTCAAATACACTTCTGCAATAAACCTGTACACATGTTTAGCACACTTGGATGAGCTCACACGGGCGACCGTCGTCAATCGTCGTCACTGGCCAACGTCGGCGTCAACAATAGCGCCACGTTTTTTCATCTTTGAGTACAAGTCCTGTCCATTTTTAAACATTGTATGAAATGGTTCAAATACACTTCTGCAATAAACCTGTACACATGTTTAGCACACTTGGATGAGCTCACACGGGCGACCGTCGTCAATCGTCGTCACTGGCCAACGTCGGCGTCAACAATAGCGCCACGTTTTTTCACCTTTGAGTACAAGTCCTGTCCATTTTTAAAGTTTGTATGAAATGGTTCAAATACACTACTGCAAGAAACCCGAGCACATGTTTAGCACACTTTGATGAGCTCATGTAATTGCGTACAGTCTGGCGACCGTCGTCCATCGTCGTCAAAGGCCAACGTCGGCGTCAACAATAGCGGCACCTTTGTTCATATTTGAGTACCGAAAGATGAAACAAGCTGTTTGTGAGGTTTTACCCTGCAAGTCCATTAGTAATACTACGAACTCTCGAGCGTCTGTGTGGTAAACATCATCTGCGAGACACAAAGTGTGCATACCTTTCACAGACGTTTATTCAGTTGCAAGATGACAAACAGTGCCATCAAATCTCCTAATGGGAGGAATAACTACATTTGCTGCGAGAAGCTCAAAGGTACGCTAGTAAACGGTGCTATGAATCTATCACTAAGCAACCGTTTCAAATGGCGAGACTTCGAGTTTCTGGAAATAACACTCGCGCCAACTACAATCTCGGAGGTTAACTAGAACGCTTTCTTTGATTGTACATGTACATACAATATCAGCTTTTTAACAAGGCTGACGGTAAGAATTGATTAAGCTTTTCAAGATCGAAGTAAGATCTTACAAGATCTAACGATCGTTAAAGGTCAGATAGCAGAAGGTAAGACGCCATCAACTTAATGCATATTTCATGCAATTTAGGTGAATTTCATAATGCTATCCTATGCAGTTAAACAGGGCGCCATCTATATCGCGTTATCACATGTCTATTCATTCAACCAAGTCTATCAGATAATTTGAAGTATGTCGATCTTGCCATTCGGTCTGTGGCACATTACGTCCTGCTTGGATGTTCCGTAGAAATAACCAACATGCATTTTAGCATCGTCAGCCATGCAGAAGTCAAGTTGAAATGACCGTAAATCAATCCAATGACCAAGAAAACCGATCATCAGCTTAAAACTTGACGTTTCTCTTTTGTAACAAAGCAGTCCGTCAGTTGGTGTTGAAGTGAATTTTCCGACATACATATTCATCCCGGCACACGGGTCGTTTGCATCAGCGTAATATGAACTGAGAGTTCCAGTCACACCGCCAAGCCCGTGGTAGAGCCGCAGCTTATTGGTCTCTGTAAAGCGGCAAAGCACGTCAGTCTTACCATCACCATTGAAGTCGCCGAAAAAAGGAATTTCCTTGGGGTTGCATCCTCTCAGAACAGTGGTCGGGGATCTCATGATGTCACTAGGCGCATCCGTGGCCATGTTGAAGAATTTCCAGGTCCGTTCATAAGTGTGACATACAATGTCTGCTTTTTTGTCTCCGTTGAAATCCTCCACATAAAGGCGACTTGTTGGCGGACACCACTCTTGCCTGAACCCAGTCTTGAAGATTTCGAATGAAAGAAGGTGCGATTCGGCATCTAAACGTGCCTTAGAGACCGAAACTGGTGCGGTATTTTTCAAGCAGATAATGTCGGAAAGGACATCACCTGAACAATCTCGAGCAACAATCGTAGGAGTGACGAAATAGCTTTCACTTGTGCTACATTCCAAGTTGAAATTCGTTGTTTCATTTTTCAGCCATAACCCTGCCGCGCTGACCTTTGTCGTGGCGACTGTAAATGATTTTTTCTCGCCGTTGTAGCAAAGAAAGTCATCAGTGCCATCCAGGTTAAATTTCCCGATTTTGAGTTGACCTTTTTCGCAGTAACTCAGGCCTGTGGTGACAACTGATTCTGAAATAGAAAATACTTTGTTTAGTGCCTTACTCTCTAAAAACAAACGAGTGAATTCTCGCTCTTTAAGAGCGAATTCTCGCTCTTTGAAAGAGCTATATTAGTGATCGCTCTTCACAGAGCGAAATTCGCTCTTATGAAAGAGTGAAACTATTCGCTCTTTTAAAGAGCTAAAACCGAGCGAAATTCGCTCGTTGAAAGAGTGAAAGCATTCGCTCTTTTAGGAATGGTCCCGAGTGATAAAAGTTTCCATTCGCTCTTTGAAAGAGTGATCAAAGTTTCCATTCGCTCGTTAAAAGAGCGGTCATGCACTTCAAACGAGTGAAATTATTCGCTCGATAATTCGCTCGGGCCCTTCCTCAACGAGCGAATAATTTCACTCGTTGGAAGTGCATGATCGCTCTTTTAACGAGCCAATTTGCGCTGAAAAGGTTATCAGTCACACACTTCTTGCAAGTAAGTCCAGGAGAGTTCAGGAGAGTTACTGATGCCGTTCCCATGCTCGAACGAAAGCGGAGACCGGCTATCAGCTCACCTGGTAGCATTACAGCTGCTGCTTGTAGTATAATATTCAACGGTGCAGTTCGAAGCGGCCTCGGGATTGATTCAGTAAACGAAACAAACACAATCGAATGCTTTGAAACGTTATGACTTTTTTATTGAAGTTTTAGAAAACCGTGGTGTGCAACGAGAGAGATATACATGATCGATTCATTTATCGTACATGCTAGGAAAGACGAGAAAATGGACATTCTGAAAATTCAACATGGAGCTGATCCTGATGCCATGAAACCTCATAGTTTTCATTTTTTTCATTTTAGCATTAGGTCGAAATGTTCCTCGTCACTGAATACTAGTATTAGTATACTTAATAACATCAACTCAGCCCCGAAATAGCTGGCGCCATAATTCAGTTAACATTCAGACAACACCATCATTTAAGTAACACCTTAGTGTTCCCATGGAGGTATTATAAAGATATATAATATATAAGATTTATAATCCATTGTGTTCCTTACACACCGTATAGAAGTACTTATTTTATCAAATTGAACAACACCAGAATTCATAACACAAAACCTGCAATGTACTACAGAAATTTGCCTAACATCATTTATATATACATGTATTGTCCGAGACTAAGACCAAATCGTAAACCGTCATCAGATTCCCCAGGCGCTTGAAATTGCTGAACAATAAATATCAATTTTCAATGCAATCCGTTGTATAACAATGCGGCCTATGATCATCCTCTGGTATTCAATTTACAAAAAATACGATTTGACAATACTAGATCTTCGGATTATTCTTAATTTCATTAGATTATATCCTGTATAATCCTGATAATGCACATTGTATAATACAGTCAGGAAGAAGATTGAAATCAGTCCAATCCATTTTGGACTGATTTCAATTTCAAAAGCAGATCATGTCATTTTCACCCAAAAAAATCCACAAATAAGAGCTTTATTCGTGTTTTATTAAGGGTCGATATGCTCACTGAGGGTCAAATATCATGAGGCAAGATGAGGCAAGATTTATAAAAACATCCTTCAATATCCATCTAAGGAGACACATACTTTCAGTGCCCAGCAATTTTTCACAAATATCATTGAATTTTTAAAAAGTAGGATTTTCATGATATTTGATATTTTGATATTTTCACGATAATTTGAAATACTTCGAAAAGCTTTTGGTAAATTCGAGATATAAACACTGTTAGATGATATGCCATGTAGTGAAAGCCGAAATCGGCTCACCATAGGAATAAGGTAAAATAAACAGGGATATGAATACTCATGAGCACAACTGTAAATAGATATGGGTCTACTGGAGACCAATGGCACTAACTGCCGAAAGCAGCTGTGGCTTCATTGGTTTTGCCACCACAGCATAGGTAACTGTCTGAAAAAGACCATAGAAGTTATCAAGTTGGGGCGCGAAATGAACGTCAAAGACGTAATGCACTTTAAAAAGCATGTCAAATGCTTCAATAATGGTTGACCCCGCTTGAATTGGCTGGAAGTCAACCACTATGAAGTACTGGACCGGTCTAATTCTTGGTCCAATGCCAATTATGATTGGCTGTGTGTACTTGGTTGCATCAATCTGCTTGGCCAATACGTCTATGTCGCTGCTAACCTAAAATGAAATGTAAAATAATAATTATTAATAAAGTATATATACGTGAACACACCATTGACAATACACTCTTTCATTATGCCGCATGGGACTGGACTGGGAATCGATGTAACCCAGCCTTACGGTCACTTCTTTTCTAGTATAGTTTGATAGAGCAATCAAATTAAAACAGTTACATGATAAAGAAGACAACGAAATAAAAGGCACCTGTGCGTAAAAGGAAAACACTGGATATGAAGTATAATGTGTGTATAAATGACGAAGACAATGTCACAACCGAAAAATCCGCCTCCGGGATTCGTCCGTGCAGTGATTGGGGGGGGGGGGGGGGGGCTGATTATTATTACTATTAAGCCAAGAGAAAGAAACTTTACTCTCAATTACCAACTCATAAGTTGCAATTTCTTTTTTGAATGATAAGGCTTTCAACAATTGGCATGGTTTGTTGACGTTTGCGTGACGATTGTCATTGAATGAATGACTTTGATTTGGGCTTTCCCAACTTTCCCCTTGTATTGTGTTGTAAGGAGATTTGAATTTACCCGCGCCATGACGTGACTTGTCAGTGACTGGTGCGTGCGCATTCGCTACTTTTGACACCATCTGATTATCTGAATTCGGACGATCGGTGCAGTCGTTGGTTTTAAACCTAATGAAATGGGCAGACTGGTAAGTACTATAGGATTAGGAAAAGATTAGTATGTATAGAAATTAAAGATCATGTCTGGCATCCTATAAATTTCCCCATTGTTGTACAATCGCTGTTTGAATACAGGCTTCTCAAAGAGCACCGAGAGCACGTGGCCCCACACACATAGGTCATGTCAATGTTGTGCTGCCCTCTTTTAGTGAGATCAGATGGTACCCATGCTGATTAATTCTCTCAGCTTTCAACTACTGATATCTTGAAATATTCAAAAAAATTCAAATTTGTGTAAAATAGGCCTATTTCTCCTGCTCAGCCGAATTGATCCATGAATGAAATTATTATGGCTTAATAGCTTTGGCCTTATCCACGCCTTCTTCATTCTTGAATCTTGTACTCTACTCATTTCAGTGACGTGACACTGACGGCAGGTTAGCACATCATTTCCCCTGGCATTTCAGTCACTCCTGATAGGTGGAGGCCTGTGATGTTTTGTATAGGCATACTTTTTGTTGCCTACTCTGCTTACATTACATCATTACTTAAATTTTCCGTTTTTGCATCTTTTTGTAGTTTGAAATCAGAATAGACTTCTTCGACAGCACAGGTTTAATGTAACTGAAGACAGGAACCTAAGTGATACTCTCTGCATCAGTTTTACGTCATTTTATCTGTCGCTAAACATTGACAATCAACCCTGAGGAAAGAATGGTAAGAACAAGGTTTGTATAGTTAGTTCACATCATCCCACCATTTGGAGTTGGTCAGTCACATTCATAGCAAAATCAAATCTTTAAGCGAAAACCTGAGTGAGTTGGCCATAAAATTGCATTTCAAAGATTACATGAGTTGGGGGCAAATTCGTGTTCCATATGAACCAAATCTATGCCTTTTATAGGTACAAAAAATATTTGTATTTAAAACTTTGTGCATTGTATTGTTTTGTTTTGTTTGTTTTGAGTTATTAGCAAAGCTTTTGTTTGAACTTTGGTGCACCAGAACTCAAGTTCGGCATGATTGACACGTTCTATTAATTATTAATACTAATAGTACTCCTACAGGTATGGGTACATACTAGTAATTATAGTCAAAACCTTGTTATTGATTTTCGGAATGAAAAGCATTTACCGGGGGTAGGCACTTACTGGGAAGAACTGGATGAGATAGCTATCCGCATCTGCTCTGCTGCATGTTTCATTCGAAACCACCTCGCCCTTCATAGCCTTTCGCTTGTTTTGTGAATTGTTGGGTGGAAATACTTGCACCAGTAAAAGCAAGGCACACAAGCTTTCTGAAATAGGAATTTCGTGAACTTAGCTGACTGACGATTTACTTTGATACCATTCCTGTTTTGGGTGCAAAGTATCTTCCATAACTAAAACAGACTGAAAGTTAAATTTTTGTGAAGAACAGTGTTTTCTGAAACAATTGAGGTTTTTTTTCTCAAATATGTTCCTTTCTCTGAGGCAATTTTGCTAATAAAAGAAAATTTTTCAAAAACTGTTTTCCACCCTTGAGAATTATGATGTCTGGAGGAACGACAGTTTTTGCAACTCTAAAACTGATTGAAAATTTCATTTAGCAGTTCGGCGGTAGATTTTAGTATTAAGACTTATTTGGACATCATGATAATTTACTTACGATCACCATCTTTATAAGTGGCAAGCAGATCTGCCATCGGCTTCTTTGCTAATGCTTGAGCATAAGAGATTATTTTCGGCGTGTAGTTGGTGCCCATCTTTCTTATGAAAGCATCATTCGGTTTTGCGGGAAACATCATGTTAAATTCCATATTGATCTGGAAAATATTAAATGGATTATGGACCAAAGGTCTAGTTAACTTTTGTCTAGTATGGTGTGTTGCGTCTGTAAATAGCCTGATTATTCTTCCTTTTTTAAAACTGATGCCGCTTAATCGAGATGCCCAATTCAATAGTGCAATGACAGCAAGTATGATTCATACATTTGGGAAGAGAGCAGAACCAATGATTCACTGCCCATAGTTGGATGATGTTGTACTGTTTGTTTCATTGCCATTGTGTAACCTTTTTTTAAGTAAAAGGCTCATGTAAAGATTGTGAATAAGAAATATAGACCTTTACTTGTCAATTTACTAGTTCTTAATCTGGTAAATACTCTTTTCCTCTACCAATAGTAATTACTATTCTTATTCTAGACGTCATTGCCCTCTTCCAACCTGATGACTATTTGCTGGCATTGTATTTAAAATATTTACCAGCTCAGGCATATCAAGCAGTCTTGGCAGCCGGTCCATCACAGCAGCAGGTGTCAGATTGCTGACCATTCTCCTTCTGTCTTCATAGGTCTCTTTAAACACTTCCTTGATACTTTCCTCATTTTCCCTGGTGGGGGGAGTGTATTTCATCCAGTCAAACTAAAAAATAGGAATTTTTGAAAAATCTTAAAAATATCGCAGATATTGCAAATCAAAAAATATACACTTCAAAGCAAGTTTGTGTTGAATGAATGCTTGTGAAAAAACTGACCCACTAACATATAGTTGAACTACAACTCCAAGTCCAATTGTCAAAAAAAATTGTCTCTTCTCGTTATGACCACTACTAGAATAGGTTCTTTTTGAAGACGACAGCTCGATGTAAAACCTGGCTAAGTTAGCCTTTCACGAATTTGAAGGATTTAAAGGAACGTCGTTTTACACAAAGTACTTCATGCATTGACACCGAGTTGTGCAGCTTCAATCTTAGAACAAAAGTATAAAAATAACTCTGACACTGATTTCCCTTGTGACTTGGTGCAAGACAACAGACCATTCCAAACTGGAATTGCTGCCTTTTGCAAATGATATTGGGAATATTTATGGTGATAATATTACCTTCTCCATCTGATCCAGTGACAGTACTGGTTCTGGTGCGGGTGTCGTTTCGGTTGTTGTTTTGGGGGCTGCCAGTTTCTTTGTTGGTGCTCTTTCAGTTTCAGTTTTGATTTTATATTTCTTTTCTGAGGAGTTTAGGGACTTGCGGATGGTTTTTAGACGGTACTCTATAAAGCCATGACCATTATTGTATAGGTGTTCCTGTAATTAAAATATGCCATAGTATAAAAAGCCAATTGCCAAGCTCCTGCCCAGCAGATCATCCTCAACCCTGCCATTCAAGTTGCTAAGTTGTTATTTTTAGTTTTTAAAGGTTCCACTGAAAGTAATTCCTGTGATAATATTAGTTGTGAGTTTTTGTTGGTGAGCTATTAGGAAAAATGACAAGGGATTTAGTACACTAAATTCGTGACCAATGAGACGATGATTTCCAAAGGATGATATGGTGTCGGATGCATTGTTCATTGTGAACAGAATTCGAACTGTTGGCCTACTCACGTATCCATTAGAACCTGCAACATTTGCCTTCAGTTTTGGGAACTGGTCAATAATTGCTACTGCCAGTGCAGTTTTTTCATTAGCAGTTGGGTATCTGCAAGAAATGGGAATAAATGTTTTAGACTTCATTGTGATTTTAAAGGTGGAAGCCATCTTGGTATTTTGGAGGACACGTTTTGGCTTCAGCTTTGCCCAATAATTTCTTTCCCCTGTTGTATTGTTTTTGCAAGGCAATTCTCCTATGTTCTCGAAAGAAGTGCATGGAAGCCAAGGTATGCATACTCATTTTGGGGTAAAGTTTTGGCTTTGGGGCGTGCATATCCAGTGGAGGCAATCTGCATGTTTGCATTGCGTTTCAATATAAATACATGTATATTATACTTACGGGCCTCTTTGATCAACTAATTCTTGCACTGCAACTTGAATTAAGATGGTCCGGGTTTGATTATTTACGACATCTTTCTCAAGGTCTTCAATGACCTTTTTCCCCCGGGTACGCTGAACTGCTTCTCTGAGTGAAAATTCCTGAAACATGGATACAAATTGTTGGAACAATCGCCAGCGTTGCTGATGATGACAAGTACCAATGATACTAATAAATTTTATGAACAACCATAGCGTAGTGAAGTCCCGTCTGATGTCACTAATGTTTCATCAGACTGGCCAACGGAGATGAGTGTCATACATAATGGTTTAGAGTGTCGGCCTCATAATCAGTAGGTTGTGGGTTCAGCTGACCTGTTACATTTTGTAGAAGAATTACGATTACCACTGTTTCATCTTTTGTGTCTTTTACCAAGGTACTTTTATCTTATAAAACCCAATAGCCTTGCTATTAAAGAGACAGAGTTTGGTTTTGAGTATAAGCATCAGCTAAGGCATTATTAGCTCTACAAAATTGGGCAATTGTAATAAAATGTGAGGAAACTAGAGACCCAAGAGGTCGAAGGGAGTCACCCTTTCTATCACATGAGTGTGCCAGGACCGACTGTTAATCGAAACCAGGACCTCAGGTGACAGGCAATGATGATAGACTTATTTCTTTCTTGTTTCGTGTTTAATTGTTCCAACAGCTACCTTTGAATACTTACTGGCTTGAGATTTGACTTGCGTTTTAATGATGTCGTATTCGTCCCGCTCGTAGATGTAGTTGCCAATGAGTCAAATGTCCCACTGTTTGTGTTATCATCAGGAGTTACCTTTAGTTTGAAAAGAACTTTGTATACTGTGCACACTACAGAGATCCTTACATACAGCTGCCAGAGTCCAAAAGCCACCTCTGCATGCTGTGGTTCAATAATGATTTTCATTTTTAAAAAGAACATGAGAAATGGACAACAAATATTTTGATGAGTTGTTATACAATTAGGTACCAGGACACCCTTCCTGGGGGGGGGGGGGGGGGGGGGGGGTAAAACTGTGACATCAGTATATCAGTTAAAATGTCTTGAAATGAGAGCTGACAGTGACATGATCACTTCAAATGTCCATCTTAAAATGTCACTTTGATCAGAAACAATATAATAATATTGAAAAAAGAAATGAGGAGTTAATATTATAATAATCTTACCGCATAATAGATCAATCCTGTGGCACCATCCACTTCAGCATTTACGGGTCCCTCACTCATGTCAGTTGGTGGATTGTCTGGTTTCTGATGTGTCTTTATAAAAATTGCTAATTTCCTTCTTTTGCCAAATGATGTAATACCCAATTCCTTCATATCGCCCTCGTCCAGTGTCTTCAAAATTTCCATACTGTCGATATCATTTTCTGAAATGAAGATGAGCTTTACATGCACATACATGTACTTACTTACAATTGGACAGATAATCTCTTCATTCTAAGGGAGGTTCCACTGTAATTGAGAAGCCTAAAATGTGATAATCTGAGCGGGTTAGAGTTTTTGTCTAATAATATAAAAAAGAATTCACGCTTGCATTAAAAAATGATAATTCATTGGCTCACTTTATTATAATGAATGTAGAATTTTTTATGCCATCATTGTGATCTGCTTTTATTAATCACAGATGCTATTTTGATTTAAGGCACGTCCGGCTCACAGATTGGTGCGACACAGCAGGTTATACAGTGAAGCAGTATCATCGCAATTTTCAGTGGCCACAAGTAAGTAGTCAATAATGTAATAATGACTTTCATTTTTTTAGACTAATATTATCAAAAAAGCATTGCAGAGGACTTGATTCTGCAATACTTTGATATTAGTCTAAAAGATGTTAAGTTTGAGAAGAAAATCTATTGAATGAAAACTATGATCAGCTATACGAACAAACTTTATGTTTAGTTTGAACATGCAGTTATGATCATTCACTATTATTTTCTTCTAAAGTAAAAAAGTTTGAGAAACAACTCTGAAAAGCTACCTGTAAACGTTGTATGTCATTGGTACGAATGTTGGTGAATTTGCCTCGTACGATGTGTGGCTTGACAGCGGAACATAATCAAGAATTGTGTCAATTGTGTGCATGCTGTAGGCTGTTGGTACGGCTGGTTCAACCGAAAATGCTTGAAAGTGTCCATGAAATGCAGTAGTTTTGTACTGGTTTACAACAAAATGCACATTGTTTTCTCCAACAACTAGAATGTGTTCAATGTTCCCAAACACTGGTGACTCTGTGTCCTTTTCAATATCAATGATGAGGAACCAGTTTCTGGTGTATTTGGTTCCAAACAGTTCAACTACGTTTGCCACAAAAACATCATCTTCAGCAGCCATTCCAAGGGTTTCACAAATAGTTTCCGGGCAATTCAAGGAACTCACTTGAACAACATTTCCTCCTGAACATTCAAATTCAGACCGTAGTCCATTTCCTTGCGCATCTGCGCATTGCCTCATTTGATATCGTGCGGCCACGGTTTTGGCGATGTTTTTGAAATTGCATGTAATGTGGGCGAGTCTCTTTGCAAAATTGTGCTTAAGTTCGTATTTCATGCATGACATTGTAGACAGGGGTCCTGACATTCGGATGCATGTCGGGTAATGGACCATATGGTGGTGCTTGTTGATCATCTTAACCTCCGGATAGAGTCTTTTAAACAGAGAGTGGTGTTCTTCAATGAGGTATTTCAAGTGAACAGTTTCAGTTTCAGGTACCACTGGCGCAAGAATAATGGACATACATCTGAGCAGCAGTAGCAGGAGCTCATAGTGCTGATTGCCTTCAGGGACTTTGTCTCCAATCATGATGGGAAGACTTCTGATGAGACACCACATTTGTGCTGCCTTCTGGCCCATTCCATGATCTGCTATGCTTCGAAGAGAGGATTCCAGTGGACAAGAGGGCTTGTTCTTCTGGTCGCTCAGGCCATATTGGAAAGACTTTATGCGTCTCTGCAAGGTGTCACAGGTTAGTCTCAGCTTTTTGTCAATTACTTTGTCGATGAAGATTAGATGGTTCAGGAGAAGCTTCACCTCGAATGGGCATACACCTTCAAACAAGTCGTGCATGACGTCAAAGTTGTAATTGGTTGCAACGTGGAAGTACCTTAGGCTGTTAAGACAGCACCCTTTCTTCACTCCAGATGTTGGGTGACCAGACTCCTCAGAAGCTTGGACGTCATTGTCATGATCCATAATTGTGCGCATCCGAAATTCTTCTTCAACAAATACCGTCTGTATTTCTTCTCGTGTTGCATAACACAGGCGGCACAGGTAGTTTGCAGATGGACTTTGAAACCCAAACATATCGTGCGCTGCTAAGGTGTCCACACACACTGATGTCAGTGTACCTCTCAGACAGACCTCCTCCCCATTGATCTCTATGATTTTGCCACTATCGGATTCCAACTCTTTTACTGTACTCACGAAAGGTCTCAGGACATTATCAAACCCATTCGGCTTCTTCAGATCTAATGCATAGCAAACTGCCACAAGGTGAATGCTAGCCATTGAAGAATTCAACCGCTTTGGGAGGTTTTGTAGGGTGAAGTAGAATAATCCTAGTTTATGAATTTGTGTTTTACATCCTATAGGGTTGGTTACTTCGACATCATCGTAATATAGTTGCAAACGCAACGCATTTGGATGGTCTCGGAATAAGGCATGCTGTTGGAACTGTTCCCCATCGTGGTACCCTTCCATGATCAAGACACCCATTCTTCTGCGTTCTTCTGACTGGATCAAGAACATAATGCTTGGATTAAGAATAAGCTGTAGTGCACGGGGAAGTGGTATGCTTTGAAATGTTTCTGTGACCTGTTTTTGCTTGTTCTGATTGGTATTTCTGTCTAGTTGGTGATCAAACCGGAGACCTATTGCTTGCTCCTGGGGCACTACTAAATTCAAACTTTGTTCAAAGAATCGCGTTTGCTGGTAAGGTGTTTCTAGTCCTTCAAATGGATTTTTGGAATTCTCTATTGTCGCAAAGAGGGACTTGACATCCTGGCCTTCCACATCAACGTCATGAGTTCGAAGAATATTTCTAACCTGGTGTTCAATCGAGTCGGCTGTTAGGTCAAACATTGTTTTTACCCCATCGATTACATCTTTGATAACTGATAACGTTCCTGTGGAACTACTCCTCAATTTTAGGATAAACGAGGAGACAACTTTTTTCAGTATTTTCTCGAACTCAATTTCAGGGTCAAGCCCAAGGTCCTCCCCATTATCGTTGGCATTATTTTCTTGGTCATCTTCATCTTCATCAACATCACCTCCATCACCAACACTATCAGCATCATCGCCATCATCATTATTGCGTTCATTTCTTCTTTCATAATTGATTTCATTTGGTTGCCCATTGATCATACCGGTAAGCGGGTGTTTTCTGCGAATGTGACATAAGTATGAGTTCATTTTAATAAATGTCTGTCTACAGCCATTCTGTTGACAAATGAGGCTCTCAGATTCGAAAACTCCGGTGATGCTATGGACTCGTCTCAGGTGGTTGGTGAGATCACGAGTGTTCTGTAACCCTATGTCATTTCTTCCACACTTAAAGCATGTGTATCCCATGGCCATGTTGCAGCTGGACACAGGTGTTACTGTGAAGTCATTCCTGGAATAAAGTAAATTGTAGTTTGTGAGCTTACCTTTACATAATTTGTTTTAAACATCTTGCTAATTCGGCAGCTGATGGACGTCGGCCAGTGGTCTTGTCCAAGCATTTGGAACAAATCTCTCCAAGAGGCAAGAGGTCTTTTACATTGAACATCAGTAACTGTATCACCTTTCCCAGGGAGTAGACATCAGTAAGTTCGCTCTGTTCATGGCCTGTTAGATTTCTCAGCTCCCACGCAATGTGTGAGTGGCGTGCGCTGTATATTTTTCTTTCATCACTATTTAGGTAGTATTTTCTAGGACACATGGTTAATGTTGCACTCCCAAAGTCAATCAGTTTGGGTGAAAGCTTAAGTTTGTGAATCACAATGTTCCTGCCGTGAATGTCATTATGTAGGATACCCTTCCCATGTATATATTGTATCGCACATGTCACTTGGTAAATAATACTTAGCCACTGTACTGTAGAGAATTCATCTGTTTTGGCATAATCTGAAACCGTGCAGTCGTGAGGCGCTACTAGTTCCATGATTGTTGTTTTGATATCTATACTGCCGAACAAATATGGTATCCCAGGGTGGCCACCTTGTAGGTGGAGCAACACCCTAGTTTCTAACTCGAGAGTTCCAACAAGTGCCTTCTTAACAGCAACGTTTATGCCATTCAGGATATGTGCATGTCCAACAAACACTTGACCATATGCTCCTGACCATTTGGGTTTCTGGTCAACGGCAACCATTGTGCTACTAAATTCTATCGGCTTTTTGTTTAGTTTTTGTAGTACTGCATTGACAGCATGTTTGCGGCTTTCTGCATGCTGCCGCCCATTCCTTCCATCATGAATGGCCTGGATAGTTTTTGTACTTGTAATTTTTTTAAAGTGACTGTTTGACAATGCCTTTGCCCTTTCTTTACGGAGAAGTTCACAACATGCCTGATAGCGTTTCTCTCCTTCTTTAACTCTTGTTTCTAAGTCATGTGCATGAACTGTTAATTTGTTAATGTCACAATCACTCCGTTTTCGTTTATTTGCCCTATGTCGTTTATTCATGGCAGCCTTGCGCTTTCTTTTTGCTTCATCTATTCCTAACATGATTGCGTCTGGGTCTTTTTCTGTAATAATAATATGATGATATGACTTTTTCCTATCATTCTGACACTTTCAATAAACTAGCTTATTTCTTTTCAGATTATACTTCCAACCAGACCTTTGGATAGACCCCCAGGAAGAAAAGAAACTTGAAGAGGGTGGAAACCATGTGACAGTCCAATCAGGAAAGAAAGCATGTTGCAACACATTGACATTGATGAAGCGTTTCGATTTTAAGTTTCAAAATCAAAACACTCTGTTCAACTTACTGTCCTAGATAGCTAGATGTGTGATTGTTATCATAGTCGTCATTCCGGTATTAAGTTATTGTTGTCTTTGTTCAAGGTATTTTATCTCGCTTATAAGTGACATGTTTTTGATAAAACTTTTGAAAATCTGTGTAAATTGCATCATATTCAAATCAGTCTACTGATATAACTTTCAGACGTGTCAAAGAATACTATTTTATTGCTGTTTTTTGTTGGTCTGCAACTAGCATCATACTGTTGAGTGAATAAATAATAATTTACCAAATATACATTGCGTTGCCTTCAGGAAGTCATAAGACCTCAGCGAGGCAACTGGCCAATGTAAATCTGTGTAAATTGCATCAGATTCAAATCAGTCTACTGTAAAAGTCAGACCCTTCAAAGTAGATTATTTAGTTGCTGTTTTTTGTTGGTACTGTTGAGTGAATGAATTACAATTTACCAAATGTATATTGTGTTGCCTTCAGGAAGTCAGAAGACCTCAGCGAGGCAACTGGCCAATGTAAATCTGTGTAAATTGCATCAGATTCAAATCAGTCTACTGTAAAAGTCAGACCCTTCAAAGTAGATTATTTAGTTGATGTTTTTTGTTGGTACTGTTGAGTGAATGAATTACAATTTACCAAATGTATATTGTGTTGCCTTCAGGAAGTCATAAGACCTCAGCGAGGCAACTGGCCAATGTAAATCTGTGTGAATTGCATCAGATTCAAATCACTATACAAATATAACTTTCAGACATGTCAAAGTATACTATTTTATTGCTGTTTTTTGTTGGTCTGCAACTAGCATCATACTGTTGAGTGAATAAATTACAATTTACCAAATATACATTGCGTTGCCTTCAGGAAGTCGGAAGACCTCAGCGAGGCAACTGGCCAATGTAAATCGGTGTTAATTGCATCAGATTCAAATCAGTCGCCTGATACAACAGTCAGAGTCAGACACATCAAGTAAACTATTATTGTTGGGTTTTTTTGACACCCGCTGCATGTAGTGTATTGGTTAGTAAATAAATAATTTAGCAAATATACATACTAGTAGTGTGTTTTGGTCAGTAGTCAGGAAAGAGTATACTTATGGGTTATTACATAGGTTTTTCTGTATCCTTCCCTGTATTCTTCCCCGAGAGTCTGTATCCTCCCCGAGGCTTGGCGAGAAAAAATATGTATTCGTACCCTACACGAAGGATGAAGACAAAATTGTTCCTCTTCACCGATTTAAAAAAAAATTTTCTTTGCTTTTGATCGACGAAACATGTCCCAGGTTGCATTGCTCACGATGCATGTCAGCGACGTCACAAGCCGGCGGGACGCCAGAGAGTGACGTCATTCCAACAGTTAAAAGCTGTATCCTACCCCGCACGTGCAGGGAAATGCCGGCCAGTATCCTTCCCTGATATCGTTCCCCGGTATCGCGCCCGGGTGGAGCAAAAAATAAATTGTGGCACCGTATCACCCTGCGTCATTCAGTATACGCTGGCAAATTTATCCTGTATTGGTAAAATAATTACTATCGATATAAGATACTTACTAGTACTCGGTGTATTGTGTTCAAAAAAGCAGGAGCCCACTTCTAGGAAATACGTACCAATTATTGATATAAATTCGCATACTAGTAGAAAACCTGTACGTTTAGAGTTGATTGAAGTAGGATGTGACGCAAAGTGCAGTTTTGCAAAATGGCATGTTGGGACTTTTTGCAAAGTGAAGATTTGTAATGGCAATTACCAATATAGACAAATAAAGGGCAAATGTATACCTCTCAGTGTATCCACCAACTCTTGACCAAATCCCTCCTTCTCTAAAACTGCAGAGAGTTCTTCCATTTCAATGGCCTTCAGAGTCTGAAAATGCAAGTTGGTACAGCTGCAGAGAATGTTAATGTCGTAAGACCATCTTGGACGGGGCCTAGCCCTAAGATAATGAATACTAAGTACATGTATTGACTTTGCATGCTTGTGAATCTGGCGTCTGCGATGACAGTGATGTATGGAAGTATTATAAAAAGAAATACTTTCCTATTTAAAACCTAATGTCTCTGTACAAAAAGGTCTGTACTTTCCCCTTGGATGGACAAGAAAAAAAGGCATTACTTTTTTATACTTATTTATTTACAGACTGCAAAATTAAAAACCATTTTGGAATCAAAAAGTAAAAACATTTTTCCTTAATTTCCCCTTTTTCCCTAAAAAAATCCCTAATAACATTAATAGAAAATGAAAGATTTGAAAAATATGGATCCGCCTCTGCCGAGGATCGAACCCACTCCGTCTCGACCCATAGGTCAGATACCCACGGTACTCCTGATTGAGCTACTTGCCCGACCTACGCTTACGTCAGTTTTGCGACCATTATAACTCTTGACACCAGTTTTTATTGCCTATTGCAGTAAAATAAGTGTTATATCCCTTCAGCAAATGAATAAAGGACTCTTTTATGAAAAAAATTGGTAAGAAGCCAGGAGCACAGTGTAATGTACATTGTAGCCTGCGGCTGCCCTACTCAATCATTACGCCCTGCCGCGAGGGCCATCAGTGCACCATGATGAGGGCCTAGCAGACGACGGCGGCTGGATTATGCAAAGCCATAGTTGGTTCTTATCAAAAATTAGAAGAGGACATGGAAATGCCCAGGGGAATGGCTGTTTTAGGCCTACATGGCCTACGTGTAAGATGTACAGCCGATGGCTGTCGTCTGAAATCTTATGAGCCCGCCACAGAAATCGGGTCCAAAACTGTACATGAAATCCAAATTAAGATGAGTTTTGCAGCTAACTTTGTTCTACATTGATAATATGTGGATAATAATTCAGTATTTACCCTTTATAAATCCTTTAAAAATCGAAACCGGTAGAAATTTGGCCCGATCGGTGACAGTGGCCGCTTCAGTGATGGCGAATGTCATGGGTTCAGTTCGCTCTTTCATGTCAATTTGTTTACGGGATTTTTGAAATGCGCGCCATTTTTTCGCTCGTTTGCCGACTGACGCGCGAAAATCCGCTCGTTGTCCCCCGCTCTTATTCTCCGCTCTTTTGAAAGAGTGGATTGGTCACCCAAAGAGCGAGGGCCTAGAATAATCAGATAAATTTCACTCTTTTCGAGCGAAAAGCTATTAGCTCTTTTGAAAGAGTGAGAAATTCACTCGTTTGTTTTAAGAGAGTATCAAACACAAACGGGCTAGTGAGAATAAAACTTTGTTTTCCGTCCCTGCCCGCTCAGAAATACTTTATCTTGCAGCATTTGATCTTTTTGCCTGAACTTCTCGTTTGGTTTTCCTTTAAACGACACATGCGCAGGCCAGCACTTTTGAACATTTCTGATAATATAAATCATGATTTAGGGGTTTTCATTGATTCATTTTATTGCTGTGCGAGCGCGTGTGTGTGTACATGTATTTCTTCCCATATCTTTATTTTTTATAAAAAGGATTATCCCTTAGCAGGATATATCCAATCGCACTCACCTTTTACATATTCTTTGGTTCCTTCAGTTGATGTAAGCGCTTTCGTTTCCATTAGTTTGCAATTCCTCAGCGACTCCGAGAAGGAAAACGTCTTGCATTTATGATCGCGAAAGCACAGGATGGCGCAGTCTATTCTGCTTAACGCATCCGTCGTTTTGCTCAGCGCGGCTATTTCTCGTTTCCTTCTGCGTTTCTTCCAACCATACAAAGCGGAGCGTGATTGCACAGCCGTCTTCCCGGCCTGAGTGCTCGATTTAACCGCTAGCGCTGGCGGAGCAACTGCGAAAAATCCGTACAAGGTGGTGGAGTTCGACAGAGTTAGAGTAGTAACTATTTGAAGGCATACCAATACAAATACAGAAAGCTTCATATCGACTCGTAATAAGCTGCAGAAACGTCTATACTAGCCAAAGATTCCTTCTCTTGTATGGTCCGATTTAAGCCAAAGGAGGGAATAAATGCTTATTTTTTCCCCTGGTGCTAATAAGAAGTTACCGTAATAAAACCATTAAGTCAAAAGGAAGATCGTACTTAAATCATTATCCCATATTATTTGCGTCGAATCCATATTCTTTTGATTAAACCCGAGTAAATAGCGATATACATCTTCCAAATTATTCGAGAGTGAGTTGCAGAATGTTTCCGATCAAAACGTGGTGGGGTCTGAAGGGTAATGGAAGGCAGTTAGTAGGTTTTACTTGTCTCCATTCAGAAGCCTGTGGTATCAATATATCTGACCTTGGTAAGTGGCAAGGGAAATTAATAGAGTGCAGTTTACACCATGTTAATAACCTGCCCTACTATGAGTGTCTCCACTGGGGGGTATATAGTCATATGGCGGGTATCGAATGTACTATACAGTAGCAATACAATCCCGGAAACGGCCATTACTCTAACATTGATAAGAAAGGAAAGGAAAGGGGACATGTAGCGTTCTTTTGCATATCGTTTAATTTCACGAAAAGTATGCCAATGAGACATATGAGACTTTCTTACGCCGAACGTATAGCGCAAAATTAAGCGGTGGTATGTAAATATTGAAACGAGCACATTGAAACAAGCCAAAATAAACGAGCGAGCCAATATTAAAATATTGCCTTGTTTATTTTGGCTTGTTTATTTTGGCTTATTCAGGTTTAAAACGCTTAAGCGTTTTAAACCTGAAATGAAAGATCAAGTTTGCATGTAATATTAATTGCATGATTTGATCAAGTATGTTAATGGCATAAAATATCATCTTATTCACACAGTCCCATTCAGTTTGATTCATTTCAAGTTTTGCATGGTGCGCCATGGAGCTTTTCATTTACTTGTTGGCGAGCTTAAAAGTTGAAACGAGCCAAATTAAGTTGGCCTTAGTGAATAAAAGTGCATTTTCATTTTATGCAAATATCAACCTAACGCTTGCAATCATATAAAATCTGAACCTGATCTCCAATATCATGTTTGGATTGTTTATTTGGTTCGTTTAGTTTGGCTTGTTTCATTTTGGTTCGTTTATTTCAACTTGTACATACTACCAAATTAAACGGAATGGAACGTCACCGGAATGACTTAACGCACAAAAGTGGCCTTCTGAAGAAATTAACTTTTTTTCGCTGTTGCATGGGCTTCTATTTTCCAGATACATGTATATGTGTTTCACATTCTTTTTGAAAATACAGTAATCTTATCAAGATTTTATTGTCAGTTTTCAATATTAGAATATTAATTGAAACGCTGTAATTTTTCAAATAACAGTTTTATCAGCGAATTATAACTGTCCTTGTCTGTATCAGATTTAATCCTACTATGTTATATCAGGCCTAATTAAACCTCATGATCTATGCACCCTTTTAGCCGGGGTAAATTTAATATTGATAAGATGCAAAAACCTTGGTGGTCAAGATGATACATGACGTGCCTTCTTCCATCATCAGTCATTTTTCGGCTTGATCACGCCACCTACTAACTCTTGCTTCAACCGGTACATCCGAACGCACTTTGCTTTGCACGCCTTTTTCTGGAATTTGCAAGCCATTGTGCAAGCTTTCTCCTGGCAGTCGCCCCTAAGACATTCCCTGTTGGCAATTTGACATCCAGTGTAGCAATTCTGAAAACAAGATGGTTTATTGTTAAAGACAATCCATTATAAATACGTCGCATTGATGAGCTGCCTGCCTGAACAAAGATGTGTGTGACCTGCTTCGTCCGCCACAGATGCAAAACATGAAAACGTGGGGAAAGTAAAAGTAAATCTCATTTTCTTCTTCTGAGGAAGAATGCTTAAGTAAGTCACATAAACTTCCGATGTTGTGTTATGTTGCATGGGAGCCATTTTAGCGAAGGAAAACATCACATGTTTGCTGTTAAAAAGATCCAGTCGTGGCACAAAACTCGCTAAACGTGGTAAAAATAATTACATGTAAATTGGTAATAACTTCTTATGCAGCTCATACTGAACTTCAGAATCTATATCATAATAAGACGGCTCGATAAAGAGCCATTTGGGGGTAGTGTTTCGTCTCGAAATTTTGCACGTTTGCAGGTGATATGTTATCCTGATGCAACGTTATGTTTATTTTCGGAAATTGACTTCAGCGGAGCAGTAATGAGAGATTTTTAATCGGACACTGTCAATTCTCCTTACCACTCACAGAAGCCAAGTCATTGCTGTTTAGTTATGCGAGGGGTTAATCAATTACCTGCACTCCCTGTATCTGGGTTCTCCTTCTCCGTATAAAAAGGGGCATATTGCTGACTGAGGAACGAGGCATATTGGCATTGCCTCATCATCTCTATCGGACCAATTGATATACTTTTTATGCACGCATACAGCACGCCACAGCTAGGTCCGAGTCTGTGGACAAATGGTTTGTTTAATTTGTCTCTTCGATATTAGTCCTTTGATATTGCATTAGATTTTCATTGCAATTCAATCTATTCAAGGTATAGCCCATTTGAACCTGCCTGCGCCACGGGTACAATGCTAGTAGTTCAGTAATTCTCCTGATTTCCATATCTCAATCTCTGTTATCACGTGACTGACGTCTGTCATAGGTATGTATCAATTAAGAGGTAATCTAATGGTTACCTGTCTTTCCCGACACGTTCGCCACAGCGTTGCCTATCATGATATATAATTTCATTTATTTGCAATCCGCTTAATGAATGAAGTTTCCCATCCCCACGGTATTGAAAAAACGTGTGCCAACAGTGGAATCATCATATTCACGTCAAATCATAGTAGTTATGGAGTTATAGAGAGTCGTATGAACTACAATTAAGTCAATAAATAGTGATTACTAAATTATCCAATTTCTGATTATTAAAACCTGTTACAAGTGCTTGTATGCAATATTTTGTGTAGTGTGCTCTATATAATATATAAGTACAGCGAGCGATGCATAGATCAGCATCGTGTATCACAACCTTGTGGATCTGTCTGAAAATGAGAATATGGTCATGAAATAAAAATCAATCTAACCCGAATTGGCGATGGTGGACTGTCCACCAAACAGTCCCCGTAACATGACCCAGCATCTGAGATACAATCCTCTGCGCTCTTCCCTGGGGTCAGCGACCCAATGCATTCGTACATGTAGTCTCGGCAGGCTTTGTTGCATTGCTCGTTTGTAAATGTCTGAAGAAAAAAGTAAACGTCTGGAATGTGAGATAGGCTGACAATGAGATGGTGATATGTAATCTTAATTCGTTTTATAACGCAGTGCTCAGTCGGAGTTATTGTGTCTTTTCTTTTGACCACACGCAAACGAAACGCTTCTTCTAAGTAAATATTATACATGTTCTTAATCATATTACATTTTTGAAAATGTCATTTATACATTATCTAAGTAAAGATAGAATTAATTTGACACTCTAAACGTGCTCAACAAACATCCTTAGCAGTTAAGCATTCGACAAGAGAAACCACGATAAAAATCATCCATTCATGAGTTGACGGAGTCCAACCTACATTGTATTCACCATCATTGATATGATTATTTTATGTCAAGTCATAATATGCGCAACGATTCCGTTTCTCACAACGACCCTTTTATTACATTATATACTAGTGGAGGCTTTTATTGTGTATCCATAGTTTACGGCATAGTAGGCCTCTGCCCAATGACTGCGAGACGAAAGAACAATAGCAAGAAATGTAGCCAACTCACATGACCAAATGCATACATCACTTCCTAAGACATTTCAACTCAACAACACCTTCGGCAGACAATGACTCTAACTGGTAAGCGTAAGCCCTGCATGACCACACCCAAATTCATAACTTATGTACCGCTCGCCTCAATACCGTGCGGAGCACCGGTATCTGCTAAAGCATTCATTTATTACATTATTGTAACAGTCTTGAGTATTTTTGTGAATGGGTCAACATTTCGATTTAATTGAAAAATTGAAGAATCAATTCTAATACGTCATTCGGTTACAGGGTGTCATGTCGTCCAAATATTGATGTATTTGTTTCGAAATTAACGTGCCAGCTGTTGGGTCGTTGTTATCATTAATTTACCAATAGTAGTAACCAATAAGCTTATGTATTTTGCGTCCTAAAATGCATCGGGTCTACCATATACATTGTATTCATAAACAGTAATGTTACCTTCAAGTTGTCGTCTTTGGAACATGCAGAATGCACCAGTGACGTCACAAGAATGGTTGTCAATGCGAACACGTGGCACTGCAACGAAAAATCGTGACTTCAGCTTTGCTCTTGATGAGTCTAACTAACGTTGATCTCGGACAAATCACTTCAGAGTATCTTTCACTGTTATATGCACACCTGGTGTTATCAGAAGCTCCTAATTAGAGGTGCTAGTAATTACAGCCTTCACAAGTGCTCGGCAAACGCATCTAGATAGGCCGGCTGCTGCAATGTTGACAATAAAGCACATACATGCCAGCTTGGAAATGCTGACGAAAGGTCACTGAATACACATTTTTACTTGTCAGAGCAGTCTTTAAAAAAGTGTTGTTAAATATGATATACATACCTTCATTTCCCTGTCATGAGACTCAAAGCTTTCAAATCAGAACAAGAAACTGTTATATCCTGGCTGTAATAGGTCAGAGCATCAAACTGTCCTGACTGAATCAAAATCAACAAGTGTCAAATCACTGCGAAATTGGGTAATTCATAAGCAATTTTGTTAGCTCAATTGGGTAGAAAAACGTTGGACATGAAAGGAGGTCATTGATGATTATAAAAAGTTTACGTTAAAAGGTCAATGACGAAAAATGGCTCTCGGATAATTGGGGATTCCCGATGGGATAATGCAGCAGTAGAAGAAAAAGATTTTTTCATCAAAAAACTATATAATTACGTTGTATAAACTACTTTCTTTCCAAATATTCCGTCAATTCATCGCTTAAAACGAGCCATTTAGAGCAAAGTACTGACAACTTTACCCGACAATTTTAGTTTTGTTAACGGGCAGTGCCATTTTTCTCGCAAAATGACCTCTACTTTTAAAGTCCGGCACGGTACATGTATTTGTTATAGAAAAAAAAACTTTCTAAAATTCCTCAGCTAACCCGATTTAAAAGCCGCACGAATGATTCTGACGCCATCACACGAAAGCCCGCCCTTCAACCCCCACCCCCCACCCATCCCCCCAATACCAGCCTATTTGAGAAGCGAACGATGTATAAGGCTAATGGACATGATGTTTCTTGCTTGACGTCTAAAATCTTTTGGTCGTCCATTCCGTTGCGTCAATCAGAAATTAGTGACCATCGGAGCCACAATATCCGCCACCGCATTATACTTGTGCGTGACAAAGTCTCTCAGAAACTACAAGCAGTGTCTTAACCGACTGTTAGATTGGCAGATGCGCCACTGTCAAAGAATAAAGCCCTTTTTTTGTGCTCTCTGCACATGAGCCGGCACGTTGCAAAATGCCTCGACCACCGGCTAATGCACGAGGAGATCTTTGTCTTGTAACGGCGTTGTATCACACTTGATAGGGATATATTTCAGTCATGTTTGAAGCTAATGGACGCAAATCCGTGTTACAGAGGGTGATAGTTCTGTGGTGTCCAAAATCTACGTCTTATGTTTGTAACTGGCTTCTGCTGGTCCAGGGTTCAAGTTCCTACTTTGCTTCATTATGGTCGAAAGGACGGCGAGGCTCCGTAAGCCCGGTAATCTTCAGTTGAAGTTGTGCAGTACTGTTTTAGAGCTAAATACGAATGTAACGTGGACACTACCAGTTCTCATACTCAATAAATTGTCATGACCTGTGTGTGATTGTAGCTACTTCTATTTTGAAATGACTCGTTTGGCAATCATGATCAGTGACCCCAATTTTCCTAATGGTGAACCATTATTTCATGGTTTCGACCAGATTTGTCCGACAATTAGGCACTCGCGTTTAAAATGGGACATTGCCCTTTATTGGTCCAGTAATTCACATACAGAACATTTGCAATCGCAGCAGGAGAGAGTCGAGAACTCGAGAGAAAAGCGCCGAGATCGAATAGAAGAAATGAGGGTAAGCTTGCATTTAATACTTACATACTGTTTTATAGAGACGGTGTTATAAACATTGTAATTTGTCAGAAATATTTTCGAAAATCATCTGATCGCCTCCCGAATGTGATCGGTTTGATTGGTCGTTGTGATCATAAGACAATTGAAAATACATCAGTTGACGTCCCCTTGGATGATCTAAATTGTACTCGGAGAGTGATCTATAACCCCTGATTAAATATACCTTAGTTTATTGATCAGTTCACCACCAAAACTCCTATTAGAAATTTGGTGAACGATTTTAGAGTCGTAATAGGACACTCGGCTGAGATCGAATGCGAGATAATTCTCTTCAAGTGAATGTCTGATTCCACCAGGGCGCTTTCACGCTGCGGTAGCCGGCGCAAAAAGCCCTCACGCAGGTATTTGATAATCGAGCGTGCCCACAAGTGCATTTTTGCGTCTTCTGCTGATTCTCCAGAATTAATATAGGCCGGGTCTATTTGGCAAGCCGCTCGCCGAACAGGCATCTTTTTTTGTCCTGTTTGGAGAGCCGCTTGCCAAACAGCACTAAAAAGCCACCCTGTTCGGCAAGCCGGGCTTGCCAAACAGGTAAAAAATCTACCCTGTTTGGCGAGCTGGAGACTTTACTTTAATTTTAATGAGTTCGGCTCTCCATTCAGGACAAGAAAAAGTTGCTGTTTGGTAAGCCGGGCTTGCCAAGTAGTCACTTCCATTAATTAAATGGCTCGTTATTCACTAAAAACAACTGAAGCTGTGAGTAGTTGGGTGACCGGTGTAGTATTTTGTCTCGTTCAGCAGTGACTCCTAGGTCTGGTTCTCGTTCTGAAGTCAACCCACGGTTTCCAGGGGGAGGTAAAGTGCGAGTAAAGGCTGACGGTGAGCACTTCATCCAAACATTATTTTTCCATTCCAGGGTGTTTTAGTCCTAGTCGTGTTATTGGTCTGCCTCCTGGCGGTTGCTAACTGCGCTAAGAACAAGAACGAGAAATGCAAATCCAAGTGCAAAACTTCCTACAATGGTTGCATAGCAATTACACAAGTGTCCAAGTGTAAAGGCAGGAAGACACGATGCAAGTACGAGTGTGATAAAAAGTTTCCATCGGAATCAGTCAGGAATTGCTACAAAGGATGCAAGGTAATAAAGAAAGTTTCTCGGGCTTATTTTAGAGGAGTAGGGGCGTTTAGATGGAATGCCGGGGTACCAGTGAGACGGTCTCAAATGCTCCCCTCTCCCCTTTGAGAACTTTGAATCAAAATCTCGGCTGCGGCAGAAGTTCGAGCGAAATTTCACGACTTTTCCATGAATTTCCAGATCCAGTTTTGCGTGCGCATAAATAAGTATACCGTCGATTACAGATTGGTTACCATGGTTCCTTTTAAATGAGCATGCGTAACTGGAAACAAAGTAATGCAAATTAAGTTCCTATTTCTGCCGACCGAGGAGTTGGTTCAAGGTGCTCAAAGAACACTATACCTCACAGTCTTAGAACGCAGGATTATTTATGGTCCCCCGGACACCCTTTCCAAGGGTATTTCAAAACTTTCACACCGGTGTAAAGGTTTAAAGCATAGAGTGTCGGATGGACAAATGATCATATTGTGCGTTGTTAAGAATAAACATTCATTTTAGTTCACATAGTTTCTGTGAATTCCGATCAGAAAATGTACGTTACTGTTCTAGAAACTGTTAGCTGCACTTTTTTGAGCGAGAAAATAGTAGGGAGTTTTCGCTTTCCGAAGGGAGGATGGTATTTTTTTTGGCCGGTGTAGAAGTTGGATATGTCTTAGAATATAGTGTTCAGGGACGAAGAATTCTACAATGCGCTATTTGGTTGTGGAGTGAAGTTACCCATTTCACACAGCCGCTCGATCCTCCCGCGATCAAACTATCATCCGACCTTTATATGCAATTTGGTTTCTGTATTTCTATTTTTTCTACTGTTCTCTGCTAACAGGTCTCAAGCACACGGTGTGCTACCAAATGTGAAAACAGGAGAAAGAAGGACGCGTGTATCAAGACTTGCAAGCAGCGGAAACTCGAGTGTCGCTTCACCTGCACAGACGCCATGATGAAGAGGGACGCGAGAGCAGCGCCAGTTAATGCGAACGAGGAAGCACAGGTGGCGGTTGAAAAGGAGGAGAGAGCTGCAGTGGCGGCTGATGAGTCAAACCCCGTCATGCGGGCTCTTTTCGGACAATAGGAAACACCAGCCTCAAGTGAAATTTTCAATAAATAGAAGATCTTTTGAAATCTTAAGTAAAAACTACATATATGATTAGATATGTTTTGATATTTTCAAAGCATTTACTTGTAGATGTGAGTGCACAAATAAAATGTCACGAAATATTCATGTTCTTAGATATTTGTTGTTGTTGTTGTTGTAATCCCTTCAAGAAAAGACAATCGTGCTACCCATGAGGACAAAGTTCCTGTTAGCAGCATTATCACAACCAGCAATTTACCCCTATTGTCTCCAAAGCCTAGTAAAATAATGAACGAACTCGAGTCCCCATCTGATTGTTCTGAATTTGTTATCGGCTGCGCTGCGACAATCCAATCCATGTGCACCCTTTTGTTGTATTGTTAATTTGCAAGTCTATTTCGGTCCTCGGCTCGGATATTTGTGTGTTTTTAGTTATCATTGAATAGGCTTGTTACAGTTTGCTGCATAGCTCATGCTTGAGATACGGCAAAGACAAATGTACAACTTCATTATATTTGAACGGGTTCATTTATTATATCCAGTGCCTTCCAAAACGGTATTCAGCTGTATTGCGTAGGTGACATTTTCGTCATGAAGATATGAAGTCAATAATAACTCTACCTAACCTCACTGAAGTCGGTATAATGCAATGATTATGTGCCCTCAAGATTAGTTGGATGTTCAAACAGTAATTGAGGGACAATAATAATCAATTCTGCTGGGTTTTTTTGTCCCAAGGGGTTAAACTTAGTTTAGAGCAGAGTCAAATATGTCGGGCAATAAGTTATTCCTTGTCGTCACCAGGTGCCGTTCGAAAGTGTTGTTTGTTGCATTCCCGTTAGCCTGAAATTGGAACAATTTACAAACTGAGGGTGACCTTGAACACTAGTTCTAGCCTGCCTGAGGGATATTACCATAATCTGATGAGTTTAATTGACATGCTTTCAACCCACCAGATCTGAGTAGTAAATCGAATTGACAGGTCGAAAATTGTGATATGATTCGTGTAAGATTCTTATTCACGATATTACCGTTTAGTTTCGTGTACATGTACATGTGCATCCTTAACGATTCCTATAAGTTTCGTATTTGGTATCCAAAATAAGAATATTACAAGAGTCGTGTCGTGAAGATTGTTCATGTACCACGTGTGCGAAACTGATGTAGGCCTTCATCTAAACTTATTTTATAAGACACTTATAGGAATTTCCGACTTGGGTTGGCCCATTCACTGTGCATGCAGGAATAACCTTCCGATTGAAACACACGACCCCCATTTCGAATGTAAGGTATAGATGGCGATTTGCAACCGTAGACGAACCTCTTAGAAAAAAGGTACTCACCCATCAGCACCCTCCCTAAATCATTCCGAAAAAATTATTTGGTTTACTTACCGAACATTCCATGGAAGAAATCCTTCGTCTTTGACTTGAACTACAAAACAATGAATGAATATTAGCACATCAAAAAAAAAATCCATATAAGATTCATAGGTGAGATTGCTTTAAGAACCGTTATCTTGTATTATCATATACCCTATGTGCACTGATCCGGGAGACAAGACATCGGAAAAACAAAAAAATACCCCGAAAAATTCATTCAAACTCCACCAAAATCAAGGACAGTTTTCAAAAGACCGACATTTATAAGATAACCTCGAACTCGCCTCACCTAATATCATTGCTGATTTTTTTTAGAAAGATTTGCGAAAGATGCACGAAAGAAATATTGCATGGCTGAACCGACTTCGTCTCCGGTCCTCGTCACCGGCTCAGCACTCGATGATTTTTTACGGCCTGAAAGCTTTCGAACTTCGGTCTCGAGCTGTTATGCCGTAGAAAATCATCCCGTGCTGATCCGACGACTGGGACCGGTCATTCAGTAGGTTTTCGTATTAGAATATAGACGTACAGTACAGACATATACAAAACAAAATATTTCTTAGCATAAAGAACTTAAATCGTATGTGTGTCACCAACACACTTAAATTCACTTCAACTTACCGTTCGTTGCCGAATTGGACCTGAATTGTCAAAATTAAGGATACTGTATGAAACTGCTTTTTAGACTCAAGGACTTCCCTAAACGAAAGGAAACCTCATCATGTTCACCACTCGACAAGTTCATCCCATGTTTGTGCATGCACTGCACACGAACAGGGAATGATAAATGTGAAGTGATGTTATTCTGAAGTCTTACCTTTCCGTGATCTTTGAACGTTTAATACTTTTCTGTCCATGCTAATCCTTCACAGATGTTAACCCGTTCCAAGGCCAAATTAAAATTTTGTAAGAAATGCATGATTTAGTAGCATGTGGTGTGTGTGTCCGACGTTGATACAAGAACTGCTAGTATTGTCAACAATAATCCACTCGGACTAAATATACGTACATTTCCTAGTATCTTTCACATACACTGCCACTCTGTTGTCATGCATCTTAAGATAGCCTCCATGTTGTGGTTGTGTGAGGAGATACCCGCACGAATACTGGTCTTTCTTTCCAAACCAGTTGACAGCCCGGCAAGTTAATTTAGACGCGCACCAGTTCCGGCATTTTCGGGCAGATTTTATGAATTTGATTGGCTTGTAGAAGTAGTTTCCGAATTTCGGCTTGGCGAGTAGGCCTTTTTTCAGTATCATGCAACCTCAGAAAAAGAAAGAATTATATTCAGAAATTCTCTACTACTTATGGCATTGTATGGTTTATGACGCTAACATGGTTAAGGAAAGTAAAATACTCAACTACCCTATCCGCTGACTTTTAAAAGGTCAGGCCGAATCCTGATACTGAAGAAGGGAAAGTGTCAAAGCGGTTGCATATCTTACATATTCAATACATTATGTTATCCAGTAAGGTCTATGCAACCCCGGAGTATGGTCCGATTTTGTGTGTGTTTTAATTGGATTTGGCTTTTGCTTTTAATCCCCAGCAAGAAATCTCAGTCACGAATGACTAACTACTTCTTTTGGGCAGTATTAGTTGACAGTGGCCATATATCTAAACGGGTCTCTTCGGAATTGGAAACAAAAATGATTTAGTTGGGTACATGCTTTAGCTGTTTCCTACCTTGAGATGGAGGTACTGCAAAGCAAAGATATAACAATTAATTGAGGTCCCTTATAAAAGGCACTCTCCGCATATTTCCCAAATCAAACATGCTTTAAGAATTAAAGATTAATGATGGATTCAGCTTCGAATGTAAACTCTCCGAGAAAGCTCAAAAGATTACGTCCCTGAATTTCAAGAAATGGCCGATGGCTTCCAAACTGGCACCCTCTGCCACCTGGTGGCAAGTAAGGAAAATTATCTAGCTCTGCACTTACAATCATAATCTTCCATTCCTTTGACACACACAAAATAATCCCCAAGCTTGTAAACACGTTTGAATTCGATCTTGTGAAGGTTGTCCCATCGGCGCCGAAAAGATTGTCCGCACTCTTGTTTTGATGCCACAAACTTCGTGACATAGGTTCCCGTGTCTCTTGGCTTTTTCTTTGCGAACAAAAAGGCGTCTGTCTGTGAGATGCAAAGCAATCCTGAGAAGAAGAAAATGTACACCAGGGCAGGGTTGTTCGAAACCACGTAAGCGCCTTGCCTAATGGTGTCGTCATCAGTCTCAACGTGGAAATGTCAATACAATTAATTGAAGAAGAGAATCTTTTCATTCATATTTCGTACCAATTACGTCATCGCCTGATTCAGAGCTGGATGCAAACGCATATCCGTACCCACACTGGTTAACTATAGCGCGTGTATGCATTCAAATGTATCACTTTGTACAACATAATGACCTGGACACTGCACTGAGAGATGTTTGTGCTTTATTGATGCGTTTATAACAACAGGGGTATGTACAACGCATGCGATGTGCATGACTTCTTACCTGTGTAGCGCTGTAAAGTTGATATTCCGACAAAATAATACAAAAGTTCAGGTTTGTACTACAATCTTTATTTCACCTCCAAAGTCGAGATAAGGTTATTATCAGATTCTTGGTTTAGAGTTTATACAGTTCCGTGTACATGTGCAGGGACATTCGTTTTAATGTTTTTGTAATGTTCTTGATAAAAATCTTAATTGAGAATCTTACAAGAATGAATGAATGCACAAAACTGAAGATCTACCGATTCATACCTAAATTATTGCTTTAAACTTTTTTTTTGTACGGGCAATGTCTATATCAGATAAATTAGAACGGAATTGGGATTATAAGACAAGGGAGCTAGTGTTCGCCAATGAAGACATGGCGTCGAGGTACAGTACTCAGTAACACGAGTATGCTCGGAACCGCTCATCCAATGCTCGGAGTTAAAATTTTTTTTTTATTCTCCGAGGTACATTAAATAATCGCAAGAAGTCCACTTACCAACAATCACTAGCAGCATTATGCGTGGATGGCTTTGAGTCAGCCTTGCGCGCTATAAAGATTATTCAGTTCATCGCACGTGTCTGCTTTGGACGGATATAACCGCGTCGAAGTAACCAAACGCCTTAATTGAGCGTACGTACCAAGACAGCCTCGGGACAATTCATGGATGTGATGTGAACTGCTGAATGTGTGGCGACGACTCATTTTTCGTAGCCAAACTCTTGCAACAGAGTTTTTTCTGGTTGATGCAACTACATGTTGGCGAAAACGTCTTTTCTTGTCATCTGGCCGAAAGTTGGCTGTGCTGCATACCTGCATGGGTACTTGCGCTCATTTGACCAAATGTCATTATGATAATGTCTGTTAACATATTTTTTCTGGGTGTTACTATGAAAGCCGAGAAAATGCATTATTTCGAGGTGTTCATAAACCATAGTATAAGTTCGAATATATTCACATACACATTTATTTTTATTCAGAGTTCATCTCACTAGCCGAAAAACCGTTTTAAGAAGCCTTTTATCTTCCTTGCCTGTAAACAGAAAATGAGACAAGAATGCGTATTCCTGCAGTTTTTAATGCAAAAGGTGAAGTTATATCTGTTGACCGGATATTACTGCCAGACACCAAGTTTAAAATCGTAAATTCTAACTAGGTCGACAACTTAGATACACTCCTGTGCTTTGAATTACTTCCGAGAAAGAAAATGATGAAGCACTTCGAATTACAATTTTCTCTCGGTATTCGAGATTTGGTACGCTTCATGAATGTACTGAATGCTACGAGATAAGAAATAGGAAATAAAGTTTTCTACTTCATATCTCATATGATATATGATATAAAATAATGTAAAATGTCTCATAAGCCCATTGGGGCTGGCTGTAACTTACAGGCGACAATAAACAAATATATGCATATATACTCACAGTTTGTCTCTTTTTGACATGTTTTTTTTTTGCTGAAATGAAAAAGTACTGTTCAGGAATAACTGCACATAAAATGGACGTCGTTGCGTTACTTAAAGTCGGCCAATTTGTAAATAGCTGGGGGTAAGGCCTGGTACTGAAATGATATTGTTTCTTATGATGAACCGATATTTCAAACGGAATGTGGTATAAAAATTCATTTACTGGCCTTGGTTACTTAAACTCTCTTGAAGCAGACCTTGGTCTTGCTCAGCTGGACATGTCCAGTGGCCGTTTTGGCACGACTTCAGTGCTTTTCGTTTCGTTATAATACTGTTAAAGAGGTAAAATGATCCCGTCTTTCCATGTTTATGCAATACTCAATGATGACTACGTTAAAAATGTGAAAGAACCATAAGAATAAAAGTTTAATCTACGTTAAAACAGGAAGAACCATAAAATAAAAGTGGAACTTACGAATTTTACAGACGTTTGTATCCTTGATGTACTGCACACAACAACTGCTTGCCACTTGCCTGTGACTAGTGTCACTCAAATGAAAGTGGCATCGTTTTTTCTTCCTTACCCAGTCAACAGCCCTACAAAGTGAGTTCTGAATGCAGTAGTCACGGCACTGTTCACCAGTGTATATATACCACTTTAGTGTACCACCCGTTGTGTGTGTGTTCGAATGAACGTGCATGCATCCTTCTGATGGTGCATCGGCGGTAAACTTCTTTCCTGTAGAAATTGATGAAGGTATCATGCAAGGCATTGCATGAAGAAGTAAAGAAAAACAATTTCCCGACGAACAATTTCAACCAATTTTTTATTTTATTGGGTCCTCCTTGTATGATCTGAGATTAAGATTGATTAAAATGAGCATGTTTTTAATTTATTTACCCCACCCCACATAGACTTTGAATCTGATGGAATTTTTTCATTCCCGCCCTATGCATAGCTTTGGAGATTGAAGAAAATGTTTTTTTGTAATTTCCGCCCTACCCACGGCATAGGTTTTGAAGATTCAGAAGTTTCGGAATCAAACTTATTAAAAAAGTGTGGCCACAGGAATAGGGGATTCTAAAGCTCTTGAAAAAGCCTCGATAAACTAACAAACTTCGTATTTCTTGTTTTTAGCCCTTCGTAGGGTTACTTACTTGTATCACGACGAAGTTCAAATGTGTGGAACGATTTGGCATCTAGGTCAGGAATGGCACACGTGTCGCCCTTGTGCTGACACACCTTTGTCTCCTCGTTCCATTCGAGCGCTTGGCATTGGTGATTTTCGACACACCCGCTCAGACATTTCCACAATGATTGGCTTACTTGTTTGGTACTTTTCGTGATATCCGTCCCATGACACGAGCCCGGTTTATATGTCAGGTGGTAGTCATTTGCAAATTTAGTTAATGCGCTTTCGTCTGAAAGTGAAAGAACAGGATATGAGCGCATATTTCTTTTTGAAAATATGTCACCGTTTGCTGGTTACAAACTACTGGTAATGCAACTGTCCGTTTTGTCCGCGTCGTCTTCGCGTTCGTGTCTTCGCGTCCATCTCTAGTTGAATAGAATTATAAAGTTCTACTAATAGTCGTTTAGCCCTTTGAAGTTTGATTTTGTTCTCAATTGAATCACCTTGCATATATGAAGGTTCATCGCTCCACTCTTCTGCTAAGTTTATATCTTATTATCGCCGGGCCGCAAGCAGGAGTGCTGATCAACACGAGTACATGCTAGCAAACATACCTGGTATTTTACATCAGCCCCACCCCCCGAACCTGAGCCTTGAACCAAAGCGAAACAAAATCGTATTGCACAAAAATAAATATTTAAAACACCGTTAAGAAATATTCATTGTATGCTATGTTTTGCAAACAATGTACATGTACCTGGTGGGTCGTAACACATCGACCAACACTTCGATCCTGCCGTACATTTGACCTTGGCTATTTGACCCTCATCTTTAGCAACGGCTTCGTTATCAAACGGGCTTTTGTCATCTATCGCTTGGCCTTGACCTTGGTGCATAGGGGTGTAGATATTGAAACAAAACAAGAGGCCCTCACTGACAAGCACACTGACAGTTACGTACAAGCCTCCTGGTGGTCCAACATCCGGACAGTAGAGTCTGCTTTCGGTTGGAGTTGCCGTTATTGTAGACTTTTTAGCAATGGCTACAATGGTCCCGAATGTGGGCTGCTTGCAATTACTTTTAGTCCCATATTCAACTGTAAATATGATAGGTATGATTAAAAGATGATTGTACGTGCTGGTGTTGGCAACAGGCGTAAAGAAAATTGAGGCCATGAGTACTTTGAAAATACACGCGCTCAAAATGTAAAGAGAGGATTGGACGTCTTGAAGGAATAGTGTAGTCACCAAGAAATTCATATCATTCATATATTTACTGATATACAAAATGTATCATTGTACATGTATATCGAGACAAATAACCTATAAACAAATCACCTCTATTTTTTGATGAGATCAAGAATTTTTGAGTAGGTATTACAAAGTGTTTGAATGATTATTAAAATCAAGTGTGGTAATTTAACTCGGAACAATTGATGTGGGAGGGGTTTGTTGAAATGACGAATAAAGAAATATAACCAGAAACTCTTGGCTAACTCGCCTGTTTTTTCGGTTTCTTCCCGCCAATCAATTTCACGGTTGTCATCTGCATCGTCATTCCACTCTTCCGCTGAGCTCAGCCGTCCTGCCACTGAAAATGAAGCTGGTTTATACCAATTTTCCTGGATAGGAATGCAAATTGGCAAATTGGTAACTTAGCAATGCTGCGAAGTAAAAAGGTATAA